>NC_135315.1:87802356-89111940 GCF_048772815.1 Callospermophilus lateralis | reverse complement strand
TTTGGTTGTCAAAATATTAGAATTTCAGGGCTGGGTTGTGGCTCAGTGGCAGAGCACTTGCCTCACATGTGTGAGGTACTGGGTTTGATCCTCAGCATCAAATAAAAAAAAATAAACAAAGTAATGATATTAAAAATATATATTAGAATTCAGCATCATTTTGATTGCTAAATGGACAAAAAAAATAATGTACAAAAACCAGGGAAGTAACCTGGAAAAATCTACACATCTTGTGTTGTACATTAAGACAGTTCAACTTCTAGATGCTCTGGGACTGAGAAGGCACACACACACACACACACACACACACACACACACACAGACTCTGGCTCCTGGCAAAGCACAGATAGGCAACTTTTCCCCCTTTAGCCTAATTTTCCTGGCTCCAGAGGGAACCAGCACTAGCACCTTTATCTATCATAGGATCTTCTGGAAACTTCAGCCAAATCAACTGCTTTGAAGCCTTATTCTACACAGTTATTTTGATGGTGCCTTCTTATCCTGGTAACACTTGATTCTGAATCTAGTCAAGCAGTGTGTTATGGCCTTCACAGAAATCCTTAATTTTCACACATTACACCTCACCCACCAGTTATAAGACACAGGCAGCCACATTCCTTCATATTTTCTAGAGCAAAGAAAAGAGAAAATGCCATTCGTGTAGTATTACACTTTATAAACTACATAACACAAAGTACTCATAAAATGATTCCATTTTTTAAAAATTCCCATGACACATCTGGTCACCTGGAAGGATCATGATACTCTTTATCAACTTGAGAATGCTCCTGGAGGGACCACTTTTAATAAGCAAAATACTCTTGGCAGAAGATGAGTCAATAATTTTATCACATTACTGAAGGTTTTTACACTTTGGCATTGACTAGCTACTATGCCTACTTAAAAAGAAGCTGTAAAATCTGAAAATCTACACTTTTGACACCCTCATGGAACTAGGGGCAAAGACTGAGGTCTAGGTTTCAACAATGAGGGCCTGATAATCCTTTCTAGCTTGCCACTGAGATTCCAAAGGGCCATATCCTAGAAGTCAGGGTGGACTGGGGTAGACTGAAACTCATTTACAACCCAACCCAGTTCTTGAAACTGAATTAAAGTGATCCAAGATTGCTAGTTTGCTTAGCCATATCCCAGAAACAAATGTGTATAAATCTTCTCCCAATGAAGATGTTATTTTTTCTGTCTTCATTATTTCTGTAACTTTATATTTATGTTGTTTGACACTCAATTAAGAAAGAATCAAGTGTAGAAAAGTCAAAACAACATGAAGAAAAGCCAAAAGAAAAATGTATACAAAAAATGAAAAGATACCCAGATATGGAATTATCAGGTACAAACTTTAAAACAGTTTGTCTTAATATGCTCAAAAAGAAGAAAGACAAAATTGATAATTTTCACAAAAATAAGATATTAAAAGAAAAATCTGTGGTTAGAAATAAGGTTAGATGAAATTAAAATTAAATGGTTAGGTATAACCATTCAATTGAAGAGAGAACTATAAATTGGAAGAAAACTCAGGAAAAATTATAGAATCAAATAGAATCAGTAGAACAGAAAATGGAAGAAAGGGTAAAAGACAAGAGGGAACAGAAGGAAGGAAGAGTACATGAAAATTGCAGTCTTATACAAAGCAAAAGAAGGCTCAGCCATTAAAAATAAAATGAAATTATGGCATTTGCCAGTAAATGGGTGGAATGGACACTACCATGCTAAGTAAAATAAGCCAATCCCCACAAAAAAAGAAAAATGTTTTCTCTGCTATGCAAATGCTAACACAAATGGAGAGCAAAGAATTTCATTGGATTAGGCCAAGGGGAATGAAGGGAAGTGAGAGAGGGTGGGAATAGAAAAGACAGTAGAGTGAATCAGACATAGTTTTCCTATATTCATATATGAATACAGGACCAGTGTAACACTACATCATGCACAACCACAAGAATGGGATTCTAATTAGAATAAGTTGTACTCCATGTATGTATGATATGTCAAAATACACTCTCCTGTCATATGTATATCTAAAAAGAACAGATAAGTTTTAAAAAACAAGAGAAGGGATAGAATCAATATATTAATAAATATTTGCTGAGAATATCCCATAACAGATTAAAGATATCAGATGTCCCCTGGCTCAAAGATACCTTCGGGCACTATTTAGGGTAAACGTAAAGACACTCTAAATTATACATTATATGAAAAGTGCCTAAAATGGGGGAAGGACAGGGAATATCCAATATCCTTGGCTTATCTCCAAACTGATGTCATAATTGAAACTTCTTTGGACCATACCACTATTCTGTCAGTACAGTTGCTTCTGGATGATGGGTTATATGAAAAGACCAGGGAATTCCAAGGACTTGAGCACACAGTCATATTTTATATTTTGCTGTAAAATTAGTTCCTCACCTAGAAGCAGTGTTATATAGGATATCAGGAAAATAAGTAGGGTATTCTGTAAATATATGAACATGGCTCTGGAAGAGATATTTTGGGGAAGGAAGACTCTTTATACATACACAGAGGAGAATATGTATACATGTGTGTCCTTCCCTGCCACACACAGTAAGGACAAATAATTCTCCATTCCATAATGAAAAGTATACAGTATAATTCATCTTAATCTGTTTCCAGATGGCAGACTGTTTTCACTAGGGAATAGTGGAATATGGGGTTTGGTCTCTGCTTTTGGCAAACCTGGTATTCTGCAGTGATGGTACCTAGGTTATCTGTGGTAAGAGAAACTCTACCTTATTATGTCCATAAATGATCTCCATCTTTGCCTCCTTGGTTACTTTAAATATAATTTTATTAGTCAAATGCCAGTGTGACTGAGAAAAATCTGATATTCCCAAAACAATCTTGTCTGATTACTAAGAGCTATTTTTGACTTACAGATTGTCTTTTAGAGAGCAAATAAGTGTGACATAAATATCCTCCCATTCTTCCAATTTAAGAGGGTAAATCCATTTATTTCTTCCCTGTAATTCTGTTAACAGTTTTTTAATATTTATCATTAACCATCTGACCATCTGGCCTAACCATTAGATATTCCCATGTGTTAGTGCAGATCTATACCTCAAGGTATTTTTTCATCCTGACAAGGGAGAAAAATCAGATGTACTTCTACAAGTTCTGCCTATTAGGATGCTTTACTCTGTATATCAGGGTATCCTTGATGCTGTAATATTTACATTAGTGCACTACAGGCTAAGTCCAGAACACCATGAAGAACAATCTGCAAACCAGGTCCACATTTTTTCTTCTTTGCCAACTGAATTTAAAAAATTTCCAGATGTTTTCAAGATGGTGGAATAGAGAACATTGCTTTCCTGGCTGCTCTGTGGCATGAAACCAAGAAAGCAGACAGGTAGCTTCTCATCAAGGTAGGTGAACAATAAAAAGGGAGGGGGTAATTGCTGAAATTTAATACTGGACATTCAAAGCAGATCAGGGACTCAATAGGTTGGATACAATTATACAAGGAAGAAATCTCTAGTGCCATAGCCACTGCCAAAGCCCAAGGCACCAGACAGAGTCATCCTTCCACAAGCAAAGTGAAATCATAAGGGAAATGAAGGAACCCACATTTTGTAGAGGCCTAAGGCATGTCTGGGTACAGAGAGTACAGAGATCAAAGACATTGCTCCTCCACCACATGAGTGGAAACCAGGGGAGATTCCTGGAGGACAGCTTTCCTGCATAGACTGGCATTTGCTGGGCCCTGGAGGTTCACTGATTAATTGGCATTAATATTGTCAAAATGGCCATACTACCAAAAGCACTATACAGAAATAATGGAATTCTTATTAAATTTCTGATGATATTCTTCATAGAAATAGAAAAAAGTTGTCATGAAATTCATTTGGAAAAATAAGAGGCTCAGAATAGCCAAAGCAATTCTGAGAAAAGTGAAGCAGGAGGCATCACAATACCAGACCTTAAATTATACTACAGAGCTGTAGTAACAAAAATGGCATGACATTGGCCCCAAAACAGATATGAAGACCAGTGGTACAGAACAGAAGGCACACAGACAAACATACATAATACAGTTAAATGCTAGACAAAGGCACCATACACATAGATTGGAGAAAAGATAGCCTCTTTAATACATGTTGCTGGGAAAATTGGAAATCCATATGTAGCAAAATGAAATGAATGCCCCCCTGCCATCCTGCACAAAACTCAACTTGAAGTGGATAAAGGACCCCCAGGGGCTTACCTCATCCTGCCACATCCTACCTTCCTACAGTTACAGTCCAGTTAAAAAAAATTTTCCTATGTGGCCAAAAGAGTGACCTGATAAAAGACAGCAGTACAGCAAGAACATGTGTAATGAGGACCTATGCCACTTCTCATGCAACTTATTCACATCTTCATGACTGACTTGTTCCTGGCCTCTGTTTATGCTATTTCCACTTGGTGATAGATTGATTCTTCATATATTAAATATTATGTGCTGATGAATTAGGTAACACTCACTCCATGTGGGGAAGCTCTGCTGCAAGCCAGGTGCTGTTTCTAAAAAGAATTACCAACAGATGAAAAAGTGGCTTTGCTCCAAAATCCTAGTGATATTCCTGTCACTGAATCACTCAGTAAGTGGATTGGAGTAGCACAGTCAAATAGTACATACCGCCTGAAAAATCTAAAAAGACTTACTAGTGTTGTGCCATTTCCTTGTGTAGATTCTATAAGGCTCAACAACTCAATATTTCACTTTGAAGGGAATCACCTAAAATTCTGCAGACTATTATAACAGAAACTGAACTATCACATGAAGGTTCTAAAATGTGCAGTGAAGGTACTAAATTAGTGAAGGTACTTGTTTCTTACTGTTCACAAGGCCAATTTAGCATGATGCCATCAGTGTAGTGGACCCAAGTGATATTCTGTTGGATGTCAAGATGATAAATATCTGTGAAAACTAGATTTTGGCAGAAGTATTTAAATAGCCCTAAGGCAACATTGTGAAGGTATACTGTTGGTCCTACCATGTAAAAGCAAACTGCTTCTAGGTGTCCTTACAAACAGATAGAGAAAAAATAATTGCCTGAAGTCAAAACATTCTGTCTAACCTACACATTATAATTACTACCCCCACGTGGTTCTGGAGGTTAAGTTCTGCTCCTCTGGGATCTCCTTGTTCCTAGTGAAACAGGAGAACCCATTTCAGTGCTGGAATTTCCCATCCTTATAACTGGGTTCTGAAGAGCACAGCCACCTAAGAGTTCTCTAAAGATGTTGAGGCTCCCCTCACTAAAGCAATTTCAGTGCATTAGCAACAAGAGTATCCTCTAAGAAATATCATGGAGATGGGATGGTTGTGAGGATAAGGTAATCATGATATTCCAACGTGTATATCTCCTTAAGTCTTTAGATGTTTTCTCTTTATCACATTAGGGAAGTTCTGAAACCTCAGTCTTACTAAGTGAGAAAATTGAGTCTAGGGTTCAGTCAAGCAAATAAGAAAATTATTAGAGTCACTACAAGCTCTCAGGCTAAAACATTAAATCCAAAATTTTTGCCTTGTGTACTCATATTGAAAAATTCAGCTTGATCCTTGCTCTAATATTTTTTGGTGGGATACCAGGGGTTGAAACATCTCCAGCCATATTTTGTATTTTATTTAGAGACAGGGTCTCACTGAGTTGCTTTATATACTTATGAAAATTGCCCTGTGCATTGTTATCCAGCCCTCTAATACACACATTTTTAGAATAGGTTGAATAAAGGGAGATATAAAGCTTGTGATATAAGGTACTTTCCCAGAAACCTATAATATAGGGTATTCCCAATGTTATCTACTGATCAGAAAATGGAGATGATTTCAACCTACAGATGCTGAGAATTGCCAGATCATCATTAACCATCTTGTAATCACCAGACTGACATCATCTCCACATACCTTCCCATGCACAACCCTAACCAAGTTTCCTTTAAGGACCAGAGACCTGAAATTCATGTCTCACTCTCAAGACATTGTCTCTTGAAAGTGTATTTCTTAAGTTAAATTTCTGTGTCTCACTCAGTAGGTGATGCATGCTAAAATTCTTTTCTGTCATATACATCAAGGACACTCTTGTCCTAATCTGAGTTTCCCCTGTCTAGCACTTTCTTGGATCACTTCTAGTGATAAAGCTTTAGATTCAAGAAGTAAAACAAACCCAGAGGAGGTTGTGGTATTCCTGATGACACAGCTTTGGAGCAAGGAACTAACTTGAGAAATGCTGCAATCAGCTCAAGTGCACAGATATTATGGGCCATGCTGGTGTCCCTTCACTCAAAAGCAGCTGGCCTGATGGGAGTGGTGTAAGGATAAAACTCAGTTATGTCGTTCTCTGGGAGACTACCCTACGAGGTACACTGCTGCCCTTCAGGACATGCTTTGAATCTCGTCTGATAGGCAAAGTCGTTTCTCTCATACAGAACACATGTTCTAGGAAGCAAACAGAAGGTGAGGAGACAGTTTGCTTCCCGTGATCACAATTAATAATGCACTTGCAGAACTGTTGCTTTGTATCTGTGTACCTTTCTATCTTTTGGCTTAAATATCTTGGTTTGAAGAAAGGAATGATCTCTCCAGGGAATACAACTGTGGCTTCCATTATCACGGAGTTGAAACTGCCATCTGGCCATTTTAAAGCCTCATGATCAACAGGCAAACAAGGAGATTACTGCTCTGGTTGGGTCGACTGAACTTGTTATCAAATTGCCACAGTACAGTGGAGTGAAGGAGGATCACACCTGAATGCAGAGTATGCTCAAGTCTATCATGGTAACCACAGTATCTAGTATAAAGGGAAATTGAGGCAACCCAAAAAAGTAAGACCACTGACATTCCAGACAATCAGAAGTAAACATCTGAACACTGACTCACTCTACTAGGTTAAAAAAAAATCTTAAGAATGATGCTGGCTAAAGATACGTAGGTCACTGAATGGGTGGAAAATGAAGAATTGTATCATCTCAACTGTACTTACGAAGAGTAAAGAATCAAGAACAGTGTGAGAGAGATTGGTAGGGCTTAACCCTATGAGTGGACCATTGGGGAGTAGAATGCTTAAGGAATGTTTTTTAAAACGCTCATGTTGCAAAGAACACAAAGCAAAATATTAAAGCAAAGTCAACAACAACAAGAAAATGACAAATGGAAGATTAAATATCACAGATAAAGGGGAAACTCCCTAAGATATAAAGAGCTAAAGACAAAGGGGGAAAAATTATCAGAGCATGTGAAAAAAAATGGGCAAAAGACATACACATGAGGTTTATTCACAGAAAGATAGATAAGAGTCTTTTAAATATTTGAGAAGATACCCAACTTTACTAGTAGGAAAAATACAAATTAAAACTATTATGCCGAGATACCATCTCTCACTTATCATCTTAACAACAAATTCACAAACCAGACCGCGACTTTGAGGAGCAGCCAGAGGGAAAATATGCCTTGTTTTACAAGGCATCTTGAGATGAATTTGACCATAACTGATAAAATGACAAGGGCATTTATCCTTTGTCTCAGTAACATCCCTTCCAAAAAATTATCCTAAAGATACATCTCTAGCAGTGTGAAAAAACATTTTCCCAAGGTTATCATTATAGTATTATTTGTAAAGCAAAATATAATAAATATTGTGTATTTGTATTGATATTTATAAACTGACATAATCAATGATGATGGAGAAACCCTACATTTGAATAAAAATAAAGTCAAACCTAATTGGCTATCAAATCAAATACATAGCCAGAAAAGAAGACTAATTAAAGTCACTTTTAAACATAGTAATCTGACCATACAACTTCTTATTTAATGAAAAAAGGGTACTGGGAATGAATATTAAATTTTACTTCTTAAGTTTGCTACTGGTAGTAGTTCTATTGTAGGAATTTTGAAAGTATTTTGCATGCAGGATGAAGACACAAATATGGAAGAGGAAGAGGATCCATGGATGCTAGATTTTAATTTTTGGTATCCTATCAGTGTCACCTCATGATTTTAAAAAGGTCTAGGAAGCCATGGTGCTTTAGTGGCAAAAAACAAATGTGTTGCCCAGGTTGGGGCTTCCAAATATTATTTCTTAATGTAGAAACCATGGCTCCCTGGAGAATGGCAGGCCCCTAGTCTAGAGTTGGAAAGTGCAAGGTGGGCCTGGAACACGTTGCAGTACCCAAGAGTCAAAAAGTGTTTCCAAAAGGCACAGGCACACATGGCACAAAGAACCTTTGTTAACATCTGTGGCAATTATGCTGATGTGTCGTCCATTTTGTGTTTGGTTATCTGGCCTTGATCATTTACCCTTACCATTTCTCCAAAACCCACCTTGGCCTTCTAGTCAGCAGAATTCCAAGATGACCCTTCCTCCCAGAAAAGGGTTTTACATCAATTTGCTTCACATTTCATGCCTGCTTGGTTTAAACTGCCCCTTCACTACCCTGTCCTCCTGCTGGCTATGTTCTCCACCTTGGATTCTAATAAAAGCAAGTTCACCAGGCCAGCTCCCCTCTCTCTCCATGTACTCCCTAACTTCCACATGTGTGGTCTACAGGCACCCGTTACCCCCACCAGGATCTGTAAGTATAAAACCTTTATTTCCATCTTGTGTCTCTCTCAATCATTGAAGGGAACTCTATTATCTTAAAGGTCCTAAATTAAGGGACCAACTTGAAGATCCCACCAGTGAAAGGTGATACAACATGAGCATCAAAAATAATAATTACAGCTACAGATTGCAACATATTTGAATCAATAAAAGAAGAAAGTGATAGAAGGTGGCATAGGTTAGACCTTTACAAATGGGTAACATTGAGGTACATGGAGAATAAATAAAATTTAGTCAGTATGAAACAAACCAACCAAAAAAAAAAAAAAAGTGACAGAGAAGGTCTGCGGAGGAGGCGAGTCCAGCTGGAGCAGCAGGTTCCAATGGGGATCAGTAAATTTTGGTAGTCTGAGGCTATGAAAGCCAGTCTGAAACTTAGAGTTTAGGTGGAAATGGGACTCACTCTAAGATCTGAACAGAGGAGTTTCAAGAGGCAATGATAAAAACATGTTTCTGGGAGTTTACTCTGGCAGCTATGAGGGAGAAGGAAAGGAGGAAGGATAGATGAGATCAATGGTGAATCTTTGCAGTGGCAGAGGAGTGAGGTGGTGGGAGGCTGAAAAGGTACTGGGAAGGGATAAGAACTAAAAATGAATGAAATTTTAAAAATAAAGCACTTAAGAGGATGAACAGGATTTATCCCCTTCATAAAGGAGAAGAGAGAGTCAATGACTAAGTTTCCATGCTGAAGAGTAGGAGTAAAATGATTGTGTGACCTCAATATGGAAGAAAGAATGTGTTAGTGTGTTTGTCCCAATTAATGGGACCAAATATCTGAGGAAAACAACTTAGCAGGGAGATTCATTTTGGTTCACTGTTTCAGTCTATGCAGGGCAGACTCTGAGGCAGGAACATCATGGTGGAAGGGCTAGGCAGAGGGAAGCTGCTCAGCTCAGGGAAACCACAAAGTGAAGAGAGAGAAATAGAGAGGACAGGCTGGACACCAGCTATACCTCTCCAGGGCACACTCCCAGTGACTGCTGCCTCCAACTCGGCCCCATCTCCTGTAGATACTACCACCTTCCAGTAATGCCATTGAATTATTAAGCTATCAATGGATTAGTCCACTGATGAGGTCAGAGCCCTCATGATCAAATTGCTTCCCAAGAGCCCCACATCTGAACACTGCTGCACTGGAACCTTCAACACATGAGACTTTGGGGGACATTCCAGATCCAAACTCAAAAACAAAGCATCATTTTTCAGTATAGTTTGTTAGGTTTTGAATATATTGACAGGGAGCCAACAGTATTTGATATTTAAAAAGCTCAAAACATTTAAGGAAAAGCCCAATTTGGGGGTGTTGCTCATTCTTTCCTTCAATCATTTTGTTCTTTTACAGACCTCAGGGAAATGGAGGGCTCCAGTATCTTCCCAAAGCTTCCTCCAATGATTGGTTGTCACGAGGATTTCATGGTGCTCCCCAGACAATGCCCAGAATCTTCTCCTTTCAGAATCCCAGTGGGTTACTCTGAGGGAGCAGAACATCCACTCCCAGTTGGACCAGAAAAGAATTTTCAAGACATAATTCAGAGACAGGCCCCCATGTACGGAATTTCTTTCATCCCTTGCAGTAAAGTCTGACTGAAGGGCCTCTGTGGTTTGTGGCTGTCTGGCTCCCCCAGGCTCTGCGGCCCTCCCGCCTTCCTGACTAGAGGAAGCAGGTCCTGAGCATCCAGCAGGCTTCCCGGGCAGCCTTCCTCCCCCACACTCTTGGCATTCATATGGCATGGCTGTAAATTATGCCCAGTGTGTTCATTTTCAGTTTAAATGTGTTCTCATCCCAGAGGAGCAACTAATGGGTCAAGTTACTGATGTGAAAAAAGCATGTCACTACAATGACTATGGATTAATGAAATAGCAGTCGCAGAGGCTGGGGTTGCAATAAATCATCAGCCACTGGTGACATGGATTTTAAATTATGTTCCCTGTCCCTTCTCCCTTCTCCCAAATTATTTTGCTGTAAAGTTGTTGGGTAAATGTTTACCTTTACTTAATGTTGCCTTTGTAATAAAAGTTGAGCCCTTTCCTCTTAGAAAACTGCAAACCAGCTGGGAGGGATTTAAAAGTCTATCATATTTTCTCTAGGAGGTATAAAGGCAAATCTCTTAATCCAAGATCATCAGTGACTGATAAATTTCATTCAGAGAACTAGCAAACACAGCATTCTATCGGTAAACTCTGCCCATTTGGCATGGAAGTTACTACACCTTTATCTTCTCTTAAGGCCTGATATTCCCCCAATGAATTAAAAAAATGAGTCTCCAGCACAATTCCCACCAGTGTTTTTTGAAATGTGGCAAGTCTATTTTTCATTTGATAAAGGACACCAGGGAGTCCACTGATGAGCCATATAGGGATTCTGAGAATCCCTGATCCTAAAAGCAAATTGTTCATATGTTTTTCTAGAATGATGATCTATAGATTTCATCAAATTCACTAAATGTATCATAACACCTAAAGAGTTTAAGGATCACCATGGTAAATTGCACAATTTCTTTCCCTGCATGTATCCATGTCCTTGCAGTGAGACTTTGTAGCTTCTCCTATCAAGAACAGGAGTGTTTATCCATCCTTTGATTTGGGACTGGCCTTCAGATTGGTTATGGCTCATGGGATTTTGGCAAATGTGACAGAAACAGGTTAGAAATGCATTTATAAATTAGGGTTCGCCTATTTATTGTTCCTGGAACTCTCTTGCCATGTGAACAAGGCTGGATTCACCTGATGAGCTACCTGACTAGTCACCCCAGAGCTCCCAGCTCACTCACGGGCAGTTGCAGACAATGTGAACTTATCCATGACCTGTCGCATCTGGACCAAACCAGAACTGTCAAGCTCAACTAGAATTATGAGATAAAGAAACATTGCTTATAGAATTGTGAGATAAATAAACATTGCTTTGAGCCAGTAAGTTCTGGGGTAGTTTGTTTTGCAGTAAATGATAATGGATAAGAATTCTATACCAGAGAGTGTGTTTTCAGCATGGGGGCATGTATGCTTTGGTCCATGAGTTCCCTTTTACTAAAAACACAATTCAGTAAATATTTGTTGAATTGGGTGGAACTGGTCTCCCCAGGATGGAGAGTAAGCCCCTTTCTCAAGGTCACTAGGTTAATCAGGAGAGACTTCAGAACACCTGACTTGAGCCTCAGTTTCCTCGCTTATAAAACAGGCTTCTTTTGTGCTGTTTTGGTTATTAATTATACTGTATGCCCTGGAGATGTGCTTCTGAAGCAAAAGCAAGCTTATGAAGAGGCCTTGGAGCTTATTAGAACACAGAATATCTTGGACATTTCACCCTCTCTGTAGCTGCCCAGTGTAGGGCAGGAAGACTTCAGTGTCCATTTCTCAGCTTTATCTGCTGCAAGGTAAGATCTGTTCCTTCAAGCCCCAGAAGACATCATTCTGAGTGTGTTTCTTTGCTGCTGCACAGCAGCCACAGGACCAGAGGACTTGACACTCCCTCCTGTGAGTTAGGGAGGGCACCCAAACTGGACCCAGGAGTGTGGATTGCTGCTCTGGATCCTGCCAATGCTGCTGTGTCTTGCTTCCTCACTCCTGTAATAAGGCATGGCTGACAGTATCACTCTCAGAATTCTTTCATCTATAGGTATCCAAGGGCTCCAGCACTACCAGTCTCATCTAGGCATGAGGTATGATTGCTCCCAGGATCAGTAAGCCATAAAATAACTGTTTTAACAAGCAAAAGAAATGGTTTGTTGTTGTTGTTGTTGAAAAAGCAGGCCAAAGAATTGGGAAATAAAAAAGAGGGAAAAAGAGAACAAGTCTCATTTGAGAGGGGATTCTAGAACCTTCCGACCTGCAGGATAGTGGAGCTTTGTCCTTACATCAAACCATGGATTTGGGGAATTAACAGAAAAGAAAATTTTAAGGAGAAAAAAAAAGATGACACACCCCAAAAATTATAAAAAGCTCATGAGAAAGATTCACACAAAGCACTGTGAGACATTCGGATAAACTTATTTTGTATTTTTGGCAGTAACACTTCCTATCCTTCCTAGTAACATCTAAAATAACTTCTTTATAGGATTGAAGATAAACATTCTTGTGTTCAATTTGTAGTTGGAAACAGTGTACACAAACATCACTTATTACAAAGAGTAAAGACAACAGTCTCTGAATTGTGCTTCTAGACAAAGTGATCTAGAACAAAAAGAGCAAATCCAAAGGCACCACAATACCTAATTTCAAGACATATTACAGAGGCATAGTAACCAAACATCATGGAGCTAGCATAAAAACAGATATACAAATGAGTGGAACAGAACAGAGATTCCAGACATAAACCCACACATCTCCAACCAACTGATTCTCAATGAAGGCGCCAAAAATACACATTGAAAAAGAACAGCCTTATCATCAAATGGTGATGGGAAAACTGGAGGTCTAGATGGAGATTGAAACTAGATCCTTCTCTCTCATCCTTCATGGAAATCAACTCCAACTTAATATACGACCTGAAAGTACATTGGGATTGGCAATGATTTTTATAGACACTGGTATAGGGAGTGAGTTTTTGAATATATCCCCAAAAATATAGGGAAAAAGCATAAATAGATAAATGGAATTACCTCAACCTAAAAATTTTACAGTAAAAGATACAATCAAATACATTAGAAAACCTACAGAATGGGAGAAAATATTTGCTCCTGTCCATCTGACAAAGGATTAATATCCAGAATAGAGAAGAAACTTTAAAAAAACTATTAAAAATGAGTAATACAATTTAAAAATGGGTAAATAATATGAATAGGAACATCTCTTATGGCCAAGAAAGGGGGGAACATATGTTCAATATCATTAGTCATCAGAGAAATGCAAATCAAAACTACAAGAAGATTCCATCTCACACTTGTTAAAATGGCTATTATAAAAACAAAAACAAAAAACAAAAGGGGCTGGAAAAGATGTGAAGATAAAGGAATATTTATACACTGTATGAGGAAATGTGAGTTAGTATAACCACTGTGGAAAACAGTGTGGTTTTTTATAAAACTAATAATATATTTATCATATGACCCAGTTATCCTACATCTGGGTATATATCCAAAGGAAAATGAAATCAGCAAACTAAAACATACCTGCATGCTCATGTTCACTGTGGTGCTATTCACAATAGCTAAGATATGGAATCAGCCTAGGGGTCTATCAAAAGAAAAACAAATAAAGAAAATGGAGTATACATACACAGTGGAGTATTATCCAGTCATCAAGAAGAATGAAATCTTGTCATTTGCAGGAAAATGAATGGAAATAGAGGACATTACGTTAAGTGGAATAAGTCATACACAGAAAGACTAATATCATACACAGAAAGACAAATATCACAGAAAGACTAATATCACAATATCACAATTTTGGCCTCTTGCCAAAATTGACATTAAGTTTGTGCTTGGAAGCAAATAAGAAAATGTGGTATTTATTGAATCAAGTTCACATACATTCAAAGAGAAAGTTGGAACTTCTTCTGTCATGCTTTTAATCAGATTTTCTATCTTGAACAATGAGATCTTAAACAATAAAATCACCAATGAGTAAACAAAGAAAAAAGTTACCAGATAGCATTTCAACTAAATTTTTGTATTTATTATAACCATTCTTCTCTACAACTAAGGATTCTATGGTTGACAAGCTATATGTCTGTCTTTATTTACCTACATAAACACAAAACAGCATTTTCAACAAGGAAGATCCCCACAGCAAACAAAATACAAATTATGTGACCTCAATAAGGCATCTGATAAGGATACAAGCCATCTCTCTCTCCAGCTGGGCTTCCTTAGGATGCTCTTATGTTGGCATCACATTCTTCTAAGAGTAGAATCAAATCTTCAATCAGGCTGTGTTCTCTGCCATGTGTCACTCGCATGATATCAAGAGCCTAAAGAGGAAGGAGAGAAGACAGATCAGACCTCCAAATAGGTGAGCCCCTGCCGCTCCCCCTCCCTTCCCCAAGATGCTAAGTGTCCAGTGACCCTGCAGTCTACACAGTGAGCAGTCTCTAACAGGCCTGCAGCAATGTAGTTCCCTGAGTCAGCATGTAAGTGACAAGGCTGGTGTCTGAATGCAGAGTTTGGAAAGTAGTCTCACTGCTCAAGTCATGCCAGGGCCCAGTGCTAACAACCATCTTCAGGGGCTGTTACAGTGCACTGGTTTAGATGGCTACTTATAGAGGTTTAACCATTGACTACTAAAAAAATGTCACACGAAAGAAGAAATACCTCCTTACAATATTTTTACTCTTTTGTATTCTGCATTCAATTCTTATCTATGTTGACTGTGATTATTATCTACATACATTCTTCTGTTCTTTTCATATCATATGACACTACAGCATTGGCATTTCAACAAGCCCGTTCTTCACTTTCCATGGTTAGTCCATTACTAAATCTTGTCAGTTCTACCTCCGAATTATTTCCACAGTTGTGGAGAGCTTGTGACTACTTCAGTAAGAGAATACAGTGGAAGAAAAGCTACTGGCTTAAAAGGCCATAAAGCCTCTGCCTTGTTCACTAGCGTATCTGTTCCTGGAACCAGGAGCCTCCATGCTGTGAGGAAGCCCAAATCATGTAGAGAAACCATGTGTAGGTGGCTCTTGGTGACAGTCCCAGTTGAGCCCATCCTTCAAGCCATCCTAACTAAGGCATGAGATGTGTAATAAAGAAACTTATGCATAACTCCAGTGCCCAGCCAGAAGTCAGGTTGATGAAACCCCATCAGTGAATCCCTCCAGATGAAGCACCAGACATTGTGGACAAGAAGAATGCCTTTCCTGTTGTGCTTTGTTCAGATTTCTAACCCACAGAATCTGTAAAAATAATTTTGTTGTTTTACTCTGCTCAGTTTATTATGGAGCAATATATAACCAGAATACCTTCAATATTCTTTTTTTGAAATAAATAAGAGATTTTTAAAAAAAAAAATATTTTTAATGGTAGATGCACACAATATCTATATTTTTATTTATTTATTTTTACGTGATGTTGAGGATCAAACTCAGTGCCTCACATATTCGAGGCAAGCGCTCTACCACTGAGCTATAACCGCAGCCTCAGTAAATGAGAGTTTAAGCAGTATCATCTTAGATTGCCCAAATCATAGGTGAGGTGGGCTGCGGGTGGGGGAGTGAGGGATTCCAAGAGTCACTGTATCCTATGGGAATGTGTTCTGGAGACCTGTACAGATGTGGCTCTGGCGACTGTTAAACATCCAGCAAAGTACCCTGGCACATCGTCTTAAGACTCTCACCCCTCAGGCTGCTTTGTTAAGGCAGGGTCATGGAGATCATCCCCTCCAGCCCCCTCAAGTTTCCAAAGGAATTGCACCTGAGGTTGCCTGGCCTGAGAGGTGTCAGGACTGGCCAGCATTCATTCCACACTGTGCAGCCTCCATTGTGAACATTCTGAAGTGATCAAGGGAAGGAACCCTGGGACTCCTGCACGTGGCTTCTGTGAAGAGCCTAGGGATGTTCTTAGTCAAAATGTTGCTGGTCATGCTCTGAGTTCTCTTATTTGATGGTAGCTGTAACACTGGAAATGGAGGTAGGGCAGGGGCAGTCCCTGCACACATTTGTATAAGCATGAGATGCAAGTGGTGAGATTAAGTTTGAGAATTTTGTCTACCAGACATCTAGAAACAGAGGAAATGGGTGTAGGAAAAGCAGAGAGCTGAAGAGGCTGAAAAAATATCTGTTATCATTTGCCTAAGAAACAAAACTAAATATAGATATGATTAATAAATATTGTGTTTTCTTCTCTGAGTGATGGGCAGAATAAGAAAGGAAATTCAGTAATGTGCAGCTAGGTCAGTGGCTCTCCTGTGTGCATGTATGAATGATTAGACAAGCTGGGCAGACAGGAAGCTGCAGGTCAGACCTGGTGACGGAGGAGGATATCTGGTCCTTATCCAGGACAGCACCTACCATTGAGTCTTGGAAAACAGCTCATGTGAGACAATAATAAAGCCCCATGTGGCCCTGGGCATAGCTCTTCAGCCCATTTAGAAAATGAGGAGTGCTTCCTCTCCCCCTGCCCCAAAACATTACATTTCAATGAATCTCTGAAAAACCAGCACAATTGCTTCCAGTAGCTCTATGTCTTCCTTCTCTCAGTGCCTCCCAAATGCCACACATGCACATGTCAGAGAGGCCAATTTTGGTTTAATTTCCTGCAGCAGCATATAAAATAGATTAAGGAAATATAAAATCACAATGTGCATGTGTTGGGGTTAACTTATTTCTTTCCATTAAATTTTATTTTTTAATGGTAGCCTTTAAGAGCCTCCACATAAACTTTCACAGAAGACTCATCTGAAGCCTCCAAAGAGGGGAGGTGCTGCACCCATGTATAGATCTAAATGTCACAGGAGAAATGGCAGCATAGATTGTCTGCCATATGACAGGCACATGGTTCACTAAGGAATAAAGAAAGGGCCCCTAGAACTGATTTCAATCTCATCTTTTTTTTTTTTGAAGTAATTTTAGAATTGTGGTCACATATTAAGTAAAAAGAATTAAATTGAATTGTGATTTAAAGTTGGAAACAATATAGCTTTCATATTAATTTTTAATAAAAATATATTAAGCTTATCAAGAATCTTATATACTTTCTACCATCAGCCTGAGGAATCTAGTAAATGACTTCTCCAAGCATGATTTAAATATGGATATAAAATCAGAAGGAAAAAATGTATGCATGATAAGAACCTCTGGAATCAGATCACAACAGGAAACATGGAAGCAAGTTTTTTTATCCTGTCCATCTCAGTATGAAAGAAGCATTTGGGATGGGGGAGGTGACAGGGGCATTCAAAGTAGGAAATGTACTCAACAACAAGAGCTATGTGGATTAAGCAGCCCCAGAGCCACAAAAAGCTCTTTAAAATGGCAGCAGAAAATCCTAAAACCTTTGCTCACCCATCTGAGCCAAGCAGCACCCTGCTGACCCCACTCCACTCCTACTATCAAGAGAAACAGTATGTGACTCCTAGTTGTCACAGGGAAACAGCCTGTGTTAAATGAAGATGCAAAGTACTGGAGCACCCAGAGGGACCATGGCCACCTAGGGAAAGGTCAAGAGGGGTGACAAATATGGCGAGCTCAAGTCTGTGCCTTCCGGTGGCTAGAACTATTCCACCAAAGGAGTTACTGTTGTGTCACTTTGTTTAATTAATGAATCAATTCAATGAATATTTATTAAGTATCTAAGAAGCCCTAAAGAAGTCCTACCTTCTTTCTCAGACTATTTCCTCAACTGTACGAGAAGATCAAACAAGATAAATTTAAAGGGCAATTGGAGTACCAGTGTGTTCTCCTTTGCACCACACAAGACACAGGGCTAGGAGATAGAGAATTAGTTTCATTTCCAAATACTGTTGATGATTTCTAAGTTAATCTCATCATGGTCTGATAATTTATTTTGTATAACTTGTATTATTTTACATTTATTGAGATTTGGTTAAAGGCCAAGAATATAATCTATCCTAATCTATGTTTTACAGATACTAGAAAAGAATGCATATTCTGCTGTTGGGTGGAGTATTGTAAAAATGTCAATTTAATCCTATTGGTTGATGGCATCATTGAATTTTCTGATAGTCTTGCTGATTTCCTGTCTAGTTGTTCTATCAACTATGAATAGAGGGGTTTTGATGTACCCAGCTATATTTCTGGCTTTCTCTATTTTCTTTTTTCAGCTCTATAAGTTTTTTTTGCAATATTTTACATCTTTGTGGCTTGGTGCATATATATTTAGTATTATTATTATGCCTTCTTGGAAGATTGACTTTTTTCATTATATAATGTTCCATGTCTCTAGTAAAATTTTCTCTGCCCTAAAATCTACTTTTCCTGATACTTATATTGCCATTCTAGCTTTATTTTGATTATGTTTTCCTGATGCACTTTTTCCATTCTTTTACTTTCAAATTCCCAAATCCTTATAAAGAGAGCTTCTTATAGATAGCATATAATTGGTTTATATTTTAAAAAATCTGTTCTGGGGCTATGGTTGTGGCTTAGCCATAGAGCACTTACCTGGGGTCCTGGGTTTGATTCTCAGCACCACATAATGATAAATAAATAAAATAAAGGTGAAAAAAATTAAGCTCGACCCTTTAATTTGGATATTTATACAATTTACATTTTTAACAGAGCTACTTATATAGTTTACAGGGTAATTATTAATACATTAGGGTTTAAGTCTGTCATTTTATTTTTTCTTCATTGCTTTCTGCTCTTTTTGTTTCTATTTTCCTATTTGTGTACTTCTGTAGGTTACTCAAACATTAAAATTTTTATTAGAGATTTATAGTTTCACATAGTAGTTGAATTCACCCTGACAAAATCATACACACATGGAATCAGTTCATGATTCCCCCTTCTTCCCTCCCTGTTTCTCTTTCCTCTACTCTGCTAAACTTTCTTTTGTTCATCTGTTTATGTACATTTCATCTGCTCTTTTTACTTATACAAGAAAGTTGAAATTCCCTGTGGTATATTTATATATGCACATAATGTGATTTTTAAATAATTAATTCCAAATTGTCTCCCTTTCTCATCCTTCTATTCTGCCTCTTGATCTCCTTATTCTATCTGAGCCAAGCAGCACCCTGCTGACCCCACTCCACTCCTACTCCTACTATCAAGATCTTCCCTATATCTTTATGATATCCTACCCTTCCCTCATCCTTTCTTTTATTTTACGTTAGCTTTCACATATGAGAGATAATATTTGACCTTTGAGTTTCTGAGTCTGGCTTATTTCACTTAGCATGATAGTCTCAATTTCTATCTATTTACCAGCAAATGCCATAATTTCATCCTTCTTCTTTATGGCTGAGTGTGTGTATGTATACCACCACTTCATTCTTTTTTTGAAAAAAAATTATTTTTTAGTTGTAGGTGGACACAATATCTTTATTTTATATTTCTGTAGTGCTGAGGATTGGACCCAGTGACTCGTACATGGTAGGCGGGTGTTCTTCCTCTGAGTCACAACCCCAGCCCCTAAAGACCATTTCTTAATCCATTAATCTATTAATGGGCATCTGCATTGGTTACATAATTTAGCTATTGTGAATTGCACTGATATAAACATTGAGGTGGCTGTATTGCAATGCTTATTTTAGTTCTTTTAGAAAAATACTGAGGAGTGGGATAGCTTGGTCATATGGAGGGTTCATTCCTAGTCTTCTGAGGAATCTCCATGTTGCTTTCCAGAGTAGTTGTTTTAGTCTGCTGTCCCATCAACAAAGTATGAGTGTATCTTTTTCTTCATACCTTCACCAAAACTTACTGTTATTTGTATTATTCTTCATTGTCATTTAGCTGGGAGTAAGATAAAATCTTACTGTACTTTTGATTTGCACTTCCCAGATTGCTAGAGATGCTGAACACTTTTTTCACATATTTGTTGACCTTTTGTGTTTCTTCTTTTGAGAAGTATTTGTCTAGTTCTTTTGCCCATTTATTGATTGGGTTATTTGGTTTGGGGTGTTAAGCTTTTTGAATTGTTTACATATTCTGGATGTTATTCCCCTATTGAAGGAGTAGTTGTCAAAGATTTTTCTTTTATCTTGCAAGCTTCCCCTTGTACTCTAACTTATTTTGCTGCAGAAGCTTTTTAATTTGATGTCATTCTACATATTCATTCTTGGTGTTATTTCTTGATTTTAGGAATATTGTTGAGTAAGTTGGTGCCTGAACCTATATGATGGAGTGTTGACTTATGTTTTCTTCTAACAGTTAGTTGTAAGTCTTCCTATTTAGTTCCTAATTATTTGTTCCATTTTGATTTGACTTTTGTGCTGGTTGAGAGATAGGGATCTAGTTTCATTTTTCTATATACAGCTATCCAGTTTTCCCAGCATCATTTGTTAAAAAGTGTGTCTTTTCTCCAAAATATATTTTTGGCACATTTGTCAAGTAACAGATGGCTATAAGTATGGAGATTTGTCTCTGTTTTCTACTCTGTTCCATTGGTCTTCATGTCTATTTTGATGTAAATATCATGCTGGTTTTGTTACTATAGCTCTGAAGTATAAATTCAGATCAGATATTGGGAGGCCTACTGCATCATTTTTCTTGCTTAGTATTGCCTGGGTTATTCTGGGTTTCTTATTCTTCCAAATGAATTTAAGAATTGTTTTTTCTAACTCTGTAAAGAATGTCATTGGTATTTTGATTAAAAAATGCACTGAATCTGTATATTGGTTTTGGTAATATAGTTATTTTGACAATATTAATTCTGCCTATTCTGATAGGAATACATGGGAGGTATTTCCATCTTCTAAGCTCATATTCCATTTCTTTCTTTAATGCTCTGTAATTTTTATTGTAGAGCTCTTTTACATTCTTCATTAGATTAATTCCCAAGTATTTTATTTTATTTTTTTTTAGGTTATTGTGAATGTGATGTTTTCCCTTATTTCTTCCTCAGCTGAATCACTGCTGGAATTTAGGAAAGCTATTGATTTATGAGTGTTGATCTTGTATCCTGCTGGCCTCATTTATATGCTCTAGAAGTCTCCTGGTGGAATATTTTCGATCTTCTAGATGTAAGAGCATGTTGTTGGCAACCAGGGATAAGGCTTTTTCATTTCCTATTCATACTCCTTTGATTTTCTTCTCTTGCCTGATTGCTCTAACATTTTTAGATCTCTATTGAATGAAAGTGGAGAAAGTGGACAGCCTTGTCTTGTTCCTTATTTTAGAGGAAATGCTTTTAGTTTTTCTCCATTCAGTATGATGTTGGCTTTGGGTTAGTCATAAGTACCCTTTATGAAGTTGAGGAAAGTTACATCCATCTCTAGCTTCTCCAGTATTTTTAAAATGATTAAGTGTTGGATTTTATCATCTGACTCTTCTGCATCTGTTGAGATAATCATGTGATTCTTGTCCTTAATTTTGTTAAGTGGTGAATTATATTAATTTGTATGTTTAACCAAACTTGCAGCCCTGGAATGAAACCCACTGGCTCATGGTGTGTTATATTCTTTATGTGATTTTGAATGCAATTTGATTTTAATTAGAATTTGTGCATCTATGCTAACCAGGAATATTGGCCTCTGGCAGTCTTTCCTTGATAAGTCTGTCTGGTTTGGGTATCAGAGTTTTTCTGGCTTCATATAATGTATTTAGGAGTGTTCACTCCCTTCCAATTTCATGGAATAATTTGAGAAAGATTGGTGTTTGTTCTTCTTTAAAGGTTGTTAGGACTCTACTGATAATCCATCTGGTCCTTGGTTTCTCTTTTTCTGGAAGACTTTTAATTGCTTTTTTTCACTACTTGAAATTTATCTGTATAGGTTTTCTAAATCTTCCTGGTTAATTTGGGCAGGTCACATACATTTAGAAATCTGTCAATGTCTTCTGGATTTTCTAGTTTATTGGATTGTAGATTGTCCAAAAAAGATTCTGATGATCCTCTGGATTTCAGAAGAGTATGTGGTAATATCACCATTTTCATCTCTAATTTGATTGATTTGGTTTTACTCTCTCCCTCTTTTGGTCAGTTTGGCTGAGGGGTTATCAATCTTACTCACCTTTTTGAAGAAATATCTTAGTTGCATTGATCCTGTGTAATTTTTTTTTTAATTTTATTTTTTTAGTTTTTAGTGGACACAACATCTTTATTTTATTTTTATGTGGTGCTGAGGATTGAACCCAGCACCCCACGCATGCATGGTCAGCGAACACGCTACTGCTTAAGCCACATCCCCAGCCCCCCCTATGTATTGTTTTAATTCTCAATTTCATTAATTTTGACTCTGATCTTAATTATTTTCTGTCCTCTACTGATTTTGAAATTAGGTTGTTATTCTTTTTCTAAGGCCTTGAGGTGGAACATAGCATATTTATTTGAGACCTATTATTTATTGGGAAGTGGGAGGGACCAGGGATTCAACTCAGGATTACTCAAACGCTGAGCCACATCCCCAGCCTTATTTTGTATTTTATTTAGAAACAGGGTCTCATTGAGTTGTTTAGCCCCTTGTTTTACTGAGGCTGGCATTGAACTTGTGATCCTCCTGCCTCAGCCTCCCAAGCCACTGGGATTACAGGCATGTGCTGCTGTACCTGGTGAGACTTTTTTTTGTTTTTTAATGTAGGCACTCAGCACTATAAATATTCTTTTTAGAACTTCTTTCATATTGTCCCCGAGATTTTGATAAATTGTATCTCTGTTCCCATTCATTTCTAAGAGTTTTTTGATTCCTACTCTCATTTCTCCTTTGATTCATTCTTCAATCTCCATGTGCTTCTATGGTTTCTATTATTTATCTTGCTGTTGATTTCTAGTTTCATTCCATTAAGACCTGATAGGATGCATAGGATTATATTGGTGGGGTTTTTTATTATTTGCTAAGATTTTCTATGTGACCTAGAATTTGGAATTTTAAAATTTAGAATTTTGGAAAAAAATTCATTAGCTGCTGAGAAGAAGGCACATTCAGCTGTTTTGGGATGAAATATTCTGCAAATATATGTTAGGTCCATTTGATTTATTTAGATTGGAAATACTTATTTAGGTTGGAAATATTGTTATTGATTTTATGTTTTGATGACATTTCTATTGGTGATAAGGGTGTGTTGAAATCATGCTATATTACTGTGTTGGGGTTGATCTGAGACTTATTTTCATAAGTATTTTTTAAATGTAATTGTATACACTGACATTTGGGGCATAAATATTCACTATCATTATATCTTCTTGTTGAATTGTTCCCTTGTTTGTCTATTTAGATCAGTTTTGCTTGAAATATTCTTTATCAGATATGAGAATAGCTATCTTGCTTGCTTTTAGAGTCTGTTTTCATGAAATATTTTTTCCTTCCTTTTACCTTCAGCCTCGGGGTGTCTTTGCCTATAAGATGAGTCTCTTGTAAAGCACATGTAGTTGGATCTTGTTTTGATCCATTCTGCTATTCTATGTCTTTTGATTGGGGAGTTGAAACCTTTAACATTCAGTGTTAGCATGAATATGTATTCATGGTTTCCAGCCATTTTGATGTTTTGTTATATAGATGTCTAGTTTAGCCAAAACCATTTACTGAAGAAAATGTACTTCCCATGAAATGGTTTTGATAACCTAGTTGAAAATAATTTTTAATGTATATGTTTATTTCTGGACTTTCTATTGTATTCTATAGGTTGATGTATCAGGGTATTGTTTTGATTACTGTAGCTTTGTACCAAATTTTGAAATCAAGAATCGTGAGTGGAGAAGAGGAAGGGGAACGGGGGAGTGAGGAGGGGATGGAAAGAGGAAGTAATGGGGATTGAAAAGGAGCAAATTATTTTCCATGCATGTGATGATGTCAAAATAAAATAAACCCCACTATTATGGATAATTATAATGCAGTAATAAAAAATTAAAGAGAAGAAAAATAAATGGAAAATAGAAATACATGCCTTAATGTTATAGTTAAAGGCTAGAAATAGTCATTGTTAGTGGCTAGAAATAAGGGTGCAGGCTGGAGTGAAAGACCAGTGCAATTGTGCTTTAAACTCTCCACAGTTATTGGGAATAGCTGATAACTGTGCATCAACAAAAGGAGCAACTAATGAAACTTGTAGTCTGCATTTCCTCTATGGACCCAGAAAAAACTAAACAGATCTTCAAAATGAGATATGAAGATCCAGGTATGGTAGCACACGCCTGTAATCCCATTGATGAGGAAGGCTATCATCTGAAGCTAGCTTCAGCAATTAGCAAGACCCTGTCTCAAAATAAAAATGGCTGGGGATGTAACTTGGTGGTTAAGCACACCTGGGTTCAATTCCCAGTAACTAAACAAGAAAAATGAAAGAAAATTTTAAAATGATAAGAGAAAAAATTGTAGTGTATGAAATTTGAATCTGTATTTTAAAAAACGGTTACTGAGACAAAAGAAGGCTAATCTTACAACCTGACTTCATGGAAAAGAAACAGTTTCATTGACAAGACAGCTCAGATGGGGAGTGTTGTCCTTGAGATTCAAGAAGTCAAGTCAGTGGCAAACAAAATCCTTCCAAGAAATAAATGGAAAGAAATGAAAACAGATTAGGGATAAGAGAAATCAGGAGGGGAGCACTGTGAAGGGACTCCAGGCCTGTCCTGTGGCAGCAATCACAAGAATTTCAGCAGAGCCCAGTGGAAATGAAAACCTAAACCAAATCAGAGCTGGCTAAGTGGATTCCTGTCCTGGAGGAGGCTGGGTTCTAATTGAATTTATAACAGATTTCTGTTTCTAAAGCTTCTCTGATTTCTTCTGTTCCACATTCAGGCTTTGAAAAACTCATTCAAGCTATTTTGTTCCATTATTTCCAGGATTCTAAGACAAGAAAGAATACCTCAGAGAACCCATCTAGAGAGAAAAGCAGTTTCAAAAGGCAAAGAATATAGTGAATATAGCTTCTCCTTCCTTTTTCCAGGTTGCCTGAGTCCCCAGAAAGATCAAGACTGAGGCATTTTGCAGGACAGAATTGTATGTGGATTCACAGGTCATATGAGCTCTCATAGAGAGGGACATGTTCAGGCCATTCCCCTGCTAGCAAATGCTCAGCAAAAGTTATGGCAGGGTCTGGTCAGTTTGCCACATATAGCTAAAAGAACAGGGCCAGGGCAAGGTAAAGTCCTCCATCCATTAAGAAATCCACACATTAAAGCATGGATTTAATAGAACTTGTGTTTGGGGCATGTGTGATTGTGTGTGTCTGTTTGTTGGCACTAGAAGGTACAAAAGGTATATCAGACAGGGGCCCTTGAGGAATTTCCTCTCATCTTACAAAAATAGCACAGCTTAGTGAGCTGGTGGGGAGCTACAATACAGCATAACTCTTTATGAGGAGAACCATAAGCCTGAACTAAAAACACAAGTTATACTAAAGGGACCAGCTAGGGGAGAGTGATCAGAATGAAATTTAGTGACAATAATAAGCCTTCATAGTCTCCAAATGCTTGAGATTGACAAGCACACTGTCACACATTGCCTCATTTACTTCTAAAAATAAATCTACAGGATAGTATTAATTTTTTAAAAATAAAAAAAATTTAGTCATAGATGGACATAATACCTTTATTTTATTTATTTATTTTTATGTGGTGCTGAGGATCAAAGCCAGTGCCTCACATGTGCTAGGCAAGTGCTCTATCACTGAGCCACAACCCCAAACTGGATAGTATTAATTTTAAAACCAAAATTCTATTCAGAGAGATTGAGTGTCTTGCTTCAAGTCACAAAACTGGTAAATGGTGAGACTGGAATCGGAACCTACTGACTTTAAATACGGGCACTCTTTCTTACACCACACTGGCAGGGGTGCACATTCACTTCTTGGTTGGTAATCAGAAATGGTCAAGAAGCTCAGGGATTTTGTCTGGAGTCAAATAGAAAGTTCCAGGTTAAGAGTACAATTTAAGCACAGGCCTCATGACAGAAAATCAAGAACGTCTCATTTGGCAGCTATTAGGGTCCATGCTTAGACTTATCTTTGAAACAGGAACAGGAGAATGGTATAATGACTACCAGGGGCAGCTTTTTGGTGAGGTGAGGCAACTCACAAGAAGAGCATGAGAACAAGAAGAACAGACCATGGATGTAAGGGGTAAAGAGCAATGAGAGGTCATTGAAGGGCTTGTGCTGGTCCACACCATTGGCCCAGGCCACATCACACAATAAACCTACACTGAGAAGCTCTCTGGGCCTTTCAATTTTGCCTTTACAGCTAAGGGCATGAGATCCCTCCCTCAAGAGTTCTGCATGGGATTGCAAGGACTCAAGCCTCACATAAAGAACTCCAGAGATACAAATATGCTCTGCTTCATCTCCCACATTTTCCTCTGTGTTGGCATCAGGAATCAACTAGACTTAAAGGGATTTCTGTGTATCAAGTGTAACTAGAAAGCCTCATCTATTTAAATGGGGAAGTCTAGAGGACAAAAGCAGAGCCTTGGATTCTGGACTGGATTTAATGACATGCCTGTCTCCTCCATTAAGTTGTAAGGACAATACTGGGTCTTATTCAGAAAAATAGAAGCATTTTATCAGCATATGTTAAATTACACTGAAGAAACTAGACCTAGCTCTGAATTCTGTGATTTTAGACAAGCTCTTGTGTGTCTCCAAGCCTTCATGCCTTCATTTTTCAAATGGTATTGGAAATTCTTGGCCTGATGACGTCACATGCTTGTCATCTGTTATGAGGCCCAAGTAAGATCATGTGTGAGTGGCACTAATCATTTCCAGTCCCAAATAAACATAAAGGATTAACATGATCACTTGTGAGACACCTATTTGCATGGTGACCCTGGGTTGAGTATATCATGTATTTGGGTGAAATTCTCTGAATTATTTTTCTGCTGAAACTTTCATACAGCAGATTCCCAATAAGAATTTTCTGCCTAGCTCATTGGACTGGTTAAGAATCACCAGACCACAAATGGAAAGTTCTCCTGAGACTGCAAGAGTCTGCTTGGTGTGCTTCACCAATCTTGGAAAAGATGTTAGATAAAGTAAAAAGAACAAGATGTGCTGAGCGCCTTCAGGAAATCCTCCTGTTCTTTCTGTTGACTGTGGTCTGATTTCAGTAGAAATCAGGAGCAGACAATGTGGCTAGTGTTCAAAAAAATTAGCAATAGGGAATCTTATTTTTAAGAATCCCTTAGGTATTTGACATTTTTC
The DNA here is from genome assembly GCF_048772815.1 of Callospermophilus lateralis. Taxonomy (NCBI): domain Eukaryota; kingdom Metazoa; phylum Chordata; class Mammalia; order Rodentia; family Sciuridae; genus Callospermophilus; species Callospermophilus lateralis. The sequence goes on along the minus strand of NC_135315.1, from coordinate 89,084,635 downwards.
TCATCTAAAATTGGCCATGTTATGGGCTAAGCCAGCTCCTGGATACTCTCTGAGCATTCCTAATGCAGGCCTCTGATTCTTCCATCACAGCTTTCTGCAGTCAAGGGCTCTGTGATCCAGAGGACCCCATTAAGTGTCAATGTTCTCTGTGAAACCCTATATTCCAGGTTTCCCTAGTACCTACCAGCTGAGCACATGAGCTCTATGTTTGGAGGGCAATGGGTTGGGATAGAGGTGATTTTGCAGGACAGGAAAGGCCAGGACAGCAAGGAGCCTAGGGCACCTCTAGGCAAAGGAGATTCCCTAAGAGGGTTAAAATAAGTGTCTCTCTTCAACAAGGTGTTTGAACACAGACCCAGTTCTCCCATTTAGTTTCTCAGCAATTATTGCTAAGATCATACTGACCAACCTTCCTCTCTCCTTTCCTTCTTCCCTACAATGAGTACTTCTTAGGTTCTAGGTATCATACATGGAATTGAACTAGTTACAAAGACAAGCACAGGGACCTCACAGGCTCCAGGGGATGGGAGGGTGTATCTCCAGGTAGGCTTACAACAATATGAGAAGTGTTCTTGACAGGCTGAGCAAATATTTGTGGTTATAAAGAAGAAAATGACATTGGAGCTGAGCCTTAAAGGATCAATAGTGCTCTGCTAGGTCCAGGGAGGAGAGTGTAGGGAGGGAATTTAAGGCAGAGAATAGAGCTTTGTAAAGACCCAGGAGTGGGCAGGTCAGAGTAGGTGATGGTGAGAGCACAGTATGACTGAGTGTGTCTGGAATGACGGGGCAGGGAACGGCCTGCAAAGGCAGCCCATGAACAGATGGTCAAGGGTGTTCCCTGCCATGCAAGAAGATGCACTGTGTACAGCAGAGAGAGGGTGCTTGTTCATGGTGGGATGGAGTACATGTGCAGAGGGATGCTCTGGCTGGTTTGCCCCCATTTACAAGAGTGATAACTAGAACAGTCATGAGCTTTGAGAGCAGGCTGATTCATGTGGGTAATTTAAAATCAATCACATGGAGTACATTTATACCTCAGAAACTGGAGAACATCACAGATCAATTTTTTCCTTTCTTTTTAGAGCTGGTTGTTAAATATTTACCAGCATACCTTGGGTATGTGTGTGCATGCACATTACATAGTGCTAAAAATAGAATTGTTACCAAAAAAATTATCAAGAAAGGGCCCAGTGACAGCCAGAAAGAGGTATACCAGGCAGAACTCCCCAAGATCTTGGTGCACTCACCAGTCTCAGGTTCTTCATTGCTTGCAGAAACATGCCTTGATGCAACTGCAGTTTGCCGACTTTCATTACTTGCACACCTCTAATGGAGTGGCTTCCTGGGGAAAACAATCCTGGAAGAAACCAAAAGGCAAACAGCGTCAGTAGCTCTCACCTTCACAGCCAGCATTTCATCAGGAGACTGAAAGTTGGAGAAAACACTGGTTGTGAATGTTAATGATCTACTAAAAGGAAATTAGCTTGGTAATCCAGGAAAATGCAGCACCAGTGGCATCTCACACACTGCCCTCTTCAGCATTCCAGAATGCTGTCTGCATCAGAGAAACTCAGGGCAGGACTGGAATGCTTCCCTACAAGACACTGGAGAAGACAAACAACAATTTGGACCTCTATATTTATAGTTGGGCAAAATGCAGGAAACGAGGTACTAATTCTGTCCTCCATCCTTTTCCATTAAGCTCCAGAAATATCAAAGCCTGGAACAGAATATTGGTTTTATTGAATAAATGAATAGAACTTTTCATGAGTTCCCAAGTAAATGCTACCACACCTCCCCTTTAATCTGAAAAGACCTTTGAAAGAATCTCATTGTAGAGTCCATCATGGTCCCAACTATTTACAGGATTTGTATATTTAGCTTGCAATCACACTGTACTACAGTGCCTTTGATTGAGGCACCCTTCAAAGGTGCCTCATGATATGCATGTAGAAGGAACTCAACACATACTTGACCTCTTTCACATTCAACAGAACAAAATAGGGTGCTGTGGTAAAACAAAGAATGAGGACTTAGGTCTATGTTTCAGACCCCATGAAGACCCCATATTATTTCAATTCAATTCAATAAGAATGTACCATATTGAATTCAACAGTTCAGTCTTTTCTGGCTTGCACATCCTCCATGAGAATACTCAGCTCCTGCTGTATATTCAGGATCATGGGGCGGGGAACAACACACTGTGTACTGATGTGATTTTCCCTCAAATAATTTTATCAGACAAAAGACAAGACATTCAAACAAGTTTTAAAATGATACTATAGGCTAGAGCTTTATTCAGTCCCTAACTCAGGTGGTACATAGCATATGCTAAATATTCAGTTCACTTTGTTGAACTGATACTAGAGTTTATGAAGAAGAAAATGCCTGCTGATTGGGTGAACTGGGAAATTCTTCATGGAGGAGGGAACAGGACTTAAACTAGCTCTTAAGGATTCAGAAATGCTTGGCTGTGCAGGGAGGAAATACATCTTAACTGTTGAAAACACAAGGGCACATTCCAAATGTTGCTTCCCCAGAGACAGTAGGTACCTGACCCAGACATCCATAAGAAAATCCTAGGAGTCACCACTCAGACAGGGCCTGCCCTGCTCCAGGCACCATCCCCCCTGCTCTTCATTTATGAGCCCATGGACCCCACACTTCAGTTGTCTGTGTGAGATGTGTCGTGCAAATCACTCTCTCTCCCTGAACCTCAACTCTTCCCGTGAAATGTGATACAGAAACTTATTTCCTCCCTGCTCTTAGAAGAGTGGAAAGCACTACTATGGGGGGGGGAAGTATTTAAATCAATAGAAGGTTGGCCAGGCCTCTTTTTAGAGTTGAAAAGGCAGAGGGAAGGGGGAAAACAAAGGAGACACCTGGGTCCTGGATGTTTCTTCATCTCTTGAGAATACTAAGAGGTCAATCACTTCACCTCTCACTCTTTACAGAATGAACATCATTATCTACTTGTATGAAAAAGATTTTAAGAACCCCATACAAAAGGCTTAAGTGCAGGATGCCATTATCAGAAGGTAATTGCCCCAGACACTTTCCTTTAAAAGCACACCTGTATTTAGGATTTTATTTTATTGCTATGAATGTGGCCTAATTAAATTTAAGGGCCAAAGAGTAAGTTTATACTAATAATCTCTCCACTAAGTGGTGTCTGTCATATCAGTTAGGAGAAGGAAAGAAAATCTTCAGTCCTGTGATGACAGAGAAAGTGGTGCATAATTATGCCGTGACAGGTACCTGCCATGGTCACCGAAAGATATTAAAAAATGAAGTAGAGTTTCATCTGGAGAGGATGGGTAGCAGGGTCTTCTACATGAGTATTCCTAGATCTGTCTCACAGCCCCTGCAGGAGTATTATTTGGGGCCTGCTTTGTTTCTGGAGGCCATCCAGCTGACATATGGAGTAAGAATCATGATTATTTGCTGCAATAGCACCAAGGAACATTGGCAAAGCTCACTCCTGCTGGGGGAAATTCCCATCTAGGGTGCGGGTTTATTTTTTAAATCAACTTTGCTGTGTATGACAGTGATAAGGAGAGAGGAGGGCCCACAAGTAGTCTTCAACCCCAGGACTCTTAGGAACCAAGGCCAGGCTGAGAGCTGAACCAGAGAAGGAACTACATAGGAATTTCATTGAGAAGAGGAGGGGAAGGTGCACCTGTGAAATTCCAGGTTCTGGGCCCAATGCTGTAAGGACTCAGAAGTCCAAGGTGAATCCCTGCTCTTGGTTAACACATAGTTAAGTTGCAGAAATGAGGCAAATTAAAACATGATACAGAGAGGAGCATGAGAGCCACCAAACCATGGCATACACAAAGGGCATTTGGGGATCAGTGGGGACTACAGTTATTGGAGGAGCAGCAGGAATGAGCTGGTTTGGACCAGAGGAGGTGAGAGGATCCTGGCTCAACCATGTGGGGAATAAGGGACCGGCTGCTCTGATGACGGTTTGGGAGGGTAAATGCAATGGGGGAGTGAGCACACTGGTCTGACCAGAAGAGGAGCCTGAGGAGTGGGTACACTGGAGGCCAGGCTGTGTAGAGGCACCCATGCAGAGCTGGGAAATTTGGTCTCCCTTTGCAGATGAGGACTAAATAGGGATATTTCATTGGAAAAGAAAATTTGAAAAGAGAGCCTAGGAGCTAAGGGACTCAAAGAAGTTTAGTGGCAATGAGAAAAGTAAAGAACAAGTTATAGGGCTGATTCAATAGGACCTTGGGACCTGCTGGGGTACAGTGGAGCCAGAGTTGGCTCCAAGATTCAGAAACAGAAATGTTCATGCATGAGCAAATGCACACACACACGCACACACACACTCACACACACACACACACACACACACACACACACACCAAGCAAATTGATAATAACAAAATTATTTTGCATGGCATTCTACTTCTTCAGTTGTTAACAATGATAGCAATAGCATGAACAAATTTCCTTAGGTGCTTCTAGGTGAATAAGTGCATAAAGGGAAAGAGTTTAAACAAGCAGAGATTCCAAGGAAGCACATATACTAGCTTTAACATTGACTTATGGGAATAAAGACCTTGCTGTCTTATTTTACAAAGAGGTGGAGAATCAGAGAACTTAAATATCTCAAGTTAAAAAGATGTAGAGAAAGAATACCTGATAGCAAGGCCTCTGTTGATCCTGGTGAGATTTTCATATGATACAATGAATAGTCACATTGCTTCATTACAGGTAGCAGCTTTTGGTATTTAATATTCAGGACTATTTTCAAAATTTTGATATCAATGCATTACTAAACCTAAAAGGAAAGCTTAACTTGCCTGTTTAAGTTGTATTTCAGAGTAACCAAAGAGCTGTACTTACATGAGTTTTAGTGCATAAATATGTAAAGGCAATGGAATTAGAAAAATCATCATCATCATCTCCTGAAAAAATAACTGACCCATGGAAAATGCATCACTAGATGAAAACCACTGGATGAAAGCATGGATGAGAATTTCACAGTGGTGGGATTAGGTTGTTATCTATAAACCTGCCAACCAATTTAGCATCACTAAAATGGAACACCCAGACATGAAGTGCCAGCTGATGTGAGGAAACAGGAATTATTTTGCATACTATCTACAAAGCATCCATGTCAAACCAAACCAAACCAAACCAAATCTACAAACCCAAACTCATCTAATCAAGTCCATAAAATCAAATTTCACTTCATAGGATAAATAACAGAGGAACAAGTAAAAGCAGTCAGCTGCTTCCAACAATAGGAAATTCTACAGAACTTTAACCTTTTTTCAATTCAAACGTATTTTTTTTCCAGTACAAATACATTTTTTACTTTATTTTTTTCATTTGTGCTAATTAGCTATACATGACAGTAGAATGCATTTATGCAATTTGATATATAATACAAAGATGAGGTATAATATCATTTTTTCTGATTGTACATGTTGTAGAATCACATCAGTCATGCAGTCATATATGTACATAAGGTAATCATGTCTGTTTCATTCTACTATCCTTCCTATCCCATATCTCATTTTCTCCCTTCACTCTCCTCTATGTAATCTAAAGTAAAAATGAAATTATGGCATTTGCCAATAAATTGATGGAGTCAGAGAATATCATGCTAAGTGAAATAAGCCAAGCCCCCACAGAGCAACTGAGGCATCAGGGTCTTGAAGCATTTCTTTATGGAAAGACATCAGGGTCTTGAAGCATTTCTTCATGGAAAGACAGATGATCTGGAAAGGTAGCCTTACATTCTCCACTACTTTTCTTTTTCTTTTTTTTTTTTGAAACTATTCTAAAATTTAATCTTCTTTTCCACTACTTTTCCCTTTGATAATTTGAAAGTAGAGACAGACAGGTCAACCAGTTGAGCAAGGGTTTTGGTAGTTGCACAGGAAAGGAGACACAGAAATTGGAGCTGAGGGCTCAAGTAGGATGAGAAGGGATTTTGACAAACATTTCTGACTTTCATTTGTGAATCCCAAAGGACTACAATCTAGAAATAGTGTGGTAAGAAAGAAGTAGACCATCTATCATTAAGAGTGAATCACATTCATAGTATTGTTAAATCAAGAGGCGATGTTTCTACCCTGACTGGCAGAAGCAAAAGTAAACCTCTCTAAAGGGGATAACACTATCCCAAACCTCGAATTATCTTCAGGTTTTCTATGCAATGTTCTTCTGCATTCAGAAATATCATAACCAAGTGAACAAAAAGACAACAACTGCATGAAAAATCAAGACAAAAAAGTATAGACAATAAAACAGCCTTTTTAAAGTACCTATATTGAGACTCTTACACACTTTCACACAACAATAAGTGTTTGAAAACAAATAACAGGAAATAATACTAGCAGGCAAAACATAAATAATATAAAAATAACCAATGGAAATTCCAGAACTGAAAAATAGAAAACTAAAATTAAAAACTCAGTAGTTTCACATCAGATCAGTCACAGTTATAAATTGGTAAGCTGGAAGGAGGTATACATGAATACAGCATCATAAAGCATGGAAAGACAATGAAATGAAAAATAAACAGGGACACAGGTTTCATATATGTTATCTGGATACTCACATGAGAGAAGGGAGAAATTGGGGCAGAAGCGACATATTATAGAGCCATAATGGCTGAGAAGTTTCAAAACTGAATGAAAGTCACTAATATATTACTGATGCAAGTTACAGATTCAGAAACACTAAGAACTACATAAAAATAATTCAGCAAAGGTGAAAAACAGTGGGGAAAGCTAGAGATGAACTAAGTGCCACAAAATGTTGACAATTTCTAAAGCTAGATGATGGACTTATGAAGGTTCATTATATTACACTATTTCTATATATGCTTGAAATTTTGCATAAATAAAAAGAAACAGGGCATTGGAATTTACTTTTTCACCTTTAGAAATTACTCTTATCTTCAAGGTATATACTCTGTAACAAGATTCATTGATAGTGGGCTGAAGACAACCTTGGGTTGAATGTTTCATTTGGAAGTTATTTGGCCAGGGCCCTTTGAACAGTAGTGCTCCAGTGAAGTACTCATATTATTTATGTAAGAATTAACTTTAAAAAAATTAATGATACCCTGCTAGAAAACTTTAACTATTTTTGTAACTGTATGATTTAACTTTGCAATAAAAGTGGTTATTGACAATTGAAGTAACAGAAGGAGGGAAGAAGGAGGGACTTCTATATTAATTGACACAAGTTTCAAAAGATCTAGGAATTTTACTAAATTCTGACCCTTATATAGAAATGGAATGATATATACAATGAGCAGTAAACAGTCGCCTTCCACACCATTCAAGATATCCAACAGACACTGACTCTATAGCTTGAATAACAGCAGAACTAGCAGCAGCTTACACTCAACATTGAGTATGACATTGAGCTTTGCTTTGGGTCTTAAAGCAAAGGTAGGAACTCATGGGTAATTCAGACAAAGGACATTTGAAAAGGCAGAGACAATCATATGTTGCTCCCTGGGTTCTATTTAATTTGAAGCAGCTGAAATATGGAAGTTGTTTATGCTTTTGTGGTAGGGCAACATTATTTATAATATAATACATTTTTGTTGTTGCTACTTTTAAAAAAATCCTAACAGAAAAAAAAAAAAAAAAGAAAAGACAGACCATCTCAGAAAAACTAGTTTTTAACCATGACCTTAATTAACCCACTCTGTTAGTCTGGAAAAGTGCTGTTTCCCAGGTGGGAGATGAATCAGTACTTCTCCATCAACTCTACTACTTGCCTCTGATGTGACAAAGAAACCAGAGTCATGAATTCTCACTTGTTTGTGAGAGAGCCCAGACTGAATCCTCAGCTCCTGTTCTGTCCATGATATGTGCTAATCACCCCCATCACTGAGAAAGATGGATCTGCACCCTTCTCCCTCCTTGCACCAAAGTATGAGAAAAAAAACAACAACAAAATCACAGTGTCACACATTAAAAGTGAACTTGACAATGTTACAATGAGATTTCTTTTAACCCATTACATGAATAAGCAAGATCATTTTTTATATAAAAAGATTAATACTTCCCTTACAATTTCTTCCAAATTGATCCTTCATTCAAAAGGCAGGGCTTTCTTTTTCTCACAAATTTGACTGTTAAGAGTTATTTGTATGTGGCCCATTGTTAAAAAGAATCTTTAATCAGATATTAAGGGAAAAAACACTTTGTTTATTCTAGATATCCATGTACTTTAGGCTCAGGAGCTGCCAACATACTTGGAAGTGGTGTAAAAGAGTATGTACCTTAAAGGAGACAGGAGATTTGGGTTTGAGACCTAACCACTAACCAGATGGTAAGAAAAGTTATGGGAGAACACTTGGAAATGTATGCAACTATACTCCTCCCCACCTCTCCCCTCCCCTCCCCTCCCCTCCCCTCTCCTCTGTGCTACATCCCCAGTCACAAAATGTTTATTTTCTAACAGTTCAAAAACTCTACTTGGTTCACCTTTATATTTACTTGCTTCTTTTCAGATGCATGTTGAGGCTGGAGGACCCAAGATGATTCTGCAGAAGTGACCTCCTTAAGGGAACAGTCTTAAGTTGCAGATAGAGTTAACCAATTCTGAACCACTAAGTTTGAACTTTGATCTTTTTTTTTACAGAAAAACGAACAGAGAAACCATTGCTTACATTTCTAACTCTTGAATTAAATGTGTTTAACTGTTTTCATTTAATGCTCGACATGTAGGTAAACATCCTCATCCCTTTGCCAAATCTTTTTCGTGTGCTGCTAAGCCCACAAGCAGCTTGGCCATAAGCAGCAACAGTGGTAGGAACTGGTCAGAAGCCTCCAGGAAGGTTGAATGATATTGGATTTCATGTAAATATTTTTCTTTTCATACTCACAATGGTGACAGTGTTGTCCTTTGTCACTAGCTTTTGCCTGGTTCATATTTTATAACATCATTTTATAATGTGTAAAATATTTGATGACAATTTAAGGTCAGCCACTATAACTAAATTATGCAATAACCATAACTTAGCTTATTAAGCCCTTGAGAAAAAATGGTAATGAGATTTTCATTACAATACTTACATCTGTCTTCTACAGTCTTTTCATACTTGTAGGCAATAAAAGACACTTCTGAAAGCCCTTAAATATATGAACACACATGTGGTTGTACCATTCTAGAATCATGTCCCAAGAGGGACTTGTGAGTAGAATTTTATAATATATTTGTTATTAGTACAAATTTACAAAATTGGTTGGCATTCTGCTTCTAGTACTACAGCAGGTTACTGATTGTCTTGGAGAAAATAGTGAAAACTGCTAACATATTTGTAAAACCAATCAAATGCCAGCAAGATAGTAAGGAACAGAGAGACCCCCAAGAAGCCAGCAGAATGGCAGGTTGGAATTCCTGGCAGGTTGGAACCTCTGCCTTCACCAGCTTTGTGAGGCTTTGGAGGACAGAACAGCAAGCCCAGAGTTTACCCAACATAATGGACTCTAATGCAAAATCTTCCCTTCTTACTGACCTGTTTGGGATGAAAAATTTGTAAGAATCTGGGTAAAAAGTGATCATTGATGGAAGGTCTATGAAAAAGAAATGAAGACAAAGAGAATCCTCAAGATGGGTAAATCTATGAATATTGACAAGTTAAAAATGTTTTGTGGGGGCTGTGGTTGTAGCTCAGTGGTGGAGCGCTTGCCTAGAATGTGTGAGGCACTGGATTTAGTCCTCAGCACCATATAAAAATAAAATAAATAAAATAAAGACATTCTGTTCATCTACAACTACAAAAAAAAAAAGTGAGAGAGAATTTAAAGTAATTTTTTATGGGTTAAAATAAACTCAAATTAAAATACATTATAATCCTAGCATAAATGATATATGTCAGCAGGGGAGAGAATAGGACTTGAGTATGCTAAGGTACATAGAACATTTCTTTAGCCAGAAAGAACATGAATAGTTACACACATCTTTTCTTCATAATTACATATATAGCTCATCCATGACTCATATACTCTTCATCATATATATTTAATTTTAGAAAGTCTTCAAAGCTGATTTAATGTTCTGTTTTAATTTCTGGGTATAAAGCCAATGTATAAAGAATAGTCAGGTTAATCTAGGGATTTAATGATCTCAAAATTTGAATGTTAAATTAGTGAGAGGGAACACTACGGTTTTAAAAAATGTGTATACCTTTCCCTTATTTGGAAGAAAAAAAAATGAATGCTATAAAAATTAAAAAAATGTATAAAAAGTTCCACAAGTGAATTTTAAATAGATGTTGAAATAGAGTTTGAGCTTCCAAGTTGTGTATGACTGTATCTACAATGGTATCTAAAAATACCACATGTATGTGTGTTTTTTACATATATTTCAGTCACAAGGGCACTTTTACTGAAATCAGTTGCTACAGGTGCCAAGTACTCAAGAACCCATAAACCCTGAAGAAGTCTTGGCATGGGCTTTTAGAGCACAGGTGTTGGGAAGCACTGCATTGTGTTGCTGGGAAGCAGACATATTTTCTTCTTTGGTGATTTTCAAAGAAAAGTATAGCTGTTTGGGCAAAGGATCTGATACTGCTTGTATGTAGAATATGAGGAAGTGAATCTAGAGTAGGGGTTGGTAAACTATGGCTTGCTGGTAAATCCCAATCACAACATATTTTTATAAAATAAAGTTTAATTGGGATATAGCAGGCTCATCATTTGCATAGTCTTCCACTATTCTCATGCTACAGCAGCAATACTGAGTAGGTGGCTATGGCTTGAAAAGCCTAAAATATTTACTACCTGCTCTTTGCAGAAAAACTTGCTGACACCTGTTCTATAGTAAAGGAGTTTCCTGAAGTAAGATGCTAGAGAGGATCCTTTACCAAAAATAAATAAATAAATAAATAGATAGATAGATAAATAAATAAATAAATAAAATTCATGGGCAACTATGAATATGTCTTGGATGGTGCTCTCTGGATGTTTTATCACTAATAAGAACAATACAATGATGATAGCATTTAATTTGGTTAGATAGAGCACCTGCTATGTGTCAGGCACTCCTGTAAGGACTTTATTTGTTTAAGCCCAGTTTTTTTCTCAAAATCACATTACCCAAGTAGACTCTGGTAATTATGACCTGAAGTGGTGAAAGCTTCTTCCCTGCAAAAAGCAAGGATAAAACAAATTGCCCAAGTCAACCACTTTATGGCATCATAAATTGAATAAAGATATTACCAGTCAGTGGAAAACTGCAATGTACACAAGAGAGAACACAGAAACAAACAAACAAAAAGCCAAAAGGAGGTTTGAGAACTCTGAATCTGCCTTCTAATATACAAATAATCAGCACAGAATGGAATTCTTACAAGTCAAGGGGTTTGAGCCACACCTCTGTCCAAATCATTAGGTGACTACAAAGCTATGTGGACCCAGAGAGATCTCCAGAAAACCAGGCTAAAAATATGAGAAAGAGTAAAATACCAAGGAAAAACAACATTAACACACACAGAAGTTTAAGTCCAAGGAAGTTACAAAAACAGCACACTACAAAATGATCAAACACCTTTAGAACATCAAAACAGAATGCAAAGTTATAATGTATTACTTAAAATATTCAGTTTTCAGTCATTATGTTCTCTCTGTGATAGGGAGATCAGTCCATGCCCTGATCCCCAGAATCTGTGAACCTGTTACTTTACATGGCAAAAAAAACTATGAAATGATCCTGGATTATACACGTGGACACTATCTTATCACACAAGCTTTAAAACTGGAGACCCATTTGCAAATGTGGTCAGAGAAAAGAGATGGGATGAAAGAAACAGGGTCCAAGAGATGCCATATTACTAGTTTTGCAGATGCAGAAAAGAATTATGAGTCAAGGAATATGAGCCACTCTAGAAGTTGGAAAAGGTTAAGGAAACAGATTTGTGAGAGAACTTCCACAGAACTTTCAGAAGTAATATGGCCATGCTGACATCATGAATCTGGCCCAGAGATCCATGAAAATATCCAACCTACAGAACTCTAATAAGTTTGTATTGTTTTAATCCACTAATTTTGTAGTAATTTTTTAGAGCAGCAACAGGAAACGATATACATGCAAAACACCAGGAAAGTAGGAAATATATTTAGGAGAAAAAAACTTTCACAGAAACTGACTTATGAGGCTTAATATTTAAGTTACAAGACAAAATCCTTAGCAGCTATTATAAATATATTAAAATAATTAAAAATATTAAATTATGATAAAAAATTTAAAGGAAAATAGTTAAATAATAAATAATAGTGGTGGGAGAGAATCTAAATGGAGAAATAAAAAAATTTAACATAGCAGGAGAAAGAATCAACAAACTAGAAAGTAGATCAGTAGAAATTATCAAACCTCTAGAACAGAGAGTAATGTATAACGATTGTACCTGAAGAAGGAGAAAGTATGTTTGAAGTAATAATATCCACACAGAATATTCAAAATATCCTAAATTTTAAAACATTAACCCATAGATCCAAGAAGCTCAGTAGTCCCCAAACACAATAAACACAAAGAAAATCTCAGCTAGACACATCACAGTCAAACTGCTGAAAGCCAAAATGAAAATTTTGAAAGCAGCAAGAGAAAAACAATTCAAACAGGGAAACAGTTGACTTATTATCAGAAAACAAAACATGGAGATGAAAGACAGGGGAATTATACAGTCATCATCCTGCAGGAAACAAACTGTCAACCAAGATATCTATATCCACAGAAACTCTTTCAAAACGGAAGGCGAATACAGTCAAGATGTTGATAGTTTTAGTACACTTGTAATAAAACTCCAAGCATGATAGAGAAAAGCTGGTTCTAAAGTTTATGTGGAGATTTAAAGGAATTAGAATAGTCTAAACAATTTTGAAATAGAATAAAATTGGAGGGCTTATACAATCTAGTTTTAACATTCACTATAAAGCTATTGCAGTCAAGACAGGGTGTTATTGCAAAATTAACGGAACACAACAGGAATTCCCAGAAATAGATCCATGCAAAGATAGCCAATTATATTTTACAAAGGCAGAAGGAAAAGTCAGTGGAGTAGGATATTGTTTTTGACAATCTTCACCAACACCTGTTATTATTTCTCTGATGATAACCATCCTAATAGTGATGCCTCTTTATGATTTTGATTTTCATTTCCCTGATGGCTAATGATGTTGAGCATCCTTGTTAGCGATTTTGGTATCTTTTTTGGAAAAATGTCTAGTCTGGTCTAGGGAGAAAAATGAACCTTGACCTAAACTTGTATACAAAGTTTATAACAAAGTTTATTATGAGGTTCTGAACTCAAAATGTACTTAAACTTATAAAATTTTTAGAAGACAAAGGAGAAGATCATCATGATCTTGAATCAGGCAATATTTCCTACATATGACACAAAAATATGGTTCACAAAAGAAAAATATTGATAAAATAGATTTCTCAAAATTAAGAGCCCTTGTTCTATAAAATATTATTAAGAAAATGAAAAGATACCTTACAGACAGGAGGAAATTATTTGTAAAATATATATCTGATATTAGGTATATCCAAAATACATAACAATTCTAAAAACTCAATAAGAAGACAAAAAAGAAAAATTAACAAGGGACATTTGGACTAATGGACTTTTCTAAAAAGAAAATGCCAAATAAGTACAGGAAAATATAATCAGTATCATTAGATGTTGGGAAAATGTTTTACCATGAGCGCCACTTTACATTTATGATAGTGGATAAAATCAAAGGGATTGACACTATTTTCTTTCTGTGTTGATGAAGGTGTGGAAGAACTAGGTCCCTCCTGTTAGAAGGAATGTAAAATGATACAAGCACATTGGAAAACACTTTGGCAATATCTTAAAGTCAAATAAAGACAAATGACCCAATTGAAATTGTCGAAGGTTTCAGTTAGGCATTTTTCCAAATAAGGTATGCAAAGATAAGCAATGATATGCAAAGATATGCAAATGATATGCAAATAATAATAAGCACATAAAAAGATGCTTTAACATTAGGGAACTAAAAATCAAAACCACAGTGATGAACAGTTCACATGAATGAACTCTGAAAATATTATGCTATGTAAAAGAGGCCAGACAGAAAAGATTTATATATGAAATGTAAATATGACATGTCCAGAATAGGTAAATCCACAGAAACAGAAAGTAAATTAGGGTTCCCATGAGATGTGAGCACAGGTTTTATGGTGACTGCTGTGGAGGATGAAGTTTCTTTTAGGGTGATTAAATGTTCCAGAATTAGACAGTAGTGATGCGTGCACAATTTTGCAAATATCCTAAATAACACTAAATTGTCTACTTTGAAAGAGTGAACTTCAGGTATGTGAATTATATCACATTTTTTTTGGCGGGGGGGGGGTGGTCCTGGGGATTGAACATAGGACCTTGCACATGAGAAGTGGGCACTCTACCTCTGAGTTACATCCTAGACCTACATCTCAATTTTTAGAAAAAGTTAAACATATGCCCTAGAATTCTATTAGTATCATTGATGAGAAATTAACTATGTCCACATAGGACTTATATGTATTCTAGCCAAAAAAGTGGAAAAAACCTAAATAATCAAGTGGTCAATACATAAATGCATTGTAGTATACTCATGCAATGTACTACTACTACTAAACAATAAAAAGGAATAGAGTACAGATACATACTACAACATGAGTGAACCTCAGAAACATTATACTTAGTCAAAGAAACCAATCAAATAAGACTACATATTATATGGTTGTATTTATACAAAATTTCTAACAAAAGCAAATTATGGAGATAGTAAGTAGTATGTGGTTGCCAAGAGCTAGGTATGGGAGCAGGCAGTGACTGCAAACAAGCATAAGGAAACCATTAGGACTGCTACAGGTATTCTAAAAATGCATTTTGGTGCTCTCTGCATGAGTAAAAATTTCTAAAACTCAAAGAGTAAAAATTAAGTGTATAGTAAGAATTATACACTTAAAATGGCTGAATTTTATGGTATGTGTATTGTAGTTCAATAATGCTACGGGGAAAAAAGAACCTTATGAGATAGTTACTGCTATTATCACCATTTTGGCAATTAGGAAACTCAACAAAAATAACAGCTACAATTTAAAACAATTTAAATGACACATATTTGTACATATTAGGGGGTACAGTATAATAATTCAACATAATGATCAAATAAGGGTAATTAGCATTTCTATGACTTAAAACTTTCATTTCTATGTTGGGAAACACCGGGTTCCTCTAGTTATTTTGAAATATATCAAGAATTATTTTAGACTACAGTTATTCTATTACACTACAGAACACAAAAAATAATTACTCATACCTATCTCTTGATACCTGTTGTGTGACTTGTTTCTCTCCCTCTTCCCCTTGCCTTTCCTAGTCTCTATAGACCACTAATCTACCTCCTTCTCTAGAATTAATTTAACAGAGATATGATTTCATCCCAGTATAATTTGCTTACTGGAACAGTACTGGGCAGCTGGGAGGAATTTAAACCAGTGGTTATCTAACTCCAAAATATTTGTCTGGTATCACCATTTCTCATGAAAATGGATTCTTCTTTTAAATATGACATTTTCCCCATGTTATAAAGACTGGCCTTTTTATATTAAAAATACATGATTGTAAAACAGCTAAAAGGTATATGCTTTCTAATGATCTCTCCTCTTCCAAGTTCCACAGTTGCTATAAAAGAAAATATGTCCTTCTGATAGCTGTGTCTTCAGAGAGTTCTGTGCTAACAGACTGTGCTGACACTACTGAGGGTCAGGTAGGCACAGCTACCCTTCCATCCAAACACAAATATGTATCACTTCTTCAAGATTACAGAAATGTATATGCATTTTATATTCTTAATTATATAATCAAATCCCTGCTTAGAGGTCAACTTACTCTAGTCCCTTTAATCTTATTTCTAGAAGAGTCTCTGTAGCCATGACTAATCTTTGTTCATGCTTGTCAACTTGCAAGATTCTGACAGTTTTAAGCAATGCAGTCCATGCTGCTCAAGCAGTAATTTTTCAAATAGTGGAAGAAAGAAAAGGAGATGAAGGGAGAATAAATGTTTGTGAAAAGAATGGTTCATCTCTTTTGGGAATGCTGTTCGGTTTGTCATTGTCAAAGAGGAAGTGAGTCAAGAAATGTAAACACTTGACAGTAGTAAAATTATTTGGGTTTAAATTGATGTCCCTGAGAAACATTTGCTATTGTTTTTCCCTGAAATTATAGTTAATGGCCTGTTTGCCATTTTGGCAATTTAAAGCTAAGGAATATGGCCACCTATGACAAAATTGGTAATCACTAATGGTACTTGTTATGGTTTAGATATTAGGTGTCTGCCAAAAGCTCATGTGTGAAATAATGCAACAACATTCAGAGGTGAAATGATTGGGTTATGAGAGTCTTAACCCAATCAGTGAATTAATTCCCTGATAGGATTAACTGAGTGGTAACTAACCATGGGCAGGGTGTGGCTGGAGGAGATGGGTCATGGGTGTGTGTGTGTGTGCCTTTGGGTATGTATTTTTTAATTGGCAAGTGGAGTCTCTCTGCTTCTGATCATCATGTGAGCAATTTCCCTCTGCTACACTCCTCCACCATGATGTTCTGCCTCACTTTGAACCCCAAAGAATGGAGCTGGCTGTCTGTGGACTGAGACCTCTGAAACCATGAGCCCCCAAATAAACTTTTCCTCCTCTAAAATTGTTCTCATCAGGTCTTCTAATCACAACAGAATAAAAAAAAATGACTAAAACGGTACTCACACAGCTAAATTGGCATCTAGTGAAGTTACCTCCAGTACAACACTCCCATTTTATTATTAAAAGAAATATCAAAACATACAAACATTTAAAAAAAATTTAAAGACAATTTAAAAAACCACAATTTACAACTAGGATTAATGCCAGGGTCCAGAAGTTTTTCTGGGCTACAACTTTGCTGAGTGCAATGCACACTGACACACTCTGTTGGTACACCTGCCTGCTTGAAAGTGCGGGCAAGAACCCCTCCCACTGTCCAAATCATGGACCAGAAATGCAAGCCTGACCAAACAGAAATCTGTGCAACTGTCTGTGTGACATGTGGAGCTGGTTTCTGTAGCAGCTGAAGTCAGTCATCTGACCCATTCAGACACTGTAACTCCTGGGAAATAACTGGCTAGAGAGGAAGGTGATGTGGCAAGAGCAGAAGATTAGGTGTATCAAAGTGGATTATGACAACATCAGTGCTCTAAATAATGTTGTAAGAGAAGAATGAGAGGGCTGGGGATGTGGCTCAAGTGGTAGCGCGCTCGCCTGGCATGCGTGCGGCCTGGGTTCGATCCTCAGCACCACATACAAACAAAGATGTTGTGTCTGCCAAGTACTAAAAAATAAATATTAAAAAATTCTCTCTCTCTCTCCCTCTCTCTCTCACTCTTTCTTTAAAAAAAAAGAGAAGAATGAGACATGAAAAACCTTTGCAGAAGTGCATTTTGGGGTGTTTGGCAAAATAAGGGAAGCTATCATTTCAGTCAACTAGTTCCCAATAGATGAAAATACACTAGGTTATGAGAAATGATTCTGGATGGAGTACATGAATTTATAGTTCACTTATAATCTGATGAGGAATTCAAAGAACACTGGGCCAAAGGTAATTTATATACTGTTTCCACTGGCAAACACTAAGACTGAATATTTTCTCACAAAAACTAAGGTAAAGGCAAAATGTCTGTTATCACTACTCTTTTTCAACATAGTACTTGAAGTACTAGCCAATGCAAGAAGTCAAGAAAAAAAAGAATGGAATACCAATTAGAAAGGAAGAAAGAAATTATCTATTTAGGTGACAGGACTGCTAGTACAGAATCCCAAGGAATTTTTGAAAACATTCCTAGAATCAATAAGTGTAAAGTGTAAAGCTGGAGAATACAAATTCAACGTACAAAAACTAATTGTATAAACAGTGTGAATTACACAAAAACCAAAGATATAATGTCATTAAAAATTACTTAGGTATGAATCAAAAATGAAATATATTTACATCTAAAATACATAGTACTTGTATGCTGAAAATTACAAAACAAACAAGAATTCAGAGATCTAAATAAAATGGAGAGAAAGAAATCTATGATCTAAATAAAATGGACAGACATATTGAGTTCATGTTTTGGAAAACTCAATGAAGTTTGATTTATTGACTCTTCCCAAATTTATCTATAGGTTAAATAATTTCTAACAAGATGTAAACATGATTACTCTAAAATTTGTAAGGAAAGGTAAAGGACTAGAGCCGCTAACACAAGTTTGGAAAAGAAGAACAAAATTGAGTGAGTCACATTAATTTCAAGTATTTAGATATACAGTTTACTACCAAGTTCTCTGCACATGTTCATTTACCACATCTCCCTTATTCATAGGTTTCCACTGTATCTATCATCATCCAAAGTACATGTATGAAGACACGAATTGGTGTCAACATACTTTATATACAACCAGAGATACGAGAAATAGTGCTGTATACATGTAATAAGAATTGTAATGCATTCCGCTGTCATTTATTTTAAAAAATTCAATAAAAAAAGAAAAAAGTTAGTGTGGAATTAACGCAGAAAATGTATCTTAGCATCTATGAATAGGAAATGGTTATTTCAGTTATTTACTTCTGTGGAAGAACCTACCCCAATATTTAGAGTAACCACCAATTTTGGATGCTCGTATATTTTGTAGATAAGAGATTCAGAGAAAATGCAGCAGGGATATCTCTCCCCAGAACCTCAGCTAGGGTAACATGAATAGCTGGGGTGTCTCAAGACAGGATAAGGCTGTCTATTACTCACCTGGACAGTTCTATTTGTACATACAAGTAGAAAAATGTGCTTTTTTTATATGCCCTCCTAAGGAGACAAAATGCTAACATAGCAAGTATTTCACGTTTTCCCCTCTTCTCACCTTCTGGGTAGGTGATTCCTCACTGTGGAGAACCCTTTGCTCTGTCTCACCTCCATTATTTTCTCCAGAGCCTTTTAGAATATACATATCCCATTATTATATTTATTTCAATTTGTAGGAAGTTTTGTTTTTAGAAAAAAAGTAATAACTCTTGGAGATGCTAGATAGTACACTGATTATATAAATCTCACATTGACCACTGAGAACTAAGAATAAGCATCAAATTGAATTGGTGGTATAAGTATTAAAATGAGTTGGTGGTTGGGTTGGGACAATGATGACAACAAAAAATTAAGAGGCAAAGAAAGTGACAAAAAGTTGAATAGGATACCAAAGGCAACAAACACTATGCTAATAAGCATGATAAAGATAAGCTCTTTATATACCACAAAACAATTTCTTTATATACCACTAAACAATTATAACTATGTAGTTTATTATTGTTTATTAGAGATGTGGACTCTGAGGTTCCCAGAGAGTATTTGGTTTACTCTGAGCAGCATAACAAGTAAATGTCCCAGGGATCTGGGATCAGAACCCAGCAGCTGGTCCCTGAGTCTATGTTCTTTCTAGTCTGTCTGTCTCACTGCCTCACTAAAACCTCACCTATCCAACAGTTTTGCTTGTGCTACCTCTGCACTGTGCTACCTCCTCAGAGGGCAACTAAAATATTTCCAATCTATTTCAATAGCCCTAATATAATTTAAGTCTACAAACATCCCAGCAGGCTGGAATTACTCCCCTCCCCGAATCCTGCACCAGAAGCCCATAGGCAGAATCAAACCCATCATTTAAGTGGGGGAAAAAGTGTTGGAAAAATATGAAACCAATGCTGGCATGGCTGTTTCCCAGAGAAAACCTGGAACCCAGCATTCAAGTACATTGCAGAATACTGTTCCTACCAGCTGTGTTTCCATTTTAGACACCATTTGTGGGAAATATTTGTTACAGTCTTCCATTTCCTCTGTGCAAAATCAGAGAAAATTGAGAAATGCCAAATTTCATTGTCTTCAAAAATCCTGTCATGGAGTAGCTCAGCTTTCACACACTATTCTCTGAAGACATTATTGATGTTCTGCCAAGTTGATGGAGTAATATAATTTGCTAGCAGGAAAAAGTTCTGGCAAGCAGAATTGTGTTCATTAGAGGAGTATCTTTACATACCTTGTTCCATTTCCATTACTTTTTAAACTCACATATCATGCTATAGGCAGAAACATTGCCCTGCTATGCACTGGATATTCAGTATTTTTATAGTTAGAAGGACTTGCACAAATTACAGTTATTCTTTCTAAAACAAATCAAAACAAAACAAAGCAAACAAACAAACAAAAAACAGGCAGGGAAGGGTATCTCATTTTTGCTGCTAGAGAAACAAACCTGGTTTCCCCCTCTGAAGTTCTATGTGGCTGTTAATCACATGTAGTTTCCATAACTTTGGACTCTTAAGTTCCTACATGGGCAATCTCTTCCATGGTTAACTCATCAAGCAGAGTCCCAGTGATGAGCAGCTCAAATATCTGAAATAAGCATCATTTGTCTTCATTCTCCTCTCACCCCTCTTATTTCTGGACAACTTTCTTTTTCACTTGGGTAGAAGGACTCACCAATGGCCTTATCACTGATGTCTCACAAATGCTGCCTTCACCAGAGCACCTTTCCCCATAATTCCAACTTCACTCTGTCAAAACTTCCAGGCCTCCTTTAGAAAAGTATAATCAGTCTTATTAGATTCATTTCAGCTGTTAATTATTGATAATTTCAGAGATGAAATTCACTTACTTTTTTTGGTACCAGGATTTGAATCCAGAGGCACTAGACCACTGAGCCACATCCCCAGCCCTATTTTGTATTGTATTTAGAGACAGGGTCTCACGGAGTTGCTTAGGGCCTCACCATTGTTGATATTGGCTTTGAACTCGTGATTCTCCCATCTCACCCTCCCAAGCTGCTGGGAATACATTGTCTTCAAAAATCCTGCACCACCATGCCCAACTTGTAATTGCATTTTGAAAAAGAAAATTTTATTAAAAGAATTTTTAATGGGTAAAATTTGAAACATGTAATACATTTCCATAAATGGGAGGAAAATATATTTTGGGACACAAGTACTTCACAGGATTTTGAAAACCTGACCATAGAAAGCTGAGTTTCACATGTAAGGTAGTTGACAATCAATTGCTGTCAACTTTTGGGGTGAAAAATAGTACAGATCACACACTCAAGCTTGCTACTGAAATGTCCACGAAATTGCTTAGTTCTTTGAAGCAAATGTCAGAAGGGCTTGAAAACACTGGACAGACTCCACCACAGTGAACAGGAAAAGGTGAAAGGGGTGTAAGCATCCTCCAGGCATTTCTTATATTTTTTAATATCTTTGTATCTGGAAGGATTTGTGCTATGAGATCT
Organism: Callospermophilus lateralis; assembly: GCF_048772815.1. Lineage (NCBI taxonomy): Eukaryota > Metazoa > Chordata > Mammalia > Rodentia > Sciuridae > Callospermophilus > Callospermophilus lateralis. The sequence continues at coordinate 89,063,299 of NC_135315.1, read as the reverse complement.
GATGTCTGCATTCTTCTACCTCTATTAACCTTTCATATGACTAGGGAGGTCAGGTGATATTCTTGGCATATGACTACACAGTAAAGGGGTAGGTGTTCTCTGCTTTTAATGATTAAACAAATCATACACTCTTTACAGCTAGGAAAAAAAACAGAGATCACCTGTGTCAACCCTGTCATTTTATGGATGATGAAGCAGTCTACCAAAGTTGCCCTAGGTCCATCTAGCCTATGAAGCAAACTCCATGTCCTGCAGATCTAGCATAATGCTTGAAACACAAAAGGTGCTTAGTGTGTTTGCTAAACTAGTGGCTGTATTCCTGACATCTGCTTCTGGTTGTGTGTTCTTTTTATCATTCCTCTTGTTTAGTTCTTGTCTCCAGGGGAGGGGGGAATTATAGGTTAAATATTAAAGTCCAGAATAAGGAAACAGTCCAACTCACTCAGGTTGTTATCCTAATTTTTTGTCAAATAGTGTATCTTTTATTACTACCCATGGCTTTTAGAAACTGGGCCTACTCTTGTTTTTTCTTTTTTTTTCCTTTTTTTTTTTTTTTAGTTGTAGATGGACATAATACCTTTATTTATTTATCTTTATCTGGTGCTGAGGCTCAAACTTAGTGCCTCAAACATACTAGGCAAGTGGTCTACCATTAAGCCACAACCCCAGCCCCTGGGGCTACTCTTTCATCCTTTCAGGAGGAAGTTTAGACAAGGATTGAGAGGATGGTGCTCAGAGACGCATTACCTAAGTTCCTCTATCATGGAAATACCCTCAAAGGTGAGGTCAAGAGTGCATTGAGGGCTGGGATTGTGGCTCAGCTGTAGAGCACTCGCCTAACATGGGCAGGACCTGGGTTCGATCCTCAGCACTACATAAAAATAAAGGCATTGTGTTGTGTCTATCTACACCTAAAAAAATAATATTAAAAAAAGAGTTCCACTTGAAATATGGCACAAGGAGCTACTGGAGTCCAGAAGGTCTGTAGATGACCTCCTAATTAAAAGTAAGTTTGACAAGGTACCCTGTGGCATTAGGTCCAGTTCATTATAATGTGCCATCTTCTTGGACCTGAATACCTTTTGATCTAAGTCCTTTTAAAGGTATTTTCAGAGGCAGCTCCCTAATGAAGCAAATGCTCCTATCACCCCTCATCCATAAATTGGGATCACCCCTCATCTACAAACAAGAGATGACCTCAAATCCTTGGTGTTGACCTTTGAAGATTATGTTTATTTATATTCACATATGGTCTACATACTGGACATTTCATTAACATTGAATATTGGCACCAGGCAATTTCATAAGCTCTATATTTTCCCATTTTTATCATTTTCCAATTCCACTCAACACTGATAGTTGTCTTCTCTTAGCTGTTCTCAAATCCCTCCTGGCACCAAGATGCTCTGTGGTTAATGAATTTCCCTGCTCACAGTTTAGGACTTCCTAGATGAAAAGCATTGCTCCATGTCTATTAACCAAAGAAAAACCCAACTTTAATGTGGCATGCTACTCTATGAGAGACACACTAAGAAAATGAGTTTATTTGTTTCTTTATTCAACTGATTACAAAGATTTAGGGGCTGAGGTTGTAGTTCAGTGGTACAGCACTAGACTTGCACATGTGAGGCACTGGGTTTGATCCTTAGCACCACATAAAAATAAACAAACAAAGATATTCTGTCCATCTACAATGAAATTTTTTTTAAATAAGAAAGTTTATAAAATTCTGGGTATAAAATAAGGATTATATACTGTAGTGACAAGTGAACAGCAGGACACCCTATATGCTGGATTAGTTGGGACACATCAGACAGGACCCACTCTTACCACTTACTCATGCATGAGGTCCAGGAGAGGGAGAGCCTCAGGGTCAGGGTAAGTTTTAGTAAAGTTCAAGTGCAGGATCTTGGTCTTGAAAATGATTGTACTTTCTATACCAGCACCTAGTAATGTGAATACTTTCAGGAAATGAGAGAAAGCCACAAGCACATAAAGAAAAAGTCTCTTTCAGCTAGAGGGGTAGTCTTATTTTTGAAGCCACAGGCTAGCTTCCACAGAAGGTGAGTGACTCTGTGATTCTTTGGTCTGTTACTTGAATCTTTTGCGAGGACACTGCTAGTTTGGGGAAAGATGGTCTCACATTTTTCTGGGTCAGCCAAAAGCTGAAACTCAGCTGCAGGACCAAATCTTAATCCAAAGCTCTGGATGGCACTCTGTTTTAGCTCATCATTATGTCCATTATTTCCTGTTATGAAATAAGTGATTTTTCCACTATGCTCTACATTCCCAAGAAAACTATATTTTTTCAGTTGAAAAGTATTACACTTACCTCGAAAACCCAGGGAAAATAAAATCAGATGATGTAAATAACTCCTTTCTGTAATTATGACTGCGGATTTGGTCCTTCTCATAGAAATGAAGCATGGGAGATAGGGAGCAGAGAGAAGGCTTCAGGTGAGCTCACCCAGGCTGTATGTCTACAGTAAGTGGTATCATGAGAAAGTTTCACCCCTACTAGACAAGTCATTCTTCCCTGGTATCTGAGATCTCAGTCATTTCCTCAATCTGGCTACCTTCTTCCTCATCCACAAGGGATGACTTTACTAAACAACTTTGGGCATTTTATGGAGAGTGAAATCAGCTGGGGAGAAGACAGCATGTTATTTCACCTAGGAAAAGAGGTCTGGCAAGCACAGTGAGAGTCTTTTCAAATCCCTCTCAGGCACCAAAGTACTACTTACAATGCTTATTAATGCAATGGATTGGTTTATCCTGCTAAGCTCCACAGCACTGCAAAATAGCATATGGAAATGGGAGGAGTCCCAAACTCAGGGCACGGTGACACTGTGTCTCTGTCAGTAACCAAGGTTTATGTACTTACTGTCTGTGTTTTTCTTGAGTGGGGCTGTGGAGCAGGGCTCTGCCAAATGGATTACTGTTTTCTCTAGGTAATGAGTTTATCCATTTTTTAAGAAAGAAATGGAGAGAGGGAGGAAGGGATGGGGGACTTGTGTGCACTCATATGAGCATCAGTAGGCATTTGATCCACAGAAATTCAATTTATTAAACAAAAATCCTGGTCATTTTTAGCTTCCAGCCAGTTTCTGATGCCCAGAGATTAAATGTGTTTGGAAGACACTGAAGAAGCCCAAGCTGAGGGGCTTTTGCAGGACAGCCAGCCCCTTCCACCTGACCACCTGACTTCCTCCCCTTCCCTCTCACTTCTCTCTAGAATCCCTTTCCTTTCTTTCTCCTTTATGGGCTCTCCTCTCATACTTTCTAGTTTTCACTGTCACAGAATCACTGGATATTTTGTGTGTGTGAGTGGTATATGTAAATTCCTACACAAAAGGGTGCACATGGACTTCTGCTTATGTCATTTTTCTGAACATGCTCTCTTTCTGAACACAGATAAGAAGACTGACCATGTCCTAGGAGCTTCATGGTAGTTTATATGTTCATCTTTTTCTTCAGGGGATATTTATTCAAGTTCTCACAATTTGCCAATTTCTCTTCTCAATAATCACTGACTTTTGATGTTCCATTTGTTTTACATCTAGGGAGGTGTCAGGATAATGATGAATCTACCAACATATCTGACAGCCATGACTTCATTAATATCTGTTTTGTTGAACAGACAAAATTGTCTATAGTTAATATATGTCCTCTTTGTAAACAATGGCCCTAACAGCAGCTGTTGGGCAGGAGCAACCTGCAGGATTTGAGAGCATGGGAGGCAGGTTCTTCGAAAAGAAACCAAAGTTCAAAGACTGTGAAACCCTCTCAGGATCCCACACTGGCTTCACGTGTTCATCCTGATAGCTTCTGCCACCCAGGACCAAAATGATGACACGATTCACTCCCATAGTTGTAAGACTTGTTAAAAGTAATATTCCTGGATTAAGACTTGACTTCCAGAAGCATAGCCTCATGCCCACCCCCCCACTGTATACATGGCCAGCCCCTTCCACCCAATGTAAATTCCTACCCAAAAGGGCGCAACTAAATATATATATATATATATATATATATATATATATATATATATATATATGTATATATATATATATATATATATATATGATGGACACAATACTTTTGTTTTATTTATTTATTTTATGTGGTGATGAGGATCCAACCCAGTGCCTCCCATGTGCTAGGTAAGTTCTCTATCACAGAGCCACAACCCCAACCCCCCTGCCCCACTGCACTTCTAGTCAGAAAATATCTTCTTCCTTCTGAAGTCTTACTTGTGCACTTGCCTAGGGCACAGACTCTGTGGCATTAATCTGTCCAGCTTTCCAGTTGAGACTCAGGATAGGTTTAAAATGGTCACAACACTTTCTCTCTACCAGCTTTACAGCTTGCTTTCTGAATGCCACCCAGAGGTGTACATCTCATGTCACCCCTCAGCAACATGCACCAGAGCTTCCCATGGCCTCCAAATAACCCCTATTAGCATTCATGAGAAGAACATCCAATCCCTGCTCTGCCCCACCCATTCCTGTCCAGTGCCCCCTGCACCCCTCCCCTGCCCTACCTCCATAGAGCTGTGCTCTGCAGTGACTACCCATATAGCTTAGAATGATATGCAGACCTCGAACCATGGCCAACAAGCCCCATGTGACCTGGTTCTGCCTGCCTCTGTCTCTTATGAGTGCACAGAATTTTATTCCTACTAATACTTTTGTCCTAAAATCTGCATAATTTGATAAAGATGATGTTAGCCCAGTTTTCTTCTGGTTAATGTTCTCTTAATATATCTATTTCCATCTCATTATTTTTAATCCCTTGGTGTGGTTTTCTTCTAAAGCAGTGTGTGACTCTCCTTCATTCCTTTCTTACCTGTTAATCTGTCTTAATATTTAAATCTATTATTTAATCATAATCTACATACATTTATGACAGTATATGTGGATTCATATTGTCTTTATCATTTTTTGTCTAGAATTTCAGTTTTGGTATAAGTTCAATTTTTGGTCTAAACATGGGAAGAACAGTTATTACATTTAGGTTCAATTGTAAGTTCTGTTTCCTGACATTTCAACAATTTCTATATTCACCGTCATTCTATGAATCCTACAACTTCTCTGAATTTTACTGTTCTTCTTGCAATAATCATTCTTTAATAATTCTCTTAGCAAGATTCTGTGTATGTCTTAAAATTTCTTCATATCACCCTCACTCTTGAAAGAGAGTCTAGCTACAGCCAGAATTCTTGCTTAACAATTATTTTCTTCAAGTCACTGAGGACATTCTCCTATGGGCTTTGCCATCCAGTCACTGGGTGGCAGCTGAGAAAACTGAAGTTGGGCTGTCTGTCTGTTTGTCCTCAGTGTTCTAAAGCTTCAGTGCTCCTATGCATGCCTAGGGCTTTTTTAGGGTCCCTACCCTAAAAAGTTACTTGGCAATATGCTTGAACTGGAGAGCTCATGTCTTTTATGAACTATGGAAAATTAAAAATGTGCTCATCATTTGTTCTATTCTTTTGTCAGGAATCTCTTGTTAAAAGTTTTTTGGAAAGTCTCAAATGTCCGTCATGCCTTTTAATTGCTCTTTCATAATTTTTAAAAATTTATTTTTCTTCCTGAGATGCATTATGGGTAAATTCTTCTAGTACTATCTTTTAATTCAATATATTTTATTGGCTTTTTATTTCAGTAGCAATAGCTTTATTTCTAAGATTTCCAATTGGCTCTGTTCCTATTCTCCATTTCCCATTTCATGTGTGTTTCTTCTGCCCCAGAGGACACTGTTTCTCCTTTATTTTTTTTAAGGTTTTAAAATATATTTAAAACTTTTATTCTATCATTTTATTACTGTATGGTGTAAATTATCCTTTGTTTGTGGATTTCATTGGTTCTCTGTTTTGATACTCTGTTTACTCATCTTGAACAGAATCTTAAATGATGGGTCAGTGATTCTACTCTTGATGACAATAATTTTGAAAAATCCAGTCACTGAGCCAGGAGGTGGTTTGGCTCTGGCCCTGGTCAGGATCTTGTGTCTGGGATCCTAACCCTCAACACACACGAGTTTTATTTAAGCCACTGCTCTAGGCACTCAGCAGCATCCTGCTAAGAGGAAGAATGGCCCTCTCATTTATGAACAGTCCTGGTTTTAAGAACCTTACTCTACTTCCCACTTCATAGAGTGGCCCTTGTCACAATGCAGAAGCCAAATTGCCAGCCATTCTGCCAGCCTTATCTCAGAGCCAGGGCACAGGGGCATTTCTTTTCTTTTTCTGAGCCACAGAGATATTTTTCTTGTTTGGGGCCTTGCTATGCCTTTTCAGTTTCCAGTCAATATACTTTGTCTTTTGTGGCTTAAAACATGACTTAACAATGTCATCTCACTGAGATGTCCACTGACTAACTCCGCAGCCTCACCTCATGACACTGGTTCAAGTGTTCCAGTCACCTCCTTGGTAGCTCTTCAGGTCTATGGTCAATACAGATTTCTCCTACCTCATGCTCAGATGGATGCCTAGGGAGGAAGAACTTTCTGGATTTCCTCTTCTCCCCAAATACTCTTTTTTAGCTGTTATATTTCAGCTTGAATATCACCTTCTGAGACTGTTCTTTTCTGATCACTCTCCCTTCGCAGCCCCACTTCCCAAGTACTTTTTGTATCCAGTTAATTTTCTTTGGAGTGAAGCTACAAAGTCACAACCTCCCTCCCAAAGAGTAGCTGAGTAGCTACTGACCACTCTTCTGTATTTTTTTACAAAACCTACCTGCCTTGCTGACACTGACAGCAGAGTTATCTACAAACATAAAGGTCAAGTGTATACATGGGCATGCCCCAGTGAGAAGAGAAGCATCCTTCTTGGGTTTGGAATTCTGATTTTCTTTTCAGGAGTTAGATGATGAAATTATCTGGAACTTAAATGACTATGTCCAATAATTGAAGATTCTGTTGTTTCAGTATTTTATCAGAAAGAAAATACAATAACACTGCACTAACTAGTTAGGACTAATTGGGATGAAGAAACAACCACATGGGCAGAAATTTGAAATTCTGTTTCTTTTAGTAAAATCGAGATTGATTTCTTATAAACCTGTACAATAACACAGAGTAATAGCTTACAGAACACTGCCAAAAAGAAGCTCTGCAGGACAAACTTTAATGAACAGTAAGGAATTATCCATGATTAACTATGTTTATTTGGACAGCATGCTGTAAAAGCCGAATGGATGGGCTAGAACTTCTGCTATAATTTCCTACATATTCATCACTTTCTTCTGCAACATTTTTCCCATTCTATAGACACTGGAAATTTGAACATCAGTCTAGGCCCTCTCTAAATTACCATAAATTGAAAATCAGTGAGGCCAGATCAATGAAATTTGATATGCACAAAATTCTTGCATATTCTGCTGGAAAATTGGAAGAGTGTATTGCAGTCACTCTCAACCACACAGCCGCAGCTTCTGCATCTGCAGTTAGCTCTTTTACCTCAACTAGATCATCATGCATCAGGATCAAACAAGCAGCAAGGATCTGTCAAGGACAAATATGTCTCTGTGTCTCCTCTTTGTCTCGTACTCTACAGAAGGCATCACTACTCCATTAGTCAGTCAAAAATGAACAGTCAGAATTTAAGGTGCAAAGCCCTAAGAAATAATAAATTTAGAAGGACAGGAGGAGACATATCTGTACCAGCTTGTGTACTTCAGAATCAGGAAATGGAGGAAACTGCTTCTTTAGTAGTCATAAGTGAAAGGTTTTCAAAACAGTTACTACAAGGAATTTCTACACAACTACCAAATTTAGGATATAGATTATGAGGGATTTGGTGTATAATATTCTTTTGATCAGGGCTTTACTTTGTCATTTTAGGAAATGGCCAACTCTAAAGAGATTCTAGTTCTACTGCAAATGCCCCCACTGGCCAAATTTCAGAACCATGCCAAAGGAGTCCTCTAGATTGCTTTTGGGTTCTAAAAAAAAGCTCATTATTCATGATCTGGTTCCTATGTTCTGGGGAATTCCATTTTCAAAAGCTATAAGGCTTTTCATGATATGGGTTGAAAGAGGCTAAATATTATCTGAGACTTGTAGCTTGGGGCACAGAAACAAGATAAATCTTTGTTCATTACATTGTCCAGTGTTTACCCATGTAAATGAATCATGTTCTAGAAAGTAGAAACATTCCTACTTTTCTGAATAAAAGAAAAAAGTACAACCTTTGGCTATTACTGGATAATAGCCAAATTCCAGGAAACCACAGAGGATACTTGGATCAAACTATTGGAGGCAAGCATGGAACCCCCTGCTGCCTCACTCCAACCCACTACTCATTTTGGCAGTGACATCATTGAGCAGAGCCTGTGTCATGCCACTCAGCCCCTGCTGGACCCTCTAGAGGAAGAAGCTTCCAGTGGAAGTCAGAGGGGCTGCAGTCTATGGGGAAGTTCAGTCTTTATGACTAAGGAGCTCTAACCTTTGGACATAGGTTCCAACACACACACACTCTCTCTCTCTCTCTCTCTCTCTCTCTCTCTCTCTCTCTCTCTCTCTCTTAGCCTACTCCATGCTTGAGGGCAGCCAGCTTTCAATCTGCCCATTCCAGAAGTCTCAAGGATCTTGGTCTCCATTTCTTTCTGATGAACAGATATGTTTTCTGCAGGCAGGGCCTTTTCTGGGTGAGGCTGAACAATAGCAGGGCAGCGTCTTTTCCCAGTCATTGCTATCTTTCCCCAGAGTCCTTGCTTTTCTCACACTAAATGGCCACTTGAAGCTTCATTCCCATTGCATTGTGTGCATCTCTTCAGATCACCATTCTTGCCTTTACTGCCTATTTTCTTCTCTCATGTCTCTTTCCTTTGTTGCCCACAATAACCCATTCAGCCCTCCAGTCCAATTCTGTGCATTCCCCTGGGGCCATACCTTAGTGTCTCCATCATGCCCTGCTCTCTCTAAATCCCACTTCATTCCCTGCAGTCTGATAATGTCCTTGTTACTTTTCTTTTTTTAAATTTTTAACTTGTTTATAGATGTTCATTTATTTATATGTGGTGTTGAGAATCGAACCCAGTGCCTAACACATGTCAGGCAAGTGCACTACCACTGAGTCCCAGCCCCAACCCTCCTTGTTACTTTTCTAAAACGCAAGTCCATCCAACCTGCACTCTTTCCCTTTCTCTCATCGGTGCTCCCTTTATACCCTTATTAGAGCCATCCCCATCCTCTTCCATAGTCAAAGAATTTGCCTACATCTCTTAAGAATGATGCACATTCCCAGGAAGAATGTGGGCAATCTCCTTGTGCAGACTACACTCAGCACAGAGAACTCTGGAGGGAGCTGAGCATCCAGCAGTACTTGCTCCTCCCATATGGGTATGCAAGGGGCACAGCAACCTAGAGGTCACCCACACAAGAGGACAGGCAGCAGGGGAACACTGCAGTGCCCAAGCAGGGGATCTGCCATGTCCTACTGAAAAACCCATCTCTCTGGATTTGGATTCCTATCCTCAGACTTCCCCTCAACTCTTTAGGACCTATAAATCTGGGTTCTCTGAAGGTCTGGAAACAGCACATTCACAGACTCAACAGAGAGTCATAATAAGCAGGAGGGGCTGACCATCTTCCACTCCACAAGTCCCTCTCTTTTCAACAGAAGAAAAACTTCATGAGTTTGGGAGCATTGAGTCTGAGATGTTTATGGCAGGAAGGAAGTTTGGTAACCCTGAGGTGAACTAAATGATGAGTGAGCTTGCAAATGAACATTTTCATGCTTTCCTGTAAAGCATAAATAACATTAATCATGTGAGTAAACAGGGCACAGCACATTGTTCTTGCATTTTGACTGCTGGTACTGATGAAGGTGGCACCCATCCTGCCCTGGATTAATTTCTCTGTGATGTCTGCTAATGAACCAGTGAGCCAGAGGATAGTTCTTGCAGCCTCTCCTGACCCAGCAGCACAGGCCACCTGCTGGTTCGTGCTGTGACTCTGGAGTTCTCACCAACTGGGCAAACAGCTGGTAGCACATCACAGCCACGCAAGGAGGTGATGAATTTTAATAACAAGACCTCAAGAAGACCTCCGTGCAGCACATGGCCTAAGTGTGTGCCCACCTCACCAGTCTTATTCTGGGCCACTTGTGCTGCCTGGCTTCCTTCATCTTTCCTGCCCCCACTACATTGGTCTTTATGTAGGTTCTTGAGTGTGGTATCCTCCCTCCTACCATAGGGCAAACCTGAGCTTGTCCCTAGGCTGACCAGCCCTTGGCCAATTCCCTCTCAGAAGAGTGCTCTCTACATGATGGAAATAGGCACACGCCACATGAATAAAAATCACTGGGAAGTAGTAACCCCCCTCACCTCTAGGACTGCCCTAGGGAGAGCAGCTTCTGAAGGAGAAGGGTAAAGTGCCTAACTTGGGTGATGGCACCTGTGAGCAGATATGGTGGGGCTGGCTCTAATTACACTGACAAAGAGCAAGAGGGTTGGAGAGCTCTGGAGGGAGCTGAGCATCCAGCAGTCCTTGCTCCTTCCATACAGGTATGCAAGGGGCACAGCAACCTGGAGATCACCCACACAAAGCAAAAAAGCACTTGATTTCATCCTTCTTTTGGTTTGTCTTTTTCTACTTCTCTGAGTCCCTCTGCTTGCAGAGGCAGCAGAAGCCTGTCATCTCAAAACTTCCCCTTAATGGAGCTGCCCACCTTTTTTTTCATAGAAAATAACTCTTTTTCATATTCTTCTGGGTGTTAAGTGTGCACTGATCACCACAGGCCATGTCCATGACATCAGCTCCATAAGTCCTTCCATTTGAAGTTCCCGTAAGGGGGTACCCTTCCTTCCTACCCCTTCTCAAAGTTCATAACTATGTGTCATTATATGTTGATAATCATGACATTAATGTCTGTTGTTCACACTAGGGAATATACTGCCTAAGGACAAGGCTCATGTGTCTTTTTTTTTTAAAAGAATACTATATATGACAGTGCTTGGCACACAGGAACTATTCAATAAATACTTAGCTGTTTGTGAAATGAGTGAATGAATGTAGTAAGAATGGAGACTCAGGAGCTCAGGTAAAAACATGGGCCTCCTGTGCAGATGTATCTTGGTACACAAGCAATTAACTTCTGTAGATCAAATTGGTTGAGAAAGAGGATACCTAGGGTTGTTGTAACTGTGGAAGGCTTTGCTCCTAAAGAGTGTTTTGCACAAGTGCATAAGAAAAGACAAAGGCTTTGTTTTTCAATTAGTGACAAGGGCCCTAGAGTAAGGAGTGGGCATCCCAGCACCAGCTGGGGAGAATGAGAGGTACAGGGCAGGGCCCTCAGTCTGGAAAGGACTCAGGCTGCATAAAGATAGAAAAGTTTTTTTGGTCACTGTGGCTAAAGATTAACACCACCTTCCCAATGGGAAAGAAAACAGAACACCATAAGGTCTGCTGGTGTGTAGGTGGAGAGTGTGGGGTATATTGAGTCTCAATTCTTAGTTTATCACATAAAATTCCAAGTCAAAGAAGCCCTCTAGGTATTATTACATCAGGGGAACAGAAAAGATCAGGTCTTATTTGGCTTTTAAAGTCAGGTTTCTGGTGGACGAAACCAATAAACAGTCACACTTATAGAACATGATCTTAAAGAAGTTTACTTTTGCTTGGGTGTCCTACGTATTATACCAGAACCAATTACAAATGTTTAAAATAGCTAAACTTTAAAATAATGTGTTTGATATATATATATATATATATATATATATATATATATATATATATATATATATAAAAGACTTTTCAAAACAATAATAATGTCAATAAACAGAGTATCAGATTTGACAAGGTAGATTAGTAGGTGGTTGAAAATCGATTCCCAGAAGATAGTAATTAAGTATCCCTCGGCCTAAAGGGCACTGGAAGCAGGCTAGCATTGGCCTGGATTTATTCAACATTTTTTGCCATGATTTGGATGAAAATATTTGACATGTTTATCAAACATGCATCAGCTATGAATCTTCACAGAAGGAATAATACCTCTATGTTTGTGGTGTGTTACTTAATCTACTGGACTCTCTACTTCCTCATCTATAAAATGGGGATGATGACTCCTATCTCAGTTACTGTGAAGAATAACGAGTGAATAAAGCCAACCAACAAAGTTGAAGTCATCTGTTATTCTTCATGCACAGATTAATAGAAGCAAGACTATTTTTAAGGTCTCAAATTGGGAAAATGGGCTAAGACTAACAATTATTAGGCCAGGTTAATGGGAAATCCTGCATTTAGTTCCAAGAAAATACCTCGAGATAACAATCCACACAATAACACAGAAAGAAAATGGACAAGTGACTAAAAACAAACTGAAACCCAAACTCTCAACCAAAAACAAACCAAATTGTCTTCTTCCAAAACATAGCAATGCCATTTGCAGGACCTTGACCAATGCCAGTCATTCAATCCATTTGGTTCAAGGCAGGCTGCACATTTTGCAACTTCAATAAGATGGTTTTCTGCGAACTGCCTTCAGGGGTGTGCATCACAGCAGCAAATACATCCCACTGTGTTCTGTTTTATAATCACTTGAGTTACTTTCAGAGTCAACATACATATAAGGAAAAAAAATTACCAAAGACCCACAGAATGGGAGAGAGATGATGACATACTAGTGATATTCAGCATGAAAACTGCTACGAGGCCATGGAGGCCCTCAGCCAGCAAACTACCATTAACAATATGAGGAAAAAATCCACCCTGTTTACGCAAGGTTTCTGAGACAAAGCTGTTATTAGAATTGCCTAGAAACACTGCCACTGCCAATGACATTGCTATATTTTAGAAAAACATGATTTGGTGACATAATTCAAAGTTTGTTTTGTGTGTGGGTGTTTTTTGTTTGGTTTTATTTTTCCTCACTCATTTGTCCTAAAGTCAGAGTACCAAACACTGACTTCCCCTCTTGCCCAAATCACAAGGTGAATCTCTTAATTTTTTTTACTACAAATTATAAAAATAGCTGCTTGCTCTTAAGATCACAACTATGTTATTCATTTACTTTTTTGAAAAGTGAATTGCTTTTATAAAAAGATTATTATTTTTTTTATGTTGTATGCCTCCTAAAACAGAAGTACTGCTGCACTAGAGAAGAAACAAGTCATGTTCAGATATCCCAGGTCAGTGGCTTTAGGCTACAGCCTGAGGTCTAGCTCTGGCTTCCAAGACATCTGGCTAGTAAGATTTCCAATGTTCTCTCATGGGCCATTCTGTGAACTAAAATTCTTTGATTTGCTGTGAAACAATAAAGCAAACTATAAAGAGGGAGGAGAATGAATCTGACTGCCCCCTCTGAAAGGCAAGCATTGAAATGAGAGGAAGAAGACAGGCCCAGGAAGCAGGAATCTGGAGCCTCCTCCTAGCTCTGACCTTAGGCAAATTTATCTTAACTTTCTGAAACTGGACATTCTCCTCTGAAAAGTGAGGGCTGCAGTTAGATCATCTGTAAAGTATTCTGTAAAGTCTTCTGAAATTCTATGATCTGTTAACTGCCTTGGCACCTAGGCAGACATGTCTTTTGGGAATTTGTGGACATTTCCTATCCCTTGAAAGTGCCAGAATTTAATGACAAAGCATGAATGTACAGACTGGCAGGGCTGACAGAGAAGCCCTATGGCTTCTGCAAATGTTTCCTATATTTCCTCCTTATCTGAGTCCCAGAGCCTAATTTAATGTAAAATTCCAAAATGGCATGCCGGAACCTCCAATGGTGCCATGAAAGATGGTCATCTTGGGACTGGGATGCAGTTATGAATGACTTGCTGTATGCTTAAACACTGTGTCATTTGCCTGCAACTGTTTATACATTGCATCAAGGTAAAGGAAAGGCTTCAGGAAGAAACTCTCACTAATAAAATGAGGGGAAATGACCAGTCTATGCAGGGTTTCCTAGACACAACTGTTGCTGGTACTGAGAAACACAGCCACTCAAGCCTGAGTGAACTGAGCCCTGTGAACTTGCTGAGCCTTGGGAACTTGCCAATTCAGCAGTCAGCAATGGCTGACCATCATGTGGCTGGGGTCATGGCTCAGTGGTACAGCACTTGCCTGTATATGTAAGGCACAGGGTTCAATTCTCAACACCGCATATAAATAAATAAATATCCATTGACAACTAAAAAAAATACTAAACAAAGAAAGTAATGATTGACCATCACAGTTCCATAAGGTGAAATCTACAAAGACCCCAATGGCTAGAAAAAGTGGTGTCCTACATGATTTCCTCTGAGTGCTGTGACAGCAGAAAACATGGATGACAATCCAAATGCAAAGCCTGGCCACATGGAGGCTAAGATAACAAAGGGACAACTGTAGAAGGGCCTTCTGGGAGTTCTAGAATCAGGTGAGGGTTCTTATGAAAAAGAATAAATTTATTATTTCTTGAGTTAACAAAGGTCGGCAGGAAAATGACAAGTTTGCAAAACCCATCATCATTTTAATAAATTTCAAAATCAGATGTGCCTGATTATGAAGCCACACAGAAGCAAAAGAGATGGAATAAGATGATGCCCTATTGCATCTTCTGAGTCCTGGATCCAGTTATTCCTGAAGCCAAACACTTCTGGCCTTTTTATACATGAGCCAACACATTCTTTTTATTGAAACACATATTTATGCATACATTCATGGTTATTAAACATGACATAAGCAAAAGCTTATTATACTGGACTAAACTATTTTAAAATGTTCAGCTGAATAATAACAGAAAGAAATTATTTCATATTGAAAATTCAAAAAAGGTTAGACTTCTAGTCTGATTCACCAATTCATGGGGTCAGAGCCCCAGTAGTTGAAAACATGCAGAGATGAATTGCTTATCTAAGGTTCAAGGTAAAAGAAAAAAAGAAAAGGCTTCCTGTAAAAACAGGAGAAATAAAGAGAAATTTCTCACCTCTGCACATTTAAACTGGTATGTTGTTATCTAATTCAGAGAAGGAAAGACTCAGGCTACTTCATAATCCAACCTTAAGAATATAAGATACAGGGATAAGGTTGGTGGCTCAGGGGCAGAGCACTTGCCTTACTTGTGAGGCTATGGGTTAAATCCTCAGCACCATATATAAATAAATAAATAAAGGTTTTGTGTCCATTTATAACTAATTTTTTTAAAAAAGAATTTAAGACAGAAACAAGCTAATCATGCCTTTATAGAGAAAAGTCTGAAGACTGAGCAAATTATGTAAAATTGCACAAGCTAGGAGCTGAAATTGGATTTACATGATCAAATTATTATAAGATTAAAATTATTAGAATATTCTCATATTGTAATAATAAAGTCAGAATAGCAATCAATGTTTCAGATCATTTTTGTCTCTTTTCTATGCTGGATAAAAATTTGCTGATGTGCAATGTACACAGCCATCTGCTCATCTGTGTCCTACATTTTCCTGCAGAAATTCTGCTCTTTTAATTAATTTAATATGAGATGCAGTATCCACTGTCTTACCCAACAAATATGCTTTCACAATCTAGGCGGGGGCCCATTGCTTGAAAAATCTGCAGCTTTAACATAATTTGTATTTACTAGTTCCTTACTACCACTTCAGTATATGTAATGCATGACTTGAGATAGAAGAATAAAGAAACTAGAATGGATATCTTGTTTTCCACTTTTTCATCTAATCAATCCTAGGCATTCCTTTCATCTCTATAGCCATCTATTATCCAGGGAGTGTCTACTGTGTGCCAGAAGTGTTAGCTACTGGGTAGATAGTAAGGAATGACTCTTTCAAGTTCTTCAACTTCTGTGCTACTCACAGAAAAGTTCAAAGGAAGAGAAAGAAGAAGTAGTATTCTTTTCTGGAGAGGTACTAGAAACTATTCCCTAATTACTCGAAAGTGAAGATGGAGGATTAAGATATACCAAGGGGAAGAAAAGAAGGAATGCTTATATCATCCCATGCACCAATAACAAAAACAGTAACAGCTAATATTTGTTGAGTGCTTATTTTCTTTCACTTGTTTTGTCAAGATTTATCTCATTTAATTATCACTACAACCCTATGAGTTGTTTTAACAAACCACTTTAGAATTGCAAAACCTAGCTATGTGGACATTGTGATGTGCATCTGTAATCCCAGTGACTCAGGAGGCAGAAGGATCTTGAGTTCAAGGCCAGTCTCAGCAACTTAGGGAAATGCTAAGCAACTTAGCAAGACCCTGTTTCAAAATAAAAAAATAAAAAGGGCTGGAGATGTGGCTCAGTGGTAAAGTGCACCTGTGTTCAATCCCCAGTTTAAAAAAAAAAAGAAAAGAAAAAGTAAAAACTAAGGCTCAAGGAAGCTCAATTTTATTCACATGTCTGGAGGCAAAAAAAAAAAAAATTCAAAGCAATTGAGTTGCAGTAAGACCTACTGGAATCTGACAACTACATCCTTAACTGTTAGGCTACAGTGCACTAATTTATAAATTTACAGGTACATCCTGCCAGCATGAGATGGGGTATTTTTTTTTCTTTCTTTTCTTCCTCTGTCTTCCTTTCTTCCTTTCCAGTGCTGGGGATGGAACCCAGGGCCTTGCACATGTTAGGCAAGCACTCTAACACTGAGATATTTCCCATTCTGTTGTGCTATGCTTCATCTTAAGATCAACTTTTAGAATGGGTTAAAAAAATGATAAGCCATGCCTTCCCAAGAGTTAGAAATGAGTCACACGACTGAGGAGAAGGTCTGAAGCTGACCTCTGCCACCAATCTTGAGTGCGGTATCTTCAAGCTGCTGCCACCCACACTGGTTCCCTCCTACCTAGTACCTGAGTGCCTCCTGGCACAGGCAGTAGGGATGCTGGGAAGTGAGTGTCAGGTCTTGCTCCCAGTGTTCTGAAGTGGGGAGCCCTCACTTCCATTTTCAGTCAAACAGACAAGGGTCACTCTATTGAGCAGCACAGACACAGGAGAAGACTAGGTCTCTGTAGAGTCACTGGCCTCAGATCAGTAAAACATCTTATGGAAGAAAGGACTTACTATTCTATCCTAACACATTTTTTAAATATATTTATTTATTTATTTTTATGTGGAACTGAGGATCAAACCCAGTGCCTCACATGTGCGAGGCACTCCACCACTGAGTTATAGCCCCAGCCCCTGCAAACACATTTTCTTAAAAATATAGTTTAGTTGTAGAGGGACACAATACCTTTGCTTTATTTATTTATTTTTATGTGGTGCTGAGGATCGAACCCAGTGCCTTGTACTTGCGAGTCAAATGCTCTGCCACTGAGCCAAAATCCCAGCCCTGCCAACACATTTTTACCAACAAAGAAGAAGTAAAAAAAGTAGGAGAATAAGAAAGAAAGGGGAAGAGGGGGAAAAATTTGTTTTAGGCCAAGGCCAGAAAGGGTCCATCAAATTCAGCCTCCCTGGCCAAATGGTGATGTTTCCTTCACTGGTGACAGCTCAGGGATGTACCCTGAATGGCACAAAGCTACTTGAGGGAAGTAAGCCTGGCAGCAGAGAGGTAATTACTGGCACATTAGTGACAACAATCACAGCCAACTCAAAATTGCACTTGAAAACTGCCTTTCACTCATGGACTGGTACTTGTTTTCTGATTTCCAAAAAGCCAAATAACATTAAAATTTATGATTAATAACAAAACAATACTTTACAATCCCCCTTTCAGAGACACATCAGTGAATTTATCTGATCAAAGTTGAATTATTAAATGTCTACAGATTAATCCCATAATTCTCAAGGGCCCAGAGTTTGTAATTTCCCTTAAAGAAGAAAAAAACAACAAAAAACAGATACAATCTACACCGTGAAAAATTTAATTGCACTTTAGTTACCAGTTAAGCTGAATAGCATGAAATATGAGTGCCTTCAATTTTTAATAGTCATTATGATTCCAAGAGAATTTTGAAGGGAAATAATTGAATCTCTAGGGAGTATTCTCTTCTTCTGCCAATGCCAAAATCAAAATGAGAGCAGAAGAAAAAAAAGAGTAAAAGGTGATTCAAATTCTTCCAGATCATAACCCAGGACAGCCCCCAGCAATAATAAATTGGCCGTTCCCAGGCAGCTGCACTGCACATTTCCCTGATATGCTAATACAGAAACGGGTTTCCTGCAGTTGAGTTCTGCTACATTAAACAGATAAAGGCTGTTGGCTGGGGTGTTTCTCTCTCTCTTTTACATTTTAAATCATATCCAAAGATGCCATACTTGTTTCTTTGATTTCTCAAAGCTGGACACCACTATGGCCACATGTCCCCTTCCCTCAGGGCATGCACAGCACACATGTACACAGAAATACATACTTCTACGTGCTCCCGTGATACTCCAAAACATCATTTCAAAAGGAAAAGGGAGAGGAGGTAACACAAGTCTCCCACAGAAATGGAAGTCAGTGGGTCCTCATGAGAATTTAAAAAGATACAAGTTTAACTTTCAAAAGCTTTCACTTTATCAGAGAGCCAACTGCCTCAGGAAGGAGCAGCAAGCTGCTGCCAACAAGGCATGTGGAGGGGGCAAAGGTGATCACTTCTCACATTCCTCAAATGCATGCTGGTCTTCTAAACTCGCTAAGGGTCTTGAGGTTTGATGCATATGTGTGTGTCTGTGTCCACTGGGACTGCAATATGTTTTAGCCTCTGCTTTGGGATGCTATCCCACCCCAGTGTAGGATTTTTCATATGGAAAGAAATTAGGTTGTGATTTTGAAATTTCGGGCCAGGATTAAAATAAAACTTTTCATGACATCTCCAACTAACTCAGAGCTCTGCACTGCCCCTGACTCCTGCTGCTCACTACATCAATGCATCACAGGTGTGGATCTCTTTATCAGTGATCATTTGGTAAATGGATTACAATTTCATCTGCCAGACAAATAAGAAAAAAAATCTGTGCAGAACCATCTGCCACACTTCTCTTCTCCAAATGTGCACCCATTTCATTTCTCCAACCCTCTGCAGCGTACCTGAACCAACACACAGTGCCACATAAAGTTTTTGGGGGATTTCATGTGTCTTCCTCAGGGACCAGTTGCTTCTACCCCAGTTAGAGAGTCCCACCCTACAGAGAGAAAGCCCCAGAGACCCTTCTTCCTAGTGAGTGCAAAAGGAAGAAGGAGCAGAGCTCTTCCAGCTTAAAAAGATCTGCCTCCTTAGGATGCCTGCTGTTTACATCCCTTGAGAGTAGCAGCTAGTCCCACACACAAAAGGCTCAGGCTAAATGGAGGGAAGGGAGAAACACCAGGAAGCTACACTTCAGATACCAAGTAAAGACCAAGCTTATAGTGGGTAGGAAGTGATGCAGAAGATATCCTCCTGTGACTAGAACCAGCAGGGGACACTGAAAAGAGACTCCAAGTGGGATCAACATTGGGGCTCTTCCCAGAGCCACACTGCTCTGCAATGACACCCTAGTGAGAAGAAAACAGAGGCTGGTAGCAGAAGCTCCTTTTTGCCCTTAGCAACATCCTATTTGTGAGCATATGGAGTCAACTAAGCAGTCTTCATTATCTGAGAAAGGTTCTCTCCCATTCTCATCATCGCACAGCCCGAAGATCAAGAGACCCTCTAGGTTGCTGAAATGGGCATGTGCAACTTGCCACCCAAGCCAAGACTTGGTGTCAGGGGGCAAAAGTCAAGGTAAGCAACCCTCTTTGGAAGACATACATCTCACCACTGGAAGCTAATTTCCTCATGTGTCACCATCTCCCTGCTCCCTGGGCCAAAAAGGCACTGCCTCTCCTGACAATGCTTTGTGAGTTTATCCTGGGATAGTATACTGTCTGAGTTGGAGCAGCCTATTAGAGCAAACACTGCTAGGTAAGCACACTGAGGCCTTATACCCAATACTGAGACCTTATACCCAATACTGAGGCCAGACCTAAGGTCCCGAGGTGTGAGGTATGCTGGCAGCAGAGCAACTCTAAGGAGCCCTCCCTGGAGAATGACCGCCTATGATTATGGTGTCCTGGAGTGGAGCATCCATTTCAGAGTATCCTCTAATCCCTTCTAGAAACGTAAGGATCCTTGGGCAGATGGGGCTATTACTGATAAGACTAAACTGTGAGCAGTCATACAATTAGTCTATGGCATAATCTGCCAAGTAATTCACAAAGACTTCTGTCTCCATTTCAGCCTCTCCTTAAAGGCTAGTGGGGGGTAATTCAAGAACTGAGCATTGCTCTGAACCATGTTACTGATGGCCTGCCATTTTTAGGAGCATTTAGGTGGTGCATAATGATGAACCTGAGCTTACGAACTTGGAAAAGGGAAAGTCCATTAGAGTCCACATGGCCAGCCTGTGTAAGCCCCCAGCCAGTGTCAAAATGAATGAGAGTTGAAATGGGAACTGTGGAGAAAGGACCAGTTTCCAAAGCATTTCCCCATGGAAAACTGAGACACAATGGTAGTGCAATGAGGTTGCTAAAGCCACATGGCTTGGAGACTGAGGAAACACAGTTGCCAACTTAAAAAATAAAAGAAAGAAGAGAAAAGAAAAAAAGAAAAAACTAAGGAAAGTCTTTAACTATTGAGGTTATCGAGTATTCCGTCTAAAGTCCCTAGTGCTCTTTATCCTTCTGATATGATTTTTTCATACCACCCCCCCCTTGGCTCACTGGTATATCTTCCAATTCAAGAAGGGCCTCTTACCCCCGAAAGGAGGATGAGGCCCTTTCAGAATTTAGAAGGCTGCATTTCAGCTGTCACATTCTGCTGTATCACTGATGATAGTCCTATGACTGTTCCAATTTCCTGGTGTGATGCAGATGAGCACTATGCAGCAGGTAAACAGAGTGCTAAAGTCCAAAGTACAACTCTTAATTATAGATCAAACACCTGCCATCAATTTAAACAGTAGTTATCTAACTTGAAAGTTTAGCAAGATACTGAATGCTCCCTTGAAGTAAGTAATTTTGAAGTAGCAGTTCATGTATACAGATGTGTTTGAAGCCTACATCAGAATGCTGTAATTATCATCAAAAAGATAGATTCCATTAAATATCTGTTATGCTTTTAGTATCTGCACTCCCAGACCAATTTGAAATGTTGAAAGTTTTGGGTTTTCTTAACACTATACTTTTAACATTATTTCATAAAAGGACTGGAACTTAAGATTTTCAGAATTTGGAAAGACATCTGATGTGAAGTTTCTGGAACAGTTAATGGTAAAATATGGCTGTTCCTGTCCCTTCACCTTTCCAACCACAGTTCTGTTTCCTGCCTCTTTATCAGAGCCATAACAAACTTTGTATTTGGAGAAATCGCTTTATAACATAAATTGGGGAGCATTAACATATCCCTAATGACAAGTGACTAACATCCACTATTTCTTTAATATTCAAAATTAGGTGACATGCTGTAGAGGTGCAATATGAATATTATTCATTAATATTTCTGATGAAATATTAATGAAATAAAAGCCAGTGTTACTGCCTTTATTTTACATATAATGAGAACTGACATTCTGAGGGGTTGTTACCCTGCTTCAGACCACCATCTGGTAAACAGAAGAATCTGAATTTGAGCATGAGTTTGTGTTGACTCTGGAGCCCCTTTTCTTCCTGCTACATCCCCATCAGTTCAGAAGATGCTTCTGTTCTTTATTGAAGTTGTTTCAATATGGATTTTCCATCTACAGGGATATGAATTATCATTTTGGAGGCAGGTGATAATTATTTTCAGTGGCTTGAGATTGACTTGACCTCTGGTACTCGAGTCAGCCCACTCACAGGATTTGGCAGTAGGCCATGCTGGTCCATGGTATGGGTAGGCAAGTGTCTTTAGCTCAGCGGACCTTTCTGTTCATCAGGAAAATCCTAAGAATAGATTAGAAGACTTTTACAGCTAGCAATTCTAAAATTCTGTGTCTCTGAGACTTTGACTTGCTTTACTCTTCAATGACAAGAAGAGGCAGCTTGTACTTAGGAGACCAAGAGTCAGCCCCCCTCATCCTGGAGCAGTTTCCAGCCTTGAAGTCCCCTCCCCCTACCACCAGCTACCTCCATTGCTGAGCGATGAGTGAACATACATTACTGTGCTCTGTGACAGGTGTGATGACCATCGCTGTCCTCTGTTTTTTTGTGACCAATATAATTACTGACAATTCAACTCTGAGAGGCAGGTAGGTGTTGAGGACTTTCACCATTTTGGAGTAACCTGATTGAGAACATCTCATCATCTGTTAGGAATGAGTAACTCACCCAGGAGTAGGAATCAAAAAGGGGCCCTCTAAAAACACACTGGAGAAAAGACAGCCTTTTTGACAAATGATGCTGGGAAAACTGGTTATCCATATGTAAAAGAATGAGAATAGATCTTTATCTGAAAATTGATCAAAGATCTAGGAATCACACCAGAAACTATGCAACTGCTAGAAGAAAACATTGGGTCAATTCTCCAACATATAGGCATAGGCAACAACTTTCTCAAAAGGACACTGGATGCTCAGAAAATAATACCAAAAATCAATCAATCAAATGGCATCAAATTAAAAAGCTTATGCACAGCAAGGGAAACAATTTAGAACATGAAGAGAGAACCTACAGAACAGGAGAAAACCTTTGCAAGGCACTCTTCTGACAGAGGATTAATATCCAAAATATGTAAAAAAAATCCTCAACACCAAAAAAAATCCCAATTAATAAATATGAAAATGAACTAAATATACACTTCTCAAAAGACATACAAATGTCTAAATAAAATATGAAAAATGTTCAACATCTTTAGCAGGTAGGGAAATGCAAATCAAAACTATCCTGATAGATGGATGGAGCTGGAGAATATCATGCTAAGTGAAATAAGCCAATCCCAAAGAACCAAAGGTCAAATGTTTTTTTCTGAAATGCAGATGCTAATTCACAGTGAAAGTTGAGGGAGGGCTAGAGAAGAATAGAGGTAGTTTTAATTAGACAGAAGGGAGTGAAGGAAGGGAGGATAGTAGAATGAATCTGACATTATGACCCTATGTGCATATGTGATTACATGACCAGTATAATCCTACATCATGCACAACTAGAAGACTTAGAAGTTATGCTCCATTTATGTATGATGTGTCAATATGCATTCTATGTCATGTATAACTAATTAGAACAAATAGAAAAATAAAAAAAATAGGGGCTGGGGTTGTGGCTCAGTGGTAGAGCTCTTGCCTAGCACGTGTGAGGCACTGGGTTAAATTCTCAGCACCACATATAAATAAAATAAAGATCGATTGACAACTAAAAAATATTTTAAAAAATTAAATAAAGGGCTGGGGTTCTGGCTCAGTGGTAGAGCTCTTGCCTAGCATGCATGCAGCACTGGGTTCGATCCCCAGCACCACATAAAAGTAAACAAATAAAA
Source organism: Callospermophilus lateralis (assembly GCF_048772815.1). Lineage (NCBI taxonomy): Eukaryota > Metazoa > Chordata > Mammalia > Rodentia > Sciuridae > Callospermophilus > Callospermophilus lateralis. The sequence goes on along the minus strand of NC_135315.1, from coordinate 89,039,995 downwards.
TAAAGATAAAAATAAATAAAAATAAAAATGAATTTAAAAAGAAACTTTTTAAAAACCTATCCTGTGATTTTATCTCACTCCACTTACAATGGCAGCCATCACACATACAATCAATGTTCAAGAGGGAGTAGAGAAAAAAAATACTAACACACAGTTGATGAGACTGCAAATTAGTACAACCACTATGAAAATCACTATGGAGAATCCTTCATAGTGTTCCCTCATCCCTGATCAGAACCACCATAGGACTAGTCATACCACTTGGTATCTATCCTGAAGAATTTAAGTCATCATATGGTGGTGATATATGGATACCCATGTTTACAACAGCATGATTCACAATAGTCAAACTATGGAACCAGCCTAGGTGTCTATCAATGTATGAATGGATAAAGAAAATGTGTTGTATATATACAAATGGTGTTTTATTCAGCAATAATAAAAAAATGATATCATTTCCAGGAAAATGGATGGAACTTGAAAAATATCATGTTAAGTAAAATAAGTCAAACTCAGAAAGCCAAGGGTTATTTTTTCCTTTCATATGTGGAAGGTTTAGAAAAGAAAAAGGAAAAGAAAGGCATGTGGTGGGGGAATCTCATGGAAACTGAAGGGAGATCAGTAGAGTAGAGGAAAGGAATTAGGGAGAATGAGGAGAGGAAGAAAAGTGAAAATATCGGGAAAGATACTGGCCAAGTTATACTGTTATTATCATGTACATGAACAAATATGTAACAACAAATCCCACCATTTTGTATAATTATAATGCATTAATATAAAAACATGGAGAAAAATGGAGGCACTCGCTCAGAAGCGTGGGGTGAGAAGCACTTTAACAGTCATCAGGATATAAAACTTAGCACTTTTCTAAAATTCTTTGATAAAGCAAAAACTACTGTGAGTGAGTGGATCTCATCCAGCAGGCAAGCATAAAAGTTTGGTTTGAGCAAGGAATGAAGATACTGTTGGGGAGGGAGAGGAATCATAATGACACAGCTTTTTTTATTTAAAAATGTTTCCTAAGTTAATTTTACAAGGTCAATGCACAACACAGGGCAAACCTCCTTTTTCCAGGTGTAAGCTCAGCAGCTGGCCTCAAGAAGAAAAGTTAAATGAATGCTGTCTTTAAATAGGCAGGTAGCTTATGCCCCCAAATCTAGCCAAGCAAGAAAGGAAGCTATTTCCCAGTCACAGGGCATTTGGGAGCAGTGCATGCATAGTAATTATCTAAAAAGAGATAACCAACAAGGAGTTAGGAGGGTAAGCACTGTTTAACTAATCTAATTGACCTTTGCAGCAAAGCTAAAGATTAGGTGGGCAATAGCCCTGCATGTCAAGGAGTTTCTTGTGACTTCAAGGAGCCCAAGGAAGGTATCCCAGTAAGGCCAGGAAGATGGGAAAGGCCCTGAAGACCATAAAGACCTGGGAATGGTGGAGGAAGTATCACAGGAAAGGTAAAATTTAAAGTTTAGGTTGCATTGAAGTACTAAGCATCTAAATTGCTCTTTCACTGGGGTTAATTCAAGGAGCCTCACCTATGCAAAAATGAATTGCTGGCATAAAATAAGCTAAGGTATTCACTGTCATTGGTTTTAAGTGATGAGATAGTTCATGAAATTCTAAATTGTTTCACCTTTCTTGTATTTTTTTTATATAAAAACAATATGACAACATAACCTGTAATCAGGAAAAAAAGGAGAAAAACAGAAGGCCTCTTGTTATTCTAATGTATTGGGAAGCTACAAAAAGGAATGCAAACTTAGAGCACTTACTATCTTGCCAGGCAGTAAACATGCCTCTAAGTAAAGCTATTAAAAATGAGGGTGTGTTTGTGTGTGTGTGTGATACACACCTGTAATCCCAGTGGCTTTGAAGGCTGAGGCAGGAGGACCTCAGGTTTGAAGGCAGCCTCAGCAACTTAGTGAGGCTGTAAGAAAGATAGTGAGACCCTGTCTCAAAATAAAAAAAAAATAGGGTTGGAGATGTGGCTCAGTAGTTAAGTGCCCCCAGTTCAGTTCCCATTACAAAATAAACAAACAACAAGGGAAAAACCTATTAAATATGGTTTATACTACCGTTCTGAGGAAAATGACTTGGATTTTTGGTAGTCTCCTGCTTTGAACATTAATAGTGTCAGTTTTCAGGAGTAAACATTCATCTAAACCATTGCCTTCATAGAAATAGCAGAAAATATTTTGGGTATAGACAGAGGAGAGGGATAGCTGGGTCAAATGGTGGTTCCATTCCCAGATTTTCAAGGAATCTCCATATTGCTTTCAATATTGGTTGCACCAATTTGCAGTCTCACCAGCAATGTGTGAGTGTACCTTTTCCCCCACATCCTCGCCAACACTTATTGTTGTTTGACTTCATAATAGCTGCCATTCTGACTGGAGTGAGATGATAACTTAGAGTAGTTTTGTTTTGCATTTCTCTAATTGCTAGAGATGATGCACAATTCACAATAGCGAAACTGTACACAATCTATTAAGAATAAATCCTGAGATCTAGTGAAAGATGGCCTCAGTGGCTATGTAAGTAAGCAGGTAATTGGGCACAACTTGTTTATCTCTGTAAACGTATAAGAGAATGTATCTCTGGGGAACTTTCAGGAGCAAAAAATCTGACTGGAAGTACTCAACAAACACTGGCCAGACTATAGTAGACAGAAGAAAACTTAGAACAGATTTTTCTAGACAACCACCCAGACACTGATAAGACTTAGAATTCACCAGAATGTCACATGCTGTACATGGATTCACTAAAATCTCATTTGAGTTGGCAGCACTTCCTCTAAACTAGAAGATAAAGTGTTTTAGTCTGCTTCATATCGCTGTCACAAAACACCTGAGATAACCAACTTTATTGGAGGAAAGTTTTATTGGACTTTTCATTACATAGTTCATTGGTCCCCCACTGCTTTGGGGCCTGTGGTACAGCACATGGGGATCATGTGGTAGAAAAATCCCTCATGGGCTGGGGTTGTGGCTCAGTGGTAGAGTGCTTGTCTAGCATGTGTAAGGTACTGGGTTTGATTCTCTGAACTGCAAATAAATAAATAAAAATTAAAGGTCAAGGTTGACTAAAAGAAATTAATTAAAAAAAAAGAAAAGAGGAAGAAACCCTCACTATGTTAGCTAAAATGCCAAGAATGAAGCAGGAAGGGTCAGAGTCCCAGTATCCCTTCATGGACAAACCTTCCACCACCTAACTTCCTCCCATCAGGCCCCACCACCTAATTGTATTAAAGGTTCCATGACCTCCCAAAGCTACTGTGTCAAATATTTAACAAAGGCTTTTGGAGAACATTTAAGATCAAACCTATAGCAGACACGTTTGTTTCTTTTTCTTCTCCCAATATTACCCAACTCTCAACAATCACTATATTGAGTTTTAGAACCAGGATTTGGAGCAAGATGTAGAGTCTTGGTGGGTGGCCTCTCAGAACAAGCCCCTGGCCCACTCCCTTCTTTATATCACAAGTGTTGGACTGGTTTCTCTCACTACAAATGAGAGTATCAACAACCTCATCCAAATTACATGTGCTTCTTAACCAAACTTGAGCTAATCCCAAGTAAACAGCACTTGAACTTCAGAATCTGGTTCCATATGTTTGTGTGAATGACACTCTACTGTACTTTAGCAGGGGGTCAACCCTCAGTCATTGTTTTCCTGTAACATCAGTTCTCTAGTCTTATTGAGACTAATGAAAGATTGTCCTTCACAACAGAAGTACACTCAGGACCTTAAATGATGAATTGGCGAAAATGTAGCTGTTCCATCTACCATAACGGAATGCTAGCCTGACATATACATAGCAAAAAAATTAAGTGTCTTTTCTCATTTGCACCAGGAGGAAGGAGCTAACATTTGGCCAAAACATCTGATAAGTGCTTGGGTTTCCCTTGGACCCTCCATTCATGGCAATTTTTGGGCAAAGCATGGGCCCAAGTAATTTTCTCTCATTTGTTATTCTGCCAGAGCAGGAGCCAACTCTGCTCCCACAGCCATATCCCAGAAGAGCCATTAACAACTTGAAGTTTGCATCAGCTAGAAACGTACCTGCCATGTACACATTTTTTCTACATTACTCACACAAAGGTTGCCGATGTTTGGACTGAGTCCATCGAAGTATTTTTCATTTAGTTGAAGTTGTTTTCAATGTTTTCTTGTTTTCTAGTGATTGAAGGTCAAGTCTGGAGCAGAGGATTCTATTAATAAAGCCCCCGTGAGGGGAACTGCTGGAATGACATTTTAACCCATCACCCAACAGAGAACAGAGAACACCGCCAATTTAGGCTTTATTAGCCAACCACTGTCAAGCTGGCCCTGAGAAAAGTGGTGCTGATTCTGGAGAAGGTCAAGGATTCCAAGTGTGTGGGTGTGTGTGCATCTGTAGGAGACTCTTGTCCCACAACTAGGGAGTTTTGAATTGGAAACCTTGCCAGGCATCGTCTAAATCAGTGTAAAAAAGTAGTTTGTTTCCTCTCTCAGCGACAGATGTCCACTTTCTAGAAGGTTTATGGCCTTTCCTGGAGAAGGGGGGAAGGATTTTGCTCACTATATCCAGCTCCTCACTTTTCAGACTTCTTTTAAAATGAACAGGCAGGTCTGGGAATTCTTAGCACATTTAGTCTTAAGGGGGTCTATTTCATCTAACCTAAAATAATGACAGGCTCAATAATCAATGAATAGGTTAGGTCTCACTCTTCAGGGTTCATTTATATGGGGAGCCCCTCTGAGTTCAGAAACTCTTCATAAAACATACCCATATAGCACATGCCCTCTCAAACCCAAGAACTGCAATCTTGACAGTCTTCAGGCTAAGAATTTATTCTTTATTGAATGGAAAGGCAGCAAATAAATTGCAGCACACTTTCCCAAAGTGTGTTCTATAGAATCCCAGGTATCCATGGGCACTTAAATTTAGGAAAATAAATTCCCCTCCTGCCTCAGTTCTGGGATTCTAAATCATCTCAACTATAAGTTCCTCACTGATTTAATAGCAGGAATTTTTTTGGGAGGGGAGGATACCTGATTTCAAGTATGTAACTAAGTGGTATGAGCCTACATTTATCCATATGAACACTAAACACTTTCTTCTCAACCTTTCAGTTATATATTATGTATTATAGTTCAGTTTATATATTATAGTTCTTTGCCTTCAAAGTCTAAGTTTACTGTAAGTTACTTTTGACCATTAGAAGTTAGATTAAATATCCCAGTGATAATTTTAAAAACATTTTGTGATCTTGATCTCAAAATAGAATAAATAACATGATTTTGAATTTTATAAAGAAATATTCAAGTTTCACATATCTTTCTTTTTGATAACCTTATAGTTTCATATATTTTATTTTTAAGTGAACAACAAGTAATTGTGAAATACAGACTGAGTAGCCCTTTTTGGATATGCTTGGGACCAGAAGTATTTCAAATTTGGGGTTTTCTCAGATTTTAGAACACTTGCAAATATACAATAACAGTCTAAACATAAAATTTATTTGTTTCATATAGGCCTTATTCACATGAAAATAATTTTATACAATATTTTAAACAATTTTTTATATGAAACAAAGTCTCATGATGTGAAATTTTCTACTGGGAATGTCATATCTGCATTCAAAAAAATTCAGATTTTGGAGCATTTCAGATTTTAGATTTTCAGATTTGGATGTTTATCTGTACCAACACTATTTAAGTATCAGCCAGAAGATCCTGACAGAGAATCTTGGAGATGAGGTGCTGTAATTTGAATCTTGAACATCCTCTCAAAGGCCCATGTGTTAGCAGCTTAGTTCTCATCTTATAGCTTTCTTGGGGTGGGGGTATGGGTGGTATGGCAGGGAAGGTAGAAATTCCAGGAGGTAGGGTCTAGTGCGGGAAAGTTAAGTCATTGTGTGTACACATTGAAGGGGATATTGAACTGAATAGAACACTGAAGAAAGAAATTGAAGAAGACATTAGAAGTTGGAAAGACCTCCCATGTTATTGAATAGGCAGAATTAATATAATCAAAATGTCCATACTACCAAAAACATCATACAGATTAAATGCAATGCTCATCAAAATATCAATGACATTCTTCAGACATAGAAAAAGCAGTTCTAAAATTCATTTGGAAAAATAAGAGACCCAGAAGAGCCAAAGCAATTCTGAGCAAAAAGAGTGATGCTGGAGACATCAAAATCCTGGACCTGAAATTATACTGTAGAGCTATAGTAATAAAAATAGCATTTTATTGTTCTTCAATAAAATAGAACACCCAAAGGCAAACCCACATAAATACAGTTATCTGATACTAGACAAAGGTGCAGAAAACATAATTGGAGAAAAGACAGTCTTTCTAACAAATGGTGCTGGGAAAACTGGATATCCATATATAGAAGAATGAAACTGAATCCCTATTTCTTACCCTGCACAAAAGTCAACTCAAAGTGAATCAAACCTAGGAATTAGACCAGAAACTCTGCAACTGCAAGAAGAAAATGTAGGCCTAACACTCCAGCATATCGACACAAGAACCAACTTCCTTAACAATACCCCTAATGCACAAGAAACAAAACTAAATATCAATAGGTGGGATGCTATAAAATTAAAAAGCCTTCTGCACAGCAAAGGAAGCAAGTGTGAAGAGAGAGCCTACAGAAATGGAGAAGTTCTTTGCCACCTGTTCCTCATAGAGAGCATTAATACCCAGAATATATAAAGAAATCAAAAAACTTAAATTCAAAAAACAACAAAAACACCCAATTGATAAACAGGCAAAAGAACTAAATAGACATTTCTCAAAAAGAAGAAATACAAGTAGCCAACAAACACATGAAAAAAATGTTCAACATCTCTAGCAATTAGGAAAATGAAAATCAAAATGACATTGAGATTTCATCTCACTAAAATCTTATTGGCAATTATCAAGAACACAAATAATAATAAGTATTATCAAGGAAGTGGAAAAAAGGTACACTTATTCATTGTTGGTGGGAACGTAAATTAGTACAATAGCTCTGGAAAACAGTATGGAGAATCCTCAAAAAACTAAGAGTGGAACCACCATAATGACCCAGTTATCCCACTCCTTGGCATATATTCAAAGGAGTTAAAATCAGCATACTACAGTGAGGCAGCCATATCAGTGTTTCTAGCAGCACATCTCACAATAGCAAAGCTATGGAACCCACCTAGGCGCTACCCTTCAACAGATGAATGGACAAAGAAAATATGGAGTGTATATACATACTTAAAAGGGGATATTGGAGCCCCTGCCCCTTCCTGTCTCTTTGTTTCCCAGGAGAGAATCATGAGGTGAACAGGCTTCCTCCACTACAAGCTCCCACCATGATGTACTGTGCTGTCACAGGCCCAAAGCCACAGGGCCAACAGACTGGGGACCGAAACCTCTGAAACTGTGAGCCAAAATAATCATTTTCTTCTTTTAAGTTGATTATTTCAAGTATTTTATCATAGTGATGGAAAGATGATGAACAGAATCCTAGTTCTTCATAATGAAGCAATCAACTTTCTAAGAACCATCAACCACTTTCTCCCCATACTGAAGCTTCTATAATTCCTAGAGGTTTGGTAATCAGCATAGAACTGGCACCAAAACAGACATTACTTCCTGGGGTGAGACAGAAAACTTTTCTTTATATTGCTGATATATAAAATATATTTTAAAAATACATATTATGAGTTTCTCCCTTGTTGTTCTCCAGGGAAGATGTTTTGTTTTATGATTTGTTTTGTTTTAGCAAACTTCTTGTGGAAAGTGATGTTGGCAAAGTATTCAGCATGTCTTTTGACTTTGTGATTCTCTTTTGTTTATGCAGAATCTCTAATTTTCTCCTTGTCCAGACTGAGCAGCCTTCAAATGATGTCTCCTCTATTCAGTTCATCCTTCTTCTTTCATGGAGATGGGACATTAGAATTGTCATTATCCTTCCCTTGAAAGTCCCAGACCTCTGGTTGCTTTGTCAGTAATCATCCTCCAACTCCAAATCATAGATCTGTTCTGATGTTCCCCCATTAGAGTGCTCTTCTCTCTCTGGGGGTGATCTTTCCTGACTTCTGCAGCCCTTCTTCTGAGTAATGGTCTCTTTTTTCACAATAGTAAGAGATGAATGCCAGTCTAAATTGATTATTTCCCCTTTTCCACTGAACTCAACTTTGTAGCACTCTCTTTCTATATTTATATTTTGGGTATAAATTATGTGCAATCCTATTTTCTATTTTTGTTAATATGTCTGATTTTTGGAAAGTTTTACTGCTAATCCAAGGATACTAAAGAAACATCATGTTCTATTTTTCAGTTTACATATAAAGAAATGCAGTTCACTCCTCCTTGAAAAGAAGCACATTTTATTGCTGGTCCAAAAAAATAAATAAATAAAAGGAATCTCAAGGTAAACAAAAGAGCAAGCAACACCCTTACAAACTTACTTTAAAGAAAAGAAAATCAATTCATTTTTGCTGTTGGGTTTTGAAGGCAGAACATTCTCATAGATCCACTTACTCAAACAATTTCTAGTCCCACAAGATTTTCCAGGGGAACACTACAAAATATAACCATTATTACAATATTATTTTACATCTTTGCAGAGAACAAAAAAATAGAAAACACCCAGATTCTTTAGATTAAGAAAAGTTAACATTAGTGTCTAAACATTTACATATACCATTTCTACACACACACATTATCAATCTCACTTAAACATATTATGTAAAATTCCTAAATAAAATTTTATCAAAAATTGTTTAAGTGTGATAAAATAATACAGGAATATCAAATAGAATTTATTCTAAGAATGTTAATGTTCAGTCCTTTGGTATAATTTCTATTCATAGACCTGAACAGAAATATCATGACTATTTCTGTAGAAACTAACAAGGATTTTTATAAAATTCAACACTTATCAATAATAAAAAACACTTCATAAAGTAGAAATTGTCTTGCTTTGCATATAAAAACATTTACACCTTAGAACGAAACCCAACTTTTCATTCAATGCAAAAATACTAGACACATTCCTACTAAAACTATATAAAAGGCTAGGTTGCCCAATATCTCCACTAACATTTACAATTACCTTGGAGAGATATCCAACATATTCAGAGGACAACAAAATGAAACATCACATACACACACACACACACACACACACATAAAATTTAAAAACCCCAAACTCTTAGAGTTATAGTAATTGAACACAAAATAAAAACATATTTTTTCCTGATGGTACATCAGAAGTGAGCAAAGTCTAGCTCCTCAGCTGACCATCTCCTTTGATAAATAAAGTTTTATGGAATGATAAAAAATACATATTATGTCTTAGAATAATTTTAGATTAACATAAAAATTGTAAAGATAATACAGAGATTTCCCAGTTTCCTCTGTGGTCATCTTACATTAACAAGAAACATTTGTCAACACTAAGACACTAATGTTGGTATAGTAACTAGTATTAACTGCAGACTTTAATTTCACCAATATATTCTTTGGTAGAATCTCTACCAATATATTCTTTCTATTCACATTCAGACAATGTGTCTCCCTAGTCTCCTCTGGTCTGTGGTAGTTTCTCAATCTTTGTCTGACAGTCTTAAAGACTGGTCGCAAAGTATCCTGCAAAATCTACCCTGATCTGGTTTTATCTCTTTTTCCCCCCTCCAGACTAAATGGGAGTGATTGGTTTATGTAAAAAGTGCCATGGAGTTAGGTGCCCTTCTCAGTGTACCATGCCAGAGAGGATATCACATCTTATAACTGAAGATGCTAACCTGACCACATGGGGGTTCACCAAATTTTTCCACTGGGTTCTATATATTAAAACTCACTCAAGGTGTCATCAGATGAATTGATCTCTACAAAGATGGGGTAAGTTCCTGCCTCTTGTGCAGGTGGGGACAACTCTAGCCCTCTGGTAGGTAAGGCAACTGGGGCACCAGACACAATCAGTCTTAGGGTCCTCCCCGCCTGAAACCTGCACCCCATGCACCTCATTTGCCTCATTCAATCCCATTCTGGTTTCTGACATCAATCCAAAGACTCTGGTTTTAGACACACCAAAGTATAAAAAGATGTGCTCTTTATTTTAGAATAAAGTATATTACAAAGTCTATGGGTAACCAATTAATTTTATCACAGAGCTCTTTTTTCACTTGAGAGTCTTCTCTTTACCCAAACTTATTAACCCTCTTTTTGGAAATGAGAAATGAGGGGAAGGACACTGAATCAGATATAGTCTGAATGTGCCTGTTCCTGACCCTGGCTAAGTTCCTTTCACAGAAATGCTCATTACAACATCTGACATCCTTGGCCACAATTCTGATGCATTTAAATGGATTTCTTTGACTTCTCATACACCCGGGGAAGGTTGTGCTTGCTCTTCTGTGGGCTGTGGACAGACATGCTGACAGTCCGATTGGAGTGGCTGACCCTTGTCACTGTGTTAAGAGTAAAACTGGTCTAAATTGGCAGCCAAGCACTCAAACAATGACCTCCTCCCCCTCCACAGAGTCACATCATAACCATCTGCTGCACCACTGTGAATGAGGACATGCTCCCCCCAGCTCCCACTAACCTTTCTGCCCTTTAATTACCAGGACTCATCTACAGCTCTGATAGAATGGACTTCAGTTCTCAGGCACAGGATCTTTAACCACTCTGAAGAATGCTGTACTGCCAGGCTGATAAGCTGGAAATTTAGGAACCAAATCATGATAGACACCCTAGGCAACCTCATTTCACAGTTCTGAGTGGACCAAGTGGAGCAATCTTTCTGTTCAGGAGATCACAGCGACACCGTGAGAATAGCCAACCCAGCCCATGAGCAGGAGACCAAAATAGGCAATGCTAGTGTCATTTTAACCCAGGCTCTGCCTTGGCTATTGACAAGATCTTTCAGGACCCAGGGCTACATTTTTTTTTCTAACTAAATGACAGCATTTGGTATGTATGCATACATGCATACACAAGTGTATAGGGCCATCCATCAAATAAACAATTCACACAGGAGTTTCTGGGGAAAAATACCACACTAGAAGAATGTGAGCCTTTTTAATTTTAAGACAAGGTGAGCTTAGAGACAAAAGAGGACAGCCATTTGTTTTATTTTTAAAAATCTGTCATCTTTTATCTTTTGATGATAAGGCATTTTTCCTTTTTGGTGTCAAGGATCAAAACCCATGACTTCATGCATGCTAGGCAAGTCCTCTACCACTGAGCCACATCCCTAGTTCTGCATGGTAGAAAACTTAGGAGATTAAGGTTCAAATCCTGGTTACTGTAAATTTCTTAACTTCTCTGAGCTTTAATGTTATTGGCAATAAAACTGGGACACTAGCTACTTGGCAACAATATTGTAAGTATCAAATGAGATAATTTGTTTAAAGCATTTGAGCCAGTGCCTGGCATAAAGAGATAGTGAATAAGTGTGGAATTCCCTTTCACTGCAAGTTTCCTTTCAAAGTTGATCTTTTCATGGTCCACTCTATCTGGTTTGGTCTAAATTCTGTACAAGCTTGGTATTCTTAAAACTCCATCCTTGGGAAAACCTCAAATACAATCTCAAGAGGCAGGAGCCCCTTGATCAACAATCTATGGATGAGAGATTTACAATCTCTGGATCAAAGAGCTTCATCAGAAAAAAAGACAGATGCTCATGTTCCAAATGGATTCTGAACAATCCTGAATTTCTCCATGAGGTCATGGTTTCTCTTCCTCTCAACAGCATTAAGGTGGAAATTCTCCCTTCTGTTCTCTTTCTGTCCACATGGCTAGTTAGCTTCTACACTGCCCATGGGTAGGAATCAAGAGGACAGTCAAAACTTGTTTTGTTAGTCATGTCCAGTCTGCACTTGAGAGAAGGTTAAGAGGCAAAATTATCAAAACCCTTGTGAATTTTATAACATCCAATTTATAATTGGATAGATTAATAAGCATTGATTTCAAGTTCCAAGATGACTATCAGTTCATTGTTTAGGTTGGTGCTTAGTGAATACACTTTGATTATCATGATTCCACAGTTCAGCTTAAGGCTTTGACCACTGTTAAAATAGAGACATCACTAGAAAAGCCAGCTTAAGGAGTGCCAGTCAAGAAACACAGTGGGACAGACAGATCTGAAGATGGGATATTAGAAGGAGCCACAGAAGAGAAGAGCAAGGCCTTAAGCCTGACAGGGGTTAGAGGAGCCACCTCTGAGTGAGGTAAAAGAAAAGGGAGGTATAAAAAGAATGACCCAGAATAAGAAGGTGGGGATACCCCTAACAAAGTCTGAGCAGACTTGTCTGTGTCAGGACAAATGCAATTAAGTCTTAAATCAACTTCTGCATGACAGACTTCAGCTGTTCATACTGTTCTATCTAGTCCCTAAATCCTGCCAAACCAAACTTCAGCTACTCTTCAGGGTAACCTCCACAGGAGTCTCCCAAGCTACTGGGAAAAATAGCCTTTGGCAAAGACAAATCCTGACCAACTTTGTTAGATTTAAATTCTTCTGTGGCCAGGGGAGAAGAAGAATACTGTTTGGGTTAGAAACAAACAGTCAGGAGATTAATGAAGATGAGATAGGATGAAGCCAAAGCTTTGATTCAGTGAAGCATAGTGTGGCTCACAGAGAGCTGGGAAGAAACTAAAATTAACCTCCTGCAAGGCTGAAATCTGGACTCCTGATGCCACCCCCATCACAGTCACTGGGATTTCCATCCTCTGCATGGTCCTGTGTTGGCCATGTATGCACAACTGAGTTTGGGACTGGCTGTGCAGAACATTCTTCATGTAAGATATCTTCCTGAGAGAGAAGTGTGTTTATGAGAGTTAATTATAGGCTCAACCAAAAGCCACCTAGGGCATAAATGCTCTGAGTCAGGGGGTTTTACACGTTCCATCTGCTGCTGAGCACCTCACTGTGGTGCATTTTTCCAGTCGATGCATTGTCCTACACATTTCATGCTGCTGACAGATGAAAGCTGGCCTTGCCTGTGGCATACACTCTTCAGTGCTTACATATGCTCTTATAAGGGAGTGGAACTCGGAGATCACTCTCTCACTCCCAGCCGGGGACTGGTACTCTGTTCACAGTGAGTTCAATGATTTGGACTACGGAATGGCTCCAGCATCTCATCTCATGTATTTTTGTCACCAATGTTGATGAAACTTTTGACAAACTGCCGCAGTCTCTCGGCTGGGCACAAATCACGAGTCTCCACACAGCTTGTAGATTCAAACAGCAATTCTTTATTCCGAACTCACACCGGCCGTCTACAAACACGTTCTGGGGGAATCCAGGTTCTCTTTCCAAATCCACACTCTGCCTTAATCCACTCTCTCCCAAATCCACACTCATGGGCTTCTGTCTCTCAAAAAATACTGTCTGACCCTAAGCACTCAAGAGGAACTCAGCAGCAGGATACGCCCTATTCCAAAAGAGGAACACCCTAATCTCCTATTACTAAACCACCCTATTCTAAAGGGGAAACACCCTACTCTCCTATTATGCTAAACTGCCCTATTCTAAAGGGGGAACACCCTAAACACGGATCCTGCCCTGGTCCTTGAGCAAGGTCACCTTTCAGAAGTCCTTCCACTAGACAGCATGGGAGTAAGCTGGCAAGGAATTTGTCATACCTACTTGGCTGATGGCTCCCAGCAACAAACCAAAGGAATTCAACCTTCAAATAGACAACTTTCTTCAGATCTGCCAAGGAACTGGGGTACCAAACAGCAATCTACTGTCCATTTCAACAGGCCCACGTGATCCTGACTTTTTCAGGAATGGAGGTGATTTTTCAAATTACCTACAATTTCATTATTTAATGTTTTAACACTTCAAAATTTATAATATGGCTTAAGGACTTACTCAGTGGTAAGAGATTTGCCTAGTATATACACAGCCCCATTTGTGTATCCAGCAGTATAATATGGCAAAATCACTGACCAATCAAAAAAGATGCTGTTATAACAATGCAGCAGGGTTCCAGAATGCAGATTTCCCTTGTGCTGCAAGACAGCCACCATTTTTAGTTCTGGAATTGTGTGAAAATGCCTGAAGGAAAGCCTCTGTGGCTGGGCAGAGGGGCTGGGTCAATGGCTGTTTTCCACATGAGAAGCAAATATCTAATGCTTTAGTGAGCAGTTTTGCCCACCAGGGTTTCTGAGTGGCCTTGGGTTCTCTCAGGGAAGATGAACACCAGAGCATGTAGGAAAGAAACATGGATGAAAGAAATCCTCAGTATCCTATGGCATTTTTTACCACAACCCAAGAGCCCACCTAAAGTGATACTGGATCTATAACATCAAGATAAAGGAGTGCTAGTGAGTATAAAACACATACTGGAGCCAATTTCCCCATCAGCTTAGGACTCACAGGCCTCTGGAAACAGCCCTGAGACACCCAGAGATTCTGGTCTATCACTGGAGTCCTCAGTTCAATCATCTAACAGCTTGGGACCATCTTCTCCAGGCACTGCCAGCTCAGATTTCTACATACCACCTCTCTCTCTCTCTCTCTCTCTCTCTCTCTCTCTCTCTCTCTCTCTCTCTCCACACACACACACACACACACACACACACACACACACACACACACATCTGAGGAAAGGCAAGCATGAAATATACTGCATTGAAAAGTTGAAAAGCATGGAGGGTAAGTTAATTTTCAAAGAAGAGTTAGCAGCTTGACACACTGGATGCATGACTCACCTCTGCAGGGCAGACATTGATTTTTCCCACATGGGAACATCACCAAATTAGCCTGTGCAGTTGAAAGCATGATCTCTGATATTTTTTCACTCCCTCCTAGATTTTACATTTTATTTTAAGACCATAAAACAACATGAGATGAAAAGTCTCATTCAGACACAGAATGGGAAGGAGAATTCTATTTTTCTTATTCAGAAAAAGTTCTTCCCAAGGTATTTCATAACTAAAACTGAAATGTGTAGGTAGGAGAGGGAAGTTAGTGAGCTTTTCTTGCTTGGTTTCTGTTGGAAAAAGAGGCAGCCTGTGAGTTCTGGGGGAACAGTAGCCTCCTACCTACTGTTATCACCAGGGGCACCCTGTACAGAGTCCAAGTCCTACACTGCTCCCAGTGATGCTGTCTTAGGCACAGAGTATCAATCAGAAGCTGTCCCTTCATCTTAGGGGCACAGGGAGGACAGGTTTGGTTCATTCAGGAGTAAAATGTTCTGTCACTTAATGCATTCTTGAGTACATTTTTTCACTACTGCAACCAAAAAAACCTGACAAGAACAATTGGAGGAGGAAAAGGTTTTTTTGTTTTGTTTTGTTTTGTTTTGTTTTGTTTGTGGTTCACAGTTTCAGAGGTCTCAGTCCACAGAGGCCAGTTCCATTCTTTAGGGCTTGAGGTGAGGCAGAATAGCGTGGCAGAAGACTGTAGTGGAGGAAAGCAGC
Organism: Callospermophilus lateralis; assembly: GCF_048772815.1. Taxonomy (NCBI): domain Eukaryota; kingdom Metazoa; phylum Chordata; class Mammalia; order Rodentia; family Sciuridae; genus Callospermophilus; species Callospermophilus lateralis. The sequence goes on along the minus strand of NC_135315.1, from coordinate 89,024,583 downwards.
TCAGGACATCACACCGGGAAGGGGGGGGAGAGAGAGAGAGAGAGAGAGAGAGAGAGAGAGGGAGAGAGAGAGAGAGAGAGAGAGAGAAAATCTCCACTCATCAAAAACAAAATATATACCCCAAAGGTACATCTCCCCACAGTATCTGACCTCCTCCCGCTACACCCCACCTTCCTTCAGTTACTATTCAGTTAATCCCAATAAGGGATTGGGTTATTGACTGGGTTAAGGCTCTCATAACCTATCATTTTTAAATATATTTTTGTTAGTTGTAGATGGACACAATACCTTTATTTTATTTTTCTTTTATATGATGCTGAGGATTGAACCCAGTGCCTCATAGGTGTGAAGCAAGCGCTCTGGCTCTGAGCCACAATCTCAGCCTTCATAACCTATATTTTAATCTCTAAGCCTTCTTGCATTGTCTCACACATGAGCTTTTGGGGGTACTGCAAGTATGGCCTTGGGGAAGGTACTCAGCTCAGAATCCCAGCTTTGATAGTTTAAAACTGAGACTAATTAGTCCTGCTGTAAGTAGGGTAGATCTAGGTTCAGGTTTTCTAATACCCAACATTGCAAAATAGAAAATTATAAGCCTTATTTCAGAAAAAGAATGCAAGATCAACAAATACAGAACTGGGAACAAGGTTTTGAAAAGGGCTCATGAAAGCAGAGGGCCCTGTGGTGTAAACCTCATTAGTGCCATAGTAAATGTACTTTGTACACCTGGCTATATCAAATAAGAAGTAAGTGAATAAATGTGCACTCTGTGAAACATATACAAATGCATGATGTTGAGTTATTTCACAACTATGCAATGCCTATTGTGTGCTTGTTTGCTAGGTGCAGGAGATAAAATTTGAACAAGACTTGATCCTACAATTATGAAACCTAAGCTTAGTGGCATTACACCATCCTCTATGGTAGGATGTCCTCTGAATCCTGAATACAGAAGTGAAACAAATCAATGAAGAATGGCCTGCCTGCTTACCTCTCAGGCTAAGATTCTGATCCCACACCTGGCTTTCTGGGACATGCACACTACTCAGTCTCAACTTCTGCTTTCTCCTCCTTCCCAGCCATTATCTCCTTATTGACTTGAGACTCTGAAACCCCCAGAGTCATAAGACAGTTTTTCTAATCTCTTACTTTAAGAAATGAATGGATAGTGGTCCCATAGCATGGGAGGGCAGCATGTGGGAGAGGATTAGGGAGAGATAGCTAAGGAATATGAAGTTTTCTGGGGGGAAGATTATAAGATGTCCTAAAATTGAGTGGGTAATGGGTGCTCACCTTTGTGAATATGCCAAAAGCTAGTGAACGGTAACTTAAGAGAGTAATTTATATTGTAAGATAATTATTTCTTGATAAAGTTGTTTAAAAATATGAAGGGACAACCAAGAAATATCTAAAATTCAAGAAAAGCTTATAATATAAAAAGACCACAATTAATAAAAAATTGGGGTGAGGGATATACTTGAAGAAAACCAGTATCATTCAGAAAATGGAAAAGAACTTCCTATGTTTCAAGAAGATCTTGAGTCAAAAAAAAATAGCTATGAAAAATGAACTATCCATGAGTAAGATTGAATTCTTTTTTAAGTTAAAAAAATAAATTTGCTGAAGTATAAAAATTCAATTAAAGGTATGGAATATAAAGTTGAGGAGAACTTCTAGGACATAAAGCAAAAGTCCCAAGACATGAAAACACAGAAGTTTAACATCTGACAAACCAGAACATTCAGAATGAAAGAACAGAGAAAATATATAAAGTGAAATTAAAAGGGAAAATACAGAAAAAATTTTCCCGGAGCTATCAGAAGACAAGTCTTTAAAATGAAATGGTCTAGCATGAATAATAATAATAATAATATGACCAAACCTAGACATATCAGTGTGAACTTTGAGAACATCAAGAAATAGATCTTACAAGCTTACAGAAAGATAAAAATGGGTGATCAAAGGAAATAAAATGCAACTAGCATTAGAAAAAATGGATGTTAGAAGACTGGGTAACAGGTGTTTTCACTGTTATTAAAAATGATTTTTCATTGAGAGCTTCATTTTCAAATTCACTATCAAGAGCAAAGTACTAACTCTCTATTACTACAGCAATGAACCAAAAAGACATTGCCTAAAGTTGAGGGAACAAGAAAGAATTTTCAATATATTGTTTGAGGTTCCACAGGTAGCCAATAAAAGAATTAAATAATGATCTCTTCTTAGTAGAAAGGGATATAAGAGATAGGAGAAAAGAAGATAGTATACACTAGATTTCTATTTTCAGAGCTAGAAATAATTTGTGTAAATAAAAACCTAATTATTTAGAGGTTTAAATGTAACTATCAGAAGTACCAAAAATAGAAATGGTTAAAAAAAGAAAAAAAATGAGTGCTAGGAAGCAAACCAGAAGGTGGAGAGGCAAGGCACAACTCTGTTAATTTTTATTTCAAAACTGAGATGCAATGTATAAATATCTGTATATTTTAAATACTTGAGATGTGCTTTTTAAATACAGATCCAACACCAAAGACAGCCCTGTCCTCAAGGCCTGAGTAGCTACTCCCAAGTATACACTGGCAGTCAATATTCATTCGCAGGGTCTACATCTGTGAATTCAACCATCTCAGAGTGATATTCAGAAAAAAACACTGCATTGAACATGTACTCCCCCCATCATTATTCCCTGAAAAATGCAGTATAACAACTGTTTGCATATCATTTACATTGTATTAGGAATTACAAGTAATATTGAGATGATTTAAAATCCATGGGAGAGTATGTGTAAGTTGTATGCAAATACTGTGTCTTTTTACACAAGGGAATTTGGCATCTGTGAATTTCTTGAATTTTGGAGGGAAGTCCTTGAACCAATCCTTCATGAATATTGAGAAATAATCTTATTGCAAAAAAGTAATTCCTTCATAGATCATGGTTTTCACATTTATTTAAGTTTGGGAATTGCTGACTTATTCTAAATATTCCTTCTAGAGATTCATAATATACATTAAGTTATTAAAAATTCCAAAAAGTTCCAAAGAAAGGCAATCAGTTTAACTTCATTCGAATGAACATCAACTCACCCCAAGATCAACCTGATGAATCATTAATTTACTCACTTTAGCAAATTTTCTGACTGTCATTTATTTTTCTTCAAGATTTAATACTTGTAACAAGAATGCTTTTCTTTTTCTTTGGTACTGGGATTGAGCCCAGGAGTGCTTAATCACTGAACCACATCACTAGCCTTTTTTTTTTTTTTTTTTTTTTTTTTTTTGGATACGGGGTCTTGCTGAGTTGCTGAAGTTGGCTTTGGACTTGAGAACCTCCAGTCTTAGCCTCCAGAGTTACAGGGATTATAGACATGTACCACTGTGACTGGCTTGGGAATGTTTCAAAACTTTGATAGGAAAGTGCAAATGGCAAAAGAATAATGGAACATCCAGCAAGTTAGTAGAATATTAAACTAATACAAATGAATCATTGAACACAAATGAGATTATTTATGTTGCCTCTGGTTACTTTTTAATGTTTCTGAATGTCACTTTTAACTTCGTTTAAACCTTCAAGCATTTTAAGTCTACTCCCCACAATCCTCCAATGGAATATCAGCCTTAATTTTGTATTTCTAGCAATGAAACAATTAAGCTCCTCATTAAACACACTTTGGAAAACACAACTGAACAGGAATGGAGGCAGGTGCTGGTGCTGTAGGCCCTAGGGAACACAGGATGAGGATATGAGTCAGAAACTGATAATGAGGGAACTAATGAGAAAAGACCACTTCATCCAGATGTTGCATTTTTATAAATCTGGGTAAGACTCTACAGTCTATGCATCCACTCCCAATAGTGATTAGCTTCAATTTTTTTTATTAGGTTTTACCATAGAAACATGTTTTCATGGCAAACTCATAGGTAAGAAGGAAGCTTGTGTTGCCTCCCTCTGCTCCTAGGTCTGAGAGGCCAATTGCAGATTGCCTCCACATCTCACTCCTCTCCCACTTGCGAGGGCCACCATGAGGATGGCCAGCATGGAGCATTGAGGGGGAAGAAAATGACATCACCACAGGGATCACACCCTTTCAAATCCACTAGGTTGAGGGACTCTTGATGAATAAAGCTTGTCTGGTGGGGGAGTGCTGGGGACTGGCAAATCAGCAGAGCATAGTCGAGGTTTTAAAAACAAAGAAAGAAAAAAAAATTGCAGCAAGAAAAAGAAAGTGGCATAAGATGATGGGATAAAATAAATTGTCAGAAACTAGGGATAAGGCCAGCTGCACATCTATCTATTTGTGGTGATGGTTCTTTTGAATTTATAAATGAATGAATGAATGAAATAAAGAATGAATGAATGAACGAACAAATAAACAAATAATAGAAGGGAACTGCTACCCAGAATGGCTATTGTTGTTTTGGGGATAAGCAGCCCCAGACCACACCTTCCAATATCTCAAGTAAAGTTAGAGATTTAGATGATTTTATAATTTAAAAGGTCCTAATTTCTAGAAGTTAGAGATTATTTCAATTTAAAAACATATCAAGAAGCTGACTAAAAATATATACCTTTTAAACATGTTTATAAACCTACCCACATACACATGTAAAACAAAGAGATATCATTTATTATCTTACTCTGTCACTTATAAGTTCTAAATGAAGACTTCTTCATGTGTCCCTGCTTATCTTATTGGTATTGACCAAATGTTCCTAATTAAGAAGGTAATTTTAAACTTGATTCAATCCCCTAAACTATTATTCCCTATCAGCTTTGAAGCCCTTGCAAATATGACATGCGCAACTTTTATGTATTTCTCTCATATAGATTTTAATAAAAATATTGAAATATGACCAAAAAAGAGGAGCTTTGAGACCTACCATCATATGTCTACATATGGGGTATATAAATTCATTAATGACTAGGGTTCAGAAGCTGCTACTTAAAAGGAATGAATTAACCTCACTAGCTCATATTTTCCTTGAAATTGCACTTTTTTGCAGTTTTCATAATGGATGCAGTCTTCTATATCCAGGAACACACACATGGAGCTGAGAGTGTTCACAGGATTTGTCAGACTGCCATCAGCTATGCTGGGTCCCTGTACAACTTCTCTTCTTTACATGGCCTTGCCTGCCTCCTGGATCCATCTTTTCCTCCTGAGCAGTTGTTTGTGTTCTATTCCAAGTGGGTCCTGCTGCCGCACAGGAATCTGTTCTTGCAGAACTTCATCCAAATGCATAACTCTGATAGTTCTGAACTTTCTCCTCCATATCCAGACTTCTGTTGGTTAGCCTTTGGATTCTCTTTCCCGCTGTGGATCTTTTTTTGAGTGGAAAATTTCACAAGACTATTTCTGAGGGCAACAGTACAGTATATATCTGTTCCTTGGGTTTGTCCAGCATCCACTTAACCTCAAGCTTCTAAATAACTGCCCCCATTCCAAACCTATGCTACTGGCTGGAGGGAACAGAACATTTTATTTTGCTATAAATTTAAAAAAATGCAAACTGAGGGCTGCTAGAAGCCATCTTCCCTACAACATTTTGGGGAAGATTATGGGAGAGGGGAGGAAAACAATGAGGAATAAACAGAGTAGAGAGAGGGATCCAGGGGGAGGGAGACAAGAAGGGGGGCAGGGGAGAAACAGACTGCTTCCCTGGATTCTGTCCCTCCAGATCTATGCCTGGCTGTGCAGCTGTGTGGACAGCAAACTCCCTTCTGTGTGCAGACATTTTGAGCTGGAATTCTGTCACTAGTAATGAAAAGAATCTTGATATATAGTAAGAGAGAGACCACTACAGCTTTCTGTAGTAAAGTTAACAGTCTTGACTCATTTTTTTAAAGAATTATAACCAAAATAAAATAAATGGACCTGAAGCCTGGTTTTAAACAGTGACTCTAGTATGAAGTGAGCTAGTCCTCAGCTTCCTCCTCTAGAGGACAGTACAGGCTAACTTCATCATCGCTACAGCTGTGAGAATTAGAAGATGAACAAGTTACCTGGATCACAGCAGGCTCTTAATAAATAATAGCAATTACTTTTCAGTTTAAGAAAGTTGAAAGGCAGAGGAGAGTTCTTAAAGTCCTTTCACCTATTTCTCTAGAAAGGTGATGCTAACAAATAGCTGGCAGATGCTTTTATGATTGTTGAACCCAATTTATCTTATTTGGGGAGGACATTACAGTGATATTTCCCATTATACGTGAGAACAGATTTGTTCCTCTTTAATTCTGAAGGGCAGTGTTAGTAAGATTGGTGTCCTTTGTGCAGCAAGAGCAATTTCATCATCCATTTCACTCTTTGAAGAGTGGATGCTGTCTCCACTTTCCTCACTGCTCCCTGAGCCCCCACCCTCTCTGTATTTGAGGGCTGCAGCCTCCTGCTCTATTTTCTAATACCTGTTGGGTCACCTCCCTGGAATATATTGAACAAAGAGAATATTACCTGTTTTTTTCAATCAGTACGCTTTCACAAGCTCAATAGCTTTCTACTAAGTAGGTCAGAGGACATTTTTCTTGCTCAAAATAACATGGCTGTCTTGAAAACTAGGAACAATCACTAATATGCCATTATGTAAAAAGGTGAGTGTGTAACCAATGTGATTCTGCAATATGTATTTGGGGTAAAAATGGGAGTTCATAATCCAATTGAGTCAAATGTATGAAAGATGATTTATCATGAGCTTTGTGATGTTTTGAACAACCAATAAAAAAAGAAAACTAGGAAACCTAATTTGGGGAGAAATTTACTCACCATTTTTCATTTCTTTCAAGAACCTCTTGCTGTTCTTTGCAAATACTATCACCGTTCTCTATAAAGTATCAGATTTATGAGGTTGGATAAATCAATTTTACTTATGCAATTTAATTGATGGCTCATTCAACTATCTTTAGAGAATTTCTGAAAACCCACCAAGGACTTCACTAGAAATATACAAATAGCATGTAAATGTGATTAAATTCTCAAAGTATGTATTTTATATGTAATTAAAGCATTTTGTTTGCCTGAGATTGGACCCAAGTCCTTACACATACAAAGGATGTACTCCACCACTGAGCTACATCCCTAGCTCTCCAAAGTCTTTTTTTTTCTTTCTTGGTACTAGGAACTTAAGCCAGGGGTGCTTAACCATTGAGCCACATCCCCAGCCATTTTTTGTATTTTATTTAGAGACAAGGTCTCACTGAGTTACGTAGGAACTCACTAAATTTCTGAGGCTGGCTTTGAACTCAGTTTCAGTCCCCCAAGCCACTGGGATTACAGATGTGCACCACCATGCCTGACTTCCAATGTCTTTTAATCAATTATTTTTAAGTCTTTCAAAAGCACATCCATTATTTCCCATATCTCAGTCCTGTATGATTTTCTGTTGGTTCTCTACAGGGGAAAATTGAATTATTCCTTCTTATTTTCCCTTCCAAAAGGTGAGAAAAGGAAAATTTTATAGTTGTCAAGGCAGGAGATATTAAATGTATCCCAAAAGATTCTCTATGACCTGATATCCTGCTGCTTAATTTGTTGTAATAAGAAACTGAAGACTTTCTGTAAGGAAAGCCAAAGTGTTCAGTGATAGCTTGTGAAAGTGTAAAGGAAAATGTGAGCTGGACTGGAAAAGGTTTTAAAATTTTTAAAATTTGGTTTTATTTCTATAAATAGGAAGACTAGACATCATTTCTCAGAGAAAATTCACTGCTCATTTACATCAAAAAAGTCAATGTTTTCCTATGCAGATGACCTAGCACCAAGGAGAGAGAGTGGCTTCTACCTTGCTCAACAGTAAGGTTGTTTACTGGGAGTTGGTATTTCCTGTATCCTGACCTGGCTTGGTGCTCAGGAGCCATGGTAGGTTGGAAATGGATGGATTGCTCCATGGCTATGGGATTTGGAGTTAAAAGGATTGGACATCCTTGTCCCAGGGAGGGAGGATCTACAATGTATGTAGTGAGCACAGGAAAAGAACAAGAACCTGAATAAAAGATATCCAAAGAATATAGGCCAGACAGGAAAACAACTGGATTCTGTAGAGAGTTCCTGTAGCCAGCATCTGAAGCACCAGAGTTTAAGGAAAAGTTACCTAATTAGCATGAAAATCCATTGACTGGGTGAAAGCTATAGGTGGAATCTTCTGCCTTCCTTGGATATGTTACTAAGGGAGACACAGGACTGAGTCCCTCCAGGTTTGAGAAAAACTTGAACAAGGTAGTTATCCAAAAGGAAACAGTTTCTAGCAGCTTTGCTCCTGCTCCAGCAGACTAAGTGCTAGAATGAGTCATGCTGTCATGGGGAGTTCAACATTTCCCCATGATGATGTTTATTAAGGAAGAGCATTAGGATTGAATGAGGGGCTTAGAGGGTCAGAAGGAGCAGGAATTGGTGAAGGAGATTTACATATTACTTAAGAAAGAGAAAGAGAGAGAGAGATTTGAAGATTTCCAACTATTTTGAAGGGTCTCCAGGGTATCCTCTGACTTTCAGCAGAGATTAGTGAAGCATATGGTCCAGAATATGAGCCCAAAGGCACTGATGTCCATAGACCTTAATGCTGGTTGGTACACTTTTTACCAGATCTTATAAGCAGCTTGCACAGGTACTTTCTAGTAGATAAGGGAGTATGATTTTGTAAGGGCCTTTAAACTGTGTTTCAAAACGAAACAGAACCAAAAAAAAAAAAAAAAAAAAGAAAAAAAACGACCATAAGCAACTATTGGTGAACAGGTAGTCCATGAAGACTCAATATTTCTTTATTTAATGAGTGGGCAGAAGTGGTGTGGACAGGGGCTCTGTTCAGAGATGAGGTGGGATCACCATTAAAACAGTGTCATTTGGGTACAGGGTAACTATGTCCCATGGATATGCTCCTGGAAGAAGGGGTGTCACCTGGTGTAGTTTGTGGTCTTAGTTCAAGTTTAACAGAAAGAGGCAATGATGTGAGCCTGTTAATCCTGATTTGGTATAAGAAGCTCTGTTTTTCACTATTTGATGATGACCCAGAGGTAGATAGGTGCTTCCTGGGTCCTAGGAATGCTTTTTTTCCCCCAAATAAATAGGAAGACTAGAGGTCAGTTATCAGTGCACATACATTGCTCATATATGCTGGTGAACACACAAAAAAGGTCAAATCAGTCATGATATTGTACATCCAGAAGGCCATGCAGTAAGCATGTAAGATTAGTAGGCATTGACACACCAATGTCTCCTACTAGCCAAGGCCTATATAAAAAGCCTCTTCTACTTTTTGAATACAGATAATATTAGGATTCCTACAGATATATGATTTCTTAAAGACCCCTTGCCACCCACCCCCCCACAAACACACACACACACACACACACACACACACACACACACACAGAGACTTGGGGCAAAAAGACAAGTTTAAAGTGTAACCAATAATATGACCAGGGAAGGAAGGAACAGACATCTTCTTAACTTTCCTATCTGAAAAAAAGTGGTTATGATCTATATATTGTCCAGAACTCCTGGCACAGGGGATTTGATGGAATAAAGAATAAAGTTCCAAGAGGATTTTACAACATGAGCCAGAGTGAGGCAGAAGGTGGGTTCCTCTGAAAGATGCCAGAAACGACAAACACCATGGAGTTGTGAGCTCCAGGAGGTGAAGGGGCACAGGCTCTATCCACATTCCTCAGCACTGTGGTGGTGATATGTGTCACCTTCCCTTTCCATACATACATCAGCAGTGCCCAGTCATTTTGTTTCATCATTCATAATTCCAATAGGAAATAGCCACTGTACTAAGTGTAAGTCTATGAAGCTTCCAGATGACCTACACCAGTCTGCTGTCACCCAGAGCTCCACCAGAATGTGAAGCATTTGATCAAAAGCATTTTCTAGCAGCAAAGTAGAGAAATCTATTTGAGATAAAATTTTACTCATTCAGCAGCCCATGGGAGAAGGCTGCCACATTCAGAATAAGTAGGGTGGTGGAAACCTACCCCTTTTTCTCAGACGAGTTGGAGGGCAAAGCCTTGGGCCAATTCCACGCACAGACTATTCTTGATTTCTCTTCCAACAAACACCATAAAGCTAGGTTATTTTCATGCTGCTTGTTCAGGTTTGAAACACCCAGCATAGGCAGACAGCAGTCATTGCCCAAATGTCTACATAGCATCTCAAGCAAGGCAATTAGGGCTAAAGGAAGCAGGGTACTTTTCAAGGAATGGATTGCTGTAGAATGAGGGTCTTTCTTTTTCTGTTTTTCTAGGACAAGTGCAGCCAGAGGAATTGCTCATAATTCTCTCCCTCACCATTTCTCAAAAGCCTTCTATGAGCTCTAGATCATCCCTACTAGTAAAAACACAAGTAATCAGGTCTGAGTTCAGGGTAGTTGTTTAATATCACTTATGCAACTGAATTGTAGTCATTGTCACTGTCATCCCTTTCTCCCTCTTTCTCCTCCTCCTGGCTCCTCTCTTCTTCTTTTATGCTTGCATTTTTGTATTTCTAGATTTTGAATCAAGAATCTTTCTTACCCTTTGGAATTAAATTAAATGGCCATGTATTAAAGACTGAAAATTCTTGAGCCTTGCTGAACTCCTTGTCCCATTGCTGTGTAAGACACAGACACTACCCCAGTGTCAAGACAAGTGACTGTGACTAAGAAACCAAGCTTACAAAATTTACAGCAAATAGAAAGAGGTCCTGATTAGATATACCAGGTAACCCAGTATTACACACACACACACACACACACACCTCAAACTCTGGTATGGATGTTTTGCCACCAAAGATACTTCAATTAAAAACTATAATGTGGAAAAATGATAGCGTAACTAAAGTATTATTGTCCACATCAATAAACATAGGTTAAAATAATTCTGTAAATTTCACCAAGAAAGATAAATGATAACGTAAGTGATGAATGCTGGATAAAGTTCAAGTGCTATTTCCTCTCCTGGGTAGAGAATGTCTGTGGTTCATTCTCAAGGTCCTGCTCCGTGAGCCTGGACTGGGAAAGTTTTAAACTTGGAACAACTGTTAAGGACCCCACCGTCCCCTAGAAATGAGCTACAGAGATAGATATCCAGACATGAGTATCCTCAGAAAGCAATCTAACCACAGTGGTTCAGCAGGGAGAGCTGAGCAGCTGTGAGCACTGCGTGTGTCACTGCATTCATCCCTCATCCAGGTCTCCCCATTCCAAGGTGCACCTGGTAAGCTCTGCTGGCTCCTGTACTAGGAAGTCAAATTGATTGATGGCAGAAACCCACAAAAGAGCAATTGTAGGCCTTTGGAAGAAAAGCCAGCTTGAAAACAGTAGTAGAATGTTCTGCTGTGATGAAACCTTACATTTTATCAACTTATCTGCCAAAGCTTCCAGGAAAAAAATTTAAAAATTACTGGCAAAATGAAAACTGATGCAGCTGCCATATAATTACTGGCAATCTCTGAGTTATAAACACCTGAATTGTAAACATATAATGTCCACAAACTGCCAGCTACATTTTTTTTCAAACAGCAAAGTAGAGAAACCTATTTGAGATGAAATCTTACTTGTTCCGCTTCCTCTGTGTCCCTCCCTCTCTGATCACAATGCCACTAGCAGATGCTGCCACAACTTGAAAAAGTCCCTTCATTATTCTTGTCCTGCTTATTTATAGATAATTCACAAAAAATGTCATTACTTTTGCCACAAAAATATTACTGAGTGGATGGGTGGAGTACTGGAGTACTGGGGAGGACTGAACCAAGGGGTGCTCAACAACTTAGCCACATGCCTACCCCTTTTATTTTGAGACAAAGTCTTGGTAAGTTGCCCATGCTGGCCTACTGTCTTAGTCTCCTAAGAAGCTGGGATTACAGGTGTGCACCACCACACCTGGTTACAAAAACACTACTTAAAGACAATATTGATATCAGCCTTCTCTGCAAGCTTTGATCAAAAAGCAGGAGAAGGCTTTTATATATTTTGAAATAAGTTAAGGTCAGCTAAAATAAATGACATCTATATATGTCCTCCTTTCTCACATTCTCTTGAAGAGTGACATTTTGGTGGTGGGGGGAGCAATATGGTGACCGTTATACAAATTTAAAGATGAGTATAATTTATGATACAGCAAGTTAACATTTAGGAATGTACCATATGGATTTACCCTATGGATGCAGTCACATTGGTACACTAAGATACAAGTACATGGATTTGTTTTTCTGTTTGGTGCATGTGGTGCTGGGGAGTGAAGACAGGGCCTTGCAGGTGTTAGGTAAGAGCTCTATCACTGAGGTACACTTCCACACCCCACTATAGGGATGCTTGTAGTTTAATTTAATAGCATTGTTTGACAAAATAAACAAGAGTAGAAACAAAAGGGATTGATATAAAATTATAATATATAAATGAGATGAAATATTACATATCTATTAGAAAGAATGAGGTGCATAAGTAGTTATACCCTACTAAAAAGTGAAAAAAGCAAGTTATAGACTTGAGCTAGAGAATGATCCCATTTTCCCCCTTCTTTATGCTCACAAGGGACACAGGCATAAGAAAAAAGTTCACATTTACAGAGATAATGTGACCTGCCAAACACCAGAAAAAAAAATATACTCAAACATTTTTCGAACATATGGGTACGTATATTCTGGATGACTGTGCCTCATCTATAAGAAAGACCTCTTTGACTCAAAAGTTGGTCTGTAAGACTGCCTGTTAAATAAAGGGTAAGTTGGTGCTTTGCAGAAGGCTTGCTAGGATACAAAAATAGGTGCAGAATGGGCATCCTCGAAGGTGTGTGGCCTTCTTTATCTAAGTGTTCACTGATTTAAAATTGCTATGCTTCAGTGTGGTCTAAGCAAAACAGCCTGGACTCAAAAGGAAGGAAAGATGGGGCAGGAAGGGTCGACAGCACTTGCCAGGAATGTGGGGTCAGCAGCTGCTGAGGCGGCCTGGAAGGAGGCCTTTCTCTCTGCAGCTCCTGGTTGGAGTCTATCCCTGATCTGCCTCACATTGCAACACCAAGACTCTGAGAATGAAGCTTTATCTCTCTATTCAATTCATATTTTACCAGAATGCTTTCACCTGAATTTTTTCCTCATAGCCACCTTATAATCCAGGCCTAAGAGCAGGGACACCACCCTGCTCAGGCTGTCATTGAGTCTAACAAAACAACTGTCAGTTTAGCTCCTCCAAACTGAGGGGTGGGTATTTTGCCCCCATAAGTTCTTGTAACTCAGAGGAGCTTTGGGAGAGAGAGAAGAGTTGGAGTCAAGGGCTGATGGGTTGGCTCTATTGAGAGGGGTTCCTGTTTGCCAGGGTTAAGAATACAAATCTTAACGTGGAGCCCAAGATCAATCCAAGGAAGAGGGCACAGAAACATATGAACTATAATCTGAGGTTGAAGTAACCCAGTCTCCAGCACAGAACAAGGTCTAAGCTTGGTTTATTACCCACAGCCCCTTGTCTTGACACTGGGGTAGTGACTGTGTCTTACACAGCAGTGGGACAAGGAGTTCAGCAAGGCTCAAGAATTTTCAGTCTTTAATATGTGGCCATTTAATTTAATTCCGAAGGGTAAGAAAGATTCTTGATTCAGAATCTAGAAATACAGGGATGGTTGGTGTTAACTCTCTGAACTCTTAGCCTAGGAAGCCAAATTGCTGCTGGGAAACATAAGGACTGAAAAATGGAAAGTACTATCATTATTGCCAGACCCAGGGTTCCACAGCAGCCATCCTCACTGGGACCAGTGTTTGGTAAGGCTAGTGACACAATATCCCAAGCCATGTGCTCCTCTCTGGTACCTTGTGCTTGCCTCTGTCACTGAAAGCACACACTGTACCATAATCATCTGCTCCACATTGAAGATGTATAACTTAGTCTCTGTCAAACCACCATGCCTGACACACAGCAGGAGCTTTTAAAAATGCACAGTCAAATGCACAAAGGAATGAACAAAATGGGGTTTGGTATCACACACTAAGAAGCAGCTAGGGACACCTGATATGAGATGGCAATCAGATAAAATCCACACTCTTTTTTTGGTTTGTTTTTTGGTACCAGTTTTAAACTCAGGGGCACTCGACTACTGAGCCACACCCACAGCCTATTCTGTATTTTATTTAGAGACAGGTCTCACTGACTTGCTAAGCCCCTTGCCTCTGCTGAGGTTGGCTTTGAACTCGTGATCATCCTGACTCAGCCTCCTGAGCCACTGGGATCACAGGCATGCACCACCACACCCAGCAGACCCCATGTTCTTGATCCTTTGCCCAATAAAAATATGTTCTAGGCTGTGCTCTGGCTCTCACTGGGACTCACCAGTAGGGCTCCATGGTCCGAATTCCATAGAAGAGCACCTCTTCCAACAGCCTGAGGTTGATGCAGGCGTCCATGGCACAGTCAAGAACCTTCAGTTGGTAGATGTTGATATCAGGAAGCCGTTCAGAATTGCTGCTTATGATCGCCTGGCACATGGCCAGAACCTGTTCCCATTCTGTTATTAACCTTAATTAAGGATTCATTGTCTTCATAGAGAAAAAAAAAAGCAAAATGAGACTCTCAAAAAGGATGAAGAGTGCCCAAGGTGCAGGAGGGAAGGGAGTGCCCATTATTTTGCACAGATGAGCTGCCTGAAAACATTCTTGAGAAACAAAAATATGTAAGTGGCATCTCAGCAAAGTAAATTCTGTTCACATCATCAAACCATCTTCTATCCAAGCCTATGCTTTGGGAGATTAAAATTGCCAAAGAATAGTTCTTTCTTCACACTCCAACATGGACTCTCTTTAACTAGTCCTGAAGTGAATGAGATTGTTAATTAAACTGGATTAAGATTTAGTTCCATATATAACTATTTATTACTTCGTTAGCTTCTGTTTAAAAGTTGATTTGAAATTAAAGAAGATTTAAAGATATTTCTTTTGCAAAAGGAGGAGCATATGTGTGCTTCTGTGCTGTGTAAATCTTTGTCATACATGGAACAAAACACACAACTCATAGGCACATGGTAGGGGCAATAATGTAAAGAAATTAATTTCCAATGTATCTTATATTTATATTTATTTTTTTATTATAAAGCAAAAGTGACCCAAACCTAAATTTAACCAAATAAAGTTATTCTTATTTGATGAAATAAAAGCATTAACAACATGGTTTATGCATATAAATAAAGTGAGGAGAAATGCATCTTTAATGAGGACAAGAGACCCAGTACCTGCTTCTGAGCAATACCATATTTCCAATTAACCATGAGTCAACAACTGAACCTCATGGAGCCTCAGTGTGAACTCACTTTCTCTGTTTCATTCATTCATTTATTCAAGAGTAGAGGGTCCTGTTATGTTGCCCAGGCTGGTCTTGAACTCTTGGGCTCAAGTGATTCTTAGGCCTCAGCCTCCTGAATAGCTGGGACTTCAGGTATGTGCCGCTGTGACCAGCTTTTAACTTCATCTTTCAGTCAGAAAATATCAGAGGCAGTGAGAGGATGGAAGATGTGGTGTACTGAGCATACCTTGAATCTCTCCAAGGTGAATTAGCTCAGGAGCAGAGTGGAAGGCGGGATTGTAGGGCCCTGGGACCTCTCAGAGTTTCTCTGCTATGCTACTGCATTTGGCCTGGCAGAGCCAAGGAGGATATTATGTTGGCATTGGCCCTTCTCCCAAACCTATTCTACCTTCTGCCAGTATAACTCTGCATTCATCTGCTTTCATGTTGGGATTCCATTTGGGGGGAAATGTTTAAAGATTTCAGAAATAGCAGAAATGGCATAGCATTTGATCAGCAATAAAGCTGGATTCAAATCTAAGCTAGTTCTGTCATTTGTCATATTTGAGGTTCTGAGAAGTTCAAGTGCTTTGAGATAGGCCAGAAACAGAAATCCCTAATATCATTATTATTATTTAATAAAATACTGCATATAAATTTAATAGACTCTTCATGTGTGCTACCATGAGCCAGACAGAGCTCCATGCATCATAGACATGGAAGGAAAACACCTACTGGCATGTACAATGCTACACAGATATTACTGCATTCCTCTGTCTTTTCTGTCAGATTTCTGAGCAAGACTAGATTTAAGGAAAAGGGACAAAGGACTTGGTTTGATGGAACTTCCCCCACTCATACCTCTTCATTCCCACAGGATCCAGTCTCTTGGCAACCCAGCCATTTGTGCTCCAACTTCGCCCCCCAACTCCAGCCCTCTTCTCTGACATCCTGACACAGCAAGACCCACCCTAAACAGAGAGCCCACTGGGCACACACTCTTTTATTCCTCTCTAGCAAAATCTACCTTTCCAGTGTTCATATGGTTCAGACACTGCTTCCCAAGACTTCAGAAACTTCTTTTACCAAACCAATCAAGTCACTTGTATGAGTGGGCACAAATAGCTTTATGAACCCTCACAGAAAACATATTTCCTTTCAGCTGAGGCAGAACACCCTACCCTGAGGCATGACTTCCTTAGTGGGAATTTGAAGCATGGTAGAGCTTGGCTGAGGGCCCTTTGTGTCATACCCTTATTATTTTAGGACAAATCCTGCTCTAAGGAGTTGACTCTGGTCCCATAAGAGGTACATTTTTTGAAGAAAAAATGATTTAGTGATTTTCTTTTGTATTAATCTGACATGGATGTTTAAAGTTTGCTAAATGTGTCCCCCAGGGACTAGGGGGAAGCATATCTTAGGCAATGTGCTGATTTTGTAACAGATTGTCTGGCTAACCTCTTACAAATGTAACCTGTTACATTTCATTCTAGGATTAGATATTTGATGAACTGTCAGGAGGGATGATTGTCTCTTATACAACACTAGACATTTCTGTGGTGAGACTTGTACCTTATTTTAACATTGTATTGCATGACCTCCACTGTTACTTGCCTATTCATGTCTATGTGTTCCAACTCATTCTAAAGAGGTTTGAGGTGACAAGCCTTAGGAGCTGGAATCAAATGTGATGTCCTGCAGCCACTCACAAGAATACATCCACTGCATTTTCCTGCAAGCTGGGAAGAACTGTATGTCATTTCCCCTCCACAACACTGGCGATCATCTCCTGGCAAAGAGAGGTAAAATCTTTCTTAGAAAACACCCCAGTGAGAGTTAAAAAGAGAGAAAAAAAGAATAACTTAAACTTTAAGAGGCTTTTTCTCCAAGTTAATGTGATGTGTATTTGCTCAAGGATTTAGTCTCTGGTATCTGTGTGTTTACTATAAGTCACTCTATACCAGTGAGCCCTGGACTAAAGCAGGGCGAGGTGGCCCATTCAAAGAAAATGGATCACCAATAAGCAGGATAGACATCTTTTACTTTTAAAAGATCATAAATAAATTAGGGGAAAACAGTGAAGGGAGCCAAGTCAATTCACTTGGGAATTAATCAACCTCTTGAAACACTTAGACTGTCAGACCACAGAGCTCTTACCTAATTATATTACTGTCCTGCATAAAACCAACCAGGGTCCCCTCACCTTGAAATTCTTTTCTCCTGAGCCAGTCAGCCCTGCGGACAGACGCGGAGGCGGCCGGCGGTGCGCCTCCCTCCCACGGCGCCCGGGATTGGCCTTAGCGCTGCGCGCCGGGCGGGGGCTGCCAGGAGGTCCGCCTGGGAGGCGAGCGCGCGCGCACGCGCAAGCGCGGGCACGGCGGCGGCGCCCGCGTGCTCTGTGGGGCGGTGCGGCTGCTGCTGCGGAGCGGGCCATGGCAGTGGGAGGCAGGCGGGAGCTGACTGAAAGCAGCCGAGATGGGAGCGCCGGAGCGAGGAGGTAGCGGCGACTTGGGCTGCTGACCGCGAACCGGGAGCGGGAGCCGGCGGTGGCGGAGCACCGGGCAGTGTATCTTCTAATCAGAAAAAGTCTTCCATGAAAACTTCATGTTTAAAAAATAAGTAATGCTGTCTATTTTCCTAAAAGAGTAAAATGGGGACTATTATTTTGAGGGCCCCATGGTTATGAATGTGCTTCAGTTTCATAATGCCTCCTGCTATGGCAGACGTTCTTGACATCTGGGCAGTGGACTCACAGATAGCATCTGATGGCTCCATACCTGTGGATTTTCTTTTGCCCACTGGCATTTATATCCAGTTGGAGGTACCTCGGGAAGCTACTATTTCTTATATTAAGCAGATGTTATGGAAGCAAGTTCACAATTACCCAATGTTTAACCTCCTTATGGAAATTGACTCCTATATGTTTGCATGTGTGAATCAAACTGCTGTATATGAGGAGCTTGAAGATGAAACACGAAGACTCTGTGATGTCAGACCTTTTCTTCCTGTTCTCAAATTAGTGACAAGAAGTTGTGATCAGGCGGAAAAATTGGATTCAAAAATTGGAGTCCTTATGGGAAAAGGTCTGCATGAATTTGATGCCCTGAAGGATCCTGAAGTGAATGAATTTAGAAGAAAAGTGCGCATATTCAGTGAGGAAAAGATTCAGTCACTTGTAGGATTATCGTGGATCGAGTGGCTAAAGCAAACGTATCCACCGGAGCATGAGCCATCCACCCTTGAAAACTTGGAAGATAAGCTTTATGGAGGAAAGCTCATTGTAGCTGTTCATTTTGAAAACTGTCAGGATGTGTTTAGCTTTCAAGTATCTCCTGAAATGAATCCCATCAAAATAAATGAATTGGCAATCCAAAAACGTTTGACTATTCATGGGAAGGAAGATGAAGCTAGCCCCTATGACTATGTGTTGCAAGTCAGTGGGAGAGTAGAATATGTATGTATTTGGTGATCACCCACTAATTCAGTTACAGTATATCCGGAACTGTGTAATGAACAGGACTCTACCCCATTTTATACTCGTGGAATGCAGTAAGATAAAGAAAATATATGAACAGGAAATGATTGCCATAGAGGCTGCCATAAATCGGAATTCATCTAACCTTCCTCTTCCCTTACCACCAAAGAAAACACGAGTTGTTTCTCATGTGTGGGATAATAACAACCCTTTTCAAATTGTCTTGGTTAAGGGAAATAAACTTAACACAGAAGAAACTGTAAAAGTTCATGTCATGGCTGGTCTTTTTCATGGTACTGAGCTCCTGTGTAAAACCATTGTAAGCTCAGAGATATCAGGGAAAAATGATCACATTTGTAATGAATTACTGGAATTTGATATTAATATTTGTGACTTGCCAAGAATGGCTCGATTATGTCTTGCAGTTTATGCAGTTTTGGATAAAGTAAAAACGAAGAAATCAACAAAAACTATAAATCCCTCTAAATATCAGACCATTAGGAAAGCTGGGAAAGTGCATTATCCTGTAGCCTGGGTAAATACCATGGTTTTTGACTTTAAAGGACAGCTGAGGTCTGGAGACATAATATTGCACAGCTGGTCTTCATTTCCTGATGAACTTGAAGAAATGTTGAATCCTATGGGAACTGTTCAGACAAATCCATATACTGAAAATGCAACAGCTTTACATATTAAATTTCCAGAGAATAAAAAACAACCTTATTATTACCCTCCTTTCAATAAGATTATTGAAAAGGCAGCTGAGATTGCAAGCAGTGATAGTGTTAATGTAGCAAGTGCTAATGTAGCAAGTCGAGGTGGAAAAAAGTTTCTTGCTGTACTGAAAGAAATCTTGGACAGGGATCCCTTGTCGCAGCTGTGTGAGAATGAAATGGATCTTATTTGGACTTTGTGTCAAGACTGTAGAGAGAATTTCCCACAGTCACTGCCAAAATTACTCCTATCGATCAAGTGGAATAAACTTGAAGATGTCGCTCAGCTTCAGGCACTGCTTCAGATATGGCCTAAACTTTCTCCTCGAGATGCTCTGGAGCTTTTGGATTTCAACTATCCGGATCAGTACGTTCGGGAATATGCTGTGGGCTGCCTGCGACAGATGAGTGATGAGGAACTTTCTCAATATCTTTTACAACTGGTGCAAGTTTTAAAATATGAGCCTTTTCTTGATTGTGCCCTCTCTAGATTCCTATTAGAAAGGGCACTTGCTAATTGGAGGATAGGGCAGTTTCTGTTTTGGCATCCTAGGTCAGAGGTGCACATTCCTGCCGTCTCGGTACAGTTTGGTGTGATCCTTGAAGTGTACTGTCGAGGAAGCGTAGGCCACATGAAAGTGCTTTCCAAGCAGGTCGAAGCACTCAACAAGTTAAAAACTTTAAATACTTTAATCAAACTGAATGCAATGAAGCTAAACAGAGCTAAAGGGAAGGAAGCTATGCACACTTGTTTAAAACAGAATGCTTACCGGGAAGCCCTCTCTGACCTGCAGTCACCTCTGAATCCATGTGTCATCCTCTCAGAACTCTATGTTGAAAAGTGCAAATAGATGGATTCCAAAATGAAGCCTTTGTGGCTAGTGTACAACAACAGGGTATTTGGTGAGGATTCAGTTGGAGTGATTTTTAAAAATGGTGATGATTTACGACAGGATATGTTAACACTCCAAATGCTGCGTTTGATGGATTTACTCTGGAAAGAAGCTGGTCTGGATCTTCGCATGCTCCCTTATGGCTGTTTAGCAACAGGAGATCGCTCTGGCCTCATTGAAGTTGTGAGCACCTCTGAAACAATTACTGACATTCAGCTGAATAGTAGCAATGTGGCTGCTGCAGCAGCTTTCAACAAAGATGCCCTTCTGAACTGGCTGAAGGAATATAATTCTGGGGATGACCTGGACCGAGCAATTGAGGAGTTTACCCTGTCTTGTGCTGACTACTGTGTAGCTTCTTATGTCCTTGGGATTGGTGACAGACACAGTGACAACATCATGGTCAAAAAAACTGGCCAGCTCTTCCACATCGACTTTGGACACATTCTGGGAAATTTTAAATCTAAATTTGGCATTAAAAGAGAGAGAGTGCCTTTTATTCTTACTTATGATTCCATTCATGTCATTCAACAAGGAAAAACAGGAAACACAGAAAAGTTTGGCCGGTTCCGCCAGTGTTGTGAAGATGCATATCTGATTTTACACCGACACGGGAATCTCTTCATCACTCTCTTTGCACTGATGTTGACTGCAGGGCTTCCTGAGCTTACCTCTGTCAAGGATATACAGTATCTCAAGGACTCTCTTGCCTTAGGGAAGAGTGAAGAAGAAGCACTCAAATAATTTAAGCAAAAATTTGATGAGGCGCTCAGGGAAAGCTGGACTACTAAAGTGAACTGGATGGCCCACACAGTTCGGAAGGACTACAGATCTTAACGATCAGCCTTTGCTCCTAATGTATTTGTTAGTTTTCTTTTTCGTTTTGCACTTGCACTAAATTGAATATTACCCTACCAGAGATGTTATAAAGGGAATGAAATTTTGGAACTCAGTTAAATTAACAACACAGCATCCCACAAATCCTAATCTGGGAAATTCCCCGATGACCACCCTCTGCTTTCTGAATGCTTCCAAGATTCATCATGAATATGAGTCAACATTATGGATAATCATTTCCTGCTGACTTTGCATGCCAAGGAATGCTACTAGGGATTGTTTGATGTCTCTCTCTCTCTCTCTCTCTCTCTCTCTCTCTCTCTCTCTCTTTTTAAGTGATTGGTACTTTACCAGAAAGATGTAAATACTTCTTTTCCAGTGTTGTGATCAAGTGTTATCAGTCAGGTAACAACTCTCCACACCTGGGGACTGGGAGCTATTCTTATTTTCCAAATAAGGCTTCAGAAAGTGGTGTCTTCCTTCCATTTTTAAACTGTATAAACTACAAATTATAACTTGAATTTATGATTATTTTTCAAAAGAAATCTTTTAAACCTGTGGAAACTCATAAATTCTTTTGTTAATATTTATTTACTATGATAACATCATTCCAACCAGACTTGCTGAAAATCTACTGGTGAGGCAAATATATATGTATGTATGTATATATATATAAATATGCTGCATATATATATTTATAAAATTTCTAGTGGGAGTTCTATATAAAATGATATTTCTTTGGTATTCTTCAGTCTGTGTTTTGAAGTTTAAAAAAAAGCAGAGCTTTTTCCTAAGTTACTTTTCAGTTAACTGTGTGATCCAGTTCTTCCAGCTGCTTCTGTAATGAGGAGCATATTAATACAGTTTTTATATGGTATCTATGAAAGAATTCACTTCATAGAGCTTTGTACTTGAGTAAATGTATCCAAGAAAGCAAGCAAAGGAAAAAGAACCTATTTATGGAATAAACTTCAGACCTAAAATTCAGTATTTTAGTAAAAAAAAAAAAAAAAAGAAATTCTTTTCTCCTGTGCATGGCATTGTAGGTCTTGCCACTCACGCTGAACAATTGGCCGTCTCTCCACAGCATGCCTCTTTGTTCTGTCCATCTACATAACTTTCCTCTCTGTTGGAACCCCCCTTCCATAACTTGCCTGGTGAATGCCACCTCTTCCTCCTCAATATAGCTCTGTGAAACCTTCTTTAACCTCATAAAATTGACTTCTGTGCAGCTATTGCTCCTATAAATATATATGTGTGCATGTGTATGTGTGTGTGTGTGATATGTATTGTATTAGTCATTTTGACATCTCTATAATGAAATATCTGACATAGACTACTTATTAAGTGAAGACAGGTTTACTTTACTCATGGTTCTGGAAGTCCACATCTAAGACTGGGCAGTTCCATTGGTTGGTTGCTGGTGAGAGATGGCAATGGCAGAAACCCACAGGTGAGCATCCATGTCTGAGCCAGGAAGCAAATGGAGATTAAGAGACCAAGGTGCAACAATCTCCTTTAAAGGCAAGCCCACAGTAACCTGAGGACTTTTCACAGGTCCACCTCTGAAAGGTCCATAATACCTACCACTGCTGCCACACTGGGGACTGAACTTTTTCAGATGGAACTTTGAGGGATACATATCCAAACTCTAGCATGAATTAATTTATGTGTTTATTATCCCACTTTGTGTGACAGTTGTGAATGCAGGGCTGTGTCTTTTAACTTCAGCATGGATCATAAGGTGGATAATGACTTGCAAGGTCACTGGCATAGAGTCAGTATTCAGTAAAACCTGTCCAGCTGAGACTGGTATATCGTTGGGTCATTCAGAGGTCCTGATCCCACTGCATTGGACCTCAGAGAACAGGTCTTCACCTCTGCAACGGAATAGCTCCTGGAGCCCATGAATGTGGACCTCTTGCTCCCAGAGCTGGCTGTTCTCCCAATCAGTATCTTTCATTCCATCTCTAGATGGGGTTTCAAATTCCACCTTGGCTCTGTTTCTGCTCCTCAGAGCTTATTTCCATTTTTCTGCATCTCTCATAACATGTCCTATCCCAAACTGAACATAAAATTCCAGATATGATGAGACCAATGCTATCCCCTTTCTCATTTTATACTCTACATTTCTATGAATACATAAAATCAAAGTTGTCTTTTGGTGGGTTGTGTCATACTCCTACATTTTATTAGTATTCACTGTTTATCACAGCCTAAAATCCTCTCATATTTTCTGCTGCTAAGCTTTCTGCATACATATACACTCCAACTTTTTGATCCAAAGAGAAGAGTTTACATATACTTCTGTCAAATTTCATCTTTTGAAGCTCAGACGCCATTCAGATTTTCAGGGATCAATTAGGCTATTGGTGCTATCATTGTACCTCTGCTGTCTTTCCAAGAGATAAGATTTTCTCAGGACCTGAATTATAATTAACCCAACTCAGATATTGATCTTTTTGCAAACTTCAATCTTGTTCTTATCTGTGGTTTCCCTTTGTCACAATTATTTCTCATGGGAAATCTTCCACTGGGAATAGGTAGCCTCCCTCTCTGCTGCTCTCTATCCAGATCCTGTTCTTATTTGTGACATGTTTTACACAGGAGAGCATCAATGGAGCTTCCCAGGGGACCTCTGTCACATGCTATCTCCCTTTGCTCTGAACTTTGACCCACTCATGGAGCTTACTATTTATGGTAAGAATTTATTATACAGCAACTCCCTATTGCTTCTGTCATTGTGGCTGATTTATTATGTAGCTTCTAAGTCTGAGGGTCAATGGCATTAAGTTATAAGGATTCTATTCTTTCCTAGAGATGAAGGTGGCCATGGGAGGAAAGCAATTAGAAATTGGTTACCTCATATATATAAAAAATTACTATTTTCCCTCCTACTCTAACTGGTGATATTACCAGATCGTTCCCAGCCATTAACCTAAATTTCTGGCTGGGGTTAGAGATGCAGCTTATGGTCATGGAACAGAAAGAAATTTATGGAGAATTCAAATCCTGCTCTTGACCTTTGCTGCAGTCTGGCTGGGCACAAAATCACCAAGCCACCACAAAGCCTTGTAGATTCAAACAGCAACTATTTTTTTTCTTGGTCTTGAAATGGAAACAGCAAATAAGAATGAGACTTTTTTTTTGTACTGGGGATTGAACTCAGGGGCACTTGACCACTGAGCCACATCCCCAAGCCCTATTTGGATTGCAGTTCAAAAACAGCCCCAGCAATGGTGAGGTGCTAAGTAATTCAGTGAGACCCTGTCTCTAAATAAACAAACAGCACCCCCCCCCAACTCTTACCGACACTCTACACACACTTCCTGGAAACCCACTGCCTCCACTAGGCTCCGAACACCAATTCTCTCAGAACCCCGAGAGAACTCAATGGGAACTCCAAAGGAGCGGGTGCCTGAGGCAGCAGGATATGCCCTATTCCCAGCAGGATTCACCCTAAACCCAGAGCCACCCTAATCCCTGAGCAGTGTCACCTTTCAACAAAAAAGGCCATGCATCATTCCTACTTGGCTATGGCTCTCAGCAGACCTTATTAATACCACACTTACAACAATAAAGAAGCAATGCCAACAGTTAATCCAAACCATAGGTGAAAGGATACTTCAATGTGCCTTCAGTTCTTCAATTTTTTTCAGGGATTCTTGAACTTCCTTCAAGACTTTCTCATCACCAGTTAGCATATCAGCATCCTGCTCAAGCCAATTAAAAGAGAGCAAAGAAAAACAATCCAATTAAAAAATGGGGAAAATATCTGCACAGACATTTCTCCAAAGAAGATATACAAATGGCCTACAAGCACAAGAAAAGATGCTTCACATCATTAGACATCAGGGAAATACAAATCAAAACCACAATGAGATATTATTTTATACCTACTAACAGTTACAATCAAAAAGATAACTGGGAATAACTATCAGTAAGGATGTAGAGAAACTGAAAGGCTCATACACTGCTTGTGGCAATATAAAATGGTACAACTTTGAAAAACAGTCTTTTTGTCCTCAAAAGATTAAACACAGAGTTACCAGATTACCAGTTAGTTACTACATTAACAATTCCACTCCTAGATTTATAACAAAGAGAAATGAAAACATGCATTCACAAACATTTACAGTGACATTGTTCATAAAAGCTGAAGTAGAAACAATTCCAATTTCCATCAATTGATGGATGGTTAAATAAATAAAGTATTCATACAATGGAATATTATCCAACAATAAAATAAATAAGGGACTAGTACATGCTACAAAATGGATGCACCTTGAAAACAATATGATAATAAAATAAGGCATTCAAAAAAGACCATATGTTGGCGGATATATACTGAATAACAACAGTAATTTGTCTACTATGAAAGCATCCAATGGGAGATATGAGCATTTTGTGACATTTGTACCATTGTTTTATGATACTGCCTCTTATGTAATCCTTATTTTTATACACTCTGACAAAATTTCCAGTGCATTTAATAATTAGTAGTGGAGGCTGAGGTGGTGGCTCAGTGGTAGAGCACTTGCCTAGCATGTGTGAGGCACTGGTTCCAATTTTCAGCACCACATATAAATAAATAAAAATAAAGTTCTATCAACAACTAAAAAAATAAAGTTTTTAAAAAATTAGTAGCAAAAGAGGATAGTATCTATTAATCATTCTCTTAGTCAGAAATTGTGTTCAGCAATATCTCACTTAAAGTTTGAATATGAGACTGAGGCAGAACTCATCTTCATCTAACTAGAAAGTAATGAAGCCATAAAACCCAGTCTTTTCACTTCTATAGAAAAACTTTTAACAATTATTTGACAATTTTCAGTGTCATCTCTTCCAGTGGGTGACCTTCCTACCCCCCAAAAAAATGACAAAATATATAATCTGATTTTCACTTTAATAAAGTTTTTATTCTCCAATGTAGAGTACCATGACTTGTTACATTAAGGAGAAAAAAATCTTTGTCTCACTCGTGAACTTAGTTCAGGAATAAATGTGCAGCTCTAATGCCCTCTTCTAGAAAAGCAAAATATTTACTTATCAGGAATAAATTCTTGTCTTTTAGTTTGTGTGTGGTGGTTGCATGTATGAAACTAGGACATGCATGAAAAATATATCTTCAGAATTTCACTTTCTCTCTGTCTACATCCCCAAGCAAAACAGATGAACTGACCAATATAACAATGAAAATTTCCTTTTGTTTTTGGATCCGTATAATGTAACTACATTATGTGATGTGTTTCCCCCTTTGAAGTAGTCTTAATCTGCATTCTACTCATGTGTTGCTTTTCTCTGTTCTGTTCACTTCTCTATTCTTTTTGGATTGCTAACTTACTGCATATTGTTATCATTCAGGGTTTTCCAGCAGAACTTTCTGCCATGATGGATCTACTATGCCACCAGCCACATGTAGTCATTGAGACTAAAGTACTGAATTTCTAAATTTAATTGATGTTGATTTAATTTCAATTGAAATAGCTGTGTGTGATTGGTGGCTACCATATTGGACTGCACCCATATAGTTAGGTTTTGGTAGCTGAGGTATTTCTTGAGCACAAAAATGTGATAAGTGGGATCTTGAAATTTCTGTGGAGATTTTAAGCTACTTTCAAGTGTTAGGGAGAAAATGTTCTTTAACAGTTGACTCTTAACCATTTTTTGAGGCTAACTCCTTCTTATCTCCTTTGTAACTGCAAATGACCAGAAATGGCACTAACCTGCCTGAAACTTTCTTGGGGTCAGAGCTTTGTACCAGCCTAGACAGATTCATTGGCTTCTGCATCAGCCAAACACAAGCGCTTTCAATTTTCCATATTGAGAGAGAAGTGGAAAAGCAGCCAGGCAGGAAGCAGCCTGACTTGGTTCCAAATTCATAGAACATATGAAGGTGCAGGTTGCTGCTGATGTAAAGCATGTGCGGAAAGCCCAGGGAGAATTGCTTTCTATCATGATTGAATACTAGTACTTGTGGAAAAACAGTCTCCTGCTTGTACAGGCCAACAGCTGGTGTTATCTGAAAAACAATCATTATGATAGAAAGTGCAGGTTTTTCATGTTTTTTGTCAGACCATTCAGAATACATTGTATTAAAATGTGCATATTTCATCAGAACAAATATAATTAGTGATTTATCATATTTTGAAAAATTCTTAGCCAGAACTGCAAGAATCTTTAAAACTTCTACACCAGTGCTATCAAATAAAACAAACTTAATACAAGTCACAAATGTAATTTCAAAGGTTTCCATAAACACATTAAAAAATACTAAAAAAAAAACAGGTAAAATTACTTTTAGTTTATTCAATATATTTGATATATTTTAAAAGGTGGACAATTAAAAATAAGATGTTTTGTACTTTGTGAGAAGTCTTTGGACTCCAGGGTATATTTTACATTTTCAGTACACAAATTAGACCAGTTGTATATCGAGTGCTTAATGACATGTTGCTAATGGCCTTATTGGACAGAACAAATTGTAGATGCTTATTAAGGCATAGGGAATCATGTTGGAACCTGTGAGGGTTGTTTGCCAAAAGTCAAATGAGGAATTATCCAATGTTCAGCTGAGATCGTCAGTTTATTGACTCTTTAGTCTGTCATCAACTAAATTTGGTCTGAAACTCATCAAGAAGGAAGAAGAGATACAATTAATATAAGCCTGTTCCTAAGAATATATTTATGGCTCAAAATTTCTCTGGACACTTTTGGTACAATTCAAGTTTTTCTTAAGTTGTGACAAATTCTGAAACATTTCAAACCTAAGTTTATGGATTTGGCCTTTTGTGTCTATTTGAACACTTAAGCCATAAAATTGACTATTTTCTTGGGAACTACTTTTTTCCCCATTACAAGCCACATATTACCTATGTGAACAACCTTGTTTTATTCTTGAAAAATAATCTCTCCTGAATAACTTAAGCTAGTATTTTAGATGGTCTTTTAAGTGTGGTTTTATTCCACTGTCTCATAATTCTGTCAGTTAAATACAAGTTTTTTAAAAAGGCAGGTTTTGTGCAGGCACATTGTATGGGACTATTTTTACAGCGGTTAGAAAGGAATTTTTGAAATTTTGTTCTTTACATATTGCAATCACAGAGTTTCTTGAATATAGGCCAAAAAATGCACCCAGGCATTTTTATGTTCATCATAGTCAACTGGCTTAATTTATTCATAGTTATTATAAGAAAGTCAATTTTAATATGCACTGAAATTCAGATAAAGCTTACTAACTGTTTTGGGAGTTGTATAAACTTCCATTGTAAAGTAGACTCTCCAGAGATTTTAATTTATCACCAGATATTTGCGTCCTGAATTTTTTTCCTTTCAAAATCTCTTTGAGCCTCCTTTTTCCTTGAATATAAATAATAGAACCTTGAAGAGTTGGGACTCAGTAACTGTTGGTCAGATGGATGGATTATAAGTGTAGCTCCAAGACAAACTCATTGTAAATACTTAAGATTGGCTCAGGGTGTGTATATAATTGCTAAAAATTATATAGAGAATCAATCTGATAGAAGATGTTGTATATAGAAGTGCATGTATTCTGGAACTATATAATTCTCTAGGAAATTAAGAAATATGTTGTGTACTATTATATTTTTATTTTAAAATTTCCTATAATTCTTTTTTTGTAGAACTCTTTTTTTTCCCAAATAAGAAGGATTTTATTAGGTAATATATACACTTTAGATGAGGCATGCCTGCCCGATACACTGATAGAGGGAGGTGTACATGCTGGGAGCCGCAGATAAAGAGGAGAACCAGGGGGAGTGGGGAAGGGTCTGGGCGGAGGCCCGGGAGCCGTGGGGCAAGGCCCGGAAGGAGGATGCCTGGGTCCTGCGGCCCAGGAGGCTCCCGGGGCCAGCAGGGAACAACTGCATCAAATCAGAGTGCCACACTGTAAAGGGACATGGAGAACCCAGACCAAGGCACGGAAACTGATTAGAGGCCTGGAAAAATCAGGCCTGGAGTGTGCAGGAGGAGGCCTGCGGGAGAGGGCCATGTGCAGACCGGAAACGGGGCTCCTTCCAAGTGTGGAGTCAGGAGGAAAGGACAGGCCGTGGATGTGAAGTGTGATTCCGTGGAAGGGGGACCCCAGCAGCGCCCCCAGAAGAGGCCCAACCCCCACTCACTGCCTGGTTTGCCTCCCTTCACCCCCAGCCTGGTCAGTACCCACATGGAGGAGCTCATACCCTCCGAACAGGGGTTCAGCAGCTCCCCAGACATTGGCCTTGCAAAGGGACGACCCTGGCCTGGCACAGGTAGCAAGGTCTCTGAGCCCGAAGAGATGCAGGAGACAAGCAAGTCACATCAGATACAAGAAACCCAGCCAAGGTGCGAGCAGGGGCTCAGGTGGGCAAGCATCTGGTTTTGCTCCGACCGAGGGATCACTAGTAGGAGCCCGTGGAAGCCTCTGGAGAGAAGAGGGTGTGGCTTGGCACAGGCCCCTGCACATAGGGCTGGTGACGGATGAAGGCACGGAAGAAAGAAGCATGGAGTGAGTGAATGCAGGTCTGAAAATAAAACCTGTAACAGCGGAAGGTGGTCTTGAACAAAAGACAAGCCGAAGGGTCTCATAGGAAGCTCACACCATCACCAGGGGTGAGGCTGCAGGACAGGATGTGATGGGATGGTCACTTCTTCATCCAGCCCTTCCATAGATACTTCCCACTATGTCCATGCACACAGCTGACTCCATCTCTGCTGACCTACGGTCCCAGCCAGCCAGGAAGCAGAGTCTGGGCCAGTTGCTCCAGAGCCCTGAGCACTCAGAAGGACAACCCCGGGGGCTGGGGGCAGATAGGAGCAAACAGCAGTCAGGTCCGACCTGAGACTGAGATGAGGGCCTGGCAAGGAGGAGAAAGTAAGGGGTCCTGGGAAGTGGGGAGCTGAGCAGGGGCACCCTTCAGTCTCCAAGGCCGGGGCTCCCACTGTGCACAGAAGCCAGGAAAGAGAAGGGTGGCGACCCGAGGTGCCCTTCCCTGCCCTCCAAGCAGCTGCAAATACCCGTTGCAGCAGGCTAGAGAGCATCCTGCTTGTTAGAGCTTCTGCTTCACACCTGGCCAAGAAGACAGGGGCCCAGTGCCAGCTCCGTGTCCCTGGCCAGTGGTCAGGACAGCTATGGTGTCCAAGCTGGGCGTCAGGCTGCCCTGGCATGCGATGACCTAGGAGCGTGGTCTGCACCCAGTCCGGGCATCCAGCCTGTGCAGATGGGCAGGGCCCAAACACCCACTGGCCTCTGGCGGGAGGCTGCCCTGCCCTCACAACTGTGAGACCGTCCTCCCAACACACAGGTTTCTCTCAAAAGAAGGGTCAGGGCTGGGGCTGCAGCTCTGTGACAGAGCACTTGCCTAGCATGGGTTGAGGCCCTGGGTTCTGTCCCCAGCTCTGCAGGAACCAATGCTGTTCCCCAAGCTGCATGTCCAGGCCTCACTGCCCGAGGAGGCACCTCACTGTCCTCTATCAGCCCACGGTGGAGGCTTCCTTCTAGCTAGCATAGAGGCATGGAGGCGACCACTCTAGGGATGCCTGTCATTGTCACTTGGCCACAGCTACCCCAGCCATGACCCCTGCAGAGTGGACAGTGGCCTGTTTCATTCTCTGAGACTCCCACTTATGGCTGTTTGGGCCAGAGGTGGATACATGGTCCCAGGGCAGTCAATCCACAGGTTGGCTGGTGCCAGTGACTTGTGACATGGCACAAAGTCAGGAGTCTCTGTTGCAAACCGGAGGAGAATGCTCATAGATGTTGGTGCTATAAGGCAGGTTGATGAAGATGGGGTCCATGTCCTGGACGTCCGTGATGATGATGGCCAGGTTGGCCAGGGTGGACAGAGGCCTGGTCTTGTCTTGATCCGTGGCGTTGACGGTGAGCTGGTAGGCCTGCGTGACCTCCTAGTCCAGCTCCCGGGTGACGGTGACGATGCCACGGGCGCTGTCGATGGCGAAGAACTGGGAGGGAGGCTGGAAGGAGTAGAGGACGCTGCCGCCGGCGCCCAGGTCGGGGTCCGTGGCGTTCACGATGAAGATGGGCGTCCCCACCGGTGTGTTCTCAGGGATGCGCACGCTGTAGGGCTGGTTGTGAAAGGTGGGTGCGTTGTCATTCACGTCCCCCACCTGGATGTTACTTTCCGTGTGATCACCCCCTGGTGGTCGCTGACGGAGAACTCCACCGTGAACTCAGACTTGGTCTCTCTGTCCAGAGGCTGTAGGAGCCACACCACGCCAGTGTCAGGCTCCACGGCAAAGAAGCGGGAGGCCTCCTCCCCGGACACACTGAACACCAGAGGGTCGTTGTCCATGTCCCTGGCCAGCAACTGGGTCACGGAGGAACCCACAGGCGTGTCCTCGCTGATCAGCAGGTACGTGTCAAAGAAGTGGTTGGTGAAGAAGGGCAGCCGGTTCACCTGACCCCAGCATCCAGAGACCAGCAGGACAAGCCAGAGCACAGGGCAGCCGGTACCAACCTGGCACCGCATGGCTTCTGAATACTCGCGGTCCCGGAACAAGGGTGGGGAGTGGGTGCGTGTCCTCCCAAGGCCAAGGCGGAGGGAATTAGAGTTCCCGGGAATTAAAGTTGACGCGTGTCAGTCCGTGGGCTCGGAGCGAGGCGCAGGGCCTGGGCCAGGGGCATCGGGCAGGAGGCCCCGGGCGCCCGCCGCGGGTGATGGCCGCGACGGGAACAAGTGGCTTGGCCGCTGAGGTCTCAACCCCGCAATCCAACTTTCCTGCCGCTCGGCTGGCGAACAGCGCGAGGAAGGGAGGGAAGCAGGGAGGGAAGGGGCGGTGAGCGACTCTGGGTACCGTGTGCGTGAATGGAGCTGCGCCCCGCCGCGCCTCGGGCTCTCCTCTCCGCCGGATCGGCCCCCGCGGGCCGCCTGCTCGGGCCCTGGCCACCGCCGCGTCTCGCCGCCGGCACGAAGGCTCATCCACGGTGCGCCGGCCGCTCTCCGGTCACTCGGGCCGCCCGCTCGCCGCTCGCCGGTTGCAACTTCAGGCGCGCCGCGGACTCGGACTAGGCGCACACTGAATGTCCCGAGGCTCTGCACCCCCGCACTCCATTCCCGGGGCCGGCCGCCCAGCCCCGCCGGCTCAGCGCCCGGCAGCCGTCGGACGCGTTCTCTGGCCACGCATCGCGCCAGCCGCCCGCGCCCCTCTCTCCAGAGCCACCATTTGTAGAACTCTTATAAGAAGCTTGGTTGGGGGTGGGGAACATACCAAAGTTCAAATATGTCTTTTAGGTTTTAACATCCTAGCTATTTCTGTAAGATTCCTTTTAAAATTTTGTAGTATAAACCAATTGTATCTTCTACTTGGACTCCATTAGAGGCAAAGGATCTATGATTTCTTTGGGAAATAACTGAATGGTTTATTTTTCAAATAATACTTTTGTTTCCCCGGTTGACACATGGGAGAGCAAGAGTACAATTAAATTGATTTTAAATCAAATTAATTTTAAATCAAAAAAGTCATGAGAGTGAGATACGTGGGCTAGTAAATGACTCCTAAACCTTGTTATTGAAATGCAGTCTTCAATTCAGTTTATTAGCTTGTTCTTTATTCTCATTTAAATTTTATTACCTTAGAATATAGTCATAGGATTCTTGAAATGGAATTTTCTTTAAATAAATTGTTCTTGAAGTTTTTAAAGTCTTTTGTTAAGTGATTCCTTAGAGCAGACATAATGGCGGCCAAGCCAGGTTTTGAGATAAGGGAGGGTAAAAATATTCTTCTGAGTTGGCTGTGATAACATCTCTATGTTTCTAACTTTATTTCTGTCTTTTTTTAGAGCAAATTCCTCATTGCATTAGGAGTGGAGGGAGTTGAGGGGTGGCTCAGAAGGTACAGTAGGACATATGCAAAGCCTCATTCTGTTAAAAATGCTGCTTCTTCTGAAACAAGCGGCCTTTTCAAACCTGGGAATGACCCAGAATGATAACATTGAGAGGAGAAACTATCCATCAGTGATTTGACTGTCACTCCAGCCTCACAGAGGTTTCCATAGTCTCTGCCTGTTTAAGTGAGATTCAGAAGTAATGTGATTGTCAACACCAGTCCCCAGCTTGGGCAGCCCTTTGGGGAGGAGAAAGATCCAACTGTTTAGTTGGTTTGTCCCCATCAGCTGTATCAGATTCTGTTTCAGTGATTCCATTTGACACTTAGCTCAATCACAATCAGTTTTGTTTCTGATTGAGATTTTAAGCATATGATTCCATATGCTCAAATTTTAGGTGGAGGGGTGGCTTAGTGGTGGACTACTGATCTAGCATGCATGATGCCCTGGGTTCAGTCCCCAGTGTTGTAGTAAAAACTACAATAATGATAAAAAACCCAATCACACAGATTTTTCTCCATTGCAGATACTATATCTAACCCATCTCCTTTACCTAGGCCCAGATACCTCTGGTTATCTCTGTAAGGTTGAAAAGCATGGCTTGGTATTTAAAGACCATGTTGTCTAGGTTCAAATTCTGGTTGTACCATTTAGTACCTCTGAGATGGTAGGTGATCTTAACCTCTATCAGGCTGTCTTGTCATCTCCAAAATGGGTTTAATAGCAGGACAGGCCTCCTAAGGTAGCATTTAGTCAACAAATTAGGGGGAAAAAAGATCTGTTAGTATTTTTTCCTACTCTGAATCTCTCTTGTTGGATAAGCCCTCAGTTTTGTGTGCAAAAGATACAGAACCAGTGAGGAGGTGCATTTGGGAAAATTGGCCTTAATAATGTGAGTTGATCATGAGCTATAGATCTCAGAGAACACTTTCTAAAGGAGTCGGTGGTGTATATTTCTATAATAAGAAATTATAAAAGCAGGGACTTACAGAAGCTGCTTTTGCAGAAAGCAGTGACTCTTTACTTAGGCCTGAAGATGACCAGTGGGTAAATGAAAGCAGAATAAATCTCTGCCTGCATTTTGTATATCTCCTTTATTACTTTAACTCTGGGTCACATGCCTGCCCAACTTTTACATAGACAGGTTAATCTTTTTTAAAGGAATGTTCAACTAAAAACTGATAATTCAATATTTTATTAGCCCTAAATTACCTAATTATATCTTGTCTTCCTCCAAGACCAAAGATAAGATTTTCTGCATCCTGTTGCCAACCCCTGGAATGGTACCTAGGAATTCTCCAATTTTTGCCCAACACAGCAGAACCTTATAGGAAAATCACTCCATGGTGAGACTGCCTCCCCACACCCCCATACACAGAAGTGATCATCTCATGGGAATTGAATTGCCCTCTTCCTGTTTCACAGAGCTGATAGATAAACATCCCAGGCATAATTAGAAATCAAGCCCTCAAGCAATAAGGACTTCTTTGGAGGCAGCTTATAGAACCAGAATTGATGAAATAATCAACCAGACCACAGTTTGACTAAAATTGCTTAATTATGCCTATCTCTTGACCCCTGCTCCAATTCTTTTTCTGTTCAATTGTACAGTTTATGTCAGCACCCTGGAAAACAGGCTGAGAAACTGGATCTCACTTGCCTTCCCAGTGTGGCCATATAAATTAGAAGTCTTTGTATGGCTCCTCACCATTACCTTTTCTGTTTGGGGTAAGGGGTGAGTGGCCAGGCCTGGTTGATTAGGACCCAAGAGTGAGGCCTATGGCCAAAGACTCTGGCAACAGAATTAAGAGTTTAAAAAAGAAAGAAAGAAAAAAAAGAAACTCTCAAGTCCCACCAACCCAGAACAGGCATGGGGTAGAGTTCGTGAATTGCCTACAATACAATTCTATATTATGTAAAAGATGAATGAGGCACAGTCCCTGACCTCCAGGCACTTAACAGTTTGGTGGGGAAGATAGATAAGAAAATAGGAGTTAGAGAATCATGTGTGAACTACCAAGAAACATGGAATTTGGCATTTAGGAACAAGTGGCAGGAAGGGTCCCTTTAGCTACTCATGGGAAGAATGGGAGATCAATCAGGCAAGACCTCAGAGAGAGGCAAGGCAAGTAGCAGGGAGCTAAGCTGATGGGATAGTGAGGGAGAGCATTCCAGGAGGAATGAATGAACACTGTGTGCAGAGGCCTGGAGGTGAGAGCACTTAATGGACTTCAGTGTGGCCAGAGCCCTGTATGAGTGAGAGGGAGCAGTCGTAGGTGAGATGAATCTAAGATCATCTAGGGCCTGCAGGTCCACACTGAAATATTCAGAGGATCCTGTTGGAAGTAGAAAGCCTACAAAAAAATTTGAACAAGAAGAGCTTGTAGCCAATCTGCACTAGAGAAACTGAGGTTGGACTGCCTTTCAAACAACGGAGGGAAGTGAACAGACTATGCATGGGACTTCTGATTTAAAATATATATAATATTGCCTTTCTGTTTTTCAAGGCATTCTGGACTATGATGTTCCTTTAGCTTAAAGCCATATATAGTCTGCCTCTGGCATTAGGTGGCAAGATGTAATTGTAACAGGTGTAAATAAGACTTTGCTATCCTGCTCTGAGGCCACCCAAACTGAGATTGATGCATTTCCAATCTTCTGCTCCTGTAAGAACACAACAGCAAACAACCTTGTTCATACATCTCTTAGGCACTTGTCCAATTATTTCCTTAGGATAAATCCCTAGCAGTGGGCTTGGTGTTTTAGGGCCTTTGATATAGATGATCCCAAAGCAATTTGGATGGTGCAATCATGGTCGATAAACAGGTACTGAGGTTTGTGGGTGTCCTGAAATGGTACATATAGAAATGAGGTATGTACTTGGCAGGTATACCTGCAAGTCTAATTTTTCTCTTTGGACTTTTTTATACCACTGGTTCTCTCCACTGGTTGTGGTAGATGCAACTGGGTGTCTGTCTGTAATGTCAAATTCTTGATTGTAGTGGCAAATGATGAGCAGCCCTAGGGAGACATCACCACCCACTTGAGAGAGATACATGAAGGGTTTATGACCCATTTGAATCCTGATTGAGCATTGCTGTCTTGAACCTCAGGGAACCAATTGTCTGGAATTCTTGCAGTGTCAGGATGTGCTTAGAATCTCTGGGAAACCTGGGAGCCCAACTGTTTGTAAAGCACAGAGTGAGTGATCAAGAAGACCAAGAGGTTGGGGACTATTTCATTGCTGTAGTCTACAGCCAGATTTGCTAAATGTATTGATCAGGTCATCAGAATGAATATCTGTTAGCTTGCCACATTCAGCTTTGTTATTACTTAAAAATAGGGAATGATAGATTTTAAATTTGGATCTTTTCCATTTGTACATGTTTATGGTAGGTGCATTTATTTAACATATATGATGCAAATATTTTGTAGTGTTGTAGAAATATAAGCATGCATGTATATTGTTGGCTAGTATTACAAAGTGTGAATCTATCTAGTCCTTTGAGTTACTTAAACTGTGTATGTGTGTAGAGGCAAGGGACTTCCGAGAAGGTGCCACATAGCTAAGACAGGGTAGAGCAACTGGAAATGGCTCCTTTTGTTCTTATCACCCCTCTTTGCTTGGAGACCTCTTAAGGAGGAAAGACACAGATGTAGGTAGAATAGCAGTGGTGTTAAGGTACTGTGCTTTCTATTGTGAGTTACCTACCTAACCAGCTCCCTGAGTCCAGTTAAAAATAAAGGGAGGTCTGTGGCCCCGAGCAGCTGGGCTGGGACCATGACTGTAGGTCAAGGTAAAAGATTATTAACGATTAGTAGCCACGTTGCTCCATGATCAATACTTGCTTATATATATATTTTTTTTATTAAAGGTAGTCTTGTTAGAACTCTAGTGGTGAGGAGATCATCAAAGCCAAGTATCAGGAACAAGATATTTTCTGCACAAGAAGAGGCTGCTCTTGGACTATTTTGAAGAGCAAATGCTTGGAATCCCCAGCTAGAAAATATTAGCCGCACACACACACACACAAAATCTTCATTAAATGTTAAAATGGTTAGCTAAACTTTAAAAAAAAGTAGGAAAACTCCTGTATAAGTAGGTATGGGAACCATCAATACTGCTCACTGAACAGTGTATTCTAATTTTAAAACAACTATTTGTCATAGTTCTCGTCCTTGAGCTAGCAGTTACCTAATTAAATGCATATGAAATTCAAAAGGCTTTACTAAGGGGCAGTAATTTTACTGGGTTGTTTTTAAAGTTTCTGGGATGAAAGAATTATGTTGATCAGATAATGGATTGATTCTTCTATTGCACATTGAGGTCCTGAATTTACTAATCATGCACTGATTATTCATCAGTGTGTGTTACTTTATAATTTGAAATTAAAGGCACTGTTTCCATTTATTGCTGACTCTAGGGGTAATGCTAGTTCTGTTTTTTGAGGATGGTGACCTGAGTTGAAAAGCTGCCCCTGGAAAAGACCATGACATCAATCAAAACAGCGTTTTGCCTTGGAATAGGACCTTTGGTAGGGTTGTGCCCTCACAACCTGATAGTTGTGGTCTTTTATGTAATGTACTAAGTAAGTTCTACTTGAAGTTCTACATTTGTGCTTGTTTTAAACTGAATTTTCATATCTGTGACTAAAAGACCTGACAAGAACAATATAGAGGAGGAAAAGTTTATTTAGGATCATGGTTTCAGAAACCTCAGTTCATAAGCCAACTCCATAGCTCTGGGCCCAAGGTAAAGTAGAACATCATGGCAGATGGGCATGGTAGAGGAAAGCTGCTCAGTATATGGCAATAAGAAGCAGGGATAGGAAGAGAACTCCACTATCAAACCCAAAACACCCACTCCAAGTGACCCATCTCCTCCTGCCACATCCTACTTGTCTACATTTACTAGCCTGTTAATCTATATCAGAGGATTAATCCACTAATTAGGTCATGACTTTCATAATCTGATCTATCACTTCACCTATGAAAATCTTTGCATTGTCTTCCACATGCACTTTTGGGGACACCTCACATCTAAACCATAACAGTCCTCAATAGCTGGGATGATTGTTTCTGTGTCTTCATTAATGGATGTTTTGATTACTCCTTCTATACTCTCATTGCCCCTTCCTACCTTGGTCATACAGTTTCTGCCCCTTTCTGACCTACAGACTGCACTGCCCATGCTCCCTTATTCCTAGATTGGATATGGGCTTGACTCATGTGGTGGTCAGGTAGAAAATCAGAGAATTGGAGTAGAAGAAAGTTGGAGCTCTCTTTTTCTTCTCCCTGATCAAGCATTGCAGTTGCAGAGGCTGCCTTCAGCCCTCACTGAGCTCTCATATTACCACAGCATCCCTTCAACCTTTGAGACCTAGGGATGCCAAGGCTTCCTGCTGTTGCTGTCTAAGTGCATCCACCTCCCTTCTTTCAGCTACCTGCCCCTTTGTTAATTATCCTTTTGCTATAATTTCTTCATTTGAACCTTCTGAACTAGATTTAGTTTCTTCTCAGTCTTTCTTAGGGGAGAGATGGGTCATTCACTCAGGACATAGGAGTTGGTCTCAAAATTGGATGTGTTTAAAAAAATATAGCCATATTCTTGGGCTCTAACCCTCAAAAGCCCAAAAGTGAGGCCCAATAATCTGTATTTTTCAGATGTTTTCAGGTGGTTCTTACATTTTGAGGCTCTTCCGAAGGTGGGATGCTGAGTATTTTGACTTCTCGTCCCTTTACGTCTGTACAAATATATTCCCAATCATAGCAGAATCAAATTAATTGTTCTGGTTTCTTCATATTCATATGATAGATGCAAATAGATATGCTTATCTGAAAAGAACCAGGCCAACTCATGACAGGCGGTTGGCTCATGTGCAAGGAGATTAGCCCTAACCAGCCTGGACAATTACATGTTTTACTCACCCACTCTGCTTTTAAAATCATTTAATACCTGTTTCCTTCAAACAACTGGTAATCATTGTCTTTTGCAAGTGTCTGCTTTGTCCCAGAGTGATAAATGAAAGAGCTGATCAGTTTGGTGTTATTACATTCATTCATGATAGGCAAGGCATGATCTGGATCAGGCTTGGCAACAATGATCTTCGGCCACATCTAACATTCTGGCTAATTATACAAAAAGTTTTGTTGGAACACAGCAATGCCCATTCATTTCATGGCTGTTCTTGTCCCCCTTTGTCAGAGTTAAGTAGCTGCAATAGAGATTGTAGGGTTTGCAAAGCCTAAAATATCTAATGTGTTACACCTTACCACAAAAGTTGGCAGACTTTTGGACTATATCTTGGAACTATATTGGTAAATAAAGGTAGGCATCATCCATTATCCACTGGCAGTGAACAAAACAACCCCAAACCCTTTCTTGTGGAACACATCTCATTGCAGGGAATAAACAAGGCAATAAAAAAGATAAGATATAAAATGTATAGTGTGTTATAGAGCAGTAAGGTCTAGGGAGACAAATGTGGAAAGAACACAGGAAATGTTATAGGTGGAGGGTGATTTGATACAGTGGGGCATCTGGGGGAGACACCATGAGGAGGAAACATTTAGCATCATTTTCCCAGGACACTCTTGATTTCTTACATTTTCTACCTCATTTCTCCTCTTGTTTATGTAATTAACATCACCAGATTTTACCAAATTTAAATCTGGAAAGTAGAGATAATTTTTTTGTCTTCTGGGGGGTCTATGAGTAATAAAAAGCTGATGGAAAAAAAATGGCTTTGCAAAGTTCTTCCTTTAGGAAGCATTTTTCACATTTCTCCCATAAAAGAGAGATGTGTGTCACAGCAAAGGAATATGTTCCACTCTGGCTTTGTTCCTTGGCTGGTCATTACTACTGATTGCTCTGGGCAGGGGCAGCAAATTCTGTTGAGAGAGATTTTCCATCTTTCAAGTACGTAGTAATTACCAATTACTGTGAGATAAGGTTGGGGATGTTGTGAGTATAGTTTAGGCTTTGATGAATTTATTGCTAGCTCATGGTCAGTTTCTTATCTGTTTTAAGTTATAGGAGGTGCCTGAGTAGATCACATTTGCATGGCATTCACCATTGATTGTAAAATTCAAGTTAGAACCCTGCCATCACATGGCTGATGATTACATACATTTGGAAACATTTCAAGAACAATTATATAATACAAACTGTAAGTTCATTCAATGAAAGCATAACATAACAGCATTATCCTGTAAAGAGAATCTTCTTACTGGTCCCTTCCTCTGTAGTAAATGCCCTTTCTGCTTGCAGAGCAAAGGACAATGATTCAATTTTCTTCTCAAGTGTCCATTGTAGTTTGAGTCTATATTATTAATCTCCTTTTTGCTTTGGTTTCTTACATTTAAAATTTCTTCTACTATTAGAAATTTAGGTTCATATCTACATTGTTATTTTGTTCACCAAAACCTCTATTAGATTCAAAATAAAATATATTTTAGCAATAAAATAAATTTAGAGTGGTAAGAGTTTTTTTAATATATAAAAACACCTCTAAAGGCATTTCTATATTATCTATTATTGCTCTGTAGCTATCATTAATTAGATTTCTTAAAAAATAAATTTAAAATAAAACATTTAAGTGAAGGGAAAATGCATTTAAGTCATTTCAAGTCTTAGATTGTGCTTACAGATGTGTAAGGAAACCATTTTAAATATATCAAATGATGTCTAATGCTTATCTACTGCGTATTATTTAATTTATCAAAAATTTTAGGAAAAATCTAAACTCAATATGAGGCTTATGGGGTTTAATAATAATAATTTAATTTGGGATCTTCTTTGCCTTCTAAAAACCCTCTGACCACTTAACAAAATGCAATAAAGTGTAACTGTAAAATATGTAGCATGCCTTCACATTTCTATATTTACAGGGTATTCTTTTCTATCTAATAATTTACAAAATAATTTATGATTAACATGAAAAAACTCCAATTTTTTATGTTATGCTTTCCTTTTTTTCCACTATGAACTATTGGTATGTCCTATAGACTAGTAGTAAGAATGAAAATTAACAAGGCATATTAACACAGTGGAAATAATCTGGTCATCATTGCATGAATTTTAGAGACATTCCATAAATATGTAGTATGCTCTGGTTGTCAGCTGACCTCATTGGTTATTTCTATTCAAGAAATGTGAAAAATGTTCTTAACTTCAAAGAGATTATGGCACTGTGACCATGTTTATTATACAATATCATCAGCCAAGTAAAACAAGAAGACAGTTAAATGCGATTATCTTAAAGGAAGTGATAAGCCAAGAAGTAAAATAATGAATAATCTCCAGGTAATTAAATCAAGCCCTATGGTGGCTGCATTTGCTCTTTTTCTGCCATTCATTTCCAACTGTGCTTTGCAGAGCCCTTTCAGGAGAGGGTCAGAGGCAGACTTCAGCTCCTTGATGCCATTTCCACTGTGGCAATTCTTTGGACATTTCTTCTGACTGTCACAGAGTCACTGAGATATCCAGAGGCAGGTCATTAATAACAGAGACTCTGGGGTCACAAACCAGGGATCAAAACCTGGCTGTTTATTACTAGCAGGGAGACTGGGGCAGATTGCTCAACCTCTTTGTGCCTCACAAGTTCATTATGAGGAGTATATAACTTAATAGGTTTTAATTTCTGACTTTAGTTATATTTGAATGTCTGGCATATCCTAATACCACTGATGGTTTATCATCAGCATCATCAGTAAGTTGTTATTATTGGAAAGATTTCAGTTGAACAAAAGATTCTATAGCTCAGAACAAGACTGAAAACAGTGCCCTAAACCTGTATTTCTGGCAATCTTGGACATTTATTTCCTTCAGCACTTTTCATTAGCTGGTGTGGGTCTGGGAGAGTTTTAGCACCTTTCTTGCTAATATTTCTTATAACAGAGAGAACAAGTCTCAAATTCAGGGCCTCCGGTAGGGATACTGTCCAGCAAGAATCTAACTTCCCTTTTGTTTCAAGATTAACAGGATTAACTCTCTGTCTGTGACAAAGGACACGGGTTTTCTAGTATGGTAGAGATAGAATGTTTCCATTTAAATCAAAGTAATTTAAGGACAAACTGATCAGGCTTAAAGAAAATATACAGCAGATGATGATACAGGAGGTAACGAAAACCTGAAGATGACTGTAGTTGGGGAAGTGCTTCTTGTGACCTCAGTCTCTCCCCCAAGGAATCCAGAGACTTCAGTATGTCCTGACCTTTCTTCTAGACTGCAGTGCAGCTTGGGACTGGTCATATGATCTCTTTGAGTTTGTTTTCCATGTTTTGTTGGGACACTGGCTCATTGAGGTCTGTCTCTCTAAGGTGACATGTGAAATTGTCCCTCCTCCAATGAGTACTCAGTTGTCCTGTGGGAAACTTTTGGCTTCAAAATTATCATTAACTCCTTATCCATGTGATTGGCAAAGTGAAAATAATGGGGAATCCTAGTCGAGCAGCTAGACGCTGGACATTACCTCGGTGGAGTCATTGAATGTTTATTTCAGAGACACCAAAACAATGATTGCCAGCAATGTCATGAGGTGTCTGGAGGCTGAAGTAGGAGGAGACTGGGAGGCTTCACTGTAGGACTCTAGGACATTTCATTGTTGTA
Source organism: Callospermophilus lateralis (assembly GCF_048772815.1). Taxonomy (NCBI): domain Eukaryota; kingdom Metazoa; phylum Chordata; class Mammalia; order Rodentia; family Sciuridae; genus Callospermophilus; species Callospermophilus lateralis. Next base: position 88,981,992 of record NC_135315.1, on the reverse strand, counting down.
GAATTTTCTTGGGGTTTGAAGGTCTGAGCAGTGATGGGAGAATATTCTTCTTCGATTCCCCTAATTTTAAAATTCAGACTTAAATATTGAATCTTAAAATTTTATACATAGCTTTTGTTGCTGGTCTTCTAAACAACCTTTCTGCTCCCTCCTTTAATCCAATATTTGACATGTGTAAGGAACATCTCAGTTAAGCCTTTTCTTCCTTTCATAACTTGGAAAGTCCGAATTTAGGATATCTTTTTCTGATCATATACTGTAGCTCTTGCAGTTCCTGTCTTTGTCATGTGATAATCAAGGGGACAAAAATAGCACTTCCTCCCCTGCCTTCCTCCTTTATGGCTATAATGATAATTTCTGGGAAGATGGCATTGTGACTGACCTTGTGATCATATAATTTTTATTTATTAACAGTGCACGTGTCGCCTTCCAAGTAAGAAGGCTGGAGATAGGCTGTGTGGGGATCCAGATGTAATGCGTTAAATTACAGTGGCAGCAGCTAAATTCTTGTGTGGTGCCCTTGTTTACTAGTTGTGGGATCTTGGAAAAGTCAGTAGCTCTCTCCCTTGAGATTTCTTGTGAATAAAACAAAACAAGTAGATAATGTAATGCTTGAGTAGCCTTGAAGGTTCAAAGATTTGAGGATTACTTTGCATCTTTTGGTTCTTCACTGGATTTGGCAACTAGTCTTTTCCTGTAACCCTTGCTAAGATAATGGGCTGTGACATGTAGTGACAGGTGAAAGACATGTCGTGTAATAACAGTGTGATGTCCTGTTCCTGAAAAGCACAAGTTTCAGTCCTGATGTACTCTGGGAACTCTTGAAATGTAGACCAAGAGTTCCACAGATTCTAATTACCCAAAGAAATATAACTAAAACTAATTGCCTCTGGATGAAGATGAACAAGATGGCACCATCTTGAAGCAGAGAGCCAGCCCTTACCAGATGCTGAATCTGCTGGTGTCTTGCTGGTGGATTTTCTGGCTTCCAGAACTCTGAGAAATAACTTTTTGTTATTTTTTTTATAAATTACCCAGTCTAAGATATTTTGTTAAAGCATCCTCAGGCAGAAATATTTTTTTAGTTTTAAAAGGAAGTCCTTGGATTCCTGCAGTTCCCCGACAGGCTTTCAAGTTCCTCTGTCACTTCTTAGTTCTATGATCTTAAGTTGGTTTTTTTTTTCATTTCTCAGCACTCGATTCCTCATCTCTACAGAAGATTAATCCTTCAGGTTGCTGTAAGAATTAAATGGAATATTGACTCTCCATTCTCGTCTCAGTGGGTACCACGTAGTACATGTTATTGTCACAATAACTTTAGGTTGAGGTACCCTTAGTATATAGAAAAGAAACAACCAAACATATTTTGGGTAGCCCTGATCACAGATAAAAAGATGAAAAACCTTTTTTTAAATTTTTTTCTCATTCTTGCTAAAATTTCTAGCACAACCTTTATTCTGGCCATAGCATTAGATTTGGTGTATAATTGAACATGTTTTATTTAATAGATTTGTTAAATGGTGATCATTATGATTTGGGTTTCAATTGAGTCCTTGAGGCAATATTTACTGATATAAAAATATTAGGTTTCTTTATTTCAAATTTATATCATTCTAATTATAATTATCCATCTTTCCTTTTAAATTACTTGTAATTTTAAATAAATTAGAGCACAAGCTTCATAGAAATCTTTTTTTTTTTTCACAACTCGATTGGATGTTTTTAGGTCAGTAACTTTATCATTCTTTTACGATTTATGTGAATGTCTGAAATTGATACTAGGAAGATAATTGGCAGCCAATTCAAATGTAACAGTCAGAGTTTATAGTCTTTCTTCCATTAATGTGATTGGACAAGGATTAATATTTGAATTTAAATCAGAATATAAAAGACATTATATTTAGTGTACACCTGTTAAAATACTTCTCAATTAGCCATAATTAATGATGTAATTAAAATCCAGATTTTTAAAATAAATCTCCAGTTAGCCATTTTGTCACTTGTTTTAACCTCTTTGAGGTGGAATTGTGATACTTAAGTCCGAGTTCGAGTTTTTTTTTTTCCTGAAAATATATTTTAACTACCTTCTTGTCACATTAATAATGCTATTAATCTGCCCCATCATCCATACTTTTTTTTTCATTGAGCATGTTTTCTTGTAGAATCTTATACAAAAATAAAATTAAAGGGGAAACTTGAAGTTGTTATTTTTTTCTGTATTTATTATGACACAACAATGAGAAAAATACTTGGGTAAATTTCTCTGAATGTAAAATGTTTATTTAAAAAAATTAAAATATGAACTGGATGGTACTTAACAAATTTATCGACCTTGTGTGGGAGAAATGCAGCCATGAATTGTCATCCTTTGTAGCGCTTTTAACTGAGATACCAAAGGAACCCTTAAGGGTTTGTGTATTTGTGAGAGAGATGTTATCAAGTACCTTCTTAATATGTCACACAAAGTCACTTTTATATATATGTTTTCCCCAAGGTAGAATCCTGTTTTGTGTGGGCATCTACCTCTTTCTCATGTGATTAAAAGAAGGTGATTCCTCCCCTAGGACTGGGGAAGGTAGGGCGTTCACTTTTACATAAAAATACCAAAAGTCAGTAATGCCCAAAAGTGATGTTCCCACAGTATCTCTGGAAGCTTCCACAATGATCCCGTTATTGTGTGGCCTCACTGTTGGCCATGCAACTGTTTGAGTTGGGCCTTCTATTGTCCTTGTTATGGACTTGTATGCGCTCACAAGACAGATTCCTATATCTTCCTGTAAACATACTCTGTACATTCCAGAAACTCTGATGCATTTCTTTGGTAACACCTTGATGTCTCTGCCTTATTACTGGCAGCCAGTTATCCCAATCTATACAGCACTCCATCATCTGCTCAGTGTTTTTTTCTCTTTCCCCTAAGAATGTATACTCAGTTTCAGCAAGAATCAATTTTGCATATTGATCAGAACTTGTCAGCACATCCTTTGAAGGTTTACCATGTACCAGTTTGTTCTGTTGTACTAGCTTGGAACCACAATCACATGGTCAGGATGCCGACAATTGTGGTCTTGACCCTTCCAATGATATATATTTATTGTGACAAGGCCCAAAGGACCAGGGACTTGGAAAGAATTTGTTTGACCTATTTCTCTGTTTTCTTAATTTTTAATTCTGCCCCCAACAATTGGATTATTTCTATGAAGGAACTTTTTTTTCCACTTCTAGATACCTTTTTCTGCAAAGTTGTTATCTTGGAACTGCTGACCAATCCAGGTGGAGGGTGAGAGGGTGGGTCAATAAGTCAATGAATGAACTGATTTTTGAAAAGAAAACTCAGAGATTGTAACAAGCTCAACAGTGGCTGCCAAATAAGTCTATATCCTAATTCCTGGAACTGTGAATGTCACCTTATGTGGCAAAAGGGATTTTGTAAATTTGGGAGATTATCATGGATTGCTTGAGTAGGCTCACTGTAATGAGAGAAGTCTTTATAAAAGGGAGGCAGAAGTCACAGAGAGAGTGTACGATGTAACAACGAAGCAGAGGTTGGAGTGAGGAATATAGGAGTTGGGGGATGGGGCCATAAACCAAGGACTATGAGCAACCAGTTGAAGGTACCATCTGAACCAACATCTTGACTAAAGCCCAGTGAAACTAAGTTAGCACTTTTGACTTCTAGAACTGTAAGATAATGAATTTGTGTTATCTTTAAGTCACTAAATTAATGATAACTCATTATAGCAGCAATGAGAAACTAACAAGAGACTCAGAATCTTCTAGAATGTGAGCACTGAACCACAGTTGTGCTGGCTTGAGTCCAAAACTCTCTCTTTTCCATCACATGGTCAGGATCCCAACAATTGTGGTCTTGACCCTTCCAATGATATTTATTTGTTGTGACAAGGCCCAAAGGACCAGGGACTTGGAAAGAATTTGTTTGACCTATTTCTCTGTTTTCTTAATTTTTAATTCCCCCCCAACAATTGGATTATTTCTATGAAGGAACTTTTTTTCCACTTTCAGATACCTATTTCTGCAAAGTTGTTATCATTTCTTTTCTCTGATTTCTGTTTTCAGTTGAGTCAATGCCTTTACTTTCCGAGAAGTTAAATAAAACTGTCTGAGGTTGACTTTGACTTGTTTTTTGCAGATTTTTTTAACTTGCAAGGAAAAAGGCAGGCACTCTTTGCTTTTTATTGTGATTTTTTTAATCCTCAAACCTACTCATGTTCCAGAAAAGTCCTATGTTGCTTCTTGCTATGTTGGATGTGATATTTGGTGAGTTTGGTTTAGGTGTCCAGATTGAAGCTTAGACTTGTTACTGCCAGCACTAGTATTCTGCAGTGTCTGTGTCAACAATCCTACTTCTCAATTGTCACATTAGCACACTGAACGATTGAGAAAAATAAAATTTTGATGTTTTTATTAACAGCATTTTTGTGAGATTCCACCCAACATAAGTTATAGATTTGCAAGTTTTCAATAGGTAACTGTTGTAATATTCCATAAAATCTGAGGGTACAAAGTAAGCAATAGAAAAATCTGACAAGCAACAAAAGAATTGTCAGACCAATTGGTAAAGGGGTTGCTTCATTTTGATATTTGCTTCTTTGCTCATTTATCAATACAAAGATTACAAATGTCAGTCCCAGGATAAATGGAATCCTTGGGAGAGCTTAGTTATGGCTGCATTTGTTATAGGGATTGATTTTCAAAAGTCCTTAATTAGATTCTGTTTTGTAGGTATTCATACATATCTACAAGGAACAGAGGGATATAAATTGGCACCAGTATTTGATTTTTTAAAAAATATAATATTGAATGAGAAATGGAATCTGAAAATGTAAGACAATATATTATCCACTTAAAATTGACATATTTCTGGGACAACAATATAGTTTGACCTGAAATTTATTATCATTATATTTCTGTAGAGCTATAGTTTATAAATTTTATCATGAATAAAAGTCTTTTGGAGTTGCTTAATAAAATATTTGTTTGTGGATCTCTTACCCTAGAGATTTTGTTTCAACTCCTTAAGAAAGGGTCTCAGGCTACGCACGGTGATACATGTCTGTAATTCCAGATACTTGGGAGACTTAAGCAAGGCATTCCTAAGTTTCATGCCAGCTTCTGCAATTTAGTAAGGCCCTGTCTCAAAAAATAAAAGGGGTTGGGGATATAGTTATTGGTAGAGCACTTCTGGTTTTAATCCCCCCCCCCTTTTTAAGGATAAAAGGGGCTCTGAATCTCTCTATTGAACAACTTTATTGGAAACTCAAACTAAAAAATCCTTAGCTGCAATTGAATAAACATCACTGTATATATTCATTGGTTATCAAAATATTGAGTGTATACTATGAAATTATTTTTCAGAAGTTTCTTTTCAGAAAAATAGTTGGTGGAAGCCATATATAAAAGTTGCTGTCATAAGTTACAGAACACTTTTGGAAAAGACTTAATCAGTTTTGAATAGGCCTATGACAATTGTTAGATTATAGAATTTGTAAGTGATGCAGACGGCATCCTTTAGATGTGGCTATAATGCATTTAGCTCAATGACAACAAAACTAGCAGACATTTCCATAAGACATACTGACTGAGAAATAGCATATGCTGCCAGTTGGTTGATCTGCATACATTTAGGATTTAATAGTTTGTATTTTTGCTTATTCACTTGTCCTAAATGCTTAATGAATAGGCTATAAGGCTTTAATTTTCAGCCAATCCTAAGTTTATTACTAAAGTTTATCAAGCAATAAACACACTATTGCACTTAGACTGTCATGTTTTTATAAAGCAGTTTATAAAAGGTGGCATCTGGCAAAGAGGCAGATCTATAAAAATCATGCTGGTGGATGTAGTGTCATTTTTTCTGCCATACACCCACAAAGAGTAATATTATTTTGACACACACATACATTCCACTGTCAAGTTTCTATTTTTATAGTTAGCTTACTGCACATATCCTTAAGCTGTACAAGACCTTTGGGCTAATGCAAAAAGTGATATTTCTGCATATTTATTACAATGCTCTTTTAGAGGTTAACTTTGCCTGATTTTTCCAAGAACAATGTCATGTTCATGACAGTAGACATTTTTGAGAACAATAATGTTGTGCAGTTAGTCAGGGAAGGTTAATATGGGAGGACATATCATAAATAGCTTAAGGTGGTATGATTTTTCCTCACTATCTGCTAGATACGGGGGGAGAAAGAACTATAACATAACCCTGTTGAGAAATTTCATAAGTAGTTAGAATCTGCACTAATACTCTACTATACATATGCCCTACCAGAGATACAGCAACTGTCTATTGAAGTTTATACTTAAGAGAAATGAGCATGTTTATTTACCAGAAGAATGTACAAGAATGTTTATAATAGCTTTATTCATGACACCCCCCAAACTGGAAGCATCCCAAATGTCCATCAACAACAGAATGCATAGATTGTAGTATACTTATAAGATGTAATACTTCAGAGCAATAAAAACCTAAGCAACATTCAGAAGCTTACAGAAAGCATATTGGATAAAAGAATATAGACATTGAAGCATATGTTCTGTATGATTTCTTGCACAAGAAGTTCAAGAACAGATCAAGTGGATCTATGAAGTTAGGATTGTGGTAACCTGTTGTACAATGAGGTGGGGGAGTGGTTTACTGAAGGTAGTATCTGGGAATGGGTAGGGGGAGTCCTCTGGGGAGATGGAAACATTCTGTATTGTGCTTTGGTTGTGGTTGCATGTATGTCTACATTTACAAAAATGCACAGATATCTACTTAAGATTTAACTCTTCTTCTTGTATGTTCTGGCTAGTATGACAACTCCAAAATTAATAGTTGAGAAACATTTATTATTACTGTGTCTCACAGTGTCATGGACTAGGGATTGTCACAAGGCACCTCAGGTTGAATAGCATACCGGGAACTTCACTTAAGATGTCTCATGCCTGGATGTTGACTAGATCTCTCTCTCTGCCTCTCCACTTGGCTGTCTTGACTTTCTCATAACATGTGGCCTCAGAGTGGTCAGATTTCTGAAGAGCAATTCAGGCTTTTAATGGTAGTGTTTTAAGAGAATAAGTAGAAACATTCGTTTCTTAAGTCCTTTACACAGTGAGTTCTGTTTGATTGTACTGATGAAAATATTCCCTGGGCTCAGCAAACTCCAGCACAGGAATGTTAAATGGAATGAAGGTTAAAGATCCTGTGGCTATCTTTATTTGGCCACAGGGCATGTATGTTACATCTCAGTTAAAAAGTTTTAGGTCAAATTAGTCTGATTACTCTCTAAACTTCCTAAACCTCTGTTTGAGTTTATTGTAAAATTTGAGTCCAGTTCAGCAAAACATAAACAGCAAAAGAAAGTCTCCATTTGAAATACCAGTTTCTGTAAGATATCTCATACTTCTTCATTTTCTTTTGGGGTTGAAAGTTCTATGGCTTTTTTCTTATTTTATTTGATGTTTCTGGGCTTTGAGTTTTATTTTATCCAGGCTTGGGTGAACTTAGACTTTTATTTAATTATTCATGGCCTAGAGTTAACTGTCAGATTGAAGTCAGATAAGGCTTCTGATACCACTGAAATCCTTTGCTCCTTTTGATTTATGAATAATGAATTTGCCCTCTATAGTCAACGTATGATTTATTTAAGAAAAGAAATCTCATATCTCTTATTAATCATCTATCAGAAACATGTTGCCCAACAGGCTTCTTTATGAAGCTCCTTATTAAGAGACAAGAGCAGGACAGTTGCTTTTATGCTGTGAGACTTTGTATGAGATTGACTAGAAATGTTATTCAAGCTAAATAAGTCAGCATGAAAGTGGAGCCTTTTAAACTCTTCGACTTTATTTGAACATGACACTGATGTAGACGTGTGTGCACCCAGAAAGCTGCATTATCAAACATATCAAAAGGTTTCAACACCAGGTCATCAAATACCTCTAGCACAGATAATTACCGTACCCGCACTCGGCATAATTTGGCCTAAGAGTGGAACTTAAGCCTGATCTTTAAACAAGATAGTACATCTCATTTGAAGAAGTTTGTGAGGCCATAGATCCATTTTGTGCCAGGGAACTTCAAAGTTCATTTTACAGAGTCAAGATGAGAAAGATCTAACCTCATCGTCTCAGATTTTCTTTTTAATTAATTGCAAAATGCTATCCTTTTGCTGCCCCCCAAAACTCAGGAAGGATTTATGCACTAATTCCATATCACCATATTTTCAAGCCTCTGCTTTCATTTGTCATTTAAAGAGCTTTTCAGCATATAAATCCATCAACCCAGCACCACAGTACTATCACTTTGTCAAAAGAGAGTTGTTTGCACTTTACGTAACAACCTATTTGTATAAAGTGCCCGGGTTTGAACTAAATATACCAAATGCAGTCTAAGTTAGATGTGATGAAACTTTGTTTTTTAACTGTCATAGTCAGTCTGCTAACTCGGCTTCCCCACTGGCCTTGGGACTCAGCCCCCATATTCTACTGATGTGACAGTTTCTAACAGATTCCTTTAATGTAGCCAATATAAAAACCTGGATAAAATAAAACTCAAAGCCCAGAAACATCAAATAAAATAAGAAACACAGAATTTTAAGGAGCTGAATTTTGACACATTAGTTTCCTCTACTGATTCTTGACTCCTGAATATTGTAGTGTTTATAAAAACATATATCAAGGAAAGTGCTCATGTTCATAACTGCATATATAACATAGGTATTGACTGAGCATGTATGTATGTGTGTGAATAGTACCAGGTGTAGGTCAATGATTGTGGGCGGAGCATGACCTCAACAATTGTCTAGATTCTAGTCCATGTCCCTCTACTAAAAAATATTATGACCTTGGGGAAAACAAATTTTTTTCATCTGTATTTCTTCATCTGTAATTGGGGAGAAACCTTATCTACTCACACTGGATCATTAATGTTCTGTGTCCTATATGAACACCAATAAATTACACAGTTCTTATTACTATCACAATTAGCACATTTTCTCCTGCATGAGTTGAACTGGATTTCTCTGTGGAAGGTTGTGTTTTAGTTTTAAATAACATCGAGCTGGGTTCATTGGTGCACAGCTGTTATCCCAGTGACTTGGAAGGCTGAGGCAGGAAGATTGCAAATCTGAGGCCAGCCTCCAAAATTTAGGCCCTAAACAACTTAGTAAGACCCTGTCTTAAAAATAAAAAGAGCTGAGGAAGCAACTTGGTGGTAAAGTGCCCCTGGTTAAATCCTCAGTTCCAAAAAAACATTATTAAGGATTGTTCATATTCAAATTGTTAGCAAACCATATAAACACATGTGTATACATTTATATGTGCACGTGTATGTACACATGCATATATACATTTATATATGCATATATATGAATATTTATACATCTATATGTATAAATATATATATATAATATCTATATATAATATCATTTTCATGTAGCTGATCTTGAGCATAAGGTCCACCCTCACTCAGATGCAGAGTTTTCATCATTTTTTTGTCAAAGGTAGTTGACAGGATGGCACTAGTGGTTTAGATTTCACCTGCTCAAAATGCAGAACCTCAGCTCTCATGCACACTTATTCAATCAGAAGATTCCTTTCAATCTTTGCTTTTTACACTGAAATACATTTCTGGTAGAATGATCACAGGTCTTTGAGTTGATTCTGTTGGAGTTTTTAAAAGGCTCTTAACCATGACATTTAGCAAAATACATTTTATGCCAGTACCCATTCTGGGAAGAAGACATGTACATAAGCACATATAATTAAAACAAGTTTCACCAAAAAAAAAGTTTTGTGCCCTTGCAAAGTATTCTGATTTTTTTAAAAAATATATTTCAATTTAAAACATGTTGCTCATGGCTTAGTAAGTAGATTTTATTATACAGTTTTTAAGAAACTGTTGGACTGTGTGACTTCAGGTGAGTCAATTTTAACTTCTTAATTAAGCCTTGATTTTCCTTGATTGCACAAATGTGCACATTGTGTTGGTTGATTTCAAATGTCTGTCACCTTGAACAGCCTGAGATGCTCTATGAAATGTGAAAATCCACCCTGGGCCATGTGTAAGAAAGGGCATGTTTATTGGTTATCCTGTGTTTTATGGAGAAGGCCTGGAGGAGCCCAGCTAAACAATGGTTCCCAAACCTCAGCTTCTGCATCATAAAAGCTTATACCTCAGAGTGGTAGACAACACAGAAGTGAGCAATTATGTGTGGGTCCTAAACATGTGTCATTATATAAAACAAACAAAACACAACTGTAAGCTTTTTAAAATGTGCATGGTTTGTTAGCATATAACTAAAACATAATGAGCTAAATCCTTTCTCTACCTAATACACAGTAAAAATATTAAACAGTCTTCTGTGTGGTGGTGGTGAGGATGTTAATTACACAGCAGAGAAACTGGACAACATCTTGACCAGTGGTCAAGTCATGTCACCAGTCATAGGCAAATGGACACTGTGTGCTCGCTGGTGTGGTCCTCTGAGAAGGAAGACCCATAACCAATATGGCACTTACGTGGTGGGGAAAACATAATATGAATCTCATTTGGGGGACACATCAGAGAAACCCCAACTGAGGAATAATTCCATTTAAAAAAAGTATGTGTTGGGAATGAGGATACATTGTTTAAAAAACAAAAAAGTCAAAACATAAGGTTGGAGATTAAAGGGGACTAAAGAGACATGAACACTAAATGAGATCTTTTGCTGTATTTTATATTGGGGACAGAGAGATTCCATAGGGACACCATTGGGTTAACTGACAAATTAGAGTAACAGAAGATGGTGGATTAGATTAAATTGCACCATTGTTTCATTTAGTGAAGTTGGTAAGTATTGTGGAGATTGGAGAGAATGTGCTTGCTCTTAAGTATGCACCAAATGTAACTTATTTCCAAATGGGACAGGAAAAAATACTGTGTGCCTTGCAAAAGCAAGCAAGAGGGTATTCAGATAATCAGCATTTGGGGGAAAAGAACAACAATTGATGGCTCTGGGGTATACACAGGTATTCCTTACATTCTCATTCTTGTAGCATGAAGATAAGTTTGAAATGAACTTCAAAATAAATTTTTTTTAAAAAAGGTCCTTTGTTTTCTTTCTCTCCTATAATCAGTATCCTAGTGTGTTTCAAGGACACCTGGAGTATTGGGCCTTATGGATGGTGTTCACAAAGGGCAAGTTAGACAGGACTGCAGGCTCATGGATCATTTCATTTCCCTGCTGAGAGCTCCCTCCAGAGCCCCAAAAGAAGACCTGTGGATTTTTCACCTCCCACCCTGGCCTTGCACCTTTTTGGGTCCATTTCTCTTCTCTCAGTGCCTACCCCTGGGCCAAGATCTGTGGTTATTGTGATTTGACTGGGTCCTTTGGTTCTGTTAGTCTTTCTTATTTGACCTTTGTCTTACTTTAACCTATACCCAGTTCTATTCCTGCTTCTTGCCTAGTAAACTAAACCCTCACACATTTCAGTGCCAAGTTCCTTGGATGGCACCCTTCTCTTCTGATCTTGAAGAACACACAGCACTGCCCCCCCCCATCTGCACAAAACCCCTGAAGAAGAGAAACTCAGAGAGCAACCGATGTTTAGGTATATCAGGAAATTGGGAACCTTCAAATCACAGGTCCTTAGCTCCACAGAAGTCCCAAAGCCACACAATATCATTTTTTTCTCTTTCCGTTTTTTTTTTTTTTTTTGGGGGGGGGGCATCTCTCTTTCCCATAGCAGGGAACTGTTGGAGGTGTAAATAAAGGTTGCTTTTGCATGCCTGCCCTGGCTATAAGATTGGATTCCAGAGCAGTAGTCCCCCCCAAATTGTCAATTATCCTATGAAGATGTGTCCTTGTCCTCAAGAAGTTGCAATTTTGTTGATGAAATGAGATACTTATTTGTGAAATCAACCAAAAGTGCAGTGCTTAAGTACATTGAAAAAATTACAGAACGTAGTGTGTACTAGGAAGCTGGGGGACCAGGAGGACACTGTGACTGTAGGGGCAGCTGGAACTGAGGGAAGAAGCTGGAGATTTTAAAGAGCATGTCTCCTAGGGTTTATAGGAGTCATTTTGGTGGCTCTGTAGTGAAAGAAAAAACAATAAAGAGAGGAAGCTAGCCATGAGGGGCAGGGTCTCAGCTGCCTGATAAATGAGACCTCAGGTCTGAGGAGATGGAGGCATTGCTCAAACTCTCAGGTTGGGTTTTCACAAAAGCTTCCATTTAGATGTCATCTGATATTTCCAATACAAGAGACTTGCAGAGATGCTCTAGTGCAGATGCTAAAAGCCCGTCATATACCCATCCAGTACAAGTATTCCTCCCTTGTACTTTGACTTTAAAAAATCATTCTATTGTAACTGTTTTAATTAGTCTGCATTTTAAAGCTTTCAAAGTGTCTTGTGTTAAAATAGACTGTATAATTTGAACCACTTGTCTGCAATATCAACATTTTAAAAAATATACTGAGAGCCCCCAAAGTGGAAATGGAGCCAAATATGGTAGTATATACCTATAATCTCAGCAACTTGGGAGGCTAAGGTAGGAGGATTGAAGCCTCAGCTGCTTTTTGAGACCCCGACTCAAAATAAAACAAAGGAAAAGGGCTGGGGATGTAGCTCAGAGGTATAGCATCCCTGGGCTCAATTCCCAGTACCACGAAAAAAAAAAAAAAACAAAAAAAAAAACTTGGAAGTGGAAGTCTCTCTTGTCTGTCCAGAGGTTCTGTCCATCCCACCCACCCACTCACTCTCTAATATAATCTTACAAAATATTTCACATACCTGATGAAGTGGATTTTTCTTCTCTCTGACACCTCTCCTTATCCCCAAGATAAGTGCTTCCAAGTCTTTCATGGCAAGCAAAGTTGGTGTTTAGTTTATTGGTAATTAATTGTTAGCACTTCCCTGAGAAAACATAATGGAACTACAGAGCAATCACTTAGAAAGGGAAACAACTGTCAATTATCACTCTAATGAATCCTGTTTACCAGAGGTGAGGCACAGAGGCTCCAAGCAGCCTGGCTGGTGAACAACCTTCTTTATATGGAAAGCAGATGCCTTAAAAACTCCATTTTTGGTCTGGCTGGGGGGTTGTGAGCTAGTCATTCTCAAGGCTAGGTTTCAAAGAGGCTTCAGCTCTGGGTTACAGTACAGAATTTTGTAACTATTCTCTAAGCTAGTAACTATTTCCTCTCAGTTAATAATGGCATATGAGTAAATAGAAATAATTTCTCTTTTATTCACATTTTATTAATTTAATTTCCATGTTTATTTAGTTGTTTTGAACAACTGAAGCATATACCCAGCCTTTTTTTTAATTCTATTTTGAAACAGGGTTTCACTAGGTCTCCCCTGCTGACCTTGAACTTGATTCTCCTGCCTCAGCCTGCTGAGTAGCTGGAGAAAACAGCCATTTTTAACATTAAACAATTTAAAAAGTGTATTTGTGGTGATAGGTTTTTGAGATGATCATGGAAGTAATGAGATGAATGACATTTGTTCACCCATGGGTAACACAGGTCCTGTGATGAACATTTCATATAGCTTGTCTAATTTCTCACAACAATCATGTATGAAAGCAGTTTGCAGAAAGGTGAATTCATGGTTATGGGTAAGTATAAAATGCACACATGTCAAGATTTTATTTAGTTCATTAATTGATGAAAGGCCCAGTACAGTATTAAAATCTGTTTATAGAGGCATATTTTTATACACATACATGTATAATTTGATGAATTGTTGGGTTAGATGCAGAAATGATAGTAACAGTCCATATATATTACTATCTCTGCTAAAAGTTGTAAAGTAGCTCTGTAAATAGAAAATAAAACTCAGTGGTGGGAACATTACACTATAGGGATAAGCTCAATTGTCTATTTCCAAGTTTCAGGTGACTTTTCTATAACATAATACTACCTCAATCAAAACATTACAAATGAAGAAATTGAGGCTTTCTGAGGCTCAGGGAGTTGCCCAAAGTTCTAGTAAGAAATGGACTGTGACTCACTGAAGTCTGATTCTCTACAGGTGATCCTGCGGTGGTGAACATAATTAATTCAGTCAGGACAGGGACCTATATTCCACTCCCCAGGACCTCGGGCAAGGGCCCATACAGCACCTTTGCCTTCTCTACTCCATCATGGTTGCCTTGAGAGTCTGGGCAATGCAGGATATAAGTTCCAAGGATCATGATAGGGAACCCAGTCTGTCCCAATCTTGGTCTAGGATCATCTGACTCCAGGAATGGATTACTTAGGAAACTACCTCTTTCCCTGGCAACAAAACAGCAGCATACTATAGTTCATAAACTACTTCTCTCTGCCATTTTAATAATTTGCAAGACTTTAAAGATTCATGGATTCATGATAGTTGTAGCATGTGTCTTTTAAAAATGAATTCAGAGTCAATACCAGTATCACACCAAACGTTTTAGAGATTTTTGTTTTGGGTGAAAATTCAAACATGTAATTCAAACGTTCTTTGAACTTGTGTTGCCCTCCATCAGGGAACACAGATTTTAAATATCAGGACTTGTGGTATGGATGTAATCTCACCATTTTGCTTTGGGCAGAAGAGGCATTTCAGGTATTTGTATGAGTCTTGCCTTTTGGAATAGGGGAACACTGAACTACGGAAATCAACTGTCAAATGACGGAGTAGTGTGTGGCTAGTAAATTTCCTCTCTAGTCAGATGTTCCTCCTGTTGTTAAGGTTTGAATTGTCTGAGCAGCAGCTGCACTAGAGATGGCAAGTCTATACTGTGTTCTTATCTGTGAAAGAACTCTTATTGAAATCAGCATTTAGTGGCTAGGATGCATCAATAATTTATGTATATGCTCTTATCTTTATTGTGTACAAAAGAAGGACATATTTGTGTCAGAAGATGATATAGATTCTTGATTTGGAAGTCTTTAAAAACACATTAAAATAATTCATTCTACCTTTAAAGGATTTGTGTTATATTTTTGCTGAAAAAAGAAATACAGAAGGTAGGTCTTACTATTGTGGTTAGGATGATGGGAAAAACTCCTGTTATCAATCCTTTATGATTTTCTTATTATTATTGGTAATACAAACAATATGTCTGTATTCTCTGAGAGATGGCAAGCACCAAGTATATTTTTAAACATGCCAAATGTGTTCAGTACTCCTCCTACATAGTTTCTTAAATCTGTAAAATCATGTATCATATTTGTTTTTTATTTTATATTTAGAATTGCCTCATGAATTCTTTTACCATACTGTAAAGAATTACTGAGGAACCCCTTTTAACCCTGCATGTGTATTTTTGGGAGGGATTGCTTTGTAGATCTATCAAATGGTTGAAAATTTGCTTCTAGGGGTAATAATGTGGACTGAAAAAAAAATTGGGGGAACTCTCAGTTCACAAATATCTAATAGGCTTGGTGACAATATCTTATTAAGTTGTATCGGGACTCTCCAAAATCTGTTATAGAGTTTCTACCTGTCTGGAAATGCTACAGATTGGGTTTAGCATTTTAGCTCAAGTTTCTATTCCACATATCCTTGACTCCCTTAAATCAATATGTTTTTTGTTTTACTGTTCATTTCCTCTAGCAGAATAGGACTTAAGTCACCAGTGAGATACTGTAAAATATATTGACCTAAGGGAGATTGATATGTTTTCTAATTTTAACTTCTTTGGAACTTTAGTTGATGTAAATTCCCTTTGCTGTAGTTTGCCAAGTTCTGTGTACTCTAGTTCTAATGAAAATTCAGACCAAGTCAAGGAAAGAGTCTGAAGGTAATGAAATTCTCCTCTCCATTTGTGTCTGTTCTGTTTCAGGAAGACATAGTATAGTGCTAAATTTAGGTTGTCTTTGGAAAAGAGTGGAATTATGTTTTAACTCTAAAATTATTAACAGAATTTGCTTTATCCAAAATACAACTTTTTAAATTAGCCATCATGATCTTTATAAACATTCAAAATTAAGGAAGAACATAAACAATGCAGTCTCATTAAATTTAATCAAGTTCAAAAAAATTCTAAATTTAAACAATCTTCATAAAGCATTGTGTTATCATCAAAGCATTAAATAGTACATTGGATTTTAAAAGTATTAAAAATTACTAAGTATCCATTTATAACAAAATTTATTTTATGATTGCAGACACCTTCAAAACAAATCTACAGTCGATTGCAATGCATTTTGATATGTAAAAGCACCATTAATTACTGTTAATGGTACTTTTCTTATTTATGTAAATATGTCATCTGTACCAAAGCTCTTGCCAGTTATTTCTTACTTCTTGCTTGGCAGTTTAAATATCTTAATTTATTAATATTTGCAACAAGTAGAGAATAAACATGTTGTTTTTGATGAATGGCGATTGGCGACACACTGTGTTTGGGCTGAGAGTAGACATTAGCTTGCTGGCAATTAGCTTCTGGATGCCCTTCACTCCAAGGTGTATCTTAGATTTGAAAAATTTTAGTCTCACTCTATACCTTTTCATAATTTGTGCCTAGCAAGTTACACTTGGTGTATGTTTCTGCTATGATATTATTTTTTTAATTCACTTTAGTGAAAATAAGGTTTTTGTTTTGAATACATTTGGTACACCAGGATTTTCTTCCTTCTTATTATGTCTTTTTATCCCTGCCTGAGGTAGAATGGTCATGCCACTGTTTTAACAGTTTCCATGTTGTAATAGCAGTGGTAGTGGTGGTGGTGATGGTGGTGGTGGAGATTGTGGTGGTAGTAGTAGTAGATTATTCTTGCAAACTCATTCCCCAAATCCAAAGTGATGCCTTAGAGACTCACCAAGGATTTTCATCAAGTTGGCATTAAAATGTGTGCTATAGTTTAAATATGAGGTGACCTCCAAACACTCATGTCCTATACAATGCAACAATTTTCAGAGGTGAAATGTTTAGGTTATGAGAGCCTTAATCTAATCAGTACATTAATCCACTGATATGGGTTAACTGGGTAGTAACTGTAGGTAGGTAGGTTGTAGCTAGAGGAGGAGGGTCACTAGCATCATGACTTTGCGCTTTACATTTTTTTTCCCTGGTGAGCAGAGCTCTCTCTCTACTTGCTGATTGCCATGTCCTAAGTTTTTTTCCTCCTTCCTCTGGTGGTCTTCCTCACCTTAGGTCCAGAGCCATGGAGTCTGTGGTAGAGATGTAATAAAATTGAAGGAATCTCCCAAATTTAATTCAGAGCATTGTGGATTCTCTTGCAATTATCCAACCATAAGCTACCCTAAGTGACCCTTTGACTGAGGTCTTTTAAATGTTTAAGGTGCTAGTGTGTTCAAAGTCTTGGAAGAGAGCCACACAAAGGACAACTTTTCTATTTGCTTTTGAGCAGGTGGTACTTATTATGTTTATTGTTATGATATATCTAACACACTCTCAAACGTGTGTAATTAGAGGAAGAGAAGGGTTAAAAGAGGCTAGTAATGCAAACGAAGGTGAGCTATCTAAGTGTGCAAGAATTCCTATTCCTGATGTAAACTCACCAGGACTTGGGTGGTTATTTTATATGTAATATCAACCAGTATTTCCCTGCTAATCTGGAATCCTCTAAGAGCTTTTAAGTACTGTGTCTACTGTCTCCAGTTCCTGCTTTGGGGGCTGCATGTAGAAGTTAGTCTGGGCTATCATCAAGTAACAAATCTCAGTTCCTTAACCAAATGATTCATTTTTCACCTTTGCCAAACCCATAGTGCTTCTAGGTGACTCTGTAAGGCAGCTCACTTTCAGGAGTACTTTCATCTACTTCTATCTCTGGCATTTTTATCTCAGGGTTTTAGGTCTCATCACAATTGTGGGAGAGACATGGTCAGTCAAACATGGGCCATGAAATGAAACACATCACCACTGCTAAAAGCCAGTGGCCCAGAACTGGTTATGTGACCCTGGCCATCTACAAACATAGTCCACCATGTTTTCAGCAATGGGAGAGGAGCAGAACAATTGGCACTAGTTTGCCACTCTGGCAAGCGTTACCTGGTAAACTCTCTTCCTCTCCCCAGCAGAACCCAGAAGCAACTTCAGAATTGTTCCATGGGCAATGATAGCTGGCAAAAGACAGAAACCCATTAGCTGTCCCTGGACCTCTCTCATAACCCACTGAAAAGGCCTGTGGAAATAGGAATTTGGATGTCATGCTTACTATTTGGTGCTTCAGAAATGAGTAGAAATGGTTTCTTCTGGTAGAATATTTTACTGCCTTATATATTGATATGAATTCACCATTACTCACAACTCTGTTTGATGTGAGAAAGGTGCTTTCCCGTTTTTTAGTTATCAGTCTTGACAGCATTTTAAAACGTAGCTCCAGTTTGCCTGAAATTTACGATCTCCTTTTTATTACAATTCCACAAAAACATTAGAAGGGTTTCAGAACCATGACACAGAGGGGTGAAACTTATTAACAAAGCTTGCAATAAAAGTTGAAATTTATGTTTTGATCCTGGAGTAAGGCTGATGGCATCAAAGTCTTATTCAGCTCAAGGCAATCTTTTCTATGATACCTTGAAGAGCTACTTGATGAGAAAGTCAGATCAGCCCCCACTTGAACCTGACTGTTTCAGTTCAGTTTT
Organism: Callospermophilus lateralis; assembly: GCF_048772815.1. Lineage (NCBI taxonomy): Eukaryota > Metazoa > Chordata > Mammalia > Rodentia > Sciuridae > Callospermophilus > Callospermophilus lateralis. The sequence goes on along the minus strand of NC_135315.1, from coordinate 88,963,411 downwards.
CAATTAGATAGAATTTTCTGGTGAGTGACACTTCCTACCAATTAATTTTGACAAGGGGACCCGGCCCCAAGATGTTCTCAAGATAGGAATATGAGCTAGATGACAGTGAAATAGAATTCTTAGAAAACTGAAGCAGAGTGAAGAAAGCCTTTTGAAGTGGAAAGTTACATTTCAAAATTTTTCTGCAAAAGTGTTTGTTCATGCTGCTCCTAATCAGCCAAGTTTGATGCTTGGTTTTATTTTGAGTAGTTATTTAGTTCAAGATAATATACAAGTAGGGGGCTTGGGTCATGCTCAGAGATAGAGCACTCACCTAGCACATGCAGGGTGCTGGGTTCGATCCTCAGCACCACCTAAAAATAAATAAATAAAGGTATTGGGTCCAACTGCAATTAATATATATATATATATATATATATATATATATATATATATATATATATAAAAGATAAAATAGTAGGCACTGTGATGATCACTAAATTGTATTAGAGGGACAATTATTCCTCCTTTATTCATGGATGACTTTCCCTGGTTTTAGTTACCTGCTGTTTAGCCTTATTGTTCTATAACCTTGCAGTACAATAAGGAGCTAAGATGTGTTGAGAGACAGATCACATCCATGTAAATTTTATTTTATTGTAATTGTTCTATTTTACTTATTACTTGTTGTTATTCTTACTATGCCTAATTTATAAATTGAATTTTTTCAAAGGTTTGCATGTATGGGGGGAAAAACCACAGCATATATAGGGGATAGGGGATATTCTTAGCCACTGCTTCAGGCATCCTCTGGGGGTCTTGGAATGTATCCACTAGGGATAAGAGGGAATCCTGTATTATGCAAAAATAAAAAAGGAGTGATGGAGAAAGAGAAAAATATGGTAAAAAAATGATCAAGCACTTAGGCGTATTTTTAAGAATAAAATGCAAATGACTTACGAGAGGAGAAATCCCTTAAGGAAGGAGTATACTGCTGTTGGAGTTAAAAGATAAGTTTAAAAAAAGGAAAAAATAAGTGAATATTCTGTTCATTAAATATACCAGGAAGAAAAAGTGGGGGAGAGCATCTCACACTGAGGATGTAGACATTCAGTCATAAGCTGTTTTTCTTTTCCTCCTCTCTCTAATAAATACCAAGATTTCCTTGAACCTTTAGTAACTTCTTCAAAAGACACACACACACACACACACACACACACACACACACACTCCACACACCAGCATTATTGAATTCCCACAGCATATTGATTCAAAGTGGCCTTCAGTTAATTTCTATTTGGAACCTCCTGATACTTCTTTTTTTTTAAAAAAATTATTTTTAGTCATACATGACAGTAGAATGCATTTTCATATATAATACATACATGGAATGTATATACATCAATCATATTGTCCATTATATTCTGATGCCCTTCATATCCTCCGTACTCCTCCCCTCCTCTGCCATCCTTTCTCTCTATTCAATCAAATGTGACACAATTTTTTCTTTTTCTCATTAGAATATTGTGTATGTATTCTGTATAACAATGAGGTTCTCCTCCCATCTTCTGTGCAACTCCCCTTCTCCTTCTTTTTCCCTCCCACCTCTAGTCCCTATTTAGTGGTAGTCTTCTTCTCATGCTCTTCTTCCCTATCCCATTTTCAGACACCCCCCCAATATCAGAGAAGACATTTGGCATTTGTCTTTTAGGGATTGGCTAACTTCACTTAACATAATCTGCTCTAATGCCATCCATTTGCCTGCAAATGCCATAATTTTATTATTTATTAGTGCTGAGTAATATTCCATTGTGTATAAATGCCACATTTTTTAATCCATTCATCTATTGAAGGGCATCTAGGTTGGTTCCACATTCTAGCTATTGTGAATTGTGCTGCTATAAACATTGATGTGGCTGTGTCCCTGTAATATGCTCTTTTTAGGTCTTTTGGGTGTAGTCCAAGAAGAGGAATAGCTGGGTCAAATGGTGGTTCCATTCCCAGCTCTCCAAGGAATCTCCATACTACTTTCCCAATTGGCTGCACCAATTTGCAGTCCCACCAGCAATGTATGAGTGTACCTTTTTCCCCACATCCTCGCCAGCACTTATTGTTGTTTGACTTCATAATGGCTGCCATTCTTATTGGAGATGGTATCTTAGAGTAGTTTTAATTTGCATTTCTCTAATTGCTAGAGATGGTGAGCATTTTTTCATGTATTTGTTGATTGATTGTATATTCTCTTCTGACAAGTTTCTGTTCAAGTCCTTGGCCCATTTGTTGATTGGGTTATTTGCTTTCTTGTTGTTTAACTTTTTGTGTTCTTTGTATACTCTAGAGATTAGAGCTCTAGCTGATGTTTGAGGGAAAAAGATTTGTTTCCCGTATGTAGGCTCCCTATTCACCTCGCATATTATTTCTCTTGCTGAGAAAAATCTTTTTAGTTTGAATTCATCCCATTTGTTGATTCTTGGTTTTAACTCTTGTGCTATAGGTGTCTTATTAAGAAATTTGGGGCCTGCTCCCAAGTGATGAAGATTAGGACCAACTTTATTTTCTATTAGTCCCAGAGTCTCTGGTCTGATTCCTAGCTCCTTGATCCATTTTGAGTTGACTTTTGTGCATGGTGAGAGAAAGGGACTCAATTTCATTTTGTTGCATATGGATTTCCAGTTCTCCCAGCACCATATGTTGAAGATGCTATCCTTTCTCCATTGCATGGTTTTAGCACCTTTTTCTAATATAAGGTAGTTGTAATTTTGTGGATTTGTCTCTGTGTCCTTTATTTTGTACCATTGGTCTACCAGCCTATTTTGGTGCTAGTATCATGCTGTTTTTATTACTATTGCTCTATAGTATAGTTTAAAATCTGGAATCGTGATACCACTAATTTCACTCTTCCTGCTTAAAATTACTTTAGCTATTCTGGGTCTCTTGTTTTTCCAGATGAATTTAATGATTGCTTTTTCTTTTTCTGCAATGAATGTCATTGGGATTTTGATGGGAATTGCATTGAATCTGTAAAGTGCTTTTGGTAGTATTGCCATCTTAATAATATAAATTCTGCCAATCCATGAGCAAGGTAAAACCTTTCATCTTCTAAGGTCTTTTTCTATTTCTTTCTTCAGGGTTCTGTAGTTTTCATTGTATAGCTCTTTCACCTCTTTTGTTACGTTGATTCCCAGATATTTTTTTTTTCCCGAGGATATTGTGAATGGAGTAGTTGTCCTCATTTCCATTTCAGATAATTTGTCACTGATATACAGGAATGCCTTTGATTTATTGGTATTGATTTTATATCCTGCCACTTTGCTGAATTCAGTTACTAGTTCTAGAAGTTTCTTGGTTGATTTTTTTTTTTGGGGGGGTCTGCTAGGTATAGGATCATGTCATCGGCAAATCTGATACTTCTTTTTAAAAGCAATTAAAATAGATGTGAAAACTATTAGTCTGATGTTGAATCATAACCACTTGAAATACATTTAGTCAATGCTGGTATTTAATTATCTACTGAGATCATTTTTTTATAATAATACTATTAGTTTTCAATTGACAGGGCTTATATTAACATTCAATATATGTTTTTAAAACCACAGAGGCAATATATAAATGTACTTTATTATTTAGTATATGAATGCATTTTCATTGTTTAACCAGTAAAAAAAAAATAGGAGTAATCTATCCCTTCACATTCTCCCCCAGTCATTCTCTAATTAGTGGTAATAATTTAAAACAAACAAACAAAAAAGTTAGTCATGAACAGAGTGCAGGGGTCCAAGCCTGTAATCCCACCATCTCAGGAGGCTGAGGCAGGAGGATCACAAGTTCAGGACTAGCCTCAGCAACTCAGCATGCCCTAAGCAATTTAGTGAGATTCCAATCTCAAAATAAAAACCTAGGGATGTAACTCAGTTGTAAAGCACCCCTGGGTTCGATACCTAATAACAAAACAAACTGACAAAGGTAGTCAGGCATGAATGTTTTTCTACATTTTCCCTAGGTGTTGTACCTTGCTAAATACCATCAGGAACATACGTACATTTTTAAGTAGGTGGTTATCCTGCTGTAGCCAGAATGAACCTTCTAAGGGGAACTGTGGAAAATCTCACAAAAGAAGTCTACATGGAGCTAGAAGGTTTGGGGAACTGGAACTTGTCATGAAATTGTCTTGGTAGATAATCATTAGTTTGTCACTTAGGCGTTTTCTGGAATAAAGTGAATCTGTGGGTTGAGCACAAGATGCTGAAAGAGCTTGTAAGAAAGAGCTGAGGCTTAGTAATCACCCCTTTGTTAGGAACAGCTTATCTGGTGGCAAGTAATGTTTCCAATAATATGCATGTCAGATTCCTGATGAAACCTTCTAGTTCAACTGTACATTTCCAGGTTTTAATCTTGTCCTTATGAAGCAATGCTAGCGTCATGTGTCATCAGGTATTTTTCTATTTTGAAACATTGATATTAGCTTCATTGATTATGAAACCTATGAACAATTTTAGAATAATGCTTTTATATGATTTTTATTTAAAAGAATTATTATTTAAGGGAAAACCCATTCGCTTTTCTTTGTATCAGAGGCTGAACCAAGGGATGCTTAACCACTGAGCCACATCCCCAGTCCTTTCTATTTATTGTCTTTCTTTCTTTCTTTCTTTCTTTCTTTCTTTCTTTCTTTCTTTCTTTCTTTCTTTCTCTTTCTTTCCTTCTTTCTTTCTTCCTCCTTCTCCTCCTTCTCCTCCTCCTCCTCTTCCTCCCCCTCCTCCTCTTCTTCCTCCTCCTCCTCCTCTTCCACCTTCTTCTTCAAGGCAGGGTGTCACTAAATTGCTTATGGTCACTAAGTTGCTGAGGTGGGTTTTGAACTTGGAATCCTCCTGTCTCTGCTGCCTGAGTCAATGGGATTATATGTGTGTGCCACAATGCCCAGCTCTCCCCCCATCTCCACTTCCATTTTCTTTCAGTGTATGGAAAAATAAGGTTCCTGAGAGAGGGGGAAGCCCAAAAGAGAGCTAAGGATCTGGAGGAATCTGAAATGGGTTTAGGAGATAAGACTCTAGGATGTTGAAAAGTTGATCTGACTTCCCTTGAGGGAAGAACTTGGAACCAAAAAAACTTGTAAGGTGATTTTTACAGTAGAGATTAGAGAAGGTGAGGGCTGAATTTAGGGATGATGGAGTGAAATGAACACAAAAGAGCAATATCCAGAAATATAACCATAGAACTTAGATGTCTTACTAGACTGGTGAGTAAGGGTGGGAGTCAGAGGCATCCAAAATGTCTGGCATATTTCTACCTCAGGCAATTGGATCCAGACCAGTTGAGTCAATGCTGAAATAAAAAGAAGTAAACAATAAAACAGGAAAGGATGGGGTTTTGTTGTATGAAGTAGGCAGCAGGCAGGGAGTTCAATCATCAGAATGAACTAATGCATCTTTTGTTTATAACTTGGCTACAAAGTGACAAAATACTATCTCCGATCTACTTCACCGAGTACTACCACAATGATTGAAGGACATCTAGGCGAGAATCATCTCCATCTTACAGAAAAGAAAACTGAGGCTGACTGAAGGTTTAAGTCAAGACTTAGAGTTGTAAGACAGTGGATGAAAATCCTCCCAGTAGAACTTGAAGCCTTTTGTGCTAATCCTCCTCACTTGCTGCCCACACCTTTTCCTCTTCTCAATAGTCATTTACTTTTGTATTTGTTATTTTAAGCACAGTGTGAGCATACACATTGTCTGTGCATTCATGCCTGTTTGTGTTTAAAGCTGTGGAATAATGAAATTAATTCCATTTTCTAGTCCAAATTTGGCTGGCTGCCAGATAAATTATGACCTTGGTTACATTCTTCATGATTGTTGGAACTCTGGCTCCTGTAGAGAGCTTTGGAAGGATTCATCTCAGGAGTTCCTTCCAGTTGGAGGGTTTGATGGTTTCAGGTTTCAGTGCCTCAAATGCATTTCAGCATCTCAAAAGTACACTTGGAGTGCAAAAGTGGGTTGTTTTGTCATTTATATTATTTCATCAAACATGTTTGGCATGCATTATTTTAATGCACAGAATCTACCAGCATTCCTTTTCAACAGTGACATTGGCTAATGCTCCATATTCTCCCCCTTGCCCTTTAGTCTTGATATCCATGAACATGGATATTTCTGTACATTTATATAGATCTTCTTTTATTTCTTCAATTATAATTTTGAATATTTTGAATATTTCTCACTTAAATAATACACACACACACAACGGGTCACACACACACACACACACACACACGTGTGTGTGTGTGTGTGTGTGTGTGTGTGTGTGTGACATTTAAACCCAAGTACAAATTTCTTACTTTCATTTGTTGGTCATATAGATGACACAGCATTTTAAATTTCAAATTCCAATTGTTACTTGCTGGTGTATTGGAAACTAATTAGCTTCTTCATATCAGCTTTTATCTTGTAGCATTGCAATGGTTGCTTATTAGTTCTTAAAGTATTTTTGTTAATTCTTTGGGATTTTCTGAATAGTCAGTTAGGTCATCTAAAAACAAAGACAGGTTTATCTTGTTCTTTTCAATCTTTTAGTTTTTTTTTTTTTTCCTTACTGCTTACCTAGGACTTCTAGTACAATGTTAATAAGATAGTTAAGAAATGACAACTTTACTTCATTCCCAGTATTATCAGTTTCCTATTACTGCTAGGACATATTACCACAAACTAATGGCTTAAAACAATAGGTATTTATTCTCTCAGAGTTCAGGAAGCCAGAAGTTCAAAAATCAAGGTTTCAGCAGGGCCACACACCTATCAGACTGTAGGGGAAAATCTATTTCTTGTCTCTTCTGCTTTTGATGGCTCCTTGCTTTGTGACTACAATACTCTAATCTTTGTGTTTCTGGTCACTTTGTTTGTTTGTTTGTTTGTTTTTGTTAATCTCTTCTTTCCACTAACCTCTCTTTTATAAAGACATCTAGGTATTGAGGTGGATTTCATGAACCTGTCAGATGATTTAGGGTAATCTTCTCATTTCAAAACCTTGATTTAGTTTTAGCTGCAAAGGCACTTCTTTCAAATAAGGTAAACTATTGATGTTTCAAGAATTAGTCAACCTAGTACACTTACCTTTAAGGAAAAAACATGTTTCTCAGCATTAGGTTTTATGTTATGTTAGGTATAGGGTTTTATTTGTTGTTGTTGTTTTTGGTTTTTAGATTTTTCTCCATCCAGTTAAATAAGCTTCATCTATTCCTAGTTTGCTAGGAGTTTTTAATCATGGATGAATGTGGGATTTTTGACAAATACTTTTTGGTAGCTATTGATATAACATTTTCTATAATAAATTACATGAGTTGATTTTTGAATGTTCAAAAAGCTAGTGTACCTGGCATAAATCCGACTTTATTGAAGTGCACAATTAACTTTATACACTGTTGGAATTAATTTACTAATAGTTTGTTGAGAATTTATACATTTGTGTCAAGAAGAGTTACTGACTTCTAGTTTTTCTTTCTTTTAATGGGTTTTATCGATGTGTTTTGATTTCAGTATAAGGTAATGCAGGTATTAAAGAATGATGTAGAAAGTGTACCCTCTGCTGCATTTCTCTGATGGGCATTATAGGGAACTGTTAGCATTTCTTAAATAAATGATAGAATTCATCAGTTAAACCATCAGATTCTCATAGTTTCTTTTTTGTAAAGTATTGCTTCAATTCCTTTTACAAATATAAATGTATTCAGTGTATTTCTTTTTGTGTGAGTTTTGGTAGTTTGTTTCAAGGGATTGGTTTGGTTTATTTAAGTTAGCAACTTTGAAACCACAGAATTATTTCTAATATTCCCTTATCTTGTTATTGTCCATGGGGTCAGTAGCAATAATGCTAATTTCACTTCTAAAATTAGTAATCTGCATCATTTCTCTTTTTCTCCTGACCATTCTTTGGTTTTGTTAATTTACTCTGATATTTTTTTCTATTTCATTATAGTTTCTGCTTTAATTTTTATCTGTTTCATATGATTGTTTTTGGTTTAAATTGTACTTTTTACTCTTTGTTTTCTAAGATGGAACTTTAAATTGTTGATTTTAGATCTTTATTTGTGTTACAGACATTTAATTTTTAAGATTTCTGCTAAGTATTTTTCCTCTACACTTATGAAATTTTACTGAGTTGTATTCTGATTTTTATTGAATTGAAAATATTTTTAAGTTTCTCATTGTAAAATTTTCTTTAGCAGATGTTATGTTTTGTCTTTGTTTGCTTGTTTGTTTTGTTTCTAGTTGAAAACAGAAATAATGTCTCAGGTGATAGGAACTGAGGAGAACATTCAGGTTTTAATATGAGGTTTTATGTTAATCTATGTAGGAGCAATACTGTGCTTAATTCTTGCCATGACTGAAAAATACCAGAAGCTTCTGCTTCCTATTATTTTATTTTTACTTCTGCCTGCTTATCTTTGGGCTTCCCTAAGAATGCATTCTTAAATAGAGACTGTGTCTTTTGGCTTTCTTTCTTTCTTCCTTGCTTATGGAGAACAATCTAAAAACCTCTCAAATTTTTTTCCTCCCCTGAGATTTTTCTCCTGACTTTATTATAAGAAGAATACGATGGGGTTCCTGGAGGCAAACTCCACCAAAGTATAGAGTCTTCATTGACACTGTGGCTCCAGGAGCTTTTAACTGGAGATAGTCTACATGGAGCCTCCACAATTGGTCAAAATGATAAATAGTTCCTGTTAGTTACTAAGACTATCTGATTTAGCTTCAAGGAATCTCATCTTGGCTGGATTCTTTGTACCTAGCTATGTGTCCACATTTGGGGCTGCTGGTTTGTCCTGTAATCTAAGTTCTCTGATACGTATAGAAATTTCATCATTTTTTAGTTCATTCAACTTTTTTTATTGTTTTGAAATTTCCTTCTTATTGAGAATGAGTGCTTCCAGCTTATGTTGGATGGCTTTTCCAAGAAATTTTCAAGTACATGGTTGATAGGGAACACCTGGCCAAGAAACCAGTTCTATTACTTAAAAAAAGTTCTTAGGTTTTCACTATTTTCTTGTACACCACCAGGACTACAGCAGTGACTATGCTGCCACTTAAGATTTTTTAAAAAAACACATAAATATTCTCAATCTTGTGCCTTTTGTACTTTTGAAACAGAAGTTTGAAAACATTTTGTGCTTGACTTTATTCATTTGTTACAAAAACACTGTTGAGGCATCTCCATTTGCTAAGGCAGTTTCTCTCACCAGTCTGCTTTTACTCTCAGGAGCTCATTGACCACCATAGCAGCTTTACTGTGATGGTCAGTTGGGGGAAAACAATAATTGCCTAATTATTCTAATTTGAATAATGCATATTTTGTGCACATGTAACCACAGATTACAAGGTCTTATTGTGTGGTTGTTTTATGATTGGTGTTGAGAGACCATGTGAGCAAAAGAATATGTCACTTTAGTTTTGACCCTGTATAATCTGGCAGGACAAAACTACCCAACTTGACCTTCTTTCTGGAAAATTTATTTATTGACCACATAGTATAACCAATAACTGCACTGGTCATAGGTATTTACAATAACCAAGACAACTAAGTTTATGGTTTAGCAAGGTATAGCATGGATATCTATTTACTACAAGACTTCCAAATTATTCTTTTGATGAGAGAAAGCTATGCTTTCATATATGCTACATTAAGAGTCTACAACAGCAGTTTGAGCTGGGCAACCTGGCACATGCCTATAATCCCAGCAGCTCAGAGGCTGAGGTAAGAAGATTGCAAGTTCAAAGGCAGCTTCAGTAATTTAGCAAGGCCTTAAGCAACTTCCAAGACCCTGTCTCAAAATAAAATGTAAAAAGAGCCTTCATGAATAACTAATTAGGACAATTTTTAAAAATTTAAGGATTTATTATAAACTAATTAAGACAATGAAAAAGTACTTCTCTCTCCAATGGTGTCATAAATATTAAAAATTACATGTGATGCAATTTTATTGAAAACTTGGTTCAATTTATTAAAATTTATCAAACATGGAAAAAAAGCTGGGGATGTGGCTCAGTCACTTGTACCCCAAACAAAACAAAAACAAAGAGTATACAACCAATTGAGAGAATCTGAGAAGGTTTTAAAAATGAAGAGCCCATTTAAGGTTTGTACTGGGTGATTTCAAGGCAAGTATTACAAATCAGGGAAGTGATTGGAGCCAGGTACTGTGGTGCATTCTTGTAATTTCAGTTACTTGAGAGGTTGAGGCAGGATTGGAAGTTTGAGACCAGGCTGGACAATTTAGTGAGACCCTGTTAAAAAAAAAAAAAAAATATATATATATATATATATATATATATATATATATATATATATATATATATAGACTTTGTGTTGGTGACATAGAGGGGGAGGTCTTAAAATAAGCCCTGATGAATACACTGATCATCTTCCTAAAGAAGCTATTTTAGTTGCTTTATACTTATTTGTTCCAGAAACAAGTTTTTTCTCAGAGCAGGTAGCTAAGTTGTTTTTGCTTGCTGTCAGTAATAATGAACACAGTGCTAAAATATGCCTAATTATAGAACTTTTACAAAGGGACAAAAAAATTGTTTTCATTGTCACAAGGCAGTGAATTTGAATTCTTAAAATGTAGCCATAAGGAGGATTTAAGTAGAAGGCAAATATCCCTGCCCTGTTAAATGAAGGATAAAGAACTTTCTCTTCCTTGCTACTATCATTTTTAATAATTAGATAAATATGGGGAATTTTTTTGTTATTCTAACATCATTCTGTTTGAGAATGCAAATTAAAAACAGATTTTGTTTTCCTAAAGCAAAGTTATAGCCCCTCCTAATAAAAGGAATTTTAAAGCCCCTCACAGTTTCAATCATCTGTGATAAATTTACCATCATGAGTGTCTTCCCTGGTCCCATATGTGGGCTGAACTAGGCAGGGTGGGACAGCCAGCCAGGGGGTATGGAGGCCATGAGTATCTTTTACAGACTTGTCTATTACAGAACTAAGCAGACTCAAATTCCTCGACTCAGTGTTGTGGGCTCTCAGATGCTATATTTTCTCTGTTTTAACAATTTTCAAATAAGTTATTCACATTGTTCAAATAATTTATTTATCAAATTATTTGAAATAGGTGGGCTACTGCCTTGATTCTGGTCCTGTTTCTTGTCCTTGTTGGGTGGTGTCATAAATATATTTTTTGGCACAGATTTATTTTTGTTTCCATAAAATTCAACCATTCCAAACATATCTCATGACCAGTATTCTCAAGTATGAAAAGGAAGGTATAGTGTTTACATTGATATGTGCACATAATGTATGTGAATCACTTACCCCATTTGTAAGATAAATTCTTAGTCAAGTATTCAGGTACAGGATTGCTTACCCATGCATTCCTCAGCTATTTATTGAGTGACTGAAATGGAGATGTTGATATATAAATGGTGCTTAAGTTTTAGAGTTGGGGATTTAGTGGTCAACCTGCTGGTTCCCTACCAGTCCTCAGGAACTTTCTGATCTAGTGAGGGAAAGAAATGTTACCCCAAGAATGAAATGTGAAAGTTTGTATTAGAGCTCTGGCAAGCAGTGTGACAGAGTCATCTGATGTTATAAAATGCACCAGCCTAAGAAAAGTTTTTGTAAGGAGCTGAAGCTGTATGGAAAGTGGAAGGGAGGATAGGAGAATAGAATTGTTAGGAAATAACACGGAAGTGTGTTCAAAGTGGAGAAAACGAATCTGAACACCCTTGGGAGGAAGGACCTAGAACTCAAGGACTTGTTAGGACTGCCAAAATATAAATTTTCATAGTTTTGTATTTTTAAAATATTAATTACTCTAATAAAGGTTATATAAGTGCCTCTTAAATATTTAATCTCTGTGAAGATGAGATACTTTTATTAATTTCTCTAAATGTTTCAGAACCTTAGTCTTTTTCTGATTTTAAATATTTCTGAAAGCTCTTTCAACACATCCTTCAAAAAGTCTGAACTCTCCTTTACACACTTGCCAACAGAAATAGTGCTTTCACACTAAATAAACAAACTAAGAACTTAGGAGGTACCGTTATGTTAATTGCTGTCTCCAAATGGTTATTACTGTCATTTTTGTTTATTGACAATGACTAGAATTCCACCAGCAGTATAATCATCATAAAAAATAGTGAGGCTTTCTTCTAAACAGAAGAATTATACTTCTAATTTAATAAAATTTCTTCTAAAAGAGACTAGGACATTAATTAAAAGAAATATGCAGTCTTTCTCTTACCCTATTCTCTTATGTAGAACATTAGAGAAATCCCCAAATCTCTAAATCTTCATTTTCCATCTAACTGAGAGGCTGTGATAAAATTTCCTGTCTAAGCAAATTATTTTTTATCATAGATGTAATCTTTATGTAAATCTTGAATTTTGAGTGTAGTGCAGTAAGAAACCTGGTCTGATATGGATGGTTTTTACTTCATGGATTTTTTAGCTTGTTAGAAAAACAGGGAGCAGACTTAGCAGTAAGAAACCTGGTCTGATATGGATGGTTTTTACTTCATGGATTATTTAGCTTGTTAGAAAAACAGGGAGCAGATTAGCCACATGTAGGCAAAGTCAGTTACAATCAAATTGGATTACTCTTACCCACAGGTTACTTTGATAGTTCCTTTAAGCCCAATTCAAGGGAGGCTATTTGATTCATCATCATTGTCTGTTGTCGGCTTTTGTTAGTGATACATGGATAGAGCTCTAGAATTTCTTTCTAAAAGTTACCATATCTGTTTGCCCATGGAAAGGTGGAAGGACAGCCCACCCAGGTGTCTGCTGAACATTTGCCATGAAGATTATCTGTATGGATGTATAGGTCTATCTCCCTTTCTACTGAGGTTAGGGATTACAGTTCTAATTTCTTTCTTTCTATGACCCCCATATTCAATCAATGAAAAGGTGGCCATTCAGTGATGTTCTTATCTTCACTGAAGTTTAGAACCTCAGAATATTCTTTGATTAGTTTTGGAGATATTGAAGCCTGAGGTATATAAAAAGGTTGACTGAGTTCACTTTGGGAGAATTGGTAGAGTCTGAATGAAAGGTATTCATTATCATTTCCCACAGGTATCCTGCTTCTCAGGTAGCCCTGGCTTTCCTGATGTGTAATGACTTTGCTTGAATATCATCTGGACTCCATCTCAGCCTTTGTAAATCTTCTCTGTCGCTTAAGGCTCAGCCAATGTGTCTCTATTTCACTTCTGTGATTTTCCCATTCTCCCCGCTGAGTTCTGTTTTTGTCGTTTGTACCTTAAGCCTCATTTCTAGGAGTACTTGTCAAATACTGCCTCATGTTGAGGAGAATTATATAAATGCCACTCCACTCTTGCTCTTTGGAAGCAAGGTATCATTTTGTATTCCTCAGAGAACTAACCATGGGCTGTGCCCTCAATATGAAGCATTCTTGAGTGGATTGGGAGATGTGAGTTAGCACCAAAGTGTGTCAAGGCTGAGTTCAAGTTGGGCTGCCTGTGTCCCGATCTCAGCTGTACTAACTGGTAGCCTTCATGATCTTGTGCCAGTGTTTGTGCCTCGGTTTCCTCGCTGGGTTGTTTTGAAGATGTAAAAAAACAAATCACATAAAGTACTTAATACTACACTTGGATTCTCACAGGTTAATAATTTTTGTGGACAGGAATTCAGAATTTATGTAGAAGCTATCCCCAACTGCTCTTTTCTACATCCACAGATGTCATTTGAGTTTCAGTTTTCTGTGAGATATTGTGTTGTATCCAAAGTACAGAAATGAATGATAAATATCTCAATCAAATGAAAGAGATAAGATCAATTTCAGCCACAAAGTTTCAGGGTGGCTGAGTGTAGGAGTGTTTTGTGGCAGTGATGTGATGAAGTGAATTTTATAGTAAAAGAGAGTATAAATATACCATAAGTGTCATTTAACCTTGATAATTACTGAGCAGTTGATAATGCAGGGACAGGGATTCCAACATCAATAAGGGCAGTTGTTTTTAAGTAACATCTAATCTCTGGTTTAGTCCATTTCGAACTTTGTCATAAACAAGCCCATTATCAAAAATGCTATTTAGGAACTAATACAACCTAAGGTACTATTTTTTTTCTTTGTGCAGATAAACTATCAGTGACCTCAGAGGAGGAGATAAGAAAGTAACCCCTAAACAGCAACAGTGAACTGTATCATTGCATAGATTCTTGGTAAAAAACAGCAAGTAGAATATCTGCCATAGGTTAGGCATAGTCCTCTTTCACTGTTCTGTGTAGAAAAACCTGCTTTCCCAAGTTTAAGAATGCTCTCTCAAATGTCCTTTCTATTTCCTATTGAAAGGAGATCATCTTTAGTAGACTCTTCAATGAAGCATGGTTTAATAGCAAGATATGGCATTTTGTGGAGATGATAAAATCCTTTCCAATGTGCCGTCACACCATAGTTCTGGGTTGGTTCTTTCTCTTCCTGCTGTTATTGCCTTTCTATCTCTCTTGCACATTATGAAATGGCCAAAGCTGAACTAATCTCTGAGTTGAATACAGAGACTTCTTTGAAGCATGGCCCATTTTAATTTGAGGTTTTTCCTTACTATTTTTTTTTTTTTTTTTGCTGAAGAAATCCTTCTATTTGGCTTTTATTTATTTATTTTTTTCTTGAAAAACGGGGTTTATTGATTTTAAACTGGAAATAGTCGTTACAAAAAGTTTTTTTTCTTTTAAATAAATTCACACAAAGAAAGAGAAATAGAAAGTGACAGTAGTGACCAGCAAGAGGAATAATAATTACATTCAACTTAATGTGTGTGTGCGCCAGTTCTGTTTACACTAACATTGGAAAACTCCAAACATGGAATCCAGAACCTCAAATCTGCGAGCAGAATGTCTTGAGATGGGCACGTGGAAGTCAAAGGGTTGCTCTCTCTTTTTTTTTTTTCCCTTTTAGAAGCTATACATAAAGTCGTTTTCCTTCTATACTGTCACAGAACTTTTACATACATTCTCAGTCCTACCTGTGAAAGGCCTAAAGAGAAAGAAACTCAATTTGCAGTCCAACACAATGGGGGGAATTTCTAAAATAAATAATCCCACAGTTTTTTTGCATTTTTTAAAATTAATTTTTCATTTTTTTAAAATAAAATAACCAAAAAAAGTGTAAAGTTACCAAAAAATGTTGAAGAATAATATATTAAAACTGTGGAAAAAAAGGAAAAAGACACGTCACAAAATTTTAAGATTAATATGAAGATCATAATTTAACATAAAAGAATATATTCAATGGATTTTTTCATCCCGATAAATATGAACAAAATTAACAAATAAAAGCATAGTTTGGCAATAAATACGTTTTGATAAGTTAAATAAGCTTTTTTATATTGATGTGCAGTGACAAGCAAAATTTTTGCTCTTCAATTTCTGAAAGTTATATGAAGTTTAAAACCCAGGGAAAAAAGCATGGCATGAGTGCTCTAAGGGTCAACCTACGGTATTCTAGAGCAAAAACCATTAAAGCTACTTCTACAGGAAATTGTTTTACACAGATATTGTATGTGGAATGAATACCATTAACTGCTCACCCCTTACATTTTTTTTTTTTAGCTTTTCTCTCTTTTTTTTTGTTGTTATTTTTTTTTAAAGATGTCACATATGAACTGGGGAACTTTAGCATCAAAATCAAGTCTCTCATAGTCCATCTAGCTTCCCCTTCCTCCCCACTTTAAAAAAAAAAGATTAAGTCACAAAAGTCCCACTTATATCAAAAGCTTCATCTGCTTTTTCAGCCTTCCTTCCTGCAGACCTACACAAACCCAGGCAAGATTAGTCAACAGGGGTTCAGGTTGGGATGAAAAAAAAAAAAAAAAGATTTTCAATGTGGAGACAAGTTTCCCCAAAAACCCAAGTCCAGCAACAATTCTCCTAAGGGAGGGGGCAACTTTCTACTGGAAGAGGAGAAAGTGTATGGGAGACTGAAGAAAGGGAAGGTGCAGTCGTGTCGTCAGTCGGGGGAGCTGCTGGTTCTGGGTCTCCCCCCTCCCCCTCCCATGGGCAGAGGCTCAGGGAGGCCCACGGGTGCCCCCTGGCGCTGAAGAGGTAATGTAGTCACAGTGACAAAGTTAGATAACAAGGCACTAAGTTGCTTCTGTAAACTGTTACTGCTTTTTCTTTTGTGATTTGGCACTTAAGGCTTAAGCCGGGGGCAAAAAAAAAAAAAAAAAAAAGGCATCTACTAACATATATGGGACTTGTCTGTTATGCGTGGTGAGTGGGCGATAAAATTGAGGGAGGGGTTTCAAGCCAGAGGAAGCTACTGACAAATTGACTTGTCCTTATGTTAGGAGGGTAAAAAGAGGGAGGGGGAGCATTCCAAGGTTCTGGGGGAAGGGGTTGAGCTTAACCTTGTTAATGTAGGGGTTGTGGGGAATGGGGTGGGTAGGGAGGTGAGGGTATTGGGGTGTGGGTGTGGGGAGAGGGGAGTGGAGGCAGAGGGGTCCCTCCCTACCTTGGTTTAGTCATCTGAGATGGAAAGTCTGCTGAAAATGGGCAGGCGTCTTGAGTTGTCCAAGGTGGGGGAGTCTGAGCCATTGTAGCTGTTGCTGGAGCTGCTCAGGTAGCCCTCCTGGTCCGAGAGAGAATCCTGAGGGCTGGGAGGAGAGTCAAACATGTGAGGGGACTCAGACATGGGCCGGAAGAGGAAGGTGGTGGGGGAGCCACCCCCAGGTAGCCCCATACTAGGGGCAAAGAGGCTTGCCAGCTCCTGGCTGGAAAAGGCAAAGGGGTTATTGGTGCCATCGGGCAGGGTAGGTGAGCCCAGGAGGTCATCGGCGCTCAGGATGGGGGGTGGGGTGATGGACGTGGGACTGTCCAGCAGCCCCGTGGCAGCGGCGGTGACAGCGGCACTGGGAAACCCAGCAAAGCTAAAGCTATGCTGGTGGCGGGAACGGTCAACGGAGAGGTCCCGGCCTGGCCAGAGCGCGGCGCTCCTCAGCGTTGTGGATGAAGTGGCAGCGGGGCCCATAGGGGCAAAAGCCGATGGTATAGAAGGTACGGCACAGCTCCGTCTGGTACTTGGGATGGCGGGTCAGGCTGCGGAGCTTGTGGATGCCGTGTCCCCGTACTTACAGGCACCGTTCTCCTCAAAGGGGCGGCACAGCTCCGTCCTGTAGCGGCTGGAGTTGACGTGGCCACTCCCGGGCTGCTTCTGGGTGGGCAGCAGCCGCTCACCCCCTTCAGAGAAAGAGTGATCTCGGAAGCGGCTCACCCTTGAGGCTGCTGAGGAGCTGGTTCTGGTGGAATTTGGAGCTGGGCAGGGTGACAGAGTGCCTCTGAGGGAAGCCTCCACCAGCAGGGGTACCCACTGCCTTCCTGTCCAGGCAGCCACCTGCACTGGGAGTACTGTAGTTGAGCATCTTGTTACCCTTGCATAAAACTTCGTTCAAGTCGAAGATGGTAGCAGACACGAGGGTGGTGGTCATCGTGGGAGCTCGCAGGGGCAGGGGCGCTCGAGGATCTGGTGTGTCGTGAAGGTCCCGGTGCAGGGAAGGCGCAGCCTCTGGCTTTCCGGTCTGGAGTCCCACACGTCTGCTCCCGGCGCCCCTCGCCTTTCTGACTCTCCCCTTATTTGGCTTTTAATAGAGGTCACTCTGTGAACAATATTTCATAACCAGTTTTCAAAGTTGTGCATTTATATGATAATTTATAGTCCAACACTTTTATATTTGCACATTTATTATGATTTCTGCTGCCTGTTCCTTGAAAGGGGAAACAGCTTCCCTATCCCCATGGATGTGAGGTCAGTGAGGCAAAGGCCTGGGCTATTGAAAATATGGAACCTAGTTTTTGAAGATAGAATCCTTTCACCGTGCAAGAAAAAAAAAGAGAAAATAAAAAACTTAAAAATGACTCTAACCAAAATATAAATTTTATTTTAAGGACACAGGTATGCCTTTCTACAACAGAAAATAGTGGGGCAGGACCTCACAAGAAAAGTCAGGCAAGAACTAGGTGCTTTCAGTCTCTGCTTTAGTATTCTTTTTCTTTCTCAGCTTTCTCTACTTCTTTATACCTTGATCCCCAAATACCTGCATGATACAGTCTCCTAGACCACTGAGTCTGTCATTTGTGTGTACTACATCAATACAGAAAAACTCCTTCCTTGAATTCTAATTCCAGATTCTCTAGATTGAGAGACTGATTGGTACCCCTTAGTTATTTCAGTTCTGGGTGTTTACTGTGAACTTGGTGGAGGGTCATTTCCAGAGAAGGGTTGTGGGCCTGGATAGACATTCAAACGTGTCTTGTAACCACCCCATAGGTTAGTAACTAATTACGAGGTCAGGGTATTCACCCATAAATACATAACTCAGTATTTTTTTATAATTTGCAATAAGTTTTTTCTTATTATTTCATCATTTCCCCCTCCAAGTTCCCATAACCTTTTGTGGATTCCTTTTCTAAATTTTTGTTGTAACACATTTCTGTCTTTCTCCTTCTCTATGCCATGAACTTCTGGAGGACAGTTACCAGGTATTATTCAATGTTCAGATTCTAGATGCATGACATAATGCTAGTATATATTAAGAGCTCAGTAAGTGCTGGTTGAATGAAGAGATAAAGATTAATTAACATCAAAAGATATTACTGGTACTCATAAAATTATGAAATCTGTTTTATGTTTAGAATTATGAACAAATAAAAGATAACTCAGATAAAAAGATCTTTCTAAAGCAATGAGAAAAAAACTACTATGTTGTGAAGGTATCAAGGAGTGTTGGGTCACAGCTTACTAAGAAAACAACAAGATTCCTTCACAGAAATATTCCCTGACCTGCCAAAAAACTATATGGTATAGTCAGTTGTCCATTGTTGTAACAATACCTAAGGAAAGACTCAAGGGAGTAGCCTTTATTTTGGCTCCTGTTCTCAATATATGGTCATTTGACCCTGTTACTTTAGACCTTTTATGAGGAAGAATATCATTGATTGGTGTGTGTGGTGGAACATAGCTGTTCACCTCATGGTGGCCAGGAAACAGAAAGAGGTAGGGAAAGAGAGACTGGTCCCAAATCTACCTGTCAAGGACACACTACCAGTGACCTAATTTCTCCAACTAGGTCCCACTTCTCTAATGTTCCCACAAAATAGTACCACTAGGTGGGAAACAAGTCTTCACTCCATGAGACAGGGGATGGGGTTGCAGGGGATTCTAGAACCAAAGTATAAAACAATGAAAAAAATTTCTACATTTCAAACAAGTAGATGGTGAAATTCCAATAACAGAATATACCAACTGAAGTCTCATGTAAGAGGTGAAAAGCTGAACATTTCTTGAAAACTTAGCTGTTCTCTTTTAGTTATTTTGAAAGTAGCTGATTATCTACTGTATTAGTTTTATAGTAATGTCATAACAGTTTAGCACAAAAAGTGACTTGAACAATAAAATGCATTATTTAACAGTCTGGAGATTGGAAGTCTGAACTGGGTTCCGTTGAGCTAAAATCAGGATGCCATAGGGCTTGTGTTCCTTTCTGGAGGCTCCAGGAAGGTGTCCATTTATTTGCCTTACACTTTCTAGAAACTTGACTCGTGGTTTCTACTGTCTTAAAAGCCAGCAAGGGCAGTGAATTCACTTTCACTTCTTGTGACTGTGACTTTCTCTTCAGCCTCCCTCTTCTACTTTTTGAGGACACTGGTGATTACTGGGACTGTTGAGATAGGACTCTTTGTGTTGATATGGGTTCAGGTTAATCTCTGTATTGTAAAGAGAGCTAATGAGCAACCTTAATTTCATCTGCAACCATAATATCCTTTGCCATTCAAAGGTTCTGATATGGACATCTTTTGATGACCATTTTTCTATCTACCATACCTACTGTGATCATAGTAAAGTGCCTGGAAGACTAGAAATGTAAACAATGTGCATTTATTTTAATTAAGGAGGCTTATTGACTAAATGGCAGTCAGTATCAGATAATCTTAAAAATATCTGAGCACCTAGTGTATGTCAAAAGATATATTCAATGCACTAGGGTAATATGGCTGTGAGCAAGACCCCACTTTTAAAAAATATATTAGTTAGTATTAAATATAAAGTGATTTCCCCTAAAACTGGTAGAACTTAATCTGAGAATGAAAAGTTAAAATAATTACTTATCTCAAAACCATATTTAACACCCTTAATCAAAAGGGATATAGATTTTTAAATGTAAGAACATCTTGCTAAAACTTTGAGGTTTTGACTCATTTTCAAAGAGTTTAAAACAATAGTGTGCTAATGGCAGAAAAGATATTTTTAGTTAACTTCTTTGCCCATTTAGACTTCAAGAACAAGTTTGGGCATCCATGAATGATATTCATAGTTTGCATTTAAATTTAAAGGTTATTTATTAAGTGACATTTTCAGTGAGATACAAAACCTACCTCCTGGTTAGTGATTGCGTGAAGTCATTTTTAGTATGTGTGAGAGAGCAGTGAATCAGAATATTTATAGATTAGTGCTTTTAAAAATGTCCTTCAATGGGGCTGGAGATGTGGCTCAGGCGGTAGCATGCTCACCTGGCATGCGTGAGGCCCGGGTTCGATCCTCAGCACCACAGACAAAGATGTTGTGTCCACCAAATACTAAAAAATAAATATTAAAATTCTCTCTCTCTCTCTCCCAATCTCTCACTCTCTCTCTCACTCTTTCTTTAAAAAAATGTCCTTCAAATATGTGTGCATATTATAGCTTCATGGAATATCAAGTCCAGGTTTTTACAGGATTAGGGCTAAATATCACACAGCCTGGATAAATGGCTTGGTACTTCTCTGTTTATAGTAGTTGACAATTTAGAAAAAAAATAATGCCAGAAAAGTAATTTGTTACAGCAATTCTTATGTCACATGTTATTTTTTTAAAAAAAATTTTCCTGAATTGACCATTAGTAAGTTCTTCCATATTTGCTGAGTAAATGAATGGAGGGATTAATGATATTTAATGTAGAAAGCACTAAATATGAAACCCTTTAATGTTTCAGACAGATTTTGTAGGGGTAATTGGCATTGTGTCAGAGGCGTGGGGAGGCACACAATAAATATAGGGCATCTTAGGAGGGAATTTTACTTACATATTTTGAAAGAACAAAGTTAAATATTATACCTGGTGAGTAACTTAAAACATTTCTTATTATAACAATATTCCTTAAATATTTCTTATATTACTGAGAACCTAATTTACATAAGATTTTTATAATAGCATTACTTTTTCATCTTACTTTTATTATGTTTTCAAATTTTTTTATTACTTTCTACAATTTGCAAACATTTCCCATTGACTGTGTGCATGTATGTGTGCATGAAATCAAATAGTCCTATAAAGTCTGTTATTTAAATAAGAAATAAAGCAAAACCCTTACAATATCTCCTTCCCTCTTCCTGATACTGTTTTTAATGCATTATTTTAGTATTTAGCTCCATACCTCTAAATACATTGTAGTGTATTTATAGTTCTAAGGTTTTTATTTTTGTTTTTGTTGTTGTTTTAATTCAAGCTTTTTGTTTCTTGATTTTTGACTATGGAAACAGAGGACTTAATACTCTATTGTACACATGCCACTTATGACTCATCTCTATCCTAATGCAGTTTTATTGTAAATTAGATGAAATCAGTATTAAAGTATTAAATATTTACATTAGACTACAGTGTAATTTGTGTGTGTGTGTGTGGTGGGATTGAACCCAGGGCCTTGTGGGCACTTTACCATTGAGCTATACATCCAGCCCTAAGTTAGTGTACTATTTAAATGTCAAATGAAGCTGAATGATAGGCAAGACAGAAATTATGATGGTAGTTTACTTTGATTTTGTTGTCTTTGGATATAAAAATTATCTTGTTTTACAATGTGTTTGGCTTTATTTATCCCTGTCTCAATCCCAGAATCTTAATCATTTGTTATAATACCTCTGTGTGTTTTTCACACACTTCCAGCATCCTATCAGTTTTATCTTCCTGTAAGTCCCTCCTGGAGCCTGCTTTGTTATTTAGGTACTCCAAGCCTGGCAACCTGCTATTTTGCCCCCTATTGGAGGAAAGCTGAAGTCACTGGCCAAGGTGGGGCATGGCAGTGTCATGGCTATATGGAGCAAGAAAGAGAATCTGGGATATTAAATATTAGTCTTTGTTTCCATTTTGGAAATGGCTGTATTGAGATATTATATATGTACTGTATCATTCACCCATTAAAAGTTCAGTGGTTTTTCATACACTCATAGACTCTACAAACATTATCATAATTTACTTTATACTATTTTCATTACTCCCCAAAAAAACCTCATACTCACTCATAGTCCAAATTTCTAATGCCAACTGTAGTCCTCACTAATTTACTTATCTTTGTATCAGTTGATAGGTGTTTGGGGGTGTTTCCCCCTTTGCCTCCTCAGTTGTGCACATTCATGTACAAGTTTTCATGTGAGCCTACGTTTTTATATCTCAGCATATACCTAGAGGTGGAATTGCTGGGTCATATGGTAATTCTACATGTAATTTTTTGAAAAACAGCTAGGACATTTTTCAAAGAGGAGGCAGAATTTACCACCAGCAGTGTATGAGAGTTCTAATATCTCCCTTTCATTGCAAGCATATCTGTTAACTGTATTTTCAGTTTGAACTATCATTGTGGGTGTGAGGTAGTATCTCATGATGCTGTTGATGTTCGTTTCTCTGTTGGGTGATGGTGATGTTGTACATCTTTTCATGTGCTTGTTGGACATTTGTGTATTGTGCTCGGACAATGTCTGTCTAGATGTTTTATCCATGTTTAAATTTTAGGTTATCTATTATTGAATTGTAAAAGTTATTTATATATTTTGATACAAGTCCTCTCTCAGACACAAGTTGTGGGCAGTTTCTTCAGTATTTCAGATTGTCATTCAGTTTCTTTATGGTTTCCTTTAAAACATGAACTGTTAAATTTTGAAGAAGTGGGGCTGGGGTTGGGGTTGTAGCTCAGTGGTAGAGCACTTGCCTAGCATGTGTGAGGCATTCAGTTCAAAGTCTCAGCATCACATATAAATGAATAAAAATAAAAGTCCATAAAAGTGAGTGTTTTTCCTTGTGCTTTTGGCATCGTATTTAAGAAAACATTACCTAATTCATACACTGGAAAATTTATACCTGTGTTTCCTTTTAATTCTTAGGTCCTTAATCTATCTTGAGTTAATTTTTTTAGATGACATGGCATGAAAGTCATGTTTCATTCTTTTGCCTGTGAATGTTCAGCTGTCTTAGAACCACTTGTTTAAAGAGCTGTTCTTTCTGCATTCACTTAATTCTTGAAGGTATCAAGGATCAGCTATATATCCTACTTTACGGAATATGTCCATATGTGGTTTTCATTTTCAGAGTGTATCTAAGCACTATCATATATGTATCACTGGAAAGGTTTGAAAAGAATTAGTGTTAAAAACAACAACAACACCAACACAACTTTACTATATGCCCAACCCCAGAAGGTTCTGGGAAGTGGACTTTTATTGAAGGCAGACACTGAAGATGAACAGAGGAGGCATGTAATTAAGGTGGAGGTCATAATTAGGTCATATTTTCTCAGTTGGAGATGATATAACCCTCATGCAGGTGATAATTAGTGCTTAGGAACAATATAAAAATTACTCTTTTTATTCACATAAGACATAAAAAGTATACAGCATATCTATGTTATTAAAATTTCAAGAGGTTATTAGGAAAAAAGGGCTCTTCAGGGATTAATAATGAAAAAAAGAAAACAATAGGTTGAGTAAAAATTACATTTCTTCAGAATTTCCTTTGAAATTCTTCAAGTGGTCCATGATGTGAATAGGATTTTGGTATATTGATAAGTACTTGAGCATTCAAGAACCACCTAAACATTTTAAGGGAAAAAAATGAGACTCTTTAGCCAACTAACTAGGATTTGAAGATATTAACTAGATTAGAAGATGTGCAGAGATTTCTAAATTGCTCATCTATAGTGTTTGCTCCATTATGATTTTATACCAGATCTCTATCAACTTTGTATCTGTTAACAAATTTGTTAATGTTATGAGGATTAAATGAGACAGTAGAACTTTTGCCTTCTATTGGTAAAGTGTGGTGTCTGCTGGGGAAATTTTCAAATTTGTTCTTAAATTGAGTGTCTCCAATGGTGACCCTCCACTGCAGTGTTCTTTTTTTCTTTTTTCAGCTGTAGCTTTTCTGACTACTCTTGTTTTTTAATGTATAATGTGGGCTAAGTAATTGGTAGAAAGGCTTTATCAGTGAATATTCAGCTAAAAGTATTGAAAATCTTTTACTAGTTGAACCTGTCAATCTCTCCTTTTGATTTTGCTTTGTTATCTTGTCTGTACATGGAAGTATTATATTTGCCCACCAGGTTGCTGCTACCTGCAGGGCAGTCCTTTGAGAATGTTTTCTCACAGGAATTTAAGGATTGAAAGCAGGGCCAAAGGGAGGTTTAGGTGGGAGGCTTTCTCTGGGGATCTATCTCTGGTATGCATTTCTCCTACTGTGATGAACACAATAAAAGCTGATAGCACATATTTTATGGGTGGTATTCTTAGTCAACCACCTCAGGACATAATTTTAGCAGATCAAATAATTCAAAATAAAAATATTTAGAAAAGTTGGACAAGTTCCTATAAGAAGTCCAAAATGTCTTCGATTCAAGACAAACAAAACAAAACTTTGACTTTATCCAGACCACTTTTCTGGAAGTCAATTCTACTGTGTGAGTCTAGGTTACAAATGAAGAACATATTGACAACTAAGCCCTGTACTTAGTTAATATATATATATATATATATATATATATATATATATATATATATGCGCACGCGCGTGTGTGTGTGTGTGTGTGTGTGTGTGTAGAGATACACACATGCACAACAAATCACATTTTAACTTATGCCATACATTGAAATTTGTTAAATATGTACATTGGTGCAACTGAAACTATGGAATAGTTCTATTCTTTCAAAAATTTCCTTCACACACTTTTGCATTCAACTTCCTTCCTGCCTACTACCCCTGACATCAGGCACTTTCTCTCACTAAATTTTGATTTGTTTTCCTAGATTTGTGTATGAAGAAAATTATGCAGCCTGCACCTATTTATGTTTGACTTTTCTCAATCTTGTAAATTATATCTTTTATTCCTTTTCATTGCTGGCTGGGTACTACTTTTGTCTGATTAGACCAGAATTTGTTTATCTAGTCATCTGGCAATAGACATTTAAGGTGTTTCTACTTTGTGGTTCTTATGAAAAAAGCTTCAATGAGTTTCATATATAAGTATACTTTTGGAATATGTTTGCATTCCTCTTGAGTAAATACCCCATAGTGGAATTATTGAGACACATGATGCATTTATAGTTAATTTTATGAGAAATTCTCCAAAGTGGTTATATTAGTGCTTCACAAGCAACATATGAAATTTCCAATCATGCCTATCCTTGCAAACACTTGATATTGTCAGTTGTCAATGAATCCAAACATAGATACTGTGAAAGTAAAAAGGACTTTATTGGAGTCTTAGGAATTGCAGTTCAGGAGGCAAAAGTTCAGATAGCTCCTAACTAGTGGTGAAGAAAGCAGGAAAGTGGGAGCTTGTATGGGCTACTGAATGTGGAAAAGGAATCTGATTGATCAATAAAAAAATAAGGAGAAGGGATGGGCCAATAAAATAAGAGTCTGGCAACTTCTTGATAATGCATCTTGAGCCTCTGAAAATAGTGTTTTTGTCTAGTCAGTTGTTTAGATCTTTCCAGATGCTTGGGGGCAAAGTGTTAAAGAGACAAAATTCACATTTCAGGCAACAGCTGGAATCCCACTTTAAATCCTGTTTTCATTATTACTTCCTTATGTCTTTTTTTAAAATTCTGATTAGGTGTATATGATGGTGGAATGAATTTGGAATCATCAATACACAGATGGAGCACAACTTCTCATTTCTCTGGTTATACATGATGTAGAGTCACACCATTTATGCAATCATATATGTGCCTAGGGTAATAATGTCTGTCTCATTCCACCATCCTCCCTATCCCCCTTTTCTCTCCTCTCCCCACACTCCTTTGTCCTATCCAAAGTTCCTTCAAAGGCCCAATGTTTTCTCTGATAAGTGGATGCTGCACCTTATATCCTTTTGAGAAGCTTTTTACTGTTGTTTGCTTTGTAATTTTGCCTTATATTTTCATACAGTCTAATTATGTGTGGCATTTCATTTGGATATGAATATACATTCCCCTAATGGCCAATGATAGGCATATTTTCTTGTGCTTAAGATTTATTTTGTATAATGATATTATAACATTTTTGCCCATTGTTAATTGATTTATCTTACTATTGAGTTGGAAGAGTTGATTTATTATTCCAGATTTAAGTCCTATATGAGAAAAATGTATTACAAATATTTTCTCCTAGTCTGAATTGCCTTCTTATTTTCTTAACTAGGCCTTCTAAAAGTTGTTTACTTTCATCAAACCCAAATCATTTTAATTTTCTTTTTTTTTTTTTATTTAAGCATTATGTGTGCTACAATTTTTTTTGGTCTAATTTGAGGTTGTAAAATTTTATCATGTAATTTTTTAAGGGTTTACCAGTTTAGCTTTTTTTTTTTTTGCTTAGATCTAGTTATAATTTATTTTGTGTAATGGTAGAGTGTAATTACAATTAAAGTTTATTTCTTTTTCTTAAGGACAGCCACTTATAGCAGGATCATTTGTTTGGGGTAGGGGAGGGGGAGGGACTGCCTATACTTTGTTAAATTACCTTGCTACTTATGTTGAAATTATTAACTGAAATAGTGACTCTGTTTCTGGATTCTTTATTCTTCTAGATATAAGACTTAGGTGTAGGTATAGATATAGATCTAATCTTTACAATAATAACCATGCTTTCTTGATTATTATTGTTCTTTATTAAGTTTTTGTTAAAAAAATAATCAGGATCCAATTAAACTGGGTGACTCCAACATTATAGGTTTCTATGTAAGCAAACTGAAACCCATCTTATTATGAATACTCAATATAAGCTGTACAAAAATTGTTCTTTACTAGGAACTTTTCACTGAAATAATACAAGTAAGGTCTCCCTTTAGGAAGATCTCTGGACCCTTATGGTGTAGTGCTGTTTTTGCTCAAACAAATTACTTTGGCCCTCAGTTTATTTTTTAACATTAATCTTTGTTCTTTTTCAAAATAATTTTAGCTTTTAAAATCCTTTGTACTTTCATAAAACTTGTATGGTTAGTTGATTTCATCAATTCAATCAAGAAATAACAGTAACATAAATAAAAATGAGAGGGAGGCATTGTTTCAGAGTAGGCTCCTGCACTAGACCCCCATAGACCACATTAAAACTCAAAATGGAGTCACCCATGCTAACATTCCTGTCATGCAACAAAAGCTAAGCTGTTTTAATGAAATATCCTCGATTTAATCCTTATACAAAATGAGTGACCTCAAGTAACCTGATGTTAATCAATTAGATATTTTTCTATCATATTGTCTCACTACCTCTGTCTCTCAGAAAAATTATCTTTCAAATGACCAAAATTGTTTTCTGTCTTTCATTTCTGTTTTTTTTTAAAGCCCCTCTCTGTCTATAAAACCAACCTCTTCTGCTAAGCTCATTAGAACACTTATTCTATTTACTACATTTTATGAAGTGAAGTGTTGCTTGATTCTGTGTCTGAATTTGGCTTTTGGAATTTTTCCTTTTTTTTTTTTTGATGCTGGGCACAAAACCCAGGGCCTCTCACATGCAGGCAAACACTCTGCTACCGAGCTTCCTCACCAGGCTTGTTGCTCAATTCTAGAATTGAAAATAAAGCCAATTAAACTCTTTAAAGCATATTGGTGCAATTTGTCCTTTGACAACAGAGATAGAAAGGTCATTTCATAATGTTAAAGGTGATGGTTTATCCAGTGGACCTAACAGTTCTCAGCTTTAATGCATTTTACAGCAGGGGTGGTTTTGCCATTAAAGTTTAGGAAGGGAAACAGGAAACCTTGATCTTATAGTTCAGCTAGTTTCAGGTTAGAAAGAGTTCTCATCTTATTTAACCACTGTGGCAGAACTGGAAATTGGCTGGAGTTAAAAGGAGCTGGGTCTCTTTCTGTCATTGCCACAGGTAAACAAGGGTGTGGTCTGCAAATCCAGTAGTCTTCAGAGGGATCAGGGACAGTCTTATCTAAGCCATCTTCATGGGGTGGTTCTTCTCAGTAAGCCATTTCCCAAGTGGGTGGGGAGTTTTTGCCTTGATTCTTCAAAGGATTAGGCACCTTTTAAACTGTCATTCTCTTCTGACAGCACTTGGCTCCCGGTTACCTTCAGCACTGTCTGTGCCTATTTGTTCTTGGATTTTTTAATTCCCTTTGAACCATGATCACCATCTTCCTGATTCCTTCATTAATAAATTATAATAACCTTTGACACTTTATTTCTTTGAAAGAATTATTAAATTTTAAGAAAATTATGTTTTGACATGCTTTGGATCTAGGTATATTCTATGAGGGAGAAAAGATTTCTCTCACATTTCTCCTTTACAGTTGATGAGCTTTTATAAGAGATGGACTAACAAGACAAACCATACACATTTATTTAATATAAGTTTTATGTGACATAGGAGGCTTCAGAAACAAAGATCCATAGAAACAGGAAAGTCTGTATATTTTTGTATTCAGTTTGGTGAAGTGGATAATTGTAGAGAAATATGATTGGAAGATGAGAAAGTATGATCTAATGATCGTGATCTGGGTAGAACTTAGTAAAGCCTGTTCGGTAAGATTTTTCAATATCATCCCCATATCTTCAGAGATAAGAATGCTCCTTCTGTTACTAGGAGCCCAGCCCAGGGATCTGGCCTGGATCCCCCTGTTTGGTATCAGCCATCCTCCTGCATAAGAAATAGGCATATGGAAAATGAAAAAGTTAAATGAAAGTTTATGCCATTGACTAAATTGGGGTGAAGCAGCTTGGCCTAAGCAGTTATAATTTAAATAAACAAAGTGAGGTTGCCGCAGTCTCTGGCTGGGCACAAATCACGAGTCTCCACACAGCTTGTAGAATCAAACAGCAATTCTTTATTCTCTAACTCACACCGGCTGTCTACAAACACGTTCTGGGGAAATCCACATTCTCTGCCCAAATCCTCACTCTCCCCAAATCCACACTCTGCCCAAATCCACTCCGCATGGGCTTCTGTCTCCCAAAATATGCTGTCTGACCCTAAGAACTCAAGAGGAATTCAGCAGCAGGATACGCCCTATTCTAAAGGGGGAACACCCTAATCTCCTATTATGCTAAACTGCCCTATTCTAAAGGGGGAACACCCTAAACACGGATCCTGCCCTGGTCCTTGAGCAAGGTCACCTTTCAGAAGTCCTTCCACTAGACAGCATGGGAGTAAGCTGGCAAGGAGATTGTCATACCTACTTGGCTGATGGCTCCCAGCATGAGGTGATCTATATATGTAAATTTAGTTGGCCTAAAGAGAAGGCAAAATGAAACAAGAAGCTAGGAAATATACATATGCAGATTTAGTTAGCCTCAGCTGGACTACCTGGACAGGACGCAATCTCCATTTTCACCTTTCTGGGCTTCAGGTCAGGCCATCATGGGGATCCCTTAGCTTTCACTCTAGGCCAAGGAAGTTCTTCCCAATTCAGAAGGGACCCCTATATTCAATCTGCGTCATTTATCTCCAGGTACAGGAAGGGCACTTCTGGAATGAGAGTCTTATGACCCATTACAGAGGAAGATCAGATAATTCTTATATGACTTGGTACAGAAGAGGAGGACAGGAGAAGATCAGAGACTTTTTATGATGAGTGGGCAAAGAGACAGGGATTGAACTCAGGGTATTCATCCATGAGGCACATCCCCAGGCCTATTTTGTATTTTATTTAGAAACAGGGTCTCACTCAGTGGCTTAGCACCTCACCATTGCTAAGGCTGGCTTTGAACTCTTGATCCTCCTGCCTCAGCGAGCCTGGGCCACAGTGCCTGACCTCAGAGACCGTTTTGCTTCTGCTATTTCCTCCAGGGGCATGACATTATATTTTGGGGTGGATTAATACCACACATATATAGAAAGACACATTAACGAAGTCAAGCTCATCTGTCAGATGTCTACTCAATTTGACTTACCACTATGGTCCTCACCATGTTGAAGAGCATTTGACATGAGGCTCATTTCTTTTCAGTGTTTGAAAGTTTCTTCCTGCATCACTCCTGAGCAGGGTCTCTTACACATTAATGGTGGGCCTTACTAACTGTGGTTAGAAGGTGAGAGAGCATCCTCAATCAGGAAGACTCCAGACCATGATTATTGTACTGTATTTTATTGATTCTAATAGTCATAATTTTTTATATTTCTCATCTCTGAAATTAGTGTTTTCCTGCACTTATGACATTTTAGATTTTATGGAATGTGGAGTACACATTTGTGTTTTGTTTTCCTTCTCTTCTGCCAGGGACGGAAGAAAAAAAGGTGACATAATAAATAATTTTAGTAGAATTCATTAAGGATCTGAAAACAGGGCTGGGGGTGTGGCTCAGCAGTACTGCACTCACCTAGCACCTGCGAGGCCCTGGGTTAAATCCTCAGCACCACGTTAAAATAAATAAATAAATAAATAAAGGTATTTAAAAATGGACCTGAAAACATTTGCTTATGAAAACATTATGTTAAGTCTAAAGCCCTAACAATAATTTCTCTTTTCACTTTGGTAGTCTATTCACTTGTTAAAAGTTTTCAAGCTTCCAAATAACAGTTTAATACACCAACCTTCTTAACTTGGTGAAAGAAAAATTACTGCTGCATTTTATGCTTTGTCTCTCTTGACACCACATTTTATTTTTTCAGGGGAGAGAAAAGTCTCCTGCAGTGGCAGTAATCCAGTCACTGAAGTTTTTAAATATCTCACTGTGTTACCCACTAGTTTGCAGTAGTCATCATGTTTAATTGGCACAATCTGAAGTGTGAACCAACCTCCTATACCCTCAAAGTCCCTTAGAGCTGGTAGGATGTTTTTGCTAGATAATCTGAAAGCACACTATTTTTTTTTCCTCAATAACTGTCAGTAGTAAGAGATGCACACACACACAAGTGCATAGTGTAAGTATTGGATATGCAGATTTCTAAAGATGTTTTAAAGATTGTCTTATTTAAAGTCAACTTTCTTTCTTTCTTTGGGCTGAAGAACTTTAGCCCAAAGTTGTATTCACCTAATCTTGTTCATTTGGATGCCCTAGAGGGGACCCACTGGTGAGTCTCTAAGGGACAGGGGTGTCCATTGCTAGATGCCAACCTCTTGCTTTACATCCCTGGCAATTGTTACTTGTTCTCCCATTTCCTCAGAGTGAAGTTCCCACTGCCTGACTTTGCCAGAGGTCTGATCCCATGTTTACTTTGAATCTTTTTCCCGCATTTTAGTTCATATCGGATACCATTCTGAAAGAAGCTGCAGCAACAGTACTTAGGGAAACATTATTACAGCATGATTTTGAGTCAGGCACCCTAGCTACTTACTGTCTACAAGACCATGGGCAAGTTAATTAATCTCTCTGAGGCTGTGTTACTTTTTATGTTAAGTGGGGATAATAACAGTACTTAGCTCCTAGAGTTACTGTAAGGATTTAGTGAGATAATGAATGTAAATTACTTAGCCTACTTCCTGCATATTTTAAGGTATTCTTAAAAAAAAGCAACCCATTATTATTTGCAATTTCATCACTTAAGCTCTTCCCATTCTGCACCCAAAATGTTTTGATGTTTTGTAGCAGCCCTAGAACTTCTCCCTAGACCCCCAATTCATCTTCATCCTTTGAACCTTATCTTTGGTTTGAATTTCAAAGCTCTAATCAAGATTCCATAACTTTCCATTAAAAAATTATATCTGAAAAATCCAGTTCTTCATCTGCTATATTTTCACAGAATTTTCTGAAAGAAGGTTGAATGGAAACTGGTTACCATTTCCAGCAGCCTTGATTTTCAGCTATCTTATGGGTGACAAGAGGGTCTCCACTCTGTTCTATTACCCCAGTTTCTAGTTCCGGCAATGCCTGGCCTACTATAATACTATAAATGTAGTCTTGCCACAGTAACCTTGGTAGTCACTTTTAAGTGGGGATGGGGTAAAAAATATCTTTCAGAAATACATCAGCTTGTACTTATTTCTAGTAATGAGGTTCAGGATCTACTACCCTCAAATAGGACATTTTGGCATTTGAGAAAATAGTAGAAGCCAAAGGTCACCTTCCCCTTGCCCTTCTTCTCTGAAGCAGGACATTAGACCCTAAATACAGAGGTGCCCTGTCTGTATTTTGAGGAAAGAATCATTCTTATCTTTGATACAGGGTCCTGGGCAAGAATTTACAAAAATAAGTCTTTATAATTCACAGTTTATTACGATTATATGCCTCCTGTGTGTGTGTGTGTGGGTGTCTGTGTGTGTGTGTGTGTGTGTGTGTGTGTGTGTGTGTGTGTGTGGTGGGGGGGGGGTCCATCTTGTTCCTAAAATCAGTGCTGTTAGAAAATTTCTGCTTATTTCACCAAAAAGGTTCTTTATTAGCCATTTATTTATACCATCTTCTTTCCCAATAATTCTTAAGTTTGATCTCAATCTTTTCCCAGAGCCCTTGAATGTTCTGATCATGGTTTGTTTCCTATCTATCTATCTATCTATCTATCTATCTATCTATCTATCTTTCTTTCTTTCTTTACTGTCTCCTAGTGTTCCAAATCAAATACACTGTCTTCACTGCCTGAGGTTTTGTTTTCTATGCAACTGCTTCTGTTGATGATACTTTAAGGTGCATTTTTCATTTTATGTGTTGTGTCTTTCTTTTTTTTAATATTTTTTTTTTTAGTTGCAATTGTACACAATACATTTATTTATTTATTTATTTATTTATTTATTTATTTATTTTTATGTGGTACTGAGGATCAAACCCAGGGCCTCACTTGTGCTAGGAGAGTGCTCTACCACTGAGCCACAATCCCACACTGTGTTTTGTCTTTTATTTCTAGGAATTCTGATTGGTTTCTTTAAGAATCTCTGTTTCTTTTAAAAAATGGTCTTTCACCTCCTATAATTGCTCTAATTTCATTTCTTAGATCTTTTTCTATATCATGAATCAGCTTAATATTTAGTTTTTTAAAGCATTTTTCTTGCATTTCATCCCTTCCCCTATCTGTCTGTTCTTTTTTTGGAATACAACTTTTGGGGGGAGACTTTTTTGCCTGTTTTCTTGTGTTTTCAGAGGTTTCAAGCTGTGCATCTATTTAGATGGATTCCTCTTCCTCTTCTGAGAGTATGTCCTTTGTCTTATAGTTCTCTCTTTTAGAGTGAATCCTGTGTTTTGGTACTTCTTAACTTTTTCTTGTAGGCTCAGTGTAACTCAGATGTTACTTTTAACTTCCAGTTTTTCTAAGTTTGCTGCTGAAGACCTGCTGATCTAATTCACTCTTTTAGAGCTGCTCTAACATGGTGGGGTTTTCTGCATGTCCTCTTGGAATCTTTCTCTTATTTTGCTATAGGAGTATGACTGAGATTGGGACCTGATGTCCCCCTCTAGTTGTGCCTTGTTGGGGCACAAACATTGCTGACTCCAACCAGCAGAGTCGAACAAAAGAAAGACAAGGACCCGGCGGAACTGTGACAGGTTTTATTGAAGGCGCAACAAGAGGAACCCGGTACCAAGAAAGTGTGTAGTATATATAGGACATAGGAGCCAATCACAGAGAAGGTCACATCTCAACCTTGTGGACACATAATAGGAAAGACAGGAAGCATTTACTGGGCCCGAGCTCTTGTGGTTTCTACCGGCCAATGGGGTGGACTTCCTGGTAAAGGCACAAACTTGTTTACGCCAAAGGCGGCTGATTTGGCCCAAAACCAAGCCCCATCTTTCCTTGGGCAGGGGACAGCCCTAGGCCACAGGAACTGTCCCCAACAAACATGGCTTGGGGATTTTGGCTCTCTTAGTTTATGTGCTAAACCATGCTGAAGCTTCATCAGGGTTGGTTTCTGTGAACTGTCACTATGCTGAGTTATGGGTGTAGTTCAAGCACAGAGTCTGAAGCCTATGAATGCATAGGACACCAGTCACTTCCCAGCCCTCTCCAAGAAAAAGGCAAAAAGAGCAACAGCTGCAACCATAGTGATCAACATACAGCATTAGAATAAATGTCCCAAGCCTGACATGGCACGTACACTCTAATTACCACATAAAGAGGAATGACAGGGTCAGTATTTAACAACAGCAAACAGCCAGCAACTATATCTATTATTAAACAGTGGGTGTCACCTATGCTCTGTGCAATACTAATAAAAGCAGCATGAATGGTGGGCCATAATTATATGGATTAAATTATTTTTAGAGATAGCAAAATTACAGTTCATTAAGAGGAAGGAAAATGAGGTAGGTAGGTAAAAGGAATTTTAAACTATTCAAAAGGTGAACAAAGTTACAGTAGGAAAGAGGTAGCAAATGATGTTTGTAAGGAAGGTAGAGTAAAAAATAAAGAAATAACGAGAGAAAGAACAAGTGAAGTTGTTGAATAGAGGAGGGAAAATTAGTATGAGAAATAAAAATGAACCCAATGAAACAGAAAGTCCAACCCAAATATGTGTAAAACCTTACCCATCAAAAGTCAAATCAAGGCAAAAAAAAAATGATTGTGGAAAAAAGAGAAAAAAAAAGAAAAAAAAAGGAAAAATGAGATAAAAATGAAGAGAAAAATGAATATATATGCAATATATAATATATATGATATTTATATATATTCAGTTTATTACTGTTCGATTACACTTTTATCCTCTCATACTTCTCCCTGACTGTTCATTTCTCCATCACACATCGCCTATAAAAATGTATAGGCTTCCCTGTTTCTTTGAATCTTCATTTCTTTCTGAAACCACCCCCCATGTAACTTAAAACTCATTGAATAACTCTGTATGCTTTTCTCTTGTTCATCTGACTTCAATTAACAGAACCTCAGCCAGGGACCCAGCTACAGGTGAGGAGGTTCTTTCCCCCTATACTGCTGTTGTCATTTAATATTCCACAGTTATCATCCTAAGGAGCCCCATAAAAGATCAAAGGCTTTACAAAATGAGCTGTGCTCTTACGACTGTCCAATATCAAAGAAATATGGCACTGAACATTTAAGAAGATGACTTTCTTCAGAACACTGCAGTAGGGAGAACACTCAGTAATGTAGAACATCTTTTAAAGAAAAGGAAGGGGTAATGGGGTTTTAGGGAGGTAGGGGGGTCAAGGGAATCCTGATGAAGCATGCAGATGGGATCTTACAGAAAGACAATGGGATGCTGATGTATTATAGCATGGGTACAAAATCTGCATAATTTTAAATTAGCATTTTTAATTATACAAAGCAATGGGTTTCACTCTTACACTTCCATACATACATATAATGTGTGTTGATTATGTCCAGCTTTCTTTCTACCCTCTTTCACCTACTTTTCTGCCCAGCCTGTGCCTCCTTCCCAGTGCCTAATAGTCTCTCTTCAACTTGCAGTTTTGGTTGGTTAGTTGGTTTATGCATGTGAGAGAGAACTTGAAATACTTATCTTTGCAAACAGATCCCATAAGGCTATGCTATTGTTAAAGGGATGGCCCCAAATAGAAATTCTCAGTGCAATAGAATGTAGCATACCTCACTATCTTTTATTATTTCATGAATTGAAGAAATATTTTACTGAAAGCTGTAACAATAGTGGAAAACAGTGTGGAATTTAATCAGCATTTTTATTCCCCATCTTCTAAATATTTTAGGTAGAGCATGTAATTTAGCATCTCGTGGTGTTTATTTTCTAATTTATAAAATTGGAGAAATTATATAATAAGAATATCCATTTGCATTGAATTGATGCAAATGATCAGATTACTCCATTTTTCCTGAAATATTCTTTTAGAGCTGAATAGAATCATAAAATGAATGGCATTTGTTCATTTTTAGGCCATCATTGCAGGTTGAATGCAACAATAAATTATACACAGAGAAAGATTAAAGTCCTACCAGTTGATGAATATTTTCAGCCAGTAAAAACTCATACACTCATTTATAACGGAAGTCTGAATCAGCAATCATTATTTAATTTTATACCATTAAACCATCTTGGTTATAGGATGACTCTGGGTGGCTATAACAAAAATCAAGCATTGTAGACTAGCCCTTGCTTTTCCATCTAGGTTAATCACATAGAGTGCCCAAAGAGCATAATGTTTCTTCCCTCTATGAGACTTACACATACCATTGATCTAATTTCCTTTGCAGTTATCAAGATATCATTTTCTCAGTATTCTCCATATTCCATATGTCACTTTCATATTAGACATAGACACTGATTCATATCATCAAATGTGGCAAGAAATGAAGAGGAGAAAATTAAACAAAAGGAAAAAAACTGATGGCAGAAGATAAAGCATGACTGGAACTAAGTAAAAATAGCAAAAGAGGAGATGATCTCCAACTGAAATTCAGGAGAAAAAAGTAGGCACAGTTACAGGGGGCTAACATCTAGTGCTTACTATTTGCATGGTACAAAACCCTTAACTTTTACTATACATTTTAGTACTCCCATTTGTCACAGTTATTCTGATTATTATACACAAGACGTTTACTGTTTTTTTTTTTTCAAGGTCACAGTGCAAAACCTAAGCAGTTTTGTTCCAAAGTCTATGCATTTAAATTATAGTCTACATTAAAGCTACATAGAAATGACAAATAGATTAAAATATTATGCCTTCATTTACTGATGAGATTACTTCTTTAAGAAACACCTTGATAAATTCACCTCTGCATATTTCTGAAAACTCCATAGCTCATGATCTATGGACTAGATCAGCAGTTCGAAATAAATACGTTTTTAACTGATGCTGCCTTTAATACAAAGATTTATCACTGACATTATGGAAGACATTTAATGGATATGGTACTCTTGGAGACATGTTCTGGGAATATATGTTTTAAATGCTACAGTTCTTCTGAGAACAATTTATATTTCTTGTGAAAATAGTGTAGTGTTAACTGATGGAATATCAAACCAGAAAGGACTGTTCAAGGGGTTTTTATTCTGAGTTTTAAACATGTTAATTTTAATTGCTCTTAAACTCATATTTTGAATCAGATACTATAAGATGCAATGGGAATGTTAGAAGAGACAGACTCAAATTTCCCTTTTGAATGTCGAGGTTTCATTTATACTTTGATGACAAAAGCATGTTACAAAATAAATTAAAAAATGATAGAACAATAATTTTCTCATGGTGGAACAATATATCTATGTCATTTGATATCTTGTGCATCTCAGTTTATAAAATATAGTAAAATAAAAATCAAGGCTTCTATTTGCATAAATTTCATCTTCAAAGTTTAATTCTCAATCTCTAAACCTGCAAACTACAGTCTTTTGGATACATACTTTTAATATGTAAAGCTTTGGTTTCCTCAATAGCATTGTTAAGAAGAAAAAGAATGCTAATGTCTAAAACGACAACTTTTGTTAAACAACACATGAGTTTTGATAAATTAATCAAAGAGAAATAATAGTATAATAATTAATGAATTAAAAATCTATGTTTTTTGATTTATGTTCTTTTCTTCACACATACCCAACTCTGATATTAAAGTTTATATCTGCTAATTTTATCATGTTGTTTTTTCTGTATTGCAAATGAGGCTTGAACTTGGTGTCATCCTTTCTTCTCCCAGCATTGATTTAGTCTCAGTCCTTGATGCCATTTGGTGGTATTGTCTTTTCCTTATATAAGTGCTATAATGAATTTATATATGATATTATTATTAAATCCATTTAGTGAAATTTATTTTATCTGAAACCATCAGAAAACTAAGTTGCTTTTATTTTGAAATGCATTAACTTTTATAGTAACATAGTATTTTGATTCATTAAATATTATAAGTCTCCCTTCATGGGCCACCTAGTCCAAGTACTGACAGGTAATTTCATTTAGTATAATGTAAAGAATTGCAGACAGAAGTTTCCATTCTTATTTCTATAATTAATTAATTCTATGATATTGGGAAAATTACTTAGCCTTTTTAATTCTCAATTTCCTCATTAGTGAAATGAAGTAATTGTAACAATGTTCTCGGGTGTCTTTCATTTTCAATGGCTTCATTTTATGCTATAACAGAGATTGTGCATGAAGACTATTCTTTATTTTAATATTTTTTTAGTTGTAGATGGACACAATACTTTTATTTTATTTATTTACTTTTATGTAGTGCTGAGGATTGAACCTCACAGAAGCGAGGTTAAGTGCTATACCACAGACTCACAACTCCAGCCCAAGACTATTCTTTTTTTAAAGGCTATATCTCCTTATCAATTCATAGTACCTAATAGTCATTTTTATATCTGATAACAAATATAATTTGGAATGATATATGCATATAATCATCAGTTATAAAATTGAGGGACAGCTGGCATTCAACATAGCCCTACTCTCCATTTCAGGGATTATGCAATAATCTAGAATGGCCAGTTCCAGAGAAATGATGGAAGTAGATCTAGAAAAAGAATGACAGAGTCTAAGCCTCAAGTGTACATCTTTGTTCCTCCAGCTTTGTGAACTGATGGGTATGTGAGCTAACTGCTAGAATTCCTTGTCATTATATTATGAATATCCCAATAAATTTCAAACTTCATTAGAGGCCATTGTATTCTCAGAACCAACAAATGATGTGCAAAATATTCAGAAAAGGCTTCAGGATATAAAATAAATGGTCACTTTATTATATCTGCAAGCAGAAACAAATCATGGAAGGAGAAATACTCAACATTTTGTAACGCAATAAGTGAAGAATGTTTTATACTAAAATACAACATTGTATTTTTTATGTAAGCAAAATAAAAACTTGGAATTGAAGAAAAATAATGTTTTCTGTGGAAACATTTTTCCTCAAGAAGTAGTATAAGAGGAGATTGGCTTGGGCAACAAATAAATTGTAATATTGTAAAGGATCATGCAGAAGATTTAAGTTTAGATCTATGAGAGGTTATATGTGTGAATTCAATTCTAAATTTAGAAAAGAGGATGGGGAGAAACTACAAACTATGGCCCTGCTTCATTAAGCATACATTCAGTATTATAAGGTGGCAGCTAAGCTTTCATCTTCAAAATTCCTTGTTTAAATAAAGTGCTTAGAATGGCTGGCTTGGATATTGCTGGTAGGGATCCTAAAAATTTAAGGAATCCATAAATTTGATTAAATTTAATCAACTCATTATTTGAATGGAAAAAGCATAGGCCCATTCAAAAATTGTCAATACAAAACAAATAAGATTTTATTTGCCTTCGTGCAAATATTTACATGATGAAGATTCTGTCCTCAACACTAAAATTGCAACTTACTAGAGCCATAGCCTAGGATTCCCTCCTTCACAAGATGCAGTTAGCAGACGCTTCATTTTGACCTAACATAAGAAACAGAGTTGTTTTAAACAGCATAAAGGATGAAATAGTAGTAATACTAAGATTCACTGTATTTCTTTATTGACTTTAATGTACAACAAAAGATTCTACAATCATATTATTCTCTTGGGGCCTTATTGATGGAGTTTACCTAAAATTTTGCATCTTGAATGTGGCTAGTGCTCCAAAAATGTTTGTTTTATGGAAAAAGAAAATTGGGTTGTCTTTGTTTTGGCATAAATTTGGCAGGTTTTGTTTTGTTTTCTCTGATTCTTTTTAGACTAACAAAACCAAATTCATATTTAGAAAAATTGGTGGGATCTTACATGTATAGAGTCAAGAATATGCCCTGAAACTAACAAGATGTTATCATATTTGTTTCCTCTGTAATTTTCTTATTTTTTTTACTCTTAATTTCCCCTTTTGTGTAGGCTTCTTTTCCTCTTATGTCACCCAGAGGTGCCTTTGTGTGTTATTCATTGTGGAAGGCAAGGAGCATGGGGATATTCTACTTAGAAGATATATAATTTGGCATGAATAGTCAAGTGGCTGTTCTTTTTTATTAGAAAGTTTGGTTCAAACCTGAGTTTCTTGCCCATATGATGGCCAAAGGGACGAATGCAGCAAACATCAATATCAATAGATTCATTGAGATGAGATTATTAATACTCAATCAGTTCTCAACCAGAAACAGAGGAAAAGTGATAATAACAGGAAAGTGAAACAAATAATATGCCTTAAATCATGTCACATAACCAAGAAATGAAAATGGTAAATTTAATCTAAAAACTTAATTTTCTTTTAAATGAAGTTATGTTAATTTTGAGTTCAGCTTTGTTGTGCATTCTATTGCTGTATTACAAACTCAGACTAAGAAACTTAGGACAACACCAACTTATTAGCTATTACTTCTGATGGTAGAGGTCCCAGCCAGCATACCTGGATTCTTTATGCAAGGTCTCACAAGATTGAAAACAAGTTATCAATGAGGCTCTTAGTTTAAAAGATGCTTCCAAGCTCATTCAGGTTGTTGACTGAGTCATTTCCTTTCTATCTGAGAGTAGAGTTTCCTTTTTACTGCAAGCTGTGAGCTGTGATCTGTCCTCAACTCCTGGTGGTTGCTCCACCAGTCAGAAGCTCACTTTGGTGTTTGTCCTTCCTCAAGTTAGCTGAGACATGTCTCTGATTCCATTTCTAAATTGGAAAAAAAAAACCCTATCTTTTGGAAGATCTCACATGCTTAGTTTAGGACACAAAAATAACCTCCTTATTTTAGGGTTAGACCATAGGAGTGATATCAAGCAGTATTCATAGTTCTGGGGATTATTCAAGGAACATACACCAAGTGGAGAAGAATCTTCTCGTAAATGATCCTATCCTGCCTAGTGCCCCATATGTTACAGTTCAGTTATAATTGAGAAATGAGACATGATTTAGATTCAATTTTAAGTTGAGTATACTCAAGTTTAATGATCTAAAAGTATACAATAAAATTATAAAATAAAATTGAAATCTGGTTAGTTTCAAAAATTCTATGTACAACATATTAGGCAACCAAAGCTACCTAGAGAAAGGTGTTTGTTTACCATCAGTAAACAAACTTCCTTTTTAATCTTGGATATAATAAAACTGTAAAATCCAAAGCATTCATCAGTTTTAGAAAAAAATGTGTTACAAGCACCAAAATACTTCAAACATAGATTCAATGATATTTAAGATAATATTACTAACAAAGAAATTTAGTATCTTCTAAAAAGGAATCAGACTTTAAAGTTTTTTTCATCATTTCAGGTCCCTTCAATATAAAATAATGTATTTGCTTTCATAATACTGAATCCCTTGTTTAAAAATAATTATAATCTCTGATCTTTATAAATGCAATTTTCCAAAATCAATTGCAGGCATCCTATGGTATGTACTTACAAAAAGCAATGGAAATTCAAGATGTGTGAAGGCTTTTCTTTATCTTTTACTCTATTTTTTTCTTTAAAGTGAAACTATTAGGATTTTGGTGGTTTCTTGGGAGTTCTATTAGCTCTAGTATAAAAAAAGTAAATCTGAGAATGATTCCTTCTTTAATGTGTTTATAATGAGAGTTTTAGAAAAAAAAAAGTTTAACTCACCTGTATATAGAAATAAGATGCCACTTACTGAATTACTGCTACTATTTATCATTAATATATTTAAATTTAGTATTAAGAAGACTCAATTTTATACTATTGAGCAGAAAATTAATATGTAATGTATAAATTATCATGTAATAATATAATATTTATGATATACTTTATGATATAAGACTGAGAGATATGAATTTTTAAGTTAAATTTGGAAGAAAAATATTGACACATAATACAAGCAAAAGAAGCTGTTTAAGTTCTTAGAATTATTTTTCGAGCATTTGTGATATTATACTTTCAAATTTGTTTAAAGTAGTTACTATAGATTGAAGTAAGAAAATAAAAGACTTCAGCAAGGAGGCTTTGTGCTTGAACACACAAAAGCACTCCCAAAAGTAACGCATGCTACAGAAAATGGGTCACCTTTAAACAACCCTTGAAAGTAAGTAGACCCTAATGTTGACAGCCGCAGCCTGGGATGTTAAGGGTCGCAGCTGGATCAGGATGGTGCCTGGCGTTTTGCCAGGGTGAAGTTTGCAGAGTTCTCGCAGTTCCAGAGGAGCTCTCACGGAATTCCTAGAAAATTCGTGTGGGTGGAGTTGGCGGTTAGGGTTCCGGTTGAGTGCTCGCGTAAGTGCCAGAGGTGGCGGTTAAGCTCTCGGAATTCCTGGAGAGCTCGCATGGTGCAGTGTGCAGTGTGCAGTGTGGGTGCTAAAATAAAGTTCGTTCCTGCTTGACAAGTGGCTTGTGAATTGTGCCCAGCCAGACTTCAACACCCTACAATTCAGGTTGTGTTCTCAGAGCATTGTTTTATATTATAATAAATATAACACTTTTATTTATTTTACAAAAATGTGCTATTTTTGTGAATACAAGAAAACAAAAATACCTCTCACTTTTTCACTTATATACACACATCGATATAAAAATAATCAAATAATTCACATATTTATTTGTATACTTGTTAGTTCATTGTGAAAATAGCTTAATAACTATTTTTATAACTAAGTAAAATTATTCATTATGTTTTCATAATAATAGATCTTTTTATCTTTCAAAGCAAATTATTGTATAAACAATGTGCACAACTTCAGGAAACATTTTCATTGAAATATTTTATTGATATAAAGATAAATTATATCCTATTTAATTTTAATATTTTCTAGTTGATGGCCATGTATTGCTAATATAAAATTAAGACTTCAAAGAGGCTGGGTACTTTTGCAAACACCTGCAATCCCAGTGGCTCAGGAGGTTGAGATAGAAGAATCTATCTCAAAGTTCAAAGCCAGCCTAGGCAAGGGTGAGATGCTAAGCAACTCCTTGAGACAAAATACAAAATAGTTCTGTGGATGTGGCTCAGTGGCCTAGTGCTCCTGAGTTTAATCACCAGTATCCCTCTCACCTCATAAAAGACTTCTAATAGTATTAGTAATTCTAAATATATTATTAAGACAGAAATATTCTAACTACAAACATAATACATGTGTAAATAAGATGCAAAGAGTACCTGCTTTTAGTTTTATAAGATATGCTTATCTAAAATTTCTATAGGAAAATATGTCATAAAAATATAACAAGTAACTGTTTTGAATGAAGGCCTATGTTGTCATGATGCAAGCTATTCACCACAGGAATCCTGTCTCCTGGGAGAAAGTACTGAATTTTGTTCTTAATTCTAGCACCTTGTACAATTACTAATGGGCAGTATAAACTGTTTTTTAATGAAACTATTTTCATGAATCAATTAACAATAATAAAAATCTGGTTTTGTTCAAGGAAATGTTAGCACAAAACAAATTCTTGGGTAATTTCCATCTGTTGTTACTCGAATTATTGGATCAAAGTTTCAAGTTTATTCAGATCATTTATTTTTTTTTCTTTCAAGACTCTAACAGTTTCAAAACTTGAATAACAACAAAAATATACTTTGTAATGAAATTAAATGTGAACTGATGGTTTAAGTGCAAGTTTAAAGACAAAGGGTTAGAACACCTGCTTTGTGTCTCAGCTTTGTGTCTTTCTATTTGTAAACATGGAGCTTTTAGCTTGATTATCTTGCTTTCTCTCTCTACAAGAGGAAGATAATAACAGTAAAGTTGTACTGATAAATTACTCTAAGTTTAAAAGTGATTTTATTCATAAAAAGCATTAAATAATTGCCTAACCAAAAGTAAAAGCTCAATAGGGAATTCTATTATTATTTGGAACTCAATTAGTTTTGTTTTATGCATTAATATAAATTGAAATAAATAATGCTAAATTAGGTTTATTATTAAAGGGAGAGAAAAGAAATAAAAACAAATATTATAAAGTCACATCATCTAAAGTACCCTTACAAATTATCATTATAAATATTATAATCCATATTTTGTATATGAGGAATGAAGTACAAAGAAATTCAGTAATTCACACAATAGCAAAGAGGTGATATATGAGAAGTTTAGGATTTGAATTCCTGAATAATTATTATCCATTATCATGGATTTTACATCATTCTATGTTGTATACTCCTACATACTAAAACAAAAAAGAAAACAAAAATATCAATTCTTTTAATTTATTTGTTCATAATTAATTTATAATTTCATAAAACCATTCCTGAGCAGAAACATGTGTCCTTTATTTGATGAGCTAGAAACACAAAAATCAGCAGAGTAGGCAGCTTCTTTCCAGAATGGGAGTCTTCAGGTTGTTATAGACACTGCCATTTCATATCATCCTCCCTTTCAATTGACTCTATCTCAATTTAAGAACAAAATGACTTCTTACCCCAAAATAGTCATTTAAAGTATGTTAAAATTTAGAATATATTTGATTTTCAAATTACTGCCTTGTTACTCATATAAAATGACCTTAGGGATCTTTTTATTTTTTGCCTCAACAACTTACACATGCATTTCTTTTAAACTCTTGATTTTCTGCGTTGAAATACCTTGATGGGGGCTGGGGATGTGGCTCAAGCGGTGGCGCGCTGGCCTGGCATGCGTGCCGCCCGGGTTCGATCCTCAGCGCCACATACAAACAGGGATGTGTTGCCTTCCAAAAAACTAAAAAAATGAATATTAAAAAAAAAATTCTCACTCTCTCTCTCTCTCTCCACTCTCTCTTAAAAAAAAAAAAGAAA
This sequence comes from Callospermophilus lateralis, assembly GCF_048772815.1. Lineage (NCBI taxonomy): Eukaryota > Metazoa > Chordata > Mammalia > Rodentia > Sciuridae > Callospermophilus > Callospermophilus lateralis. Next base: position 88,918,734 of record NC_135315.1, on the reverse strand, counting down.
AGAAATACCTTGATGTTTTTTGGAATGTCCAGTGACATCTTAGAGTTCTTGTACACAGAAAATTAGGAAATTAAGCAATATTTCTTATATTGAATCTTCTCTAGATATTATCTGATATTGAATACCTAACCAAAATAATCTCAGGTACTGTTTTATGGTATAAGGGATTAGATGCAATTGGACTTTACTTATACCAAAACAAAACTTGACCCCTGAAGTGAGACCACTACTGTGGTAAGTCTAAGACAAATAATAGAAATATTAAAATTTGGCAGGAACAAGGAGAAACAGTGGGTCAGCCAGAGAAATAATAGAATTAAACAAAAGGACTTGAAATCAATGTATCATTATCATTATATAATTTTTCATTGTCAAATATTCTGAATTGACTGTGATAACTTCCAACTAATTTTGTGCCTATTTAAGCATAAGATAAAGCCACTTGTAGGATTGATAGTATCTAGAATAAATTTCATTGAAAACAATGTTGCATGTCATCTTCATTTCTTAAGGTAATTTTATCTGGGTAACAATGCAATACTTTGAAAATCAAATGTATTCTAAATTTTAAAATATTTAAACTTATTATTTTTGGCTAAGAAATCATTAGGTTTTTAAATTGATGTGGAGGCAATGGAAAGTGGGGATGGTACAAAATGGCCTGTAACAACCTGAGGACTCCCTGTCCAGAAAGAGGCTGCCTACTTTTAGTCTAGATATAAAAGTCAAACCTAGTGATTAGCAAACACAAAGAAGAGACTAGTAAATATATTCACTTGATGAAAACTACTATTTTAAATGAATTAGATCATTTTATACACAGAATCCAATCACCTTCACAGTAGGTAAATTAGTTAGAAGGAAAATTTTCCTATTAAGCTGAAGACCTACTGCACAAAAATTAAATGTTTAGTTCTCACATTTTATTTGAGAATAATGTATGTGCTCATTATTTTCATTTGTAGAAAGATAATAATATGTGCTCTTATTTAATTATTATTTTTTACTTATGGCTATACTTTTGACCTTTCTCTTTTCCTGCTTCTTCCTCTCAATATTGCTTTTCCAAAAATAATTTTTATTTTTTGCCTCAACATCTTACACATTCTTTTCTTTTAAACTCTTGACTTTCTGTCTTTTCATCTTACACATTCTTTTCTTTTAAACTCTTGACTTTCTGTCTTTTCATCTTACACATTCTTTTCTTTTAAACTTTTGACTTTCTGTCTTTTCATCTTACACATTCTTCTCTTTTAAACTCTTGACTTTCTGTCTTGAAATAACTTGATGTTTCTTGGAATTTCTAGTGACATCTCAGAGTTCTTCTTATACACAGAAAATTTAAAAAATTAAGCTATAATTTATATATCGAATCTTCTCTAGATATTCTCTGATATTGAATACCTGACCAAGATAATCTCTGGTGCTATTTTATGGCAATAAGAAAGGAGCTTTCTTCTGGAACATTTTACTTTGTTCTGATTTATATTTGCAGAAACAGATATAATACATGTGGTACAAATCAATCTTAGACATTCTATTATATAACAAACTTCTTTCTAGCACCCTTTAGATGCTTATTTTATTAGATTTTTGCAAAGGGCTCTGTGCACGAGATTTTTTTTTAAAGACATTGATTAGTAGATATACTTGGGGAAGATATAAATTAAATATTAATCTGTGAATTGTGATTACCTCTCCTTGAACAAAAAATATGAAAAAGAGATTTGGATAATCCAGAGTTTATAGACTGCATATACTTTTCTCTGAAGTGCTGAAGCATTTTAGATATATTTACAGCCATCATGACACTTGCATAGAATATTGCTTGACTTACTAAAATGATCCCACTAAGGAAGGTTAAGGAGTCAATTTATAACAAGCAGATAATATCTTCACATATTAAATATTAATAAGAAATAAAGGCAGGAAATTTTCTTCCCATGAAACAGACCTTGGGGCCAAAAGTGTCAGAAACAGAAAGCAAAACTATGGCAATTTGTAGCCTTTTTCTACTTCAGATATTGCTCTGAGACCCAGCATCATCTCTCTAATCCTCTCTTAGGAAGGAAAATGTTTTTGAAATATATCAGTAAGACAGAGTCAACAACATGTAGAGAGTGAACATCACAGACGTAGTTGACATATAAATCAGTTAAGGAACTGAAAATTAAGAACATGAAATAGGGGCTGGGGATGTGGCTCAAGCGGTAGCGCGCTCGCCTAGGCATGCATGTGGCCTGGGTTCGATCCTCAGCACCACATACAAACAAAGATGTTGTGTCTGCTGATAACTAAAAAATAAATATTAAAAAAAAATTCTCTCTCTCTCTCTCCCCCCCCACTCTCTCTTTAAAAAAAAAATAAAGAACATAAAATATATTTAAAACATTTTACCTGTGATATTTATTAACAAATTGTGTATATTTGGGGTATACTGGAAAGTGACAGGATTTTTATGTGGATTTAATTTTCATTTTGAAATCTTATTTATAGCTTCCTTATGCTAACTCTTAAGTTTTCATGTAATACAACACTTTATATTTTCAAATACAAACAATTATTTAAAATTTTTAAAAATTAAAAAATGGGCATGTAATTAATAATAATAATAATAATAATAATAATAATAATTTATGTAGAAATAGTTAAATTTAGTTTTACTTCAGAATTTAGATTTGGGATCATCTGCTTTATAGTGTTATTAAATATATATACAAAGAAATTAATAGAGGAACATAGCTTTTTAAACAGTTTGCATTTTGAATATGTGAAATTGTTTAAAGACTTCATTATCATATCTTGCTAGCATGTGTTCTTGGTTGGTCTGGAGATTAAATAAAGCCTATAGGGTATGTAACATAATACATAGTATTCAGTAAAGACTAATAATAAAGTAATAAAATGGAGAAATTATGGTTAATATGAAAATTTATAAATGATACTAATTATAATAACTTATTATAAGTTATTATTGTCACTTAAATTCAGACCAGACTAAGTTGTACATATTTAAGTATTCTGAAGGATAATCACATTGCCTGAAATTATACATGATATTCACTTTTTTTGAAAATAGAGATTATATTGCTGAAAATTTGATTAAAAATATCTTATCTTCTCGGAATTTTTTGATACCTAAAATTTGGCTTTGTGAAAACCTTTTACAGCTTTGGAAATATAGGAAAGAAATTATTTTAACCTTCTCCTTATTTTTTCTTTCAAAATCCTGGCATCAAGCCAGTGACCTCTGTAACTTTTATGGAAGTGCTTATTAATATTTTTGACAGTTTCAAGTGATAAAGTATAAACTACATTAAGCACAGTTGTAAAATTTGACAATCTGAGAAAAGAGCTTGCCTCTGACATGCAACCATACAAGCAATATTCAAGGAGAAAAAGAGAATAGTGGCAGAAACATATTTTTTTTTCCTAAGCAAGATGTACAATATTTTCTAGCACATCTATCATTTGGAAATTTGTTTTAGATTTTGAATATAGATGTGGAATAAATCTAAAAAACATTTTTTTTGTGTGTGTGTATAACTTGGATGAAGGACAAGATTTTATTATTCTCCATGCTCATGTTATTCCAACACCATTTTTTAAAATACCATCTTGCCCTATGTAATAGAAGACATAATCTTAGATGTAAAATAAGAAAATATATAGTAACCCTCTTCCTCTTGATTTCCCTGGTTCTGCTGCAGCCAGGGGCAACCTCTGAAGAAGGGGCTCAGCTCGGGGACAGGGTAAGAGGACTCAAAGTAAAGATTGTTTCATTTTCAAAATTACACATAGAGGGTCACTCACGGGGAAATGATGGGAGATACCCTGGAACAATGTGGAGCTCTACCCTTTGGATCCCTAACTTGTCCTTCTCTTGGACCCCAGGTCCCTCCAGGGTCTAGTCAGCCCCTGCCCATGCCGCACTGCGCTGGCCTCCAGTCTTTCTGGAACCCCAGCTCAGCGGCCCTTCCTAGGAGACCCAAGGTCCCCAGGGACCTCACCCGCCCAGCTGGCGCCTCACCTCAGAGGGCAGCACTGCCTCAAGAAGCCCCAGGATGCTGTCGTCGACCCAGGCGCAGCAGCCAGAGACGCCAACTTCCCGAGTCGGCAGGAGCTTGGTGTGGGCCTCGCCAGCCCAGGAGCACGAGGCGACCTTCAGAAAGGTGGGAGAGATGCAGCAATGGCTGCTGGAGGGCTCTGTACTGAGAGCTGGAGCAGGCTGTGAGGGGCCCCGCCTGGTAGGAGAGCGTTATCTGCCACTCTCTTCTGCTTTGCTTATTCATGAGACTGAGCTCAGCCTCATTTCCTTAAAGCCCAGAGCAAAAAATACATTGATCATGAGAAAGCATCGCCCACCCAGGAAGGCTGGGCAGATTATTCACCAGGAAGCTTCGCTGGCCCAAGAAGTCCAGTTTATTTTTCATGAGGAAGCATCGCCTCACCTAGGAAGGCGGGGCTGATTATTCATGAACTAAGAGGCAATTTTGGAAAAGGCTCAGGAACCAGGGCAACAGGGTGAGAGGGAGGCTTTGACGGCTGAGGTGAGCACTGTCCTAGGCCTTGCCTCCAGAGAAAGGGCACTTAGGCCCTGTTAGTCCAGAGCTCTTCATGTTGAAATTTTCTTCTTCTTGAAAATGGAAGTTCAATTTTAAAGTTTTCCCGGAGGTTCCTAAATTTTCCGAGGACAAGCGGAAATGCAGGGTTGAGCAGGCTTCAGAGGGGAGGCCATGGGTGACCCCCCGAATTTCCACCAGGAAAAATTCCAAACATTACAGAAAGGAGACAGAGAAGGAAATAAAAACGTGCTGAAACCCCTGCATCTGGCTGTCTAGAAGCTTAAGGTTCAGTTTGGAGGCACTTCAGGGAGGGGCTTGGGTTAGGACCCTGCAGCCATCATTAGCCTCCAGGCAGCCACAGGCTGTGCCCTGGGCCGAGGCGCCTGTGGAGTTTTGGGGGTCTTCTTCCACCTATCAGGTTCTCTCTGCCATTGGCAGGTTCCCCCTGTAATGACTGCCTGGTGCAGACCAGGAAATGAATGAGGTGGCCCCCAGTCTCCAGGGATGGCCTGCACTTCTCTCTCACCTTATGGAGGGTTTGCCCCTTAATTTATGTAGACTTCAGTCCTCCCAACAGGCCAAGATGGCCAGTGTCCTGGACCTCAACACTGGCCAGTCACCAAAATGTGCCAGTGGCTGTGCTCACCTGGTGAAAAGGAAGGAAAAACTGGTTGTTGCCCCTGAAAGGGCTTAAATCTCATTAGTGTGAGACTCATCTGTTGGCTATTGTTCAGTTGATAGGAGATTTTCCTGTAAGAACTATGGTTTTAGAAGTTTGATGAAAATGTATATAAATTCTTAGTATTAAAAAAGTAATCATTAGTCTATTAAGTATGACTTTTTGGACAAACTTAAGAGATTGTGGGTTTTGCTTCACTTGGAATGGAGGGCGAAAAATGGTTTACTTCTCAATTAAAAAAAACAACAGCTGGCTAATCTTTGTATAGGACTCACAAACTGAAGGGTAAAATAGTAATTTTGCCATGATTATAAAATAGAGAGTTTGAGGTGGAGGTCAAGACGTAAGGCTTTTTTTTTTTTTCCAAAAAAAATCACAGAAATCTTTATTCTCAAGAAGATCATCAATCTTCGTCACAGAGAAAACATATCAAACAAGAGTGAATAATATGGATACCCTGTAGAGTTTCACATGTTTGTGGATCCAGTATGTAAAGAAATGTATAAGCAGAAAGCATTATAGAGTTCTGTTCCTAAAGTCCCTAGTTTTGAAATATATTTTTAGTTTTTAGATAATGAATCAGAACAAGGGGACACAATACATTTCAGAGCTATTCTCTGAGAAGGAGTGAACTCTAGACTCATACTTCCTGGAGCTGTCAGCTTGTGAGCTTTCAAAATTAAGCAGGGCTTGTACTTTAGTAGGAGATCTCCACAAAACACCTGCTTAAAGGAAGAAACAATAGTAGCAACCAAATACTAGAGGTTGAAGGGGCCTGGTTATATTGAGGAATAATTTGGTTCTTTTTCTTGAAACAAGTTCATCCTGAAACATCAGAAAGAGACCAAACCATGTTTAGACACAAGTAAGTAAGCAAGCCCAATACCTAAGGAGGTATTGATCAATGCATCATATTAGATGAAGTGAAAGAAAAAGGGAACTTTTATTATGGGAAGTGAGTCTACAAAAATTCCTACATTGTAAATCAAACCCCTTGTGTTTTAATTCTCACTTCTGTCACTCTATGTCTGACAACCCCTGGGTCAGTCCAAAATTTTGGGAGATCTAAATTTTCTCACCTAGAAAATTAAGATATTTGGACTAGATGCCATTTAAAGTTTCTCCTACCTCTAAAATTTTGTGATCTTTTCCTAGACCACAAATTCTTTCTTTCTATACTGCTTCTCCATTGGTTCAGCAAATATTTATGGAGCCCCTATTTTGTTCCCGTACTGTGACACAATGGGTCACATCTTATATAATTTATAAGAATTGTTTAAAATAGGCAAATTCATAGAGATGAAAGGTAAATTAGTAGTTGCTAGGGCCTGAGAGTAGAAGACAGTGAGAGGGATGACTAATGGGACTGGAATTTCTTTTAGGAGTGATACAAAGATCCTGGAAATTGGTAGTGGTGATGGTTGAATGGTAAAGAATGATATATATATATATATATATATATATATATATATATATATATATATATATATATAGCTCTTGCTTTACTTCATGGTGTATGATCAGTATAAAAAGACAATTGTGATAGAGTATATTTTGCAATGGGCACATAATCTGGCCTTGATTGTGTTGACAGTGAGAGTCAGGAAAGCATTACCTGAGAAAATTATACTAAGCCTTCTCCAAGTCTGATTCCATGTCAGTGTCCCCTGACATTCTCTATTGGCCCCCATGAGTTTGTGCAACTTTCCCCTCCCACCCAGCTTCTCAGAAACCCCCCATTCTGTTTTGCTCTGCATTTTTCATGTTCATAGAAATTGCAAGTTGAAATAGAATTTATTTTTTCAAAATTTACTTTTGACTGGAATGTAAGCTTTTCTAAGGGAGAGGCTTTCTTAGGTCCTGAGCATATATTATTTGGATGATGAATGAAAACACAGGGCAAGACTACTTTTTATTTCTTTATACAAAATCCTGGGGGCCACTCAGGCTGCTGGGTTGCACCCTTGCTCCCAGTCACCATGAGAGGAAACACAAGCAGCTGCATCTGAACAGCCAAGGGTTGCAGAAGAGGGGGTCAAGGCTTCAGGTGAATGAAGGAAGGAGGGCATGTGAGAGGGAGCAGAGGATTGTCAAGGAAAGGTACACAGCAGCAGAACATCCTAGTTTCCCCATGATGCTTGAGGGGATGGGAAGCATGTTCATCTTGCAACAATCTCCCCTCCTACAGTGAGTTATTTGTCAGTATTTTATTTGCCTCACATTTTAAAAGCTAAAGAAAAAGAAATGGAGATCAATATTCATGAACTAATTCAATATTGTTCTCAAATTTGGATAATACATTTGTACAGATAACCCTAAGTTAGCCAGAACTTCTTGGAACAAGATTCTTTTGTCTGTTGTTCAAATTACTGCATTGAGTAGACTGAGCAGCTGCTTTACCATCTAGGTGTGTTCATACCTCTCAGCATCCTTGTAGGTGACAGGTTTCCTCATTATACAGGTGAGCCCTCAGGCTTATCTGTCAACATTTGCCAAATGTGTGGCTAGTGCAATCAAACTTCAGACCCCATTCTCTGCTTTGCTTCTTATAGCAAAATAACTTGTGATGGGCTAAACCATAAACATTAAATAAGAAACATAAAGAAATGTTTTAATAATATACTGATACAAAATCCAGAACCAAGAAATTGAAGTTTGAATACATAACATTAAAACACACCTGTATTCCTCATCTTAGTTCTCCACATTTGACTAAATATCATATTTAAGGTACGTGGTGTGTAGCAAATGCCAATAATTGAAGTCTGCTTTTTTTTTTTTCCAACGAAAATGAGTTTGATTTTTGGATGTGTTAGGAGCTGATTAGAAATTTTATATATAAAATATAGTGAAATAGTCTTTATCCTATAGAAATACAGACTCTTAATACTGTGTAAGAGCACAATAAACTGAGAACAATAGCTTCGAGAAATAACATTTTAAGTAAAACCACTTTTGTAAGCCATGGAATTGACTCTTGGCCATTCAGGGAAACAGGATTTACAGATATCTTTAACATCGCATTATTTGAACTTTCATTCAGATATTGCCTTTGTGAAATATCTAAATAAATCCTAGAAGGTAATGAAATCCTTTTCCACTTTTTCTGCATAGAAAGATCAGTCCCTCTCTACCAAAAGCAAATTGTCTAGATTTTTTTTTCTTTATTCATGTGGCACTTCCTGATGGCCACTAGAGGGCAGCAGGCAGGGTCCGAATGGGTGGGTATTTGGACATGATACTCATTGTGTCCACTGTTTTGAGCACACAGTTATAATGGGTATAGACATGGGTACATTTCCATGAAGATGACTATTATCTGACAAGCATTCAGTTCTTTCAAATTCCAGACTGACTATTTTAGAAAGGAGTCAAATCAAGCTGTAATGTATCTAAGAGCAAGTCTTCTAATTGTCTGAGAAGCCTACAAGTACTGGCTGACAAAGTTTTATATTAGGAAAACCTAGCCAAAAAAAAAAAAAAAACAGTGTCTAAAATAATTTTGAATCTCTGTAGAAGTTGGCACAGATAAAAATATTTAGATCATTTTCATAAATGTTAAAAACATTCCAAACCAGACTCACTTCTTCATAGGAAACAAAACCAAAAAACAAAAGAAAACAATGATCACTGCAAAGTGCGGTTTCCCCTGATTCTAAATATAGCTCCCGTTATGAATGTCCATTCCTAAGGGATTTTTGGAGCTTGGACTGAACAGATACAAATTGTAGCTTTTGATTTAGTTGTTAGAGGAAAGGGCAAGGAAAAGAAAGGAGTGGGAGGTACAGACACACATTAGATTTTAAGTCTCTGCCTCCCAAATGCCAGCCTCTACCAGTCATTATTTTAGTTGTTTTTTTTTTCTTTTAAAAGACAAAATACCACATTTTACTGAATTAATTAAAAAACCCACAAACGAATAGTGCTGGTTGAACCATTTAAATTTTTCTGAACCCACAACACTTTGAGAGGATGCATAAGAAGTGTACATTGTCTCTCAATGGTTTCCTTTCTCAGTCCTGAGCATTGCTTTAGTTCAATGTTCTCATGGTTACTAAGATAATTTTTTTGCAGGGCATTCAGTTCAGTGTCCCCACTGAAAGTATTGAAAACAAAAATTTTTGTGACTTTTGAAATGCCAATTTTTGATAGTTGTTAGATTGTAGAAACAGATGAACATTTTCAAAAAACAATTAAAAAGAAAAAATGGAGTTTATTTTTTTTAGAAGATGAAAAAACCCTCCCAATAGATTAGATATGAAAATTGAGCAGTTTCCTGACTATTTCATGAATATCTTTAAAATTATATGGGCATAATACATACAATTTTGCACAGGCTGAAATAATTGGGATCAGTAACTGATTCTTGAAATTCCCTATTGCTTCAAGCTCATCTGGAAATCTTTTAAGTTTTAAGAGAACATTGTTATTTCTAACATACATCTCTTATGTTGGTAAATAATGTAATCTACATTTTCAAATGTCTAACTGTAAAAGGGTCTTATATTTAGTAAGGAAGGTTTGATAACCTATATTTTAAGTAACAAAACCATTCAGAGCTTCTTGCCTAAATCGCTCATGGGGTATGTGGTTCTGAATGGCTAACATTTAGACTCCCTTACAAATTGACCCTCACCTTCACAGTATTATAATGGACATAGGGAATTCTGCTTCAAAACTTTTTCTCTGTTACTTTTTGTGATATGATAAATTCTCAACTCATCAAGATTTTAATCAATCCTCTCCTCTCTGTGACTTACTCATGTTACCAAAGCTATCCTCTGTCATTCATACACCTCACACTTTGAGCTTTTTATATTTATCTTCAAATGCACTGTCATGACCCCATGCTATTGCACTTGGCAATTCTCCTGCCTAGACCCAGTGGTTCTCAACCACGGTTATTGTGTTCTGCCAGGGGACAATTTTGTTGTCACAACTAAGGAATAATTCTGACCTCTAATATATTAAGGCCAGAAATTATGCAGAACATGCAATAGGACATGTCCCCAAAACAAAGAATTATGTAGCAAAAAATGTCAATAGTTCTCTGGTTGAGAAACCCTGGCCAGAATATCCTTCCTTCATTCTGAGCCTGCCAAACAAGCAGCTTCAAAGTCATTTTGTTAGTGACTTCTGAAAATCCTTGAGGCGGAGCTCTCCAGTCCTCAAGAGTGTGATACTGCAATGCATCTCTATCAGGCTTTCTAGTTTATATTGCTGTTATCATATTTCATACTGTTCTTGCCCCACCATGCTTGTGTGTGTTGTGAGCACATACTTATACACTTCCATCCCCAGAGCTCTGTTTGTCTCATCAGTATGTAGCACAGTGTCTTACAGACAGCAAACAAGTCATGGATGATTTGACTTTGTGGATGGATGAGTGAATGGAGAAAAAACCTTCAGCCTTGTATTACCTTAGAAAACTCATTCCAGGTTAGGGTAAAATCATCTTCTTATTTACATGGGTAATTATGATTATTTATTAAAACATACTGAGAGCACAAACTAGCTATTTCTCAAACCACAGTGATGCATCCACCATCTTCCCAATTCTCCCATATCCTCATAATTCTATACTATGAGTCATTTCCTATTTATCCATATTTTTTTCAAAGCTTTATTTATTTATGATAGCAGTACCATGAATGAAAAACTGCTTTCACATGCCATAAATATAACTGTAAAGAATAAACATAATAAATTTTTGGATGTTTGGATTCTGGTATCTGTACTTGATGGAGTAGCATCTAAAAGACTTGAGGGCTTTTCTTCCTACAGGGTCCTCTACTTGTATCAACCAAAATCATTATACGTGTGGAGTACATTTTAAAAACACTGATCTGGATTGAAATCAGTGAAAGAGGAGGTTAAAGACATTCAGTTATTCCCTTGACAAAGATTTGCTGAACTTCTATTATATGGCAGGCAATGCTGTATTTACTTGGATAAAATAGTAAATAAAATCAGATTGTGGTATTGGTGTTATGAAGTGACAGCAACTGGAATGAATCACAGCACCAAATACACTATGCAATTATACTCAGGGTAGGAAAAAGTGATGCAGGGAGTCTTTATTTTTTATTATTTTTTAATGGTTCAGTTTTAAAACTCTATTTTTTAGAAAAGGTGGTACATTCATATGGTATGATATTTTAAAAGAATAAATAGGTATATAATGAAAAACAAGCACCTTTACCTCCTCAGTTTCCTAGCTCTTCAAGTCCCCATTGATGTCAATTTCTTAAATTTTTTTTTAAATATTTTTTTTAGTTGTAGATGAACAGAGAGCCTTTATTTGTTTGTTTGTTTGTTTGTTTCTTTATCTTTTATGTGGTGCTGAGGATTGAAGCCACAACCCCATCTCCTTCTTAAGAATTTTTAATAGGAGTTTCCCAACCAGTCCTCAAAGCTTGAAGGAAGGAAGGAATACAGGAGATGTGCATGGTGAAACTGAGAAAATCATAATATCTGAACAGATTTGTATTAGCTAGTAGATGTATATGGTAAAGACAATTAGACCACAACCTAGAAGACAAGGAGAAAACACTAGTTACATGAAATAAAGAATTCACCACAAAAGAAAAAAAAAAACAGTGCCTTCAGGGCAGAACAAGGAGTTGAGGGCACAGTTAAAAAAATAATAGGCTTGGAAAACAGGAAGTGTCATTCCTTCTTTGCCATGAGAAACATTCTGTCTTCATGCGTGGAAACAGGGAAAATGTCATTAAGATGTACTTGACACTGCTGAATGCTTCCTGCATCACGTTGCACAATCTTCAGAGCCACCCCATGATACACCTCGAGTTGTGATCTCCATTTACAAATGCAGAAGCTGAGGTTAGAGGCTAATGAAGGTCAAATAGGCTGGAACAGGCTGAGCCAGAATTCAATCGTGGTGAAGCAGTCAGTCATGGACCATCTGTGCAAAAAGGGCAGGCAACAAGAATAAAGACACAAGGCTGGAGAAAGAAAGAAAATGCCAGGAAAAGTCACCCCTAGTAATATGTCCAATGGAGATAAAAAGCTGAAGACTGGATAATGTGGTAGTGCAGCTTTAGGTTTGGAGACACTAAGAAACAAATGATTTCTTTCTTTCTTTCTTTCTTTCAACTCAACAGATTAAAGAAAAATCAAAGGCTGAATCTCAGTAAGCATTTCAGAGATTAGGGCCTTCCATCCCTTAAAGGTGTCATATACCCTGGGAGAATGACAACTAAAATGATTTTTGACAAAAAGGAAACTGTGAATTCTAATAGAAATAAAAGAATTTTAAGCCTGTGTGAGGTCTCAAAAAGTCAAAGTGATTTATCCCTGGCCTCAGGCAGAAATTACCATAAACCATCCAAGATAGATGCTTTTTCTATGTTAAGTGACTTTTCAAAAATGAAGGTTTTCTATAATTTTCCCCAGTAACTCACTGTTGTGTTTAATAATTTCAATGTGAAAAGATGATTTTGCATATTGTATCTAATCCTCAGTTCTGTAGTATGGAATTTATTTCTGCATTAGTGTCTCCAAAGGACAGTGAATGGCCTCTGTCTGGCCACTGGAAGATGGATTTACCCATGATTATGCCCTAACTTCAAGCTTTCAACCTTTAAACTAAATACAGTCTCTGATTTTTAAACGTGGTTGCTCTACTGTAGAAAAACTATCTTTAGTTCTCCATGCCTCTCTCTTGCCATAAAACAGCCAGGCTAAGTGTGATAGGAGCATTACAGATGAAAATATAATGACGCTCCATTTCTGAATCTTATAATGACAGTGTGAATGAAAGAGAAATATTAGGATTGTGAAGAGAGCTAAATCGACTTGCTATGTGAGCAACCTGGCATTCAAGAGAGAATATTGAAAAATACCCTGTAATCTCATATAAAATATGGCACCCATGCTGAGTTTATTGGCATATAAGAATAGTATTTCATACAGTAATGGAAGAGGTGAAAAGACATACATATTCCAAATATCATCGATCTAAAAGTACTACTGCAAATCCAAATTCAATTCAAAAAACATTCCTAGAAAATGGTTCCACTGGCAGCCAGAGTTAATAGGTACAATGTCACAGGCATATCCCTAACTCCTAAGTTAAGCTTGCAGCTGAGTTGTGAATAAAGTAATCTTGATTGGCTCATTTTACTTTATTATACAGCTTCTAGCACTATCTTGTGTATATAATTAATTACAATAGCAGTGTTTTCTTCGATCCGATTCAAGTGAATGCTCCTAAAGCAAATAAATCATCAAAAAATCCCAACTTCTAAAATCCCTGTCAATAGTATTTATTGTGGTGAGTATAATGTGTTTTTTTGACATATATAATCAGATATCTCATTACAGTAAAAGCTGGCTCAGCCAGAAATCTAGGAAGCACGAATCTCTATGAGTTGGTACTTTGATAATTCACTCACACGATGATGATTATGGATGGTTGAAAAAAATGACCTTGAGAACCAGTAAGAAAATGGTCAGGATAGAAGAGAGAAAGGACATAAAAGTTTCATTAGAGTGAGCCATTTCAGGAAAGTGTACAAGCAGAACTGGAATCAGAATGTGGGGAATTGGAAGGTCCAAGACAGGGGCAAAGGAAAAACTTCCTGGCAGAAGAAATCAGATAAAGAAAAACACAGAGGTGCATAAGAACACAGTAGGCTCAGACTGCCACCCTGAGAAAGCTCATGTGGAAACCTACCCAATCACTATTTGTCCTCAGATTGTGATATATCATGGTATTTCAATGCCTTCATCAGTGTATGCCTTTTCAACAAAATATGCCAGAAGTATGCTTCTCTGAACTTATGTCTTTAAATGTTAGTAGAATTAATGCAGTTATTAGTACTCAAATCTGGTGAATAAATTAACCTTAGGGTTAAGGGGCAAGTGCCAATAAAAGACAAAATCAATTTGTACTAAATAAGGCTATCCAGAGGGATACCAAAAATCTAACCACATACATGATATTTGCAGCTTCTTAAAAATATCAATGTTAAAAATTGTTTAATTCTCTGATATAAGGGGGGGTGACTCAAAATGGGATAGGGAGAAAGAGCGTGAGAAGAAGACTACCACTAAATAGGGAAGAGAGGTGGGAGGGAAAAATAGGGAGAAGAGGAGTTACACAGAAGATGGAAGGAGAACTTCATTGTTATACAGAATACATATATGATGTTGTAATTAGAAAAATTTTTTTAAAAAGTGTGTCACATTAGATTGGATAGAGAGAAAGGAGGGGAGGAATAGGGAGGATAGGAATGGCAGCAGAAGAGAATAGACAATTTGATTGATGTATGTACATTCCATGAATGTACTATATGTCAAAATGCATTCTAATGTCATGTATGACTAAAAAAATAAATAAAAATTTAAAAAGTTAAACCTATTTGCAATTTTCAAAAATCAAAAAAAAATATTTAAGTTTATGCATACGTTATTTGGCAATGATATTTAATTTAGTTTCCCACAAAAGCCTTTGACAATATAATTGTCAGAGAGATGGCACATGTGCCACTCTTATAATCCCAGCAGTTTGGGAGGCTGAGGCAGGAGTTCAGAGCCAGCCTCAGAAACTTAGTGAAGCCCTAGGTAATTTAAGAGACACTCTGTCTCAAAATACAAAATAAAAAGGGCTAGAGATGTGGTTAAGGGATAATCACCCCTGGGTTCAATCCCTAGTACCCCCCTTCCCCCCCCCAAAAAAAAAACACAAAAAACCTGATGAAATGCCCAAGAATTTTAAAAATTTGGTAGTAGAGAGTGTTGGCATAACTTAATTATCACATTAGACATTGTGCAGGCTGCCAATAATTTATCAAGTATGTAATTTAACCAATATGAAGTTCAGTTATAAATCTGCATAGCAAATCTATTAATGAAAATTAGCATGTGAATATATTATTACCAAAAAATTGTCATGTGGGCAGTAAGAGGCATATTTTTTCCATTTTCATCCTACAATTTTTCCTATGTTACCTAAAAGCATACGAATGAAAGAAAATGACACTAAAAGCCTCATGTGATTTCTCCTTTTCTTGCTTATATGATGGTGCTGGTTATATAGCATTTCCTGAAACCATCTTCAAATTTTTATCTTCAAACTTACCAGGTTTGATCCCTCAGGAATGGTCCCATTCCACACCTGGTGCCAGAACTCAGGTCTGTTATCATTCATGTCAATAACATTGATGACAATGTCAATGGGATTCTCCACTTGGTTGCCATTAATATCTATTACATGTGACCTCAATTGCAAAAGTTATTAAAAACAAATGTACTTAACATATTTGTCCATGAGAACACATATTACACAATCACAATGCTACTAACATAGCAAGAATGGACTGACAGAAGCTATTGGAAAATAGCTAAAGCTATGCTAAGCCTCAGGCTAGCATCATTCTGAATGGAGAGAAACTGAAGGCATTCCCTCTAAAATCTGGAACAAGACAGGGATGCCCTCTCTCACCATTTCTGTTCAACATAGTTCTCGAATCACTGGCCAGAGCAATTAGACGAAAGAAATTAAAGGCATAAAAATAGGAAAAGAAGAACTCAAATTATCACTATTTGCAGATGATATGATTCTATACCTAGAAGACCCAAAAGGGTCTACAAAGAAAGTATTAGAGCTAATAAATGAATTCAGCAAAGTGGCAGGATATAAAATCAACACGCATAAACCAAAGGCATTCCTGTATATCAGCCACAAATCCTCTGAAATGGAAATGAGGAAAACCACTCCATTCACAATATCCTCAAAAAAAAATAAATAAAATACTTGGGAATCAACCTAACAAAAGAGGTGAAAGACTTATACAATGAAAACTACAGAACCCTAAAGAGAGATATAGAAGATCTTAGAAGATGGAAAAATATACCCTGTTCATGGATAGGTAGAATTAACATCATCAAAATGGCGATATTACCAAAAGTTCTCTATAGGTTTAATGCAATGCCAATCAAAATCCCAATGGCATTTCTTGTAGAAATAGAGAAAGCAATCATGAAATTCATATGGAAAAATAAAAGACCCAGAATAGCAAAAACAATGCTAAGCAGGAAGTCTGAATCAGGCGGTATAGCTATACCAGACTTCAAATTATACTACAGAGCAATAGTAACAAAAACAGCATGGTACTGGTACCAAAACAGGCGGGTGGACCAATGGTACAGAAAAGAGGACACAGAAACCAATCTACAAAATTACAACTATCTTATATTTGATAAAGGGACTAAAAGCATGCAATGGAGGAAGGATAGCATCTTCAACAAATGGTGCTGGGAAAACTGGAAATCCATATGCAACAAAATGAAACTGAATCCCTTTCTCTCGCCATGCACAAAAGTTAACTCAAAGTGGATCAAGGAACTTGATATCAAATGAGAGACACAGCGTCTGATAGAAGAAAAAGTTGGCTATGATCTACATACTGTGGGGTCGGGCTCCAAATTCCTCAATAGGACACCCATAGCACAAGAGTTAATAACTAGAATCAACAAATGGGATTTACTCAAACTAAAAAGTTTTTTCTCAGCAAAAGAAACGATAAGAGAGTTAAATAGGAAGCCTACGTCCTGGGAACAAATCTTTACTCCTCACACTTCAGACAGAGCCCTAATATCCAGAATATACAAAGAACTAAAAAAATTAGACAATAAGATAACAAATAACCCAATCAACAAATGGGCCAAGGACCTGAACAGACATTTCTCAGATGAGGACATACAATCAATAAACAAGTACATGAAAAAAGGCTCACCATCTCTAGCAGTCAGAGAAATGCAAATCAAAACCACCCTAAGATACCATCTCACTCCAGTAAGATTGGCAGCCATTAGGAAGTCAAACAACAACAAGTGCTGGTGAGGATGTGGGGAAAAGGGTTCACTTGTACATTGCTGGTGGGACTGCAAATTGGTGTGGCCAATTTGGAAAGCAGTATGGAGATTTCTTGGAAACCTCGGAATGGAACCACCATTTGACCCAGGTATTCCCCTACTTGGTCTATTCCCTAAAGACCTAAAAAGAGCACACTATAGGGACACTGCTACATCCATGTTCATAGCAGCACAATTCCCATAGCAAGACTGTGGAACCAACCTAGATGTCCTTCAATAGACGAATGGATAAAAAAATGTGGCATTTATACACAATGGAGTATTACTCTGCATTAAAAAAATGACAAAATCATAGAATTTGCAGGGAAATGGATGGCATTAGAGCAGATTATGCTAAGTGAAACTAGCCAATCCCTTAAAAACAAATGCCAAATGTCTGCTTTGTTATAAGGAGAGTAACTAAGAACAGAGTAGGGAAGAAGAGCATGAGAAGAAGATTAACATTAAACAGGGATGAGAGGTGGGAGGGAAAGGGAGAGAGAAGGGAAATTGCATGGAAATGGAAGGAGACCCTCAGGGGTATACAAAATTACATACAAGAGGAAGTGAGGGGAAAGGGGAAAAAATATAAGGGGGAGAAATGAATTACAGTAGAGGGGATAGAAAGAGAAGAGGGGAGGGTAGGAGGGGGGATAGTAGAGGATAGGAAAGGCAGCAGAATACAACAGACACTAGTGTGGCAATATGTAAATCAATGGATGTGCAACTGATGTGATTCTGCAATCTGTATACGGGGTAAAAATGGGAGTTCATATCCCACTTGACTCAAAGTGTGAAATATGATATGTCAAGAGCTATGTAGTGTTTTGAACAACCAACAATAAAAATTAATTTAAAAAATTGTAGTCAGGAGCTGGGGATATGGCTCAAGTGGTAGCGTGCTTGCCTCGCATGTGCAGGGCACTGGATTTGATTGTCAGCATCACATAAAAAATAAAATAAAGATGTTGTGTCCACCGAAAACTAAAAAATAAGTATTAAAAAATTCTCTCTCTCTCTTAAAAAAAAATTGTAGTCAACCTAACTCCAAATAATTACAGTAGATAAGTAGCAAAAAACCATCCATTACCTTATGTTAGACATTGTGCTAATCCAATTTAAATGATTGAAATCAATATGTAAAAGAGTGAGCCAGACACTGTCAACATTTTTAATTGGGGGCTCTGAGCTTCAGAAATGCTAGGTAACTTGTGGCGGTCACAATCCTCTGTCTGTTGACAGAATCTGGATCCAAAGTCAATTCTGCCAGCTCCAAAATCCTTTTGTTGAACGATTATATATGATAAGAATCAGGGTAAGGATAGATACGGTACCGCCAAAGAGTGCTCGTAAAGATCAAGGAAACAGGAGTATAGAAAGTGAGTGTACATAGGAAATTTTCATACTAAGCTTTTACTGTTTTTCAGTTTTAAAGTAACTCATATATTAAAATATGTGATTATATGTATTTAGGGTTAGCTCATAGTTTTGTAGGTATTTTTCAAATATTTCTGTATGTCTTTTTCTGAAAAGCAAGTATAATCAATTAGCTACTCTTGGTAGAATATCTTCAAAAATCTTTCAATCAATTCTGCACAAAGAGAGGCATTCCATTCCTTTTTTGGGTGGGTGACACTTGACTACTGAGCCACATCCCCAGCCTTATTTTATATTTTATTTAGAGACAGGGTCTCATTGAGTTGCTTAGTACCCAGATGTTGCTGGGACTTGCTTTGAACTCTGATTCCTCCTGCTTCAGCCTCCCAAGCTGTTGGGATTACAGGCTTGCACTACTCCTCCTGGCATGAACTGTTTCTTTTTAACTGGAATGCTAGTCTGATACTGGCTGTTGGCTTCCATCAGATATGTTCTTTAAGTTAAAGAAACATCAACACAGCATCTCTTTATTTAGAGGTTATTAAACACAGAAAACAACCTAAATTTTATTACTGAATTTCAATATTATATAGTTATAATTTTCCCTTGTCTTATTTTCTCCTTATCAGATTTTTAATACTAAACTTTAATTACATTTATAATTATGTAAAATATTAATACTGATCCTTTTTTTTTGGTACCAGGGATTGAAATCGAGGGTGCTTAAAAATTGAGTCACATCCTTTTTAATTTTGAGACAGGGCCTCACTAACTTACTCATTCTTAATACTTATAATTCTATAATAAACTCTATTTTGCTATGAGTATTGCTCTTTTAATATACACGAAGCAAGCACTGAAAGAACAATAATTTACTATAAAATGGACCTGGATGTATATATTTTCTGAATTTTAATAACAGAAGATCAGAAAGTGAGAATTCATAGAGAAAAAGATCGAAAATTTTTTTTGTATCAATCTTTATAATCACAAATCGGACTAGTCCACAGTCTTTTATTATATGCAATCTTTTTTTTTTTTTTTTTTTTTTTTGTACTGGGGCTGAATCCAGGGACACTTAACCCCTGACCCACATTCCCACTTCCCTAGCTTTTTTTATTTTTTATTTTAAGACAGGATCTTGCCAAGTTCCTTAGGGCCTTGCTAAGTTGCTGATGCTAGCTTTGACCTTTGGATCCTCCTGCTTCATCCTCCTGAGCCCTTGGGTTTACAGGCATGCTCCACGGTGCCCAGCTGTACTTTGTGCTATCTTAATCCACATTCCCTAGAAATGCTATGCAGTCCTTGTGAAAAATTTGAAGTTGTATTTCTTTCTCTGTGTTTTAGGACAATATAAACAACATTAGAATAAACTGTTCCTTCAAGAGTTTTAAAAGAATGGGCTGATAAAATAATCAAAATCTTGAAGAGAAAATACAGAGTAATATTTATCCTAAAACATTTTCAATTTTTCATATGCTTATTTGTCTGTTTAGATCTACAGGAATCTACTTTAGTTTAGAAATTCCTATAATTTTAAAGCTTTGAGCAAGTCCAAGAGTTCAACAATTGCATAAGTGAACAAAACAAAAACTTTGTAAGCACATGCTTATGTAGGAGGAAGGTTTTAAACTACTGTGGGAATAAATTCAATACATGGGAAAACAGGCTAGCCACAAAGGAAAAGAAAAGTGGGCCTGTAGCTCTCTCTCCTTTTATTCAAATAAATCCACAGAGGTTAAAATTTTAAATGTAAAAAGTTAGTCCAACAGATAAAAATTGGGAGATAAGCATCTTGGAGGAGGGAAGACCTTTATCAATACCTCTGGAAATGAGAAGGTATTATAAAATGTTTTCAAAAATCAATTTTACAATATTAAAAGCTATGTTATATTGTTGCATAAACATTAAGGGTTTTAGGAGCAAACAAACAAACAAACAAAAAAGAACATGTAGAACAAACAATGCATTAATATCTTTCATTGATAAAAGGTTCTGAGTAATAAAAAGAGAAAAAAAATCCAGAAGAATATTTAACAGAAAATAAGAATATGGGATTCACTTTGATTATACTTCTATGTATCCGTGAACAATGGTTTGATCTCTATGTATTTTATGTTCAATGGTTTTGACCCCATTCATAATTTGCTCTTATAGCTTTCCTTAACCTTATAACTGAAGGCAAGGAATAAAATGTAAAGAGTAATGCAGTTTGGAGCAATTTTCCTTTTCTGGCATTGTTTTGTTTTTACCAAGAGCACTAATAAATTTTATAAAGACATTAGAATCATCAAAATAAGACAAAAAGCTACAAATTTCATTTCTGATGTTGAAACTCTCAGAATCCAGGATTTCAGATTCATAGGAGGCAACCACTAATTCCACACACATTTAGAAGAGTACGAACACATAGATTTATCAGCTGGTTGCAATCTTACACGAAATCAGGCTATCAGCTCATGATCCAGAGGCTTTGTCACTGACAGCTGACCTGAGATGGGGTTGATAATAAAGATGCCAGTTGGAGGTTGGTCAGCTCTGGGCCTAGTGACACTGTACCACGGTGAAAGGTTTTTATCCCTATAAGACCTGATCTGAAGATCAAGAAAACAATGGTATTAAATGAGAGACTAACTGAGCTCATTATCAGAGATAGCACATGCCACACTTCCTCCCTTGTTCTGTTACAAACTTGCTCCTTCTCTTTCCAGAATGCCACTGAAACATCCCCAGTGCCTGCCTCTCCTCTCTGCTTCTTGGAAACAACCTTCAAAAAGAGATGCCACTTATCCCCAGAAAGACTGGGGGCAATGTTCACCTTTAAAAGAATGCTCACTAGGAGTAGTGCAAAAAGTCAAAATTTAGGAGTGTCAGTTTTAGACAGAAACTCTGGGTTAGACTGTTTAACATAGTAACAGGTGTCCAAGTTAATTGAAATAAAAGCTGTTCACCTTTTTTCATCAGTTACAATAAGAAACAATTATCTATTCATAGTGTGAAATATGCTTTCACAGAACTCCAACATGGTGGAGCCTGGACACCATAATTTTTACTTGCTTTGCACAAAGACTCTTCATTGCAAGAAAGCTTTCCATATCATTTTAAAAAGGCAACTAATACTACAA
This sequence comes from Callospermophilus lateralis, assembly GCF_048772815.1. Taxonomy (NCBI): domain Eukaryota; kingdom Metazoa; phylum Chordata; class Mammalia; order Rodentia; family Sciuridae; genus Callospermophilus; species Callospermophilus lateralis. Next base: position 88,897,108 of record NC_135315.1, on the reverse strand, counting down.
TTCTTTATTAATAAGGAGCTTATGAGAAAGGATCTCAAGAGATATTTTTATACTCCCAAACTGTAGAGCCACTATAAGCACATTTTCTTCTCCTACAAATACAATGGTTCCCAGGAAAATTAAGTCAATGTATGAGTAGCCATTGGAGGCTGAAGAGAATCTATAGGCAGAGAAGAAGGCAGGGAGGCATAAAAAGCAATGACTGGGCAATACCATTTAGAGGAAATAATAATAGATTTTTATGTGTTGGGTAAATAAAATAAATTAATTATTAAAATCTCGTTGTTTTTTTTTTTTTTAAAGTTAAAGCACCATTCTCTATTTTCTCATATTCTACTAAAATAGAAAAATAACACCTTTGTTTGGGGGTTATGCTCATTGGTAAACTGAATTACAATGTTCAAAGGACAGAATATACAACACAAATAAGTGGTTTATTAAAAAACCCACATCTCTCAATAAACACGAGTGTGCATGCTCAAATAATCATTCATAAGAACATTTACATTTTAGCAAATGGAAATATAATGATTTTTGTCTTATTATACTTTTGTCATGAATAATGGGTTTATAATTTTATACAACATGCAAAAAAATCTGTATTTTTAATTTCTTCCTCTGAAGGTATGCATCTGGAGTAACCAAAACAACAACAAAAAAGTAACTTCAGATTTGAAAGCCTTTGGTTTTACACTGCCCTAGGGATTCTGATAATAGTATCAGAGGTAATTTTTCCCTTTTAAAAAATTTTCAAATGCACTTGGTGCTGGAATTTTTAGCAGTGATTTCCTTTTTTTTTCCTTTGGCCCCAAAGCTGTCTGTGGAGGGCAGAGATCTCCACAGAGAGCCCAGCTCCTAGCAAGGCAGCCCCAGGGTCTGTACTGAGAGTGGCTGAGGAGTGGGTGGAGATGCATGTAGCCTTAGTATTCACATACAGAACAAGCATTACATCCATAGCATCCAGGACCACAGTGGGGACTGCCTACAAATATTGCAAGAGATAACCAAGGAAAACAATTATAGGTTTCTACAGTGTTATAGAAAACCTAGCTACAGAAAAAAAAATGTTTTCCATACAGATGTCATAAACTTTACTTTGTAAAAAAACACAAAAACTTTTTTAACAGAAAAATAGCACCTTTGTTTGGGGGTTTTGATCATTGATATACTGAATTACAATGTACAAAGGACAGAATATACAACCCAAATAAGTGATTTATTAAAAAACCCACATGCCATGGGAATAATTAAAATTGCACCATTTTACCCTGACAAGCTCTTGAGGAAAATGTTCTCTGGAATTTTCTGGCAAGTTGATGGGAGGAATGACCCAGTCTCTCTTTTGCCTTTGTAGGTATCCACTGTGTTTGGTGGATTGTCTTGGAAATACTATCTCTTCAATTTCATGGGACTCATTTGCATTAAAATGTAACAAGATATTCCTGAGTACTAGGAAAAATATTTTCTGAAAGAAAATCAATATTAATGGGTACCTAAAAGTGTAGGAACCACAGTTTATTATCAACAGAAAATAACTCTGGAGGCCCTTTCCTTATCCCCTTATTAAAATAATAAAAAACAAAAAGCATAAAATTTCTGAATTGCACTGTTCACTGAATTTATTATTGGGCTCAGGTGTGTTAACTATTTGCAGTTTCTGTAAACCATCTTAGATAGTAGCTTAGTACTGAGCAAAAGTTAATACTACCTTTTTATATATTTCTCATTAGTTTAAACCACAGACCAGGTAATGTGATACTGTACATTAAATTTAGATCTTGATGTGCTAAAATATAATTTGAATTCCAAGGTAAGTTTAATACATACTGCTAAGGAATGTCTCAAATATTTATGACCCTATTAAATCCCACAGAATTAATGCTGTAATTATTCTAAATCTATGTCAGCCATGATGGATGCTTCAAATGACCCACTTTGCACACTAGGTATTAATCTCTGATAGATGTCAACATTTTCTTCTGTTTCTCCCAATATCTGTAGACATTTTTGCCATTAGCCCTTCCTGCTTCAGTGCAAATACCCAAGTTAGTTTGTTAGGACACAAAACATCAAAAACAATAAAAGTGTCTTTTTACTCCATTAATCACCAGGTTCTTATTTTACATTATGCAAATGACATGATTACCTTTAATAGTTAATTGATTAATTAAAATTTAATATAATGAAATCTCAACAAATAGCACAAGAAAAAAATGACATTTTTCTTACATGTATTCATTATCATTTGATTATGGCTGTGTATATCACATTTACAATTAAATACCAGAACTGATTGTGTGTATTCTTGTCTCTCACAGTACATTAAATGTGCAAAATGTAATAGTCACAGTTCATCAAACCATGAACTTTAGAATATATGGGTTTGCTCCCTCAGTAACTGTTTTTAATTTAATCAAAGAACTAGAATAGTCTGAAAATAATATTATCATAACTTTACTAAAGAATTTATTGTATCTTGTTCAAAGTACTTAATATAGTGACTTATACAAAGTAAGTGCTCAATAAATGTTTCTGAACTGAATTGAACAGTACTCTCTTGGAAATGTTCTTCGTTTATTTTATGTGGGCTCACAACAGCTTCCACCAGAGGGAGTATATATAATTCCTAAAAGTCATATCAGTAGTATAAATAATTCACACTCCCAATTTGATTATTAAGGGACAAAAGAGATCCTAACACTCATTGTCAGACATGCTTTACTGTTACTACTGTAAATCTGTATTTCCCATCTAATAAATTTGACTGGTGATGATATGCAAAGAAATTGTTTATTTTGTGGTTATATTTAACAGCTTATAAAGCTTCTAAGATGCAAAACAAACTACTTCTAATTTTAATTAAATTATAATTTCAAAGTATAAAAAAATCTTTCAAATATAATTTCTGGTCACTTAAAATATACATGTCTAAGTATTTTAGAAGATTAAAAATACTGGTAAACTAACTGCAGTTGATAAAAAAATTCAAGTACTGGCCATCTATTTCATGTGATATGAAGCAAAATGTGTGTACCACACACACACACACACACACACACACACACACACACATTTTGTTAACTGTATTAATTTTTGTTTTGTAGATATCAGCTCCAATATTATACCTTTGCCAACTCCTGGATTGAGGTTGGCTTGAGACTTAGTTTTACTGCCACTTGCCACTTCTCTTGGGTCTCTTTGTCTTGGGCATATATTAGGAATTAGCATGCTCAGAAGAGAGTGGAAAGCTTCTCATGGCATAGACCATGTAATCTTCATCCACCTTGAAATCTGCAGGCTTGCTGCTTTCATACTATACTTTTCTTTTTCCATTGCAGTTGCTAAACTTCACTGTAAAAGATAGCAAATATACGTCTAACTACACAACAAATACAAAGACAACTTATACTTAAATCTATTTTAGGTTAGATGATAAAATGCAGTACCTTGAAACACAAATTTTAGTTTTACATGATTTGCGACATTTTCTTTTCATAGAATGCAGTTTGACTCTCCACATCTGTAGGTTCTGCATCCCAGATTATTCAACTAACCTCAAATGCAGGTTGAAAGTATTTGAAATATATATATATATATATATATATATATATATATATATATATATATATATATATCTGATGTATAGAACTCATGCAAACTTCTTACCATTGTTGCCTATAGAAGATGATAAACTACTAACAGGACATGTACATTGTATGAGGTATTATAAGAAATCTAGACGATTTAAAATATGTGGGAAGAGATGCATAGGTTATATGAAGATTCTATGCTATTTTATGTCTAGGACTTGAGCATCCCTGGATTTTTTATATGCTGAAGTCTTGGGATGAATCCTCTATAGATACCAAGAGATGATTGTATCACAGTAGTTTCGGCTTGTGGCCTGGCATCTCTCATTTCAAAGCCTTTCCCTCCTCTCCACAGTCCCCTGGGTACACAGTGTCAGCTACACTTGCTGTTCACTTTGATGCATTTCAAGGAAGTTGCCTTCCACTCCTAATCTCATTGTCACTGAAGGTAGAACAAACCCCATGTTTTCCAAATTCATGTAAGCTATCTTGGCTCTACTACCAGTTTCACAGCCATGCCTGATATCCACTGATAGAGCCAATAAAGACAAATTTCCTTAATTATCTTGGATATTCTGTATATTTCCTTGCATATCATCTTAATGCATAATTTTTGAAGAAATGCTTAAAGCAAGAAATAATACTGCTATGATTCTTTTTCTTTATTGATGTTGAATGTGCTTTATGCTCTAGAAGTACAAGACTTCATGGTTATTGAAAGGTGAATAATTAGCAATTTCTATCCTTCCTGGTACTTGTGATAGTTCACTTAAACAGCAATTTTATAAAATTTCCCCAAACATGAAAATAAAAATGTCCTCAAAGTAAATTTTAAAGTTTAAAAAAAGTATGCCTTAAGAATAGAAGGATCAAAAAAATTTCAGGATCTTAATTATCTCAATCTTAAGTAATGACTTAAGATTGAAGAAAATCACTGATTTTTAAAATGGAATGTCAATCCACTGATGTCTCAACAAATAACAAAAGTTAAACTGTTTTTATGAATGAAGAATTGGACATATTCAAGACAAAATAAAATAATAAAAAAAATATTCTCTAAGGAAGATTATTTTCCTTACAATCCTTAATCGTTCTTTTTGAAGAAAAATTCTATGGGATTAGCAGGTAAAAACATAAAAGAAAAAGCAATTTTTCAATTCCATAAATGACTGATGCTATATTCTGACTCCAATTACATAGGATATGCTTTGGAAAACAATCAACAGGTACATATCACAAACCATATCCACATGCCTTTCACGTTTCTCATGATCTAAGAAAAAATTATACAAACTGCCCCTACCCTTATACAAAATGATATCAGCTCTTTTATTTTCATTAATATAAATTCACTACAATGTACCTAAAACCACAGCCAAATAACATGGATGCTTATTTCCCTTCATAAACATAAAATTCTTGATAGAAGTAATAAAATACTTTAACTATTGAATATATTATTTTCCATATAATGCCACACATATCATCCTTCTTCAACCTGGTCATTTCAAAATGAAAATAAAATAATATTTCAAACTAAATTATGTTAAACCATAAGGTTTATCTTTAGAGTAGAAGTATCCTAATTAATATAGAATTACTCAATTTTTCCATGCCATGTGATTTAATTTTTTTTAAAAAAGAAGGGATATTTCCTAGGAAACAAGGACATTTACTGCTTATCTTTTATTAAAGAAAACCAAATAAAAACTGAAATTGTTTTTTTTTTTTTGTTTTGGAACCTTGCTGAGATTCCATAGTCATTCCCTTCCTCACTGCTACCCACATCCCACACTCATCAACTTGTGGGTAACACTTCCCATTTTTCCACACCACAGTCCTACAGCCAGGCCATCATTCCGGGGGAGGAGTCCCCAAAGATGTCCTTCAGAAGATGCCAGCATATTCCCTGACTTGAGTGCCATAAGTTCTCCATTTTAACTATTTTTTTTGCACTTCTTGTCCACAATAATTACTACAGTAATGCTTCTTTATTAAAGATTTCACTTGACTAGAATGGCAGAATATAGACTCATTTTGGTTTCTTGATAGTGGTTCTTTTGTTTACTAGGACACCTAATGGTGATTGGGACAACATTAACTCTCCTTCTATAATCCATTAAAATTTTACAACTTTTCAAAAAACTAGAAACAGATTGGAAACTTAATGTGCGATAGCAACATTTAGTGATGAAAACAATAGAGGTCCTTCAAATAATCTGAATTTGTATTAATTTGTTGATAGTGCAAGAAATTGAAGGAGTATTTGCTGAATTCTAGGTACTGTGCAGCACACTTAAAATCAGGTTATATACACTTTTACCTTGACAGCCTCCTGAAGTGGAAATCACTATTTGTTCTACAGATGGAGAAGGAAAACTTGGGCAGCTATTTGTGCCCATGGCTCTTCTACTTCTAGTCATTTCCTTAAGAAAGTGCCAAAGAATGTAAAATCATGACTCTTGAGTATTAAAACCTAAGGCTCTAAAAAATAAAAATTAAAGAAATTACAGAGGCCTGGTAAATGCTAAATTTAGACTTTAGAAAGCACCATGGTAAATAGTGCATGAAAAGTAATTAAATTGGAATATATCCGAAGTGTCCTATAGAGGGCAGTAGCTGAAGCCCCTTCAGGTGGAGTGAGAATGTGAGCAGACAGAAGAGGAGAATTAACTCTTGGTTACTATGGGTGTCTGTTCTTTTGATTCAGCACTAGTTAACTCTTTGGATTCAGGTGTCAGTGCTTTCAGAGAGTGTTTAGTTTTCTTTGCATCACTATGCACAATATATATGAGAAGAGCAACTCATATATCTTGTCATAAGCCAAAGCTTATGGTTTCAGAGGATTCAGTATATGGTGGAAGGTCATGGTGAAGGAAGGCTGCTTAGCTTCTGACAGCCAGGCCACAGACAGAGGAAGTAGTCAAGGACAGATAAAGCACAATAAGTGACTCCAAGTAGGTCCTTCCTCCCAGTAATTTATTCATCTGTCAATGGATTAATCCACTTGTTGGATTAATCCTTGCTACATTGGAGATCATGCTTTCAACATAATAAATTTGGGAAGATATTCCAGATGTACACAATAATAGTAAGGGAAAGAGGAGGGCTTTGGGGAAAAATGCACTTGCAGAGCAGGAAAAAAAAGTGACATTTTTAAAACAAAGGGTCTCTAGACATCCAATGAATGAGCAATGGTGGACCCTAGAGAGTATGACACTGGAGAAGCATTTTGGAGGAAATTGTATAAAGGTCAGTTAATTAAAGTTAATTAGTTGTTTCACATTATCTCTATCTAACCTATACCGAGTATGGATTGGTTTAATATATCTGTTATTAAATTTTTCTGAGTTCTAAAAAAATGTTAATTTTTAATTTGATCTAATATTAAAATAAGCAAAGTTTTGGGGGTATTAGTCAAGCTTGAATATGTATATTGCATTATATACTTCCCTTTGAACATTCAGCCAGTACAAAGAATTAATACTTAAAATTAAAATTAGTCCACTTTCAATTGAGAAAGTTCCCTTAGGTGAGATATTACTCCTGACTTCATCCAAAGGTTGGGAAGTATTCCATTTCCAGTGCCTGACTCAGTTACTTGCTTCATCACTGTTAGTGATGTATTATTATTTTCAAGCTATGCAAATTAGAATGCTTATTAATTCCAACAGGAAAATGTAAATTCCATCATTATCTACTGGTTAACTTTTATTGTCTGTTGTCATGTTCACCTATGATCTAGGTGTAGCTAGGAATATTTTCTCAAATTTTCCAAGATTTACCTCTGCTCTAGGATCATGCTCTGAAACATACACAAGAGGATTTCCTTTCTTTCTTCTTTTTTTTGCGGGGGGTGGGGTGGGAATTGAACTCCGGGGCACTCGACCACTGAGCTCTATTTTGTATTTTATTTAGAGACAGGGTCTCACTGAATTTCTTATCACCTACTTGTGATCCTCCTTCCTCAGCCCCCCAAGCTGGTAGGTGCACCACTGGCAAGAGGATTTTATTTTTAACAGAAACTTGAAAGTTAATGGGGAAATAAGGAGGGAAAACTGCTAAATTACAGAATCTTGTTTACACCAGTAATATATATTCATAATTGATAAATTAAATTTAGTGTATAGCCTTTCAAAGATATTTTTGTGATAAAAACATTAAGTGAAAATTGACTAAAGCAAGAGACATGTTTAATAATTATAATTAAATTCAAAGTTGAAATTTGAAGATGAAGAAAGTAAGGCAAATATCATGAATCTTTGGCTCTTCTAGAAAGAAATATATAATTTGCCGGAATCAACTTGTTTCTGTTATTAAAAGTACCTTCTTTACAGATATGATGAAAAACCGTGAACAATATTTTCCACTTTCTTTTTTCCAAACACAAAAGCTTTATCATTTTTTAAAATATGGGGGCACTGACAAATCTATCTTAGACTGCAATTAAATTAAAATACACCCTTTGAAGTGACACTATTCTGTATGATCCAATAATGGTGAAAACATGACATCATATTTTAAGAAAACCCACTGAACTGTACAACACATAATGGACCTTATTGTCAACTGTGAACTTGCAGTAATGTATCATTGGTTTATCAGTGGTAACAATTGCACCACATTGTGCAAGATGTTAATAACATGAGAAGGAACCTGTGGGGAGGAAGGGAGACACATGAAATTCTATAACTTTCCATCAGTTTTTCTGTAAACATGAAGTGATCTAAAAACTGAAATTATTTAAAACAATGCTTTCCTTGCAAAGGAAGTCCCAACTTGCTATTATTATTAGATTTGTGAAAGGAATGGATAATTGTCAATAGCTCAGTCTGTCTCAATCTGATTCCAGTGAATCACCTCAAGCTGATATTGGCTGGACAATGCAATCTGATCAATAACTTATGTAGATAGATCCTAAGTATGGAGATAATGAATTTGACTTAAAATCTTTCCCCTGACAGAACAATCTTCTTTACATTATAACATTAATTTTGCTTAAGTGTGCAAATATGGCACAGGAAAAACTCCAGAGTTTTGTAACATGGGAGCCAAGGAAATGCATTTCTGGGGACAATTAAAAGAACAAGCTTGGCTAACAGAATTAATCAAATTTAAAATAAGTCTACACACAATTAAATGTTTTTAGCTAAGGACACTATAATATTAAGCAAAAATTTTATTACTCTATTACATAGTTTACATGCATAATATGAAGTTACTGTGCTCTTGCCTGCATAAAACTTTGTTAACATGATTAACACTAAATTAAACACTAGGGAAATAATTATTTTAAAGTACCTGTTTACTCTTAAAGCAATACCTCAAATTAATGTTAACCATAAAACTATAATATCCTTATAAAGTGTTAACAGGAAACCATAGATCTTATGTATTGCCGCAGTCTCTGGCTGGGCACAAATCACAAGTCTCCACACAGCTTGTAGATTCAAACAGCAATTCTTTATTCCTGAACTCACACCGGCCGTCTACAAACATGTTCTGGGGGAATCCACGTTCTCTGCCCAAATCCACTCTCTGCCCAAATCCACTACTCTGCCCAAATCCACTCCGCATGGGCTTCTGTCTCCCAAAATATACTGTCTGACCCTAAGAACTCAAGAGGAACTCAGCAGCAGGATACGCCCTATTCTAAAGGGGGAACACCCTAATCTCCTATTATGCTAAACTGCCCTATTCTAAAGGGGGAACACCCTAATCTCCTATTATGCTAAACTGCCCTATTCTAAAGGGGGAACACCCTAATCTCCTATTATGCTAAACCGCCCTGGTCCTTGAGCAAGGTCACCTTTCAGAAGTCCTTCCACTAGACAGCATGGGAGTAAGCTGGCAAGGAGATTGTCATACCTACTTGGCTGATGGCTCCCAGCAATGTATTAAATGTATTAGCAGTTAATAGCACTACATAAACCAAATGAATGAAAATGTGCAAATACTCACATATGGTTTCTAATTTTTGCTCAGGTAAAACATACATATTTAGAAACAATTAGAATACAGTAAAGGATTTCCATCCCTAAATATGCCATTGACTTTTTAAAATATTTTTTTTAACCTTAATTGCTATCTTTGAAGGCATTGGGAAAATAAAAATAGATTCACAAGGTTAGCAGAACTTCCCCTTCCATAGGTACAGAGCAATAATTATTAATGAACTAGATATCTATTGAAAACACAGGAGGGGAAAAGTGTGGATGAAGCTGTCTTCATTGTATTTTTAATGCTTTTTTACATCTTGATTCTAATGGAGAATGGCTATCAAGTGATGTTAAAATCTGCTTTAGATTTTCCTTTGCCACTCTAGGCTCTTCCCATGTTTCCATTTGAAAAACATCCTCCCACCCTCTAACCCCCCCCCCAAAATTGTTGCTATTCCAGGGCCTCCCACATCCTTTTCACACATGCAAAATGGGTTAAACCTGGAGACACTTTGGAAATGCCTATAAGGAACTTGATGAAAAAAATTATCACATTTCCCTTATAACATATAATTATGATAAGAAAAATGAAATATCGAGTTTTAGGACATATGTAAACTATTTACTATCTATAAAACTTCCAACTACACTGTTGTAAAAATCTTTAATAAGACATTTGAGCTTGCATTTATAAAATATCATTTTTGTGACAAGTTTTTTTTTTTTTTTTTTGCAACATCAGATTTTTGATGATTGCCATTAATGAAAGCTTTATTCACAAAAGTTGGTGTCAGCAAAGGGCAATATAATATTTATCACTTTTTCTTCAAAGGATAAAAATGTTCCATGAGAGGAAAATGTATAAGTCTCATATGCCTTCTTTTTCCTGCATTCACAAAGGTAATGTTGAAATTCCTCACAGAAATATAAATGATTTTCAAAACTTTTCCCAATAATAAGTGTTTCAGAACATTGAAATAAAATGTTACCTCAAGGCTTTGTAGTGTTGTTAATAGTCTTAATACTATTTTTCTTTAGGATTTAAAATATAATACCACCCAAGTATCACAAAGAGTCATTTTAATCCTTTTTCAAAAGCAGAATTTTTTTCTTCAAATCCATAAACTCTGTGCACGTAATATTTTTGACAGGGCTTTGCAGTTTTCAATTAAGTTCATTCAGGTGCTCTAAAAAAGTCAGGTATGTTAGCAATTTCTTGAAGTGAATAACTCACCTTTAACAAATCTACAGTAAGAATAGTCAAACGTGCTCAAAATCCATTTTTCCATTAGCTGATAAACTCTTGAGGAAAAAAGTATCTTTTGGACAGTTTTTTGTGTACCTTGGTATATAACAGTAAATATGGCATGCTAATCCTTTATCTTTGCACAAAGCTGTAGCCATTTATTTATTCATATTCTCATACCAATTTTTGTGGAATTAAAATTTATGAGTAATCTTTCATATATAGGAGATTACATGTGAATAAAACTTTCAGATTAAACTCTTGACGTTTACACCTTTATGCCATTTATAACCTGTTTACACCAGGGCCATAGCATCAGCCTCATGTAACATCTGCTCAATATCTTGTTTCAAAGTATTCATTTACTTCCTTGCATTTATTTTTCAGAATAAATAATGATGTTCAAAGATTCCCTCCAGGGGCCCCCAGCGTCCGCAGCCGCCGCTGCCCCGGGGACTCGGGCCGCCTGTTGCTGACGGGGCGGCGGCGGGGTCGGGCATGCCGGGCGGTGGCGGGGGACCCGCGGCGGCGCTGCGTGAGCAGGAATGAGTGTAGGAGTGGTTCGGGTTGGTGCTGGGTTCGGCGCAGTGCCTGGAGTTCATGTGCGGGCTGCTGGACCTGTGCAACCCGCTGGAGCTGCGCTTCCTCGGCTTGTGCCTGGAGGACCTGGGGCGCAAGGACTACCACTAATGCGCGATTCCGAGGCCAAGGCCAACGGCCTCTTGGACCCAGGGCCTCTGGCTGACTTCCGAGAGCCAGCCGTGCGCTCGCGCCTCATCGTCTGCCTGGCGTTGCTGGGCTCGGAAAACCGGGAGGCTGCCGGCCGCCTTCACCGCCTCCTGCCCCAGGTGGACTCGGTGCTCAAGAGCCTGCACGCGGCCCGAGGCGAGGGTTCGCGGGGTGCCGCGGAGGACGAGACGGGTGGCGAGGACGGCAACGGCGAGCAGGATGCCGAGAAGGACGGCCCGGAAGGCGGCGGCGCCGAGCCCGGGGCAGGAGGCGGGCTCGGCTTCAGGGCCCAGGAGGAACTGCTGCTGCTCTTCACTATGGCTTCGCTGCACCCGGCTTTCTCCTTCCATCAGCGGGTCACCCTGAGGAAGCATCTGGAAAGGCTCCGCACCGCGCTCCGCGGGGGCCCCAGAAGAAACAGAGGTGGAGTCGTGCAACTTTGCCGGCTCCAGGGTCCAGAATGACACTGCTCATGGTGATTACTTGCAAAGTAATGAGACTAGCTTGATAGAACAAGCCCCCATACTTCCATACTTCAGGATGGACTTACCATGGCACCTCATAGAGCTCAGTGAGAAGCTGTACACATCGAGAAGATAATGTTGAAAGGAGTCCAGAGAAAAAGGGCTGACAAATTTTGGGAGTACACTTTCAAAGTAAACTGGTCTGATCTTTCAGTCACAACAGTAACAAAAACCCACCAGGAACTACAGGAATTCCTACTGAAGCTTCCAAAGGAATTGTCTTCAGTGACTTTTGACAAGACCATTTTAAGAGCCCTGAATCAGGGTTCCTTGTTTGTTTCTTTGTCTATACATTTCCTAGATTTCTATGCAGTTGGGAGTTTTTATTTCTCTTGTACCAATGTCCAAAATAAGAAAGAATGCAATGCTTCTGAGCCTCTGGTCTCCTGGTTCAACAACAGGCTTATATGTATGATACATGTAACTTAAACTTCAGACAAACTATCAAAAGGAAAATTTATGGATTTTGAATCAAATATATGGAAGATGATATGCCATGAGCTTTGTAATGTTTTGAACAACCAATAAATATATATATATATATATATATATATATATATATATATATATATATATGAAAATGTTGATGCGTGCTTTTTTTTACACTGAATACTTGCTGTGTGCAATGTTTACTGAATCTTTAAAACTGTGTATTTGACCCTTTTTTACAACACTGGTGACAGTCATATGGTTTTGAAAAAAAAAGAAAGAAACTGCTTCTTCCCCAGCTTTTCTCACTCTCATCCTAAACTACACTGCTCTGGCCAGCCACCCTTGCCCTTTCCCTGGCCTGCGGCACGAGTACCTGGCAGTGTACTTGTCCACATTTCTGTAAACTGCTCTGCATATAAAGGGAGGGTAAACTTCTCACCTTAATCCTACATGAGAAGTTAAATTCCCAAGATAGTATGTATATATGTAATAAACAGCATCACACAAATACATATATGCAGTGCTTGTTGTCCAAATAAACATGAAAATAAGTGGGAGCAAGAGGAAGAAGTCAAACCATATGAAGCTGAAAGATATGACCTATGGACAGAAAGCTTTTTCTTAAAAAAAAAAAAAAAGAAAAAAAAAGAAAAAGAAAACATCTCTCTCCTTTCATCATACTTTTCTAGCCTGTTGCTTCAGGGAGACACAAAGTGAACACACTGGTGTGAATATCATTCTCTGTGTGCTTGTGTTTGTGATGAAAATCAACAGCCAGTTCTACTTGTCGTCTACCACCATGTCCTGCTCAAAGACACTACTTGAGTAAAGATTTCTTCTTTTGCTATACCAACTGTTACAGTGTTACGTTGTGTTTAAAATGTGTGTGGCTTATTGCAATCCGAACAGAAGCTATGGGTTTCTACAAAAACAAAGTCAGGTATTTGTTCCCTAACCTGTCTCTCGTAGCAAAGTCACTTTTATAAACGTTTACCACTATGCTTGATTATAATGTGAAAGACTGAATTCTGAGTGTGTTAAGATGGTATTAATCATGTCAGTGTCATGTCACTAAGTTAATGCTGCTGTTTAAAAAAATTTTTTTTAAGCCAATCTATGTACTAAATTGCTTCCAGGTAATTTTTGATTTCCTAAAGTGCACTGAGGTTATCTGGAAGATTGGGTGTATTTTTTGGTGACTGCTGCATTCAACAGCAATGAACAACTACCACTGTATAGTCATAGGTTTAAGGGTGGGGGGTTTTGTTTTCCCATTCCTCAGTACAGAGCAGAAATGATAGATTTTTGTGTGTGGAATAATGTTGGTATGCAGCAGAGGAACTTAAATATTTGGTCTTGGTTCAGAAGCCTAACAGATTGCTAGACAAAAGAAAAACTTGAAGAAAAAAGAAGCTTAATTTAATGCTTCATAAGTAGCATTTATATTTATAGCACCAATGTACATTTTGAAACTTTCATGGGTGGGAGTTACGGGGAAGGGGTTATAAAGGGGTAGATGAAAGCTTTAATTTAGAAAGAAAAAAGTTCGAGTAAAGGAAATTATTTTGATTAAATATATTTTATTTGATCTGGGTATTTTTGGACCACATTATTAAATTAATTGTTAAGCTGCAGTTGGGTTGTTCAGGTGAGAGTGTTGATATGCTCTCACAACGTGTTGTGAGCACGTTGGGAATCACTTGCCAGTTGTACTTTATGGAGCTTTATGTACTTTTTGTATTTTATGATTTAAAATACTGTACTGTACATAGGAGGTGTGTTACCTTCTCGTTATTTGTATGTTTACCATATACTTTGATATTTGAAATGTTATGTACTGGAAAGGCCACTTATATTTCTAGAACAGATTGGATTTTATGCAACCTTTTTTCCTTGAATTAACAGCAATAAAAAAAATGAAAAAAAAAAAAGATTCCCTCCAGTGCTATCGTATTTGCTAATGCCTTAAAGTCTCTGATATGCAATGACAACATTTTTTTATTTAATAATTCTTTTGATTATTGCCATCACTATGAGGCCATCACTCCCTGTCTTGAAAGTATTCTGCACAAATAATTCTTTCAATATTTCTTCTGCTTCACTGGTTCCCAGTGTACCACCAATGAGGCATAATTAGGCTGGTAAAATAAGGTGTTCTGCAAATGCTGGAGGCAAGTCGTAAGTGTGAAACTGTGTAAATGACTTTTAAAGCTTGATCATATAGTGTTGTACTTGGTCTCATAAAGGTTATTTCCTACTTTCTGCTAAAGAGAGTCCAGAATTACTTCTGCCAAAGATGGTTGTTTTCGGGTATAATGGTTGCAAAATTTGTCATGCAAGTAGATTCATTTGCTTACTTTAACATACAAATTAAATGTTTACCCAATGTAAGAGAGTAAATATAAGAGTACATGATTTTCAGTTTCAGAGAATTACTGTAATATTACAAAGTTAGTATCTCATCACTTAGGGGATAAGTTCGAGGGACTCTAAAGACACTTCAACAGTCATTCTTGAGGTATCCATGGTGCTGACAATGTAAACATATGTAAAAGTGAAAACTAAGAACAAAATAAATTGCAGGCAGGAATAATTTATATAAACATAAGATATATAAATGTAAATGTATTCAAGAGCATATGCATTCTAAAATACTTTCAAACATATGAAAAGTTTGAAATTAAAACACTACAGTAAAACTAGGGAAAAATCAGTAATTTTAAATTAATAATTGATAAGTTAAAATATTTAAGATAGAGTCATTTTTAATATTTCTGAACAACTAAAAGTATTTTAAAACAAGTAATTCTGGAACTTTCAGTTTTCTGTAGCAATTTAACCAACTTTATGTCCACACTAATTTCATTTTAAGGGATTTATAGCTAAATTTTACATAAAATAAATATTTTAATTCTATGATGCATAAGCATTGATTATTAATTTCCATTAAAAATAAGATTTCTGAACAACTGTAGGAAGAAAGAAAATCAAATGCAGAGAGGAAAGAAGAAAAATATGTAGAATAAGAAATAAACAATTGAAATGAACAAAATTAATGATTCTGATATTTGACAAAAACTTTAAATGGTAAAATAATGAACATCTTCTATTATATAAAGTGAAAATGTGAGAAAATTAAATTGAAAGCAAATTAAATTGAAAGATTCATAAAATTAATACTTGTTTAAAAATCTTCATTTACTTTAAAACATAATGATAGTAAAGTAGCAATCAGATTCCAGGGATTTGGTGTGGAAATGGATAAATTTTGGATCTTGCTCTTGGTGGGGGTGAGTTCTTGGCCAGAGAGATGGCCCAGGGAGATGTCATCTGGGAGCCATTTCCCACAACAGATACAAACTAGCTTTACTCTAGAAAGTAACAGAAAATAACAAAAAAGAAAAAAAAGCCAATTGCAAGAAGTTTTCAAAACAGAGACATAAACAGCATTCAAATATAATTTTAATTGTTTCATTACAAAAATTAAATATTTTAATTTAAAAGTATTCTTTAATATTTTTATTTTTTTAAAAAGTTTGATTTTAGGGGATCAATATTATAGTACCTAATTAGTTTCTTAATCTTTTAGAAGGCTGCATTCTATCAACTCTTAACTCAGTAGACTCCACTGATCAAGCAAATAAATAGCTTTATCAGAAACTATTTTTGTTTGCAACTTTAAATTGTGGAGAAGTGATCACATGCAGGTAGGTTCAACCACAGTCTCCAGACAAGCTTTTTTTGACTCTTGCAGCATGTTCAACAAAGTAATTTCATGTTCTTCTGATTCTTTTCCTTCCTATTTGGGGGCAAGAAAGAAACCAAAGACTCTAATTTGCTCAGAAAATGAGACTACAGAAGCAGTAGGCAAATCTTTCTCCACAACTGTCCCTCTATCTTCATTTACCTAACTCTCCTAGTCTAACAGGGTAGAGGCTATCTGGATCAAAATATAACAGTAACCTGAAACAACTAAGAAATCTTGGTATTGACCTTTGAAAATAGAAGTGGATGAGGAAAGTAGGTGCAATTCAGAGAGCCTTCCAAGGACACAAGATTGATGACATTAACAACACAGTCTCCAGACAAGCTTTTTTTTACTCTTGCAGCATGTTCAACAAAGTAATTTCATGTTCTTCTGATTCTTTTCCTTCCTATTTGGGGGCAAGAAAGAAACCAAAGACTCTAATTTGCTCAGAAAATGAGACTACAGAAGCAGTAGGCAAATCTTTCTCCACAACTGTCCCTCTATCTTCATTTACCTAACTCTCCTAGTCTAACAGGGTAGAGGCTATCTGGATCAAAATATAACAGTAACCTGAAACAACTAAGAAATCTTGGTATTGACCTTTGAAAATAGAAGTGGATGAGGAAAGTAGGTGCAATTTAGAGAGCCTTCCAAGGACACAAGATTGATGGCATTAACAGGTAGAGTAAGTATGCCAGGACCTTTTTAGAATACCCTCAGCCTGAGACTGCTACCCTTATGGACCACCTGAGAGATCACTCTTTATACTTCAGAATTGTGCTCTCTCAGCACAGGGAGCTGACCCACTAACAGCCCAAAGGGCAGTACTCTCTACAGACACAGAATGTGAGTCATTTATGTTTTTCACCTTATTCAATTTTTTAAAATTAAAAATAAAAAAACAAACAATTATAAGTAAACAAGTATCAGTAGCACACCTGTACATCATTCATGGCATTCCTGGGGGGATATGCTGATCTGTTTTACTCTACTGCTTCAAAAATAATAAGCCTTATTTATACAATAGTAGTGCTCAGCAATTTCTTTGGTTTTTCTCCTCCTCCTAGACATTAAGAGAAATCATAATTATCTCAGCCTTTAAAATTAGGCAAGACAATGGAGCTAATAAAATCTGGGGGGTGAAGTGATGTATATCTCTTCCCGGTTGAATCATTTCAGAGTTCCTGCCCTCTTCCCTTGCTGTGGTAGTCATCATAAAACATGCTGGATGGAGGTAACACAAGATCAAACCTGGGGATGAGTGAGCCACCCCATGGAGAACACCCCTGAGAGCCACCTGACCCACCAACTCACCAGCGACTCTGCATGAAGGATGACTTAGACATGAGTTAGGCACAGAAAACATGGTAACTCAGTGCACCCCATGCAAGTCCATCATGTCTGATAACGCCTCCACTTGAGTCACCTTAAGTAGTTAGTGCAGGGGAATTAAAATGGAATGTCTATAAAAGTTGATTAAATGAAATTTATTGTTGGTGAAATTCACAAGAACAAACATTTTTACTTCTAAAAGTTTGACACTTCTCGCCCAAGGGGGGAAAAAAAAAAGTTTTATTGTAACATTGTAAAACTGTTATGAAATTTGGTACAAGAGGTGGTATTTTTTCCCTTTCTAGGGAAAGTCATGTAATATTTAACTAATATCTGTGTACAAACTGCCACGAGTAAAAGAAAGAATGAAGTTCTATGATGTTCTTCTTGGATATGAAAATGAAAAAAAAAATCCAAACAGCAGTAGGGACAATAGAAAAGAATGATTATGACCTCAAAAAATATGAAATTTAGATTTTCAGAATTCTAATAATTCTATCTATACAGTTTTATATATTTAACTTTTGGAAAAGCAGTAGAATTAGGATTAGGATCAGGATTAATTATTAGTATCCTAATAACTCAAAATTTAAGCAGTTCTTCACTTCATTGATATTCTTCCTTTAGGCATTTTTATGCCATACAATGCAATGAAAACCCTATCTTTTGATACAATCCAGCTACAAATATATAAAATTATCAGTGTTCAGGCAGAATTATTTTCTCTCCCTTTCTTCACTTCTTCTTCTTCTCTCCCTCTTTTTTGGTAGAATGTGCCCTTAACAAATTACACTGAATATCACTACCTCTAATTAAATTATGATTACAGAATACAGGTGGCCGACTTTCCCTTGTCCAAACCGAATGGCTATTAGTCACTGAAATTTGAGGCACTTTAACTAGCTCCATATTTCAGTCCACTTACATCAATACAGAATACTAATTAACTATGGGTTTTCCTTGACTTTTAAAGAAGAGAGAGAGTTTTCAATATACATTTTATTGAAAACAAATTTTAAATAATCAAAGTTTCCCAAAATGCCAGTAAGAAAGGGGAGGGAGCAAGTAAAATAAACCTGTCTCAACTGAGTTCAACAATGTGGCCTCAAAATGCTCAAAATGCACTACAGATACCTTAAGGGTAAAAAAGGATGTTACCTGTTTCTTGAAAAAAAGAAAGAGGTACAGGAACATACTGTTCATTAAGCAAATTGGCCCTACTGGGATGATATGATATTGCATTAACTGAAATTAAAGTCCAATGAATTATTAAACTATTATATACAAAGTCATTTCCTGGTAATAGTTTTAAAAGTATAAGACTTTATTCTAAACCCAGCAGTTTAAGAAATGTTTATTTCTTCACTTGCTAGTAGCAAAAAAAGATCATGATCAAATATGAATAGCAATGTATATATAATTCCTAAAAAAACCTGTCATAATAATATATAACTCACAGTTTCAAAGCTGATCTCCATTTTTTAACTGCCAATCCACCAAATGGTTGCATCACTAAGTGCTGGGAAGTACTTCCTAAGCAGCCAAGTTGAACTTTTAACAGAAAACAAACTATAAACATTTAATCAAGCAACACAAACTCTATTATTTATAATGGCTGCCTCCACTTTTTAACATTAGCAACATGATGTGTATTAAGTATTCATATATGAAGAATTCCATTAAAAATTCAGCAATGTTACTATCTCTTTTATAAAGGCAATGAAGTTATTTGAAACAATTTCATAAAATCCCTAAAGTACAAATAAAAATTAATACATTCTCATGTACATGAATACTAATAATAGATTAGTATTTAGGAAACATCATTATATAACTTGGAAACATCATTATATAACTTGAAAAACTCAATATATCATTTTGTGATTGTCTCTAAATTCACTACTTTCCAACCTTTTTTTTTTTCTTTTTTTGGTACTAACGATTCAATGCAGGGCACCTTACCAATATTCCAACTTTTTTTGTTTTTGGGAATTGAACTCAGAGGCATTCAACCACTGAGCCACATCTCCAGCCCTATTTTACGTTTTATTTAGAGTCAGTGTCTCACTGAGTTTTTTGGTGCCTTGCTTTTGCTGAGGCTGGCTTTGAACTTGTGATCCTCCTGCCTCAGCCTCCACACTACTGGGATTACAGGTGTGTGCCACCACTCCCAGATGTTTTCCAACTATTTGAAGAAGTACTGCATAAACCTAAGAAAGCAGTTCTAGTAGCAAAAGATAGTGTTCCAGTAACTTAAAGAGATAGTATTTCTGAGCTCCAGTTCAACTCATTCCAGTTTAATATACAACGGGACAATGACTGAAAGAAAACCACACACAAACACACCTAAGCAGTAATGATAAAAGAACTATTAAAAGTGATTTTTTTAATCTAAAACTAAAGATCTAGAGACTTTCTGATAGCATGGCATGGCAGAATGGGTCTAAAAACAAGAACAGTAATCACCACAGAACATTTTAAGAAATGGATAATATTTTTAGTGCATTACCATAATAGCAATAAAGGAAAATTTAAGAATTTTACACACACACACAGAGAAATGCTTCACATGGGTAATGCTCTTTGTAAATGCCAGTTAGTTATATTTAGATGTAATACTTTATGCTTACTAAGTTTTTATTTTGGTATCCTATAATTGCAGAGATGTCAAAATGTTATCACTGGTTTAGGGGGGAAAAAGGTGTGTGTGGAGGAGGCAATGGGATTAATTGTCACACACTAACATTACACCCATCTCAAGTATGCTGCAGTTTCACACCATGTGATTTATCTGGAAAACATCTGAGGAGCATGAGTGCTCTGCCTAGGAGAATTAATCCTTCCCCAACTCTCCCCAGATGCCCCCATGGTACTTAGCTCAGCTTTTAGGGGTACTTAGGAGGGGTCAAGGTATCTTTACATGTTACAGAGATAAGGATTTCTCACATTTAATTTACCCTGTGTAAATACACAAGCACTTACTATAGAAATTTTCATGGAGTTAACTAAAAGGACGTTAAGACAAGTATTCTGGGCACATGTTATTTGCTTCCAATTTACCATTACCCAGTCTTTATGTATTAGTTACAATAAATTGAGTAAAACTAAAATATCCTTATCTTGTCTTGATGAGTAGACAAAATAAGCTGATTGGTCTGAATTGCACCTTTTTTGCCTAAGAGTCCCACAACACTAATTTAGGATAATAAGCTAAAAATCTTTTCTGGTTTAAATATTAAACTAACTTACAGAAGACATTTAACTTGCAGAAATATATAGGTGAAGAAAAGCAACTGCTGGGAATAATTGGTACAGTGACTAAAAAAAACCCTAGACATACACACACCTAAATAGTAATGATGAAAGAATTATTAAGTGTGATTTTTACTGTCTATAAATTCAAGGTATTAAGACTTTCTGATAGTAAGGCATGGCAGAGTGGGTCCCAATGTACAGCAATAATAATAAATTATAAGGGGCATAAAAAAGAAAGAAAGAAACTAACTAGCCATACTTGAGAGCAAAATAAACACCTCTGAAGTCCAGAAATGATCCAGTATAAACTGTCAACTTGATAGGAAACAGGAAGGAGCACCTGGGAGCTCTGCCTCTGCAGACCATGAAAGATACGGGAAGGAGGATACAGCAGCCTAGATGCCACTGGACTCCAAGGAATAAGGCTGGTGCTGTGGAAGAGTTGGGATTTGTGCAAGGTAACAATGGAGAGTTGGAAACTAAAATCTCATTCACACTGAGCCTGAAATTCTTAAATCATTATACATTAAAATAATTGAGTACTAAGGAGAGCCAACAAAATCAACAATCAGCTACAATCTGAATGAAATTAATTCCTGGGTGTACCCTTTTGCAATCTCGCGTGTGAGACAATGCAAGAAGGTTCAGAGGAGAAATGTTTAAGTTATGAGAGACTTAACACAATCAATGAACTAGCCTCCTGATGGGATTAACTGATTGGTAAATGAAGGCAGGTAGGGTGTGGCTAGAAGAGGTGGTCACTGGGAGTATGCCTTGGGGTATGTTTATATCTGGAAAGTGGACTCTCTCTCTTTCTCTGCTTCCTGTTTATCCTGTGAGCTGCTTCCCTCCACCACACTCTTCTGCCATGTTGTTCTGCCTCATCTCTAGCCCCATGAAATGGAGCCAGCTGTTTCTGGACAGAGACTTCTGAAACTGTAGCCCACAAATAAACCTTTTTTCTCTAAAATTCTTCTTGGAAACTCTTTTAGTCACAGCAGCAAAAAAGCTGACTTAAACACCTGTTCCTATGGAGTTCCTTCTCCAATCCCCTTCAGTGCATCAGAATTTAACCTTAGATCTCACTTCACATTCTCACCCTGAGTAACTGCAACCAGCCCTAAGTTTCTTTTTTTAAATCAGCTCCTATCAATAAGAATTTTGAACATATGTGTTTAAACTTTGATCCTTCAACTGAGATACAGATTCCTACATTCAACTACCTCCTTGAATTCTCCACCTGGATGTATAGAATAGGCAACTCAAACTGAATAGATGGCAAGGCCAATTCTTGATTCAGCCTCCACACCCCCAACAAAACCAACTGCACAGGTATAGTGGATAGTTTCACCTTTCACACAAATGTTCAGACTCTGAATCTAGGAATGGGGTTTGGTACTTTTCTTATTCCAAATATATTTATTCTATTTGCAAGTTCTGCAGATCCAGTTTCAAGTATAACCACAACAAGGCCACTTCTCAACACTTGCCCAGCTACCATCTCATATTACTGTCAGTCATGATTCCACTAAGTCACAGGAGAGCCTCTACCTAGTCCCTTGTTTCCAATCTTCAGGACAGGTGTGATAGCCTTTAAAAATTGTAAGTTGGATCCCATCACACACAGAACAAAACCCTTAGCTAAGCCCCTGTCCTGAAGCTTCATCTTCCTTTCTTCTTCTAGCTCATTTTCTAGTGATTCTTCCAACAAGCCATATGGTTCCTGCCTCAGGTCCTTATCTGTGTATCTAAAATATTACACATTAAATGAGAGGGAAGAGAAAAGGAGAGGACTCAAGAAAACCTAAAAAAAAGCTATGCAGGAGAAAATCAACTGTCTGGGTTAGAAGGATCTTTAAGTTTATTATCTTTTACAGAATTTATGGCTAAAATTACCTTTCCTTAATTCTTCCTATCTTTTTTCTCTATGTACTTTACATGACAGGCATATTCAATGGATGATCAGAGTTGACATACTTAGCCCAGAGAATGAATAAAAGAAATTCGGGCCTTCTTTGTATTTATCAGCTAGTTTAACTAGAAATGAGTGATACAAATCACTAAATGCATACAGGGGTGTGTAGCAAAGTGTGTCCTTTTCTAAAAATTAAGTAAGAGGCAGCAAATAAAAGTGTTGTTATGCCTGTGATCTAGTCATCAGGCCAGCAACCATAACATCAAGCCATGGTGATTTGCCATAGAGCACTCAGAATCTGGGCTATGACTGTGTGCCACACTACCTCTTATGCAACACTGGAATGTGAACAAATTCCAACCAGCTCCTCAGTAGTAATAAACAGGCAAAAAACAATGGTCTAGTGTTGCTCCATTGTTCACTGATATATGCACTAAACATTCTACAAATTGGGTTTAATAAAAACAGGCTTTAAAAGAAACTCATTGGCCCCGAGACTCAAGCATCAATCACAGCCCTCCTTCAATGATAATGTGTACATGCCAAGACATAACATAAGGAAACAAAGGACAAATATTCAACCTACTTCCTTAGATCCAACAGCAGTTGTGAATGGCATTCTATTATCATCAGTATACATATATGAGTTCATCTAATAAAAGTGAAGTAATTAACCCCACACCCTGAACAGAATAAGTAATTAACAATCACTCTGAAGAAAACTGTTTCTAAGTCAGGAGTTCATAGTTGAGAATGTGAGGAATAAAGTCTTTCATTTGGACATCATCTGCAATGATCCAAGTAAACATACCTTTTGTGTGTGTTCATATAATGTTTCCTCACCTTTCCATGTAAGAAGACAAAATGTGTGGAATGTGAGTTACCCCGGCACACCAGAAGTAGTGGGTGGAACTGTTGTCCAAATTTTGAGGGGCATTCTGGAGGGATTACCCACTAAATTTCAAGACCAAGAATGTATTCCATATTAGTTGAACTGCCCACACTCAATGAAAATTACCCAAATGATTCCTAAACTATTTTTTAAGGTGAATGTGGAGATGGATATAGCCTAATCTCCAAAGGGTTTATATTTAGGGTGAAATAACTTCCATAGGTAAGAGTAAATTAAATAAAATATAACAAATGGGCAAAACCAAGGTAGTTGACAATTAAGCTTAAAGGGAAGAAGAGACTAACAAGATGCAACAGAAATGGCTTTTGACATGTCCCAGCAGTGGACAGGTGAAAGTAGCAGCTTCAGCATGAACAGGGGCACATAAGGTAGGGAGTGACAGTCCATTTACAGAGGTATAAGAACTTAGGGAAAAGGAGTTGCTGGGTAAGCACAACTATTCCTCACTCCATGCTTTCCTTAATGGTGAGTATCTAGGAAGTATTTTGTTCTAGGAAGATTTGTTTGGCACAGAGTTTTAAGGACACATTATCTTTGTGGGGGAATTTTAATGAACTACAGGATCTTATGGACAAAGAAAATCACCAGGTAGACTGAAATCCATTAGACCAAATCAAAAAATGGCAACATATGTACAAAATTTAGATCTAAAAATAGCTGCACCCGAAGTGGTTCACAGAATTTAAGGGGTGTGTGTGTGTGTGTGTGTGTGTGTGTGTGTGTGTGTAACATATATATCTGACAGCAGGATTAAGAGCAAAAATTTAAGTTCCATTATAGTTTTTGTAGCTTGACATTTCTCTTTTCCCTGATCCCATGGGTTTGACCTGTTAATATAAGAAAAAAACATTAGGGGCACTTTTTAAACACAGGAATTATTTTAAAATGCACAATATAATATGCATAATGTGATTATAAAGGAATGAGACTGATTTCACAAATCACACAGAAAAATCAGATTCATTATGTAACAGTCATGCCTTGTGTAAATTATAGTCCAGCCACCAAGGTCACTAAATATGCACTTTAATTTGGAGTACAGTACAAAAGTAACCTCACTATCTCATGAGATGAATCATTTATAAATGATAAAAGATACTAAAAAAAGGTGTCCATATAAAAGCCAACTCTAATCTCATGTATTTTACAAATAATCTTCAATAAGCCACTTTCATTTTATACTCAGTTGAACCACATCTTCAACTAGTCTGTTTTAGTTTTTTTTAATAAATAGGAAGAAGTTGCATTGATATATATATATATATATTTATCATTTCATTCCTGTTTAGTGGGAAAAAAGTGAACAAGCTGAGTGAAGAACAAACCAGTATACTTAGTTCTGTTTCTGGTTCCAATGATACTGAATAATCTCTGAAATGCTTTGGATCTTCTTCATTTCTTTAGCTGTAGTAGGAGGAAACCTTGTAAGAGGCCTATTCTGTTAATATCTTTTTTGAAGCACTGAAAATCTGCATACCCCATAATCCCAAATTCCATATCCTAGCAAGTCCCTGAGCAAATAGCTCCATTTAAAGCTGGATTTTTGATTGCTCTGTAGTTTCACAGCAGGCCTTATAAAGAATACAATGGTTGTTCTGGGACAAAAAGCACATGAGAAAACCTTTTGGAATAAGTTGTTTTAAGTATATTTCACATCCCAGATAATTGTACACCAAAGGGCAACAGTAATTATTCAATAGCAATTATTCAATCATCACTCTTCCTTTTAATAGGTTAAAAAATTACACAGGCATTAATGAACTGCAATTTATAATCTAGGTGCTTTTCTTTTGCTAAAATATGCATCCCATTACAAAATGCAATAGAAACCTCAGTTATTCTGTTTGAACCACACTATAGACCAATCAGATTTTTTTTGCATGAAATAGATTTCAGTCATGTCAGCACTAATGTACCACGATAGATTCACATCCCTGAAGATCAAATGATACTACTCATGTTTCCAGTTCCAAATTCTGTGTCTCAAAGCCTTTAAACATATTAGATATCAAATAGAAAAGGTAAAATTCAAACTCCTTTGGAACACAATTATATAAGAGTTCTTAAGAATTCTTTTAAAAGGAAGACAAAAGCAGACATAACTCTTGAAAATAAAATTATGCTTCTAGACACCTAAGGATACAGTTTATAATTTCCTAGACGTTGACCTGTGAGGACACATCCACTATAGGGAAGATGAGCTGAAAACCTACCAAATTCCCTGGGAGATACCTGGTGAGAAAACTAGTATGACTCTATTTTAAATTTAAGCTACAAGGGAAAAGACGCTCGTTTAAATTTATGTCACATAGCCATCTTATTTTAAGATTGTAGTCATAAACTCAATATTTATTTATTTTTTATAAAAGAGCCATTCTATATTTAATTTTCCTATCATAATGGCCATATGTAGACATTCTGTCACAAGTTTTGGTTTCTAATGAATGACATACTTTTTTCAGGTTCAAAGCCATTTTTCTTAACATTTTTATATGCACCCACTACCTTTTGATAATTTTTTCATGGACTAGAGTTTAGACTTTAAAACAAGCAACTTTGCAGAATACCTTATTGTTTTTCTAGGTGGTTTTGACTCCCTTGATATTTGGTGAATTTTTACAAAACTAATGAGATCAACCTTCTTTTTAACACTTTCAAAGTAACTTCATGCTATTGCAGATCTCTCAGTTCACGATGACTCACTCATATTCAAGGGCTTATGACTTTCTCTGAAGAAAATTTTACTAAACTCAAAGTAGAGACCCAAAAAGGAGAGGCACGTGTAACACTATCTTAATTTTAAACACATTAGCCAACTAAATATAGATCAATCCCATTTAGAATAAATTAGATTTATAAAAATTAAGACCTCTGAACTAAAATGTAAAGAGATATTAATAGTACATTTTATTTGTGGGCAGCCTGGCTTTCCACTTCTTCCCATGCACATATATGCTAGGAGCTGTGAGAACTGAGTATAAACGTGCATTTAACAAGCATCTTACACATCAAGGACCTAATGATATTATATAAGCATTTCTCTAGCAAATTATGTGAATGAAGATGAAGATTTGCTTAATGGAGATATTAAGCCAAGATATTTAAAAGCTGAAGTTGACATTTCATAACATAATTAAGTAAAGTATCACTAACAGCATACAATTTACCATGAAAACATTTGGTTTATTAAATGTTTAATTTACCAGCAGTTTGCAAGAAAATGTCTATTATAAAGAAAGGGACAATATAGTTTATGACTAAGCATTGCCACTTAGATTCGAAAATGGGTACCTTGTTTGAAATACAAACATTTGACTCTCTCAACTTACAACTCTAAAGAAGGCAAAAAAAAAAAATCCAGATTTTTAACATTCCTTTCTTAACCGGCCTTTCCTCTTCCCATGCATTCACAGAATAAATCTTCAGAGGTTTATTTTATTTTATTTTATTTTATTTTGTTTCCTGTTGTTGTTAAATTCATAAAATCATTGCATTCCTTGTTAAAAATATAAAAATCTATTTTGGACATAAGCCTTCTCATTTTATGCTACTTTGTTTTCCAAGTTAACTAAATCACAGTATTAGATGGAATAAATGAGGCCTTTTTAAATTTTTTTTCTTTCCCACCTGAAAGGAAAACATACAACTCTGCTTATTTCTTTAATTTCTCACTGAAGATATGCTCATGGCTCTTTAATAAAATCATGACATCAAGTTTTCATTTCCCATAATTCCTTTTGCTTAGTGAACAAAGTCATAATAACTATGTCAGAATGAAAACAGGGATAAAGTTCTTTTGAGCTGACGGAAATGCCGATGCAGCTTTTTATAAGTGGAAATACTGACTGTCAGCAAAATGGATTGGGTGGCTCCAACTGAGCCCATATTACATCTGATTCACTGATCCCTTTAAAATTCTTGCCCCCAACCTTGGGCGCAACACAAAACCTTCCTGAGCCCTGCCCGTTCTTTTGTCGGTTTGCAAAACAAAATATAATGTAAGAATAAACTTTTTGGGGGGCAGGGTGTGAAATAGCATTTATGTTTGGACAAATCTCTCCCTTTTGGTTATCTTACCCACCTGTTATATCTAGTTTCTTTAGCTAGTAACTATTTGTTACTTGTCATTGAGTTATTGAAGTATGAACATTTATAGTTCTCTTAGATTTCTCTAAAGAAACAATTTGGGTGAAAAGTCAATAATGGATGTATTTTGTGTATCCATCAGCACTCCAAGTGCTTATGAGATAATTAAAATTGGTAAGGAGTCATTGGTTTTATACCTAAGTGGGGAAATGAATCCAAGATTAATGTCAAAAAGAGTTGTATTCACTACATGTTAAATCCAAAATTTCATGGTTAAAAAGTGTACTCTTTGTAAAATGGAAGATACTCCAAATGCAAGCCTTATATCTCACTCCCCCCACCATAATTTTGTAAATGGATATGTACAGTATTTTTAAAGAGTGCCTTTTCTTTTACTGACATTAACACACTGAAACTTTAACAGGTTATAGGATGGGGTTGTTCATCTGGAAGTAGAACTACTTGTAACAATGGCCTGCAGGAGAGCTTGTATCCCCCTTTCACCATTCAATTTTCTGGCTCAGACCCTAGGTTAAGTTGTTTAGAACAGCCTAGGAATACTGTGGGAAGCACTGAGAAAGCTTCAGAAATATTTCAGGCAATGCAGAATATTAGGGCAACTTGCAAAAACTTGAAGACAAGTGTCGAAATGATTTTGGACAGACAAAATGAAAACAGTCTCTTGGAATGATGACTTAAGTTAAAATATGGCCTGAAATTGTGAATGAAAATATGGAGACTCATAACACACCAAAGAGGTTAGTTAGTGTTTAAACATGAATGAAACATCTGAGTGAGAGTCATAGGAACAGAATTTCTATAAAGAAGAAAACATACACAAAGAGGTAGTGAAGAAAGAATGGAGGAATCAGTAACTAGTTGTGGGTATGCCGAATGGTTATAAAAGGTAAACAAAGCATCCAAAAAGGATTCAGATATTTGGAGTCTAGTTTATTGGTGGAAAGATAAACAGAATTAGGTTAAATTTGATGTGTGTGGGGGGGAATAGTTGTATGGAGGATTGCTTTTCAAAACTGCTGATTTAATTAGTATTAAAATACATGTGAAATGTGTATATTCTGAATGCTTGACATGAAGCTAGGTGGAGAGGACTCATTAATGATCAGATAGGCCTTTCTCTGCAGGAGCTTTTCGCAGTCAGAATATAGAACAGATGCACAAATTATTTGTGTAGTTGAAGTCCCATAAAGGAGGTAAAATCTATCAGAGAGAAAATCATATCTAATGTAACATTTTCCTGCTGAAATTATCTTGTTTAGTTGTTTTACTGACAGAAAACATCTGAGAGCCATCTTATATGAAGACTTCTCTTCAAAAAGCATAAAAAGTATACTTATGTCAGCCTTTGATTTGCTTTTTGTCTTTATTGAGTTTATTAGTTTCTTTCCTCCCAAGCCATTGATGATTTGTTCCATCCCTCTGCCTGGTATTCTAATGTCCTATGAACTTTTGGTCAAGTGTACCTCACCACTAATTTGTAAGGATAATGTTTTTTCTCCACAACTTACCAGTATTAGGGTTAGGCAATTCCCACAAAACTAAAATTTTTAATGCTAGTGTAAATAATTGCTATCCCAACATTTGAGCACCTACGGAATGCAAAATACTTTCCAAAGTTTGTAACTCTTATGAAGACATGGCAATTTTTTGTGAGCTGAAACACCTTTGGATGTATCAATAATAATTGAATGATCCACACTTCATACCTGGAGTTGAACACACAACAGTGGACTCTGTGAGTCTTCCTTTAGACTTTAGACCTTGTATCCTTCCAGAGTGGGTCTAATGTCATGCAGTGTTCCATCATTTCTTCCCTTTCCACAGCCATGGAAAGCTATTTACTAGAAATCCTATAACCTAAATTCCCTGGTCTCTTACGTGAATCCACATTTCTGACACCTGACGATCCTGGCGCATCAAGGAGGACTGAGACAGGCAAGGCATGGGTGCCCAATGTTAGGGGTCCAGCACTGGCTCATCAGCACCGTTTGTGTGGATGCATCCTCCCTATGCTTCTTCTAATCTGCTCCTGAATGTAGGAGGCTGGATTTGTATCACAATGATTGCACATGCCCGATCATATTTGATCCTTCCAACTTCAGCCTGAGTAAATAGCAACTCAGTATTCCACTTCAGAAATGAATTAATTATGGCTCAGGGAGATTAAGCCACTTGTCCTAGGTCCCACAAATGTCACACAAAACAAATTTCCATTATGAGGGACCAAATGAACTAAAAATAATTATAGGTTCCTAGCTTATATTCAGTTTATGGCTTGTTATAATTACTTATTTTCTGCTCCACTAGTGCCAAGTCAGGATTTCATAGTCTATATTGTGTGCTTTGTTGTCAAGTTTATCACACCACTAATTTGTGAGGATAATATTTTTTTTCCAATTTTCCCAGTTGTAGCGTTAGGCAATTCCACAAAATTCAGTGGCTATGAAATGGGTCTTGATATTTTGCAGTGATATTGTAAGCACAGAAAAGAAAGCAAAGTTAAAGTCAGTCAACATTTATGGTTCACAAAAAAGAGGGTACTGAACAACCAAAAAATAGTCAATGTTTTCTAAACTATGTACTGGTAATAATGCATGCTTTAATAATGAAAATAACTATAGTAAAAACAAACATTTTTTGACAAATTGAACACAGTTCAATTATAGTAAGTATTATTATAAAATTTTTATTATAATAATTTTATATGGTGCTACTAATGAATAAATAACTACCTGTTAATTAGAGCCAGGGATGCCTATTGAAAGCTGACAGAACATTTGTGCACAGGGACATGGATTAAGCATCCAAGCCAATGTGTGGCATGCTTTACAACTAAGATACTGCACTTTAGTGAGGAAATTACCCCAGCTTTACTGTCCAATCAAGATAGAAACAGTAACTCTATTTTATAGCTATGTAGCACTTTAACAGAAAGCTGCTTCACAACAGCAGAGGCAAACTATGATTCCTGACATGGCAAAACTCCAAAAACTGTATGTCATGGGAGGGATGTCCACCACACCGGCAAAGTAACAAACACACATCCAAGTCACGAAAATTCCATGATGAGCAGACAGTGTTCATTTTCTCAGGTCAGTGTTTTGATAAAAACTTAACTCCCATCATATGACTTGACACAAAAACTCTAAGGTTTATCTCCTGTAAACAGAAGTAATTGGGAGCAAACTTATCCACAGGTACTAAAAAGTTGAAAACTACTAGATGCAGAGAGCAAGGAAAGCGACATCAAATAGAAGTTGAACAAAGTTCAGCTAAACTTTGATGTAGAATGCTGCAAATCCTCCTCAGCAAATATTGCCCTACTAAGTGCAATAATATTAAAAACAGAATACCAGTCTTATCCTGCCAGAGACTCAGTGTCGTGACAGGACAATATATGCCAAGGATTCTAGTTCACCAGACACGTGATTTCATATAATCCTGAGAACCACTCTAAAAGGTAGATAGTATTTAAAAATGAACCCCCCCCAGCATCACTGGAGATTAAAGTACCTGGCCCAAAGTGGTAGAACTTATATTAAAATATAGTGGTGTGATTTCAAAACATGACATTCTTCCTTAAAAAAATCTATGCTGCCTTTCAGTTATTGGAAAAGAAGTTCAGAATATGTAACAATGGAGAATAAAAAGATGATCCATGAATTAATATCTTTATGAAAAAAATATTTTTTTAGGGATAGCACTAAATTAAAAGTTTACAAAATGATGAAATCTTGATAATTGGACACATTCTTGCAATAATTTCTTTTAATTGACATTCTTGTAAAAAGAGGTTTTTCTAAAGCAAAAAAAACCTGTTCATTTTACTTTAAATAAGATATATTGATGCACCTGGGCTACTTAACAGTATTTGACTTTTCTCAAAAAATAAAATCAGAATTCATTTAATTTCATGATGAAGTCACGCACAGTTTCCTCTGAAATATGGAGGATGAATTTCTATTGAAAATGTTCTACTTTCATCAAAGTCTGAAACTCAATTCTCACCAGGGAATGGGGAAAGATGGACAGGGAGCAGGCATCCATGTGTTTTCAATGGTTAAGTGTCCATGACAACAGGAAAAAATAATGCCACAGCAGTGTGAGCAACACTGTTAGCAGGCTCAAAGAGATTAGGAATAGAATTAGTCTAGTGATCAATCTCCTCTTTCCCTTCCTTCTTCCAGACTCATTCTGAACAGAATGAGGAGGCATTGCAGGAAGCACAGAACCGCCTCCACATCACATTTTATATCTGTTCCTGCACTAATGGGTGGCTGTGTTCTCAGTGCTGATGCTATTCAACAATCCAATACTTTAAATACTTCCTTGAATTTCAGAAAAACTTATTAAAAAGTCCCCAGTAACACACGAATGAGTAAAAATATAAATTTGCATGCTAAGAATG
This sequence comes from Callospermophilus lateralis, assembly GCF_048772815.1. NCBI lineage: Eukaryota > Metazoa > Chordata > Mammalia > Rodentia > Sciuridae > Callospermophilus > Callospermophilus lateralis. The sequence goes on along the minus strand of NC_135315.1, from coordinate 88,864,970 downwards.
AATACACAGAAGCAAACCATTACAATGAAATGTTTCTAATTATAGGAAGGAGTTTTACCTTGATTTCATTTCAATACAATTTCTTTAGGAAAGAAACAAATTAACAGTAAGAAATACATTTATTCCTGAATAGCTTTGCTAATTTTTATTGTGTCCTTTTTTTGTCATTCAACTGAGAAATAGCTAAATACTAGGAGGACAATCAACACCCAAAAACGGCAAAAAGAGGGTTGTAATTAGAATATTTGAAATACTAAACCACTAATAAATATTTTCCATTAGTGTATGTATTTTTATATTTTACTATTATATTTTATTTTTGAAATTTTTTTATAATTTGGATATTAAAACAAAATTAGATGAAATTACAGTTAGAATAATTGAGTTTTTTCTGTTTATACCCAGATAAGGTTTTTTGCTTTTTTAATAACCAATGTTAGAGCATAGGAATTACTGGAATAGTGCTTTCTTAATTTACTATAAGATTATTCTGGGTTAGAGGTTCCTTGGTAATTCCATGATTAACCTGCCTGAGATGATGTCTAAGGAGCTCTATTTGACACTGAGAACTACTTTTTATGTACTGGTATTACAACCAGCATATTTATACTGAGGACCTACCATTACACTCCCAGATCATTTATAGTGAGTAAATTTTGCTAACTTCTGTTCCTTTTTTTATATTGAAAATAAAAAGACAAGCCACCCTGCTTGAAAACATGAAATCATCGATTCACTCAACAATGACAAATTCAGAATCTACGACATGCCAGGCACTGTTATAATCAATAGCGATGCAGTAGTAAGTAGAAAAATAAATATCTGCATAAAAATTTATTTTTAAAAGTATAAGCAGTATTTGCAATAAAAAAAAATCATCCCAGGTAACCAAGGACTTGAAAGGACAGTGTTGACATTTAGAGTATGAGTCTTTCTTCAATTTATGAAATAAAGGGACTTCATTGTATTCCATTAAAAAATAATGACACTCAGAGTAACTGCTTCTAGTAGGAAACTGGGTTTGACACAGGAAGAAAAGAGCTCCTTCCTTCCAACGAGACAAATTGTGAATAACTTGGCTTTAGGTGTGGTGCCAAAGAACTGATGATGGGACATGTGTGGATGAAGGCACCTTTGCTCTTCTGTGGTTGAGGACAGAGAATTCATCATTCTCATTCACTCCAAACTTAATAGCCTTTCCTCACATAATAAGCACACCACCAACACCATTCTTATCATAATCACCTTTGAAAATATAATTTTCATCCCAAGTTAACAAATAAAGATAAAAGAAAGGATTTTCCTAAGGTCCACATTTGAACACAAGTGACAATCACAACTTCCTGGTGCATCCAAGAATGGTCTCCTCCAGGTGCATTCCATCTTTGGGCTGGCTTCGAATCTCCGCCTCATCTTTCTCAGCCTCTTGGACTTTTGAACAGAGTTAATTAAAGACAGCAACCTGTTGGTAGCTCTGTTAATTTGCCAGTTTTACCTTGGAGGGGAAATTGTACAAACTGCTCCAGTTCTTCACTATTAACTTCTTACTTTCTTCTTCTGAAAATTGTCCTGATATTCTATCAATAAACAATCCCCTTTGCTTAGTTGGGTTCTGTTCTTTGCAACTGAAAGACCAGGACCATATGGATATATAGCTGAGTTTTATAAGACTTTTAAAGAATAACTAATAACAACATTCTTCAATCTATTTTAGAAAATAGAAAAAAAGGGAGTGCTTCCAAATTCATTCTACAATTCCAATATCACCCTGATTCCAAAACCAGACAAAGACACTTTAAAGAAAAGAAAAAAACATCAGACCAATATCTCTAATGAACATAGATGCAAAAATTCTCAATAAATTTCTGGTAAATCAAACACAAAAAACATATCAACAATACATCTCACCACTATCAAGTGGGGTTCATTCCAGGGTTGCAAGGTTAGCTCAACATATGGAAATCATTAAATGTAATTCATCATATCAATAGACTTAAAGATAAGAACCATATGATCATCTCAATAGATGCAAAAAAAGCATTCAACAAAATAAAACACCCTTTTATGTTCAAAACTCTAGAAAAACTAGGGGTATCAGGAACATATGTCAACATTGTAAAAGCTATCTATGCTAAGCCCCAGGCCAACATCATTCTACATTGAGAAAAATTGAAAGCATTCCCTCTAAAAACTGGAAAAAGACAGGGATGACTTCTCTCACCACTTGTATTTAACATAGTTCTTGAAAAACTGGCCAGGGCAATTAGATGAAAGAACTTAAATGGATACAGATAGGAAAAGAAGAACTCAAATTAGCACTATTTGCAGACAATATGATTCTATAACTAGAAACCCCAAAAGATTCCACCAGAAAACTAGAACTAGTAAATGAATTCAGCAAAGTAGCAGGACACAAAATCAATACCCATAAATCAAAGGCATTTCTGTATATCAGTGGCAAATACTCTGAAAGGGAAATAAGGAAAACTACCCCATTTACAATAGCCTCAAAAAATACTTTGAAAGCAATCTAACAAAAGAAGTGAAAGACAATTTTACAACAAAAACTACAGAATGCTAAAGAAAAAAATTAAAGAAGATTTTATAAGATGGAAAGACTTCCCTTGTTCTTGAATAGGCAGTATTAATATTGTCAAAATAACCATATTTCCAAAAGCATTATACAGATTTAATGCAATTACAATCAAAATCCCAATGACATTCCTTATAGAAATAGAAAAAGTTGTCATGAAATTCATCTGGAAAAATAAGAGACCCATAATAGCTAAAGCAATCCTTAGCAAGAATAATGAAGCATTACTATACCAGACCTTAAACTATACTATAGAGCAATAGTAACAAAAACAGCATGGTATTGGCACCAAAATAGACTGGTAGACCAATGGTACAGAATAGAGGACACAGAGACTAACCCACATAATTATAGTTATCTTATGTTAGACAAAGGTGCCAAAAACATACATTGGAGAAAAGATAGCCTCTTCAACAAATGGTGCTGGGAAAACTGGAAATCCATATGCAACAAAATGAAATTAAACCCCTATCTCTCAGCATACACAAAACTCATTAAACATGAGACCCTGTGTCTAATAGAAGAAAAAGTAGGCCCAAATCTTCATCATATCAGTTTAGGCCTCCACTTCCTTAATAAGACTCCTATAGTGAAAAAATTAAAATGAAGAATTAATAAATAAGATGGATTCAAACTAAAATGCTGCTTCTCAGCAAAAGAGAAAGCACTAATAGATAGAGCACTAATCTCTAGGGTACATAAAGAACTCAAAAAGCCAAACACCAAAAATCAAATACCCCAATCAATAAGTAGACCAAGGAATTGAACAGACATTTCTTAGAAGGTGATATACTTTCAATCAACAAAAATATGAAAACATGTTCAGCATCTCAAGCAATTAGAGAAATGCAAATCCAAACTTCTCTAAGATTTCACTTCACTCCAGTCAGAAAGGCAACTATTAAGACCACAAACCATAAGTGTTGGTGAGGATGTGTGGAAAAAGGCACACTCATACATTGCTGGTGAGACTGAAAATTGGTGCAGCCAATCTGGAAGTAGTATGGAGATTCCTTGGAAAATGGGAATGGAACCACCATTTGACACAGCTATCCAACTCCTGGGTCTATACCCAAAGAACTTAAAAACAGCATACTACAGGAACACAGTCATATCAGTGTTTATAGCAGCACAATTCACAATAGCTAAACTGTGAAACCAACCTAGATGCCCTTCAGTAGATGAATGGATAAAGAAAATGTGCTATATATACACAATGGAATATTACTCAGCAATAAAAGAATAAAATCATGACATTTGCAGGTAAATAGAAGGACTTGGAGAAGATAATGCTAAGTAAAGTCAGCCAACCTCCAAAAAAACCAATGCCAAATGTTTTCTCTGATATAAGAAAGCAAAATCATAGTGGGGTTGGGAGGGCGAGCTTAGGAAGATTAGTGAACTCTAGAAAGGGCAAAGGGGAAGGAGAAGAAAGGAGGAGGCAAGGGTTGTAAAAATGTTGGTGAAATGAGATGGACATCATTACCCTAAGTTCATGTATGAAGACATGAATGATGTAAATACACTTTGTATACAACCAGAGATATGAAAAATTGTTCTCTATATGTGTAATATGAATTGTAATGCATTCTGCTGTCATATATAACAAATTAGAACAAAAAATGTTTTAAAAAAGTATTAGGGCTGGGGATATAGCTCAGTGGTAGGGATTTGCTTAGCATGAGCAAAGCCATGAGGAGGAGAAAGATGCAGCAGGGATAGAAGGAGGAGGAGGAAGATGTAGAAGAAGGATGAGAAGGAGGAGGGAGTGAAGAAGAAGAAGAGGGAGAAGAAAGAGGAGAAAAGCTATCATAATGTGCTGGGTGGAAAAAGATGTTACATTCCCATCATGGTTCTTTATCAGTTCAACCAAAACCACAACCAAAGTTATATCATGAGAGCAAAAATACAATTAAATATTTGTTTTACCAATTCTTATAAAATAGGTAGGTACAAATAGTAAATGTACACAGCTTTTAGAAGATATTCCAATTGACCAAGAAAGCTCATAAAAATGCAACTATAGGGCACTGGTGTTGTGGCTCTTGCCTAGCATGTGTGAGGCCCTGGGTTCGATTCTGAGCACCTACTGACCACTAAGAAAATATTTTTTTTAAAAAAATGCAACTTGGCTGGGGATGTGGCTTAAGCGGTAGCGCACTCACCTGGCATGCATGCGGCCCAGGTTCGATCCTCAGCACCACATACAAACAAAGATGTTGTATCCGCCGAAAACTAAAAAATAAATATTAAAAATTCTCTCTCTTTAAAAAAATGCAACTCTACTGTGTCTAAAATAATATACTAGCTATATTAATAATAAACATTGAATTGGTTATAACTTAGTTTATCTTTTTTGTCAGGAGGGCTTTTATGGAATTCATAGTCAATATATTTTTAAAAGTATATCCAATGAACTCTGAACTAAAACATTACTCTTTCTACATATTTTATTTGTATTCATGTAGCATGCAGCAAAATATTAAAGATCATTCAACCAATAAGATGAAACCATTTATTTTAAAAATAGACTCAGGCCAGGCACAGTGCTACATGCCCATAATCCCTATAACTCAGGAGGCTGAGGTAAGAAGATTGCAAGTTTATAGCCAGCCTCAGGAGATTAGCAAGGCACTTAGCAACTGAGCAAGACCCTGTCTCTAAAATATAAAAAAGGCACCCTTGGGTTCAAGCCTCAGTACCAAATACATACATATATATACATACACATATATATAGATATACATACATATTTATATATATATATATATATATATATATATATATATATATATAGTATGTATGTACGTACATACATACGTACATATATAAGTATGTGTATACACACACACACATACACACACACACACACAAACACACACACACACACACATGTATGGGCTGAGGGTGTAGCTCAGGGTTTAAGCCCTCCTGGATTCAATCCTTGTACCAATAAAATAAAATAAAATAAAATAGGCTTAGTAGTGTGTAAGACACTAAGAACCTAAGTTAAAATTTAGTTTTCACTTTTAAGTTTCTTAATTATACATCCTCTCATTCTCACTATAATGGTCATCTTTGGTATTTCTGCCCTCAATCTCAGAAACAATAGAGAACAGGGGATAGAGGGAGATGACACAAAACATAACTGAAATTGTGGGTAAGTAAGTGGAAGAAGAGGAAGGGCAACACTCTTTGTTTGGTGATAGATTTCCAAATTTCTTGTGTGTTGTTATTTTAACAAGAGATATCAAAGCTTTTAATTTTTTTGTTCTGCAAATTGACCAAATTATATTGTTATATTGTGCACATGTAAAAATATGTAACAATAAATCCCAATATTGTGTATAATTATAATACACCAATATATATATTTTTTTAAATTCATTCTGACATCTCCCTGACTGACTTCCCAAGGACAGCAGTTTGGGACTCTACTATAAAAAGACATAGACTCTAAAAGACCAAATAAAAATTAATTAATTAAGTTTTTTAAAAAGACACACCAAAAAAAGACATGGTAAAAGCAGCGAGAATAGGAAGATACAGGTGTTTTTAGCTGCAGAGCATAAGTTCTCATTAGATCCTGTTGAAGGATTATAGCAGTGAGATATTAAGCATTAAAAAGTAGGTATTATCTTTATTTGACCTGTACATCACACTATATTAACAATAAATTAACTTCTGAACTTACTTTTACCCAATTCTATTCAGCAATTATCTCCACAGACCAAGAAGGATAAAGTTCTTCCTTAATAAAATGTAGGTGCTTCGGTTGGTTGGTCACCCAAGTAACAACAAGACAATTTGGAGCAGCCAGTTTTGGAATAGGTATTTGCTTTATTTGCAGTGGTGATAAATAAATGAACCTAAAAATACACAGAAAAAAATATGACCAAAATTCATAGCAAAAAAGAAAAGCAGAGAAAGACCTAGATAACATTGGCCCCATTACAAGCCTATTCTAGCTATTTATTTGTGTAGCTAAATATGAAGCCAGAGTGCCACCTGGTGGGCATATTATTACCCAAAAGTAAAAACTGACTTCATTTTTCTTTGACAAATTTGCCAGACAGTATTGTTTTTAATCATTTCCAATCACACAATATAATCCAAAAGCCCTGCACAAAATGCTGAGCCCTCTAGTCACCTATCTTCTCACACAACCTCATCTCCTTTCCACTATATTTTCAATCCCCTATTGATCATCCTGTTTTTTTCTTCCTTTCCAATCAATTCCACTGAGCTCTGTGAAGCCCTCAGACTTTCATTTTAAAAGGAATTCATTGTTTTGGATCCTACTGTCATTAAAAGTAGAAAGTCTAGTTTGTATTGACAGAACACTACTAGCTGTATGATACCCAATCAAGTGAATATGCCCCCTTCTGCAACATTCAACACACTCAACAGGAGGGGAAAAATCAGTATCCTAATTCATGGCTACCTCTAGCCCCTATTGCACCCTGCTCTTTGAGACACATGCTATCCACCTCTGCTACACTAATGCTCCTTACTGAATCCATTTCATCCTCACTCTCCATATTCAATGATTATTTAAGCTCTGAGATCCTTCTACCTCACCATGACATTATCCTAGACAATTTCAGAGCATAGCCCATATCATGTACATGCCTCAACTATACTTTATCTAAACAAACAGAATTGTATTTACCTTACTTCAGTAGTCTACTGTGATGCAATAATCTGGACTTTACCATGACACTTGCTTCATCTCTGAAACCAATCACATTAATCTCTTTCCTCCTATCATTTATCTATTTTTTGACCTTAATCAAAGAATCCAGTGCCCTATACCTCCCCTTTCAGTTTCTTCCTGGCCATACTTCATCTTCCACAGACTACCAATCACTTCATTACCTTTTCTCTAGTAACCTCAACTCCCATCCCTACCCACTCTACCCTTCAACCTCACAGTTCCTGCAAACCTTCTATGTTATCTCTATACCACATTGTAATTCAGTTTTTTCATACAGGGAAAATCATATAAAGACAAATATAGAAATTGGGTCACTAAAATTCTCAGTTTCTCAAAACTATTAATAATTCTACTAATTATCTTTTATCAAGTACTATAGACCCCCAACACTTTTCAGATTTGTCAAAACTTACTCTTGGCAGATGAAGCTAATTCATATAAAAATAAAAATAAAAATCTTTAGGTTCCTTCAACTGCCCAATCCTCTCTCCCTTCCTTTTTAGGCCTTTATTTAATTATTTTAATAGAATGACTTCACTTATGAAAGTTATGAACCTCCAGATGGGTTCACTTATTCCCATATGTTAGTATCTTGTCAGGCCAGATATCCCCTCCTTCTGTATTTCAATATCTCTACTAATTCTTTACTACTAATCTATAAATATACTTAATATTATTCAATTTAGAAAGAAGAAAGCATAGAGAAGAGGGAAGCCAAAGAGAGGAAGAAAAGCAAAGGAAAAAAAAGGGGGGAAGTGGGAAAGGAAGGATGGAGTAAAGAAAAAAGAAATTCCCTTAATTCGTCTCCTTCTGTTTTAGCTAAAAACTGATTTTCACTTAGTCTTTCCACACTTCCTCCTTTTACTCCTCAATCAGCTCCAATAAGGCTTCTGCTGCTTTTTCTGCTCTGAAAAAGCTAACTGGCCTCCCAACTGCAAATGCAATGAACATTGGAATCTAGCTCTAATGCAAGGCAACTGTACAAAAATGTCAGGAATAATCAATAGTTCTAAAATAAAAAAGTCAGTGAATGAAAGAATTCCAACCCCAAGCATCCAAGTCTTCTGCCATCAAGAGCAGTTACCTTCCAGAAAACTAACATTTCCCATAATCAAAGTAATGATTTTAGGTGGGTTTTTTTTGGGGGGGTTGTCTTTTATTTTTTGGAGCTGGGGATCAAACTCAAGGCTTTGTGCATGCAGAGCAAGTGCTTTACCACTCAGCTACAGGCCAGCCCCAAATTAACAATTTTAAGTTATTAATTTTAGCCAGGTACCATGGCATACAACTATAATCCTAGCAAGTTGGGAGATTGAAGGAGGAGGATCACCAAGTGCAAGCAAGGCCACCTGGACATAGCAAGATCTTGTCTCAAAATTAAAAATAAAATAAAAAAAGACTGGGGATGTAGCTCAGTGGTAAAGCACCCCTGGGTTCAATTCCTAGTACAATAAATGAACAAATAAATCACAAATTTTATCACAGTATGAAGACTGTCCAGTCAAAAATTTCAAGTGATGTGGTTTCAATAATTGCAAATGTCTTGATTGCCTTGATTTTATTTAATTGATGGGGGGATAATATATTCATATTCGTCCCCTAGCTCCAATCTCAAAGCAAAATATCACTGAGCAATATGAGTTCTGTTATGATAGGAAATATGCAACATCACCTACTCTTCAAAGGAAACCCATATATATATCTTCATGACCTTAGTTTAGGCAAAGATTTCTTAAGTACATCACCAAAAGCACAATTAACAAAAGAGGAAATAGGTAAATTGAACTATATTAAAAATAAAACATGCTTCAAAGACCATAATGACAAAGGGGAAAACACAACTCAGAAAATGGAAGAAAATATTTGCAAATTATGTGTCTCATACAAATCAACAATTTAAAACACATAATTTTAAAATGTGCAAATGGCTGCCAGGTGCTGGAGGCGCCATTGGACCCGGCTTGGCCTGCGAGCCCCGCTGAGGAGCCGGAGCTTGGGCCGCAGCAGCCGCCGCGTCCGCCCCTGGTCCCTGGCCCCTCAGCGGCATGGCGTGCGGGGCGACGCTGAAGCGGCCCATGGAGTTCGAGGCGGCGCTGCTAAGCCCCGGTTCCCCGAAGCGGCGGCGCTGCGCCCCTCTGCCCGGCCCCACTCCGGGCCTCAGGCCCCCGGACGCGGAGCCGCCGCCACCGCTTCAGACGCAGACCCCGCCGCGGACTCCCCAGCAGCCCGCCCCGCCCGGCAGCGAGCGGCGCCTTCCAACTCCGGAGCAAATTTTTCAGAACATAAAGCAAGAGTATAGTCGTTATCAGAGGTGGAGACATTTAGAAGTTGTTCTTAATCAGAGTGAAGCTTGTACTTCAGAAAGCCAGCCTCACTCCTCAGCACTCACAGCACCTAGTTCTCCAGGTTCCTCCTGGATGAAGAAGGACCAGCCCACCTTTACCCTTTGACAAGTTGGAATAATATGTGAGAGGCTTTTAAAAGACTATGAAGATAAAATTCGGGAGGAGTATGAGCAAATCCTCAACACCAAACTAGCAGAACAGTACGAATCTTTTGTGAAATTCACACATGATCAGATTATGCGGCGATATGGGACAAGACCAACAAGCTATGTATCCTGAAGCTTTCTTGCATTATCTGGGTACCATTTTTGACCTCAAGAGATGGCTGCTGTACACTTTTTGCAACTGGTTTGATATCACATTTCAGCTCCAAAACTTTGCATCCTGAGAACACTTAAACGTTTCTGCAGGTCCATTTTATACAACTTGCAAGACCTTAAAACTTTCTGGTTGCCACAAGCATATCTTTCTTTTCTGCTCATCCAATAAACAGCTGTGCCCTACTGTGATAGATTTTTCCAAACAAAAATACCTGGAGCAGCAGTTTAGCAAAATATGCCTTCAGTGGCACTCAACAAATGGAGTTTCCCCAAGCACAGTTCTGTAAGAAGTGTGTGTGAGAGTGTGTGTATGTGTGTGTATGTATATTTTAAGTTATTATTTGTATTGTGCAAATTTTTTTTTGATCTTGGGGATTCTGGCTGTGAATTTGATGCAAGACAATTATGGTTAAAAACATTTGCTTGGTCTATAGAAGATCATTAATGTTTTGTGACCATATAAGTTGTAACAGTGGATTGTTTTATGTGTAGGTATTATTGTTAAATACAGGGACTGTTTCCAGGCACAGAATATGAATCATAAGTTAGGATGGACATTAGATGTGATTATGATGGTATAGCAAAGGTCTTCGGTCCTAGATCTACAAATGTGTGGTAAGAAGTTAGAACAAACTGGAGACAGGCCATTGACACATGGACTCTACCTAGTCGTGTTAGGAAAAAAAAAAATCTTTGACTCCAAGCCTTAAAATACCCCGTGGAGTCGCCACTCACCTCATTCATACAATCAAAGAGCTCCCTGGACACTGAACCTCTAAAGGGAAACAGTCTCTCCTGGAGCAGAAGCATTGGGGTTTTCTCGGGAGCATAGTATAGGTGAGCAAGGGACTGGGCCAGGCCCCAGCAGCACTGCTACTTGGGAGGAACCACTTCACCTTTGTATTAGTTATTAAAAATACAATTCAGATTCTTTGGTCAGGTTCCCCCAAATTCTTCTGAGGTGTCCATGTTCAACTGCTTGAGCTTTGTTTTGGCAACCCCCTACCCGAAGTTGCTTATAGGCTGTTCTTCACCTTGTTTCCAAGACTGCAGAGCAGAAAGTAGCCTCTGTTTTGAGGAGGTGGAGTTAAGTATACATTTATTTTTTACTGTGACTTGTTCAGGACCACATTTTACAAAAAGCCTTGTTTCCCTTATTGTTTCTGGAAAGGAAAGTTCTATTAAAATTGTTTTAGTTTGAACATAGAATAGTTTTTTTAAATTATGGCTTATTTTGAAAATTTTTGAGTTTAATTCAAATGTATGCCAATACCTTCCAAAGTAAGGTAATATTCAGAGACAGTTGTTCTGATCAGATGGCTTAGAGAAATTTCTGGAATATTCACATTCGAAGATTCCTTATTAATGAATGTCTGACTTAAATCTAACCAAAAACTGCAACATTATTCTTTGTACATTTTCATTATATAGTGTTAACAAGCTTAGTTGCAAATAAAATACTTAAGCTATTTGTTAAAAAATAAAATAAAATAAAATAAAATAAAATAAATAAATAAAATGTGCAAATAATTTAAAAAGACATTTTTCACAGAATATATACAAATGATCAATATGGGCATAAAAAATATTCAACATCATTAGATGATGCAAAAAAACTGTGATACCACTTCATACTAAGTAGGATGGCTTTAATTTTTTAAAAAATAGGAAAATAAGTGTTGATAAAAATGTGGAAAAATGAGAACCCTCATTGTTAGAGGGAATGTAAATGGTACAGCCACTGTGGAAAATAGTATGATCCTCAAAATTAAAGGTGGAATTACCATAGGGCATAGCAATTCTACTCCAAGGTATGTACCCAAAAGAATCAAAAACTGTAAGGGTCTGGTGAAGCGTTGGAGGAAGAGACCACAAGAGACTGGCTTCATGCCATAAGCATAGGGGGATTTTTATTGAGGATTCTGATTTAGCACGCTGAGGCTCCAGGCTCACTCAGGAGGATAGAGCAGGCCAGAGCCCAGAGCAGGGGTTGAACAATGCTTAAGTACACTTTTTTGGGGAGGGTGGGGGACTTTGCATACAGCAGAACAAATCATCATGAGACGTGGGAAAATTGTACAACAACTCTGAGACATGATTAGCACATTCATTGGCAGGAACAGATTGGGCGGGGCTAGTTGGTTACTCCTAAGCGGGGTACACATTCAAACTGATTGGTTCGGGCCCTGTATGCTTACTGACAAGCTGCACAGGGCCCTAGGCTAAATGGCCAGTAGGGCCTTGTCTTAACTGCCTCAGGAATTTCAGGTTCTGGGTGTAGCAGAGGAATTTAACAACACAATGCCTGGTCTTTTACATTTTAACTCAGGCTCTGCAGCTTAGAAGCAGCTTAGAAATTTTACCCTTTCAAATCATATTGCCCAGAGTTAGCCAAATTATCAAATTTGAAAGTATGAGTCCCTAAGATTGATCTCACCTCTAAAACCAACTGTAATTCAGATGGTTTCAAAAACTACCTTCAGCCAGGTGCAGTGGCACATGTCAGTAAACTCAGTGGCTCTGAAGGCTAAGACAGGAGGATCCTGAGTTCAAAGCCAGCCTCAGCAAACTTAGCAAGACCCTAAGCAACTCAGTGAGACTGTGCCTCTAAATAAAATATAAAAAGGACTGAGGATGTGACCAGTGGTTGAGTGCCCCTGACTTCAATCCCTGGTACCAAAAAAAAAAAAAAAAAAAAATTAAAATCAGTCAAAGAGTTAAAGACAAATGACAACTAAATGTAATGGATAATCTAGGATTTTATTTTGCTGCAAAGGGTATTTCTGGAATTATTGGGGAAACCTGAATAAGTACCAGTAACATACCAATAACTGCATCAATGTTAATTACCTATTTTGATAATGCAATATGATTATGGAAGACAATAACTATATTTTTAGAAATATACACTAAAATATTTAAGAGTAACTTTCTCTTAAATTGTTATGCTCGAATTCGGGACCCCCAAAAGACCACCAGAGACCAAGATTGATGTAAACAGCAAAGAGGTGTTTATTGCAGCTCGGTCCTCTGTGCACACACACAGCAACTGGTGACACTGAGAGGCCCCGAGCCCAGGGTTTGCAGCAGTTTTATACATTTTTTGGAGAAGGCAGGGACTTCACATACATCATAGCATCCCTTAGCAAATCATCACACACCACGGGAAAATCAGATAACAACTCTAAAACATGATTAGCACATTCACTGGCAGGAACAAGTTGGGTAGGGGTGATTGGTCAGTACAAAAGGGGTATTCGTTTGAACTGATTGGTTTGAGCCAAGAGGGGTGTATGTGCTGAACTACAAGGTTTCCCAACTTGTCATCAACCACCATAAACCCCTGGCATCCCAGGTATTTCCCTGTCTCATGCTGATTGGATCCCCACCTAGCCTGACTGAGTCAGGGACACCTGGCACAGCAGATCTCTTCTGTTATTTGTAGATAAACAACTCAACAGGGTGGGAATGAGCCTAGGAGTGCTCTGTGGGTCTTTCCAAGGACTAAGGTCATGTCCCTTCCTTGGAAAGGCTTTGCTCTGTGATAGAGGCTGGTTTTTCAATATATATAGAACAGACAAAAATTCTTTGCCTTGTACCTTTTTTAAAGATTTTTTTTTAGTTGTAGATGGACACAATAATTTTATTTTATTAATTTATTTTTATGCGGTGCTGAGGATTGAACCCAGGGCTAGGTAAATGCTCTAGCACTGAGCCACATCTCCAGCCTTGTGTCTTGCACCTTTAAAAGAAAAATATCCTGTTCTCACAGTTCATAAACAAGAAGCATAAGGAAGGGAAGAGAGTATAAAATTTCAGATAAAATTTAAGTCAAACTAGGAATTGTTTAATCAAGAAAACTGAAGAGTTGGAGGAAACAGAAGTGAATACATTCACTAGGACTAAAGGGAAAAATTCTTAAAAGTTTTTAAAACACTACTAAAAGGAAAGATTATCTTAGTAACTAACTGAATGTACCATTGAAGCCAGATTTAAAATTAGGTAGTCAGTGTAGTTAGGTAAATCGGGTCTAATATCGAGTGAAATCTAAAATGGAGGCCATGCTGGGAATGACTCAGGGAAAACACAGGACAACACAAGGAATGTTAATGAAGTCCTAAAAAGGCCCTAGGCCAAAGTCCACATCAAAGAAATGTTAATGGAACTCAGGAAACAGCCCCCAACAGATTTGGAGATAGCCCATCCTAGAGAAATGATAAACCCATCCCAAAAGGTGATAATTGGGTCCACCTGTGTCCCAACCCCTCCAACCTACATTCCAAAACCAAAACTATAAAAAGGGGAAACAACCGCACTTCCACGGATTCCACCTCTTGGGTCCCCTTCTTCCTCCGGGAGAAGTCTTTTCTGCTGTCCTTTAATAAACTTCTAATTTCTACTCTGACCTTGCCTCGGCGTGCTTCTTTGGTGTTATTCTTCAACATTGGGGAATCAAGAACTCGTCACTGGTCAACAGCGGTGTCACCATCACAAGAGGAAACAAAAACTAAAAATGCATCATAAATTAAAAATATAAACAAATATAAGAATCAATTAGAAGAAATCATTCATAGCAGGTTATTGAGGAAAACTGGAAGTATTATGCACATATTTCTAAATTTTAGATTCAGATACAAAAGAAGGCAAAAAGTTTTGTCCTGTGACAATACTGCCCAGGGTTATAGAAATAATCCTGAACTGGTTTAGGCAGTAGCTTTACAATAAGTAAAAATTATATATATATAGTTTGTTTGTTTTGTCTCTTGGTACTAGGGATTGAATCCAGGGGCATTTTGCCACTGAGCCACATCCTTTTTATTTTATTTTTTTTATTTTGAAATAGGGTCTCACTAATAGGGTCTTGCTAAATTGCTGAGGCTGGTCTTGACTTTACTATCCTCCGGCCCGAATCTCTCTCTCTCAAGTGACTGGGATTACAGGTATGCACCACTACACCCAGCAAAATACATTACTTTAAACATTCCAATGTAGTTCAAGAGAATCATCTAATTAAGGAAGTTAAAACTTAAAAATTACTTAAAAGCATTTTAGTAGTTACAGGTAACCTGTATCATAATGTTTATAGTATATTAAATTAGAATGTAAAAAGGACTATAGTTTTTAAATATTTTTTTAGTTATAATATTTTTTTAGTTATTTTGTTTATTTATTTTTATGTGGTGCTGAGGATTGGAACCCAGGGTCTCACACACGCGAGGTGAGCGATCTACTGCTGAGCCACAACCCCAGCCCATATAGGTTTTTTTTTTTTTAATATTTATTTAGTTTTTGGTGATGGAATGTACGTGGGAAGTGATGGGACACAGGTTGGCCAAAGAAGAAATCTGGGCACTTACAAGACAAGTTTGCTGTTCATTAACATTTCTTTGGGATGGGCTATCTCCAAATCTGTTGGGGGCCATTTCCTGGGCTTAATTAACATTTCTCTGGGATGGGCTGTCTTCAAATCTGTTGCTGCCTATTTCCTGGGCTTTGTTAACATTCCAAGAGTTTCTCAACTTTTCCAGAAATTCATTCTCAACCTGGTCTCCATTTTAGATTTCACTCAATATTAGACCCAATTTACCTAACTACACTGACTTCCTAATTGTAAATCTGGCTTCAACAGTACAGGCAACAATAACATTTAGACTCAAATTTCTAACAAAGTGAATTACTTGATCTCACTGAGCCCCCAAATTATCATTTTTATAATGACTCAGTTTATATAATTAAATGAGATAATCTATATGAAATGTTGTGCACAAGGCCTGACATACAGCTTGCATAAATACTAACTGATAATATTGGTTATAGGGATCCTTTTAATCTTGCTTCCCCCTTGATAGTCACCATGTGTGAGGAAGGAGGTGGTTGCTAGTAAGATCTAGAAATTTAGACAAGAAAACCAAAACACTGTGCAGCTAAACAGCAGTCATGAAAGACACATCCTACAGGGGAAAGGAAAAAATTTTTTTCTAAGACTCAATGGGCGCCGCCATGTTGCTGTATGGAAAACATTTCCACAGTGCCCCAGCGCACTCAGCCTATTCCTTGGAAGCGCAGGACCTTGGGTCTTTAGAGATAACTTTGATGGTCAATCCAGACCTGGTAGAAGAATCTTCAGAGTGCAGGCAAGGCGGAGAGGCCTCATAAGCACGTAGAGTTCCAGCAAAGAAGAGCGGCGGCGCCTACGTATTGAGTTGCGTGCTACGTAATGCGTGATGACGTCAACTTCTCCAGTGGAGATTTTAAAATTCAAACCTTATGGGTGGGCAGAGGCAGAAGCTCTTGTTTTAATGTGTAGCAAAGAGTAATTGCACAAATTACAGAAATTCGCCCGCTGAGCCTTGTCAGGAAACTGGAAGAAAGGTAACTAATAACATTCAGTTCTTTGTTAGTGCAAAACTATTCTGGAGGGAGAAAGTGATGGAGAGGGGCAATCTGTTAGTGTTTGCTGCCACGAGAGGCCTAGGTTGAATCTGAGTCCAATAAATTTAAACTAGCAATGATTTTTCCAGGAAGGAGGGAAGAAACTACGGGACTCTGTAGAGAATAGAGACTGGAGCGAGGGAAGAGAGTGGGAAGAGAAGGACAAGAGAGGAACTGTGGAATGTGGGCCCAGAAAAGTAATAGGATGACTATGAATGTACACTTTCCTGGATGCCAGGGCAGGATCTGAGAAGGCTAGTCAGGGTTAATTTTCAGGAATTTTGCTACCATGAATATTCTTGTGAAGGCAGGGATCAGACATTATTCTTTGTATTTCCTGTGTTACCTGACACACTCCCTTGTACATGGTAAGGCAGTTAGTAAATTGTGTGTAGAATATTTTAAAATTAACTTAAATAGGTATTCTTTGCAGACCTCGGTGTACAGGAACAAGAAAGGGAAAAATTATCTTGATGATGAACCTAGTTGCTTTTACATTTGAGGATAAAGATATTAGTTATTGCCTAGTCTACTTTTGTTCTGAATCTGAAACATTTTTCTAATAGTGAATTCATGATTGTAGTTCATAAGCATGAAGCGCAGTTCATTTTCCACTGCTGGTGCTGGCTGCCTTTCTATGCAAAAGTCAAGATCTCAGGACATAAATAAACAAGGCCTTCATACTCCTCAAATGTAAGTGCTGCCATCTGAGGTCCTAATCTGTATTTTTTTTATTTGTCTTAGGAAAATAAATTATAAAATGTTTAATATAAAGGTGTAGTCTGTGTAATGTGTTAATGAATCCTATCTGTTCCCAGTGGTACCTAATTTGGGATCAACAATACTAGGCACTAGGCCTGATACCGGTGTTTCTTAAATTCCAAAATCCTCTTTTATAATTGTTTTTTATATTTTTAATTGGTACATTATAGTTGTACATAATGGTGGGATCTTCTTTTATTAAACAGCTTCCTATTTAAGCAGATCTTGTGCTGTGACTTTAAATTTACTGAGATGTTTCCAACTACCAAAGTTCTTCATCAAATCAAAGCAATGTTATTTGCTCTGGTGATAAGCTAAAATGTAATATCAACCTACAGAACAACACTTTTTCAAAGATTTACAGGGAGAACAGTGCCCAAATGAACTTGCTACATAAACTGTATTTTTTTCCTCTATAATTGATTTTCTTGCAGTGGACAGAAGAACACTGTAAGCCACTGTAGAGCTGTATCAATTCTTTAATACTTAGGTACAAGTTACTTGCGGGCTGTTCTTAAATTATTTAGGTTTAACGTACTGTGAGTTTCTATACTTTTAGAAATGTGAAATACTTATTTTCCTTCTGAATACTTTAACAGAATATTTTGTTGTACATTACATCAAAAGATTTTAGATATTCAATTGGATTAGGTGTGAAAAGGTTACCATCATCAATGTTTTTTGTCTGTTATTCAAATATTGTATATGAAGCGCAGCTACATTCTAACAGTGAGCTTTAAAAGAAAAAAAAGTCTCAAAAGTAACTTTCGTCCTGTGATTGAATATATCTATTTGTATATTTTGCCTTTTTCTATATATCTGTAAATGTACATATTTTAAAATAAAATCATAATGTAGATAAGATTTTTGTTCTGCTTCTTAATATTTTAGTACTATGATTTATACTTTTAGCTTATCCCTATCATAACAGCTGTGGTTGCTGCTAAAATTTTTCATGATTTTGAATAATTTTATAGGTAATAGGGAGGAGGTATTTATTCCAACATATTTCCAAAAGTTTCTTGAGCTGATTATTTCTTGTATTTATTTTAAAGTGTTGTTTTCTGTTTTTCTTAAAGCAAAGAGAAACCAGCCTTTGGAAAGTTGAGTATAAATAAACCTGCATCTGAAAGAAAAGTCTCTATATTTGGTAAAAGGTAATGTTTTAAATGATTAACTTTTTAGGTTAAATCTGCTTTAGATGGTAATAAGAGATAAATTAACCCATTCAGACTACTATTTTATTGTTACCTGTGAATAATTGGAAGTTTTATACCTAGCACTCAAATACTATAGAATCATAGATTGTAAAGTGAGGAACTAATCCCACGTTTGAGTCTCATTTTTTTCATACTCTTAATGAGAACTCCAAGGAGCATTTGTTGTATGGGCTTTATCTATCAATATTAGCCATTTAAAATCAATACTGCGAAGACTTTAAAATATTTATATTAATTCAATTTAAAATAGCAATAAGACTATTACATAGTAAAGTAAATAATGTGTTTTTCATATTAAAATACATGTTTCCTAAAACAAAACTATTTCAGAGAGAAGAGTGACATTGTTTTCCAGTTTTGCAAATCCCTTTTAATATGTGGTTTTATAGAAGATAGGTAGATTCTTATATCTGCTTCTGAAGTCAATTAGAATATTTTGCATCTTACAGCCAGCCTCTGGAAAACTTTACTATATACTCATGGATAAAATGAGCCAGGCACAGTGGTACATGCCTGTAATCCCAGCACCCAGCTGAGGTAGATCATAGATCACAAGTTCTAGGCCAACCTCAATAACTTAGCAAGGCCCTCTCTCAAAATAAAAGGTCTGGCGAGACATGATGGCTGGAGACAAAAAACAGTGTCTCCTCACAAGGCAGTTTTGAGGATTGATTGAAGGAAATGAAAATATTTATAAGATCTAACATTTGTTGAGCATTTCTAAAGCCCAGATATTAAGTGTTTTTCTGTTAACTCTTAATCTCCAAAGGCAGATTTCCCACAAGAAATAGTGGTAAATGATGATTTGCAGGGAACAATTATGGAGAGGTAAATAAAAGCATAAGAACTTGGGTTATTGAATAAACATGCAGAATAGTTGGTGCAGAAGATCTTGTGGACTCTGTAGACATTAGAGGAGAGTGTATGTGTTGTTAATGAAAAGTATCAGTTTATTTTTACCCCTGCCTTACTTTCTATCTAAATTTTCTTTTAACTGTTATAACTTCATATTTTACATTCTCTCTACTTTATTTATTCATTTATTTATTTGTTTGTTTGTTTATTTATTTATTTATTTAGTACTGGGAATTGAACCCGTGGCATTCAACCACTGAGGCACATTCCCAGTCCTATTGTATTTTATTTAGAGACAGAGTCTCACCAAGTTTCTTAGTACCTCACTTGTACTAAGGCTAGCTTTGAACTCATGATCCTCTTGCAACAGCCTCCTGAGCCACTGATTTTATAGGCATGCACCATCACGCCCAGCTCTCTCTACTTTAAATAATAGAATTCTGTTTAAGTAAATAAAGATTAAAAATTAAATTTTAATGCTTGGTGCCAATGTTAAAAGTAATAATAATAATAATGATGATGATGATAGCAACAACAACAACAACTTAGACTTTACCACAGAAAGAAATATCTTTGACTTTTAAAACTGTTTCCAGAACTAGTGGACATGTATCCCAGAATAGTCAAACTGACATATTTTCCAGTTCTGAAAAAATCAAGGACCCAAGACCACTTAATGATAAAGCATTCATTCAGCAGTGTATTCGACAACTCTGTGAGGTATTTTATAATTTAATAATAATTGTGAATTTCCTCTTAGATATTTTCCAATAATTTTACTATGGCAAAATATTTGATGTTTCATAAAAGTTATTGTAGTTTCTTACAGAAAATGGTTATGCATATAGTGTATGCGTAAAATCTCTACAAGCTCCATCTATTAAAGACTTCCTGAAGATCTTCACTTTTCTTTATGGCTTCCTGTGCCCTTCATATGAACTTCTTGACACAAAGTTTGAAGAAGAGGTTCCAAAAAATCTTTAAAAACCTTGGGTATGAACATTATATTTCTTAGTCTGGGGAAATTATTGGAACCTAAAAACCAAATTCAATAAATTTAATGTTTGAGTTAGAAAAGTAACATGTTTTGAGATGATTATTGTGAACAGTACATATAGAATGAATAGAAGAGGAATTATACTGTGGATATATTAGTCTGTTTTGTGTTTGTACTATATAACAAATACTGAAACAAAGTAACTTATAAAGAACAGGCATTTATTTAGCTCATGGTCTAGTGGGTTAGAAAACTCAAAAGCATGGTGTCAGCATCTGCTCTGCACCTTGTGAGGGCTGTATCATGACATGGAAGAGGGTACCACATGGCAAAACAATACAAATGTGTCAGAGAGATCTGACTTTTATAATAAAGCCACTCCATCAATAATATTCCTCTAGGTGGATTAATCCATTCATGAGGGCTCTGCCAGTCACCTCCCAAAAGTCTCACCTCTGAGTATCATTAACATTTGATTTATGGATTAAGTTTCCAATCCATGAATTCTGGGAGATCAACATTCACACCATAGCAGTAAGTTATTACAGAACTGCATGTGATAGAACATGAAGCCCTAAACTGCTGAAGTGATGGGGTAGAAAGTACAGGCTGGTTACCACAGGTTTTGTTTTTTTTTTAAATAAATATTTTATTTAGTTGTAGTTGAACACAATACATTTATTTTAATTTATTTTTATGTAGTGCTGAGGATGGAATCCAGCACCTTGCACATGCTAAGCAAGTGCTCTACTGCTGAGCCATAACCCCAGCCCTGGTCACCACATCATTGAGGTCTAATGGAGTGAATATGAATTTGGAAAGGGCTAAATAGAGTAAGCACAGTGTTGGATTTGGGGATGAGTAGTTCTTACAGGTGGTTTATTGAATTTAGGGAAACAAAAGATCTTTTGATGGGACTCCAACATGCTGATTATAAATCAAATTCCACATATTAAGGATTTATAGATACAAATTAATCTGCAGAGAAGAAACCAAAAATACACAAAATCATTTTGGGGAGTTAGATGACTAGCACAGAACAACAACAAAATATTTTCTAAATAAGTTAAAATAATGGAATGTGGGAATTTTAAAAAAGTAATATCTTGCTTAATTTGCCCATTATTTTTTACCATATTAATATAAGCTTTTTTTTCTCTCCCTGCAGGTATCCTTTTGCACTATCCAAAAGTTCCATGTACACAGTGGGAGCCCCTCATACCTGGCCTCACATAGTAGCAGCCTTGGTTTGGCTAATAGACTGCATCAAGGTATTCGGTTTTACCTTTTAAATGTACACATAGGAAAGTTTGGGTTTTTTCTCTAAAAGGTAGTCCTATTTCTCTCCCAATCTTGCTTTTTCCACTTATCTCAAGTCTGCTTCAAAATTTTTATTTTTCAAAGTACATTTAAGTTCCTGAGACTATAGCTGAGGGAGATAAAGTTCATGTTGGCAAAGAAGCTGGGACTACAAGTTCTCCCCACTATACCCAGCTATTCCTTTAATTTCCCTTTTTAGGGTTCCTCCATACAGACAATTGTCAAGATTAAACAAATCAAAACCTCACACATTCTAGGCAAGCACTCTGCAACTAATCTATACTCCCAGCCGCATTGTTTTTAATAGTTGGCAACATAACAAGCAAAAAAAAAAAAAAAAGATAAATAATATTTTCACATTTGCATTTTGTGCTATTTTATTTGTTTTAACTGTGTTAGGGATCAATTCCAGGTGATTGATAGGCAAACAGTCTATCATTGAGCTATATCCAACCCAAGATTGCCATTGTCTAGTTTAAAAATAATTCATTTAGGGCTGAAAGTATAGCTCAGTGGTAGACCACTTGCCTAGCATACATGAGACCCTGGCTTCCATCCATAGCACTACAAAAAATAAATAGTAACATATAAAGAAATTAGCCTCGTCTATATTATGTCCTGGTTTTTCCATTGATATTATGTACTATGTTTTGACTATTCTGAATTATGAATTTTCATCTAGTCTAATGTAGTCTCTTCCTTTTGTAGCTTCTGAGTTTCCTGTCCTACTTAGCAATAGAACTCTTAAAACCAGTATGGCCCCCTGACATTTTCTTGGTCATCAAAAGCCCTTAAGTAAATGTAAGTAGGCAGTGGGTGGATGGATTTTGACCCAAGAACCATGGTAGTACATGGAGCATCAGCAGTTGTCAAATATATATATATATATATATATAAATCCAATACCAGCGTCTATTAATAAAGCACAAATTATTGGACTTTATATATAACATTTATACATTTAACTTGTCTCACATAACCCATGGACATGGTAATCACCTCTGCATTCTTGCTATCAAATATCCCTATTAGCACTGGAATACTTCAATCTTATTTGCCTAAGCATTTTAGGATTTTATTATGTGGTTGTGAGATAACATCTTCAGATGTACAGGAACTGCTTTGACTGGTCTGAGAGAGACCTCTTTTTTGGACAGTACTAGGATGTCCATCTAGGGCCTCACACATTCCAGGCAATCATTGGAGCACTGAGCTTCATTCTCAGCCCTTTTTATAACTTATTTTGAAACAGTCTTGATAAATTGCCCAGGCTGGACTCAATTTTGTGATCCTCCCACCTCAGCCTCCTGAGTTGCTGGGATTATAGACACTGCATCCAGCTAGAAAAAGAGATCTCTTGAGATGCCTCCAAGCCCATTATTTAGGTTGGAATCCCCTCTTTCCTATCTTGCTTTTCTCAATGTAATAAAATTGAACACTGCAGCAACATAGAATCCATGAGACACTATAGGTTTCTTGTTCTAATTGTCTTTCCCATTTAATCTTAGAAATTTTAGTCACACCTGGGAAGGCCTCCTTTATCCCCTGGTGTTTTTTTGTTGGTTTTTTGTTTGCTTGTTTGGTAGTTTTAATGCCTCCAGTTATTTTTCCTAGTACTTTTATGGCTTCTTTGTGTTTTTCTTCTTTTTTTGTTTTTTGGTGGTTGTGTTTTTTTTCTTTTTTTTGAGACAAGGTCTCACTGTGTTGCCCAGTCTTGTCTCAAAATCCAGAGCTCATGTGATCAGCCTCCCAGATAGCTAGACTCCAGGTGTATGCCAATGCACCCAGCTTTGTGTTGTTTGAAACCTTTATCCCTCTGAAATTTATTTTAGCTTAAGAAAGAGAAAGCATTTTTTTTAATAACTCACTCACATATCTTAGTAACATTTACTGAGTAACCTATTGTTTCCCAACAATTTGGAACTGTTCTTAATGTATTTTTAGATCCGTTTTTCTTTTCTCCTATTGCTGCAACATGAGCATTCTAATTGCTTTGCTTTCTAACATATTTTATGTAGTAGAGGCAGATTTTTATTGCTTTTCACAAGTTATCTAGCTATACTCAGATCCTCACTTATAAAGCCATTTTGCTTTTGCTCCCCATTGACATCACATTGAATTCATACATGTATTGGCGGGAGGGGATTTCTATCTTGACAATATTCAGCCTCATTATGTGGAAAAGTAGTCAATCTCTTTTTTCCTATCTCTTTTGCTCCTTCAGTTTTATTATTTAGTTTTATTGTATTAAGATTGAGATAATGTTTTTCATGTTGAAGTTCATCTGCTTTAATCAGGAATGGGTAAAGATTGTTGTATGCTTTTGCAGGATGTATAGAGAGTATGCTTTTCCTCTTGACCTGGTTTCCTAATAGCCTCTGTTTGTTCATTGTTTATTATTCTTTTGCTACACGCCCAAATTGCTTGTTAATATTTCATAAAGTTTGGTTTCTTCTTTCCTTCTCTCTATGCCTCCTTTCAGAGCTTGGCACATAATCGGTTTGAGTGGCTGTAGTTTAGAAAGTCCCCCATCTCCTCTACTGATGTTAATGAATAGGAGGTTTGTATGTGTTCCTAGAGTTCCCTGGTAGCCTTTGTTTAATGATCAAGGGGGCAGAGCCTGATTTATCTCATATCCCTCTGCATGCTTTCTGCCTGAAGTTTCATAATCTTGAGAAGTAGTAGTATTTTGAAAAAATGTTATCTTTAGCTGAAAAAATTTCCTCTAGTATATTTGCTGTACTGGAGACTGAACTTAAACTTAGGAAAATTTCTATTAAACCATAAAATGTTATGCATTAGCACTTGGGTCACATCCCAGCTGTTTTATTTTTTATTTAGAGATAGGGTCTCACTAAGTTGCCTATGCTGGCCTTAGATTTCATAATTATTCTCCTTTATCCTCCCAAATTGCTGAGATTACAGGTGTGTACCATCATGCCTAGCTATATTCCTTTTTATCTCTATAATTTCAAGTTCCAACTATTTCAACCAAATCTTCTCATTTTAAAACTCTCAGTCCTTGAAATTGAGGCTTCTATAGATCCTGGAGAATCTGTCTGTCTCTGTGTATGGCTCTCCTTGAACCTTGCAGAGTAGTAACAGTTTTCACAAGGACATTTGACAAGCCAACAGGAACTTCTTTATCCTGATGACAAGGTAGAAACATCAGTTGTTTTCTTGGGCTCTGTCATACATGTCTCTCAGACTTCATTAAACCAGACTGTCACCTTAGGCCCTGTCAATGAAAGACAAGACAAAGAATGAATTTATAGAGCTCCCTGCATCCATCCTAGACATACAGAAAGTCTTCAGTGCCTTGAGATTAGGGAAAGGGTAGAAGGACAGGCAACTCTGGGCTAAGAACAGTGTCTTTCCAAAATCCTATATATAAGTCCCAGGAAAAGAAAATTTGCCACCAAAAACCACTTTCATTTATTACTTTCAAATTTCAATAACTTTAGTATTTCTGTAATTTTATTTTGTAACATTCAATTTAAAGTTCATATTTATACATGAGATTTACCAAAATTGAACTCAAAAGAAATAATTATTAGTTCATCTTTTCTATGGCAGTTCTGATTTGGATTCTTAGAGTTACATTAAAATGTGTATATTCTCAATAGCTTAATTGCTGTATAAGGGTCACATGTTTTTCTCTATGGAGAAGAACTAAATATGGAGGACTTCTTTCCAAATTTTTAAGAGATTTTTTTTTACTAAAATTTCAAGGATCATGTTTTAAGATTCAATATAACATCCCAGAAAAACAAATTTCAGGGGCCAAGATGGTGAATTAATGGTAGAACACTTGTATAGTATATATGAGGCACTGGGTTTTATACCTGGTACCACATAAAAATAAAATGAAAGGTATTGTGTCCACCTACAAAAAAAAACCTATTAAAAAATTGAGCCAGGGACATTAGAGCACACCTATAATTCCAGCAGCTCAAGAGGTTCAGGCATGAGGATCACAAGTTTGAGGCCTGCCTTAGGAACTCCATGAGGCCCTAAGTAACTTCATGGGATCCTATCTTAAAAAAATAAAATGGACTAGGAATATAGTTTCATGGTAAAGAGCCTCTGGGTTCAATCCCCAGAACCATCCTACCCTAAAAATTGACAAATATGAAAGTCATGTTTTTCACATCTAGACAGTCAACTTACTGTGTTTATTTGCTAACTAGATACATACTGCCATGAAAGAAAGCTCACCTTTATTTGATGATGGACAGCCATGGGGAGAAGAAACTGAAGATGGAATTATGCATAATAAGGTAAGATGTTTTATGTTATATAAGATTTCTTTTCCTCGTCTTATAGAATGAAAATATTAATGATATTTTAATGTATTTGTTAATACAAAGGATAACAAATTGAATCTTAGAATATTACACATAGGTTCTTTATTTTGTTCTGACTTTTTAGTTTAGGCATATTGTCACTTAGAGTTACCATGAACTTTTTATAGAACTGTATACTTTTTTTATACAACTATATACTTTACTGGAACCTAAGCTGTGTGACAAGCCTCCCCTCCCCCATTTCCTAAAATATGCCAATCTATATTTCTAAATGGAATAAATACTAGATCCAAGGAATAACTTTTAAATGTTGAGATTATGCACTTGTGTTTCCAGCATACATAAAAGATCAATTACCACATGGGCTCCTAGAAGTAAAGCTTTCTATCTCTAATTTTATCCTTCAATCTTTGAAACCTTTATCACGAAAAGAGAGTGGAAATAATTCCATTCTCATCTTTTATTACTGCCTGGTCAGTAGTTCAGAGATATATCACCTAATGTGGTATTAGTGCCCATTTTTTGAGCAAGAATATGCATGTCCTTTACTACATCAGCAGTGATCCCAGCTGGAACTGCTTCTGGAAAGCCTTTGATCTTACCCTAGAGAGAGTTCTCTCACATTGCAACATATGTGCTCAACTACATTTAGTTGTACCTCAGTTTCACCCAAATATAATTAACACCTATTAACTTTTAAATTTCTTGACATTCATCCAAAATGTTTAAACCATTAAAAGTTATTCTTTCCATCAGAGCTATTATTTCAAATGATTAAATATAGAAAAACCCTTTGGAATCTATAAAGTGCTATTTTTAATTATAAAGAGTTTTCACTGTATTAAATTCACCAGATTCTGATCCTCAGCTTTGTGGGTCTGTAAACTCAATTTTTTTTTAATCTCTAAGATTAAAATTGAACAAGCTTAGGGAAACTGATTCATTATTACTAAAAATCACAAGAGACTGATTTGAAGTAGAATGAAAATATATTATTTTATCATCAGTGGTAAGTCTGTCCAGTTATAGGAATAATTGTACTTTCTATTTAAGGTACTCCTTCCATAGCAACCAAGTAATGAGAAAATTGCTTGTAAGCAAAGAATTAGCACAAAGGGAATAGCTTTGCCTTCTAATAAAAATACTCATTCTCAGGAACCAAAATGCCCAATGACTGCAAAATAGAGTGTTACTTTCTCTTGGATAAATATTAAAAATTTTGATGTTCTACTGTTTAGATCTCTACTTACCAGGCTGTTTTTGAGCTGGAAGTTGCAGTGTAATTATAGCAAGTTTCCTTGTTTTTTGCGCTTGAAATTCTGAAGATATTTTAAAGTAGGAAATAAATATTTATACTTCTTATTTATACCTGGCCAATCATGACATGAAATGTAAAAAAACATTTCCTTATGTTCTGTTGTGGATGTACATTCCTGAAGAGTAACCAGGTCAATTTCAGCTTTACCACATGAGAAAGGAAGCAAGATAAATGATACATTTTTTTTTACGAGAGGAAAGTTCCTAGTAATCTAATACTACATTTAGAAGTAGCATGCTGAGTATGTACAGCGTATAGGTTTCTGACTCTTAATCATACAAATTCATATAACTACTTAGTGTTTCTGACTTCTTTTTTACTCAAAATAAATTTTTACTTAGAAATGTGCAACAAACTAACAGAATCATGGCTTTGTTTTTAAAATCTGCTTTACCCAACCAGTTATTTTTGGACTACACCATAAAATGCTATGAGAGTTTCATGAATGGTGCTGACAGCTTTGAAGAGATGAATGCAGAGTTGCAGTCAAAGCTGAGTAAGTATTCTCATATCCAGTGTGCTTGCCTTCAGTCACTTACCTCTGTTCTTGGTATGATAGTTTATTTTGCTATATCTAATGTTCATAAGAGCTCTGTACTTTAAATGCATACAGATGCCTGCAGATTTTTTCTTTGGAGAAAAGTAGTAGTGGACTACAGAATACTGGTGTTGATGTCAGTCCTAAAGTTGCTTAGTGACTGTGAACTCAACAAAAATCTTCATCACAATGACAAAGCTTTGCAGGATTAGATGGCAGTATAATACCAAACACAACCAGCAGCATTGAAAGTAATTAATAAATGTTATTTCTCTAAGGAGATAGTATCCCTCTTATGACTTTGCTTTACTATTTGAAAACTTAAAGCACCAATTAGTCGAAAGACCTAAAGTCTCATTTTAAATTCATAGAAAGTTAACAGATCATTTTATTTTCTAAATAAAGAAATATGTTTGTATTCAGTGTAATCTGGTGACAGCCCAATATTACTGGCTAACTCTAAAATGATCCAGGGACATTATTTTATATTGTTCCTTAAGTTAGATTTACTTTGTATATAAAATGTCAGAGAAAGGTAAAATAGATTAAGATATATGAAGCTGTTCCTTCAAAAACAATTGAGTCAATCAAAACAGGATAATATCACCTCGCCACTCATGGCATTAAATGTAAAAAAAGAAAACATTCCCTGATGTTCTACTGCGGATGTACATTCCTGAAGAGTAACCAGGTCAATTTTAGCTTTACCACATGAGAAAGAAAGCAAGATAAATAACACTTTTTTTAAGAGGAAAGTTCATAGTAATCTAATACAAAATGCATCTAGTGAGTTACTTTATATTTCTGTATGTAATTAAGCATATAAATTAATTCATTTACCCATTCAAATTTTTGTTGTATATCTAGTATGTGTTAGGCATCATTTAGACACTGGGGATACAGTAATAAATATGAGATTAAAAGAATCCTTGCCCCTATAAACATACATTCTAATAGAAAGAGAAGTAATAAATAAACAACTACAAATCAAGCGGTGATTAGTGCTATGGAGAAAAATCAAGTAGGGTATGGGGAATAGAAAGTTTAGTGCAGGGCTGGGATTGTGGTAGAGCACTTGCGTAGCATATGTGAGGCACTGGGTTCGATCCTCAGCACCCACATAAAAATAAATAAAATAAGGATATTGTGTTCATCTACAACTTGTCCAGTGGAGCTACCCAGAGGCTGAAGCAGGAGGATTATAAGTGTAGGGCCAGTCTGGGCAAAACTTTGTGATTCGACCAGAGGGATAGAAGGCAAAAAATATTGTGGCCTGAGTCTTATGAATTTTTTTGGGTTTTTGTCTCCAGATGATTTATATAATGTAGATCCTTCCAAGCTGGAATCATTAGCAGCAAAAAACAAAGCATTGAATGAACAGATTGCAATATTGGAACAAGAAAGAGAAGAAGAGCCGGTTAGTAAATGTGTTTATGTACTTCCTTGAGAGCTCTTATAGATTCTTGGTCTCCTTAGAGAATACTGGCTGTTTTTATCAAATTTTTTGAATGAGCTAACAAAGTAAGCTTCTTAAAAGTTAAGTATTATATAGAATAAATTCCCATTGAAAACATGTTTGGTATCTATGGAGTTTTTTTTCCCTTGGGATCTATCAGTCTTTGACTAATGGTCTTCAGAATATGATGAAAGATTTCTACCTTTTTACATAAGACCAGAAATAGCTTTTGAAGTCCCCATAGTATATATCTCCAAGGAACAATATTAACAAGAAGCCCTGAGTTTTATAGTTACTATAAAAAGGAATAGTGATATATCTGGCTTACATATTATCCTAAGTGTTTTCTAAAGACTAAATTAAAATACTGATATTTTAACTTTATTTTGTGTATTACTAATGAAGCACCCAGGCTGTTATATAAAATAAACAATTTTAAATGATTGTGTTTTTTTTTTTTTTTATCTTTGGCCCTTGTGGGGATTTTTTGTTTTGTTTTTTTCTATTCTAAACTGGCTTATTGAAAAGTCCATGTCCTTATATAGGTAATAATAATATAGTCTTCTTTCATTTGATTCCTCCTAAAATGAAAGGGAATGCTGATTAAACTTTCTCTAAGTTGAATTTAATAACATTGTTTTCTTTTAAAATAAAGTATGGAATGATTATTGATGAAAATAACTAATTTAATATTCTTTTCTCTTAAAGAACCGTCTAGAGTCATTAAGGAAGTTGAAAACTTCCTTACAAGAAGATGTTCAAAAATATCAGGCATACATGAGCAATTTGGAGTCTCATTCAGCCATTCTGGACCAAAAATTAAATGATCTCGATGAAGAAATTGCTAGAGTAGGTAAGCACAGCTAATGCTGAAAGAAATAATTCAGATGAATATTGTCCCATATATGCCAAGACCTTTGTTATCTATATCTATTTTGCTTCTATGGTAAATTTTTATAGCTGGTTACCAAGTTTCCAATGCCTTTTCTGTTTTCTGAAGCTGCTGTAGCAAATTACTACAAACTTGGTAGTTTAAAACAATAAAAACTTACTCAGTCTATAGTAGTTACTGATGTTGTATGTCCAAAAACCAATAGCATTACCCTCCCCCCAAGGACTTAGGGTGAATCTGTTCCTTGCCTCCTCCAGCTTTTGGTATTGGACAGTGTTCCCAAGCTTGTATAAACATCACTACATTCTCTGATTCTCTGCCTTCATCTTTATATTGCCTTCTGTGTGTGTCTTTTTTTTTGAAGATGATGAGATGGAGTTGCCAGATTACCTAGGCTGGCCTTAAACTTGCTATCCTCCTACCTCAGCCTCTCAAGGAACTGGGATTAAATGCTTGTGCCACTATGTTCTGTTTTCTTCTGTGTGATGTCTCCCTCTGCTTTGATGTTACAAGGATGCTTGTGATATTTAGAGCCCACATGCATAATCCAGGGCTATCTGCTTGTCCCAGTATTCTTAATCACATCTGCAAAAATCCTTTTCCAAATAAAGTAATGTTTACAAGTTCCAGAGATTAGGACTTCATATATTTGTGTCGCCATCATACAACCTCCTCCACTTTTTCAAGCACAAGCTCTCTAAAGTCAACAGGGACCTACCCTAAGAACACATGCTGCCTGATATGAGTGTGTGGTGTGTGTGTGTGTGTGTGTGTGTGTGTGTGTGTGTGTGTGATTCTATATTTTTTTGATTCTGCTTTGTATTAATAAGTCAGACTCTTGATCTCTGCCTGTTTCAGTGTGCTCTGTCTTACTCTCCATTGCTACAAATAAAAGCAGCTCAGCAGCTAAATCTGAAAATAAGATGAAAAGATGCAAATACTACAATTTTCAAGAAGCAAAAGCACAACTAAAGAAACCTTGTTTGTATCCTGAGTCTCCCTATCCTTGTTTTCATAAACACATATCCATCTTAATTGTAAAATTGGCAAATACTGTGGCACACGTATTTGATAGCATCTAGAAGGAGAGCAAAGGAAGGTATCTACAAATCACAAAACTGTTGGGCTACAGTTTAAAAGTAAATACATGAAAAATTATCCTATTTACTTTCTCAGGAATTGGCCTTCTTGTATTTTATTTTAGGACTTTATAAGTTGAGTCTATACCATGCAGAAATTATATAGATAATCCTCAGGTATTTTGATTTAACTCAGTCAATGGAGTATTGATCATCTGTCAAGTAAAGGCTTGTAATTATCCCAAGAATTTGCCAATCAGTTTTCTTTTCTAAATGACTGTGATTATGTATGTTTAATTTGCTCTATACAAACTAACTAGTCACTATCCTTTGTTTGTTCTCCATCATGACAAGGAACCATAACTAATTTATTATTCTAACAATATTTGTAATGTAATTAAGTCAATACATTCTAACATAAATACCATCTGTTTCTTATTAGCATATAATTAAGATAATTGTCATATTTCCTACTTATGAAAACTTTTTCCCAAAAGTTGCAAACTGAATAGATAAAAGAGTAATACTTCAGCTATCATTTGTCATTTCAAAGTGGTTTAGCTTGAGAGATTAATTTTTTAACAATTAACCTAAGATGTCTTAATTCTTGGGAGTATTTTAACTTTCTTGATTATTTAAAGCCATTTGCAGCCAAGACTGTAAAAGAAATATTTAAACTCTAAACATATTTTTGAACAGTTATTTGTGATAAATATATAAAGTTTTTCCTAAATCAACATTAATTTATTTTAAGTTCAGATGAGGAGCTTTCCAAATATTGGGCTTGGTTATAACAAAGTTGAGCCAGACATGGGGTACACACCTGTAATCCCAACAGCTCAGGAGGCTGAGGCAGGAAGATCACAAGTTCAAAGCTAGCTTTAGCAACTTAGCACAGCCCTGCAACTTAGCAAGAACTTAGTAAGACCCTGTCTTAAAAAAGAAAAAGAAAAAGAACTGGGGATATGAGTAAGTGGTTAAACAACTCTGGGTTTAATTTCTGGTACCAAAAAAATTACATATCGGTGCTGTCAGCACTCAAGATGATGTTCTTTACTCAGTTAGTCAACTCCTTTCCTTTATCCCAACTTGTTATAAAAATATTATCATATCTGTGTAAGGCATGAGTCAGGATGTTGGAAAATACTGATTTATTTAAATTAAAACTTTTATCTTTTTAAATATATTTTAGATATTCATGGACCATTTATCTATCTATCTATCTATGTATCTATTTATTTATTTATATGCAGTGCTGAGAATCAAACCCAGTGCCTCACATGGTAGGCTAAGCAAGCGCGCTACCACTAAGCCAGAACCCTAGCCACATTGTGGATGTGGTTTTTCTGGCTATTTGAAGAGTCATCCATTGGGCCTGGAGTTGTGGCTCTGTGATAGAGTGCTTGCCTAGCATGTGTGAGGTACTGGGTCTGATTCTCAACACTGCATACAAATAAATAAAAAAAATAAAGTTGAATTTTTCTTAAAAAGTCATCTATTAAAAGCATTTAAATGAATATTAACAGAATCAGACTACCCCTCTTACCCCTCTTAAGTACAAATATTCTTAATTGTAATTATTATGTATTAGGTTACATTTTTTTCATATACTACTTTCTGAAAGCCATAGTAAGACAATAGAGAAATAAGACACTAACAGAATTTTAACTGTATTATTTCTAAGAATGTTTTTAGCAAAGTGAGACCTAAATTAGCCAAAAGAAGAAGAAATATGTATATACACAACTTGGATAGTTAGACATCAGTTCTGTTAAATAATGGCATCAGTTTTCTTGTAGTAATTGAAGAAGTTAAAAGTTTTTTTTTTCCAATTCAGAACTAGAATGTGAAACAATAAAACTGGAGAATGCACATCTACTGAATGTTTTTGATAACCAGAAGTACTCAGTTGCAGACATAGAGAGAGTAAATCATGAAAAAAATGAATTGCAGCAGACCATTAATAAATTAACCAAGGAGCTGGAAGCTGAACAACAGCAGTTATGGAATGAAGAGTTAAAGTATGCCAGAGGAAAAGAGGCGGTGAGCCGTACCATTTTTGGTGGCAACTCATCAGAGTTGACCTTTTTAAAGGTCTGTTCCAATTAAGAACTTGGAGAGTAGACTAAATTGGCTAAAGAGGTAAAATTGTCTAACATTGACATTTAGCATGAATAAAATACTCATTACTTTTATGTCAATTCAGTAACACTTTCTCACAGTCATATTTAAGGTATACTGTATTTTATTACAGGGAACAAAGAAATAAACAAAATAATCTCTCTTAAGACCATGAAATAATTTTCATAAATCCCATCTGAAAAGGAAGAAATGAATCTCTCTTTATATACCTATTCACTCTTCATACAATTCTGTAACAGCCACTGTGTGCCACTTACTCTGCTGAGCATAGGGGAAATAAAGATAAAAATGTAAAGACTCTTCCATCAAGAAACATCTGACCTAGCCCAGCATAGTGGCAAATACCCATAACCCCAGCCTCTCAGAAGGCTGAGGCAGAGATAACGAAAGTTTGAGTCCAGCCTCAGCAACTTAGCAAGACAGTGTTCCAAAACAGAAAATAAAGATGACTGGCCATGTAGGTCAGTGGTAGGGTTCCCCTAGGCTCAATCCCCAGTGCAGTTCTGCCAAAAAGGAAGAAAGGAATCTCCTTATATTCTCTATTGTGAGATCAAATTCTAATAGATATTTCCACAAGGTGTTAAGGAAGCATATAGTATAACTAACCCAGATTTAGTGTGCATGATGTGGGGAAATGGATGAGAAGGTTTTTAGAAAAGGCTTCCTTTAAGAGATAACACTTCAAATTGAATTAGGAAATATAAGAAAGAGTTAACATGGCAACTCTTTTGTGCTTGAATTAGCAAAAAAGGAATATATGGGAAAGCTCAGACTAAGCAGCCTAATGTACAAGCTTTTCTTGTAGTTTAAAAGACCAAACTTTTCTTGTAGTTTATAAGACCTGAAAACTCTCAGAACTTAAAAATTATAAAGAAGTATAATCACCTCGTCAGAAAAGTGTTATTTTTGGCAATGTGAAAAATGTGTTGGAAGGGAGCAAAACAGTTAAATAAGGATCTGTATCAGTAATCTAGGGAGAAATTACAAGCTAAATTTAGGTAATGCTAATAGGGATTCTAAGAAGTGAGAGTATTCTAGCTATTTAGAAGGTACAGTAAATGAGAAAATGAAGGAGAAGGGGAGCATCCATGTGTCTAGCTTGCACAGTTGGGTGAGTAATAGTACCACTCACTTGGGAATAGAAGAGAAATAAGAAATAAGTCAGGAATGGGGATAGAGGTATTGTTTATATGTGGCATCCAGGACATAATAAATTATTGTATATATGGGTTTAGACTTCAGCATAAAAGAACCAAATTACTTAGCCTAAGCTTAATTTTATAGATAATACTTTAATACTTTAGCCAACATTGTTGATAAAGTAGACATTCCGGCCATATGAATTTCTAGGTAATGAAAAGTTACTCTTATTTTTGTAGGCAGTCTTCATTATTCCTGCCACACTTAATTTTCATGCATTCTTTACTCTTGCTTATAGCCTATTAGTTCCAGTTATCTTTTTTTTTTATTTTTTGTTAAAAAGTGTTTAAAGGGCTTTTTTTTATTTAATGGAGAAAAATAGAGAGTAGAGAGTTTCAGACTTACATTTTTTCTTTAAAGTTTTTCATTCTTTAATTTTCATTTATAATGTTTGCTTATTAGTAGATTTAGTTTGAAAATCTAAACCTCAATGAGAAAAATTTATCATTTAATTTTTGTTCCAAAATAATGATTTTTTTTTTATCTTTTAACCTCTAGTAATTTCCTTATTACAGTTTTTTAAAAAATGTTTTTAGTTATAGTTGAACACAATATCTTTATTTTGTTTGTTTATTTTTATGTGGTGCTGAAGATTGAATCCAATGCCTCATATGTGTGAGGCAAGCGCTCCACCAGTGGGCTACAACCCCAGCCAGTATTTATTACACATTCATCACATGAAAAAAAATTGTTAAAACACAGCAGTTTAGTTTTCCCTAAAGGGGAAATACTAGTTTCTATTCCTGGTCACATTTATAAACTGCATTATAGACATAATCAAAGAGATTTGGTTTTTTTTTGTTTTTGTTTTTGTTTTGTTTTATTGTTTGCAGTGGTGAGGTTCAAACCCAGTGCCTCTCAAGGGCTTTATCACTGAGCTACATCCTCAGCCTGAAGATAATTTCTTGAACATTCAGATTTTAACTGATTTATGGAAAGTGTGAATTTCACATACCGATATATATGAATCTCAATATGAAATGGACAGTTCAATATTAACAAAGCTTTACCTTGTTTCTTTACCAAGTTTTACATAATTCTGCTCTTTCCTTAGCCATCTGTTTCCTTTCTTCTTCCTGACATTGCTAGGTAAACTCACCCGTTGTTTATCAAGGAGAAAAAGGGAAATTTATAGGAAATAGGTGTTGGAGTAGTAGCTCAGTGATAGAATGCTTACCATATGTGAGTCTGTGGGTTCAATCCCAACAAAGAGAAGGAAAGGGAGATGGCCTCTGGTGGTAAGACAAAGTCTTCAAACCTAGCCTAGAATTTCATAAACCTCGGGTTTAGCCCTGGATTTGCCACTACCCACCTATGTGACCTTGTCATGTCATCTAACCTCCCATAGTCTCCATTTGCTTCTTCAGGAAATTGAACATGGTTAGACTTAATCAGTATATCTGAAATTAATTACTTCACTATACCTTATTTCACCAGCACTGTACAATAAAGGGAAGTTATGAATTTCTGATCTAGGTGAAATCTAAGTTTAATAAACTACAATTATTAGTTGGATGACTAGGCTGAATGGAGGAAAAAAATGAGGAATTGGGAAAGCAGTAGACTTTGGATGAGCCAGAGCAAGGGCATGGACAGTGCAAACAAAACTTTGAGAAGTGGGTTCCTAAGAATTAGTTAAGAGAGATATTAAAGAATGGTGCCAGTACACAAAAGATCAGTATGAACATTTCATTCATTTATCATCCCACTCTGGGACTAATTTTTGTTTCACATCTAAACTCTGGTATTAGCCTCCTGGAGTTCTTTGCTGAGATGGACATTCTACTAAATCTATATTCATCAGGAAAGAGTGTAATAAATTTTTGCTGTGGGAATTGATGTGGGAAAGAGAAACTAGAGACACGTGTGTCACATATTTGCTTTCTGTACAGTTTGAAGAAAAGAACAGAAGAAACTACTCCCAGCATCATTTAGCATAAGGACAAATAGAACAACATACTTTAATGATTCCAAGAGAGCCAGTATATTAAAGTAATAGAAACGATTTCCTAATTGATTATTAGAAAAATCTTAATATACAAGTAGTATTGCTTTGAGATCTGATGTTTTTCTTGAAATTAAAAATTATTTGCCATTGCATTTCTTTACTCAAACTTTATGAATATTTAATAGTTAATAAAAACCAAGTGCATATTAAATGGAGAAAGCACTATAAAAATAAGTTGCCTAGAATCTGCAATTTATTTATTCAATCAAATAGTAAACATCTACTGTATGCCAAGCATTGTTGTAGATACAGTAGATACAGCTGTTTTCATGGTGATTACATTCCAGTAGTGAAAGTGAGTGATTTATTTCGTCAGTTAATGATGATTGCTATAGAAAAAAAAGAAAAGTGAGGTTTGAGGAAAACCATGGGGTCTACATTAGAAGGGAGAACTTTCTGATAACATAATTTAAAATATTTTTATCAAAACAGTTAAGATAGCATTTTGCAACTTAAATAATTAAATTTTACTTATTTTAAATAAATTAAATGTTTTAATTTGTACATTGACAAAACTAAGGTTTTTATTTATGTTTCATAATTTCTCTGTCTAGCATTTGGAAAAGTAAGTATTAGTTAAAATCTAAATATGAACACTTATTCTAAATTGTTTATCAGGTAAATGGAAGAATAGTAATATAATACTTACCAACTAATTATAGGCTTAAAATTATTCTATAGATTTAGTATGAATAAAACCTTTCATCTTTTATGTATTTTTAAGTTGCCACCCTTATTACTAAAAATTACTAAATCACTAAACTACTAAAAATAGTCATAACATTTTATATAGAATTGCAGAAATGCCATTTGAAAACCATATGAAATAGGGCTACTTTATTTTTAACATTTCTTTTTGTGTTCTTTCCTTAGATTGAAACACAATTAGAAGAATATCACAAACTGGCTAGAAAATTAAAACTTCTTCCTAAAAGTGCTGAGAATTCCAAAGGTTATGACTTTGAAATTAAGTTTAATCCTGAAGCAGGCGTCAACTGCCTCATCAAATACAGGGCTCAAGTTTATGTAAGTAAATTATGAGATTGTTATCTGTAAGAATTTGAACTTAAATATGTCAATATCCCAGGACTAAAGAGACAGAACTTCTTGGTCTTCTTTCTTCTTGGTGGTAGAAATCTTGTCTTTGTTATAGCTCACTATTCAAAGTATAAAACCTCTTCTTCTCTAGCTACTTTATTCAACTATCCAGTAAGTAATTAATGTATATACAAGACAGATACCAAGACTACACAGATAAGCATGACAACCTTTGCTCCTAGTCCCCTCATGGGAGAAAGATATAAATGAATGAATGACAAATATGTGCTCTATTGGAAGTCTTTACAAGATATAACATGATTGGTTTTTCCCAGGTAGCAATAAAACTCCAGAGATGATGACCATGTAATGAAATCTTGAAAACTGAAATATTCATGGGATGGTGTGTGAAAAAGGACACACAGGAAAGCATAAGATGTAATAATGCATTAAGGAATACCAGCAGTCAACAATGAGAAATCTATGCCTAATTTTGCAACATGACCAAGGAAATAATTTTGGGAAGAAAAATTTTAGTTTTCTCTATCACAATGTCTTACTTATTCATAAATTTTAATATTTTATTGGCCCCTTAAAATGCCCTCTTTCATGATAATTACATTTTGGGGGGGGGTGTTTTGTTCTTTTGTTTTTTTGTGGGTGCGGGGGTTATTGGGGATTGAACTCAGGAGCACTCAACCACTAAGCCATATCCCCAGCCCTATGTTATATTTTATTTAGAGACAGGGTCTCAGTGAGTTGCTTAGTGCCTCACTTTTGCTGAGGCTGGCTTTGAACTCCTAATCCTTCTGTCCCAGCCTCCTGAACTGCTGGGATTATATGGGTGTGCCATTGCACACTGCTGATACTTAGCTTTTTGAATAGAAGGTTGTCAAATTCAAAAGCTATGCACTTTTTCCCTTGAGAATAATTCAACAAATATTAATTGAATATATATTATGTTGCAGACCATAAAATACGTAGATAAAACCTTTACTTTCCTGGAGATTAGTTTATTAGTGAACTGAAATGGATTAAGTTAGACTTAGCCAGATATAGTAGTACATGCCTATAATTTCTTCTACTCAAGAGACTGAGGCCGGAAGATGGCAATTTCAAGATCAGCCTCAGCAATATAGTGAGTCCCTTTCTCAAAATAAAAAATTGACATGCCTGGGAATATAGCTCAGTTGTAGAGAACCACTATTTAAAAATTTACCCCAAATTTTTAAAGACCACCATAATGGCCTATGAGTTTTTCTTTTGGAATGATGGAAATGTTTAGAACTAGGGATATGTTTACATAGCATTGAGAATCTCTAAATGCCACTGAATTGCACACTTAATTTTTTATTTCAGTTTAACCATCTTAAAATGTGAATTTCACCTCAATAAAAGAAAAGCATAATGAGAAGCAACAAAGTAGTGATGAAATTAAAATCTGTCAGACAGAAGACAAACATAGAAAAAACAAGTTGAGAATGATAAAACGAAAGAGGAGTAAGAGAAATGGATCTATCTGGAGAACATAGCATAAAAATACAACCTACATATAAATTGTTTTCAAAAAATTACTGCAGTAAGGTGGGCATGGTGTAGCACACCTGTAATCCCACCTGTTCAGGAGGCTGAGATAAGAGAATCACAAGTATGAGGCAAACCTCAGCAATTTACAGAGGTCCTAAGCAACTTAGCAAGACACGGTCTCAAAAAATACAAAGGGCTAAGGATGTAACTAAATGGTATGGCATCCCTGGTTTCAGTCTCCAGTACCAAAGAAAATAAGAAGAAAAAGAAGAACGATTACTTCAGTAAACCTAGTGTACCTACAAAATGTATGGAAGTGAATTTCCAGAATTGATGAGTAATTCTTTAACTTTGCAAGTATTAAAAACCAAAAGCGAGTTATATTCTACAGGTATAGAAATTACATTAAACATAGTTTTATTTTCTTAGTAATGTTGTATTAAATTAAAAATATTACAGCTTTCCAGGCACATACCTTTATAATCTAGCTAGTCAGAGGCCAAGGCAGGAGGATGACAAGTTCTAAACCATCCTGGACAACTTACCAAGCCACTGTCTCAAATTATTTTTTAAAGGGTTGGGGATGTAGTTCAGTGGCAGAATGTTTGCCCAGCATGCACAAGGCCCTGGGTATAATCCCCATGATAGAAATAAATCCCTGTATCACAATTTACATATTCCACATAAAATAAAGTTTATAATTACCTTTCACTAACATTCTCATGTTTTGTATAGGTACCCCTCAAGGAACTCCTGAATGAAAATGAAGAAGAAGTTAATAAAGTTCTGAATAAAAAAAATGGGTTTGGAGGATACTTTAGAACAAGTAAGTAATGAAACTTAGATTAAAGCAAAAATAAGTTTCTTTTAAGCCTAATATTAAATGTAATTTGTGGTTTCTAGTTGACTAAAACAACTTTCAGAATGACTTGAAACTTGAAAGACTTTGAGCAGGAAATCTTGGGGAAAGAAAGTTTTATAAAATGCCTACTATAGTCTAGGCCTCATGTTAGTATTCTAAAGATAAACCTACCCTTCAAGGGCTCCCACTTGGAGAAAAAGGCTGACATTTCTGCAGTTATGCTAATCAGTTATGCATTTTTGTAAAACCCTTCAAATTATGGGAAAATGTGGCTTAGAAAAGATGCAACTGAAAATTAAACCAATCTATTCATAGTAGAAACAGAGGGAAAGGGGCATGTTTAGGAAGTGTTAAGAAGGTAAATAAATTCCAAGGATTTAATGACCAAGCTTGGAGAAAAAGAAGTTCTATAATGACTTCCAGATTTCTGGTATGGGCAACTGAATGGACTATAGTGTATTACCTAGAGGAAGAAAAGTGAGAGAAAAGTTGAAGGAGTAGATTCAGAGCATGAGAGAGACCAGGGCTTAAAATAGTTTTAATAGTCTTTAGCACACATATGATAGCTGAATCCATGGATGTGGGTGATATTTCTTGGAATGTATAAATAAAATAGCAGAACATTGAATCCTGAGAAACAAGGACATTTAAGGGATCGAGAAAGAAAAAAAAAAAACATTCTGGAAAAAATACTTAGAAAAAGTGGACAAAATAGCTAGAGAGTTATTTATTTTGAAGAAGAGAATATGTAGTAGAAGCCAAAATATGGGAGATTTTAAGAAGAAAGTAATCAGTAATACCTGATGCTAATGAGACTAAAGACTTAAACCTTTTTTCAGTTTGACAATAGTCTAATCAAGATAAGATGACATAGGAAAAAATAGCAATTGGAAATAGTAAAGATTATACAGAAATTAATAAATTGGAATAATGAAGCTAGTCAATCTGAAAAGTATTTACAGATAATTGCCAAAACTATTCAGGTAAAAGAAGGAAAATGTGAAGTAAGAAGTAGACAGTTTATAGAGAGATGGTGGAAATTCATTTGAATTACAGAGTAATTCATGTGAACAAAAATCTTACTGGAAGGGCTAAGGATGTGGCTTAGTGGTAGAGCACTTACCTAGCATGCACAAGGCCCTAGGTTGTATCCCCAGCATGGCAAAAATAAAAATAAAATAAAAAGGATTCTATAAAAATCTTATCTTTAAAATTGTTTTTTATCAAATTGAATTACAGCATGAATAATACAAATCTCAAAGTTGACTCAAAATAAAATGTCAAAACAATTAAGTAACCAGAATCAAAAGTACAGAGATAATTAGCTCTCCAAAAAGACTTTAATAACAGGTGATTTTTACAAAAGTTCATTGTTTTCAATTATTGAAGGTCAGATGATTTTCATGACATGTAAATTGTTAAAAAGCACAGAGACCTAATTCATTCTTAAAGGCTATTGTATACCAAAACAAAAACATCACAAAAGAAAGTCAAACCAATCACACTTACAAGCCATGGATGTGGGTGATATTTCTTAGAATGTACAAATTAAATAACAGAATATAGAATACTAAGCAACAATGATATTTAAGGGATCAGAAAAGGAAAAAAAGATTCTTTTTATGTTTTATATTCTTACAAATGTAAATGTACAGGTAAACTTAAATATTTGCCACTGAATTTTAATTAGTAAATATTTTCTTGAGTGTCTCTGTGGCTGGTACTACAATTAGTGTTGGTAGTACTATTATAGTACAGCTCTTGCCTTTTCGATTGAAAAGACAGGTATGAAAACAATTTCTTCTATCATAACATTTTTGTAGTATAAATAAGCTGTGTATTCTTATATTACCCTAAGATAAGCATAGGAGTCTTTCTGAAAGATGCAGTAACTGAACTGAGCTAGGACTTCATCAGTGGATACACAGAAATTTACATGTGTGCCCTAATTAAAGGCCCAGAAACCAAAGTACACAGCTTGTTAACAAATTACAAGAGTGTTAAGTGTGATAAAAGAAAAGCCTGGGGAAACAATAATCTAATTATTATTAACTTGTCCTTACATACTGGGAGCATTTTTATTCTATAGGCAATGGGGCCATTGAAGATTTTTAAGTAAGAATGATAATCACCTATGCATTTGGCATTTTGAAAAAATAGATGAGGTTCATGAGCCAGAAACATAGACTTAGGAGACTAAATTATATCCTGTGTAATAAATGAAAAGGACCCACAACAAGGTACTACATACAGTGAGGATGGAGAAAAGAAATTGGAAGGTGGAGACAACAGAATTCAGTACTGAAGTGAACAGTTGGATGTGAATGCTAGAAAAGTGAAATAAAGAATGTCTAGGTACATTGTATCTGGCAAATTGGCACGTGATGTTGTTCTTTACCTTGATATTTGATGAGAGAGAGGTACAGAACAGAATTGTTGAAGTCTGGGATATGCTGAGTTTCGGGTCTCTGGGTTATCAAAGTATAAAATCAATATGTGTATGTATGTATGTATATTTTAACAGGCAGGTTGTTAAAGTCAAACGATCTCCCAGATGTGATGTGAGAGAGCACTCTCCCAAGTGAGCAAGTGAGACTACAGCCAGGATCAGAATCCTGGAAGAACATCTATATCCAAATTATGAATAGAAAAAGAAATGTAAAGGAATGTGAAGAGGGACTTTCCAAGACTTAGAGATGAAATCAGGAGATTCCATGGTCTTAAAAACCAAGGAAAGGCTTTTTAAAAAGAAGCTATTAGTAACCACAATTGGTATTAAAGTGACAAATAGAATTAAATATCTGAAAGGTATTTAATAAGTATAATCATTTCATTACCTTATCTTCTCCAAATAAACTAAGCTTTTCCAAAAAAACCCATATTTTTAAAAATTTCATTCTTGTATGTGAAGAGTCATCATCTCAAGAAAAAAAAGCCT
The DNA here is from genome assembly GCF_048772815.1 of Callospermophilus lateralis. Taxonomy (NCBI): domain Eukaryota; kingdom Metazoa; phylum Chordata; class Mammalia; order Rodentia; family Sciuridae; genus Callospermophilus; species Callospermophilus lateralis. The sequence continues at coordinate 88,822,104 of NC_135315.1, read as the reverse complement.
GTCAGCTCTTTATACATTTTTCTTTTTTCTATTTCCTGTGGAAAATATTTTCTTGATCTACCTGAAGAAAACTTTTAATCACAGCCATCAACTGGTATCAGCAGTTATCAAAAGGAAATGAACTTTAGACACAGTTCTTCAGTTTGGGTTTCAAATTATTTCCAAGGTCAAACTTCAACAACATTAAATATGATTACCTTATTAATCTTTCAAAAGAATGTATAACTATAACCAAGTAGCAAGTATTTTGCAATAAAATTAATATAAAAAAGTCTCTTTTAACATCTCAGAGAGTGAACACACAAATAGGAAGCTACATATATATGAAGTATATAAAATATAAAATATATAAAAAATCTAGACAGCAAAAATAATTTATACTTATGAATATGTTGGTATAACAATATTAATAATATGTAATAATGTAATGTGTATAATATTTATATAATATATGTGAGTATTTATAAAACACTCCCACAGCCACCACTAGAAATACATATTAGTACTTTGAGTTTTTTGTTTTTGTTTTTATTTGTTTTTGGTTTGGTTTTTTGGTTGTTGTTTTTATGTTTTGCTTTTTGTTTTTGTGGTTTTTTTGAGTTGCTAGGTATCAAACCCAGGGCCTCACACGTGCTAGGTAAGCACTCTACTACTGAGCTACATTACCAGCCCTAGTAATCTTATTTTAAAGTTTCTTTGGAATCAGTTCCTCTTTGGAGAATAATAAAATGTTTAAACAAACAGTAGATTGGGAGTCAAAAAAAACTAGAAAAAATAACATTGGTATAGTTAGTTGATTGAGAATATAAAAGTTAGCCAGTCAAAGTGGCTCATGCTTGTAATACCAGCTCCTTAGGACCCTGAGGTAGGAAGATCACAAGTTCAAGGCCAGCCTAGGCAACTTGTCTCAAAAAATGAAAAAAGGGCAGTGGGTGTTGTTCAGTAGTAGAATTCTTGCCTGTAGAGCCCTGGATTCAATCCCCAGTATTGCCTAAACAAATGATAACAGAAAGAGAATATAAAATTATATGATATGTTAAATTTCTTTGATGTATAGTTATGATTCTCAACTAAAGTTTTATTCCCCAAGTTGAATACAATGATAACAGAAAGCAAGAGAAATGTGAGAACAATGAAAGAGGAAGTTCAAAAGCTGGATGATCTTTACCAACAAAAAGTTAAGGTAAGAACTTGGATAATTTGTTCAAGTTAGCCAAAACTGTGTCATGATTGACTTACCATATAGTCTAACATTAAAACTGAAATCTTTATGTTTGATTGTCTTCTCTTAAAATTTATTGTAAATCATTTATCCTGTCCTTTAAAGTACATTTTTCTGGATTCAGGTTATTTCACCATAGAACACATCTGGTATTTTATACTTGCATATATGATTAAGTATTCTTACAAGACAAAAACATATTTTAAACATATGTCTTCTACCTTTTTATAGAGATTCAGTGTTATATACTCCTAAACTTGAACACCAGTAAAGTCTTATTGTATGCATAATTGCTCATCAAGAGTTATTGTGTTGCTGGGTGGGATTAAAAACAAAAAATAGTCACTGCATGACTGTAATCCCAGCTGCTTCAGAAGCTAAGGTTGGAGAATGGCAAGTTTAAAGCCAGCCTCGGAAACTTAACCCGAACCTGTTTCAAGATAAAAAGGATTGAGGATGAAAACTATTTTCATAAAATCTAGAAGGCAGATAAAATATTAAGATTGATTCTTAATTACTTTATATGTCACCCCCTGACCAGCATTTTACTTAGAGAAGTATTCAAATGACTCTGTTCATTACTACTTAAACAATTTAAGTGAAATTTTGAGCTATACCATTACTAATGCCAGCAAAGTATCAGGAATTGAAAACTTTTTCTTATTCTGTATATTTGGAACCCATGCATTTTGTTGTTGTTGTTATTGTTATTGTTTTTTTAAGTAGTATCAAAATTTTAGAAAATTTACCACAAAATATGATCTATATGTGAGATATTTAATAATAAATTTTGTTTTATCATGTATGCTCCATGACAGTGCTTAAGTTTATTCTCTGAAGCACTTAAATGAAAGACTTTAGGATACATACTTTATCTTCAAAAACCTAGAAATTGTATTTGGGCTTATTTGTGCACAGTTAATGCCATTGTGAAATAATGACCTAAAAAATTCAGGCTTATAGAAAAAATTGTCAAAAAGAAAATAAAATAGTCAGACTTGAAAATTCCAAATTAAAGCTATACAGACCTCTTGAAAAGGTCACATCTGTGTTATATTTATAATACAGAATTCCCAATGGCAATTGTGGTAAGCATCCTGAGAATACAAATGATGCAATCTGGATTATTTTAAAATTCTTTATGTACTTTTTAAAATCTACCTTGAATATATGTAATATGAATATCAAAAACATGTAACCATGACTTTATCCTAATTGGAAGCTGAGCAAGAGGATGAAAAATGTGCCAAAGAGCTTGAGACCTTGGAGAAACATAAGCACCTGCTGGAAAGTGCTGTTAATGAGGGCCTCAGTGAAGCTATGAATGAGTTAGATGCTGTTCAGCAGGAGTAAGTTCATCTCACCAAGATTTATTTCTTTATTAGTTGCTTATAATTTCTATAAATCTATATCGTTTTTTTTCTTTAATTCCTATTTGTGTTGGAGAGAGTGGTGAATAGAACTTAATCAGAACAACTTAAAATGTTAGATACATTCTTCTACTGTTATAGTTATTGCCTGAAGAAAATGATTCATTTTAAATTTAATTGATTAGTGAATTTTAATCCCTGAAATCAAAATAACATTTTTAAAAAATATTTATATTTTTAGTTGTAGTTGGACACAATACTTTTATTCCATTCATTTATTTTTATGTGGTGCTGAGGATCAAATCAGGTCCCCACACATGCTAGGCGAGTGCTCTACCAGTGAGCCACAATCTCAGCCCCACAAAATAACATTTTAAATCAATTCAAATAAATTTGACTTTTTGAGAGTGAACTTTAATAAGCCCCACTAAACTTTTTTTTTTAATTTCCTAGAAATTATGTGTATTATATAGTAAAATGTGATTATATTATAAATTATAGAGTCATTGTTCTGTAATACATCTTATACTTTGCTAATAATTGCCATGCTGTGCAAAATAATGCAGTAAAAATTATAGCACTTATAGGAAAATTGGTATTAGGCACAACACTCAAAAACTACATCAGTGACACACATGAGCAAATAATGATGACCTAATAAAAACTTATAGCATAACTGTACACATGTTAAATACTTATGAAATATGCAAATGCAAAATAAACATGGGATCTTTCACCTTAAAAAGACATACAATTTGCTTTGAGAAATGGGGATTCAGTGGGTTGTAGCCTCTGAGTTGTTATGAGGAGGTAGAAGGAGATTTATCTGATATGGAATGGAAAATTTTATAACACTGGTTGTGGATGCATGTCATGATCACATTTGCAGTGAACTGAGAGAGTACACTTTTGAAGTATGTGCTTGTGTATATTTTGTGTGTACCTTAATTTCTGGATATAGCTGGGTGCAGTTTTCAACATTCATCAAATATTTCTCAAGGAGAAAATTGGCATAAGCCAACACAAATTTGCATTATTCTCATATCCCTCCCAGATTTTTGAAATTAATTTAAAGTTGCATAGGAAGAATTTTAGCCAAACTATGTATTAACTATAAAAATGTTGCATTCTTTCTTTGAAGAATATTCTGCTTTTTTGTGATTACATTGTGCAACCTAAATAAAATCAACATACTAAATAATTAATCCATAATATTCTGTGTACATTGATATGAATATATACATTTTTCAAGTCTTATATGGCCCTCAAATAACTTAAAGACATCTCACTCTGAGGTTGCAAGGACAATACTTGAGAAAATGACACATCTTCATTTCTTTATTTGTAGTCTAGGGATAAAACACACAGTAGAGGTTTATTTGATCTCTATTTTGTTTTGAATTTGGATTCCTAAAGGTAAGATTTCTACTCCCCTCTTTGCAATTTTCTGTCTTCTCTTAAAACATTGTGTTATAATCCATTTGGAGACTTAGGTAAGCTCATTTAGGGCTGGGGATGAAGCTCAGTGGTAGAGCACTTGCCTAACATGCACAATTCCCTGCATTGCATCCCCAAAGCCACAAGATAAAATTTTGGTGCTCTTGGTTTTGTTGGCTTACAAAGCATCTTTGAAAAATATTATTTCTGTTTTAATGATTGATAGCTTGAACTAAAGGAATTACATGTATAGTAAGCATCACAGGCTAATCACAGCTTTGTTTTATTGAATATGAAAATAGGAAGTGTGCCAACTAGACCTGATATATTAATTTATTTTCTAGACAACTTAAAAAAACGTTTTTATTCTTCAGGTACCAACTAGTTGTGCAGACTAAAAATTAAGAAAGACGAAAACTCAGAAATACCCTGCAGCATCTTTTTGAAATGATTGCTACACATGTAGGGTCTGTGGAGGTAAGTGTGAAATTCTTTAAACTTTAATATATTTCTGCTCTGTCTCTATAGGAATTAATATAGTTAATTTCATTTATATGAAAATATCTTAGTAAAAATTTGTCAGAAAAATTCTGTCTAATGGTGTAACCAGGGAATATAAGAGAATGTGTGTGCATTTTATAAAGTAATCTCTTTTGTTCACATAAATGACATACAATAATATTTTCATATCAACAATCTATAATGGTATTGCACCAGGCCATGTTCAACTTAACAAAAATGTATGAGAACATTTGGGATTTAATTAAGATTGAGAAGAAAGAACATATCTTTATAATAAGTGTTTTTTCTTTCTGTAAATTCATGTAAATGCAGAATAAAGTATTTCTGAAATATGAGGTTTTGCCTTATCCCTAGCTTTCCAATACCAATAAAACTATTTATCCAGTGCTGAGGCTGTAGCTCAGTGGTAAAATTCTTGCTTCACATTTGTGAGGCACTGGGTTCAATCCTCAGCACCACATAAAAATAAATAAAGATAATGTGTGTTCATTCACAACTAAATAAAAAAAATAACTATTCCCCAAACTTACAATGCTAAGCCCTAAAAGCTAAGATAAATTCCTGAACCATAGAATTCCTGGGTACTTTTTTTGGGTGATAATGTATTTTCAGTTGAAAATGGCTTAAAAAATACTCATCACATCACCTTAATAGGCTTTCATTTGTTCGAAATATGAGCATATGCTGCCCTACTTCCCATCATCTCTCCTGAAAGACCTTGAAACTGCTGCTTTCAAAACATAAGTGAGAAAGAATTAATATCCAGAAATATGATGGCCTTTAAAAATAAATAAAAATAGTGAAAGACCCAAATGAAAATTTCAGAAAAGCACAAATGAAGCAATAAACATGAAAATATATACCATATTCCACATTCAAGAAATTGGCCAAAGCCTAGAGCGGTGGCACACACCTGTAATCCCAATAGCATGGGAGGCTGAGGCAGGAGGATCATGAGTTCAAAGCCAGTCTCAGCAAAAAGCAAGGGACTAAGCAACTCAGCAAGACTCTGTCTCTAAATAAAATACAAAATAGGACTGGGCATGTATCTCAATGGTCAAGTGCACCTGAGATTAGTCCCCAGTAAACCCCCCCCCCCAAAAAAAAAGAAAAGAAAAGTTGGCTAAAGATTAATGTTTAATAATTCCCAATGTAGAGAGAGAAGTTCTCATGTACTGCAGTGGTTGTATAAATTGATATAACAGTTGTAGAAAACAACATGGCAATCCTTAACATAACTATGCACCCTGGGTTTATTTTTATTTTAATAACTTTATTTTATTTATTTATTTTTGTATGTGTGCTGATGGTCAAACCCAGTGACTCATATGTGATAGGTGAGCACTCTACCTCTAGGTCACTGTATTGAGTTGAATAGTGCCACCCAGAATTCTTGTTTTACCTCGATCTCAGAATATAACATTATTAGGAAGTGGAGTCTTTGCACAGGTAATTGGTTGAAATCATATTGGATTAGCACAGGCCCTAAATCCACTATCTGATGTCCTTATAAGAAATCCATATGAAACAGAGGTAGAGATTAAAGTGAGTGATGCTGCTGTAAGCTAAAGAGCACTAAGAATTTCCTGGAACTGCCATAAACAGAGAAGAAGCAACAAAGGATTCTCCCCTGTATCCTTCAGAGAGCACAATCCTGCTTACATCTTTTTTTTTTTTAGAAAGAGTGAGAGAGAATGACAGAGAGGGAGAGAGAGAGAATTTTAATATTTATTTTTTAGTATTTGGCGGACACAACATCTTTGTGTGTTTGTGGTGCTGAGGATTGAACCTGGGCCGCACGCATGCCAGGCGAGCGCGCTACCACTTCAGCCACATCCCCAGCCCTCCTGCTTACATCTTGATCTCAGACTTCTAGCCTGAAGAATTATGAGAGAATAAATGTCTGTTATTTTAAGCCACCTAGTTTGTGGTGATTTTTTTATGGTATCATTCACAATAGCAAAAAAAAAAAAAAATAACATGGTATGCTAGTATCTTATGATTGCTAAAACTAATTATCACCAACTTAATTAATGTCTTAAAATAGCATATGTTCATTACCTTGCAGTTAGGGAGGTTAGAAGTCTAATGTGGGATCACAGGGCTGCAGCCCTTCAAGGGATTTAGGGTAGAATCCATTTCTTTCCTTTTTCCAGCTTCTAGAGTCCCCTACAGTCCTTGGCTTGTAGCTCCTTCTTCTATCTTCAAAGCCAGCAGCAGGGTAGATTTCTCCTCTCTTCCCTCTTCTGTTTTCTTCTCTCTCTGGCTCTGATACAACTAATTCCCTCTTACAAAGACCTTGTGGTTACATTGGGCCTACCAAGATAATGCAGAATAATCACCTTTTCATGAGATTCTTAGCTTTAAAAAAGAAAATTAAAAACTTTTTAATCACATCTGTAAAGTTCCTTTACCATACACAATAGCATAGCCACAGATTCCTGGAATTAAGGCATGATCAGCTCTGGGGAGATCATTGTTTTCAGCCTGCTATATCTGGAAATGAATAAAAAATCACTAATAGAAACAAAAATTCACTAATAGAAAGAAAGATAAGAAAATGTTGATTCAGTCATATTTAAATGCTATATAGCACTATATGAATAATCTATAGCTAGTACATCTGTGCACTAAGTGATCTTAAAATACTGAGTGAAAAACATGTCATAGAATATTATATTTAATAATTTTCAATAAGCACAAAGGTTGAAACCAACACCCACTAAACCAAGATAGTAATGCATTGTATGAAACACATTCACAGAAATATTTTTAGGCAATTTTGTCCTTTTCTGCACATCATATAGATCCCTACACAAACTAAGATGTAATTAGGTAATATATAATCTTATGAAACCACCATTATGTGTACAATACATCATTGTCCAAAACATCATTATGTGGTACATAACAACCTATTAGAGACACATACATATCTCTCTATGTGGTAAAAGTATAAAGAAAGTCAAAACATTCAGGCAAGTAATGTCTCTAGGGAAGAAAAGAGGGAATCTCATTAAGAAAGGACACAGGGCCAACATGGTAGATAGAAGAATATTCTTTTTATTTCTATTGTTAACAAATATTTCACTCTTCTTTGTAAATTTCACACTTTGAACAAATTAATGTTTCTACATTAACAATTTCTAATTGTTTCTACTAGAAACATCTTGAGGAGGAGATTACTAAAGTTGATAGAGAATATGAAGAATGCATGTCTGAAGATCTCTTGGAAAATATTAGAGAGATTACAGAAAAATATAAGAAGAATGCTGTTCTACTTAAGACTTCCGGTGAATGAAGATCAAGTGCTGATTATCCTTTATAAAAATAGTTCATTAACTGAAAATATGTGAAACCTAAAATTATGATAATTTCTTGATTATTTTTAGATGCAATAGCCAAGTTTTAAATGTACCTATAGTTAATAAAACTACATTTGTACAGTGTTTTTTTTTTTCATATGTCTTTGCCTAACTTCAATTGGTGAGAAAATAGGTAGTGTGGTCTAAATCAGAAATTAGCCAAGTACCCTGTGAACCAAATCAGACACAGTCATTCATTTACATTTTGTCTGTTTTCCCACTCTAGTGGCAGAGTTGAGTATATACACAACAGAAATCTTGTGATCTCCAAGGACAGAAATGTTGACTCTTAAGTCCTTTATAGGAAAAGATAACTGACCACTTGTATAAAGTATACATGGTTAGTATTGCCTAATTTTGAAACTTTTTTTGTTGTTTTTGTTTTGTTTTTGTACTGGGGATTGAACCCAGGGACACTTTACCACTGATCCACATTACTGGTCCTTTTTATTTATTTATTTGTTTATTTATTTGTTTGTTCACTTTAATTTTGAGACAGGATCTCACTATGTTGCTGAAGCCAGCCTCAAATTTGTGAGACTCCCTAGTTCCTGGGAATACTGGCATGCACCACCATACCCAACTAAAACTTCTTAATGATGCTGGACACACAATAGTTCAACCCACTCCTGGTTTACAGCTGTATGGCTTTCCAAGAAGCTAAAGTTCATCTTTGCTCTGAAGCAGAAGAATATGCAATGTTAGTTAAGGGAATCAAAGGAAACAGAATTAAAGGAAATAACAAAATAATTTAGCTCAAACCCTCATTTTCGAGATGAGATTTCATTTTTAGAGAAGCTCTGATTCATCTCAGGTCACCTGGTAGTAGTGGTAGACACAACATTGGAAGTTGGTTCTGGTGCACAATCTGAACTTTTAGCTACAAGAGCCATGAAAAGTGAATATTCCCAATGCTAAGGAAGTTGTGTTTAGGATGGGGAATCTTTTAAACAACTCTCAGTTGTTAGGCAATTCCTTAAATTGAACTGGCATCTGCCTCTACTATTAAGTTTATTTTTTCAGTACTATTTAAAATCTAATGTAAGTAAGAACAAAAAACATGATAAAAAGAAAGGCATGAGAACTTGGAATGGAATTACAATAAAGGCTTATAAAGGAAGGCATTCAGCCTAAGAGCACAATGATCAAAGAAAGATCATAGTTGGAGGATAACTAATAGTTACAACAAGATTAATGATTACTAGGTATTCTAGAATCTTGGCTTACAGGATCCAGTAGAACTTTCTTCAAAAGAAATGGTTTGTGCATTGTGCAATATGGTACCAGCTCCCATAGTTATTTTTCACTTAGATGGTATCTGTGTTAAAAGAGACAAGAGCCTTGCCATTCAAACTGAGTAGGGGGTGCAGCAGCATCACCATCACCTGTGGTCTTATTAGAAGTACAAATGTTTGACCCCACTCAAAACCAACTAAATCAGAATCTGCATTTTTATAGAGTATTAAAAATAAATAATGAAAACATGTAAAGTTTTCATAAATTATGACATATACCTGTAAAATGTTCATTACAATCAAGCTAATGAGCATCTATTACAACCAGAGTTTTCTTAATGGCTTTTCAGAATTTTTCCTCTTACCTCTGTAACTCCCCACCCCACCCAATCCTCAGGCAAGTACTGATCTTTTTATTACTAGGGATAAAACTCAAACTATAGATAGATAAACTATAGTGTTTACTGGAATTTTACACAAATAGTTATTGAAAAATGTACTTTTCAAAAAATTTTAATTATTTTGTTTTAATTAGTTATATATGACAGTAGAATGCATTTTTACACTTTGATATATCATACATAAAAGGGATATAATTTCTCATTTTTCTGAGTGTACATGTTGCAGACTCATATTGGTCAAGTAATCACATATATACAACAAGTAATAATGTCTGTTTCATTCTAGTATATTTCCTATCCCCACATCCCCTCCCCTTCTTTCCCATCACTTCCCTCTACCTAGTCTAAAGTAACATATTCTCTAGTGCCCCCTGCCTTATTATGAATTAGCATCTGCATATTAGAGAAAACATTCTGCCTTTGGTTTTGTGGGATTAGCTTATTTCACTTAACATGATATTCTCCAACTCCAACCATTTGCTAGCAAATGCCATAATTTTACTCTTCTTTAGAGCTGAGTAATATTCCATTGAGTATATATATATATATATATATATATATATATATATATATATATATATATATCACATTTTCTTTATCCAAATTCATCTATCTAGGTTGGTTCCATAGTCTAGCTATTGTGAATTGAGCTGCTAAAAACATTGATGTGGCTGTGTCACTATAGTATGCTGATTTTAAATCCTTTGGGCATAAACTGAGGAGTGGGATACCTGGGTCAAATGGTGGCCCCATTCCCAATTTTCTGAGGAATCTCCATAGTGCTTTCCATAAAGGACACCTCATTATGTTGGCCAGGGTTGTCTCAAATTCCTGGACTCAAGTGATCATCCTTCCTCAGTCTCCTGAGTAGCTGTGACTACATGCATCTCTCACTATGCCTGGTCCATGCACTCTTGCATTTTTTCTTTCACTCCAAATATTTTGAGATTTATGTATGTTCTGTGTAACAGTTGTTCATTCCTTTTGAATTAATACACTCAGGTATCATACCTATTGAAGGTCACTGGGTTATGTTATGGTTAGGATATAGTTTCTCTCCCAAGGCTTCCCGTGGTGAAATTTAACCCCCATCAGGAGAAATTAAGAGAATGGAAACTTAGTCCAACTGTGCTGCTTAGAGGCAGGACCTTTGGGAAGTACTTAGATTTATTAATTAATTAAAATCATTAGGGTAGAGCCCCTATAATTGAATACTTGTGGTTTTATAAGAAAACAGACCAGAGGATGTACATTTACATGTTCCCTGTCATGTAATACTATGAGCTGCCTTTGGACTCTGCAGGGGGATGGAGGGGTTGTCATCCAATAAGGCTCCTAGACCTGTGCCTCTAGAACCATCTGCCATAATAAACCTGCCTCAGGGACTGGGGGTATATCTCAGTTGGTAGAATGCTTGCCTTGCATGTATAAGTCCCTGAGTTCAATCCCCAGCACCACTAAAATAAATAAATAAATAAAAATAAACCTGCCTCGGGTATGGCATTATAGTGATGAAAAGCAGACTAAAATAAATTATTTAAAATTTCTGGCAATTACAAATAAAGCCATTATGAACATTCACATACAAGTATTCCTATGGATATATGCTTTCATTTCTCTTGGGTAAAATATACACTAGAGAGCTCCAGTAACAAATGTTTGGGGCTCTAGGATAAACTCTTGCTATCTGTGCAGAAGTGCACACCAGTTAAGAAACAGCTGTTGGGCATATTACAGAGGTCTGGTAAAAACAACACATGAGCATGGGACAATAATTGCCTATGTATACTTTCCATTGTGACCCTTGTCATAAAGTCAGACCCAACAGCCCATCACAAGATAGAAATAGTACCTCCAGGATTAGTCTGAACAAGACCAGAGGGAACAAATAAGCTGCCTAAGGAAGTTGAGGCCTTCTTTCCCCTGCAACAGTTGCACCGAAGCTTTCCCCCTAATTTTAACCTATGGACATCACAGAGTCCTATGCAACTAGCTGAAAAAGCAGGAAAAAGGGATGAATCAGCGAGTTCTATGTGGATTCCAAGGAGAAAACTCTCAGCAGGTACTTTGCAGCCACATTAAGAGGTGACCCTGGAAGCCTTCCAGGAAAGATTTTCTTAATGGGTTTTCTTCTTGTAAAAGTGGCCTGAGATGAGAAGACATGCAGATTCTCAAATAGTGACCAATGGATTGGCCATGGCCCCAGGGCCTAGAAGGCATAGAGCTGATGAAAATACAGGAGTCAGTTATATGTGTTAGAGCCAAGTGTACAAACCTTGTTGGCACAAAGTGAAGACTTCTGCATCACATGTCAATACCCACCAGAAAACAGCTACAATAGAAGAGATACTGAGAAAATCACTCAGTCATTTGAAGTTAAGCAAAACGGATATAATTGGACACCCACATGGCCATGCTTCAGAAATGGAAGTCATATGTATGCCCAATAGCCAGGATTCATATTTGCAAGATTGATCTAGTGACCTACTTCTGAATGTTCATCTTGTCTGCAACAGAGAATGATACTGTGCCTCTGATAAGTATTATTCCTTAAATAGACCAAATGACCATTTAATGACAAGTTGACTCCATGAGTCCTTCCATCCTAGTAAGACTAGCACTTTATCCTCACAAGGATAGATTACTATTATGGGAAATGAAACACAATATATTAAAACATGGAACACTACTAAAGTAAAACCCTGAAGAAAATTCATAGTTTTAAATACGTCCTCAAACATTTCTTTTTTGTTGTTTTTTGAAATAGAGTCTAAATTGCCAATGCTGTCCTCAAACTTGGAATCCTCTGTCTCGGCCTCCAGAGTTGCTGGGATTGCAGTCATTTGCCATTGCCCAGATGGGGAGGCTCAGCTAAAAAAAGCTGGGCATATTTTTCTTTCTTTTTTTAAAATAATTTTTAGTTGTAGTTGACGCAATACCTCTATTTTATTTACATGTGGTGCTGAGGATCGAACCCAGGGCCTTGCACGTGCCAGGTGAGCATTCAACCACTAAGCCACATCCAAGCCCCATATTTTTCTTCTTGCTGAAAGCCCTTTTGTTTTCTTTTAGCTTTGCTTCATAAAAGTTTTATGGGGGGGGGGCCGGTACCGGGAATTGAACTCAGGGGCACTCAACCACGGAGCACTCAACCACTCCTCAGTTCTCTTTTGTATTTTATTTAGAGACAGGGTCTTAATTGAGTTGCTTAGTGCCTCACCATTGCAGAGTTTGGCTTTGAACTCACAATCCTCCTGCATCAAGATGCTGGGATTACAGGTGAGTGCCACCTAGGTATCTTTGCACCACCTAAGTATCTTGCCTTATTATAAGTGTGTGTTTTCTTCCATTCTACTTTCTATGGGTTTGTGGTTTGTATATAATAAAGATACTGATTTCTACATATTTATCTAATTTGTCACAAACTTACCAATCTTATTATTCAATAGTTACGTTGTGGTTGAATCTCTTGGTTTTTTAAATTATAATTTCTGAAAATAGTAACAGCTTTACTTACATCTTTCACTTATACTCCAATTTCCTTTTGTCTAATTTTCTTCGCCAGTTGATCAAATACAAGAATGCTAAATACTAATTGTGAGGGAGACCATTCTTGATTTTTTCCTAATTTTAGTGATCATGCTTTGAGTGTTGTCTCATTAATCACAATCACAACTTTTGTGATAAATGATATATATGTTGATAAGTAAGCACCCATTTTTTCCCTCATTTTATTATGGTTGTTGAATTTTATCAAATGACTTTTAAGCATCTATGACATTGCTATATATGTTTTCTCTCTGAAGAGTTTGTATGGTTATATTCCTAGCACATTAATTATTCTTGCATCACTAGAATAAATCCTATGAGATAATGGTGTTGCTTTTCCTTTTTAACAGAAAGGGTCTCACCAACTTGCCCAGGGTAGAGTACACTGGTTATCTACAGGTGCTGTCCCTCTACTGATACATAGTGTGGACAACTTATCAGCCCAATACAAACTTGAACTTCTGGGTCTGAGTGATCCTGCTGCCTCAGCCTCCTAAGTAGATGTGCCATTGTGCCAGCTGTATTTATTTCTTTTAATATGATCCTGGACTCTCTTAATATCTTATCTGAACTTTATTTTTTGAATTGATAGTCTTAAGTAAGTGTGGTTGTATGGTAGTTTTTAATTTTTGTCAAGTTTTTAGTACCAATATTTTATTCACATCAAAGAAAAAAGACATTTTGTTTTTTACAAATAACATAAAATATTCTGGAATAACTTAAAAATATTAAAATAATATGATTTATTTTTCTTTTGGTGCTGGGGATCAAACAAAGGGCCTTGTGCATGCAAGGTAAGCACTTCACCAACGGAGCTATATGCCAAGCCCTAAAATAATATGATTATTAAATTTGGTATAATTTTATATCTGAGTGGGTTGCTTTTTATATATGTAGTTCTTGGGCAATTTTTCCTAGGTTTTGCTTTGTTTTGTATGTGGTACTGAGGATTGAACCCAGGAGTGCTCAAAACTGAGCTGCATCCCCAGTCCTTTTTATTTTTTATTTTGAGACAGGGTCTTGCTAAATTGCTGAGGCTGACCTCAAACTTGTCATCCTCCTGCCTCAGGCTCCCACATTGCTGGGATTACAGGCATGCACCATTATATCCAGCTTTATCTGGTTCTTCTAGAACTCAGTTAAAGATATTGTTTCAAATATCTACTGTAGATTTGGTAAACTATATTATCTTTTACATTCTTTATTTAATCCAGTTTCTAAAATTGATTTGCACAGAACTCAACAAAATAATCTATTGTGATTTTTTTCCACATGGTTCTAGGAAACAATAAAACAAAATATATGAATTAATAATTTATGCAAATTATTAAAAATTTAAAATTAAATTTTTTGCTCATTTGAACTCTCTCCTTTTTCCTAGAATCAAAATGCTAATGATTTCTCTATTGATGTTTTTAACTTAATACTTGTTTTTTTTTAATTGTAGATGGACACAATACCTTTATTTATTTATTTTTTATGTAGTGCTGAACCCAGGGTCTCACACATTAGAGGCAAGTGCTCTATCACTGATCCACAACCCCAGCCCTTGTTTCTGTTTTATAACCAGATAAAATTTTGCTTTTTTCTGTACTAATTGACTGCTGCTTTGCTTTAATTTATTGGGTTGGTTTTTCCTTTCTAATTTTTGAGTTAGATTTTTATTTTTTTTAAATGGTGCTAAGGCTTAGACTCAGGGCCCTACACATGCCAAGCATGCTGCCCTGTACCACTGGCTATATACAGTATAGCCTCACATTCTTTTTATTTTTTTTTTAAGAATTTTCTCTGTGGGATGTCACTTGGGATGACTTGCTTACCCATTTAGTAGGCAAAATAGATCTCCCAAGTGGAACAAGTTGAAATCAATAAAAATGATTGTGAAGCAACTTAGAAAGGCATCCAGGAAGTCAGGCAGCCCTCCAAGGAATTTACAAAACGATAACATTGCCAAGCAGGTGGCGAACACCTGTAATGCCAGCAGCTCAGGAAACTGAGGAAGGAGGATCACAAGTTCAAAGTCAGCCTCAGCAATGGTGATGCACTAAGCAATTCCATGAGACCTGTCTCTAAATAAAAAATAAAATAGAGCTAGGGATGTGGCTCAGTGGTTGAGTGCCACTGAGTTCAAACCCCAGTACCAAAAAATAATAATAATAATAATATGAGTAGAGTGAAAGGATCTTTCAACTACAGTCCTGTCAACTACTTGGCAACTACTTGGGATCTGGTCAATGAAATTGCCAAGCAAGTGGTATGTAGTTAAATTTGGGATGGTAAAATGGCTTATGCAAGTGTGGTGGTGCAGCCTGTCATCCCAGCAGTTTGGGAGGCTGAGGCAGGAGAATCACTTCAAAGCCAACCTCAGTAAAAAGCGAGGCGCTAAGCAACTCAGTGAGACCATGTCTCTAAATAAAATACAGAATAGGGCTGGGGATGTGACTCAGTGGTAAAGTGCCCCTGAATTCAATCTCAGTACCCCTCCCCCACCAAAAAGGCTTTTATCAAGCAACTGAGTTTGCACAGGACAAGTGGCACCACTCTTCTGTGAGAAGGGTATGGTAGTGGAGTTGTTTATTCTTTACAAACCTAACAACCTCTGACTAGAGAGAAATCAGCTCTAAAGCAGGAGACTCCACCCACCAGATTTGTCAGGATTAAGGGACAAATGGGGAAGGCCCATTACTGGAGTGCCTCTGAGGGGGAGGTGACAGCTCCTTGTTGGTGGAGGGTGGGATAATAAGTAGCTCTCCACTGACAGCCCTTCCAACTCCTGAGAAAGGAGGGAGATATCCATGCTAAGCCAGTCTGTTCACTAGTAGAAATTTTTGGGTTACTCTGTTTAAAAGAGTATATGAACCAGAGCAGTGTCCTCGCAGAAGGGTGTCATTGTGGGAAAAACTACTCCTTCCTTATCTTTCATCTTCAAACATAGAATGAGTAACTATGCTATGCATTAAAGAATAAGTTATTTATTTGGACACTTGAGAAAAGCTTCATTTTGCTCACCAAAAAAAAAAAAAAAAAAAAAAAGAAAAAGAAAGAAAGAAAGAAAAAAGAATGCACTGAATTGGAAGATAAATAAACTAATTGTAAATTGGAATCCCTAGATATCAGTCAACTTCAGTAGGGAAAATGAGAGAAAGTCTTTTTTGAGTTGGTTTTCCAGGCAAGGTCTAAGTCATATAAATCCTGGAAAAGGAATTCTAATTTCTACACCTACAATCTTTTTTTTTTTAATATTTAGTTTTTTTTAGTTATCGGCAGATACAACATCTTTGTTTGTATGTGGTGCTGAGGATCGAACCCGATCGAACCCGATCGAACCCGGGCCACACGCATGCCAGGCTAGCGTGCTACCGCTTGAGCCACATCCCCAGCCCTACACCTACAATCTTAAAGCCTCCACTTCTGGAATGGGGTATGAAAAAGTGGAATAGGGGCTGAGGTTGTGGCTCAAGTGGTAGCGTGCTCACCTGGCATGCGTGAGGCACTGGGTTCGATCCTCAGTGCCACCTTAAAAAAAGAAAAAGTGTCCGCCTTAAAAAAAGAAAAAGAAGTGAAATAGCTATTTAATTGAAATAGTCCATTTTTAGGAGAAGAAGAAAAGATGTGGAATGAAATCAGGCTGGAAATGGAGTTGGCTGTGGAGAAGGCAAAGGCTGATTGGTTGTCTCTGACATATCAGCCTGGAGTCCCCAGATGGAAGGTAGTGAGCAAGGGGTGGATCCTGAGAGCAAAAAATCCATATATTCTCCATGTGTGGATAAAGAGAGGGTGAGCAGGGCTGGGGATGTGGCTCAAGCGATAGTGCACTCACCTGGCATGCGTGTGGCCTGGTTTCAATCCTCAGCACTACATACAAACAAAGATGTTGTGTCTTCTGAAAACTAAAAAAATAAATATTAAAAAATTCTCTCTCTCACACTCTCTCCTCTCTCTTTCTCTCTCTCTCTTAAAAAAATAGAGGGTGAGCAATTGAGCAACTGGGACCAAAAACAGCTTGTTCTTGGGTCTCCCCTTAAGTAAACGCATATCCTGGAGCAAAGAAAGGGAAATTGGGGAGTTTCGTCAAGCAAATGGGAAAATGTGGCTTTGAAGAGGAGAGGCAGGAGACTCTAATTCTATGGGACAGACACTCTGAGAATTAGAGAAGCCAGCCAGAACTAACAAAAGCTAGTTAAAGCCCAGTAGCTATCTTACTCACAGAGACTAGTTGTTTATTGAACTAACTGTTGCAACAAGAAAATGGTCATGAGATATCTCAGTCAGATAGAGTGGGGAGGAACTTGTTATAGTCTTGGAGTTTGTGTGGGTTGCTTGTAAGAGGAGACTGCTAGTTTTTTCAAGTGCAGTATACCCTTTATTAAATTTGGTTAGAAACATTGTTTTGTTAGCCTTCTCCCTGTCCTATTGAAAACATCATTCATTAGAGTCTGACTCTTAGCAGAATCTGGCAAGCTCTGCTTGGAGTTAAGAGTGCTGGTTGGAGAAAGTAATTTGAATGAATAGAAGGCCATGGAAAAATCTCTGTAGCGGGCTGGAGTTGTGGCTCAGTGATAGAGTGCTGAACTAGCACATGTGAGGAACTGGGTTCGATTCTCAGCACCACATAAAAATAAATGAATAAGGGCTGGGGCTGGGACTCAGCACTAGAGCACTCATATCACATGTGTGAGGCCCTTGGTTCTATCCTCAGAACCACATAAGTAAAATAAAGGTATTTTGTTCACCTACAACTATTTTTTTAAAAAAATTAATGAATAAAATAAACATATTGTGTCCACCTGCAACTAAAAAATAAAAATTTAGGGGTTAGGGTTATGGCTCAGTGGTAGAGTGCTCACCTAGCATGTGTGAAGCCCTGGGTTCGATCCTCAGCACCACATAAAAATAAATAAACAAAATAAAGATATTGTGTCCAACTAAAACTAAAAATCAACCAATCAATCAATCAATATATGAATATATAAATATATAAATAAATAGATAGATAGATAGATAGATAGAAGATAATGAGAACTATGACTTGTGTGAGATAGATGGCCACTGAACAATAGTTGAAATATCTAAGGTGAATCTTCCTTCAGATACTCATTGTCTCTTTCCTGCAATCTCATGGAAGTGTTCTCCTGTGAGAAGATTTAGAGACAAGGAAGAAGGCTAGGAACATCGGGAGAGAGTACCACGATTATACTCTGTGTTAGAAATTGCATGCTTCCCCTTCCTGTTGTGGTTGGCTTTGAGCTAGAACACCTTGAGGAATTTGGCTTTGAGTTGCAACAGTTTTTCTCTTAGGTTTGAAAAGTTAGAAGCAATATACTATTTAGTATTGACGTGTTCCCTTCATTCCATAAAAGCAGCAAGGTTGAACCAATTCAGTATTAAAAAAGCATTCTTTAAACTGGAAAGGGTTCAGATCTTATGGATCTAAGAAACTAAAATGTTCAGGGTGACCCTGTAAACTCTCTCTCTCTCTCTCTCTCTCTCTCTCTGTGTGTGTGTGTGTGTGTGTGTGTGTGTGTGTTTGTGTGTGTAATCTAGGTAACAACTGAATCTGGTTGAAGGCAAACTGGCATTCTTTATTTATGCTACTTTTGAGTGTGTTTGAAACATTAGAAAATGATGTTTAAATGTGATTATGCACTGAATATACTACCTGGCACACAGTAAGCACTCAATATCAATTAGAGACAATTAGCATCATCATTATCATTAAGATCTCTAAAGTCAAAACTGAGATTAATTAGTTAAAAGGACAAAGAGGGCTGGGGATGTGGCTCAACCGGTAACGCACTCGCCTGGCATGTGTGCGGCCCAGGTTCGATCCTCAGCACCACATACCAACAAAGATGTTGTGTCCGCCAAGAACTAAAAAATAAAAATATTAAAAATTCTCTCTCTCTCTCTCCTCTCTCACTCTCTCTCCTCTCTCTCTCTTAAAAAAAATACCTATCTTAAAAAATAAATAAATAAATAATAAAAGGACAAAGAGATAGCTTTGAACTCAATATAAGAAAAAGTTTTTAACAGAGTTCTGGAAAAATGAAAATAAAGTGTCTTCTGAGTTGATGGCCAACAGAATCTTCCTAATAGCATTAGTTTACATTTCATGAGCATTTTTAACAGGGCAGAGAGGTCCTCATTTAATCTTCATGACAATGTCACAAGGTAGGTATACTCACTGTCCCCACTGGAGCTGTGCCATAAGAGACTGATGGCTTGGTCAAGATGTTGCAGAAGAGGGTCAAGGTAAATGGTTTTGCTAGTTGCCCTTTACCTACCCCTATAACCCTGAACTCTTCTCATTCATTGAACATGTCACTCATATGAATTGTGCAGTCTGGCAGGCTGGGCTGCTCACACTCACACTCATCCAGGGAATAGAGAAAAACTCTTACTTATGGAGAAGTCTTTTAACATCACCTTTCTCACTCAAGCAGAAGACTAAAACATCACCAGAATTTAATTACTTGTAGACACGAGATGATATGACCAAGAAAATGCTGCATTTCAATGACTCCATTTATCCATCTTCAAATTTCCCATAAATTAGAAGGAAACATTTTCCCTAGGCTGCCATTTGACCAAGAAATATCTGTGGCATATCTTTGTCAACATGTTTCAGAACATAAATCCAAATTACAAAACTAAAGTTGGTATAAAGGCTGTCGTCATATATTATATCACTTGGAAAGAAATATCGGTGACCTTATCCAGTATGACTGTTATAATAGTAATAAAAATAAATCTTGGAAGATTACACTTCTGGTCAAAGTAGTAAAATGTGACCTTATTCTATTCAACATTGACATTTATTATATAATTCATATGTAAAAAACTGCATTAAAATGATTTTTTTTAGTGAGAGAGGAGAGAGAGAGAGAGAGAGAGAGAGAGAGAGAGAGAGAGAGAGAATTTTTTGATATTTATTTTTTAGTTATCGGCGGACACAACATCTTTGTTTGTACGTGGTGCTGAGAATCGAACCCGGGCTGCATGCATGCCAGGCCAGCGTGCTACCACTTGAGCCACATCCCCAGCCCCAGCATTAAAATGATATTAAAGCCCTGATTAGAAATGAGAATGTTGAAGAACTTCAGAAATTAGATTTAACTTTACCATCCCTTCAAAGCATTGGGCCTGTTTGATGCAAATGAAACTAAATTTTCTTCACCAATCTCTAACTCAGTTGTAATTTCATTATTTGTATCATCTCATTCATATATTTTTTCCCAGTGTCTCCTCAAACATTTTATAAACCTTAACTCATTTTCATCGTGCTTCAGAGAAAAAGATAACACAGAGCAGTGAATGCACAAACTTGATTCAGAGTATCAAGCCACCTGCTCATGGTAAGAAAATCCTCCTTGGGCCAAAAATACCATGGTTAACAAGGAGCACACAAAGAGCACACCAGGCCCTAGGAAGGGAGGAAGCAGTCAGACAGGTAGCGAGCTGGATTTCACAGAAAGGACACCATGTGGAGAAATTTATCATTACAGAATCCTATACAGGTAAAGTGTTGAGGTGTTTTATGATGTTTTTATTAAATTGTTCATTAGATATTTTTTTTCCTTTTTAAAACTGATCAAGGTTTTACAGAGAGGCCCCTTCATTAAACATAAAATTTTCCCACTTTCACTTTGCAGTAGAGTGTGAAATAACATTGAAATTAAAAATGTTTCCCAACCACAGCACACAGGATTGTTTTAATTTAATCATTAACAAAGTTCCAGGCTTTCTTGCCATGGTGGGTCTCATCTCTCCCCACTTCCTCTGGCCACCTTTATTTATCCATTTTTTTCTTGACACTGGAGATTGAATCCAGAGCCTCTCACATGCTAAGCAAGCAGTTTACCACTGAGAAACCACCCCCCAGCCCTTTAATTTTATTTTGAGACAGGGTCTCGATTAGTTGCCCAGGGTGGTCTCAAACTTGTCATCCTCCTTCCTCAGCATCCCAAGTGGCTAAGATTGCAGGCATAACCCCATTGTGCATGACTACAAGTCTTTTCAAACATGGTTTACACCAATGTCACTACACTATTGGGTTCCAGTCAATTTTTTTAAAATGTATTTCCTCATATACCTCACTGCTCTGAACATCTTTTGCCATTACATCATTAGATTAAGCTAAATGTTGCTGTGATAATAAGCAGCCCCAAAATTTCAGAAACTGGTCACACAAAGGTTTATGTCTTGCATACTGTCCATTGAGGCAGTTCGTCCACCTTGGTTACATAGGCATCCAGCTGAGGGTGTAACCACCAATTCATAAACTATGTATAGCCATGCCAGGAGGAAAGAAAAACTATGTTGGAGCCTTGTACCAGAAATTAGGTGTGCAGTTCAAAATGACACAATTCAATACCATATCTAGCCATGTGGTTTCACCAAGCCATAAAAGTACAATTCTACCATATGTCTGGAAGGAGGAAGAAGCTAAAAATATTTGACCAACCCCCTATTTATGACTTCCTATCTCCATGGATCCCAAATCTGATCATTCTTCCTAATCAAAGTACAGTTCTACCTACTTCTAAAAGATATCCCTGATTCCTTTTGATAAAATGAAGCTATCCATAGGGTTAATGTACAGAGCACACTATTTAACCTCTTATGACCCTCATGACTCTGTGAGAACAGTGTCTCCATTGGGACCTTGAGTTTCCCACAATACTTTGCTGGGTAAATATTGCTTAAATGATTGAACAATATTGTCAGTATAATGAGAATTTCATCTCCAAAGACTTCAAATACCCTGGAGGCCAGTAATACTTGATAAGTAATCAAACTTTTTAATTTTTTCCTTCATATTTATATCATAAAGATACTTAAAACAACATTAAAATTATCATAAAGATGAAATAAAAATGAGCCCATAATCCCACTAGCCTAAACCAACAAATGCTTTTATTTCTTCTAGTCCTGTTCAAAGGGGCATTTTTTTAATAGCTACATTGAGGGTACATACACACAGCACACAGACAGGAAGAATTCTAAAGAGAAGATAAGTGTCTGCTCAGTCAACATGGCATTCACCCTTCCCCACAGCAAGGACATGCTAGGCCATATCTTAAGACTGACTTTTACTTCTCACAGCACAAGTGTCAGTAATTTAAAGCTTCTAAGTTACTTAATAGTGACCCCATCATTAAGAAACATCAGTATACCCTTTATGCCACTCTTGTGCCTTGTCCCAGACCTCAAAGAAATTGCCCCTAGGACAAGAAGCTTGATTTTTACTATGAGAAGGAAAAAAAAAGGAGGAATGTGAGTTAAATAGTGGACAATTCAGTGGGATGGGGAAAATGTCAATGTCACCCAAGACCAAACAACATGCAAGTTTTAACCTCATTCTCAAACTGATGTTCATAGCTTTTCATTCCATTTACCTAATACAATTACTTTTATTTTATCATGTGTTCTTATTATTTTTATAATCTGAGTTGAACCCCTCTGGAACAGGGTGACTCACATACACACACATGTGTGTGCATGCACCCGCACACACACACACACACACACACAGTATACGTTTTTAAAATTTATTCTAATTAGTTATACATGACAGTAGAGTGCACTTTGATAACTTATATAAATGGAGTATATTTTCTCATTCTTCTGGTTGTACATGATGTAAAACCACACCAGTCATTATAGTTATATATACACATAAGGAAATTGTGTCTGATTTATTCTACTATCCTTCCTACCCCCATACTCTCTCCCCTATTTTAACTTAATCATACTATCAAACACACAGTAGAAAGTCTCACCATAGCTACTAAACAATCCAGATGGTGATTTAACTCATTGAACTTACTTAAGATCAAACACATCATCTTTGTCTTCAAAGCTACTACTATACTGAGAAGGTTAAAAAAAAAAAAACACCCAAACACCTTACAATCTTATTAAATTTCAGAGTAATGACTTCTTGCCCATGTTCTATTTTAATAGCTGATAGATTATTAGGTTTTTCAAGCTTTAATATTTTAAAGTTTTATGTTCAGTTTCTCAACACTGCCACAAGCACACATAATTTATTCTGTTACATTTTTGAAAGGGTTTATTATTTTATGTGCCATAGTTATTGATCTGAATCAAATCTTTCTTACCTGTTTCAACAGAATATAGTAGGAATAAAATGTGACTATTTACAAATGTCAACCACCACTATAATGCACACAAAATTCACCAAGCCTACTATCTTATGAATAATATTACATAATTTTCTACGAATCTGATATTACAAATATAAACATTCTCTAGAAATTTGTCAAAATAAAAGAAATAACCTTAAATAGTATTTTCAGATGTGACTATAGACAGTTAATAGCACATTTTCCTTCAATTTAAATGTTGTCTCAATACCAATGAAATACTCAATAGTTCAATAGTTCCTTCCTGGAGATATGCCTTCAATAATGTGCAAAATATCATATACCTGGAATGCTGCTTAAACGATTCTTAAGGGAGAAATTCTGGTGACAAATGAAAGGGATACATTTTTAAGCTAAAAAGTCATTGGTTTCTTATGAAGAATTTATATTTGAATGTACCAATAGAGCAGAAAAAAGCAATATGAGAAGAAAATTAATATTCATTGAGAAACAGCTACCGTGGTGTGAAATAAAGATTACAAAGCCAAAGCTGAACAATTATCAAATTTTTATAAGAAAAATTGTATACACACAGTGCCTGGAGTTCTAGTTATCTAATGCTGTATACCAAATGACCTCAAAACTCAGTGAAGTAAGTAACAATCATCATGAACTACCTTTATGGTTTCTGAGAGTCAGGAATTTTCTGTGAGTGTATAAGTCAGGAAGTTTTGGCTTTGGGGTTTTCATAAATTGCAGCCACACGATGACTCAGAGAGTCATCCATCCTGAAGGCTACATTAGGTATGAATCTGGAAACCCTAATGGGAAGACAGTTCAGGCCACCCCTCTTTAGCTCTGTAAGTTATCCCTCAGTATACTCTCTAGAGTATAACTGTGGCTTCAGGGTGGCCACAGTTCTCATAAGATGCACTGAGGTTCCCAAGAGATATGCCAAAAAGGAGAAAACAAATAAAGTCAAAGATCTGTTAATGACCCAGCCTTACAATGACCCACACCACCTCTGCCATATTCTCTTGTTCAAGGCATTTACCAAGGTTCACCCAGTTTCAAGTGGAGGGAACATATACTTCACCTCTTGGTGAAACACACCACATTGTAAGAAGAATATTTAGGATAGAACAAATTATGCTGCCACATCTTTGAAAAATTCACTCTGCTGTGCTTAGACTCATAGAATACTCACATCCATAAGACAATTCCCTTACTGTATTATCTGCAAGAGAAAAATAATAACCAAACTCCAATATTTACTAGGTATCTTCTATGAGCTAATATCATGTGAGGCATTGAAGACAAGTGAGACCTTCATCTCAGCCAGGATAAGTCATATCTTTTCTGACAATCAGCCAGTTGCCACAGAAGAGCAGATATATCCTCCAGACTAGCTGTGAGGACAGAAGTGAATTTAGTGGGGAGCCATGAAGAACTCTTGTGTCTACTTTAGGATAATACAGAATGATTTTGGCTGCTTCAAAACGACCTCTACATGTTGGAAGATACAGGGTTATCTGGAAGTTCTATACAGGGTTATCTGGAAGTTCTGCTACACAAATGCTTCAAAATTTGAGGCCATGTTTTCACTGTGGATAAAACGCCCCAGGACAATGGTTCCCAAGCATGGTTTCACACTATGATTGTGGAATGCAGTCGAGTGTAAGGCATACCTCAGACTGTTCACACAGCAAGGAGGGCTTGACCTCAAGCTGGTGTACTAAGGTTCAGGTAACATTAAGCAATTCTTGGTGACTCTCAGCAGCATCATACATAGGGACCTATGCAACATGAATGTCAGTGAGGAAAGAATTCTGAGAACCACCACTCTGGTACATGGCTAGGAAGTGAAGTGGAAGGAATACAGCAAAACAGTTATGAGTTATTTAAGTAAATGAGAGAGGATTCATGGCCCTGGGTGGTTCACCAAGAGTGTGTGAATGGGGAAGCAGGTATAGTGAGTAGGACTTCTGTTCAGGGCTCTGGTCACCATCATTTCTGCCCAGATAATATCAGGGAAGTGAGATTAAGTATGCATTTTGTGTCACCATAAACATTCAGAGTGAGGGTGATAAAAGCAGCTCTATCAGCAACTTACAAAAATCCTTAAGGGGTTAGGTGTAAAAGTCTTAGCACAGTGCCTGACACCTAATGGACACTGTGTTAATCAGATTTTGATTGCTGTGTCGAAGGATCATACAAGAGGCATTTTGAGGAGAAGTTTATTTTGGCTCACAGTTTGAAAGATTCAGTACATGGTATTCTAAGTCCATTGCTGTGGGCCCAAGGTAAGGCAGAACACCATGGTAGAAGGGCATGGTGGAGGAAAGCTGCTCAGCTCATGGCTCTCAGGGAGCAGAGAGAGTCAGAGGAGTCAGGGAGAAGATATGTAATCCTAAAGGGCAAACCCCCAGGGACCCACTTCCTCCAGTCACACGCTATTGGCCTACAGTTAACACCAGGTACAGTTTCCTTTCAAATTACTAATTCATCAAATGGATTAATCCACTGAATGGGTTATAGATCTTGTAATGTAATCATTTCGGCTCTAAATAACCCTGAATTTACACATGCAGGGGACATGTCATATCCAAATCATAACAAACATTGACTTAGGTTTTCTGTTGCTATTCTGGTTATTGAGTAGCTCTTTACTGACAAAGTATAAAATTATATATCCTGACTTCTCAACCTTCCTGGAACACTAGTAATTCTGTGACTTGCTGATCACACCTAGCTTTTCAGGACATGGCTTCCTTAACTATAAAATGAAGAGCATTTCTAGGTCAGTGGGTGCTAAACTCTGTTTTGAAAAGTCTTAGACTTTCTGAGGAGCTGAGGAAGTAGGCCAAGCTGGCAGAGCACTGAGTACTTCTTTCTCTTCATCTGAGTGGTTCAGTTTTAATCAGTTTCATACACAGTGTTTTGGTGTGTGATGATGTTTGGCTCAAGACTCTGTAACTAAAAGCAATACAAAGTGTGAAGTCGAGAGGTTGGGAAGGTGTCTAATGCCCCAGCTTCCACAAAGGGAGTGTATGGAGCATGCAGGTGATCCAAATAGCAGCTAATGAGGGCACAGATATTTAGCATCTGGTTGACCACTGACCTTCAGGATATAGTCACACCAAATAAGTCACTTTCAATTTCTCATACTTTTCAAATCTGCTGTCAGATACATTTATCTAATAGCAAAAGCAAAAATATAGTCCTAACATGTGTTTGCATGGTGATTTCAACACTCTCATAACTAGACCATGATGGAGGAAGATGGTGTCCCAGGCAGTAAGGTTTCATGGGAGATCTTAGAACCAAATATAAGGATTTGCAAATATTAGCTCTGTCACTTCTGAGCCGTCTTAAGTTTGATGAAGTATTTAAATTTTTGAAGTCAACTATTCTCATTTGTGAGCATGAAGAGATTATGGAGTTCACAAATTTGCACTGAAGAGTCACTGTTTCATCATTCTTTTATTCTTGCAGTAAATATTTATGGAAAACCAAATAGGTAGTGTGAAAATCAAATAATGGGCAAAAATGGCTACAGCAATAAAGCAATCACAAGTAAATGATATCTGCAATCATCAATACTCAATACAATGACACATGGAAATACATCTGCCAAAGTTACTGTCTAAAAAACTGGAGGCCTGTAATAAATGTTAATTCCTTTCTTACTTTTTTATTTCCTTAATAGGAAATAAAAATATTTTTTGCAGGACCATATTCTTCATGAGGACTATCATAACAGGAGGCTTAAACAGCAGACATTCAGTGTCTCATAGTTCTAAAAGAGAGAAGTGCAAAATCAAAGTATCAGCAGGATTGTTTCCTTCTGCGGGCTAGAGGGAAGAATCTGTTCCAGGCCTCTCTCCTTGGCTGGTAGATGCTGTTCTTTCTCCTGTCTCTTCATAGTGTCTTCTCTCTGTGTATTTCTGTCCAAATTTCTCTTTTATGAAAGGACACCAGTCATATTGGATTAGGGTCTACTCTAGTGACCTCATTTTAGCTTAACTCTATAAAGACCTCATCTTCAAATACAGTTGCATTCTAAGGTTTTAGACATTTTGATTCTAACCAATATTTTTGAAGGGGAAAAAATTCAATCTGTATCAGAGACCAACAAAAACACCTCTGACTCTTAAAAAGTCATTTGTCATAGGGGAAAGATGGTATTGTCATACATTTCCCTGACAAAATAATATTAAAATATGGGTTTAATATCTTGACTGCAGCCTTGACTAAGCACCATTCTGTGCCAGGTGTTATGCTATGCAATGGATCAAAAGAGAGAAGAATCTGGAACCTCTGTGCTCATAAATTTGTTTTCTCTTTGTGTCAGCTCGTGTATCCTGGTAAAATGTGCACTGGTTAGAGTACCAAACTTGAAGCTGTGAAAGCTTTCCAGCACTTGTTCTCCTTCACCCTGACACTTGGATGGTTTCCAGCAACACAAGAGATGCAGGAACACTTCCACACTAGGAAGAGCAGGCCTTCAAACCATGAACCCAGAAAAATGGGCATCAGTTGAGTTCACAAATAAATAACCAGTCTGGTCTTGAGAAATTCCTCTGGACGGTGAATCATGAAAATTATTTTAATACAGTTTAGAGGGAACCAATAATGAAGTCATACATCTAATTCTCTCTTGTTGATAATAGAAAGTCATAACACCTCTCCCTTTCCCCACTACCTACTGTGTTTTTGGCACTGTGCCAGGAATACGCCACATGTATTGGGTGCTATTTTCACAAGATGAGAGTGGTATTGTTAGTTCCATTTTACAGATGAGAAAACTGTAGCTTGAAAAGTGTCTTGCTAAAGCCACTAGTTACTACACAGCAAAGATGAAATATGAACCATATGTTGACTAAATTAACTCCATGCTCTTAAGCCTTATGTAATAATATCTCTTTCAACCTCAGAACTTTTGGAAACTGCCCAACATTATAACTGTATAGATGAAATATTTATTTTCATTCCCCCAAAAACCTATGAATAATGTTAATCCTGTACCAATAAACCTGGCACTGATTAGAAACGTGTTTTTTCTCATATCTACTCCTGTAATGTAACATATTCAACAACAAAATAAAAATTCTAAGCCAAGTGATTCATATTTGATGTGTTAATGAGCATAATGGTACTTTACGTGAAATAGACAATGTGCAGTCCAGTTAATTAGTTGGTTGATTTTATAGCTTCCAAATAATAAAACAGAATAATACAAATGACAGGCCAATGGGGTGAGTGATATTTTAACATTTACTCGACCCTCAAACTGTGAAGCACAAGTACTTATCCCAAATCCAAGACTTTCAATTTTTCTTTAAACTGTCATAAGTCAAAACCAGCTAAATTGATTTTTTTTCTTTGCCTTCTGCTAAAAAGTTTACTCCCAAACAGATAGCAGGTGCTACTTTGGAGCCCAGAGGAAATTTACATGCAAGTAAAACCCTGAAATCACAAAAACATGGGTTTAATGGATAAGGCAAAGATGTGACCATTCTTTAATTATAACAGGGCAAGCATGTGTTGGCAGATGAGTTATCTTGTATGAATCAGACTCAAAAGTTGTCACTTCTTGATTAATCTTTACCCACTGGCAGCAAAGAAAGTTTGGGTACAATAGCTTAACACTTCTGAACAGAACAGACTACTGCCAAATCAAATAGACACCCCTGGAACAGCATTCAGTATATTTTCAGCACACACACACACACACACACACACACACAAAATCCCAGGGATCAGCTCCTACACAATATCACAAAACAAATGCTCTCCTTTCTCCCCCTTCTCACTGAAGAAGTACTTGGTCAAGTGTCTCAACAATGTGACAGTAATAGAGGAAGAGGAGGATGGACAACAAAAGCAGCATATTGATGTAGGCCCAGAGAAACTAGATGAAAACCAGGGGGCTCATCTGACCCAGGCTTTGTCCAGTATATAATCACAATTAAGTAAATGACAAAATGAGACTCGAATCCAGATCATATACCTTACTACATTATTGTAAGCTTCTAAATGATAAATTATCAACAACAATAGTGCCTCTCCTGGATCACTTAACCTTCTTGGGTTGTTGAAATTAATTCAGTTTGAGGAACCTGGTGAAAATACTGGAAGGAGTTCCAAGCTGTGCCTGTGAATACCATGTGGTCATGAAAAAAAAAAGTCCAATGCCACCAACCAATCATCTTGCTTAAAACTCATCCTGTAGGAATGTCAAAATTAGCAAATGCTGATAGATTGACATTAATTTGGCCAAATTCTTCTATGTCTTTTTTGGTTGTCCACATTAGCTATTGTGGGGGGAAAAGAGGAGGGAAAGAAAGAGGGGAGAGAGAAAAGTGAGGAAGAAGAAAGACAGATTGAGTGTTGCTATGAGAACAGAGTTTCAGATTTACAAAATGAAAAAGTTCTGGAGATATGTTGTATAACAAAGTGCATAAACTTAAAACTATTGAACCGTAGACTTAATAATAAAAATAAGGGGAGGTACTGATTTAGATGGTAAGTTAGGCACTAAGTGTTTTTCTTTTTAACCATAATTTAAAATAAAATTTAAAAGAAACTCTCTCTTTCCCCTCCCTCTCTTTTCTCAACTGAATTGATCTCACGAACGTCTAGGATGCAGAAATAAAATGATTTGAATAACGGGAT
Organism: Callospermophilus lateralis; assembly: GCF_048772815.1. Lineage (NCBI taxonomy): Eukaryota > Metazoa > Chordata > Mammalia > Rodentia > Sciuridae > Callospermophilus > Callospermophilus lateralis. The sequence goes on along the minus strand of NC_135315.1, from coordinate 88,792,216 downwards.
GAAGAACTGGAAGGACATAAATGATTTCTCAAGTTTCTGGCAAAACTTAAATAGAGAACATCAAACATCAAGGAGGGGGACTCTGGGTGGAGAACAGGGTCCAGAAGTCATGGATTTCTTCTAACCAGATATCAACAGCCACAGTTGGCTCCATGGATCCACAGCTCAGGAAGGAGCTCTGTATTTCTATTGCCCACCCTATATCCTTCTAAAATCCTTTCCTTCTATCATTAAAGCTTCTATTTTTCCAGACATATGTGCAGATTTACCTTATATTTGTACCTAATATTTCATAGATGAGTAATTTTAGGCAGTCATTGGGTTATATGTATAAATTAAGACCAGACATTGAATATAATAGAGCCATTTCATAAAGCTGTTTTCCTAAGCTTTTCACCTGACTCACCTCCTGGTTCCCCCTGCCTCTTTTTTTTTAAGCTAACACTATCTTACATATGCCCACTGTGACCAAACTGCAGAATTTAATGTTGAATTCAGACAAACATAGGGTGTTCAATAAGCAGGTGGGTTTCTAACAGAACACCAATCAATTCAGCAAGCATGGTCAAGCCAGCTGAGTCTGTGGAAGCAATAATCAGAAGCTGGCAGCATCTGTGCAGGCCCGGATGTCCTCGGTGTTCACAAGCTGGAATTGAAGAAGGTTCTGCAAGCTGACTGCAGCGCTTTGCACAGGGCCTGTCTAAAGCATATGTGACTGTCTCCAGGCAATCCAGTTAATTTTCTATTTTCATGGGTGCTAGGACTTGTTCACAAATGCAAAGGGAAAAAATTTCAAAGACAAACCAAAGTAGCCACTGACTGAGAAAGAACACTTGAATAAGAAACATCCCAACAGAGGGAAATAGAAGAGAGGAGGAGGAATGAGAAAGACAAGAAATCACCCTAGGAAACCAGTAATGTACACAGGTAGTAGAATATTATAATTCTACAAAACAGAATTTGTAGTATTTTGTTGTTGTTGTTTGTTTTTAGCCGAAGACATTGTTGAGAAGTATGCAGAGAACTCAGTTCAATATTTCTAATTGTGTCCCCTGGAAAGTGCATTGCCTTGCAGGGCCTAATTACTTTAAATGGAATTTTGTGACTTGTTTATCTGACACAGGAACAGTTTTCTCAGATCTAACCATCCCTTTTATGTGTAACAAGATAACAAAAAGTTATGTTATTTTAGGAAATGAAGCATATCAACAGGGATATTCACAGCATATCCATTGAATATTAAGTGCCTAATTTTATCTATCTGTTTTAGCTGGATGTGGGAAGGTAACCAACTTCAGCACACGGAAGGCACTGCATTTGCATAGTGACATGTTGCTAAGAATCTGTCGTATTTTAAAATACAGGCATATTATAGTAATGCTCCAGAAAATACAACACTTGATACAGAGTGGTACCCATCTGAAAAGGCTAATTCTGTCCTCAATTCCTTCTAGAAGGAAAAGCAATTAGAACTGCAATAAAATTCTACCAAGAGCATTCTGATGCCCCTTCTCATGAGGCTGCTGTTCACAAACAATGCTGCAGAGGTCACTGCTGTGTCTGGTAGAGTCTCAATGCTCCCCATGCCCATTTTAACTACACATCATCAGTGTTAATGCCTTAAAGAAAACTCAGAATAAACCATGTTCAATTTTGGAATTCTAGCAGTTAATTGAAAGCTGGGATCTTGGACAGTAAGCCATTGAAAATAATGGGGAAACCACACAATGGCCCACAGATCGATGTGATTGTTCATGATCTTTAAGGCCACACTTGGATTAAGGAACTGATGTGTTAGGTTCCCCTGGTTCCCAGGTGCATTGTGCATGAGCACTGAGACTCTGACATCTAGAATGAGGCATCCAAGCCTAAAGATCAGATAATGAACACTTATGTAGCAATCTATTCACTCATTTAATCCTCCCAATGATTCTATAAGGCAGGTATAATTACTATTCCCCATTTCAGACAAGAAAGAAAGGTCTTAAAGGTTGGAGAGCTACCAATTTGCAGACTCAGTTTAAGGCTGATCCCAAGTGACTCCAGAGTTCTTCTCCTAATGCAGTGCTACCACTCAAGCTAGTCCATTACATTTTTTAAAGAGAGAGAGAGAGAGAAAGAGAGAGAGAGAGAATTTTTTAATATTTATTTTTTAGTTTTCGGTGGACACAACATCTTTGTTTGTATGTGGTGCTGAGGATCGAACCCGGGCCGCACGCTTCTCAGGTGAGCACATTACCACTTGAGCCACATCCCCAGCCCTAGTCCATTACATTTTAAAACATAGCTGTATTAATTCAGCAGGGCAGCCATGACAAAATACACAGACTGGGTCGCTTAAAAATAGAAGTTTATTTTCTCACAGTTCTAGAGGATAAAAGTCCAAGAGGAAGGTCTGCAGGTATGTTTGGCTTCACACAGAGCCTGTCCCTCCCTAGCAGATGGTCTTCTGTATGTAACCTCTCTGGTGTCCCTTGTTTTAAGGACACTGGTCAGATTGCATTAGGACCCATCCTAATGGCCTCATTTTAATTTGCCTTTTCAAACGTCTTATTTCTAAAAACATTCACATTCTGAGGTTCTGGGTTTAGGGTTTCAATATGAATTTTCAGGAGAATACAATTTAGCACTTATCTATTGGCATATTAACGTTCTACAAAACGTAACAGTGAGTGAATGAGCAGGCTGGGAAGTGCTTAATTATTAGAAAGACTCATTTTGGATGCTTCCACATTCAACAGGTTCTCAGAATGTGGCTACTAAAGCTGGTAAATTAAACACAAGGCTTCCATTAGGTTTCTGCTGGACAGGACTACTCCAGGTTTTAATCCCTTCTGACTATAAGTGCTCTGTTATAAATGTTCTATAATAAGCATAAGCCATAATTTCACTTCCCCATTCTCTAGTTAGAAGGAAGATCCATTATTTCCATTAATTCATCATAGCATACAACCCTCAAAAACCCTGTTTTTATGCTACTCACTGATACTATTATCTGACTTTTTTTGACAATCTGATGGCTGTAGGGTAGCATTTCTCATTTAAATATTCATCTCTGAATACAAACAAAAGAGAACATTGCTTGAATATGTATTAGTCATTCAAGGTTTCCCTTTCATAAACTGACTGTATCATTTTTCCCATAAAAATTTTTATCATATATATTTTGTTTACAAATTAGAAGGAATGAAAAGAATATACTGTCAAAATGAATCTCCCTATAGTTATTATACCTACCACCAAAACATTCTCTCATTTCGTCCTTTGTCACTTTTTTCTCTATTTTCTTCACTGAATGTAAATCTTTACTCATGAGATAATTCATCCAGTTTTACCCTTGTTATTTTAAGAAATTCTACCCCAGCAATAAGTTATAAAGAAATTTCATCTTTTCCATTCTCAGCTTCTAGATACACTGTTCATATTTGTATCTTTGGTGCATCATGCATATGTACTGCACTTAGAGCAGATGGCAAGCAAACAATTTGTTGTTCTGCAGTCAGGTACTTCCTTTCAATAAAAGCTGGAGATTTTCTTACCAAAAGATGCACATGCATGGGACTGGGGTTGTGCCTCAGAGGTAGAGCACTGGCCTAGCATCGGTGAGGCACTGGGTTCGAACCTCAGCACCACATAAAAATTAAGTAAAGATACTGTGTCCACCTATACCTAAAAACAAACATTAAAAAAAGAAGAATGCACATGCCTAAGACACAGCATAATTCCAGGGACTTCATGGACCTCAGCCCTTCCATATATCCTTGTGCATTCAGTTCATGGAATCCAGGTTAAGCATTCCTGAGTCTTCTAATTCTACTAGTTATTCAAATTCTTCATTGCATTTCCTATGATTTTGCTGTCTTTTTCTGGGTTATCTCACATTCTCAACTAGTTGATGAGCTCCTTAAGGTCAGAGACCTAGATTCAGATACCTCCAAGTTTTTTCATAATACCTGACAGCTGGAGATGCTTAATAAATAATCCACTTACCCACTGATATCCTAGAAATTTGACTCAGAGAAGAGCATGTGGCTCACTGGCCCAGGGGTAACTCTAAAGAGATCTCATGAAACGGGTCCATTCAACCAGCACACACGAGATTGTCCATTGTTTCAGGCCCTGGGCTAGATGCCAGATAACTAGCAAAGGAAAAGATACAATTTGTGTCCTCAGAGATTCCTAGTCTGGCAGAAAAGACAGAGGACAAGGCTTTATGACACATAGCATAAATGGAATAAAGGGGGATAACAGGAGAACACCCAATGGAGACATCAGGGTAGGTTTGGGATTTTGAGACTTAGAAACATTCAACCTGAATTTGAGTCATAGCTTACACTAACAAAGATTTTTATTGTTTATCAGAAAGGCAAAGCTAACTGGGTATCCTGCATTTCTATTTCTTACATCTGACAATTCAAGGCACTTAAAATTTAATATTATCCTGAAATACAATCCCCATAAGATCTGGCTGCTCTGTTTCCAGCCTCCCCTTAATCCAGATTCTGCTGGCTTCCCACACTTAGTTATTCTTCTTTCTTACTACATTATCTCTATCATTTCGCTTCTTCATAAACTCTTTTCCTAATACAACATTATATGATATCCATAGGGTTAAAACCCCCAAATATTCAATATGGACTAAAGCATTTTCTAGAAAGCATAAACATAAATACAAATTCTCCTTGAAGAATATAACCCTATTCATAGTCCCATTTAAATCAGGCATTTCATACATGTAAATTGGAAACCATGTATACTGTGTTTTTCCAAAGAATTACTCTGGGGGAAAGAAGGTCACATATAATTGAGAGGAGAACATATTTAATGATTTTGCTCGATCACAAAAAAATTCTAAATTTGAGCTATTACAGGGAGCAAAATCAATTTAATTTGATAATAACTCTACATGCAACTCTTTAGCTTTTTTAATTATAGAATTTTGAAAAGTTTTGGATTCAATTCAAATGTCTTTTTAGAACCAAATGACAAGTTTGCAAACAATTACTGGAAAGCAATAGTAACAGACAAAAGCAAAAGAAAAAAAAAAGAAAGGTAACAGAATATAAAATTAAATCACAGACTTAAAAAAATTATAACAGAACCTGGGATATACTTTGTACATATCTGAAATAAATGGAAGTATCAAGGTCAGAGAGAAAAAAATAGTTTTTACTGACATTTGGAAGGAGGATGTAAATGCATCCTATGATTCTGTTGCTAAGGAAATTATCTGGGTCTGATTCATCCACCCCAGTAACATGTCTCAAGAACATCATGGTTTTGAGGTACTCTGGAAGTCTATCATTTTATAATGATGAAATGTGGGAGTCCATTCAGTCTGTTGACAACTACATATTATTTTCCCTAAAGATAATACTAAAAAACAGCAAAGTTTTTGTATGATCTGCTTATTAATAACACCCAAACTAGCCCTGACTGAGCACTTAAGAGGTGGCAGGCGCTGGGCTAAGCTGAGCAGAGAAAACCCATCAGCAAATACTGCCTCACTGTCTTTGCTGAATTGAAATTGGTTGTTGTTTTTGTATGGACTTTAAAATTTCCTTTCATATTAAATCTTTGTGTAGAAAATTTAAATTGTAGCCTTTGTCTCTGCAACAATAATGCCATTTCATTACCTGTCACTGGTGAGAAACCTGTGGTTTTGTTTTTGTTTATATGTTAAGGAACCAATGGAGCAGGAGTGGCTATCTTTGCTTTAAATTCCAAAAATCCCACAAATATCAAGGACATGTGCATTGTGCATGTGCCTACATGTGTGCACTTGTCTGTGACCTGGGACAATAGTGTCCTGACACAAGACAGACAAATGTGCTCTCACCATATGATTCCTACAGAACTAAAAATATATAGGCTACCTGCCATTCCACAGTATCACTTGTTATCTTTTTGTCATATCTCAAGAATTTTTCTCATGTACAAGAAAGGTCCTATACCATTGTATATCCATTTATCTGAGAAATCTGTGCAGAATATAATTCAAAGATAAATATTCCACTCAAATGCCCAATGCCCTTCTGGGCTTCATATCAGACTGTTCAGTGCCTCTCTCTCCCCTTGATGCCAAGATGCTCCGGCACATCATCAGCATTCTTCAGAAGGAATTTCACTGTCAGCACGGGGAAGTGACATGTTCACTGGGGCTTTTCTTGTCACTTTACCCAGACTTAAGCACACATGAAAATGCCTGTCAAACAGTATCCACACACATGAATAAGAAAAAAAAAGTATTTTGCTATGAAAGCTTTTAATTAGAAAAGGTTAAAATGTCAGCTGACAAGTGTATTTCTTTCTAATTCTTAGATTTATTCCTGAGGCTCCTGGCCAATGTCTGTGTCATAAAGATGATGCCACACACAGATTAACTGCCTTAGCATCTGCACCAAAAGAAAATTACATTGTAAACCAGGAGAAGAGACAAGAGAGACAATCAACATTTTCTGGTCACTGCCTATGTGGTAAAGATGATGCAGAGCATTTAGAAAAAAGCTCTTTAATTCACACTTGGACATAATGTGCTGGGCAGGAGCAGGTTTATCATCATTTCATAAGAAAGCTAACTTTAATTCAGATGGGTTAAAAGCCAAAGGAGAGTGGAAAATCAAACTCAGATCTGATTCTGAAACTTATACACACTGCCACATACCACAGCTCCTCTCAAGGCAGCTTTGAAGATGCTGAACCAGTGACTCTGAAGGGCCCCCTAAATGTTCCAATCAGCTGGCCAAGATGGATATGATGGATAAGGTCCACATCCTTTAAAGAAAACGCCAGCTCCATGATGCAGAAGTTCTCACTCCATGCACAACTGAGTCTCATTCATATACTCCCAAACCAACTCACTGCTGGTCCCCTTCACTCACTGCCATTCTTCAAGAAGGTGTCTGAGGAAACATATCTACATGCTCCAGTGGCATTCTGTAGCTTCCACACCAAGGGTTTCCTGGGACAGAGTGGGGCAGAGGGTCAGAGCACACAATATCTGTGTTCTATGTCTTCGACTTGGCTACGGCTCTTCAGAGACACACAGAGAAAATGGATTCTACAGACAACATCTCCCAGGAATTTTTTAGTAGACTAGAATGCTTGATTTGCTTCTAGTTCTATCACTTTGGATTTATTTGGAATGAAATAGGTTTCTGCTGGAAAATTACCATTTAATAGAGTAAGAAGGGAGGCAGGAGGATGTGTCCACAGTGCTCATTTTTACTCTTCCTACTACCCTGTCCTGAATCTACTGTTCACAGGAAGCACCCCATAGTGTGCTGTAAGTTCAGATGTGCCCAGGCACCTAGCAGACTCCAGGAATATGTGTTTGATTCAAATGCTGTACCAGGAGGTGTATGTTTCATTCTGCTTTTCTTCCAGCTACCACCCCAGGCTGGTTCTAAAATGATGTCACTGCAGGTCTCTATGTCATGCAGATTTTACACCCTGATACCAGGAAAGCAAAAACATTTCTTAAAGAGTCTTTGTTGTCTTGGCAGGAAGAGAGAAATTGCTTTTTATCAAAATTAAAAATATTTTTTCATGGGTAACAGCAAAAACAGTTTAAAAGAGGAACAGAGAGTTTTATCTTGGAAAAGGTGTTTTGGGTATGGCAGATGGAAAAAGGCGTGTTTTCCTTTCTCTCCTGAGATGGACTAGATCCAGGAAACCAGCTGCCTCCAGTTTATGCGACCAATTAAAGAGAGGTAAATGTCCCAGAGGCTCTTCTTCCTGTATTGAGGATCTTGCCATCCCTGCCTGATAGTTCCCAAATCCGTGCCCTGGGAACTCAGGTTTCTTTTGTCTCTTCTAAACCACAGAGAAACACATCTGCTCTTATGTATGTCTTCATTCTGTATCATGGGTAAGGGGTTCTGGAGTGTTAAGATGGGTAATAAGTGAGGAAGGCCTGATTCACTATCTGAATACCCACTGTTTGCCATGTCAGGAACATTCAAGGCACTATTTTATATAAAACTTGAAACAAACCTTTAAGAGGTTTAATTATGTCTGTAGGACATGACAAAAAATAGGTTTAGGGAACATTTAAAACTCCAATTTTCAAAGGTCATACACTAGTGAAGTGAAATATTAGTGAGATATGCAGTGTGGCCCTATTGGTCTATTCCTTCAGAAACTCAATAAGCCAAGAAGCAATACTGCTATGCCTCTCCTATACTAAAGTGCCCAGTTTAAATGTTGTTCTCTATGTAAATAAAATGGAACATACCTATACAATGGAGTATTATTTAGCCTTAAAAAGTAATGAGATTCTGTCACATTACAATATGGATAAAACTTGAAAATATGATGCTGAATGTGACAAGCCATACATAAAAGGATACAGACTTTATGACCACATTTACATGGGGCTCTGGAAGAGGTGAACTCATAGAGACAGAAAAGTCCAATGGAGATTTCCAGGGGCTGGGGGAATGAGGAAACAGAGAGGCTGTGTGTATTGGGTCTAATATTTCTGTTTGAAATAATAGAAAGTTCTGGAAATGGAAAGTGATAGTGGATGTACAATGCTGTGAGATACTCAATGTCAATGAATATTACGTTGAAAAATAGCTAAGATAATAAATTTTGTGTTATGCAAATTTTGTAACCATAAACAAATATTTCCTGTTTATCCAATATCATAGAAGCCACATAGGCCCTGATTTCAAAGCTATTTATTAAAACTAGCTTAGAGACATAAAAGCTTATCTACACTAGGCATGTCAACTCTAATCCACTAACAAAGACCACTAAGAATATTGATTAAAGAAGGACCCTAGTGATGCTTTCCCACCTGAAAAATTATTGATTTGTAAAACCTTCTTTCAATAAGACACAGAAATATTGAATAAAACATGACAGGATATTTTTAATTGCTCTTGAAATGTAACAAGAACTTAGGTGGGAAGTTCATGGTAGAGAAAGACCAAAAAGACTAGGTCAAGTACAAGGTGATCTTCTGAAGGCTTAAAAACTAAGTCAGCAATGAAATCCAGGCATAAAGAAGAAAATACCAGAGATATTTTTGTCACCATAAATCTAATAAGGGCTGCCTAGAGAACTTCCCCAGTTCTTGTTGGTTTTGTAATTCCAGTGCAAGATTCCAGGTGGCCTTGCAATAAATCTCCCTCTTGCTTCATAAGACTTTACTATCTATATATTAAATCTCAACTAATACAACTTCAACACAGCCTTGTAACCTGGTGATGTTGGGTATCATCTTTAAAGAGCAATTTTAATTCACAGGTATTATAATGTGTTCCATGAGCATTCTTTTTCTATTTTTTCTTTTTGCTTTGATATACAACATGCCAAGATGAATGGAAGAAAAAATTGATAGTGAAGATCCAATTTATTATTACTGGAAGAAATAAAGCAATAAGAGGTATTATTAACTCAGGGGAAACTACACCATCTTGAATCATCAACAAAACTGAAGAATAAACTGGGAAGTTCAAATAGCATTGAAAAAGTTTGCTGAAATCCATCCACATGTTACTTGAAAATGTTTCTCTGAAAAGAAATTTTTTAACCCCCAAATCAACTTTCCAGCTACTTAAAAAATAAAATTAAAATGAATGTAGATCATGAAATCAATACTTGGAGACTAACTGAGGATCACAAAATCCTGTGTTATTGATTGCTTAGAGTAAGCTATCTTTTTTAATATGTACCATCTAATATAGTTCTATATTTCTAAGAACATTTTCCAAATCCTGGCAACATGTGGTTTATGTAATGATTAATCTTTTGCATTAATTGCTTAATGTGCCAGAAATATTAAAATGCATATTAACTATCCTTGGTAAATCATTTCCCATTTTTTTCTCCTAAAAGTACACTGCCTACTTTGAGCAAGTTATATGCAACCTAAAGCACATTTACAAAGAAATCAACTATGTATCAAAGGCATTTCAGATTTTTTTTAAATGGAACATAACTTTTTGCCCCTAGTACAACACCAAAGTTAATGTTTTGTTTGTTTTGACCTGGAGAGTACGTGTTAAATTTAATCATAAAGAAGAATCATGTTTCAATTTCTGCTGTTAATTACATCCTGGCAAACTGCACTGGGACAACCATATTAGTAATTTCAGAAATAGAAACACTTTTCATTTGTCAAACTGGAAACCAGGATTGGGTGGGTGTGTGAATCAAGAGGTGGGTCCGTGAGGGCTCCTATCTCTGAAATCAAGAAGAGCCTTTTCAAGGAGAAGAAAATCAACTGAACTGCTAGTTGACACACACTGTGCCTGTGATGGTGGTTGTCATGCTCCACTCAGACCCAGGTGCCCATTCAAACCTGTGCCTGTCAAGAGTGCAAATAATACGGGGAGGAAAGAGTGCCAGAGTTGGACACTTTCTAACAAAATCCAAGTGGTTTTATATCTTTTATATATGAAACTTCAATGGTTTAAGAGCAGAGCCATTGGTATCAAAGAGCTGAAGGACATATATAAAGTCACATGAAGACTCTGGACTCAGAGATGGAAAAGTGAGGGCCCTGGGCCCCACCCTCCAAACTCAAGTCCACATCACAAGCCTCTGACAAACTCTGTGGCAGCCATACAGTCTCCTCTTTGGTTTGAATCTTCCTGCTGAAGAGTTGGTTTGTGGAGATGGCTATCTGCCTAAGCTGGCTTGCCTTTTTTAACCTAAGCACACACACACACTCTCTTTTTTTCTTTCTCAAAAATGGAGGGTTTCTCTACGTTCTGAAATAAAATGCAAACTGAGAGCATTTTGTATTTTTGCATTTCAAATTTCTGTTTTGTCAGTGAGTAATTATAGCAAATAAAATATTGAAGCTCAATGTAAATTGTTAGGCAACCAGATCACACCAGGAGATTTTTCTTTTACAAGTTTTACATCATAGCATGTTAAATATTAAAATATTGCAAGTCAAGTAAATAGAGAGGGTTCTTTGCTCAAAGCATTAATTTTAAACAAACATTTCACTGTTATTCAGATCAGATGCGAGCAAAAAATGATGTTTTCTTTCAAATAAGGCAAGTTCATCATCTGGAGGGAAAGAAGACAGGAGAATTACAGAGAACTAAGGATATTTATGACACCAGAGATGGATTTCAAGCAGAAGAACAGGAGGAAATCCATGCTGAGGAGAGATAGAGAAAGAAAGACTTATAAAAGGAAACTTGGAAATGAATAAGAAATGAGAAGGATTGATTGATTGCTTGAAGAAAAAATGAAGATAGGTTTCATATTAGAATACAGAAACCTGACTCAAGGAAGACATCCAGAGAAGAAACCAAACATTGTCTAATATAATGAATTTTGATTTTCTTAGGTTATCACCAAGAACGAAGAAGGGAGGTAAATTTTCATCCTAAAGATCAATCTGTCAATAGAATACCAAGCCATAAGTACCCATTGAGTACTGAATACATGCTAAGTAAGCAACTACAAAATATGAACTACAAAGTTCTCTACTGAAGCACCTTCTTATGGGGATGGGTACTGGAGTTGTTGAGTCAATGAGCAAGGAGAAAAAGAGAGTGTTCCCTACTGAGGAATTCATAAAATTTTAACTCAGGATTGATTACACTTAATTTGAAACAAGTTTTGTGTCACTGTCTTACCACTCCGTTTTGAGCACCCCCTAAGCATTATAACAAATGCTTGATGTTTGTCATTTTCAATGTTTCAAACAATTCATGAAGAATATTCCCCTTTATGTTACTGAAAAAAATGATTCAAAAATTAAGTTGCAGCCAGGTGCAGTGGCACAATTCCATAATCCCAGCAACTCAGGAGGCTGAGGCAGGAGGATTGCAAATTCAAATCCAGTCTCAGAAACTTAGTGAGACACCATTTCAAAGTGAAAAATAAAAAAGGGTTGCGGATGTATAAAATGGTAGATCACTCCTGGGTTTAGGACCCATTACTGGGGTGGGGGAGATAAGTTGCCTATCTTAAATAGTGAGTAAATGACAGTCTGAACATAAGCCCTGGTGTCCCTTTCCAAAGATCATACTTTTCCTTCCTCTGAGTGATGCACTGAGCTGCTATAAGCACTGATGTGGCTTATAGCCTGTAATATGATGAAGCATGTTAAGACTATTAAGTCCTTTGGGTATAAACCAAGGAGTGAAATAACTGGGTCAAATGGTGGTTCCATTCCAAATTTTCTGAGGAATCTCCATACTGCTTTCCAGAGTCGGTTGCACCAGTTTGCGGTCTCACCAAAAATGTATAAATGTAGCTTTCCCCCACATCCTTGCCAACATTTATTGTTACTGTGTATTCTTGATAATTGCTATTTTGAATGGAGTGAGATGAAATCCAATATAGCTTTAATTTGCATTTCTCTGGTTGCTAGAGACATTGAACATTTTTATAGCAGCTCAACTCACAATAGCAGAGTTATAGAACCAACTTAGGTGCCCTTCAACAGATAAATAGATAAAGAAAGTGTGGTATGTATACACAATGGAATATTCCTCAGCTATAAAGAAGAATGAAATTATGACATTTGCTTGTGAATGGATGGAACTGGAGACTATCATGAAATAAGCCAATCCCCGCAAAAACCAAAGACTGAATGTTCTGATATATAGATGCTAACACACAATGGGGAGGGGGCAGGAAGAGAAGAATAAAAGTTCACTGAATTAGACCAAGGGAACTGAAGAGAATGGAGGGAGGATGGAATTAGAAAAGATAGCAGAATGAGTCAGGCATAACTTTTCTATGTTCATATATGAATACATGACCAGTGAAACTCCACATCATGTACAGCCACAGAATGGGATCCTAATTAGGATAAGTTATACTACATGTATTTGTAATATTCCAAAATACACTCTACTGTCATGTATAACTAAAACAACAACAACAACAAAAAAAAATGAGTGATGGATTTATTCTCAAAAGTAGATCCTCTACTGAATCTTACAGCCAATACCAGCTCACTAAAACAGAAACAAAGCAAGCAGAAAGTGGTAGGGAAATGTTCTTTGTGAGGGAGATGCTCTCAATAAGATAAAAGGAATAAGAAGGTGACAATACAGAGGCTTTTATTTTTTCCTTTTTTTTTTTGAGAAAACATATCAAATTGGCTGGAAAAGCATGCCCCTTAAACCATCAGTGGTTTACCATCAATGTTAAGAATTAGAAACTGGAGGGTACAGAAACTGGTAGTCATAAAGTTTCAAAGATGTTGGCAAAACTTTTCCAAAGGGGCAAGAGAGCAATGAGGGTTTGAATTGGAAAAAAGGAGCTATTCAGGATCTATCTAAGAAGTGGTTCAACGTGAAGACTCTTGGCTCTTCCAGACTACCACTCAACGAAACAATTGTCATTGGGGTGGGGAGGAGTTGTTTTGTGTTTATGTGGACACATCACAAATCCTAATGATGGGGGACAGAGTACAACAACATACCTGGACTAAGAACCAGAGAGAAAAAAATGCATGTCAAAAATTTACACAGAAGGTGGAGAAATCACTAAATTCTCATGAATTGGAGGTTTGAACCAAATATAGTTAGGTCTCCACAGGGTAAGGAGGTACACAGTGACATCTGATTTACAGAATCAACTTTGTGACAATATGGTTATTTTAGCAATTATTAGATAAGAATGAGTATAAACAAAAATAATCATCTTAGCATTTGAAAAAGTGATATATTCTAGCAACATTGCATTACCATACTATACTGAGATGTCATGAATTACGAAAAACAGTCCAGCTACTTTCACTCTTTGAGGCAACCAGAACACTTACTTCCCATAATCACCACAGCTCATCTGCCTTCTTTCCCATCAGACAAGTACAAGACACAGAAGGCCAAATCTCCAAACAAGATCCACCTGACAGGCATGCCACTCAAACTCTTAAGAAGACCACTGAGAGATTTGCATATGGAATTGGGGAAAAGAGATAAAGAAAAGATGTATTCTCTTTAACCTTTTTTGTGGGGAGGGAAATATGATATGCTGAAGGTTTCTTTATGTCAGGCATTTGACAACCTCTTATAAGAGTGCCAAATTCATAAAACGTATAACCCACCAAATTCACTATTAATTTACCCTACTGACAGAAAAATAAGTCCAAACATGTGCAAGGCTGTTCTTTGTAGTATTGCACGTAGAAAAAAAACCTGGGGCTGGTCATTTGGCTTTGCAGCAAAGTACTTGCTTAGCATGCCTGAGTCCTGAATTCAATCTCTAGCACTGGAGTAGCAGGTACTGCAAAGAACCCATATGCCTTGAACTGAGTTAAATACATTTTGGTTTACCAGTGAAAAGCTGTAGGCACAGCCATGAAGAACAACAAGGTGGGTCTGTTTTTTATGACACTATGATTTAAAAAAAAGCAAGATGTGAAGAGTATATTTAATGTCATGTCATAAGAAAAGATGTGAAAGGCTTTCTGTGTATCATTTCATTTGCATGTTTACACATGCATAATTTCCTTTTGTGAAAAGTTATAGGAAACTTTACAATGGTATTATCTGGAGCACTAGAGGCTTTCAGGCAAGAGCAGGGAGGGGAGGACAAGTTCTAATTTTCTTTATATACCTTTCCTTTCTGTTTTGGGGTCTATTATGTGTGCATGCACTATTTTGAATAAGATAAATGAAAAATATTAATGAAACACGAAAGGAAAATAATTACCTAGCAATGATGATACTATGCTGTTCATAAGTCTTCTTTTGACCTTTGGATGAACATGGTAGCTTGGAATTTACTTCACTGAGCTCTGGGATTAATTTTCAGCTGCACTAAAGGGATGCAGTGTAAATGATGTACCCCAGCCCCCTAGTCACCCTGCCACCTTGTGCTCCCACTGCAATCTCTGCCTTGTATTTGATCTACCTGAACATCAGACTCCCTCTTGCTGCTATAGACAAGACCTCTTAGAGTTTGACCAAAGGGTTAACAGCATTAAATCATGTACCCCCTGAAATGCTGGGGGACAAGGAAAGGAAGAGTCTTCCATGTGAGCTTACAATCATGCACCATACTAGGACTGTGAGAGCTACAGCAGACTTGAGTTCACAGCAGACATGAGAGGCAAAGAAAATTTTCACACACAGAATGAAGGAAATCCATGTGTAGAAACATTAAATGAATCACATTTAGCACTTGCTGAATAATCCCACTTGTGTTTCTAATTGTATGTATTTCTTTTCACTTTAACCACATTCACAAATGGTTGCCTATGATCTAATACATGGACAGTTACTGTGCAAGGCACTTTGCAGCTACTATCTCACTTACTTTTTCTCTAGAAAGCCATGGGGTTATGCCACACTTTTCTCAATGAATGCAAAGAAACAAACATAAAAAGCTATGACACTAAACATGCTCAAAGTGACACTCTACCAAGTGGCAGAGGTAGGATTCAAGCATAAACACAGCAGTGTGCAAAGTCATTATGGCACAATATATTCATTCTTTTTCTCTTAATTTTTAAATTTTTTAAATTATTATACATGACAGTAGAATACATTTATGCACTTTGACATACCACACATAGATGAATATAATTTCTCTTTTTTTCTGAGTGTACATGTTGCAGAATCATATTCGTCATGCAGTTGAATCACACACACACACACACACACACACACACACACACACACACACACCCACATACACACACACACACCCACACACACAGAGTAATAATTTCTGTTTCATTCTACTATCTTTCCTATCTCCACATTTCCTCCTCTCCTCTCCCTTCACTCTCCTCTACCTAATCTAAGGTAAGGCTATTCTTCCCTAGTGCCCCCCAGCTTATTGTGAATTAGCATCTGCATATTAGAGAAAATATTCAGCCTTTGGTTTTGTGGGATTGGCTTGTTGATATTCTCCAACTCCAATCATTTACTGACAAATGCCATAATTCCACTCTTCTTTAAAGCTGAGTAATATTTCATTCAGAGAGAGAGAGAGAGAGAGAATCTCACATTTTCTTTACCCATTTTAATATATTTTTGTATGCAATTTGCCAGAATTTTATTGAGAATTTTTGCATCTATGTTCATCAGAGATATTGGTCTGAAGTTTTCTTTCCTTGATGTATCTTTGTTTGATTTTGGTATCAGGGGGATATTAGACTCACAGAATGAGTTTAGAAAGGTTCCCTTCTTTTCTGTTTCATGAAATACTTTGAGTAGTATTGATGTTAATTCTTCTTTGAAAGTCTTGTAGAAATTGGCTGAGAATTCATCTGGTCCTGGGCTTTTCTTGGTTAGTACACTTTTGATGGCATTATCTCATTTCTTGAAATTTGTCCGTTTAAATAATGTATGACCTCCCATACAGTTTGGGCACATCATATATCTCTTGAAATTTATCTGTGTCTTTGATATTTTCTATTTCATTAGAATATAAATTTTCAAAATAGTTTCTAATTATCTTCTGTATTTCAGACATGTCCATTGTGATATTTCCTTTTTCATCTTGTATTTTAGTAATTTGAGTTGTCTCTCTTTTTCTCTTGTTTAGCATGGCAAGGGGTTTATCTATTTTATGCTACATTTATTCCTTTTTTTGATTATTCAAAACATTACAGAGCTCATGATATATCATCTTTTATACATTTGACTAGATTTATGAATTCCCATTTCTCCCCAAATACAAACCGCAGAATCACATTGATTACACACTCACATTTTTAGATAATGGCATATTAGTGACTGTTGTGTTCCACTACCATTCCTATCCCCTATTATCCCCCCTCCCCTCCCCTCCCCTCCCATCTTCCCTCTCTACCTCCTCTGCTGTTGTTTAATTCTCTCCCTTTTATCCCTCCTCCTTTCCCCTCACAACCTCTTATAATATTGTGAAACATTGAAGGTCTCCTACTTTTTCCATATGCTTTCCCTTCTCTCTCTCTTTCTCTCCCCCCTCTCATCTTTGTTTAATGTTAGTCTTTTCCTCATGCTCATCCTTCCTGTTCTGTTCTTAGTTGCTCTCTTTATATCAAAGAAGACATTTGGCATTTGTTTTTTAAGGATTGGCTAGCTTCGCTTAGCATTATCTGCTCTAATGCCATCCATTTCCCTGCAAATTCTATGATTTTGTCATTTTTTAGTGCTGCATAATATTCCATTGTGTATCGATGCCACATTTTTTATTCTTGATTCAAGACTCATGTCTTGACCTGAGATTGCTCTACAGGACACAAATCAGAGACCAATGAACTCACAAAAGACAGGGCTTTTCCAAGAAAACTAGAAGTTTTGAAAACAGAGAAGCACACCACCATGTGCATTATACATATGGTCAAAAGGGATATATCTGAATGGGAGGCTGACATGCAGCTTTTAATTTTAGTGGTCGAGAGCATGGTCTTTAGGATCAGCCACATTCTGAATGAGTCCTCACCATGCCCTCACCTAAAGTAGCACCTAACCATGTCATTGAGATTCAATCTGTTCTTAATTTTATCACTGTAATCCATAAAATGGACAACACAGTAGTGCCTGCCTCAAAAAGGTGTGGTAAGGTTGGAGCAAGATCATGCCCAATAAGAACTTAAAGTACCTACAACCCAGTAATCTTTCCTTTAGTGTCCTTGCTTAGTATAATAATGTTCTCAATCATCACAAAAGTATCTGAGAAATCATAGGTGTTATAGCAAGAAAACACCTTAAAATGTAGATCAACCATAGGTAAATCCATTGTTGACAAAGAAAGGAAGGGATTCTTGTTGATTCAGAGGCAAGATGCCCCTCAAGACAGTTTTTATTTTAATTGAATGCTACTTGTACAGAAGTGTTGCAGGAAAGTTTGGCCACCCATTCACTGCTCACTTGCAATCTTTTTCTCTCTTATGTGCTTCTATTTCATGACAAACTATTCACTTTCTTCATACCTCTTGAAGATAAGTATAGCTGCCACAATGGAATTCTTGCCAATGAAAAGTGGGCAAAAATGTATGGGCTATCATCTTTTTCTCCTTTTCTTCCTGTTATGAATTTGACAACAGTGCCCAGAAATAGGGAAGCCATCTTGAAAAGGTACAGATCAAATAATGCTGAGACTTATGTGACCTATTGCCAGGGAACTTCTTGGCAAATACATCAACACCTCTATTCGTTTAAGGCAGTATTAAGTAGATTTTTGTTATATGTAGCTGAATTAAAGCATAATTGACAAAGGTTCTTTTACCTTGGACAATGACACACTCTAGGCCAAAATGATGGGGATAAATAGCACAAAATCTGAGAATAGCAACTATACCCTTGGAGGGAAACTCCTAGGTATGAGGGCATTATTTAATAATTAAAATATAATCAATAGCAGGATTATTTATGAAGTTCATTTCTCACCTCTTTTCAACTGTATCTTGATACTCAGGAAAAATTTCCTCATGCTATCTAAGGGCATCCCATTCACTTATTGGCCAAGCAATTTTATGAGATTTTAAGTTATTTTAAAGATGAGCTGTTTTTGTTACTGTTACTTAATTTTTAAAGTTCTGCTAATTAGAGCACTTTGTCACCATCTCCATGCATGCATTATATTCTCATGTTCAGAACACATGTTTAGAAACATGGGAATAAGTAGATGAGACTTCAAATGATTCTAGACCCATCTAGCCCCTTATCAAAATGCTCATGTAATTTTTGGCCACATTATCAGATGCTACCTTTTATATTTAATTAACTGTTTCACATTGGTTGGACTCCTTAACCAGATAATAAACCCATGGGTACTTATGCAGTGTATTATCTTTTCCCCCTCAACCCCATTTTAGTGATTATCACAGTGGTAGGCACTTTTTAAATTATCAAGAAATGCTATAAAATAGGCAGACGTCTGGAATAACACACAGCTTAAGTAAAGACCCAGGGGTTAAACCTCTTTATTCTATCATAAGTTTGTCCTTGAATATGTGTCTGTTATCAGCTATTCAAGGAATTCAGTACTAAGGTAGAGATGGTAAAAATCAGATTTATATTTGGGGAAATATTTAAAATGATGGCACCTAAGGGTACATACTATATAAATATAGAAGTATACTCTAAGGCCCAGTACTATGTCTGCCACACAATGACCTTTTAATTAATATTTACTGAATGAAATAAGCCTATGTGCATGGCAGAAAAACATACTATGAATGAACACACTTTCTGTTTTCCTAAACAAAGGTAACCTTACTATAATAGATGGGCAGTCAAAACTACACACTCTCATTTAACTGGGGAAAAAAAAAACTTCTATTTCATCTTTTATTTCCTCCTTACATGGTGTACAGTGTAAAGGACTTGCTGGTCACATTTGTCAAGAGAGCCCACAGGTACTATCTGGCTTATCACAGCTTAACTTATCAATTGCCTTTGTTGTTTGGTGGATATTGATCGGAGAAGGCCTTGTATCTTGCTAAAGTCACTTGTACAGCCGCTTTTCACATTTTCTTTTTTGTCAACATGAAGGCTCAAGTGTTGTGGGCTTTTGGAATTTCCACCCTACAGCCCCACTCCATCATTAAACACCCAGCATGAGCTCATTATCCAGATGGATGCCCCAATTACACCAGTCCATCCCTGCCCATTCCCAGCAGTAGCAGCAGCAGGTTCAGACCACAATTGCAGGTCAGTAAGTGATGTAGGAAACGTCCCTAGGAGCCAAAAGTTTAGTTTCATTTGCTTCACTTTCATCCATTCATTTGTTCATTCGGCAAAGCATTTATTGACAGAGTCAATGTCTGTTTCCAAGATTAAAATGTTCTTTGCTTTTCTGAAGGGACCTACACTTCGTCTAAGTTTTATCAATAACACAGCAACTGATCCTGTCTATGTATCAAAGTACCCAGGGTATTGAAGATCCTAAAAGAAAAAAAAATAGTGAGATGGAAAACTCTAGACATCAGGGCTGCTACACATGGCTCTGTGGGTTGACTGTATAAGCATCCATTACTGGGATCATAATGAGAATGTTGGGAAGGGTTAGGAACCTCACAAGTGGCAAGTGCTGCAGTGTGTCCTAGGTCCAGAGGCTGTCCCCATCTGAGGGGCACAAACCATTCAATTAAGTTGTGAAATAAGGAGTTGTCAACTAAGAATGCTTAATGAAAAACCTTTTTTATACCTGATATTTTTAATTAAAAGAGGCAAAAAAGGAGGGGCCAAAAGGAAATGACTGAGCAATGGAAATGCTTCCCTTTATAAAATTAAAAAGTCTGAAGAATTTAAGCTAAATAAGTACATTAATATGCCTTAAATATATGTAGAAGACTATTTATTGTAACACATTTTAAATTACTAAATCATTAACATATAGGCAAGACTAAATAAATTATGACATCTTATACATGAAAGCCTATGAAGTCATTAAAAAGAGTAGATGTTGCTCTTAGAAGGACAAAGCTCCAAAACATACTGATAAAATAAAAAAAAAATGGAATCAGAATAATATACGTAATGAGATTCTGCTTGTGGTCAAGTTCAGGTAGTACTGTACATGAAGGGATGTTAAAGCACAGGTCATAACAGAACACACAGTCTCTGACAGTGGAGAAACAAACAAAGAATGAACTTCAAGTCTTATGTTGAAATTTGAGTTGTTATAGCATGGCTAATCCACAAACAGTCTCAAATGATAGCAAACTACTTTGGGGATAGGTTATAGACAGCTTAATCTTTATCATGACAAAAATCAAAACCACTGAAAGATAAAACTCCTAATGTAACCTTTCTACTTCAATTACTCAATCAGACAATATATATTGATTGCACACATACACTATGTAAAATACTGCTCTGGGCATTGGAGATCCAACAAAAAGATAGGTAGAGTCCCTGACCTTAGGAAGCATTAGTCCAAGACAGTAAACAAGACATATATTTCAGCAAGATTTTCAGATTATTTTCATATTAAATAATGCAGATAACACAAACATTTGGGCACTGTGGCTAGGGGAGAACTTCTAGTGAAGTTCTTTCTCAGAGAAGTGTGCTGTGCTATGGAGTGTGTTCCCTGCTTATCAAATATTCATACTGCCCAACCATCACTCAACTTAGGTTCCCTCAAACAGAATCCATAAAATAATAATGCTTTACATTCACAGAGGGCTTTACATCGTTCTGAACACTTTCACATACATGGGGTCCTAAGAGATCAGTGACTGTAATGCAGGAGCAAAATAATATAAATTTATCATAAATTGTTTTTTTCCTGCCTGGCACACTTTTCTTCCCTCTTCTACTCAGCTTATGCTATTCCTTTAGTTTGAAGCTTAGATGTCACCTCTTCTAGGCAGCATTCCAGGATAGCTTGAAGCTTCCTACTGTATGCTTCCATTGCTTCCTGTTGCCTCCACCAGGAAGGTGCTGACCATGCTGTCCCTACCTTGTTGTCCACATCCAAGCCAAGGTGCTCAAAAACACCAGGAGTTCCCTGGGTCTAACCACACCTTCAAGGACTGACCTACCAGGAAGGGGAGAATAGGACATCCATATTTTTAAGCAATGGAGGCATGGATTGTGTCTGTTTATATTTTAACACCAGAGTCCCAACAGCTTCTCAATGTACCTGGAACACTGGTAGTGCCTCTACCAGTGCTTGTTTCTCTATCCATTGGATTTTTTCAGCAAATATTTACTGGGTACCTTTTATAATGCTATTGAATGGCAAAATAACCAAGTATTGATGTTGACATAACTTTCAATCATTTGCTACCTAAAGCACATTGTAAAATCCAACTGGTACATGGGACCCTGTGTGGATCAGGAAAGACCAACCAAGATTTGGGAGTTTTTGCAATGTTCATTAGATGCTTTTAGGATGCCAGCAGGGAGCTCCAACTGTTCAGCTATAATTTGAGATCAGATAAAGAGGGAGCCTGGTGCAGAGTGAGGGGCAAGGCACCTCTGTTCAACATAAGGGTTCAGTCTTCAAGACAGAAGGATGTTATAATGGGTTCCCATGGGTTCCCCCCACCCCTGCTTCTTCTTCTCTCTCTCTCTCTCTCTCTCTCTCTCTCTCTCTCTCTCTCTCTCTCTCCTCCTTAGGCATTTTAGGTAAGTTCCTTAAAATATACTTCTTAACAGTAGAGGACATTTTTCTTATATTCCAAAGAGTCAATCCCCTCGGTACAAAAGGTAGGTGGTGATGGTTTGCTGAGCCCTCAGTTGATAGCAAAAAGCAAAGATATAGTTTAAAAACTGGTTTTTGCTCTCTTTCATAAGAGAAGTTTCTTGCCAAACTTATATGGATTCTACCATGGCCAGAAACACCCTTTCTTACCTGTTCCTGCCTGTACTTTGATTTTTAAGCATTCTTCTCTCTTTCTTGCTTATCACATTTTAGCTATGCTCTATAAGGAGCTGGCAAACACATGTGGCTACAGAACTCTTGTACCATGGCTATCCCAAACTGAGATGAACTGGAAATGTGAAATACAAAGCAGATTTCAAAGACTGACTACCAGAAAAGCAGAAAGTAGAAAAATCTCCTGTATTTTTTACATTGTCTATAAGTTGAACTAACACTATTTTGTACATAATGTTTTCTTAAGATATGTAATTAAAATTGATTTTACTTTTTCCCCCTCATATCTATAAGAAAAGTTAAAAATAGCACAAGTGATCTGTACAGCATTTTTAACAGACAGAGCAATGGTATATGGACTATAATCTTCATTTCTTTATTATGACTTGTTTTGTCTTGTTTTCACCTGTATGAATCTCTTTCCCATGCTTGTTATGCCTGACTGCTATTCACTCTTCTGAATTCTGCTTATATAGAAGCTCTAAGGCAAGTCCTGGTGAATGCATATGTGTTTTCAACCTGCAGCCAGGCTAGCCAAAAATGTTTAAAAGAAGAATCAGAGCTGCTTGCCATGAGTTGAGCCCTGGGCTCCCAGAAGCTGAGTCTCCAATAACAATAAAAATAGTAATAATGAGGGGATGGGTGAAAAAAGAAGTGGGGCACCTTTGATGAGAAACATGAGATGCAAAGGGAAACAAAGGCAGAGAAGAAGCAGCTAAGAATGTCACTGAACCTTACTTGGTCTGACCACTGCAGAAAGTTGTTCCCATATAGGTCAACACTCTTGCTCTAACAGAAATAAATCAACATGTCTTCAGACATTTTACCTCCGATTTTTCATTTCAGGAGACATTCATATTTAGAATTGCCAGAAAATAATCCTCCAAGATGATTTGTTGTTAATGTTTGAAGACACAAGGTAAAGGTTCCAGTTAGATGGTTATTATCATCTTTTCTAAATCTTTTGGCCTATACTAACAAAACAACAAGACAAAAAAGCCAACCTAGCCAACAGAAACAAAATACCATCACCATCAATAACAAAAACAGGGGCACTTCAAAGTTCTTGCATGCTTGTTTTTGTGCTAGGCACTAATCTATACAATTTATATATTTACTCAATATTTCCAGTAACTCTTAGAGATTGTCACTGTTATCTCCATTTTATACACAGACACACTGGGGACTCTTGCTCAATGTCATAGAGCTAGGAAGCGGATGAACAAGGATTGAAACCCAGGCAATCTGGATCTCTAGTCTGTGCTATTTACCCCACATCATCTTGCCCAATTTTAAGCTCATGATCAATGTGCACTGAACAGATAACTGCATTATACTACTAAATACAAGAGAACACAGAGAAGTTGTGGTTTCTTATAAGTTCATGAAAGAAAAATCCCAATTTCTATCAACCTGGGTTGAAATTAGGTCTTCTTTTCTATTGGGGAAATTTCTGCAGGTGTGAGCAATTAAAAATTAAATATTAATTATTATACTAACTATCAAAGTTTCTTGATATTTATTCTCCTACCACTTTCACTTCTGATATTCAATTACCCTCTTTCTACTTGGCTCATCTCACTTCCCTGGAAGACCTTCTCCTGGAAACTTGGCTGCTCTCACTAGCCTTCAGTTGGTTGAGTGGGCTTATTTACTGATGCCACTGAATCTCACCTCTTAGAACAGCTGACACATCCCTTCCCTTACAATGGTATGCATTTTGGCAAACTTAGCCCTAATTTATTTTGGTTAGAGCCAAGGATTAATCTAACATGCTAGTTAGTTTCAGCTCCTCTGAAATGTCACCATTTGGAATGTGGCTAGTGGAATGACAAAAACTTAACAAGATTTGGAAACAGGGTCCCTATGACCAGAAACAGCTTAGGATGTATTTCTCATATGCAGGAAACAAAGGCAAATTTTTACGAGAGCTGATGGGTTATCCGGAAATAGCAGGTTATCTGGAAATAGCAGATTGCTTATTGACAGAACCACTGGAATAACCAACCACTAAAAACAATTGATGTAGAAACTTCAGATGGTCTTTGCAAAGAATTCCAACTGTGGTAAAACTTAAAACACACACACACACACACACACACACACACACACACACAAAAAAAAAAAAAAAAAACTCCCTCCATTAAAAGTGGGAAGCTCCTTTAAAATGCTAGGCCTAAGTCATACAGCATAAACAGGTATGAAAGAAGAGCTCCTCAGTCAAGATGCACAAATGTAAGCAGCAGCAGAAAGAACACTGAACCAGGAGTCTGACAAAGGTACTATGACCTGGCACTAGTCACTTAAAAAGTTCTTATTCATATAATCAAACTCCATCAATCCAATTAAATTTAATTCAATATTATTCAAGTGGTTTGCCTAAAATGGCATTTCTCAAAGCAGTGATTTAACAAATTTGGGTTAAATGTTAAACTAATGTCTTTACCATGAACCTTCTGAGACACTAATTTTCTAAATTATATTGTAAAACTCTGAGTGGGATATTTTCCAAATTCATCTGACCAAAGATTCCTTTCACCATGAACAATCTTGTAGGACTGATATTCTCTAGAGCACATGGTCACATATTATTCAAGATACAGAGATGATAAAAGAACAGTTCCCTTGGGTTCTTGTCTTGAGGCTTGTCATTCTCATGAAGTGAGGTACATGCCCTTCCTTTACTGTATATGCCACCCCTTGACTCTTTAAATAATGTCCCATTTTTGTTTTTAAGATAGCTTAGTGATGACTGTCTGCAAGCAAAATATCTTAACTAAGAAAATCATGCATGCATGTGTAGAATGGACACTACTAATTTGTTTATATGTACAATGGTCACTTGTACTGAAACAAAAGTGCCACATAAACATGATTGTCAGTTGCCACAGAAGATTCTCATTCCCTGAGATGAAGTATTTTCATATGTCAAGATGCAATCATCTCACATAAAGAAAGCCATTAAGAAATACAATTACTACAGGAAACAAAGACCTTTTCTAGGAGAACAGACATCATCGGTTTCATTAAATGCTGTTCTCTGTTTCATGTTCACCTTCTTCCACTTGAAAATGAAAGTGACGTTATTTCCAAGTGACCTTTTAAAAAGTCCAAACATCAAGCACCATAAATATTAAAAATATTCAGAATGAATTCCAGTACTATAATATTGAGTTGGATATGCCTGAAACTCAGAAAAGCTTATTTCTCTTCCTTTAAATAGCCAAGCTAGAAAATGATTCATATTTTCTTCATAGACTCTCATTATATGTTCTTTGTGGAAGAAGGTTTGTGTGTTTGTGTGTGTGTTTCTGTGTGTGTGTGTTTAAACAAGTCACACCATGGGGTAATAAGGTTGAACCAAAAGCTTTCAGAAGAATTTGCTGTTTATAGATATTCTCTTCCTTATTCCCCTTCCTCCCTCTTCTTCCTTTACCTCCTCTTTTTTTTGGGGGGGGGGCAAGGATCAGCAGCAAATTGAGATTAGCAATGCATAAGTGTGTAGGAAGACACAGATTAGGAGCTCTTATGTCACATAAAAGACTAATAGTAATCATACTTTGAGATGGTAGCATAGCTACCAAGGATTCCTACTAGTAAATTAATTATATTCAAAATTAACTTTGAACAGAGTAAAAAAAGAAACATGATTGAAACCATTAAAACTATCCTGATCATGAGAAAAAAAAAATTAAACATTAAATTTTACTACTAAATCAAACACAAAATGTAAAACAGTCACAAAAATGATACATGGTTGAAATATGGGAAGAAAATTAATTTCTTCTTCTTTCCTTTATAAGAATACCTGAAGATGATTTAAGGCAAAAAGTTAAGCTGATATTTTGTGGTCTTTGGTGAGTTTTTCAGCGCTGGTGATTTATTCATAATAAATAACAGATTAAATAAGAGGGAAAAAATGGTAGACAGAGAAATGCATTTTCCCATAGAATAAAAATAATGCATTGAAAATAGAAGTGTTGGCAGAAAATAATGACAATTAAAAATCATTCAAGGACCTCAGAGTATCTCTTTCCAGCAGAAAGAGAGCAACTTATAAGGACTTATTAAAGGATTAAGGGCATCATCACAAATTAAAGTTTGTCTACAAAAACTGAAAGATGTAAAAATAAACCTAGATGGTTTGTGTGTACACACATTTATGCCTGTGTTTCCTAGCCCTACCACTGAGAGGCTAAAATGCAATGATACCCTCCTACAGAGGAGCATACCTGATGTCTACATATTCATTTCTCAATCTGATGAAAGCAACCAGAGCCCCTTGAAGAAATTGCTGACCCAAGAAATGGAAAGAGAAGGAACAAGATAAACTTAGACTATCTTATGATGACAGAGACTACAAAATGTCTGGGAAAAAAATCATGGGGGCAGGGCAAAAGGCTAAAAGGCCAACAAGAAAGGTCTCCTCTGGCTAAATTGGAGAAAAATTAAGCAACAGAATGATGACAAAAATTGATGATAATTTATAGAATAAAATAAATCTTAGGTTTTATACTGATACAAATAAATGAATCAACAAAAATGGGAGAAAGATTACCAAGAGCATACATGTAGGAGGAACAGTTCCAGACAACGTAAGTTAGTAAAATTATATTGTATTAAGGAATTTTGTTATTATTTTATCTGTTCTTGTCACAAAAGAAATAACTATATTAAATAATAGAAATGTTAACTTTCTTCACAGTAATAACCGTTTTATTATCTGTAAGTTTTCCATATATCATGTTGTAACCCTCAAATATACAAAATCTAATTTACATTTAGAAAAGGAGGGAGGAGAGAAGGTTCTTCCTTACAGTTGAATTTTAAGTAATAAATAAAGAGTGATTAAATTAGAAAATCAATATTTGGCAGTCACTACAATAGCAACTGTTTCAGGTAACAGGTGTTAGTGAATACTTCAAAAAAGAGGGCAAATTATTAAAAAGGACATTTAATAAATACTGGAGAAGATGTGGAGAAAAAGGATGATGTTTACACTGTTTATGTGGCTGTACAATAATACACCCACTATGGAAATAACTATGGAGGTTCCTCAAAAGACTAGGAATAGAACCACCACTATATGACCCAACTATACCACTCTTAGGAATTTTCCCTAAAGAATTAAAGTCAGCTTACCATAGCTATACATCCAAACCCATGTTTAGCAGCACAATTCACAAGAGCCAAACTAAAGAAGCAGCCTAGTTGTCTATCAATGGATGAATGAATAAAGAAAATGTGATCTCTCTCTCTCTCTCACTCACCCCACTGTGTGTGTGTGTGTGTGTGTGTGTGTGTGTGTGTGTGTGTGTCAATATACCTATAGGGATTTTCATAAAAATCAAAGACGAACAGAGTAGGGAAAAGGGACCAAGGATAGGGAAGAGGGAGGCAGGGAAATATTGGCAAACAATATTAATCAAATTATGTTATTATATTGTGTCCATATACAAATACAACATTTTTTTCAAATATATACAAATATAATTAATGCACTAATAAAAATATGGGATATATATGTATTATATGTGATATATGCACATATATATGCATATAGATACACACACATATAATCTGTGTTCAAGTTGTATAAAAAGTAATAAAAATAAAATAGGGCAATGCAACTATGGGCATTACTATTGCAGGCAGTTGGGGAGAACTGGAAGTCTCTTGCAGGATGCAGATAATACTGCTCTGCAGAAGGAACAGAGAAAAGGTTTCTCACATCTGCTTTTAAATGGGACCTGTTAAATTTCTGAACAATCACATTACATGTTCCATAGGGGTGGATGAAAGCTGTGAGTAGGGGCTTCTTTAGAAAAGGGGTTGATTTTTCACTCTTACAGAAGACTCCAATAAATATAGTCCTTCCCTTTGCAGATCCTCCCTCTGCTCCCTGCTCCTCCAGCTGCTCCTGGTCCCAGCCCTCCACCATCTTTCTCCTCCCTCCTTTTTGCTTCCAGTCACTCCTTTCACACCCCTCTCCTGAGAACCCTTCCTCCCCCCTTTCTAATTTTTCCTTGATTTTTTTTTGAAAAAAAAAATTAATTCCAAATGAACAAAAAAGATGTGTAGGAAGAAAATAAGTGGTGAGTTTTTAGTTTCATCAGCAACTGCCAAGTTTTCAGTGTTTACTCTGACTCATGCTAACTTCCTGGCTAACCAGAAACCCTAGTCCTTGTCAAAGCCCAAATGATTCATGTGAATAGTAAAAAATGGATGAGGGGAGGGTCATGAATTTTTATCACTTGTGACCTCTACAAAAGTGTCCAAGAATGTTAAACAGAATTATACTATTAAAAAGTTACTGTAGAAATGACTTTTTCCTTCCCAATGTGTTTTAAATATTGTAAATTATCATTTACTGTCATTATTTTATTGAATAATCTTGATAACTCAATCCAGGTTAACTTCCAATATTTAATTTTAAAAGAAGGAAAACACTTCTATCTCAATGTGATTCTCCACCATTTTAAAGTTCAAAATGTGGATTAGTAAAAATTAAAAATAAAAATAACACAAGTAATAGAGGATTGAAACTTAACTAAATACACATACACAAATATACATAAATACATGCACATGTATATACATAAAATTACATATATATACACATATATAACTACAAAGTATATATAATACATAATTACATATACATATGTATATGTGTGCCCATATTTATGTGAAGGTAGCTGTGGATACTTTCCTGAGGTACTATCTGTGAATTTTAGAAAGAAAAAAATAATAGCAAAATCTGCTTTCCAACAATGCTTATGATTAAGGATTGTGTTTGGGGGTATGAGGTCATTTGTTAGAATAGGAAAAAAGCTGCAAGACAGTTCAAATTCAAAAGAAATAGATTCCAAATCAACTCACTAAACACAAAACCATTTTGACATGGACCTAGTTTTAGGTAAATAAAATATCTGCATAAGAGATCCTTATAAGTGTCTTTACCTGCTAGTAAGAATCAATTGAGCCTAATGCTCTTCATTGTAATAAGGCTCTGATTAAAAAACTTCTGGCTAATCATTAATATCTTCAAGGAGATGCCAGCATATTCTATCCAAATATTAACAGTAGATGGATTCCAACTGGGAAATTCAGGACTGTACACTTCCTATATTATCCTATTTAACTGAATGGTAAGAATAAATATGGGCTCTGGTGTAACTATGCTGTGATTTACTAATATCTTGTACCAAACTAAGAAAATGCCATTTAAACAAACAGAGATGGGTGTGGAGGGGCTATGTGGATACCTGTGCGAGACATATAAACAGAATCCTATTTAGAGAAACTGCAGTAATAACAACTACACATGCCAGGTATCTTCTCTGTCTTTTTTTCCAGTTACCTGAATCACTTGTCAAAAGCTTGCCAAAAGAAAAAAATACCCTAATATACACAGTAACTAAGTGATTTTAATGCCTCAACAAACTGGCTCAGTCCACTGCATCATCTCTGGTATTAGAGCCTGCCTGGGCCCACAGAACAGAGATGGACTGGTACCTCATAACCCATACAAGGAATCAGAAAACTTTAAGAGCTAGAGAGCACATATTTGACATTTTTCAAAACTTATGGTCTCTGAGTACACAACTCAATTTTGCCATTACAGCATGAAAATCATTACAGACAATGCATAAATGAATACTTATGGTTATGTTCCAATAAAGTTTTATTTACAAACACAGGTAGTGGGCTAGATTTGGTTCTCAGACTATTTTACACCAACCCCAGCACAAATCATCCTTAGGCGCAAGGTAAAAAGCTACTAATAATAAAAAGGCTGAGCTCTGATGTACTACTATCAGTAAGCTCCTGTCTCTCAGCATCAATTTAACTCTGTGGTCCTCTTTGTGATAACCAGAGGTTGAAAAAAAATCACATTTTTATAGCATTTAAAAAAAATCAAACAAATAAAATAATAACATTGCATTAATAGGTTTGTAACATTATATAAAAGATAATGGGCTAGCATCTACCCCTAATCTGACAATGTTAAAACTGAAATGATCCTGAATCTAAATTTTTTTGAGCAGAGATATAACACTCAAAAAGTGTCAATTTGGGGACATCTCAGATTTTTAATTTTTGGGTTAGGAATGCTCAACCAGCAAAATCTATGCAAATATTCCAAAGTACTTTACTCTCAAACTTAAACAGTCCTGGCCATATACATTTTGGAAAAGGAATATTCAATCTGCACTAAGATTCCAGGACTTACTTCTGCAAAATGGAATTAGGAATGGAAAGGAAAAAATAACTTTGTCATTTTTAGATTCTTTTGTAGCCTTTGAATTTGTTAATATGAGCAAATAAAGGTTTTTTATATTAAAATATGGGGAAAATCAGATTATGGTTTTATAAGTGCCAGAAGCCTTTCATTAACTCATTTCCTCTAGTTCCCACATAAGTTTTTTATGGTTAAGCAATCACTCATTCATTCATTCCATACCTAGAGTAGACACTAAACTATGTGGGGAATTCATGGAATGTAGGATGTAGGTAGGATAAAAGGCACTACTGAAACAATTAGAATTTCAACATTCGGAGTATATATAATAAAATTCTTATACTAAATTATTTATTGAATGCCATACCCATTTTACTGGAATATAAAATCTGTGTTAGTGAATATAGAAATATGACATATGGAAGGATGATTGGCATTAACATGTGAGGAGATTAGACTCAGTATATAGGTATGACGCACATTACATACCATCTACCTACAATTTTCTTGAAGTAATTATGGACACACAATCACAACAGCTGTTTTAAAGAGACTTGGATAGAGATTCCGTCATGTGAGGCATTAAGGGGTCCTCCTTGGCTAACTTTCTACATAGATCCTAATGATTCTGGATGTCATGATCTTACTCCTATATTTCAGGCCTCTCCTTTTAGAACCCTCACTTCTGAGAGAATAAAGGCAGGGACCATGTATTCTCTTCTATGAGATGGAAGTTCTATTTTTTGAGTTATCTACCCAACACCTTCTTTGGAATTGGTTGGACCTTTTCAAAGGGATAGATTCCCTACAGCCATGTTTGTGTAATATAACATTGGGTTTGGACAGTTGATGCCAGATGGAACAGTATTTCCTCCTCAGATATTTAAAACAAGGGAAGAAAATAAAGTGGTCTGAATTTTTCAACACGTTAACTCAAAGGAGGGAGCCAAAGGCCCTACGAGAGAAAATAATAGTTCAAACATGCAGAGAGAAGATGAAAAGATCATTTTGTCCATGTCTGCATGAGTTTTGAGGTTTAGGTTCTTTTAAAGGCCCTGCTACATTTTTTCCTTGGGCTTACATTAGGTACCAGTATATATTTACCTTAAATAAATATTTATTTTTCTAGATGGCCTCGAGTCATAAATCCAAATAATAAAGCAAGGTCTTGACAACCCACCCTGGAAAAAATGAGTCTCATCATATTATAGAAGAGGTGAAAGGCTTATCCAATTTCTTGAGTCCTTTCTGTTACAACCAAAAAAAAAAAAAAAAAAACCCTGAGAACAGGTAATTTATAAATAATAGAAATTTGTTTCTCTAAGTTCTAGAAGCTGAGAAATCAAAGACCTATGTGTATGTGCTGAATTAAATGTTTGATGAAGGCCTTCTTCTGCTTTAATGATGTATATCTATCCAAGGAAATGGATAAACTGGGACCTCATATGGCACAGAGCAAAAAGCAAAAAAGAGGGAGCCTGACTAGTTTCCTTCAGCCCCTTTATGAAGAATAATAATCCACTCCAAAAGGCAGAGTCCTCAGGACCTAAAATCACTTCTCAAAGGTCATATTCCCTAATACTGTTGCACTGGGATTACATTTCAACACGCATTTGTAAGGGGACACAAATATCAAACCACAGCAGTCAATAAATGAAAGGTTGACAACATGCACACAAATGGTTGCAAAAGAATAATTCTCATAGCTTACTGTGTGCAAGCACTTCTATCACTAGTTGACATATATGAACTATGAATTTTTCTTCTTTTTATAAATGATGAATTATTTTGTTTTGTGGTGCTAGGGTTCAAGCTCAGGGTCTTCTTCATTCTAGAATAACTCTATATCATTGAACCACATCCTCAGTCCTTAACAATTAATTCTTATTGCAAAGAAATGTGTCCCTTCTTGACCTAGAACCCAAATATCACCTTTGAAAAGGAGAATGTGACTGACTGCAATAGCACACACCTGTAATCCCAGTGATTCAGGAGGCTGAGACAGGAGGATCTCAAAATCAAAGCCAACCTCAGCAATGTAGGGAGGCCCTAAGCAACTGAGACCCTGTGTCAAAATAAACAATATAAAAGGCTGGGGATGAGGCTTAGTGGTAAATCACACCTGGGTTAAATCCCCAGTATTAAAAAAAATAGGAGAATGTGACCATGGACTGACAAACACACATAAGATCTATAAGGTATTGCAGAATTTAATTCTCAAAGCCAAGTTAACCCTTCATTAACTACCCAGCCAAAGAGAATGCCTGAAAATCTGAAAAAATCAATCTGTAATTTATTTTCTGCAAAAATGCCATCCCCCTCTTCACAGGAGAAATCATTTTCAGACCCTGGTACAGCTTGGGGATGGAAAATAAGCCCTAATGAGTTCAAAAGTCAGTAATGACTGTGTTAATTCAATGGCTCATTTGTTAGAAAGTCAGTCTCTCTTCTTCAAAGGAAAAACAGGATTATCCAGTGAGTTAGGAGAATTTTCTTTACATGATTGATAGGAACAAAAAGTAATCACCTTTGAAGTGCCACAACACATTATACCTCTCCAGTGTTCTCTTTCTTCTTCTGACACCCATGAGTAATAGAAGGGAAAGAGCCTCTTCGAGTGACCAATGAAGTGAAGTGACAATCCTGGTTTTGCTATCTACCAACAGAGTGACATGCTGGGGTCTTGGATAGATGAGAGATCATGTGTGAGAAAGGTGTGTCTTTGATGGGCGGCTCTGATTCTTGATTCAGAGGATATGTGCTGCCAATCAAACCACAAAGGCTTTGGGTAAAACAGATGTGAGAAACAAGCATTCTGGCTTCTTAGAAGCCATGGCCTACCAACATACTGTGAGAAGAACAGCTTTCTGAACCTGATGCTCAGGGTAAAGTCCTTAAGACATAACTGAAGGAAATCAATGAGCCAAGCATGATTGAAAAGGTAAAACATGATAGGAATGATTTAAAAATATAATCTAATCATTTATAAGGACTGATTAATCGTGCAGTCCAGAATGGCAAACCTCTTGGCTCCAGTTCACTAATGCAGACATAGATAGCTCTTCCTTGGGAAGTCAATGCTCTACAGCTCCTCACCTTATGAAGCTGTTTTGGTAAATGCAAACTATTCAACAGAGATAGTGTTGAGGGCTCACAGGCCTAAAGAAGCAGGAAGGATTAGGAAAGCAAAACTTTTTATTCTCAAATACTCTCTCTCTCTCTCTGAACTTTGCTAAAGTTCTTACATTAGTTCATTTTATTTTGTCCTAACAAAATACAATCTTGGGTCCCATAATGATATAGTACATTCTGAGACATGTGTTGAGGTGAGTCCATTGTTGTGTGAACATCATAGAGTGTACTTGCCCAAATCAATGATGGCTACATTACTAGGCAATTTAATCTTGGAACATTCCAGAACAGTATTACATGGCACATGATTTTGCCAAAGATTGGATAATTTATAATGAACATAAATTTATTTGCCTTACAATTTGGAGGCTAAGAGGGCCAACATAAGAGTTCTCTGGGGAGGGGATTCTTGCTGCATCAAATCATGGTAAAAGGCATAGAATATGCAAGAAACACATGAGGATCAGAACACACTTTTACAATAAACACGTTTTGAGAAAAAGGCTTTAATCCATTCATGAGGGCAGAGCCCCCATGACCTAGCCACCTGTCAACACTATTGCCTTGGGGATTAACCTTTTAATACATGACATTTGGGGGAAATATTCAAATCATAGTACCCATCTCATCTTCTGATCTGATGGATTTAAAAAATGCTTTGAGGATAGATTAATAGAAAGCACATTACTTTGCCTTTTTGCTTTTGTGTGTGTGGTGCTGGAGACTGAATTTAGGGCCTTGTGCATTCTACCAGTGAGCCGTACCCACAATCCAGGAAAGGATTTTGTTTTTTATAAGAAAGTGAAAATCTTTCTGTAGTTGTTGTCAAAATTTCACTTAAATGCCCCTGGCCAGATTCTAGAATCTAATTTCCAATGAACAAATGGCTATAATTTATTTGTTCCTGGGGTGATCAGGAGTTGGGTAAGGAAGGGAGTACTACATGTGATTTAGCATAGAACATTCCTCTCTGAGGCCTCCCATGTACTAAAGAGAATTGAGTTGCTTTGTATATTAACCATGGTCCCTCCAACCTGCCTACCAAGTTAGCATCTGCCCTTGGGTAACTATTACTCACAATCCCCAACATTGGTGACTTACATAAATGGCAAAGGTATGTCAAAGAAAACTACAATGAAAAAATGTCCATAAATACACATGGAATCAAATAAAAGTCATTCTTGTCAGAAGCTATGCCCAGGAAGCAGTAGATGTTCAATACATTACTGTTAGATGAATACAAATGAGTAAGTGTTTACACAGTATATTTGTTTCATAAATGTGATTAGTTTACACTAATTTAATTATTTCTACTTGGTGCCATGTGAGTTTTGATGCATAAATATCTACAGCCAACATTGCCTCAGAATATAAGTCAACCTTTCCACTTGATTAACTCAAAGATGGTGATCTGTTCCAAAAAAAGACTGGACGGGATTGAGAGAGAAAGTGACAATATCAATGTGATACTTTAAGAATGATGTAAAAGAATTTAGTGTAATGGTTTGAGTACACACAATTTCCACACGGAGGCCTGACTTCAAACTAAAATCACTGTAAAATGTAGCAACATTGCTATATGAATTGAATTCAGAGGTGCTTTTCTTTATGTCTGAAACCAAGGATGATTTAATTAAAAGAAAAATTAACAAGAAACTATCAGAAAAATATTAAAATAATCAAAGGGGATGGAAAGGAGAGCCCAAACTAGCAAATTCATCTCAAGTCCAACAAGATGAACCTAGAAGTCTGACTAGCAGGAAGAGCAAAATAAAAATAAAAACAATGATAGTAACATGTACTATGAGCAAAAGAACTTTGTAAGTAAATAAAAATATGGGTACTCAGAGTGAGAATAACTGATCACAACTAATTTTCTCATATAATCTCAGGGATCAGGGAGGATAAAATAAATCATGCTCTGTTCCAGTGGGAGTGGTAGCTAGAGTCCTCCAGTGGAGTCACTCAGACCTCTTCTCCTTCCTTCTTCCCCCTTGAGACCCCTTGCAATTACACTGGGCTCACCTGAGTAGTCCAAGGTAATATTCCTATTATCTTGAGCAACCTCAATTTCATCTACAACCTCAATTCCACATTTAATGTAAGAAAACATATTCATAGTTCCCAGGGATTAGGACCCAGACATCTCTGGGAGGAGAGCAGTATTCTGTACTATCTGCTCTCATCTGCTTCAAAGCTTCATGTTTATTAAAAAAAAAAAAAAATCCAGCTCCAACTACTGCAAGAACCAGGATATTCACTTATTTTTGCAAACTCTGTATGTTTACAGGGTGAGAATCACACCCATTTTGCTCAGCAGAGCTGAATAGATGGCTTTCAGCTGCTCTCCCAAACCAGAAAACCCCAAATAATCATACTGAGGATTGGCAATGAGAAACACAATACAGACTTCACAAACATCTTGACTAACCCAGAGCACAGTTTCTAAAGGAGGATACCCACTAGTAGCATTTTCCTTATCTTAAGCTCTCAAGCATTTACTTACGTTTTGTATATTTTGAAAATGATGTCTAATGAGTTTTATTGCTATCGGCTGTCTAGACATTTATGATAAATTAAAACCCTATTACATGTGAAGGTATCAAAACAATAGCAGATCTGCCTTCCACTGAATATATTTTAGAATGACAGCTCTGTTTCATCCAACTTCCTCTACAAGAACAGCTCATCAAACTCACAGTTCTAGTGACAAAGCCCACCTATTTTTGTCACACCTTAAAAAAAAAAAAGTGCCCGTACATGCAGTGCATCTGGAACAGAAATGAAATTAGATACAAAAATATCAAGGCATCAGCCTCCCAAATCCATTTCCTTGTTCCCTCTCCACAGACACCCTAATTGAAGGTGGCACTGCAAGGTTAAATCCAGGTTCTGACAGCATCTGGAGTCAGACACCTGTCAAAATGTAATAAGACTCCTGTGAAAAGGAAGTGCATGCCAAAGCCACATCACATTTCCCTCCATTGTGATTCCTAACTTGGAATACTCCTTTTACTGAGTGAACAGAGTGGTAGCTGGGTGCCACTCATGTTGCACCACCAGTGCAGGTAACGAAGAGCAATGGAGAAAAATGGCACCTAAGAAAGAAGCAGCAGGAAGCCCAAAGTGGTGCAAGTTCACCAAATGATTATGAGCATGAAAGGATGGCTGTAAACACGCTTAAATTTCAGGATTCAGCCCTAGAGTCTTGATCCCAATTAGAGGCAGGGAATTATTTTTTATTATCTGTTTTACATAATTAAGGGGCAGTAGCTTTCATGCAGATGAGTACTTTGAATGCGTGTAACACCAAATGGGCTTCATTAGCTTAGCTGGGAAATTATGAAGTAGGAAGTAAAAAAGCTGCAAGGAGAAGGCTTATCTTCAAAAAGGTCTGAAACAGGGTGTACTGATAGGCAACCGGGAGGATGGTACATTTTATACATCACCTTGGAGGCAAAACTTCTAAAGTTCTTGATAGCTTTGAAAGCAGTGGCACACATCCCATTTAAACCCCAAATGAGAAGAAGAGGTGGTATGTGGAAGGCTCTGTAGAAATTCTTGAAGTATTTCCCAAATATTTGTAGGTTTCACCAAGCCTTTCTCTATTTGTACTAAATATTTTCTCTATTGTTTTCCAATTGCTTCCCTTCATTTCCCTCCCATGTGCATTTTAAAGGAAGCCAGAGAGCTTAAAATGTGGCTAAATATAACACCATACAAAGCAAACACTGAATCAAACCTCAAGAAATTATTTTGGATGCATATTCTTCCTCTTCTGATTAGGAAACTGCATATTACAAGTGAGTCTTGCTCAGGAGAAAAGCTATTTGTTTACAGGAAGGCCAAGCACACAGAGGGAAATCTCAGACTACAGATACCAAATCCAATTCTCTCCTCAGCTATTTCAATACAGATGTTTTCTAGATAATCAGCCTTGTGTGCATGTTGAAGAATCAAAGATAAATCTCTCATGGGCTGAGAAAGGCAGAAATCATGGCTTGTCAGTTCTGCAAAGGCCCACTTGAGCTAGGTAATCTGGTGCAAGTACCTTATTTTAAAAATTGAAAGTCAAGTCCAGCAGAAGTTTACTGATTTTGTTCAAAATATAACTGAGTCATCACTACAGTCTCGATTATGTCCTAGGGCACTTGCCTCCCACTCTGGCTTCTTTTATATTTCCTCCAAGCTACTTCCCTAGGCAGCTGACTTCAGGAAGAAGGAAGAATAAGATGACCAGGGATTATATATACACCTGGAAGGAATCATGTACTTGTCAGTTTATTTTCTACATATCTTTTTTTCTCACTGACAGTCCAGTGGCAGGTTTCTGTTTGTTTCTGTGTTTCTCCCTTCCTTTCCCCAATTCAAACTGAAGCAGATATGCTGATCCAGAAATAAAGTGCTGGCTAAATTCAGAGTACAATATTTCATAGTCTGTTTATCAAGCGAATGGTTTTAGACCCCAGAGACTAGGATAGCTCAGGGTGAGGAAGGATCAGGAGAACACTAGAGGGTATGATTTTACGGTAGAGAAACAATGGAAGAACTTGAGTAATTAAAGAGTTATAACCTCCATCTAGAGGACCAGGTGGCTAGGAAAAAGATTGCCCAAATATCAAATGAGGAACCCCATTGGCAACCACCCCCAAACCTCAGTCAGTTACCATACTCAAATAAGACTGGGTTATCTCCTATACATAACCCAACATCTTATG
Organism: Callospermophilus lateralis; assembly: GCF_048772815.1. NCBI lineage: Eukaryota > Metazoa > Chordata > Mammalia > Rodentia > Sciuridae > Callospermophilus > Callospermophilus lateralis. Next base: position 88,753,861 of record NC_135315.1, on the reverse strand, counting down.
GTCTTGGAAATTGACCAGTCCTCCAAAAGGAGGGTGAATAATGTACACAGAACCTTATGAAGAAGAAGTCTGTTCCTGGTCTGAAGAGAATGAGTTAGGAATTGCCCTAGGATCCCAGGGTGGCAATACACAAAGGGCACACCAATCTTCTTATTAACATTGTGCTCATTGGGCAACTATCTAGCTCCTGTTTCCTAGGACAGCCTCAAATGTATATTCTATTAACTCACCACTTGTTATCTCACCTGATCACATACTTCTCCTGAGTAATATGAAAGAATGGTCCCACCACATAGTGGAATGATTAGATCTGTCTACTGACTCTAGTGCTTAGGGCCCCAGAGGTACCAGTGCAACTGCCCTTGTCTTCTCATCTCATCTCACACTGTGCCTAAAATCCAATGGTGCAATCAAACAGGAATCATGTGCTGCTATTGCTCATGCAGATTTTCCAACCTGGAAGGCTCTCCCTTCCCCTCTACCTCTTGATAATTTATCTATCTATCATTTAAGAACATTTAACACCTGAAATGATTCACAAATTGAAAGACCTCGGAGAGGAAATACCTGGCACTGCAGGTATTCTAGGAGAAGTGTCAGACAGCATCATGTTAACACTGTATCAGATAAAATTGGGCTAGAACAATAAAAACAATGATAGCTATCATGGTACCTGGAACTGCATGATGCACATATTATATGTTTACTCTCATAAGCACACCAGGAGAGAGAGATAATAATGTTCATTTTACAGATGAGACCTAGGAGGGTGAAGGGACATGTCCAAGATCACTCAAGGGGATTCTGACCAAAGCAATAAGGATTTTTTAGACAGCAGTTAACATGCAGCTTCTATGCCTCCAGTGATCCTACTAACACTGGAATTCTGAAACTTTATGCTATCATTCCTCCCTGGATTCCTTTATGAATGCTTCATTAGGACCCAACCCTTCCTTCCATCCAAGTTATCTCATTGGCCTCACCTGACAGAATTGCATATTTATCTCACGCCAACAACTACGAGGAAATCTCATAGAAAGTAGGAGCTCTGCCTCATCTCCCCAGAGAGTGCCTCAAATGCAGAAGATGCAAAAGTTTATTTGTTGAATGAGAATCTTTCCAGCGCTTCACACAACAGCAGAACTCTATGACTAGTAGTTGTGTTTGTTGAAAATGCTGCTTGAATAAACATCAAAAGCAAAAAATTGAGGTTTCTCACAATAACAGATCTGAGACCCCTCTCTTTTCTCAGGGTGCTGCCTCAGCCTTAACAAGCAGCCCAAGTGGACTGTCAGGTACAGGGTCAAACTGCAAAGCTTGACCAAGCAGTGTGGTTATAACTCATTGTTTGAAACTGTGAAATTCTTCACCAGTACGATGTGCAAACAAAATCACTTGATTTGGCTTTTGGACAAATCCAGAATAATGTTATTTGTTAAAAAATATAAACAACAGCAACAACAACAAACTAGGTTTGTGTCTTCATGGGAACCTTCCTGCCTTACCACACAGACCTTGACTTTGAGTGGATCCAGCCCCACCACTCCAGGGTTCCCACCACTGGTGTTTCATCTAAAACAATGCAAATCACTGGGATTATTTTGTCTTGGGACAGAAGGGACTGGGAGGACGAAGTTTAACTTAACATTGAAATGCAACCATTCTACAATGACTTCATAAAGTCATGTTTTTTTTTCTTATCCTTAAAACTAAAAGGTAGAATCATAGTTGAGATACACCACCAGCCATGCCAAGGAGACAAAATCAAAACTAGATTAGTTGTTTCCATATTTCACTTACTTTTCTTCTATTTTTGTATGTGTAACATTAAAGAATTATGCAATTCACATTACAAGGTCAGCCATCATCTGGACCCCTGCAGTTGCTTCCACCCTCTTGATCAAGTGCTCTGCTCTATGGACAAATCACATGTGAAACTTTGAAAAAGAAAGAAAAGTTTCATAAAACCATTTAAGGGCAATGTCCTGGTTCAACTAGTTAGGAGTATACAATAGTCCAAATGTCCATTGGTTCTGTTTCCAAAACATGATCTGAATATGTCCATTTCCTTCCATCTCAAATTCCAGAACCCCAGGCAAGACCACCATGTCTCCCACCTGGGGAGAAGTGCAATACCCTCTTCTAACTGGGCTTCCAGGCACCTCTCACCCCACCCCCATCCACTGCCCACACAGCAGATAGAGAGTCCTTACACAAATGCATAGCTGGTCATTCCAAGCCTCTTTTTCAAAGGTGCATTGTACTGAGAATAATCAAGTCTATCACCTGGCCCACATGGCCCTGCATAATCTGGTTTGTCCCTAGATGTTATGTCCACCTCAGGTCACTCTCCTGCATTCTGGACTCACTGGACCTTCTCCCACCTGAGCATTTTCTTTTGCTTTGGCCTGGAGCTCTTCACTCTCAGCTTTCCATGGTTGACTCATGCCTATCCCGTGAGTCTTGGTTAAGTTTCACTTCCTCAACACATCCTCTGTGACTATACTTTTTCTTTAATTGCCTCTGTCTTCCTTCACCCTTCCCCAATCATCACTATATTCTATCACATGATATGTTTTTTCTTGGTATTTTTTTGCACAATGAGTAATGATTTTTTTATATATATTTACTTATTTTCAATTTTTTAATACTGTAATATTAGAATGCAAGTGACATGAGGGCATAAATATCACTTGTCTTGTTTGGGTTTGTCCCCCCTATTCACTTGGAACATGTCAAGTATCTGTGAAATAAATAACTGACACCAAGTTCCATCACATTACAAGGTCAGCCATCCTCTTGACCCCTGAAGTTCCTTCCAACCTCTTAAACAAGTGTTGTCCTCCATGGACCAATCACACTTTGCACCCAGAGCCTCATGCTGCTGCAGGAAACAACAAGTCACTTTTAATCTTGGTCTCTGAAATTCGATACCAGCTGTCACCTCTTGTTAGGACAGCTTTCTCCCTTGCCCTACTCAAGTCTGACCTGACTCAAAGTTCAGCTTGTTACCTCCTTTAGGATTTCAAATCCTAAAAGGAATCTTTGTCCCAAAGTGAAATACAGTTACAACTTCTTAAAAGGTCTGCTTTCATTTCAATGGGTGAATCCCAGAAGTATATGAACCATGGCTAGATCACACCATTATCTTCCGCACAGAGTCTGGCATACTGTAAGTGTTCAACAAATGTTAGGCAAATGAACTAGTTCAACATAACTATCATTTATTGAGCACCCACTGTATTTTGATTCCATGATGCAGTGGAGAATAATACCGAGGGCTTCTTATGGTGGCAGCATAAACCATGCAAGGAATTAAATAACCAAGTCATGCAGTAGACCAGTTAGTGCAAAGGTATTAAGTGTTGTGGCTTGTGAAAGAGACAGATTCCAGGTGAGACTTGGAAAGAAGAGAAATGCAACATCATGAATGAACCAGTCCTCTGTACTGTCATGTCCACCACAATAGAGAGGGTTAGTCCACGGCAGTCTTATTTTTCTTACTTGAAGTTCTAGGAGAGCCTCTGGGTACCTCAACAATATCCAGTCACAATTAAAAAACTCCTTGCAAAGACACAAGTTCTGATTCTTCAAATCCAAAGTTCTTGATGTGCTCATTAAGCTATTTTAGAAAATTAATTCTAAATGAGTAAGAACTTAAAAATACCCTTCATCTTTATGTGTAAGAAAGCACTTTTTAGTAATAAAGTTCACCCATGTCAATATAAGTTACTCTCGGCACTTCATTTCTTTTCCATTCTTAGGTTCATAAAGACCATTGTAACTAACATCATTATTGGATTCAAGGGACAATGAAATCAAAAGAATGTGCAGGATAATTTGAAAAACTAAGGTGGTGTGGGGGGATAACACACCTACACACCAAGGAACATGAGTCCTGTGTAGATAAAATCACCATTTTTATAGTCAAATATATATTTAACTGCTCCAAAATGCCATATTATTTGAGAAGGTCCACTATGGGGAATTGTCAAAAGTTGAACAATTCTCTGATTTTTTTTCTTGCTGAGTACATGTAGCAATTATTATTATTCATCCATGCAGTTTAAAAATTATGAAGCACATGCTCCCATTTTTCCTTCTTATGAAAAGAGAACACAGCACACCCCTTTCCTAGATGCAGCCCATTTTTCTCCTGCCTTCTTTTTCTGGAAAGTTCTTGCCTCCCTGTTTGGCCCACTGGAAAGGAGATGGCTGTATCCCTGTAGTTGACAGACATATTTATGACAACGTGATAAATATATTGCATATATTTCACACTCCCCCCGCCAGGAGTAAGTTTTTCTTGGATATGCACAAACAATAACTTTTCATTTTACGTCATGGAGCACTAAAGATTAGTTTTCATTTATTCCTGTGAGTGGCCATTAGCCATAAGAATGTCACCTTCTTGTCAACCTGTCATCAGTCAATCAGTCTTCATTAAATTCCAACAATAAACTAGAACCAAAAAAAAAAAAAAGCTTCTATGGGTGTTCAAGGTCTTAGTTCATTGGCTTTGTTATGTTTATCATTGAATGACTTTACTCATTCTAAACAACTATAAATGACTTTACATGCACAGTAGCAAAGGACTGACTTGAATATGCAAATGCAGAAGTCTTGAAGGGGCTACTATTTTTTTATAATGATCAACTGGTTTCTGAGACAGAGGGAGAGAATGAGAAACACAGAGAGAACTGGGTATACTTTATCTTTCAGAATTGCAACACCATCAATAGTGATGCTAAAATACTGCTAAAATATTAAGAATGAGAATTTCAGATTAAAATAACAATGAATAAAAAAGCAAATTTCAGCTAATGACCTTCTAGATGGTGAGAGCAGAAAAAGGGAACCTGACACACACACACACACACACACACACACACACACACACACACACATATATATATATATATATATATATATATATATATATATGTAATTTTAAAAGCCAGAACAACCAGGTATCTCACCAAAGTTTACACTTAGCCACTGAAGTTACAAAGAATCCATTAAACTTATTTGCTAGGGGAACTAAAGTCCCTTTTTTGGAAAGGAGGAAAAAATTTTCAAACACCAGCAGCTTTAGTCAGCTAAATTCAAGACCAAAGAAGATTGTTGGATATTCTCTCTTAAAATGCTTACTGTATTAATATATTTTAAAATAAAATAAAAACATAACAATAAAAAAAGGTCAATGAAGCCTAATTAGTGTTTTGACATCTGGCTGGATGACTGTTTCCTGCATTTCATACTTTTACAGTAAATTATTACTCTTTTTCATTACCAGGGATTAAACCCAGGATTGCTTAATCACTGAGCCATATCCCCAGCCTTTTCCATTTCTTTATTTATGGAAAGGCTCTCACTAAGTTGCTTATGCCTAAGTTGCTGAGACTAGCTTTGAACTTGTGATCCTCCTTCCATCAGCCTCCCAAGTTGCTGGGATAACAGGCATACACCACCATACCCCACAAGTATGACACTTTTAAATTAAGAAAACTACTTCTGTTTCTCATGAACCAACTAGCTATATGGCACTGTATAGTACTTGAAAATAAACACACATACACATATATGTATAACACACAGGTAATCACTCTAATTTTGCACATAATATTATCACTTTTGTGCTCTATGCCAATGTGCTCTGTTAAGTCATAGAGAAATACACTTATTTCTCAAGATTGAGATATGTGTGGCTTCTCTGCTTTGCTAGGACTTTAAAACCTAACAGAATTAATTCACATTTTACCTTTTATGACTTGTTTTGTAATCAAAATGAAACATAGAAGAACATGAGCCTACAAAACTGCACTTTACTCTCTGGTTAACTATAAAGCTAGCAACAAAGAAATATCTCTTAATTAAGATAGTTCAGGAACTATCTTCCTCTGATCTGCTATGTATAATTAAATATGTTAGCAAGACAAAAATGTGAGATGCAGAAGCTTTCACACCCAAATTTCCAACTCCAAATTTATAAAAAGATAAATGTGGTTGCTGCAACCCCAGGGTGAAGTATTTTTCTTTCACTCTAAAAACCTTTGAAATTATATCCCAAGAAGAAAAAGAGGTTTTAAAATTAGTACTAAGGGATGGATTTTCAGAGAAAAGAAACCAATAAAACAAACACAAAAATCTCAGGTGCCTAACTTAGAGCACCCTGCATTGCTCAGATAACACAAGAATTTTCAATCCTTTCTATATTCACAAAGTTTACATGTGGTACCCACTCCACCAGTCTCTCACACACAGAAGTGAATCTAAAATCCACAACATCATGATGTAAAACAGGAAATATCCAATATTTGAACACTGAAGAAGCTGAAAGATAGAATCCATTCCCAACAACACAATTCTTTGTGGTTAAATGAAATAATTTGGAACGCTGAAGAAATGCAAAACTTCCCTATGAAAAATTGCTCTGATAACAGGAAATGCCACAGTTATTTATTGTAGGGCTTTCCATTGTCTACAAATAACTTAGATTAGTGATAATTCACATTGGTTTTATACTAGATGAATATGTCATTTCTTAAAATTGATATATTGTATGCATATGAAAACAAAGCTGATTAATTTTTTCCCAGGAAAAGACTCATTTAATTAAACAAATTTTGACCTTGATATATCTTTTTATTAACACGAATGATATTTCTGTGAGGTTTGAATCATTTTAACCTTCCAGAGCATATACACATAGACAGATCTTCACAGTAAACTATATTGCTACAAACAGCTTTTCTTACATATAAAAATAGATATCTACAATTCATGCACTTATCAGAATAACCTACCAATAGAAGATTAAAATAGACTGAATATATGCAGATAGCTTTTTGATATAATCCTGCATAAATAACAGAATATGTAGTTGACAATTTCAGTTTGCTTTCTTAAGGCAAAAAGAAAGTAATAATTTCTGTTTGGCTCGACACATTGACTTCATTTAATTTTAAATCAGAAATGCATACTGTTCTGAGGATGTTCTGAATGGATAATTAGAGTACCTAAAATCCTTGTCAAATTTTCTCCAAAGTTTTGTTTTCACATACACCTTACTTTGATAATTTTGACACATTAGTCAATTTAACCCTAATACAGTTTTATGGAGCTGGAAGCCTTTGTTTGACATTGACTCTATGTATCACGTCAACGAATTTATAGGGTTGTTTCCATAACAAAGCCTTATGTTTTTACTTAGGTCATTTGGGAAAGTTGCTCTGAACTGAACACAATTTGAGATTCTGAAGCCACAGAAATAACTAACTATGTGAGGACTTTTCTGAAAACAAAATCAGATGCTAGGGATCAATCCCCAGCACTCAAACCAAAACAACTAATTCAGGCGTGAGTTCAAAAGTTGAGTATCAGCAAGAATAGTCAAAAAGACATTTAGGTTATATGCCTTCCTTCCCAGGTCACTGTCCAGCTTTTCTGTGTATTTTGATTTTATTTTCTGCCTATCTACAACCTGGCCCTCTGTCCTGTTTTGCCAGAATTCTCATTAGGGGCTCTTGGTGGGATGGGAAGTGCTTTTCCTTTACCAGACTGACTCTTCCCTCTTTGTTCCCAGAGCCTGAACTACAGAGGCCTCCTAGCTCTTCTGATCTCTCTCACATCAGATGCTGTGTTTCTCATATCTTGGCCCTCAAATCTGTCTTGGTTTCTTCTATTTTCTAAGTTTTGTTCTTTGGCCACTTATGGATTCCATTAGCTCTTACTATAAGCTAGTAAAACTCCCTTTTACTCCATATGACCAGAGCTGAGTCCATGGTTACCCACTGAAAACCTCCTAATGGAACCTTCTTTACAGATTGCTCACTCTTCTCTGGCCAGAGGGAGAGGGAGAAGAGACACAGATTCAAAGGGTAACATGAATGTGCTGTTTATCTCCCCCACCTCATTATATTAAACTAGGCCTGAATTTCTATGTTCAGCACAGGAGCCTGGAAGAAATAATAGCTCTTCAGTTAATGTCCTTCACACAGGAATTGGCCAGCACAGTTTGTATTTGTACTTTTCATACCATCCCATGCATCTCAGAGGGGATTAAGCTTCAGAAAACACAAAATATTTCCAAAGTTGAAATATTTCCCCATTTAGACTCTATAAATGAATCTTAGAGAACAACAACAAAAAATCCATTTCTGGCTTATTCCCAAAGAAGGGAAAGAAAAAAGAAGAAGAAGAAAAGAAAAGGGAAAAACAGAGATATTTCTTGGGCCAAATAATGGGAAGCATTATAACCCTTAGGGTTTCTGATCCAAAGGCCTTCAAATCCCAGCAGGTAAAGCAGTACAGAGAAAGCAGTACAGAGAAAAGAATAGAATGCACATTGTGAGAAAAACAGAAGCAAGTGGTTAATGGTTTTCTTAAATGCTGCAGAAAGTGGCTTGTGTGGACGTAAGTATCCTAAGGTATCAAGGCTTAGCAAGAAGAAAAGGTAAGAATGGAACTCGAGGGCCCTAGAGGCCCTATTCTCAGCTTCACCTGCTGGTGTTCTGCATAAATCTGACCTTTCTGCATGTGAAGTGCTTCTCTATAGTCCAGTTCTCCCTCTCCCTCCCAGCTGGCTGCTAACCCACAGCAGCAGTCAGATGTAACACAATGATATATTTCCTGCACTTGCCCCCCCCCTTTTTTAAATAGGGTAATAATTGTTCAAATTTGTGTTTTCAGCTCACTGCTTGGAAAGTTGCTTCTAGAAAAATCCAATGGGAATATGAAAGAAATATGCAGGCTTGGATCCTACATACTTGATGATTCACACAACTCAATCAGACCAAAACTAGTCCAATGTCATGGCTACACAGCAAACAGAAAAGCTGTGTCCCAAGGACAACTTTCTTGAGCTTTCCATTCTGTGTCCGGTCTTGTTAATTGAGGGGGTTGGGCTATCTTCATAAAATGATAATTCATTTTGTGGTCAAATGAATTGCTGTGTTAAATATCAGGACTTTTATTAGCATGGTTTGTACTAATATGAACTGTAAGTCACTAAGGGTGGGGACAGAATAAGCTACACCCTTTCAACTCACTTATCCATCTTGCACATCTCCTCCCAGGAACACAAAGTTATTCTAAGAAATCACTACATGTCTTGCAACTCTCTATAACATTATGCTCCTTTCTTATAAGGACAGAATAACTTAAAGGAATGGTTAATGGGATGGGAGGTTCTTTTTCTAAGGGAATCCAAAAATCACTGAAGCAACTCCATTGTTAATGCTTTGGTAAGGCCAAGAAGATGCGTTATAGAGCCAAGCTGACTTGGGCTCAATTTTTGTTTTTGCTTTTGGTAGCTGTGTATTCTTGGACAAGTTAGTTCATCTCTCTGAACAACAGTTTCTTGATCTGTAAAACAAAGATACTAATACTTTTTCATTGGGGTGTTTACCCTATGATAAATACCCATGATGGCAAATATTTTGCCTTATGTACAGTAATTTTATTTCAAGTTTTCATTTATTTATCTCAATATCCACTGAGCATGAGATGTGGTGGATATCCCCTGGTTAATAAAGGGGACTTGACATGAAAAATCACAATTCCTTCTGATATAAAGGTTTTAGAATTGTCTTAAAGATCTGCTCAATTTTGATATCTAAATCTATCTAACCAAAGTCTCTTATTTTATATACATCACAATATACCCTACCTAATCCTGCTAAGTGTTTTTCTACTTCATCTGCCCTGTGGGACAAAACTACCACAGAGCCTAGGAGACACCCATATGCCAAAGAGGAAAAAAAAAGGATACACTCTTTTCCTACCAGAGAAAGTCATGGCATATTGATTTGCACAGTCTTTAAAATAGTCTGTGTATAGAATTTAGATCAGTATTAGAACAATTCACTGAAAAAGAATACATGCAACTATGGCTAAAGACCTAGCTAGAATAATTGGAAGTAAAGAAAGTAAAGTTAAAAATCTCCCTCTGATAAAACAAACATTTTCTTTAATGGAAATCACAGGTAAATAAAACCAAATGGCCACCTGAAATCACTGTTTTTTGATAGATCCCTACTGGTCCCCTGGAAAGGAGCTACCCAATCTATTTCTTCTATAAATGTGGGCTAACTGATTCATTTGCACTTTGTTTCAATGGAGAGTTGAGAATATTTTCATTTATATTATGCTTTCCTCAAATAAAACATACTTGAAGCACTATGAGTAGCTGTCCTTTAATACCTTAAAATTTAGTGCCTTTTTTAAAAGGAATAGAACAGCCAAATACAGGGGCACACATCTGTAATCCCAGCAGCTCAAGAGGCTGAGTCAGGAGGATCACAAGTTCAAAGCCAGCCTCAGCAACTCAGTGAGGTCCTGTCTTAAAAAAAAGTAAAAACCAAAAAGGCCTAGGGATGTGGCTCAGTGGTTCAGCTTTGGAGTTCAACCCCCAGAACCAAAAATTAAATTAAATGCATAAATACATACATACATACATACATGAGAACATAGATTTACAAAGAGGAGAAAATGCTGTCAAACTACCCATGGTAGAAATCCATAAGTTGTGACCCTGCTTTTGACTAGCTCTTGCCCTGCTTCAGGTTTGTACATACAGACCAAATCTTTCTGTAGAGATTTCAGCTAATACAGTCAGCGTCTCCCAGACATCCTCACCTCTACATGCAAGATACACCTCAAACTAAACATCACTCAATCCTGTACCTGAACACCATTCCCTGTGTGCTTCGGCATTTTGCCCATTCTTATTGCTCAGCTCTGCATCTCTTAAAATGCTTTTCTTCACATGAAAAATAAATTTCCCACCAAAACAGGAAAGGATTAAAGTATTAAAGGAAATTGTCTCACAATAATGATCTACAAATGAATAAGGCATTCATCAAATATGGGATTAATTCTTTGTTTTCTAGAAGCACCAATATCAGCCTCCATCACAAAACTCAGAATCCATTCTAGATATTTTCAACAAAAGGTTTTAATATGAGGAAGTTGGTGCGTCTAAAAAATCACTGTAAGGGAAAAAGAAAGAAGCTTCAGGCTGAGCTTTCAAGGGTCACTTCCAGAACAATATCCCACTGACCAGAGGGAAGTCACAAGGGGCTATTCCTTTGAGACCAACTGGGAGTCATAATAAAAAAAAAAGACTCTTTCACATGACAACTACCTCTGTGCATGAATCAAACTACAGCATGCATACCTGTAGCTGTGGCCCAGAGTATGGAAATCCAGATCAAAGTGTTGTCACCACTGATCCTGACACCCCAACCATTACTTCAAGCCAGAGAGTTGGAAAAGGGACTCAGGAAAGGGACTGCAGGAAACCCTGACATTTCCACACTCTGGTTTGCTGACAGAAACAGCAAAATAATGTTGATTTTGTGTCCTGTTATTTTTCTGAATTTATTTGTGAGTTCTAGAAGTTTTGTGGTGGAGTTTCTTGGGTCTTCTAAATATAAGATTGTGTCCATGTGGTCGGCAAACAGTTTGAGATCTTTTTTTTTTTTTTTCTATTCATAGCCCTTTAATTTCTTTTTTTTTTTTTTTTTTTTGCCTAATTGCTTTGGCTAGAATTTCAAGGACTATGTTAAATAGAAGTGGTGAAAGTGTTACATCCCTGTCTTGTACCTGGTTTTAAATAGAATACTTTCCATGTACCTCCACTCAGAATGATATTGGCCCTGAGATTATTGTATACAGCTGCTGGTAGCAGGCCCGCCCTGGCCCCCAGGGCTCAGCCCTCCGATTCTTGTTCTGCATGTCAAAGTGGCCAGCTCACAGAGTCATGAGCTGGTTTGCAGTTTCCCGTTTATCTGCCCCAGACATATGTGCCTCTTTGGGAACATTTTGACCTGTTTGGAGCCTCCTGATAGAGGACATGATGGTAACCCAAGGACACAGTTATTACTCTTCCGTCCTGGCTTTTGAGTCATTTCCCCAGCTGTTTCAAAAGATATATAAGGGGAACAAATTTGGCAAAAAAACGCAAAAAACTGGCTTTTGAGTCATTTCCCCAGCTGTTTCAAAAGATATATAAGGGGAACAAATTTGGCAAAAAAAACGCGGCAGCACACGCTTCCTCCTGGATGAAGAACCTTGGTGTCCTGTGTATTTCTTAACCTCACCATTCCTCACCAGACTTGGCTCCCATAGCCGGACGTGGCAACAGCTTTTACAATGTTTAGGTATATTCCTCCTATTCCTAGTTTTTTTAGCATTTTAAACATGAATGGGTGAAAGCATTCATCAAATGCTTTTTCTGCACCTACTGAAATCATGTGATTCTTATCTTTAAGTCTAGTTATGTGGTGAATCCCACTCCTCAGTATATATCCAAAGGATTAAAATCATCATTCTACAGAGGCTCAGTTACCTCAGTGTTTATAGCAGCACAATTCATAATAGCTAAGCTATGGAGCCAACCTAGGTTCCCTTCAATAGATGAATGGATAAAGAAACTGTGGTGTATATACACAATGGAATATTACTCAGCCACAAAGAAGAATGATTTATGTCATTTGCTGGTGAATGAATGGATCTGGAGACTATCATGCTAAGTGAAATGAGAAAGTCCCCAAAACCAAAATTTCATTTTATTCTCTATTATGTGGAAGTTAATCTACATATGGGGTAGGGATAGAAGTTTAGTGGATTAGACAAAGGGAAATGAAGCGGGGGATAGGAAAAAGAAAGACAGTGGAATCAATCTGAGAAAACTTTTCTATGAACATATATGGATACACTACAGTGAATCTTAACCCTTGTGTACACCCTCAAGAAATTAACTTTAAAAAATAACTATGGGTAAATGGTAGATCAACTGAGGGAAGGAAGCAGGGGTAAGGAAAGTGAAGGAGAGGTACTTGGGACTGAATTAGAAGAAGATATATTCCATCTTTGTATAATTATATCAAAATGGATTCTATTGCCATATATACCTAAAAATAACCAATAAAATAAAAAAAATGTCAAAGGAGGCCTAAAAATTCTCCACCTTCATTTCCACTTCTGAACATCATCACTTGAACACATCTAATTGGAGAAAACTTTGTGCACCAGGAACGTGGCTAAAAATATTCTGCAATGTTGCCTTCAGTTTCCTCATAACTCTCACTTGAATGGGAAAAGAATGGAAGCTGAAGAAACTCATGGAGAGTACACAACAATATAAGCCTCATGGAGTGAGGCCCTCCATTGGAGCATGAGGAAAGCCAGTAGCCAACGAGGCTGCCTGGGCCTTTCATACAATCCAAGAGCTAAGAAAAGAGAAAACCCTTCCTTGACTATCCTATAGAAGGCCTTCCTTTCATTTTACTGGGACATTGAAGCCATTTCCATACTTATAGCCCTATCCTAGTTACCAGAGAATGCTCGGGGCTGATTGACTTACATGGAACATCAGTAGAAAGTCAAGCACAGTGTCTTCTGTAGGGTTTTTCTTTACATATTTTATCAAAAAGGCCTTTCCTGACCACTTGATCTTAAGCAGTCTAACTTCCTACATCACACATCCTCTTGCTAAGTCTTCATGGCACTTAGCACACTCTGAAATTATCTTCCCATTTTTTGTCTGTGTATTGTCTCCTTTATTCAGCCAGGAATAAGTTGTTTTTCACATTTATGTCCCTGATATTCAGAACAGCACGAGCTACATGCTCAGAAATCCATAAATTTTTGAATGCATAAGTGAGTAGGCAATTCTCCACATGCTATGTAAACATTACCACTGTAACATGGTCAGAGTCCTTATGCCTTTCCCAGTTAGCCAGTTTAGCAGTTCAGTTAAAAACAGGATGCAAAGTAAGAGCAGTTCAATGTGTGTGTGCAGGGCCCTATACCACTAATTCATAAAGTGGCACAGTCTTTGGGATTCAGGATTTGAAGACAATGTTCCACTCACTGTGCCTTAATATTAGACATTTGTGAATCAGATTCCTTGGTCCTAACAAGATTGATAGCCCATGAGGATTAAGAAAATGCTATAAGAGACACAATGAAAATCATATTGTGATCTTTCTCAAATAATTAAAAATAGAATTACCACATAATCACCAATTCTGGATATATACTCAAAAGTAGGGAAATCAAGTCCTCAAAAAATATTTCTATTCACATTTATAGCACCATTGTCCACAACATGTCAAAGGTAGATGCAGCCCAAGTGGTCACCTATGGAGGAATAGAAACAGTATATACATAGAATGGACCATTATTCCATCTTATTAAGGAAAGAAATTCTTTCTTGTATTACCATGTGAAACCTGAATATATTTTATTAAGTGAAATAAGCCAGTCACAAAGAGATAAATATTATATGATTTAACTCATTTGGAAAACCTGGAGTTGTCAAATTCATAGAAAATAGATTGTTGTTACCCAGAGCTGAGGAAAAGGGTGTCATTGGGTAGCTCTCATTTCATGGGTACAGAATTTCACTTTTGGAAGATGGAAAGAATTCTGCAGTGTGGCTATCCAACAATGTGAACTTATTCAGTGTTATACAACTGCATACTTAATAATGGTAGGCAGTTAACTTTAATATATATATATATATATATATATATATATATATATATATATATATATATATATCCACAATTATAAAAGAAAAAATTCAGTATAAGAGCTAAGCACAGCATTTTATGTAAATTACTTATTTAATCTTCATAGTCATACAAGGCAAGCACTGTGAATCTCCCTATTTTTAAAATGCTAACAGAGTTGGGGAGATGAATACCAGTGGCAAAGCACTTGCCTACTATGCATGAGGCCCTGGGTGGGATCCCTAGCACTACAAGCAAACACACACACACACACACACACACACACACACACACACACGAAAGTTACACAGCTGGGTTGGGGCAGGGCTGAGACCAGAATCTTAAAATCTCTAACTTAAAAGATCATGGTCCTATAAAACATATCTGGACACCAAGAAGTCACAGCACCATGTTTGTAATTATTCCATTCTCTTCCCTAAGTTTGACAACTATCCACTGTTTCTTGTAGACAGGCAACTGAATCAACACACACACACACACACACACACACACACACACACACACACACATTTATGTTGCCCCTAAATTAAATGAGAACAAACTAAACCTTGCCATCCTGGCTAAACTTACTTAAAAGTAAAAAACTTTTTTAGAAAGAAAAGATGAATGGAGACTGCAGTATTTGGAAAAAAAGTGACCCAAAGATATCCCAGGTTGAAGACCAGAAGAAAAAGGCTAGCAAGAGATCCTCACAGGGTATGGATGTCCCAGAATTTTGTGGTTCTGCTTTACAATGGAATGATAGTAATATGTTTTCAGAGGAAACCATACTTTGAGTTTTGAACTTGTTTCTTTTTCTGGACTAGTGATAAGTGGTGTGATCTCTTGTGTTGCTGGGCAGGGGCAATGAGCCACAGCTATTCATCAGCCGCCATCAGGAGAGGAAGCAGCCCATACTCTTCAAGACACTTTGTTGCTAAGCATTGGTGATCAGCAGGATAAGAGCACTCAATGAACCTTCTGCTTAAAATATTTTCAACTTCTGATGGGTTTATCAGGAAGATGTAACCTCATCGTAAGTTGAGGATTATTTGTTTATAAAAATCACCATCTGACAGAGGTTGTCAGATCAAAACTTGCAAACAAAGGAAGAACAACACAACAAATAATGAAAACATTGACTATTTAGGGAAAAATTATCTACATTTCTTCTTCCCATCAAATATTAAAATGAACAATGCATTTGTTAAGATAAATATGGGCAGACAATGAAAATTGAGCCATTTTATCAAGAAAAGAAAATCTATCTGGATGGGATTATATGTTTAAAACAAAATGACCAAGGAGAAAAAAAAATTATACATATCACTAGGGAAAATTAAAACATTCAGTTCCCCAAAACCATGATCAATAAAATGAAGAAGAAATATGGGGAAAACCTACTTGAAAAATGTGTTATAGACTAAAAGCTAACATCTTTAGATAAGGAGTTATTACAAATCAATTAGATGCAAATTCATTAGAAAACTAGAAGTAAACCATGAATAGTCCATAAAAAAGAAATATGGATGAGTAATTACAATATGGAAAATATTCAACTTTACTACATTCAATTAACTATAACTTTAAACAATAATAGGGCATTTTATTAAAAATAGGAGAAAATTCAATAAAAATGTGCAGAGGTTATACGGAAAAATGCTCACATACACACCCCAACTAAATGCAA
Source organism: Callospermophilus lateralis (assembly GCF_048772815.1). Lineage (NCBI taxonomy): Eukaryota > Metazoa > Chordata > Mammalia > Rodentia > Sciuridae > Callospermophilus > Callospermophilus lateralis. Next base: position 88,737,649 of record NC_135315.1, on the reverse strand, counting down.
GTCAGCATATATATTCAAATAGCTATTCTCACTTTTCTAGAAATTTATGCTGGTGTAATTATCAGAAACCCAGAAAAAGACCAGTTGTGAAATATTCACCAGTTTTATGCATACCAACAACAAAGCTATATTCAAAGCTATATCAAAGGAGAGGACAAATTCTGATGCAGAAGGCACTAATATTTGAAAGAAATTAAGAAATCAGGATTTAGTATTGAATAATGTAAAAAAAAATTCCAGGCACTCTTGTGTACACCAGTAATTCCAGCAACTTGGGAGGCTGAGGCAGAAGGATTGAAAGTTTAAGGCCAGCCTCAGCAAATTGACAAAAGCCTGTATCAAAAAAAAAAAAAAAAAAAAAAAAAAAAGCCTGGTGAAGTGACACTAACCTGTAATCCCAGTGGCTCCAGAGGCTGAGGCAGGAGGATTGCAAGTTCAAAGCCAGCCTTAAAAACTTTGTGAAGCCTTAAGCAACTGGCAAGTTCCCATCTCTAAATTAAATACCAAAAGGGCTGGTGTTGTTGCTCAGTGGGCAAGCACCCCTGGGTTCAATCTCCAGTACCAAAATAAATAAAATGAAAAACAGAAAGGGAAAAGGGCTCTGGCTGTAGCTCAATGGCAAAACACCCCTGGGTTCAGAGCAAAAAAGCAGAACATAAATTGTGCAAACATACACGTATGGATATGTAAATTTTGTGAATATACAAAAGACCCACAAATGCATGTATATTTGCATTTAGATATGAATAGAAAAAAATCACTGGCAGCAAATTTAATAAAATGTTAATTATGGTTTTATCTGAGAAATACAGAATTATTGTTGATTTTTTAAAATTTTTTCTGCAGTTTCCAAATTAAAAAAAAACTAAGTCAGCACTATAATTTTTTTTAAAAAAATAAATGAAACATAAACACTTTTTAGATATACTAAAACTGTTAACACTTGTCATGGACCCCATGTCATGCTAAGGAAAAGAAGCCTTAGACACAAAGATAAACTCCTGACATCAGACAGCTTTTGCAAAAAGAGCCACATATTGGTATAAAGGTTGCAGTGTAAGAAAAGTAGAAATAGGAACCAAAAGACATGAACATTATCTTGTAATTAAAAGTACGAAAGACTTCTCAGAGAACAAAAAAGCCTAATTCCCCACCTTATGTACCCCATAGTAGGCGTCTGCATTTAGAATGAAGCCCCAGCCTTCATTAAAAACCATAGAGCCTCTCCTCTCTTGTTTCTTTACCAATTGTGTGGCTCCCTTTCTTGTCCACCTTCTAGAGATACTGTTTCCTTAGCAGGAACACAATCCACTCTTCAGTGCCAATCACCAACAGCTCTAGAAAAAGTTCTTACATTTGTTATAACTTAGTACAGATTAAAACCCAAGAATCTGTTTTCCTGGTGTCTATTTACTTCATTTGCCTATGCTTTAATGGTCCAATAAAGCAATCTTATAACAATTTCAAGTTTCAGACAAACAGGTAGAGCAGATTAGCCAAGAAAAAATGACAGACCACTGAAAATGCCAGGATGTACAAGGGACTGTTAACTTATCTAGAAAACTATTCCTGATATATTTGATCCTTTTTTTGTACCAGGGATTGAACTCAGGGGCACTTGACCACTAAACCACATCCCTGTTGTATTTTTTGTATTTTATTTAGAGGCAGGTTCTCGCAGTTTCTTAGCACCTTGGTGCTGCTGAGGCTGACTTTGAACTCACGATCCCCCTGTCTCAGCCTCCCCAGAGGCTGGGATTACAGGCATGCACCACAATGCCCGGCCCTGATGTAAGTAATTTTGATATGCTGACAATATTCAGGAATTAAAAAAAAAGAATTCAACTAAATTTACTTTTTTTTACAGTTATTTACTGCTAACAATCTTTCCTGTAGGAAAAATGTAGAGAAAGTGTAATGAAAATATTGCACAAAATGTACCCTGAGTTTAAAAAGGAAGATCATCTAAATACAGGAAATAATCTTCATTAAATGTGTCTTGTAGAGAGATACACGACATCCCAAGCCTTAAATTAGAAAGTCAGCAAAAAGATGAACTGAATCCCAGATGTTAATTGCAGAGGCTTACTGGATTAGAACAAGAGATAATTAATTGCTAAATTTTAATATGCATGGGGCTAAATGGATGATAAGATTTCCGGTAGTGGGTTTGAGGTCCTGAAAGGAATGATTACTTCTTTATAGGCCTGGAAGCCTTGGGGGCCAAAGACATTTAAAATATCTGTATTTGATGAGAAAACAGTCAAGCAAATAGTATAAGAGTTTAGAAAACAGTATAAATTTCTAGAAAGAGTATGGAAGTTCAAAATGCCTTTCCCATGTGAAATTTACAATATAATATTTTATAAGAAAGAAGGTTTTAATTTTTTTTTTATTTCTACTGGAGCTTCAGTGATTAGCATTTCTATTCTATAATGTCAACATTAAATCCAGACAGACACAAGTCCATTACTTCCTATCTGAAAAAAAGACACATCCTATCTGAAAAAAAAGCCTTGATAATTACATTTTTTATGTTCTTAAGAATTCAGGAGCATGCTATAGTTAATTGGGAAAATTTTGAATTATGGCTAAGTTGTGCCTGTTCCTTTCTTTTTTTCTTATTTTATTAAACTCGTAGCAAAGCAAATGTTGAAGAACCGATGATTTGCCAATGCTGAGGGTTCAGGAAGCAAAAAACACTCAAATAATTCAAATGAGTCAAATCCATTAAAAAAATGGTTGCAAAGATAGATGATGTAGTTTGAAAAGAAGATGGACTGTAGAGATAGGCAGAGAAAAGAATCCCCTGCTTCCCTCGCAGAAAATTCAAACTGCTTGAAGACGACAAAAGACCATGAGCCCCAGGGTCACTATCCAGATCCCATAGTGTCCTGGAGAAGGCACCAGAGAGGATCAACACTGGTTATGCATCAGAATCAACTGGAGCTTGTTTTAAAAGATGTGATTCTGGGATCCATTCCCTAAAAACACTAATTACTCAAAAGAGTTCAAGAAATTGTTCTTTAATATTCTTTACCAACTTCGTGGGCAGTCTGAATGTGCAACCAGGTTTGATCAGTTTTTTGTTTTGTTTTTTTTTATAAATTTAAGGCATAAAATTAAAATATGCATACTGGTTGGGTCTTTTAGAGTAATTTGAATGACAGTATATGTTAACAAGTGAAAGACTTAAAGGAGTATAATAATGTCAAGGGCTTCCCATAGTACTTTCTTTCAGTGCACTTTAGGACATTTGATTTTACTAGAGGTGAAGTGACTTGTCCAAGGTCTCACAGTAAATTAATAAGCAAAAAGAAGAATTGAACTTGCATATTAGAAAGTATATACTTCTGTACTTGATTCTGCAATAAACTAGAAGTCAGTTACCTATCAAGAATTGCAAAGTCATTGCCATATTTCCTTAATTTTAAGATACATATTTTTTTGCACTTCTAATAGTCCCCCCACCTTAATTGTGGAGGATACCATCCAAGTTGCCCATCTTTTTTTCCCCTATGCATGTATACCTATGTTCCAGTTAAATTTAAAAAATAGGTGTGGCAAAAGGAGATTAAAAGTAACAATAAATAAAATGGCAGTATAGCAATGTGCTGCAATAAAACTTATTAACAACTCATGAACTATTTCTAGAATGTTTTATTTAATATTTTTCCAGACCGCAGTCAACCATGGGCAGTTGAAACAGTTGAAACTGTGAATATGGGGCACTGCTCTATGTGTTTAATAAAGCAGCATTTCTATCTTTCAAAATGTTGTAAAATCAATGGAGTGCCTATGACTAATAGCATCACACAATCAAAGAAGTATGGAGTTTGGGTGCATGCAAATGTTACATGCTTATTATTTCTTGGAAACTGTTTCTATTAGTTTTGTCTCTGTATAGTCAATAGCTCAGGTAAGGAAACCAAGACTCAAATGGGCTAGAAATCTGGTCAAAAACGTTAGGCACACATCTGTTCCTTACTGTCAGCATCTAAGTGCTCCATGAATACTGGACACTCCATATCTCTCTCTCCAACTTTTCTTCTCCTTCCCAGTTCTATGGCTCCAATTGTCTTCTTTACTACAGCACTAATCAAATCCACAGAACTGCCACATTTGTCTTCACAAAACACATATTTGATCCTGTAACTTTCTTTTCTAAAACCTCTGATGGCTCCCTAGTGCTTTCCAAATTGAATCTAAGGCACCCAAAATGGCACTGAGGATCCTCTGAAATCTATCCTTACCCTCCAGTCTCACAGACGTTAGCTGCCTTCCCTGATTATACCAGTTCAATCATCATTTCTGAGGCTTATAATAGTTTCCCCACTTTCCAACAGCCAAAAATTCCAGGGTCTAGCTCAAATGGCACATCTTCCATCAAAATACATTTGTTCCTCTTCAGTGGGCATGGAGCATTGAGCACCAACATCATGGGGCACTCCACGTTCCCATCTCATATGCCTCTCCATCCACTAGATCAGGAAGCAGGCTTTCTGATTGCACAAATAGGCCCTTAATCATCTTACCTTTGTTCCATAGAACTCAGCACACTACTTGCATATAGTAGGTATTTGGTAAGCACAAAATCTGGTTTGAGTTTTACTCTGGGGGGGTCATTGCTTGTTTGTTTGTTTTCTTTGATTTAGTTTTTCTAAGATGGGTTCTTGCTGGCCTCTAATTACTGGGTTCAAGAGATCCTCCTACCTTAGTCTCTCAAGTACTTAGGACTACAGGTGCATGCTACTGTGTCCAGTTAGCCCAAAATCAAAAATCCAGAAGTGGTTTTGACATGAGGTCAACACAAGTTACAAATATTATAAACAAAATAATAAAACTTCACTAAACTAGAAATTGTAGTCCTGTTCTGGGCACCTACATATTATTATCCACCATGGATTACATAATTCTAGATAATAGTATGTTGATGATGCACATTTCCCTCTGTCTTGGCCAAACCCAAGGAAGCAATTTCCTCCCTGATTAAGAGTATGACAGTAGTGAGGACTGGATAATAAAAAAATTACTGTAGGTTTGCAAATGTAAGCCTGATTGTGGATCAAATGGGAAACATTCCAAATAGAATTTTTAAGGAAATATTTGAGTAGCCTCTTTTGGAATGCTTAATATCATCTTCAGCAATAAACCATGCTTTGATAACTAATGAATTTCCAAAGAGGTACTCATTCTCTTCTGTAGGATCAAAAAGGGGGTGGAGCAGACTATCAGCTTTTTAAATATCTCAGGTTATTAATTCTGTCTTTCATTGTATCTCAGACATAATATTTTTACCATTCGTTTACATGACAGTAAACAGGCTTTATATTTTATCATTTTTTTACATGAATGTTTCCCTAATTTGCCTTGGGATTTACAGTATTAAATGAAGATTAGAAGGCCTTCAAATCCTAGGAGACCCTCAAGTATTTTACTCTCTGCCACACCTCTGAGAACCCTGAAAGGTACAGAATTATAAAATTGTTCTGTGGTTTCATTAAACATTTTTAACATTGATCATACTTTTACTGCAATGAACCATAAGAAGTGGGAAATTTTAACTACTGCTAATGATTCACTAGCCCTAGCAATCAGATGTATAAGAAAGCAAAAGCCTTATGTTCAACATTATTAGCAGTAATAATTCTGTCCTCTATTATTTGTGATAAAGCATAGTATGTGAATGGTGTTTGATTGCTAATAAAGTGGTACACATGATTATGTATTATTGTGGTTAAAATTATAAAACCAATAAAAGCTTGAGTCTTCCATCTCTACCTAGAACTATACTAAGTGCTTTGTGTGTATTTAAGAAAAAATAAAGTTCCACAATGTTCCCAGAAATAAAATTTATGTCCACTTTACAGATTTGGAAAGTGAGACCGATGAAGCCTACGAAGAACAACAGGAATGTCCAGACCCTAACTCCCCAGGTTTCCACTGCATGCTCCATGTCAACCCACCCCACACCTACCAAGGGATTAGTAGGTGGTAGAAGATGGTTCATATTTCAGGGCTTCATTTTGTCTGTTTCATGTCTATCCTGATAAAATAACTTACTACCCCTAAACTTCACTCCTCATCTCAAGTCACAGTGGCCATATCCTTATACCAGCCCTGCCACTATGAAATAAAACCTGTGACTCTCTCAGTTATGTCCCTTCTCTAGGTCTCCCCTCCTGACACTCTATGGCTCTAATTCTCTTTCTCATGAAACAAGTTATTCTTAAAACTGGAGTTCTCTCTAGGTCCCCAAACTCCTTTCCCAAGAACTCCTTAAATTAGAAATCTGATCAGATTTTGGTATCTATAATCCACTGAAAAATAATGTATTTTTACAGATTAGGTTTTATTTTAGTATTGACTCAAACAAAGAGAATCATTTATCTTGTCTGTTAAGTGTAAGTTGCTTTCCCAGGTGTTATAAAAAATATAAAATAGAGTGCTCAAGGAATCTTAAAACTTTGAGAGAAGAAATGACAGAAATGTACAAAAGACTTTTTTTAATTCAACTAAAAATAATTTAATACTTAAAGATAATAAGAGAGACATTACAAAGCTGAACATGATTATCAACTGTATTTTACTGCTAATTAATTAGAAAAAAGCATACACTCTGAGCAGAAATCACTTCCCTCCTCTCACTGTTGGTACAGAAATTAGAAGAAATACACATAAAACACCTCAAATGAAGAAGGACTCAGGAAATGGTTGATTTAATTATTGTTGTTCTCATAAAAATAATTTATTAGTGTTAGATTTGCCAGTAAGAAGTTTGGCTTAGATGTATGTTGTCTAGTACAAAACATAGGGTCCATAGAAAAAAAGCATATGGGGTCTTTGCCCTCAGCGAACAAGTGAGTTCATAAAATAAAGCTAGAAATCAGGAAGACTGAGTGAGATTTTTGTTTGTTTGTTTGTTTTTCCAGAAATACAGTATGGATCAAAGAAGAAAATGAATGTCTTGGATTATAAGCAGCAGACTGGAGTAGGGGTCAATCTAGTGGTCAGTTAAAGAACATCTGCCAATAACAGTCTCCTTTGGTTTAAAAATTTGAGAGATAATTTTATAGGAAAAAGCAGTCTGAGAACAGTCAATTTAGGATGTAAAGAAAAGATTGGGACTCATAATAAGAACTGCAGGGAAGGAAGGATATGGTGGACTCTCTTCTAAAGGAAACTGAGGTGTGGAAAAAGTTATTGGTTTAGAAATCGTTGAGATAAAGATCCACAGTAAAACCTAGAAAATGGCAACTTCTTACAATATACACAAATAGAAACCACTTAGAAAGGAAGAATAAATGTTAGTTAAACTTTAGAGATTAAGTTACAAATTTACTCAAGTGATTTAAACTTACTGCATGAGTAGCAATTTTAAGCCATAAGGGATCTGAAATGTTTCCAGAGTTTTAAAATTGACTGTTTTACTACAGGAAAAAAAAAAGATTTTTACTGCCAGTATTGAGCACATAGCAAATTCTATGCCTTGTAATAGGCTGGTATAATTGCACAGTTTCATTAAAATAATTTTATCACTAACTTCCTAGTTTTCTGTTAATTATCATTTCAGAATACAAAAAAACTATTACTTTTTAAAGCCTATATTAAAGTGGGCTTAAGCAAGCATGGAGGAGGAAGCAGTGAGAGAAAATATAAGAAGAAGCTATTAATATTAATAGTTACAGTTGGACCATTGTTCGTTTAATAAATCTTTGCAATATTAGCAAGATTGATGAGGAGGAGTACAAATGAGAAGAATATGAGATAAGCGATCATTTGTTATGATTACTGAGATATAAAGTATGATTCAGTGTTTCATAATGTATGTTAAATTTGATTTAACATATGGTTGGCTCATTTTCTGAAAACTACCCTTAAAGACATAAACTCACTCTAAAGTCAAAGCCATTGTCTTAATAACAGTATCTGAATTATCTTTCTCTGAGAGACTGAATAAACTCAGTAAACATACACTTGGGGACAGGGTGCAGAAAGGCTCTTCTTTTGCAAAACAAATGTGTTCATAGACTCAGATTCATTAAACAGAGCATAGATAATATTGTTGCCTAGGTTGAAAGAGTAAAGAATTAATACACTTAACACCAATACAGATAATCTTGGAACAGGTTTTCAAATGATTAGTAGAGAAAGTGTCATTGCTGCAACTGCCTCAGCAGCTACCTAAGAAATCCCCCTTTGTCAACTTCATCTCTATAATCACGAAAGAGCATCAGTAGCCACTTTAGGTTTAGTGGATTAAGTAGATTACTCCAAGTGCTGTTGAAATAATTTATAATCTATCTTTGTACTTCAAGAGTGAACTACCTGGAATGAGAAACACTTAGATACGTTTGCTTCATGAGCATACTCCTATCAGCCATTCAATTTTGTCTGAGCGCACAGTTTTATCAAGAGAAATGTATTAAGATTACAAAAATTGTGTACCTCCTAGATACACAAGACCAGTTTGAAGACTAGATGTATTTAGCAATCCCAGTGTCAATTCTGCAGCAGAAGGTTTATTTCTTCAGCTAACAGGTACCTGCTCTAAAATCGGATTCATTAAAAAAAAAAAAAAGTCTATCTTTCAAAAAAATTTTCTTCCGTTTTTCTGTTTTTACTAATTACTCTGCTACTCCTCACCCTTGGATACCAAGTTATAAAATCCAGTGTATGTTCATCTGAAATAAGTAATTTCAAGGCAGCTCCATTATCCCATCTTTGAAAATAATCTAGATGTGGAGGCAGGAAGTGTTTTTTTTTTTTTTACCTGTTGGTATGCATTAAATCAAAATATGTTGTTAGGTTGCATCTTCTCTGATCAAAGTATCATCTAATTCACAGTTAGTCATCAGAAGCATGTCTACAAAAAAGCACTTCAGCCAAATAAGTTTTACACATCCATTCTTAGGTTATATGCTTTAGTAAATATTACTCTTATTTGGTGCTTATTTTATTTATCGACAACATGAATGCCTGTGCTTGATAGAAGCTAGACTTCTTTCACTGTTATTCTGAATTTCTGGGCTTTGTTTAACTCATTTGTAAAATTAGGAGTTGTGGCTTTCAGAGATTCATGAAAAGCGATTTCTACAGACCAAAAAGATGATGACTTGGCTCAAATTCATAACAGCTGATATCCTTACATCTGCAACAGTGGTTCTCCCACACTTGGAGGCTAATGAATAATGAACACCATTAGAGCCTATTTCAAATGTAAAAAACCTTGGGGCTTGCTTGTGGGAATACCTTCAGACCCATATGCAAGTTACAGGAAAAAGAATGGGATATCCAAAGAAGAGTCAAAATCAGGTGGTAACCAGGATGCCTTTTTCAATATCTATTTTATTATTATTTTCCCACATCATGACGTTCTATTTTATTTTTTGAGATCATACAGACCTAGGTTAATGTTTTTCTGATCAGTTCTATTTTTTGACTGTGGAGTTTTTAAACATTGCAATGTAGATTTCACCTATGTAAAGCTACAAGGCCTTTACAATTGTTCTATGTGTTGTATGTTATGTGTGCACACTTCTGTTTTGTGTTGTATGTCTGTATGTGCGTATGTCCATATATATGAGGAGTGCTCATGAAAAAATGGATCCAAATATTTTTTTTTATTCACGTGATTTAAATGGTTTAATTTAAATTAGGTAAACAGCTGTTAAGAATTGTTTTTAAAGGTGGTTAACAGATCTGTTTGTTTACTTTCACTTTTCGTTTTCATCATATTTAATAATTCTGTTTAGGATAATGTAAATTGTTCAGAAAATTGTTTTCTTAGTTCCTGCTGGAATGTTACATAATTTTTTTTAGCCATCATTGCTAGAATTCCTATCTTCATCCCAGTGCCGGTGAAGATAAAGATAAAACTAAACTACAGCTTCTTCGATAGCTATCACAGTAAACTGTATAAACTGATGCATCAATGAATAATAACTCAACAAGTGATGCTCAATCAAGAAGTCAATTCACTTTGGGAGGAAATGGACATATTCATGGATTTCTCTGCTTTGAATTGCTTGCAGAACTTGCCTGGACTATGTATCACTTGCATGCATTGTAAACTATCTGTTGGTGCAGCAAATTTTAGTAGTGCTTGGGTATCTTTGCTGATGGTGTCATTGGTGGTACAATTTTTCTAAAAAAGAGCCGTCATTTGGCTTGGTATCATGACATTTTGCATCCTCCTCCCTTCTCCTTGTGATGGTCTAAAATTTGGGGGCCAACAGAGATGAGGCAAAGAACCTCACCCCCCACTGACACCAAGGTAAAATTTGGGGGCAAACAGAGGTCAGGCAAAGAACCTCACTCCACCCCCACTGGTGCAAAGGCCAAATTTGGGCGCCAACAGAGGTGAGGCAAAGAACCTCACCCCCAACTGGTGCAATGTCCTATCCACAAGTATGGCTATATGTTGGACCGGTAGTCAATGATGGGTAGATCCAATTGCAATGGTACCAACCTAAGATAGGAGGCTGACGCCTTGAGGTCAGCTCATCCAATGATGAGTAAGAACCATATGTAGTATTGGACAACCTAGACAAGCACAGCCCCTAAGCCACATTTCTTGTTGTTTAATTAAACAGAAGGGGGGAGATGTTGAGGCCCACAGCCGGGTCGGGATGATGCCTGGCATTTTGCCAGAAGTAATGGTTGAGAGGCCAACCATTAAGACGATGATAATTAAGTTAAGCTGTGTCAATAGGGCAGCCCCTGCTGCCTCAGGCACCCACTACTTTGGAGCTCTCGCGGGATTTCCTGGAAATTTCATGTTGGTTGGGGAAGTTCCAGTGGAGAGTTCTGGTTGGTGTGTGGGGTCCCTGGAAGAACTGAGTGGGTGGCATTTGGGGGAGTTCAGAAATAAAGTTTTTCCTGCTTGAGTGGCTTGTGATTTGTGCCCAGCCAGACTGCGGCATGTGTGTGTGTGATACATATAATTAGAGAGAGAGAGAAGCTTCCCTCTGAGGACAGTGATATTCCATTTCATCTCTATTTTCTCACTACCCCTCCATCTGACTGTGAGCCTTTGTCTTCTCCTCTGGCAAGAACATCTATATATCTAGCGTGGTAATCGAATCACATTTAATGTAAAGAAAATCAAAAGTCTTCTCTATGCATTGACATAAGAAAGCACTTAATCTCAATAAACTAGCAGTTAAGATGATGAGAAAATCTAGAAAAGCTCAGAGGTACATAGCAAATCAAAATTCTCCCTGCTCATGTAAAGGAATAAAGCCAAAATAAACTTCCTTTTTAACTTAAACCACATAAAATAATATATATTAGAAAGATATGTTGGAGCAATGAGCTGTGACCACTGGTGATTCAAAGGAATCCCCAAACACTACCCACCAGTTTCACAGAACTCTATTGGCTCAGGAAAAATGACATTTACAGAGATTCTTTATAAAATGAACATCTCTGGCTGCTTCATATATTACTGAATTTTTTGAAATATATTTCAGAACTCAAATATTTTGACCCTGCCTACAAGTGAGATGAGGATCGCTGCAGGACCACCCTCCCACCCCTGGAAATATTTTTATTACCCACATAAAGGAAAATGAGAAAATAAAGATTTCCTTATTCTGGTCAGTAGATAGCTTAATTCAGGTGTATTGCGTTTTAAATATTTGCATTTTTCTTGGACTGTGACGTCTGTCTGCAAACCTTGCGATACATATTTATTTGCCTTTGTTCAGTGATTTCTTGAAAGGAAGAAAGAAAGAAAGGATGTACCAATGAACATGACTGAACTGAACCATAATCAACTACCATTACATACATATCACATTTACCGCTAGTAAGATAAACCATAGATCAGTGTTCAAACTTCTTATAAGGTGCTTGAGTATGACATGTATTAAACATCCACTAGTTCTTAAACATGGGGAGAGCCATTTATCATTTCCGAGCTTAAGATATCTCATCTGTAGAGTGAAGGGATTCAATTCCTCATGAGACTTCCAGTTCCAAGAGTCTAGGAATCCTGTGTTGACACTCATACTGTGCTGCTTTTGCTTTACTTCATGATTAGTCTCCATTTTTGCTTCCTCTTTTTGATGTTTTTTAAAGTCAAAAAGGAAACTTTTATAAACAAACTAATTAATTTTTGTTTAAGAACAGCAAAGGAGGTAAATAAGGTTTCAACAGGAGACCTTTAGATTTTTTTTATTCTGATTTTTTAGACATGATGGAAGAATGCAATTCATTTCATGTTATACATATAGAGCACAATTTTTCAAGACACTTGATTTTTTCAAGACACGGTACACAAAGTATTTTCACACCATTTGTGTCTCATACATGTACTTAGAGTAATGATTTCTAACTAATTCCACCGTCATTCCTACCCCTTTGCCCCCTCCTTTACACTCCCTCTCCTTTGCCCTATGTAAAGTTCCTCCATTCTTCGCATGTTCCCCTGCCAATCACCGTTATAAGCCAGCATCCTCATGTCAAAGAAAACATTGGGCCTTTGGTTTTGGGGGATTGGTTTGCTTCACACAGCATGATATTCTCCAACTTCTTCCATTTACTTGCAAATGCCAGGATTTTATTCTCTTTTAATGCTAAGTAATGTTCCGCTGTCTATATATATATACCAAAGATTCCCTGTCCATTCATCTACTGAAGGATATCTAGGTTGGTTCCATAATTTATCTATTGTGAATTGTGCTGCTATAAATACTGAAGTGGCTGTGTCCCTGTAGTATGCTGTTTTAAGTTCTTTGGGTATAGACTGGGAAGTGGGATAGCTGGGTCAAATGGTGGTTCCATTCCCAGTTTTCCAAGGAATCTCCTTACTGCTCTCCAGATTGGCTACACCAATTTGCAGTCTCACCAGCAATGAATGAATGTGACTTTTCCCCCACATCCTCACCAACACTTGTTGTTGTTTGTATTCTTAATAGCTGCCATTCTGACTGGAGTAAGATAAAATCTTAGAGTACCACCTTGAATGCGCCCAATCTCATCTGTTATATTTCTTCTAAGTACCATTTTCTTAAAAGTAGAGTAAGTTCTTCCTGCATTCTTTTCACCATACAATATACAACAAACAGATGACCTTGTCACTCCAAATGGTGATTCATAATGGCATAACAACAATATCAAAAATTATGCAACCTTTTAATTTTTTTATTCCCACTATGTGGCAGACCTTTAGTCTGCTGTATCGGAAGCCACATAAAGTACATCTTGAAACCACTGGCCCTGAAATTTTGTATGATCACATTTGTGTGAAACATCCAGAATAGACTAATCCATACAGACATAAAGTAGATTAGTGTTTGTTAGGGGCTTTGAAGCTAGGAGAATGGGAGTGACATAATAGGTATAAGGTCTCTCTTTTGGGGAGAAGAAAATGGTCTGGAATTAGATGGTAATGGTGATAGTTGCATTATCTTTGAATATACAAAAGAAATTGCATTGTACATTCTTAAAAAGGAATTTTTGGTATGTAAATTATATCTACTTAAAGAAAAAAAATTTAAAAAAATAAACCTACAGCCCTCAATGTGGTCTGTCTGAGATCAAATGTATATGTTCTATATGTGGGAATGTATGAGTATATAAATACAACCACATACATGTACCTTAATGTTGACTTTGAACATTGAAGCATATAACTGACATACCTATACATAAGTTTGATGAATTTTCACAATCTGAACACTTCCTTCCACATAACAAAGCACATCAGCTCTACCTCACACATCTTTCAGGTGCTTTTGCCTCAAAGGTAACCAACCCTAAAGTCTAACACCACTGAGAAATTCTGATGTTTCTCATACATAATATGCATGGTAGTCTTGTGTGTGTAGCTTCTGTTCCTGAAAAATAGACACCATCTAGTTTGACAGATGCCCTTGTTGGCTTAAGGAAGCTTAGAATAAATCTTCTTGAGCACTTGTCTGTGCTAAGTGTTTCAAATGACTTAATTCATTTAATTCCCCAAACAAGCTTATTAGTAAGGTATTATTATTACCATACTAAAAAGCTCAGGACATTGTTTTGTCAAAAAGTCTAGTCTATAACCCCTTATTTATTCAATTAAATATTAATTTGGTGTTGCTGTGAAAAAATTCTTGGGATGTAATTCAAGTCTTTATCGGTTGACTTTAAATTAGGAGATTATCCTGGGTGGACCTGATTTAATCATTTGAAAAGCCTTAAAAGCAGGGCTGAGGAGTCTAAGAAAGAAAGAAAAAGAGAAGGCAGAGAGAGAGGGGACTTACTTGGAACATGTAAAATGAGGAATTATGATACCTTAACTTGTAAATGCTAGTAATGAATGGTAACCTCTTCAAAGGCAAATGTCATTCATTCTTCAATAGGAAATAATGAAAATGGTAGCATATCTTCAAAAAGTGTTTTTAAGTGCTTTGGGTATAGACTGAGGAGTGGGATACCTGGGTCAAATGGTGGTTCCATTCTCAGTTTTCAAAAAATCTCCATACAGTTCTGATGTCATGTATTTTTCCATACTGCCCTTATAGAAAACTCTTACTTTTCAAATCCTGAATCAGATTTAAGGTTCAGAAAAATAAGGTCAACGAGTTTATGGTAGGATGATAGAGGTGTTTTGGACAATAAGACTTTCCAGATTTATCTTTCAGAGAAATCTCAGTGAAATACTTCTCAAGTGGGTCTAAATAGGTGTCAAACAAATATTTTAAGAACAGCAACTATTTATTCTATTTCCACAACCCCCTTAAGATGCATCACTGAGTCAAATATTGAAGGTAATTCTCAATAAATAGGGATACATATTATCAACTCTCTTACCTTGTTCAATGCTAATTTAAGGACCATTTTTCATTTTCAAATGTGTAATTAATGCCAACATGGAATGCTTAAGTTTTTATTCCAAACCTTTTCCTCTTCAAGTCTTCTCCATCTCAATTATTAATCTCCTACACATTGACTGAGTTTCTTAGGCCAAAATCTTAGTCATAATTATCAAATTGATTCTGCCTCCAGGCATATCCCAAAGTGGAACCCTTCTATCTCCATCACAAACAAGGTGTCAGGCTGATGCCAAACCCACCACCCAGACACAGCAGACAGCAGCCATGCTTTGTCTCTCTACAAGCCATGCTATGTACAAAAGTTTTCTTTTCAAATCTGTAAATTAGATAATATCACTCCTCTGCTTAAAATTCCATGAGACTCTTATCAAGAAAAATGCTAAATAAAACATGCTCTTAATTGATTTCAAAATACGTAATTTTGGAGTCACACAGTTGAGCAACCCATTAGTAATCTCCTATTAGCTTTGCTGTAGATCACACCTCAGATCTGTGGGTTATATTGATAATGACTGCCTCGGTTACTCCTTAGGGACTCGAAGGCTACTTTTGCTTAAAACAATGACTCTTTGCTTGGGCCTACAGATATCTGATGGGCAACTAGAATGATGAAGGCTTGGCATCTTTGCCTTCTTACTGATTTTGTCTCCTTTGTTGCCTCAACCTTTGGGTCAGATTCTACTTAGCAATGAAAGGAAATATGTTAGTCATTAGAGAAAAGTTGTCCAAAACTGTATCCTGTATCATAAGGTTAATTTGACTTAGACTTGGTTAGTCTCCCTCTCCCCCCATCTCTCTTAAAGACTAAAACACACCCCCCTAGCCACTGTGACTGGAAATACTAGACCATGAAAGGAAAGCAGTGGCATCTGGAAGCTCTCCACCTATTCCTAGAAAGGACAGGGATATCCCTCCTCTTTATTGGCCCATCCCTCTCCCTCTTTATTCCTCTTACATCTGTAGCCCTCTAAACCCCTGGAGTTGAGAAGCTGATTGGTGAGCAAAACTCCCTCTTCTCCATTCTTTGGCCACTGAATAAAAATTCCTTTCTCTCCAGCACTTGTGTCTAGGACATGGGTTTTTCTGTGAGATGAGCCTCTGAACTTGATATTTGATGAAACTAAAGAAATCCACAGAGTTTTAGGTGTGACAGAGGTACTAAAGACTTTCAAAAATATATCATGAAATATTTACAAATAAAAGTACTTGATCTGCTTCAAATAATGTAGTGTGCTTACTTCATTTTCTTTATAACCTATCAAATTTTGAAATAATCTTATTTCTTAAACAAGTCCTTAAAAAATAAGTCATCTTTTGTTATCCCCACATTAAAATACATACATGCTCTGACATAACTGGGACCTTATCTCTCTAGTGTGCTTGCATGCCTAGCATAAAAGTAGGAGTCCAAAGACAGAATATGAATAAGTTTTCAATTATTCCCTGTGATTAAGGTCACATACATAGTACATGACTATCAAAAAAAGTCTTAGAAATTAAATTATTCTTACATGTACATGCTTATAGTATTAATGAACAGATAATGCCTATGTACTGACTTTTGAGATTATATATATATATATATATATATATATATATATATATATATATATATATATACAGTTAATGACTACTTAATACCTGTGTGTTTCTTTTTAATAACATATACACTATCAAACACGTGTATACACATATATACAGTCATTATTCTGATATAGATACATAATATCACTATTGATTCATGTGGAAAGAATCCAATAGTTTGTGATTGCAATATCTCCAGCAAGAGATTTTGCTACAAATATTGTTGCCAGACCTCAGACTTTAAAATTATATCTGAAATTCTTAGCTGGTATAAACCAAGTCGGCATAATAAGCAAGTTTTTATTTCCTTTCAGATGTCCCCAGTTGCTATAACAAATTATTCTTAAGAGTTTACCTGTTGACCTATAAGGCTGCAAAAAAGAGATAGCTCTTCTTAGTCTCAAAGATCCAAGCTGAGCTTACATAGCCCCACCATTATGTGGATATCACCTTCAGAACTCTCTTCATTATGTGTCTTTGGAGAAAAACAAATGCATAAGTATCAGGACACTGACTGATATGGTTTCACTCTTTAAAATGCTATTTTAATAATGACGATTATCTATTGGAGGAAAACTGCACCCAGTTATTGTGAATGTAATAAAGCACATTTTAATATTAATATTCATGCCTTTCTAAGTGTAATTTTTCCCCTGGGGCTATGTTTGTATCCAACAGCATCAGGAGTAGTGCAGAACAAGGCATACCTTCTTAGGGCTAGACTGGGAAGGAATTGAAGGATGATTCTAAAACATACCCAAACCCATTCAAACTGCCTGTGCATCCATTTGGTTATCTAATTGGTAACTCTTAGTGAGCCAGAAACATCAACAAAAGGAAGATACGGCATCTTTAGCCCATCTGTTTCCCCAAAACCAGATTAACCTAGACCCTAATGTTTCAATAAGCTTCAAATAACTTGACCCTTCTTTTTTTGACAAAACAATGAAAACGTAGCTCACTTTCACTTGTAGACAACTGTCAACTACCTTCCTTGTCAAGGAGTTCTAAAATTTGCAAATATATATACTGTTTAATATGGTTTTCCATCTAAGAAACTCTAGACTAGAATACTGTATAAAGACTCATATTTAACCTCTGTGTTAATAGGCACAGCAACACATCTGAGAGTCTACAATCAAGTGACTTTTAACTGGTAGTGGTAGCCCAGTCTGATGCCACATTCATAAACCAAAGTCTAGAAAACATCACAGTTGGAAACTGTCACTCTTACTTGGCCTAAAGAGGGTATATATAGTATGTTTCTTAAACATTGTTGCTTCCAGTAAGAAGACACAGTAAAGAAATGAAAAGCAAAACCCACTGGAGAGGACCTATTGGTTGTCTGAATTAGAAAAAAAAGTGTCAGTCTATTACTAGAGTCTCTTTGGAACATTGCATACTGCAATCCATTTTGCTTGCAAACCTGGGGGATCCCTTGCATTTTGCCTCCAGTGATCCTGGTATGCTGATAATTCCCTCAACACAGTTCTCATTCCTGATAACCCAAGAGTTTGCTGACAACCTAAATGCTTCTTCCTTATTTTTCAAAATCTGGGTTGAATGCAACCTCCTTCAGAAAGTGCTACATTTTCAAGTCAATCCCATCCTTCTAAGTGAATTAACCCCAGCCATGCTATTGACAATAAATTGTAATCCACTTCAGCACCTTTGTCACACCTACTGTGAGAACCTCAAGTGTAAAGATGTAATCTTATTTGGGTTGGTGTCCCCAGAGCCCTGCATGAGTCCTGGCATAAAGAAGCTTCTCAGAAAACAATGAATGAAAGAACCGAAGTAATAATAAAGAAAGCAATGAAGCCAGCCTGCTATAGTATAAATTCCTGGCTTATTTCCAACCTTGCCCACACTACCCTTCCATTTTATCTTCTACTCCCTTTTTCAGTTAGAAATACTGTTAAAATTTCAAGTTAATAATTACTATGGGTTGTTGACATGCACTGGCACATTGAGTTTCCTGCTGAACCATATATCACTGTGGCTCCCATGAGCAGTGGTTCATACTTAATATATATATTAAGTTACCAGTTAGTTGCCTTCCTTTGTGAATCGAAATTAACTTTACTCCTTTTTTTGTTGGTTTTGGTTATAGGGTAATGTGTGAAGATATTTTCACTGTAAAATATTCAAACCACATAACCACACTTAAAATTCCCCCTTATCATTTTCTCCCAAACCATTTCCCACCCCTGAGATAATCTTCATTATCACTTTCAAACCTGTCTGTCAATTTCATTATACACCTAAGCACACATGTTTTGTGTTGGGCTGTGGATCGTATGTGTATGTGGAATGTCACAGTTGTATAAATTTCTCCTTGCAATGTATAGTAGATCTCAGGAGCAGTTCAGAAATGCACTCCATGCTCTTCCAGTATCAGGGTTGTACACTTTGAATAGATCAGCTTATTAATTATTTAAAAAACATTGATATGTATTAGTTTTCAATCTACAAATCCTTGAACACACCTCTTTAACAAAAGGTACCATCCATCAAAAATAAAAAAAAAAGTATGCGTGTACAAGCACTTAAG
The DNA here is from genome assembly GCF_048772815.1 of Callospermophilus lateralis. Classification (NCBI taxonomy): domain Eukaryota; kingdom Metazoa; phylum Chordata; class Mammalia; order Rodentia; family Sciuridae; genus Callospermophilus; species Callospermophilus lateralis. The sequence continues at coordinate 88,718,689 of NC_135315.1, read as the reverse complement.
AGTATGAGCATTATTCTTTCTTCATATCCTCACAAATAATGGATATCAACAGTTTTTTTTTTTTTCTGGGTGGAGGGTAGATGGCAGGGTCAATCTGATATCAACAATTTCCTGCATGAGTTAACCTAATATGGAAATGCCTCTGATAATATGCAAATGAAACATATCAGACATTCTCATGTTCTTACATGTTTCCAGGAAATATCCCAGCACCATAAATATGGATTCATGTTTGATCCATGTTTGACATCAGAAGGAAGAGATTTGATGAGTTCCTTCACATAAAGTACCTTGCCTAATACTCTTAATAGGCAGTGAAACAATTTTTTGTTGTTGTTGTTATCATGGATTGAACTCAAGGACACTTAACCTCTGGGGTACATTTCCATCCCTTTTTATATTTTACTTAGAGACAGGGTCTCACTGAGTTGCTTAGGACTTTGCTAAGTTGCTGGGGCTGGCTTTGAACTTGAGATCCTCCCACCTCAGCCTCCTAAGCCACTGGGATTATGGGCGAGCACCACTGCACCTGGCTGAGACAGAAACTTTTATCTGGCTTTTACAGAAAACTCAAGTTGGCTACCCAAGGATCACATGATGTATTCCATATCACAGTATATGATGTAGCCCCATAATTGGAACCGCACCATGGCTGTACTCTCTTCAAAATGGTCAAGGTTGTTATTGTCCTTGGTATCTGCAATCCTGCTTTTCAATACTATTATTCTGGTCAAAATTTCAGATGACTATTACCTGAGCAAAATCTCTTATTTAAAAAATACTTTAATTTAAGAGAAATTTTTAAATGGGAAAGATAGCTGTAAAAATGCCCACAGAAGCCACAGATTTACATATTAGCATTAAATGAAAACTTCCTTTATTAAATGTGTTCTTTAGAGTTTTTCTCCCCAAGAATTTACATCTAAGACAATGAAATGCCAGAGAATAAAGTTCATAAGAATTAATCTAAAGTAGATGAGGATGGCTATTACACTTATGATCTTTTAGCAAAATTTTCTAATACTAAATATTTTAAAACTCTATTCTGGACAAAAGTAAAATGCAATAAATAAATAAAAAGTTCTACTGTTCATTGAAGAAGTTTACCCTTATATTGCAAAAATCTGTACAGAAAAAAAAAACATGCACAAAATAAATTTCACACGACTCAACAATGTCTGCGAAAATGGGAAAAAAACAAATTTTGGCACCAAGAAAAATGAAAAAATATTGCTTTCTAAAATGTTCAAAAGTATGAAATAAATGAAAGGTTAAAGCATTTCTCTATGCATATGTTATGTGTAACCTTGAAGCTACCACCCACATGAGAATGGTACTTTAAAGATTACTGCACATGATTGCTGAAAGAATAGAATGATTGATTCATTTTAAAACCCTTAATGTAGTAACACTCTTCCTTCTCTGACAAAAGACAAGGTTCAGAAAAGCAAGAGATCAGAGCTGAGGAACATAAAAAAAATTGTTGGCACCAGATTCAGTTCTCCTTCATGCCATTTTTTTTCTCCCTTATCATACAACAAAGCAAAAAAAAAAAAAAAAGTATTGAATATGAAAACAAGAGAGATTCCCTGTGACTGAGCCTTGGCAAGTACAAATGCATTAGTAATGAAGCTGATTCCTGTGACCTTTTCAATTATGGTAATCCCTCGAAGAAAATTAAAATCATTTTCTAAAACATGGTCCAAGGAGTTCCACAGATTGTTAAAGAAAATATTTAGGAATATCCCTCCCATTTTGCTAAATATGTACATACTTAACCCAGGTCTGTTCTACTCTGTAGACATTTCATCCATGATTATTTGTGAGCAAAAGGTTAAATTAACTTGAGAGACATTTTTGTAATGCATCTATTTCCTTCCTTTTTCTCTTATACAAATTTGCATTGTGAAATGGAAAAAATAAACAGAGGAAAGTTATATACTGAGTTGTGTTTAATGAGGATTTGACAAATTGAATGAGCAACTGATATACTTCATTCAAAAAGGATGATTTTGTTTTGGACTTGACAAAAAAGCAAATTGCTTTATAGTCCCTAGAATTTCCACTGGATTTCTAGGGAGCAAATGTTTCTCCAAAGCATGGAAACATATAAAAATTTAATTATATTTAAAGTAAAATGATCCAAGAAATCACACTTTTCTCAGTTCCCACTTAGTGAACATGCAGATGAAGTATTTAAGAAAATCAATGATTAACTCATTGGTGGACTTGGATGGATTTGTTTCAGTTTAACTCCAATATGAAAGCCAAGTGAATAGACATAATATCTGAGAAGATGAGGACTTCTCTTTTCTCTCTCCCTCTCTTCCTGTCAGGTTGGCCAGTTAAGTTCCTTAAGCCTCCACACAGCAGACTTATGGGACCACTGTCCTAGGATTAAATAAAACAACCAATAGGGGAAGAATTTTAAAATTACATAGCACTTGGGCCTGGGGTTGTGGCTCAGTGGTAGAGTGCTTGCCCAGCATGTGTGAGGCACTGGGTTTGATTGTCAGCACCAGGTATAAATAAATAAAATAAAGATCCACTGGCAACTAAAAAATATTTTTAAAAAAGATTCAATACTTAAACAATAAAATTACATAGCAAGCAAATGGCATTAAAATTACTAGCTCTGACTCACAAAGTTAGATTTTCAGAATCAATAGGCATTTATCTACCACTGCAGGACAAAGAGAATTACTGGAAACCAGAAAATGGATTCCAATCAACAGAAGTCATTCTATTATATTCTGATTTTTCTAGTAGAAAATCAGAAACTTCCTCGGGGAGAATGAACAAAAATTAAGAAGAGGTCTTTGCTTCAAATTTATAGTTCTGTTCCTGATACCTATTAAGAGCCAGATATAAAGTTATTAAGTTACAGCTTGCAATTTAAAATGCATAAACTGACTGATAACTAAACCCTTTCAATTTCATCAACAGAACTGAATATCATTCTAAACCATATGCTATACACAATGCAATGCAGCTAATGAAGTCTTCAATATCAGGATTATGACCCTTAATTTCAATAGGAGCGTGTTCTATTGCTGGAGCTCATGCATAATGAGAGAAAACACCATTGAAGCACAAATAAACTATTCCACAAATGAGCACTTTGCTTTGGTCCAAGTATAATTTCATTTTTATCCAATTCAAATACCATAGAAAGAAGAAATAGAAGGAAGAGGAATGATAAAATTAGAGCACTTGGGAGAGAAGCCAATTCGGCAATAATTGAGATGGGAAGTAGAGCGCAGCCTGCCTTCTCGTGTTTGTGGAAACCAACTCCCCAACAGCTGGCAGGTAGCAGGAAGGGGATAGGGATGCCTTTCTAATTACAAATCTGTTTGTAACCCTTAGACCCAAGGGTTATATATGCTTTGAAAGCAACAGGGAAATAGAAAATAAATAATTTCTTGTGGAAGGAAGAAAATATGTTATATTGATTAAAATATGCCAGGGTTTTCTCAAATAGGAGAAATTAAGCAAACTTTTTCAGGACTTGTGAGGTGGGGATCTCCTACAACCCTCAGATTTGTATGTAGGAATTCAGAAGTCAACATCCCTTTACACTAAGTTATCACAGTGCATACCTTTAAATACTAAAACTAGGAATAGGCTTGCAATATTTCTTAGAGAAATGGAGATGAGATGAGGAGTCACTTCAGTCAAGAAGTTTTAATATGTACTTCTGTTACGGTTCTGCTTCTTAAAATTCTACCCTGAAATTTCTGTATTCATTCACCAAAATATTATTAATGAGACTCTCATTTTTCTTCAGATGTGAAGAAAATTTTAAAAAGGTTCATAGACATTAGAAAATTTATCAAATCATAAGACAGATCTAAACATTCTAAAGATCCTTCTCCCTTGTGTTTCTAATCACATTTATACTAAAAATTCTTGAATTTTTTAAGAAACCTTAAATAGCCCCAATTTTCCAGCACTAAATAGGACATAGGTATGTGTACATATATTTTTACATATATTTATTACAATGGGCCAAAAACATTTCTGTATCTAGGGACCAGATATATAGTTAAAAAATTATTTATTAATCTATAATTTAAAAAGCTAAAAAGGCCTTTTCAATAAAGGTTGAAAAAAAAGCAACAGATAAATGGTAGAGAAACCAGTTCTTAAATATCTGGGAAACACCTGGAGAGAATTAAAGATACTGATTCCATCCTGAGTACCACCCATTATTCTTAGGTATTTAGGGAAAAGAGACGAATTACAGATATTTGTGGCTAGATAAGGTTTAGCTTTTCTTCTTCTTCTTCTTCTTTTTAAACTTAGTTTAGGAACAGAAGGGATTATTATAAAAGAAGTGGGGCTGTCATAATTACATTTTATTATTCCCTTGCTCACCATCACCTCCAGTAACTTCATAATTCATTATTGTTCTCTAAGTTTCCTAAAAAAAATGGACTACAATCCTTAGCTCCAGGTAGGGAAGAAATGTGGTAACAACCAAAGAATTTATGATAATTTTTGGTTGGGAAAATGGAAAACACATTGTAATCATTATAAAAGCAGGATACATTAATATACTAAAACCTCAATGGGTTTATTAGATCTTTATTAAGATAAAAGAGCAACTAAAAAAAACATGTACACAATTCACATTTTCCTGTTTCACATTTTTCTGTCTTTCCTTCATCTTCCATAGGAATAAGAAGGCAAACTAGAGGACTGTCTCAAAAACAAGGGAAGCTTTATAGCATTATCTGGTAGCTTTTTCTATTTGCAGCTGAGTATTTCAAATAAAATCAATATTTTACTTATTTTAACAGCAAAGGTATTTAAAATACTACAATGTTTCATGTTGGCTTTAAACTCCATACATCCATGCATTTCTCTCCTAAATCACTTCTCAGCTCTTATATCCATTTTCCCCCTCCACTTACATCTTCACAAAACCCATTGGAAAGTCTTTTATTTTTGTAAGTACATATTTCTACCAGGGGTGCCATATATATATTCATGTGTGTAACTGCTCACCTCACCCAGCTTTTGAGAAGCCAGGTGTAGTTTTCTTGGATGCTATAGCTTCAACACCTAGAACAATGCTTAGCAATAGCATATACTTTGGGAAAACTAGCTCACTGGAAAATTGCAATTTTTCATTTCTTCTCTCCTTTATTAACATTCTAGAATTTTAGCCAGGCATAATGTTCCCTAAAATAAAACTACATCTTCCAATCTCAAGCTGAATGCTTTTGGCCCTTGCTTCCTCTGTCCTTCTTTCTGTTGGCTTGAATGTCATCACACTGGCTGAAAGTTCTGTTGGATAGAAGTGCAACTCATGTCTTCCTGATGCTAATATAGACATATATGTTTCCTCCTTTTTGTCAACATGTCAGCAACTGAGAGAAGCAGGTGACAATCTACTCTCTAAGCTAATAGGACTTTCAAACAACAGGAAGGGTTTCAAGTGAAATACATGGCCTTGAATCAGCTTTCCCATTTGATCATTATGGTGTCAATTTTTAGTCAATACCTGAAAAATTTAGCCTTGAGAGACTCTTACTTAACACTGTGGATAAAGTACAACTCACTGTTGCTTTTCTTTTTCTTTTGGTTTGTCATTGTTGCTGTTTGTGGTGTTTTTGTCTGCTTAAAAGCTACAGCCAGATATTTGCTATTGTTCAGAGACTAAGGGTTACCTACAGGCATCCTCATTTTGCCACTTGAATGAATACCTGGTTAATTTGTATCCAAAGACAGTGAAAAGAGGAACACTCAATGAATGTCACATAGTCATCCATTCAACAACAGAACAACACCTAGAAATGTCCCTGTACTCATGAAGCTCGCATTTTAGTGGGGAGGAAGAAAAAAGAAATGACAAAGTCAAACACAGGCCAGTGAAAACTGTCTTAGAATTTGACACTGGGGACAAATACATGAGTATGGTCAAGAACTACCAGGCAGAGGCAGGTGAAGGATTGAGTACACACCAGATAGAGCAAGGTTACAATGATTGCTTTAAGTTCAACAAATGGCTTCATTTTTTACTAAATTCCATCTGATGATCTAAGATATTAAACTCTTTTATGAGATACAGGCAGCAACTTCTATTTCATCAATGAACACCAGTTCAATGGCCCAGTATTCCCAAGTTAGGTAACATTTACATCTGGGAAGAAAGACAACTACCTCTTTACATGGTGAAGATATAAACTGTACAACGATGATGGGTGATTCTTTGCATTGTTTTACTGTATTATTCCACCACCCAGTTTTACAATAAATTTTAACATTTTTCTAATCCAGGAAAAAGGAAATAAAGAATTGAGATGTCATCACAGAATAAACACACAGGACCAGATATATTCTCCAAATAATGTTCTACAAGAATCAGCAGGGAGGGAGGAAATAATATATTCTAGGAATCCTGACAGTTACGATCACCTCCACTCTGTTAAATGGTTTGCATAGATGAAAATCTCAGGTCTTACACCATTCCCCTGGGCTTCAACCACTTAGGGAAATTCAAAGACTAAGGTTCCCTAAGATGGCTCTTTGGATCACAGTGACTCTTAGGCAGTACAGGTGTAACGAGCCTAAAAATATAATCTGATATGTTTTCAAGTGTTCATTTCAATGATCAACATTTCAATTATTATGCACCATGGCTTACCCTATAAAACATCAAAAGAAGGATTATGTATACTATTTATACACACACACACATAGACACACATACACACACACACAGAGAGAGAGAGAGAGAGAGAGAGAGAGAGAGAGAGAGAGAGAGCTGTATATATAGAGAGGAATAGGATTCCCCCCCAAAAAATAAAATAAATAAAAGGAGAAATGAAAAGAAAGAAAGGTCACACCATTGTTATTTCTAAAATAATTCCCCAGGATCTGTAATCTCCAAGGCTGTGCTGAATTATTAACTTAAACTTATTAAAACTAAAAAATTAAGTAATATTTCTGAATATAACTCAGAATAATGTAATAAGATAATCATGAGCCTTCACAAAAATTCATGTTGATTAACAGTAGACAGCTTTTGGACTTACTTATTTTTGCTTCTGAATGACAACATCACCTAAATTAACTCCCTTTCCAGAAAAGTCACAAAATTGTAAAACAAAAATGGGACATCAATGAAAACTTTAAATTTTAAGATCCATCAGTCTTCTGAATTGTGTAGAACTGTGTTTTCCACAAGTTTCTTGTTTAGGAGACCGAAACTACAAACAACATCTTGAATTGGATTTATACTGAAAATTCTACACAGTTCACAAAAAGCAAAAAGCTTACATTCGATCAACTTGACTTTAAATTTTAGTTGTAATTATTTTATAATATGCTAAGATATTCCTGACATTTCAAGAGAACAAATTATTACTATCTGTGGACTCATTTTTAGAGAAGCTATATCATAAAAAATGTATGGTTTCATATAATTAAAAAATTCAAGCAGTGTGCATTGAATAAAATAATATGGACTATTAAATAATTTAATATTGTGTTTCGCAGCAGCAGCTGTTTAAATAAAAAGTGAAAACTGCAACTAATCCACTACGGTTAACAGAAATACAGCCTACATCAGTACTGAGATCCCCTAGGATAGAGAATATGGATATGAATTCAAGGAGTCATGAGCTTTACTTAATGAATATAATGAAAATTATCACAATAAATCAGTATCAAAGCGTATTTTATACCCAAGATTATCTGAATGTTGCTTCACTTTTAATTTTCTTACAGTGAATAATTTTTCATTTCAACTTAACAAAAAAATCTTTTCAAATACATAAATTGAACCATCAAAACACATTTCTTATTGGAGGGCCTACAGCTTAAACGCAGCTTACAAGGAATTTAGAGAAATTCTCAGGACCAATTGACCCCTTCAGAATTCTTAACTTCAGGCTCAATATTTAACATACATGGTCATGATTACATTATAATCTGAAGAAATATAAATGACTGGTGAATGTATAAAGTTTGAACCTCCCCAACAATTGATTAATTGAACATTGTGGTTTCATTGAGAAATTATTTTCACCTTCTCTATCTTGGGGGAAAAATCTTTTTGGTAATGGAAAGAAACTAGTGATGAAGATGATAGATCAAACATAAAGATAATTTAACAACATGCATTACATTCCTCATCTTTCTTTTCAGATTTTCCAATTCTTGTTGATTGTCTTCTGAAACAATAGGTTGCCACAACTTTATATGTGAAGGTGTTTGTTACAGAAATATTTTCATATCAATAAAAATTAGAAAATCATAAATCTACATGGGAATTGACCAAGAAATTATAATACAATGATTCAATGAACTATTATATGGCAATTAAGAAGAATTGAATGAACTCTGAGCTGGGTGTAGTGATGTACACCTTTTACCCCAGTCACCTAGTATGGTGGGAAGATCTCTTGAGCCCCAGAGTTCAGGGCCATTCTGGGCAACAGAGTGGAGCCCATGTCAAAATTACTTACTTAATTAAATAATTTTTTAAAAACTATCTATAATACATTCTATGTGATTTTAATATAAAGCAAATTATTTGACCAAAAAAGCAGCATAAATTTATTTTTGTATAATGAATAACTAAAATCAAAAGCAAGATAAAAATATTATTTTTTATTTTGTGTTTATGCTAAAGGATATGGCATTAAGTCCCCTCAATAATTTTCTGCCTGAAGTGTTTATTTTTATATTTTAAGTTTTCTACTTTACACAGGCTAGGCATTAGGAAACAGACTCAGTCTGAACTTCACACACTTCACACACAGCAGCTGCTCGACAAAATTTGAAATATGCACTAGTCCTTCTAAAGGTTTGGTTTCAGAGGGGGAAGAGAGACCCGCGGAGAAGATGCGAAGACGCCGCGCTAAGCCAGGGCTCCTGGGGACTGCGCGCGTGTGGGTTGGAGACCGGCCTGGAACAAGACGGCAGGCCGCCCGCGATCCGGGGAACCCGACCCTCTAATTGGATGTAGGCCGAGTGCGATCTCTGCGGGACGCAAACAGACTAACTCAGACCTTTAAACATGGTGAGCAAAGCCGGTGGGGAGCCAGGGCCGCGACGCCTGGCGGGAAAAGGCGAACGCGCGTGCGGGGGCCGAGCAGATGGAGGGCGCCAGACCGGGGTCCCGCTGTGCCCTCGCGTCTTCACACTGCCCTCGGCTCGCCCTCCCCGGCCGCGGGGACCCCCGGCTGCAAGGCCCTGGCCGCCGCTGCCCCAGGAGCCGCCAGCCGCCTTACCCGCCCGGCGGGGCCACAGCCGCTGCTCCTGAGAGGCAAATTCTTGACCTTTCAAAAATTGGGTCTTGCTTTCCTTACTGGGTTTTGGAAATGATTTACCTAAACAGTAATAAGTACTATGAAGTTAAAATGATTTAATATTGGACATAAAAATGCTTTTATAGGGAAAAACATGGAGGATTATCAAGGAAGTGAAACTCCTCTGTATGTTACTAAAATTATTAATACATAGCATTATAAATTTATCCAAACCCACAGCCCCTACAACACCAAGAGTGAAGCATAATGCAAACTATACACTTCCGTTGATCATGATACACCAATGTAGGTTCATCCATTGTAACATATACCACTGTCCTGAATGAAATTGATAATGAGGGAGACTGTGCATGGCATGGATTGGAGGGTTTCTAAATGTCCATGTACCTTATACTCAATTTTTCAATAAAACTAAAAACTTCTCTAAAAAATATCTATTAAATATAATCTTATATGTATAGGTATATGTATGATCATGTTTATACATATATGTATATGTACACATGGTTATATTTAATAGACTTATTCTACACACATACATATATATATATATTTACACATGGTTATATTTAATAGATTTATTCTACACACATACATATATGTATATGTACACATGGTTATATTTAATAGACTTATTATACACACAGTCTATTTAACTATTGTGTGTGTGTGTGTGTGTGTATTATTTTTTAAAGCTTTTGTGTCACAAAAAGTCTTGAGTTTATAAAATCAAACATTTTGGCATTCATGTTTTAAAACAGCAGTCACCTTATCTTATTCATAAGGATCATTATCCTCAGTCGCTGGTTCTCAACTGTACACCTGTCATTTTTTTAGGCACATGTTTATGCATTGCCTCCATAGTTCTTCATGGTAATATAGGCTCACATCAAAACATCATAACTTACTAAATACTTGACCCTATATCTAAATTCCTTTATCCATCTAGTGGGCAAGATAGTGGTATCTATTTCACTGGGCTATTATGAAAATTAAATAGCAGTCAAACCATATCATTGTAAAAAAATTCATTGAATGTCAAAGGAAGACAAAAAAGGAAGAAAAGGGAACAAAGAAAGCACAAATGAGACTAAAATATATAAGGAAGCAAATAGCAATAGTAGGTCTTACCTATAAATAATTACTTAAGTAATAATGGATAGAATCAAAAAGACTGAGAGACCGATTTAAAAGTTAGTAAAGTATATGTTGCATATAATCGATTGATTTATTTTTAAGGATACAAATAAGCCTAAAGTGAAGAAATAAGAAAAGACATTCCATGCAAATGATAAACAGAAACAGTAGCAATGATTACACTTGCATCAAACACAATAGTTTTTAAGTCAAAAATTGTCACTAGATAAAAAGAATTATTATAGAACAATAAAGGGGCTATTTAATAGGGGATTATTTAATAAGAGACTATAGCAATGTAGATAAATATGCACCCCAATACTGGACTATAATTATTAGTAATGTGCTCAATTTCTGTGTCACTTTATAAGAGCAAATTATTCACCATGAATTTGCTCTTTACAATTCTTTAAGCAGATTAAAATCCAGACTTTGTTGAGTGTAGTTTTTTCGAGGAGGTGAGATGGGGGAGGGAGCGTGTACCAGGGATTGAACTCAGGGGCACTCCACCACTGAGCCACATTCCCAACCCTTTTTTGTATTTTATTTAGAGACAGGGTCTCACTGAGTTGCTTAGAGCCTCACTTTTGCTAAGGCTGTCTTTGAACTCATTATCCTTCTGCGGTAGCATCCCAATTGAGTCTGGTTTTCACTATGAAGAACACAGCTACATGTAAATGGATAAGAGAAAAAGAAAATTCTGGTATTTTGAAAGAATTTTTCCATATGTACTTCGCAGTTATCAAATTTTATGTAGCTGAGAAATAAACATCTTTCTTAGATCACTTCTCTCTTTTGTACATTTTCAATGATATTCCAAAGTAGCTTAAATCATATGTTGCTTTAGTTTACCTAAGCAGTGTTAACAGTGGGAGTGAAGGAGTGACAGAATATGCTGAGCTCTTAATCAGCATACATTATTATCTTTAGTGGTGACAAACAAATGTTAATATTCCTCATACTCCTACCATATTTGGCCTCTTTCTATATTTATTTTGCATTCATGTGCTGCTCTCTAAACAGATCTTAAAATTAGCTTCAAAGCAAAACTTGGTGTCACAATCATAGGAGATTGGGGAAAAAACATATTTCTTGTAATTTTAGAAATTCCTGAAATACTTCTTTATGGATATAAATCAATTTCAGAAGGGATTTGTGGTTTTCTCACAATCAGAAAATTGTACAGCCAAATAAACTTACATTCCACAGATATATAACTTAGCAGGTGCAAGAAGTTATTCTCTTTGGATTTGAATTACTGCTAAAGTTTGGCAATATGGAAAACAATTTCTTCATCACTTGAGGAGAACAATCCCTTGGAAGAAACAAAACTCTACAAATACATAATAAATGAGTTTGAGAAAAATTTCTATGTCAAACATAAAACTGACAATGTTTACATACTTTTAAGTTCATCTTTTTAATTTTATAAGCTTCTAAATATGAATGAAATTATTATTTTTATTTGGAATTCTGTGAAGATTGATGAATGAAAATATATAACATGGTAAAAACAAACAATATATAACTATTTTATAAAAATATGGTGATGAAAATGTTAAGTAACACGAATGACATAAGCTACATTTGACTATTGAACACTTGAAACATGTTTAAAGATACTGATCAACTACACTAATTTTACTTCAATAACTTTGAAAGATAAATGCATGTAATTATATATAGCTAATGACAACCCTATTGAACAATGTAAGTGTAGACATGCACAAAACTAGAACTATTTTTGTTTGTGTTGAAATAAAATGTATCATCTTTTATTAGATGAGTGTATCGCAAAATAGCTACATCATTTTTGATCTGGTAGATTTAAATTGCTATGAACATTTAAAAAACTGATAATTAGCTATAAATCACTTGCTTCTTTTATTTTTTTCTAAAAACTAATAATGTTTATATTGTACAATTATGTCTTGGTGGGTAAAGGATTATTGTAAAACAATACTTTGGGGGAATGTTTCAAGCATCTCAGATTCAAGCTTAAACCAACAACAAAACAAAACGACAACAACAAAAACATGATTTTTTAATCTGGAAATTTCCATATGAATTAATACTGGGCTTAATCTTGTTTTCAAAGTTCCAAGTTCTTTCCCTATTCTTCAAGTTTCACTTGTTGGTGTATTCCTTCTAGATAACTTACCTCATGGTCTCAAGAGAACTACTGGAATACCAGGCATTATATATAAACTTAAAGTATCTGTTAAGAAGAGGGATATATTTTAATGAAAGAGGAAAATCAATCTCAATAATTTTCTTAATATGTTTCTGCTTATGTGCAAATATATCTTTGCATGATCTTACTCATTACCAAGAGTAATTGGACTTTCATGAATGAACTAGAATACTTGTAATTTTACCCTTAATTTAAGACTAAATTTCATGTGTCCTGTATTCAATGGAAGCTATGTATCTAAATAAAATTTGATTTTGTTAAGGAAGAAGAAAGGCCAATGATTTTGTTAATAATCAACCAAAAATATTTCACACAGCCACCTTTAGGAAGTTGAAAAACTTATAAAAGGAAAAAGACAGAAATAGTGCACTATGTAATATAATTCAGTGTAGAAAGAAGGATAGGGAATAAGTAATGTCAGAAAAATAGATTACTTATTTTTATATAATTAGTGACTAGCATTAATTTCTTTGATGTAATATAAGTTGACTTTAATAAATCAGTTGACACCAAGTCTCAAAAATCTTACTAAGATATTAATTGAAATTGGCTTGGATATGAGCACTGTCACACGGACTGAAACTGACTAACAGACCATAAACAAAAACTAATGATAAGTGGCAATGTGTTGAGGAGAAGCATGTAGTGTTTTCATTTAGAAAAATTAACATCTTTATGAATATCATGATAAATATGGTTTTGAATCAGTGTAAATTATAATTTTTCGCAAAGAAATTAAAAGTGCAAGTAAATCATTTCAAATAATTCTTATGTCATCTGCCTTTTTCTGCTTTCTTTTTTTTTTCCATGTGTTTAAGAAGTTAATAATGAAATATTGCACACACAAAACTTTTTTGTGTGTTTTCAGAAAATGCCTATAACAGTGAACTTGTTACAAGGTCTAGGTTTGGTGGTATTTATAGTTTTAAAGATATTTCTTTTAAGTATTTTTTCTGCTGTAAGTACAAGTGTCAACACCTTTGAATGAGAGGTTATTTAAACCCGTCAATGCTCTGTTCTTGAGATTGTTTTCTTAAACTTACTTTAACATTTTTATTGAAATCCTGTTGCTGAATGTTAAGTCTACACAGTGTCTGCATGTCCTTCATTATTCATTTAATTAGTCATGACAAAATCAGTTTGAAAATGTAGATGAAATATAATCTTTGCATTCATGATGCTTTTGGACACCTGGAGAAACTGTTTCTTGGATAAATTCCTAATTTATTTTATTCAGTTAACAATTTCTCATAAAGCAATAATTATTTGCCTAGCACTGTTGTAAGGGCTTTACTATATTTCATATAGGAATGCTATTAAGATTTATATTGATCTTTTCTAGCTATCCGACTTTAGGGTATTTATATGTACCCAAAGATAATGAAATCATCATACCAAAAGGAAACCTGTATTCCCATGTTTATTATAGCATTATTTCCAATAGCTTGGATATGGAATCAAACTACTTATCTATCAATGGGTGAATTGATAAAGAAAATGTTTCATGTATATTATTCATCCATAAAGTAGAATGCAATCATATGGAGCTAAATGGTTGGAAGTAAAGGACATTATGTTAAGTGAAATATAACAGACAAACAAGTACCATATGTTCTGTTTCTTAGGTGGATGTTTAAAAAAATATAAAAGAAAATTAGAAATGAATATAGACTAGAGATTATTAGAGGTTGAAAAGAAGATTAGGATGGATAAAGGGAGAATGGATTTGATTGGTGCAAGTTGTAACTTGATTAATATATACAATTAAATTAAAAAAAATTATATTGACCTTTAATAACAAATATTATTTTATTATTTAGAAAAATTTTAGATTTTCATATATTTCCCATTCTCTTACTAAAATATGCTATTAGGATTTCAATAGTCATTCTTAGAAAAAGTGGAAAAATATTAAAACTTGGGTGACAAAAATGGTATGGAGTCATCAAACCAGACTGACAATCTTAAGACATTTTTGCATTTGTGAGGAGAATTTCAATTTCCTTCAATCTACTATTGCCCTCTATCCTCACTGGTGACCTATGCTGGGTTCACTAATCTGATTATCCCAATAATTTAAGAAAATGGCGAAGAAAGCATGCAAACACAAGAAGTACCTTTTCAAAATACAAAATGTCTCTCTGACCTTAGGGGTCTGTGGATAAAAAGAGAGAGACACTGGAATTCTTTATTATTTTATAGGAGACATACAAGGTGAGTTTCCATAAAACATTCTATTCCCAAAAGGCCAAAGGGGTAGTATTACAAAGGAACAGGTGAGTATAACTCAACCCCAGCAGGTCGAGTTACTCCTGGAGCCATGCCCCATTATCTCAGCAGAGGTAACAGCCAAGTCACTGCAGAATGCAAGAATTATTCAGAATCTCTTGCTTCAGGACAATTGTGTCTGCATCCAGGGCAGCTACTGACAACCCACTATTATTTTAAGACTTTAGTTGTATGGAAGAAAAAGTAATGACAATTATACACATACTTTTAAAACAGTGCCTGTTTCAAACAAATCAAGTCTCATACATACACACACAAACATATAAAAAAATCACAGACTATATATGGCCCCACACTCAAAATCTAATGAATACAAATTGGGATATTTAAAAAATGAATTGCATTATGTTCAATGAATGGCTTCCATCTTCAAATCACCTTATAGTCCAAAATGCAATTTGGATTCTAAATGTTTCCCAAAGACCATGTGTTGAAGACTTGGTTCTTGGACTGTAGACCATAGCCCTTCCCTGCTTTGAGTCCCTGTTGCTATGAGATGAGCAAATTCCTCTGGAATGTACTATTATCATCACTGTCAGTCTTTCCACAACCCCCAAAGGAATGGATGAACAAATATCATATTGAAACTAAATATGCTAGAATAACCTAAAATAAATACTTTATCTTAATTAGTTCACTATTTTTTCAGTATCCCAAATCCCCCAAAACCATTTCTTTCTTTCTTTTTAGTTTTAAGACCTGATCTTACTGAGTTGCTCAGGTTGGTTTGGAACTGGCAACCCTATTTCAGTATCCAAAATACATGGAATAACAAGGCAGTACCACTGTGTCCAGCATATTTTTCTTAAATTCTGGAATTTTCCTCTTTTAAACTCAGACACTCCTCCTACCCAGAAACATAAAGCTTAATCAATCAACTAAAATGTTATGGGACATGAATTTAGTTATTCCCTCATTAACTTAATTAAAAGTCATATGCTGAACATTTTCTATGTACATATTCATGAAATAAATATTGAATAATGATTTTAAAAATTAAAGAATGTCTTATATAGTCATTTTTTTGGTTTTGTTTTACTTTTTGTGTAATATTATCATTTTGTTTTGCTATGGTTTCCTTTAGTTCATTCTAAGATGATATTGTGTTTACCTAGAGAACTTACAAACACACAAAACACTTTTAAGAGCAAAGATAAAGCACTCAACATTCAAAGAAATATATGGAGTTAAAATAAAAATTTCCATATAAAAATCAGTGGACTACAGATATGTCTCAGTTGTCTAGTTCTTACCTAGCATGCCCACGGCTCTGGTTTCAATTCCAGTAAAAAGAAAAAAAAACTAAATGGAAACATAAAAATATGAATCACAGTGAACACAGTTTATTCTGAAAACTAAATATGAAATAGGTGAAATTATTAGCTTTTCTATAATTTTCTAAAATATTTAAATTACTTTAAACTGGACCATTGAAAGTGAATAGCATTGTATAAGCAGAAAGGAAAAGAGGGAATCTGATTTCAGAGATCAGTAAATCAGCACATTTAAAAGTTACAAATAAAGATGTACAACTGAAAGTTTACAGTAATCGTATCCCAACCCACCACAGAGCAGTAGGCAATTCTGTTGCTACAAAAAGTTAAAGAGACATTAGAAATGAAAATACAATCTAGGTGTGGTCAAACAGAATTCTATATACTAATGGAAGGGGCCCCATCCAATTGATAACAAAATATAACTATAGTATCTAAGTACAATCATTTCATAGGTGTAAATTATAAATGTATGAAATTTCATATAGATGTACCTATTTTATAGATTTATGAAGTTGAAATTATTGTTATTCTGTCTTTAATATTCAGGCTGTTAGTTAAAAAGTAAGCCTATTTTTAGTTTAAGTAGAGATGTAAGTAGTCCAAGATCTGAAAACAGTGAAGAACTGAGTTTATTTTTCCATATGACTGTCTAGTTTTCTTAAAAATGAAAATTATGTGTATATTCTCATATTGATCAAACATAAAATTATTTTAAAAACATTAGCTTTATTTACTATCATAAAAGCATTAGTTATATATAGAGATAAGCTTTTGGAATGCTAATGGACTTTAAAATAAAACAATTTTCAATATTACTTATTTTCATTATAGTTTAACATTGCTGAGTAAATTTTCTAGGTCAGGGAGAAATGACTTAGAAATATTAGTTTAATTGCTTTGATTAAGCAGTGGCAGAATATTGTGTTGGGTGCATTAGAAATCAAATAAATTAATTGAAAATTCATGGAAGTAAAAATTACTTTTGAAATCAATATATCACTAAGTAAGTATATACAAATTTGCAAACTCATGATAAAAGTGATCATGATCAAATGAAAAGTTTCAAAATATCTTCTGTAAGATAAATTTTTATGCCACTGCTATAAGCTGAATGTAAGAATAATATTTATAAAAGTATTTAAATAAGTATGTACAACCAACAACAGTAATTAGTTCTAAATGTGTGTTCTGCTGATGAATATTTTTCATAAAAAAACTGAATTTTATTTTCTCCTATCTCTTTCAGACTAAATTAACCTTTAATGAGACATGGTATTGTCATGTTCCCCGGAGGAAAATGTATGTTTTTCAATATATTAATTGATTTGGAGTTTATGTAAAATAAAAGAGGACACCACCAATATGTTTAAGACTGTCTTTTTCTGTTCATTACTAATTTCAACCTTTTATTTCCTTTTGCAAACACAAGTCTTTTCTGTAAAACCTAAGGTCTGGAAGGCCAAACCAAATCACTTTTAATAAAGACCACAGCTGAAAGGAATTACATCAAGAAAATTTACACTAGAAAATATATTTTCAAGGTTTTGTTGAATGTAATAGTTCTATGTAAAGACATTGTATCAACTTTATTATTTCCATAATGAGAAAATTATGATAATTTACACAATAAAATTTTAATTCTGATCTTAATTCATTTCATGTGAAATACACAAATGATAAAGTTGAAAGGAATCTGAAGAAGTAGCTTTTTGTTTTGTACTCAAATATAGGCTACTAAAAACTTCTAATTGTCTTTGAATTTCTTTTTAATAGAGTTAAAGAATGTTAAAATATTTCTAAAGTATTCTGTTATTATTTATGTACAGGCAAATAGTACCTAAGGTTTCTTCATGTCAAGGTCTCACCTGTAACAATGACATGTTTGGCTCATACATAGACATAAGGGGCCTGTATTCTTGGCTAGAGGCCCACAAAACAATGGATATGAAGGGTTTATAACCAAGAAAGATGCAACTGCTTTCCCTCCCATTTTCAGAAAGGAACATTGGAAATTTAATGGAAAAGAACTTTATGATAAGCCTTTAACCCAGAAATAAATATATGTCCATGTGGAAAATAAGACTATGTTATCAATTTTAAAAACTTGTGATATCTTTATGATCTGTGGTCTTAAATCTTTTGAAATCTAAACATACATGCCTGTAATTAAGTAAATTAATTAAGTAAATGAGTCTTTTTTTTCTGAATTTAGTAGTAAATTGAAATCTAAGGCTTGACCTTTTAGTTCAAGTCCCAAGTTTCAGTAAGATTTTTTTCAAAAAAACCTAACTTCACAAATATATAAATATTTTTTCATGATTGCACATAGGGGAACTAAACCACAATTTCAAACTTTGTGTTATAACATTAAGGACAAAGAAATGTCCGTCTTGCCCTGTGTCTTTTCTGCTTTCTAGTTGGGAAGTTGTGAACATGAGGCTGATGGTACTCCAGTCCTGGAGTGGTTGAGAATCACAGAATCAGGGTGATTGAGCTTCAATTCTGAATGTGCCTGGTTACTACTCTGGTATTGTATCCCCTGTATAACAAATGACCCCCAAACCTAGGATGTTAAACCATCAATTTATTATTTTATCATGTGATATACACAGTTCTACTAGCTAATTTTTCTATGCTACGTGATTTTGACAGTGGACTATGTGATGTTCTATAGGTGGCAGGGATTGTATGGAGGATGCCTTCCCTCATATGGCTGGACCAAAAGGCTAGGCCAGCTCTCTTCATGTATGCCCAACATTTCTCCACAAGTTCTTTCTAGCAGTTGCTTCTTCCTGTTACACAGGAATTTTCTGATGGCAACTCTTTCAAGATATGGGACATGAAACCTCTCAGGCTCTTAAGACTAATACTGGAAATAATCTAACATCTATCCTAACATATTCTACTGGACAAAACAACTGTGGAGGGGTGCAGTACACAGTTACAGAACCTACCTTGACTGGAAAAAGGAAGGAGAAGCATGACTTCAAGGGAGGGCTGTCCAAAAATTTGTTGAAATTTTTAAATTTATTCTGGCCACAGAAGAACCTCCATAGTACTTCTGCAGAAATCTGACATTTATGTTAGATTGAAATATTCTCCTCTAAGCAGTTGCATTGTTTTAATGGATTTTTTTAAATTTTAATTTTTGTTTTTTAGTTGTTGAGAAGAAATTTATTTATTTTTTTCTTTTATTTAAATGTGGAGCTGAGAATCAAACCCAGTGCCTCACACATGCTAGGTAAGTGTGCTACCGCTGAGCCCCAGCCCCAAACCCTAATAAATTATTTTGTTGCATAGAATGTCTCTGAGTCATTATTTTTAAGTACCCTAACTATATTTCAAATTGAGATATAGGCTACCTTAAATGAATGCTTTCCTACTTCTAATTCAGACCATAGAGATCATTTAATTTGTGAATCATTTTTTTTCTCATAAGAAAGAAAAATACTCTCAGAAATTTTTTCAGAATTAATGTCATGTACAATTTTTCATACACTGGGCATTATACTCTGTTTGCATATAACAGAGATAAAAGATTTCACTGACTCACATTTACTCATAGTAAAAATGATAAGATCTCACTATTAATAATTTCCTTAGTATTATCAATGATATAATATGATATAATTCAATGCTAAATGCTGAGTTCAGTTGATTAATAACTTTATATATTTGAAATATTCCTGATATTGAGTTTTCAACTTTTCCAAAATGTTAAAACTGGCATTCTTTGTTCAACAAATTTTTTAAAAAATTCAACATCTTAAACAGGAAAATGAAAATCAAAAGTTCATTGAGATTTCATCTCAATTTAGCTAGAATGACAATCATCAAGAGCACAAACCATAATAATGCTGGTGTGGATATGGCAGAAAGAAACACTCTTTCTGTTGGTAGGATTGCAGAGTAATATTATTATAGAGATCATTATGGAGGTTCCTCAAAATATTAGGGATTAAAACACCACATGACCCAGTTATACCACTCCTTGATTTTTAGTCAAAAGAATTAAAGTCAGCCTAACTACAGTGACACATTCATAGCCATGTTCACAATAGCCAAGATATGGAATCAGCCCGGGTACCCATCAACACATGAATGGATAAAGAAAATCAATCTTCACACACACACACACACACACACACACACACACACACACACACACTGTCATTTTATTCAAGAATTAAATTATATTGTTGGCAAGAAAATGGATGGAAATGGAGAACATCATGTTGAATGAAAGAAGGCAGACTCAGAAAATCAAGGTTCGCATGTTTTCTCTTATACATGGTGTGTAGAGAGAAGTGGAGAAGAGGATTTAATAATAATAGATGTGAGACTACCAAAAGAGAGAAATAGAGGATATGAATTAGAGGGGATGTATGGGGAGAGGGAAAGGGGAGGTAATGGAGGATGAAATATACCAAATTATTTTATGGGCATGTATGAATATATCACAGTGGACCCTAATATTGTTTACAATTGTGAAGCACTAATAAAAACGTGTAGAAACTGTCATTTTTATTTTTTTCTACCCAGATTAATTTTCTTCAGTTTTTTTTCCTGAGGCCATATTAAAATTATGCAAAATTTTATGCAAGTAAACTGTTAAGATTTATAATAGTATCTTATAAAGTAGTGAAGAACAAATGTTTTACATTGACAAGAATCTAGAGAAAGGAAATTTAAAAAGTTGACAGAGTAGATGAGAATGTCTCTGCTCCATTTCTATTGTAAGAACGAAGGTTTTATGATGATATGGAAAATTTTTATTTGTTGTATTTTGAAGAAAAAGTAAAAACAAAAGACTACTCTGTAGTTGCACAGAAAAGTGAAAAATAGGAAAGGGTGTTGGGCTTTTTGCAGCACTGAGACAAGTAATCATTTCTTTGAGTGCTTGACCCTCCTGAAGAGAATATTGTGCATACAATTCCTTGCTACCATTTGAGCATCTACTTTTGTAATAAAGACATTTTCAAAGCAATCAGAATTTCAACATTTAAGAAAATTAAAACTAGCTTATTTTAATTCAAGGTATTTCCTAGTATATATTGAAAGTCTAAGATGTTCTTGATAATCTTGAAGTAGAGCTAATGCCAAAACTTTAGGCATTCTTTGGAGGTCTCGCTAAAATTTGGAAAACTAATGCTGTTAAGGCAACAATAACTGTCTTTAGTCCTCAAACAGTGTTTGTGTTTTCAGAATATTTAGGTCAGTGCCAAAGGTACATATGTAAAAACTGGGGGATAGAAACAAAGTGAAGGGTCTCTAAAATTGACATGTATTTAAAATTGAAATCCTTATGAAACAATACTACATCCACTCTGACATATTAGTCCAGTACAAAACAAGTGCCATTTGGCTTAGAATAAGCTACTAGGAGTAGTGACATAAGACTGGATTTCTGTTCTAAAAGTTGTGTACCTCCAAGAGTCACTGTGTATATGTTTTGTGAGTGAGCAAATCAAGGTCAGAGCTATTATTGCACTTTATTTAGTATTTCTTGGGTATCAATCCTAATATGAGATAAGAGCAGATGCCAAACATGTTTAAAACATCTTAAGAATTGTATATAACAAAAATCAAGATTTTAATGTATTTTCATTTTCAAAAATTCTTAGAAACATAACAACTTCAAGAACAAGAGTAGAGATGATGGAGATATGATCACTATAAATATAATATCTAGATTTAGCAATTATTCTGGTTTTATATTATGTTTCTTATTTTTTTCCTATTGGAATATTTTAAAGCAAATCCCTTGTATTATATTTTATCTTTAAATATTTATACTATCTAATTAGCACCCTTATTAAAACTTCTGTAATTAACTTAATATGCATTTTTATAGCTTTTTTGATGGTTATCTTAATAAGGTCTGTTTATCACAATTAGTTCTTCATCTTAAATAATTTTCTCTCATTGATGTTAAAATTGAAGTTTTTGAAATTTTGAATTCCCATGATTCTTACATTCCTTTTAATGTACTTTTCTCATTTTAAATTGTGTTATAATTCAGGTAGTGTAACTTTGACCCTTTTCAAGTATATAATTCAATACTTATTTCTGTGTTCAAAAATCCTTAGCTATTACCCCTCTTTCCAATCCCCAATTTCTGACATTCCTTTAAGATTTGACAACAAATGCTGTACTTTCACTTTTGCTTACTCTGGATATTCGATGTATACAAAATTATTCCACATCAGGCCCACTGTGATGGCTTTTTCACATAGAATAATATTTGCAATGATCAGCTATATAGTAGCATGTATCAGAATTCCCTTTTTTATGACTGATATTGCTGTATGTGAATATGCCAAATTTGCTTTTATCCATCTAGTCCTTGAAAGATTTTTTAGGTTGTTTCTATTTTTGTTAATTAACACTTGAGAAAATAAAAAAAGTTTTGCAACCTCAATGCTTCATTGTACATAATCAACAGCAGTGTGTGATGGTTCCAATTTCTTCCCATACTCACCAGCAATTTCTCACCTTTTTTTTTGAGAAAGAGAGAGAGAGAGAGAGAGAGAGAGAGAGAGAGAGAGAATTTTTTAATATTTAATTTTTTAGTTTTTGGCGGACACAACATCTTTGTTTGTATGTGGTGCTACATGCATGCCAGGCGAGCACGCTACCACTTGAGCCACATCCCCAGCCCTCATCTTTTTTTAATAGCCATGTTTTTGGATATATATACACATGTATTGTTATATATAGGCTTGAAAAATATTTACTTTCTTGATGGAGTTCTTTAAAACATACAATTTTTAATTACTTAAAGTTATGTTTTTCTTTTTTTCCTTTTTGTAATTTTGCTATGACCAAATCCAAGGTTACAAAGATTAATACTCATTTTTTTTTCTAGTATTGCAATGTCACATATACTTGTAGGTGTTTGATTAATTCTGAGGTAATTCTCTCACATATTGTATGGTAAGGAACAGCTTTCTTTCTTTGGCAGTGAATAAGCATTTTTCTCAGTACAACTTGTGGAAAGCCTATTCCTTAACTCACTGAGGTATTTTGACACCCTTGTCAAAAGTCACTTGACCAGAAATGTATGGCTTTCTTTCTGGATCTTTAATTTTAGTACATCCGTCTCTTTTTCTGTCATCATGCCAGTGTATCTCACTGTGCAGTTACTATAGTTTAATAATAAATTTTAAAATTGTGAAGTAAAATTTCTTGCTTGTCTTATTGTTTTTACAGATTGAATAGCTGTTTTCATCTCAGTATTTCTTTAGGTGAACCCTGAAATTTTGTGCCTGTTATCATTTTCACTAATCTAAATGTATTTTCTAATCTATTATTCCTTCTTTGATTCCTGGATTATTTAGAAGCCTATTTAATATTATGCATTTGTGTATGTTTCCCAAACATTTTCCAATTATTGATATTTTAAATTTTAGTCAGTTGAAGTGAAAGAAAATAATTTGAGTATTTTTTTTATTTTTTAACAATTTACTGAATTGTTTATGA
Organism: Callospermophilus lateralis; assembly: GCF_048772815.1. Classification (NCBI taxonomy): domain Eukaryota; kingdom Metazoa; phylum Chordata; class Mammalia; order Rodentia; family Sciuridae; genus Callospermophilus; species Callospermophilus lateralis. The sequence continues at coordinate 88,695,026 of NC_135315.1, read as the reverse complement.
CCTTACACTTGAATGTGTATTCTCAAGTTTGGGGGTGAAATGTTCTATGGAAAACTTTGAGATTTGGTTGGTTTGTAGTTGTTTTCATCATACATTTATTTGTGGTCTTCTGCCTAGATTTATCTGACATTAAACATGCAAACTTCAGTTTCACAGCTCATGGAACCTGAAAATTAATACTTAACAACAACAACAACAATGCATTACTATATAAACCCACATTTGAGCAAAACTATTCTAAGTAGTAGTATCAAGCAGTGATTCTTGGACTCATGCTGCTCTTTGAATGGTTTACTCATAGTTTGAGTCTAATACTGAAATTGAGTGTACAAATTTATATGTACCTTGATAAAAATTTAAAAGGATAATATGTCTCTTGAAAATAATTTTTAAACTTCATGATTCTCTATAATTCTCATTTTTTTTCCTTATTTTTCTATTAGTGTATTCTTTTTTTTATTGGTTGTTCAAAACATTACAAAGCTCATGACATATCATCTTCCATACATTTGATTCAAGTGGGTTATGAACTCCCATTTTTACCCCAAATACAAGCTGTAGAATCACATCGGTTACACATTCACATTTTTACATAATACCATATTAATGACTCTTGTATTCTGCTATCTTTCCTATCCCCTACAATCCCCCCTCCCCTTCCCTCTCATCTTCCCTCTCTACCCCATCTGCTGTTGTTTAATTCTCTCCCTTGTTTTTTCTCCCTTTCCCCTCACAAACTCTTATATGTAACTTTGTGTAACAATGAGGGTCTCCTTCCATTTCCATACAGTTTCCCTTCTCTCTCCCTCTCTCCCACCCCACTCATCTCTGTTAAATGTTAATCTTTTCCTCATGCTCTTCTTCCCTGTTCTGATCTTAGTTGCTCTCTTTATATCAAAGAAGACATTTGGCATTTGCTTTTTAAGGATTGGCTAGCTTCACTTAGCCTTATCTGCTCTAATGCCATCCATTTCCCTGCAAAATCCATGATTTTGTCATTTTTTAGTGCTATGTAATACTCCATTATGTATAGATGCCACAGTTTTTTAATCCATTCATCTATTGAAGGGCATCTAGGTTGATTCCAAAGTCTAGCTATTGTGAATTGTGCTGCTATGATCATTGATGTGGCAGTATCCCTATAGTATGCTCTTTTAAGGTCCTCAGGGAATAGACCAAGAAGGGCGAATATTAAAAGCTATGAGGGAAAGGAGGCAGATTACATTCAGGGGTAAACCAATTAGGTTAACGGCTGATTTTTCATCACAGACTTTGAAAGCGAGAAGATCATGGAACAATGTATTTCAAATGCTGAAAAATAATGGTTTCCAAACAAGAATACTGTATCCAGCAAAATTAAGCTTCAGATTTGACAATGAAATTAAAATCTTTCACAATAAACAAAAGCTAAAAGAATTCGCTGCCAGAAAACCAGCACTGCAAAGCATTTTGGGCAAAATTCTACAAGAAGAGGAATGGAAAAATAGTGCCCAAAACCAACAGCAGGAGGTATCTCAGTAAAGGGGGAGGAAAACAACCAAAAGTAAAAACTAGCCAAACTAAAATAAATAAATAAATAAATAAACATGACGGGAAGTACAAATCATATTTCAATTGTAACCTTAAATGTTAATGGTCTAAACTCACCAATCAAGAGACACAGGCTAGTAACCTGGATCAAAAAAACAAACCCAACAATATGCTGCCTTCAGGAGACTCATATGATAGGAAATGACATACACAGGCTGAAGGTGAAAGGTTGGGAAAAATCATACCACTCACATGGCCCTCGGAAGAAAGCAGGAGTGGCCATACTCATATCGAATAAAATCAACTTCAAACCTAAGTTAATCAAAAGGGATAAAGAAGGACACTATATCCTGTTAAAAGGAACTATCCACCAATAAGACATAACAATTATCAATTTATATGCACCAAATAATGGTGCAGCAACGTTCATAAAACAAACTCCCCTCAAGTTCAACAGTCAAATTGACCACAACACAATGATTATGGGTGACTTCAACACACCACTCTCACCATTAGACAGATCCTCCAGACAAAAGCTGAATAAAGAAACTATAGAACTCAATGACACAATCAATAACCTAGACTTAACTGACATATATAGAATATATCAACCATCATCAAGTGAACACACGTTCTTCTCAGCAGCACATGGATCTTACTCAAAGATAGATCATATATTATGCCATAGGGCAACTCTTAGTAAATATAAAGGTGTGGAGATAATACCATGCACCATATCTGATCATAATGGAATGAAACTGGAAATCAATGATAAAAGAAGGAAGGAAAAATCCTGCATCACATGGAAAATAAACAATATGTTACTGAATGATCAATGGGTTACAGAGACATAAAGGAGGAAATCAAAAAATTCTTAGAGTTAAACGACAATACAGACACAACATACCAGAATCTATGGAACACAATGAAAGCAGTTTTAAGAGGGAAATTCATTTCCTGGAGTTCATTCCTCAAAAAAAGAAAAAACCAACAAATAAACGAACTCACACTACATCTCAAAACCCTAGAAAAGGAAGAGCAAAACAACAGCAAACATAGCAGAAATCAGAGCAGAAATCAACAAAATTTAAACAAAAAAAAACATTGAAAAAATTGATAAAACTAAAAGTGGTTCTTTGAAAGAATAAATAAGATCAACAGACCCTTAGCCAAGCTAACGAAGAGAAGAGAGAAAACTCAAATTACTAACATATGGGATGAAAAAGGCAATATCACAATAGACACTACAGAAATACAGAAGATAATTAGAAAGTATTTTGAAAACCTATATTCTAATAAAATAGAAGACAGTGAAGATATCGATAAATTTCTTAAGTCATATGATCTGCCCAGATTGAGTCAGGAAGACACACACAATCTAAACAGACCAATAACAAAGGAAGAAATAGAAGAAGCCATCAAAAGACTACCAACCAAGAAAAGCCCTGGAGTGGATGGGTATACAGCGGAGTTTTAAAAAACCTTCCAAGAAGAATTAATACCAACACTTTTCAAGCTATTTCAAGAAATAGAAAAAGAAGGAGCTCTTCCAAATTCATTCTATGAGGCCAACATCACCCTGATCCAAAAACCAGACAAAGACACTTCAAAGAAAGAAAACTACAGACCAATATCTCTAATGAACATAGATGCAAAAATCCTCAATAAAATCCTGGCAAATCGAATACAAAAGCATATCAAAAAAATTGTACACCATGATCAAGTAGGATTCATCCCTGGGATGCATGTTTGGTTCAATATTAGTGTATTCTTTATATTTTACATCAGTGACATTTGCAGTCATAGTGGAAAATAAAAGAAAAAAATATTTCCTTCTAATTTGTAAATAATTGTATTATCATCTGCTCACTTAGTTATTTTAAATGTTAGAAATGTGTTTTTTTCCTATCACTTCAAAAAACCCAGAAAAATATTGAGATCTCTGTCACAAAGGAGTATGTGAATGGGTAGATGTTTGGAGATTAGCTGGGATAAATACATAACTTTTCTTTTCTTTCTTTCTTTTTTTTTTTTGAGACAGGGTTTACTAACTTTCTAAGGCTAGCTTTGAATTTATGACTCTCTTGCCTTAGTCCCTTGAGCTCCTGGGATTAAAGGCATAGACCAGCATTTCTGGCTGAATGGATCAATCTTGAGCAACAGGTGGGGAAAGAAATCTACTGTAAACGTTTTATTGATGATAGTAAAAGATTGTGTGTGTGTGTGTGTGTGTGTGTGTGTGTGTGTGTGTGTGTTTATATTTGAGTGTTTGCATGGGAATATATATTTTCTATCTGTTAATTCATGTATTATATGAGCTATATTGTTCATGAATTTCCCAATGATGTTTGGGATTTGGGGAGATATAGTTCAGTTTGTTCAATGGTCTTATTGATAAAATCCACAAGCAAAATTGACATAGCATAAACTGCTTCTTGCTAGGTGGGTGAAATGTGCATTCATGTGAAACCAATCAATTACTTTGGTATGCTTATAATTTTTTAAATGCATTGTCATTTATGCAATGCTACTTTTCTTTACAAAAATGATTTGTAGAGTGTGAAAGAGTGAACATTTTAATGCTATAGTTACTTAACATTTCATAATGTTTATTCTTAAAATATCATCTAAGATTTTAGGATTCTGGCACGTTAAAAGAAAAAACGATTTAATTATCTATTTCTCCAAAAAAATTTAAAATTTGGATGTTAATTATGTTTTTATATTTTCCTAATATGGGACAAATATAAATCTTACATTTTGTATTCATTTTCATTTCATATGTGGTTTATTAGTAAACTTAATGTATTAATATAGTTCTCATAAATATTTGAGGAACATATTATATATATTTTGCTAAATTCTTTTATGAACACACTTTTTTTTTCAAATGTGCACCATATGTGGGCTTATAAAAATAATATAATTCTGTGAATTGCCTTATTATTTACTGTACTTGCTGTGGTATTCATTACCTTACATGGTTCTCAAAAATAGAAAGATAGGAATTTTTCTATGATGATTAAGAGTAAATCTCAAATGTGTCATCTCAAGATAACATACACAAGGCAATAAAAAGTTTGGATCAAGAATATTGGAGTGTACTGATGATTTAGTCTCCATCACAATGATAAGAGCAGTTTACATCTTATTTCAAAATTGAAGAATGGGAAACAAAGTCACTTTTGTGATATTTTATCATTTAAACAATATCATTATTCATATTTCATATTCCTTCTGTTTTAAGGGACCTGAGTAGGTAGAAAAAGTAATTCAAACTTAGAAGACTAATAAGCAATAGAAATTTATTTATTAATGTTTTCAAGTTTGGAAATTCAAAAGCTGTTATCAGATTTGGAATGTGATACTGACTTTCTTTTTGGTTTATAAATGTCCCTTTTTCCTTTTGTTTTTACAGGATTGAGGGAGTGAAAATGTTCTCTTCATCATGTTCTACTCTCCTCCCATCTTCCCAAATCATCATATTGGTGACTGGTTTTGAACAAATGAATATAGGGTAAACATAAATATTCTGACTCTAATATTTCTCAATTGGCTATCATTAATCAACATGACAACACATACTCTCCTACCATAGAAACAAAATCATTACAAATACCAGAAAAATAAAGTAAAACACAGAAAAGAAGAGAGTGGTTCTCAATTTCATGTGATTTGTCTTGTAGAATGATCAAGAAATCCTTCCTCAGAAATGCATAGCATACATCATTTTTCTTTTATATATTGTATTTCTCTAGTAATCCCTGAATCAGAGCAATTGGTATAACATGACAAAACTGAAGATTTACTTGTAGTATTTTAGTGTCTGATTATCAGAAATAAATTCATGAAATCCATGCATATCTTGTAAGAGAAAAGGTGACCTTTCTTCTATATATCAACAAAAATTATAGATTTTACATGAAGTATACAAAGTCATTGATTGTACATTTGAGAATAAGAAAATCAAATAAATATGATCAAGCATCAGTAAAATCACCAACTGTGCTTAAAAATAAAGAGCATTCTTTCACCACTCCTATTCAACATAGTCCTAGCAAACCTAGCCAGAGCAATCAGTAAAAGAAAGAAATTAAAGGGATAAGAATAGCAAAAGAAGAGCTCAGACTATGCTTATTTGCCAGATGACATGATTCTATATTTAGAATATATGAAAAAATCCATCAGAAAGATTCTAGAACTCAAAATGAATTAAGCAAAGTAGCAGATATAAACTTAACACCCGTAAATCAATTGTATTCCTACATACCAATGAAAAATCAGTTGAAAGAGAAACCAGGAAAACTATCCCCTTCGCAGTAGCCTTAAAAAATAAGATAATTTGGTAATCAATCTAACAAAAAAGGCAAAACACCGCTACAATGAAAACTTCAGAATACTAAGAAAGAAATTGTAGAAGACCTTAGAAGATGAAAACCAGCAAAGGGCAAAACAAAACTAGAAGAATACTATACACAAAGGAGAATCTAATTCAACTTAAAAATTAGAAATAAATCAAAATGACATGAAATTAAAATCACCTTTCAATAATAACACTGAATATTATAAACTCAACCCATCTATTAAAAGACATAGGCTGACAGATTAGATTAAAAAATAAGACCCAACAATATGCTGTCTCCAAGAAACTCAACTCATAGGCAAAGACATGCCCAGACTAAAGGTAAAAGAGTGGGGGAAAAACATATAATTCACATGAAACTCAAAAATAAGCAGGAATTTCTATTTTCATATGTAAAAAAGTGAACTTTAAGCCAAACTTAATCAAAATATATTTTAAGAAAAGCCATTTCTGGGCTAGGGTTGTATCTCAGTGGTAGAGTGCTTGTGTAGCCTGTGTGAGGCACTGATTTCAATCCTCAGCACTGCATAAAATTAAGTAAATAAAATAAAGGTATTGTTACCATCTATAATAAAAAATATTTTTAAAAGGCCATTTTATATTGCTTAAGGGTGACAATAAATGAGATTCATAAATATCTATGCCCTAAACAATGGAGACTCTACATACATAAAACAAGAATCAAATAGACTATAAAACAATAATACTGGGTTGGATGGCTTTAACACGCCTGTCTCATCTCTAGACAGATCAACCAATAAAGAAGCTACAGAACTAAAAAATCCAATTAATAATTTAGACTTATTGCATATATAGAATATTTTATCCATCAGTGACTGAATACACTTTCTTCTGAGCTACACATGAAACATTTTTCAAAATCTACCATAGTTTAGAATGCAAAGCAACCCTTAGCAAATGTGAAAAAAGAGAGATAATGACCTGCATTATATTAGATAATAATGGAATGAAACTAGAAAATCAATAATAAGATTAAAATTAAAATTACTCTAACATCTGAAGACTAAAAAATTCACTGTATAATGATGAATAGATAACAGAAGAAATCATAGATGAAATAAAAATACTTACAGGTAAATGAGAATAATGATAAAAATATATCAAAAGCTCTGAGACACTATAAAGGTAATTCTAAGAGAATGTTCATAGCCTTGAGCTGATACATTAATGGAATGAAAAGATATGAAATAAATAATCTAACATTACATTTCCAGACCCTGTTAAAAGTAGGAAAAATCCACACACAAATTAGAAAAAGTCAGCAAATAATTAAAGTCAAAGCTGAAATCAATAATATTGATATAAAAATCAATTAAAGAAAATGATGAATCAAAAAGTTGATTCTTTGAAAAAGTATTTTTAATTGATTTAAAGAAATAATTACAGTGGGATGTATTACAATTCTTATTACACATATATAGCTCAAGTTTTCACATCTCTGGTTGTATATAAAGTATGTTGACTCCAATTCTTGTCTTCATACATGTACTTTGGATAATGATGTCTATCACTTTCCACCATCCTTACTAATCCCCTGCCCCTCCATTTCCCTCCCACTCCTCTGCCCTATCTAGAATTCATTTATTCCTCCCATGCTCCCCCCACCCTAACCTACTATGAGTCAGCCTCCTTATATCAGAGAAAACATTCAGCATTTGTTTTTTGGGGATTGGCTAACTTCACTTAGCCTTATCTTCTCCAAAGCCATCCATTTAAATGCAAATACCAAGATTTTATTCTCTTTTATTGCTGAGTAAAATTCCATTGTTTATATATGCCACATTTTTTTTAACCATTCATCCACTGAAGGACATCTAGGTTGGCTCCATAGTTTAGCTATTGTGAATTGTGTTGCTATAAATATTGATGTGGCTATGTCTCTGTAGTATGCTGTTTTTAAGTTCTTTGGGTATAGACCGAGGGAGGAGAGGAATAGCTTGGTCAAATGGTGGTTTCATTCCCAGGTTTCCAAGGAATATCCATACTGTTTTCCATATTATCTGCACCAATTTGCAGTTCCACCAGCAATGTATAAGTGTGCCTTTTCCCCCACATCCTTGCCAACGCTTATTGTTGTTTGTCCTCATAAAAGCTGCCATTCTGACTGGAGTGAGATGGTATCTTAGAGTAGTTTTGATTCACATTTCTCTAATTGCTAGAAATGATGAGAATTTTTCAATATATTTGTTGACTGACTGTATATCCTCTTCTGAGAAGTGTCTGTTCAGGTCCTTGGACCATTTATTGATTGGGTTATTTGTTTTTCTGGTGCTTAGCTTTATGAGTTCTTTATATACCTTAGAAATTAGTGGTCCATCTGATGTGTGAGGGGTAAAAATTTGCTCACAGATTGTAGGCTCTCTCTTCACCTCACAAATGGTTTCTTTTGCTGAAAAAAAAACTTTTTAGTTTGATTCCATCCAATTTATTGATTCTTGATTTTAATTCTTGTGCATTAGGAGTCTTATTAAGGAAGTTGGGACCTAATCCCACATGATGAAGATTAGGGCCTACTTTTTCTTCTATTAGAGGCATATTCTCTGGTTTATTTCCTAGGTCCTTAATCCACTTGGAGTGGAGTTTTGTGCATGGTGAGAGATAGGGGTTTAATTTCATTTTATTGCATGAGGATTTCCAGTTTTCCCAGCACCATTTGTTGAAGATGTTATCTTTTCCAATGCATGTTTTTTTTTTTCCCTTAACAAAGCTAACCAAGATAAACAGAGAAAAAATGCAAGTTAAAAATCCATGTGAAAATAGAGATAACACCACAGACACTACTGAAATACAGAGGATAATCAGAAGCTTCTTTGAAAGTCTATAATAAGCTAGAAAATATGGAAGACATCTATAAATTCCTAGAGAATATGACCTACCTGAATTGAACCAGGAAGTAATAGAAAATTTAAATAACTCTATTTCAAGTAAAGAGATTAAAGAAGCCATCAAGAGTCTACCAACAAAGAAAAACACAGGACCAGATGGATTCTTAGCCAAGTTCTACCAAACCTTTAAGGAAGAACTAATATCAATCCTCCTCAAATTATACCACAAAATAGAAAAGGGGAAACCTTTACAAACTCATACTATGAAGTCAATAATACCCTAGTACTAAAATCAGATAGACACATCATGTAAAGATATCTTTAGGCCAATATCCTTGAAAAACCTAGATACAAGAATTCTCAATAAAATATTAGCAAATTTCATACAAAGTCACATTAAAAACATAGTGCACTATGACCAAGTGGGTTTTATCTCAGGGATCCAAGGTTGAATAAACATAAGAAAATCAATAAATGTAATTCAACAATATGTAATTCACCAAATGTAATTCATCAAGAGACTGAAAGACAATAATCATATGATTATCTCAATAGATTGAGAAAAAGCATTTGACAAAACAGCATCCATTCATGATTAAAGCACTAAAAAAAATAGAAAAAAAAGGATCATACTCCAAGATTATAAAAGCTATACATGACAAGCCAATGGCCAATATAATCTTTAATTGTTTTCCAGTGAGAAATTTTTTCAGGTATAGCATTCTTGTTTAATATTTTTTTCCAACATATAATTTTATTTTAATATTTATTTATTAGATTATTAATTTGTGATACGGTTTCATTTGGCAAATATTTACTGATATCATATGTTCAATATGAGTAGGAAAAAGAGAAGAACTTTCTATGTAAAACCATAAAGTCCAAAAACTTTCTTTGAAAAACTTGCTTGAGTTTGAATAATGAGCAGCAATTACTTAAATGAGCAAACTTAAGAGAGAAAAATATTCTAGATGGAATAAAGTTCTGAACCCTCTTTATATGAAATATGGAGGAATAACAAAGAACTAATAAATGCCTCTATAAACACTAAGTAGCATACACAATTCTCAAAGAGTTTGTTCTTGGGAAGGCCTATTTTAAGGAGTTATGAAAAACTAAACTTATCACTCTTCTGATGTACACAAAAGTGAGCAAAAGAGGTATTTTTTGTCAGATAAAGTTTTCCCTAAAAGTTAGGGAGAAAAAATGCACCTAAAATTAAAACAAGTGAATTGTAAAAGTAAAACAAAAAGATATGACTCCATTAATGCCTACAATATATGGAAAATAACCTGCTAATAAAATTTAAACCTAAAGAAATCAAAAATATAAAACAAACCCACAAACATGTAGAATAAAGTAAAGTAAATTAATTGATGAATTAATACCATAAAATAGTAGAAGTTCCTTTATTTAAGAAACCTGTATCCTAATAAAGTAGTGGAGGATATTCAAAATGACTGTGTATTTGTGAACATATAATGAATAAATTGATGTGACATAAACAGCTAGTGTAAACCCAATTTGGTTACATTGCTTTTTGACTTTACTGTTCCCAATGAAATATATTTTCTGTGAGCTAGATAAATTGAAAATAATTCTCAGAATGTTTAATTTCTTTTAAAAATCTAAATGATGACTTCATAATGCATGCTGTCTAAAAAATTACTAAATCTAATTTACTTGTATTTAAGAAAATAGAATAGAAAATCATGCAAACTAAAGAAATAAAAGAATATCTTTTTCAAATATTATGAAGGTTGAGAACTTTGTTCCTTCTAGAATATTTTTCTCTCTGAAGTTTGCTCATTTAACTAATTGCTGCTTATTTTTCAAATCCAAGCAAGTTTTTCTAAGAAAGTTTTTGGACTTTATAGTTTTACATAGAAAGTTCTTCTCTTTTTTCTACTCATATTGAACATACGATATCAGTAAATATCTGCCAAATGAAACAGACTTAGGAAATCATTGTGGCCACCTGGTTTACAGATATAGCATGATTATAACATTAATTTGAAAGAGCTTATAACGAAATGAGAAGCATGATAGAATTCTAATCATTCACAGGTCATGGAAAACTGAGAATGATTAAAAGGTTTGGGTCATTGTACCTTTAAAGTTGGTAAGTTTAATCTTGGTATTAGGATATTCCAATAGCAAATAAAGTAAGAAAAATGCATTTCCTAAAGATGTTAAAAATCAGCCAGATGCTTACAGTGGAATTCCCCTTTACAATACTTCTTTTTCTGAGCAGCACATTTGAAAGAGCCCTGTTTATATTTTCATTTTTATATTCTCATTTTTGTATTTTCATTTTTATATTCTCAATATGCAATGTTATTTCTCATACATTTATTTATCTTTTTGGCATCCCCTGAACTAGTAGAGATTTGTCTTATATTACTCAATTTATAGAGAAGACCAATTTCCTATCTTAGAAACTGTACTGTACATAAGGACACTTATACTAAGTCAACTTGGCCTCCGACTCCTCTCTTCAGTGTTTAGTAGAATTTGTAGAATTTATTAAAGCACATAATCAGAAGATTGTATAGCAATGTGAATAAATCGGGTTAACTTTTATTCTTCATTTTGATTCTTTTTAATATATCAAATTCTTTTTTTAATAATAAAATATTTTCATATGTCATTTAAATATATCTACATGTATACAGTAAAAAGAAAGACAATTATTTTATCTAGTATTTATAGGGATCTCTCCTGTAGAAAGCAATTTTAAAGGTGTTTAAATAAAAAATATTATATTTTTTTCCCAAAGAATATGATTTAGAAATTCTTGGCATCAGCAAAACAGCAGTGCACTTTAAGAAACTGACTGAGATCCAAACGTTTCAGAAAGTTAAATGAAAATTTAAAAAAATCAGAAAATTTTAAATGCAAATTTATAATTAAATTTTAGATAATTTGATATTCTGAATCTCTATGGACTAACTTCCCTGTGTGTCTCAAAATTCTTTTCCAGCAAATATTTTAAGAAGAGAAAAAGATGAGCTCAGATTACTTTTCTGAATGGAAGATATATCAAAGGAAATACAAACTTTACTTTTATATTTGTGAATTTCCTGTGGATTATATTTTCCTTTCTTTTTATGGTACCAGGGATTGAACCCAGAGGTGCTTATCCATTGAGACACATACCCAGCCCTCTTTAATATTTTATTTAAACACAGGGTCTTGCTGAATTGCTAAGTGCCTCACTAAATTGTTTTCTGAGACTGGCTTTGAACCTATGATATGCCTGCCTCAGCCTCCAGAGCCTCTGGAATTATAAACTTGTACTCTGCCAGGCATATTTTTCCTTTCACTTAAATTGTATACATTAGTAGCTCAGGAAATCTGTTACAAGTAAAAATTAAAGTGTTAACACATACACTCTATTTAACTCTTAAAACAATGGAGGATAATGTGCATTCATATATATATATATATATATATATATATATATATATATATATATATATATATATATATATAATATTTATTGTTGGTTGTTAAAAACATTACATAGTTCTTGACATATCATATTTCACACTTCGATTCAAGTGGGTTATGAACTCCCATTTTTACCCCGTATAGAGAATGCAGAATCACATCGGTTACACATCCACTGTTTTACATATTGCCATTCTAGTGTCTGTTGTATTCTGCTGCCTTTCCTATCCTCTACTATCCCCCCTCCCCTCCCCTCCCATCTTCTCTCTCTACCCCATCTACTGTAATTCATTTCTCCCCCTTGTTTTTTTTTTCTTCCCTTTCTCCTCACTTCCTCTTGTATGTAATTTTGTGTAACCATGAGGGTCTCCTTCCATTTCCATGCAATTTCCCTTCTCTCTCCCTTTCCCTCCCACCTCTTCTCCCTGTTTAATGTTAATCTGCTTCTCATGCTCTTCCTCCCAACTCTGTTCTTAGTTACTCTCCTTATATCAAAGAAGACATTTGGCATTTGTTTTTTAGGGATTGGCTAGCTTCACTTAGCATAATCTGCTCTAATGCCATCCATTTCCCTGGAAATTCCATGATTTTGTCAATTTTTAATGCAGAGTAATACTCCATTGTGTATAAATGCCACATTTTTTAAATCCATTCATCTATTGAAGGACATCTAGGTTGGTTCCACAGACTTGCTATTGTGAATTGTGCTGCTATGAACATCCATGTAACAGCGTCCCTGTAGTATGCTCTTTTTAGGTCTTTAGGGAATAGACCAAGAAGGGGAATAGCTGGGTCAAATGGTGGTTCCATTCCCAGCTTTCCAAGAAATCTCCATACTGCTTTCCAAATTGGCCACACCAATTTGCAGTCCCACCAGCAATGTACAAGTGATAATGTATATTTTATATGAATATCACTTGTTGAATGAGTTCTCTACATAAGTGAACCTGTGAAAATGTTTGAAATAGGTGTGTTCAAAAATAAGATGATACAATATCAGCTTTATATCACTGTGACAAAGTAGCTAGGAAAATCAACTTATAATGTAGATAGATTCACTTTGGCTCATGAATTCAGAGATTTTGATCCATGGTCATGGATCCTGCTGCCTTTGGAACTGTGGTAAGGTAATACATAACAACAGAGAAAACAGCTCATTTCATGATGGTGAGGGAGAGGAAGGACCAGAGACTAAATATGCCTTTTAAGGGATACCACTAAAGACCTCATTTTTTTTTTCACTGAACCCACATTCCCCAGGGTTCCACTAAGCCATTCTGTTTTGAACTTTTTGAGACACTCAAGATCCAAAACATAACATATAAATAGAATAGTCAGAAGTATAATTATAGTATAATCAGAAGATCTAGAAAATATGTGTGTGTGTGTGTGATATATATATATATATATATATATATATATATATATATATATATAAATTTTATATATAAAATTTATATACATATATTTAATTTTCTTTATTCACCCTTTGATAGATATTCAGATTGATAGCAATTCTTGACTATTTTTTTAAAAAGTATCTTTCAAATACTGGTTTAATTTTTTTTGGACATGTAAGCAATAACAGCATTGATGAACAATGTTTTTCTCTAATTTTACCTTTTTTTAAAAGTCCCTTTGCCAATAATGGCTGTACTAACATTTCCCATCAGCAGTCTGTAAGGGTTTCTTTTGTCTACATCCCTGCTGCTATTTTTTGTCTTTTTGTTAATAGCCATGCTACTGGGTATGAAGTGATGTCTCATTGTGGTTTTAACTTAAATTTCCCTAATCATTGGTGATGTTGAACAGTTTTTCATGTACCTATTGGACATGTATGTCTCCTTTCTATTGTTTGTTCTTTTAAGTTATATATGACAGTGGAGTCAATTTTGACAGATTTATACAAACATGGATTACATCTTATTCTACTGAGGATCCCAGCCCTGTAGATGTAGAGGATGTGGAGATTCATATGTACCTCTTCTTTTGAGAAATGCCAATTCAGGTTCTATGCTTATTTTTTAAGTGATTAATTTTTCTTTAGTTATTTTTGCTATGGAGCTGTTTGAGTGCCTTATGTATTTTGGATATTATCCCATCAGTTTGTCAGATCTATAGTTCAAATAAGTTTTGTTTTTTTTATTCTTTGAGCTATTGCTTCACTGTTGTTTCCACTGCTGTGCAAAAAAATTTTTAGTTTGATGTAATCACACTTGTCTATTTCTGCTTTTGTTGCCTTATCCTGACCAGTGTCATGAAGTATTTTCATACTTTTTCTTACAGTGGTTTCATAGTAACGAGTCTAACATTTTTAAGGCTGCACTTTCTTGAGTTTATTTTTATACACAACTAACAAAAAATAAGATCTGATTTCATTCTTCTGTAAATGGCTATGGAATTTTTCAAAAACATTTATTGTACAGTCTGCCTTTTCCCCTAAAAAGTGATTTTGGTGAGCTTGTCAATAATCCATAAGTTGACTGCAAATTCATAATTTTTTTTTAGGTTTTCTACTCTGTTCTATTGTTCCATGTTATCTATTTATATGCTAGTACCATGCTCTTTTGATTACAATAACTTTGTAGTATATTTTGAAGTCAGGTACTAATATGTCTCTAGCTTTGTTCTTTTCCTTAAGTTTGCTATTCAGAACTACTTATAATTCCATACAAATTTTAGTTAAGTTTTCTTTTTCCTATTTCTGTTAAGAATGTCATTGTTTTGGTAGGGATTGTGTTGATTCTACATATGTCTTTGAGTAATGTAATCATTTTAGCAATGTTTTATAATTCATGAATGTGGAATATATTTCCAATTATTTGTGTATTTTCAAATATTTTCATCAGTAGTTTATAACTTTGTTGTAAATACTTTTGCCTCTATGCATAAATTTATTCCTAGTAGATTTTTGGAGCTATTACAAATGAATTTGTTTTATTTATTCCTTTCCTTTCAACTCTATGTGGGACATTTTCCAGGATACATTATGTCCTTAGTCACAAAATAAGTTTCAACATACTGAAGAATAGTGAATTCATATCCACAATCTATTCAAACTTCAATGTACAAAATTATTAATGGGTAAAAGAGTTCAGAAAATTTATAAATAAAAGGAAATTAAATTGAACATTCTGCACCTAGGCAGCCAATGTGTCAATGAAGAAACTATAAGGTAAATAAAAAAAAATAAGACAAATAAAAAGTGTTAAAAGTCATAGCATATTGGAATCTATGAGATTCAGCAATAGCACTTCTAAGAGGAAACTTTTGTTCTCTTTTTCTAGAAAAGCCAAAGATTAAACTGAAAATTGGCAGGAGAAAAGAAATAATAATAAAATTTAGAGTTAAAAATCATATCATTAAATTGAAATTAAAATATAAAAAAGACACATGAAATCAAAAGACTTTTTAAAGATAAAATCTGTTTCACCTTTGCATAGACTGATTAAAAACAAAAGGAGAGAAGATGCAAATAAATAAGAAAGAGATTTAAAAAAAGCCATGCAACTGATACCAAAGTGATACAAATTATAGTATCAAACACTTAGAAAAATCTTAATACAAATTCTCAAATTCTTCTGTTATGGTTTGCGTGTGATCTGTCCTCCAAAAGCTCATATGTGAGGCAATGCAAGAAGGTTCAGAGGAGAAATAATTGGGTTGTGAGAGCCTTAACACAATGACTTAATCCCCCATAGGGATTTACTGGGTGTTAACTGAAGTGGTAGGGTGTGGCTGGAGAAGGTGGGAATTAGGGTGAGGCTTTGGTGTATATATTTGTATCTAGCCAATGAAATCTCTTTCTGCTTTCTGGTTTGATGTGAGCTGCTTCCCTCTGCCACCCTCTGCCACCAAGATGTTCAGCCTTACCTTGAGCCCTCACCTTCAGCCTCACCAGGAGCTGACCTTCTGTGGACTAAAACCTGTGAAAGAGTGAGCCCTCAAATAAACTTTTCCTGCTCTAGAGTTGTGTTAGTGGGCCTTTTAGTCATAGAAACATAGAAGCTGACTAAAACATCTTCCAAAAAATTAGGGAGGAAAGATTTTTCCAAACTCAGTTCTATGAGGCCAAGATTATCTGTATACTAAACCCAAACAAGTACATATGATAAAACAAAATTATAAGCTAATATTCCCTATGATCTATTAGCAAAAATGCTTAACAAATCACTAGCAAACCAAATACGAGAGGAGTTAAAATGATGACCATGATCAAGTGGGCTTCACCCCAAGGATGCAAAGAAGTTTCAATATGCACAAATGAACATAATACATTGTATTAACAAAATGAAGCACAAAAAAATCTGATCATTTTAATAGATTCAGAAAAAGCATTTGGAAAAAAATTCTATATTCCTTCATAATAAAAACTGCAAGTTCAAAACCAGCCTCAGCAACTTGGTGAGGCCCTAAACAACTCAGTTATACCCTGTCTCTAAATAAAATGTAAAAAATGGTTAGGGATGTGAATCAGTGGTTAAGCATCCATAGGTTAAATCCCTGGTATGAAAAAATAAACAAAACTCTTCACAATTTTATTTAGAGAGCCTCAAAACAATTAAAGCCATGTATGAAAATCCCAAAATTAACATCATGCTGGTGGGGAAATGCTGAAAGCTTGTAACTCTAAAATCAGGTACAAGATCAGAGTGCACACTTTTCTCATTTCTATTCAACATAAGATTGAAAACCTTAAGCAGAACAATAAGTAAAGAGAAAAATTTAAATGTCATTCAAATTGGAAAGGAGGCATTTAAATTGTTTTTTGCAGAGAACATGGACTTATACAGAGAAAATTGTAAGGACTCCACATACAGGTACAAAAACATGAGAAAGAATAAATGATTTCGGTAAAGTTATAGGATACAGAATCAACATATAACACCAGTAGCATTGCTACATGGTAACAGCAAACTATCTTACTTCCATTTTCTCATTAAAAAACTCTCTTAACTCAATATATCATGTAAACATAGAATTTCAGTATATGAAAGCTACGTAAATACACATATGGATTGATGTTTTTCATGTTTTAAAAAATAAATAATGTTTGTGTATTAATTTTACTAATATTGAACCACAAAGTATAAATACACAGTATAAGAATTTTTTTCTTAAGTATATTTATAATATTTAAAAATAATAAGGATAAAGGGAGTTGGAATTTTCTATTTTACCATAAAAGCTGGGGATTTGTCTAAGAATTTTACATATAATTAATTTGATTTTTTTGATCAAGCAGATGACATATACATTGATATTATATAATAAAAACAGAATATTATCTAATGAAGAAGTAGCCTTCCCACAAGATGAAACAAAGTAGAGATTAAATAAAAAGTACAATATATATTTAACAAATTTCATATCTTACTCCTACCCAACTACTCAATTAGAATATAAACATTTTAGTACATTTAAATATCTGCTAATTCAGGTTTTCTGAGAATTTTATTTATTAATAACATACAGATAAAAAGGCCTATGAAAGTAAAATTTTAAAATTTTAGATAAATTCCACTATTTCAAAAGTGTAATGACTTGATTTTTCCATTAATTTAAGTTGACCTTTATATAAATGTGATCAAAGAGCAAGTTTTATTCATCCAATTTGACTTTTATCTCTAAAACAATGAATTCTAGAATGGTTCTGTTTATTCAAATTTTTTAAAACATCTTTGGTTATGTTTGTCTCAGATTTTATTACAATATTATTTTCTAGAATGGAATCTTTGATATTCTTGCCATGTCAAATATCATATACCATCTATCAGCCAAGATATGTGAAATTAGAGAGATGATTTTGAAGTTGAATCAAGTTGACAGTTATTTTTTTCTGTTTAAATGTGCATTTTATTTTCAGAGGGAATCTATTTCTTGTAACATTCCCTTTGGAAGGTAATTTATCATGTTTGATCTACATTGTTCATTATTTTAAAATTTCACCCATGTTGTTTTGACACTTAATGGATCAGTCTTACAGAATTGAAAACAGTTTTACTGTATCTCAGATTCTAATTTAATCTCATGTTGTCATGTTTCATCTTTCATAGAGGAGTTTTCAAAGGTGGCTTTAAATATAACAACTATGAAAATGAAAACACTTAAGAAATAGTTCATCTTTAATTATTATGGTGAAAGAGTATACATATTTTGTGTATTTTTTTATTTTTATAATCTTATTTTTCTGAGTTTAAAGTTATGTTCATCCATATTCTAATTGAATATATTTCTAAAATTTTACACCCATGGAATATTCATTTTGATTAAAAAAAAGTTTGTTGTTGAAAAAGAGGTTTGATTTAATGAAAAGTACATTTTGCGTGCTGGGGTTGTGGCTCAGGGGTAGAGTGCTTGCCTAGCACATGTGAAGCACTCTGTTCGAGCCTCAGCACCATATGAAAAAAATATATAAATCAAATAAAGATATTGTTTCCATTTACAACTAAAAATATTTAAAAAAAAAGAAAAAGAAAGTACATTTTCATCAACAGGTACTTAATTATCTATTTATACATGAATAGAAAGTTACAGAATGAGTATAACAGTACATTATTGGTAAGTGAAATATTAGTATTTGAAATATGGTACAAAATAGAAAAATAGCAATTTTATCTATAAAAATGTATTATTTCTGCCTTTGTAATTTATATTTCTGGGATTTTAATTGATGAATTTGATGTACACTCTTATTGAATTAAGAAGTCACTATTTCAAATTTATCTTCCATGTTATTTGTGCCTTTTAAAAATTAATGTAAACTTCCATCAAGAGTAATTCATGGCTTTTAAAGAGTATATTTTAATAATTTGGACAAAATATTTATTCTCTTTCACCCTGATACTATACAACACCACAGCAAGTCAATTCTTCCCCAAGCCCCAATGTACCCAATATGATATAGTCTGCATTATAATTCCAATAGTGGGATTATAAATACAAAATAAAGAGAAGTAGAACTGCTGTTATAAGATAAAATCAACAAAACTATAAAATTAATTCTGCAAAATACTTTTTCTTTTCATGTCCATTATATATGACTTAATGAGGGTTGCAACATCCAGAAGTGCAAATAATACTCTGCAAACCTTGTTTTAGTTCTAATATGTATTGATTAATCAGAGGCAAATATTCAGATTTTTCTTCTTTAAGAATATTTTTGGATGTTTGTGTAGATATATCATTCAAACTTTGAAATCCATTTCTTTGCTGTGGTCTATATTATTTTTAAAACTAATATTTAAAAATGTTAAATTTTCATGTGGATCTTATAAATGACTTTCTTATTACATATTCTTATTGGTTTTAATCTTTGGACCTTTTTCTATTTTTTTGTTTTTCTTGAAAGATGATCAAATTTTGAGCAAATACATTTTATGCTTAAAAAAGTAATAAAAAATTAATAAAATGTACAATGTTTCAAAATTTGTGGGATTTCCTAGCTACATTGAGTTACTTCACTTGCTCTCTGAAAATCCATTTATTATTTATGAATATTGATGGTGCTCATAAAATGTATAAAAGTGATGAGGCTGCTAATTCAGTTGTAGTAATCCAAAGAAACATTATAGTACATTACCATTTGACCTTTAACATTTATTATACATTAATGTAGACTATACATGTATTTTCAGTCAAATGTTGTATCTTAAGATCCCAATACAAATGGTTGTATTTTACATAGCACAATAGAAAATATTTTATCAAATAAAAGCATTATCTTCAGAGTAATAATAAATCCCCTTCAATTTTAGCAAACTTTGAGCTAGTGTTCTTCATAAGCACAAAATAGTTATGAAAATTCTGCCATTATCCATTTGTAGTCTAAACAAGCTTCACTTTCATATTTAACCTATAATAATTTTTTAGGATTAATTGGGAATTACTAATAATACAATTTTTCCTTTTGGAAACTGAATATTTTCTATTTGACTTTAATGTCTTTCTAGAAAACTACATTACTTGTTTGGCAAGCAAATACATAAGCATTCAATTTTTCTTTTCCCTAAAGTATTTCCTTTATTTTACACTGTAACTATACGCCACTGAGCATGAGAGAGCAAGAGCAAAAACAATATCGAGATAAATACAGTAGGACAGTGTTAGAGGATCAGGGGACTAAGTGTTTTATCACTCACTGTATAAAAAATAAAGAAGGAAATTTTTAATAGCAGGAGAAGAGAGTTGTTTGTAAGGGTTCTTCTTTTCAACAGGTGGCATCACCTGCTGGTATTTTAATTTAGGTTTAATCATTATTTTTTACTGATTTAAGGATTACAATGGAGTACTGTTCTGGATCTTCCATTTTTGTTATCCAATACTTCCCTCAGACTTTTAAAATCTACTAGGCATCAGTCGTATTATGTTCTGAGGAGATCTATCTTATGTGCCTTTGAGAAACCTGCTGTATAGAAGTGTGGTGAGATTCTCAGCACAATATAGTGTGTTCTGCATGACAACTATAGAGACACTCAGAACAGCCCTTCTGAAGAACTTGGACTATCTACCAGGCTATTTTTTTTCTTTAGTTGTAATTGAACACAATACCTTTATTTTGTTTATTTATTTTTATGTGGTGCTGAGGATCGAACCTAGTGTCTCACACCTGCAAGGCAAGTGCTCTATGGCTGAGCCACAACCCCAGCCCTACCAGGCTATTCTTAGAAAGATAAATATGAGTTAGATATTAAGGACTAAGAGCTCATCAAGAGAAGGAAAGGGAGAAAGTGAATATCTCTGCTTCTGTACTTTCTAAATATGTGAAGGAACTCCATTTATTTTTAATCTCAGAAATGTCTAATTAAACAAAAGACATGATTAAAAAGTATAAATCAGCCTCTTTAGCAAAATATTCCTGGAGGGAACATTTAATATTGTTTTTGGAAAAAAATATTTCTTACAATTGTACTGGCTTTTATGATACTTAGCAGGTAAATATCTATTCTGATGTTTTTCTTCATTTTACTCTTTTTTTAAATCCATGAATGTAAGTCACATTAAAGGAACAAATAATAAAATATAAACACAAATGAACGTTAAATTTTATTACATGAAAATGTTTTCTTTGAAATCTTACAGGAATTTGAAATTATCTTTCAGTCTTCTATTTTGAATTATCTTCCCTTTCCTCCTTCCACTCCATAGTACTGACATCCAAAAAGTTACAGAAGAGTGTGTGTGTGTGTGTACTTGTGAGTACTTCAGTGAATACTCTAAAACAAATAAAATTTTAACCATATTATGCAAACTTCTCTATCAGAAAACAAGCACCACAAGAAAATCTCATTTAAATTACTACACTGGCTTTCTCAACAGCGTCTTTTCTCCTCCATTTCAACATTACATCCAGGAAAACATATTAGGTTTAGTTGTTGTTTCAGAAATCTACTTAATTTCAGAACATTTATCTTTAAATCTTTTATTGTCCTTTATGTCCTTGACTATGGTAAAAGTACAGGATTTCCATTCAGTAGAATGCCCCTGCATCTGTTTTTGCCACCGTTTTCATGTGTAAATTGCATTTCATATGCAATGCCCTCTTGGGACACTGTGAAATTATTCTTATCTTTTCTCAGTGTATTATATCATATGTGTGCTATAATAATCGCCACTGATTTAGTCTAAGTTCATTAAGGGTTTTTGTCAGTTTTTTCATAAATTAATAATTTCACTACTTTTAAGCCAGACATATTTGGGAAGATATTCTGATAGTATTCCTATTGAATGCTAATATTTGCTATACTTTTGAGAAATATCAATGGAAAACTAGAACTCCCAAATCTTTGCCCCTATGAAATTTGTACTATGGATGAGAAAAAAGAAGGCTGCAATATAAATAAGCAAATGGTATGAAAAATCATTTTAAGTTAATGAAAAAGATCAAGTTAAGTAGAATTGAAGTTTTGCATATTATTTTTTGAAACAGATTTACCTATATATAATACATATACTACAAAATTAACTAACTTAATTCAATTTTGAAAGATCTTATTACATATGGCCTCTCACTCTTCTATTCTAGAAACTTTATCTTCAATTTTGAAACAGATTTGCTGTACATAAGATTATGCTGTCCAATGCCTATGGCGTGCAATTTTATGATGAGAAGTAAGCTATTAATCTTACTGATACGCCATTCAAAGAAACATCATTTTTTCTCACTTGCTTGTTTTTCAATATTTTTACTATGATGAGTATCCATGTGAATCTCTTTGATTTATCCTTCTTGGAGTCAGTTGAGATTCTTGGATGTGTGGGTGAGTGTTTTCATGTTGTTTTGGATGTTTTAAATTATTAATCCTTCTATTTTCTCTCTCTCTGGTTTCTCTTTCACTTCTGGCATGTTGATGTGCCAAATGCTTCCTCACATTATTCTGAGGTGTTATTCATCAACATTTATTATTTTGTTCTTTGTTATTCAGATTGTAAATCTCTATTGCTCTATCTTCATGTTTTCTGATTCTTTCTTCTGCCAGCACAAATCTATACTTAAAACTTACCAGTGAATTTTTAATTTGGTTATACTTTCAATTGCAGAATTTGCTATTTGATTATATATATATATATATATATATATATATATATATATATATATATATATATATACTTTCTATTATATACTTTCTATTCTATTGATGAGCTTTGGTCTTCAGACTTTTATTATTATTTTTTTTAAATTTGTTTTTGAGTTCTTTGAACTGATATATAACAGTGACTAAGATTTCCTCTGAAATCCAATACACGGGCCTTTTCTAAGGCAGTTTCTATTTCATGATATTGATCCTATTTATGGGATTCTTTCTCATTTTTCCAAATGTCTTAAGATATTATTGCTGAAAAGGGCATTTTAGTTAATATATAATAACAACTGTGTATACTGAACCACCAATCTTAGAGCTATTTTGCTTTAATTTTTGGCTTGCTTATGTTTGACAACTTGACTGAAAAGCTATAGACTTCTCTAATTGTACAGTCTTTGGTGTATATGCAATGCCATGGGGATGATAATGGTTTTGCTCTGGTCCCTCTTCTCTTTCCTTGATATTTCTGTTAGGATATCTTATCTTGTCATGTCACCCACATTCCTTTACCTACACTAACAGTTGTTGCTTACAATTTTGGAGCTTTGGTAGCAATGCTTTTAGTTCATAACATATTTTGATATAATTAAATCCAGGTAACTTTGCAGAGGTTGTATTTGAGGTCAAACTTTCAATTTCTAACTTAGAAAGGGTTTGTTATGATTTGGATGTGAGGTATAACCCAAAAGCTCATGTGTGAGACAATGCAAGAAGCTTTAGAGGAGAAATTATTGGGTTATAAAAGCTTTAACTCAATCAGTGAATTAATCTCCTGATGGTATTAACTGAGTGGTAATTGAAGGCTGATGGGGTGTGGCTGGAGAAGGTAGGGCATTGTGTGTATTGGCTTTGGGTTATATTTGTATTTGGCAAATGGAAATTCTCTCTCTCTCTCTCTCTCTCTCTCTCTCTCTCTCTCTCCCCCCCCCTCTCCTCTCGTGTCTGATCATCATGTGAGCAGCTTCTTTCTGCCACATTCTTCTGCCTCACCTGGAGCACCAACGAATGGAGCTTGCTATATATAGATTAAGACCTCTGAAACCATGAGCTCCCAAATAAACTTTTTCTCCTCTACAATTGTGCCAGTTGTGTTTTAAGTCTCAGAGGCATAAAAAAAGTTGACTAATACATTCTAGTTGTCTCTCCCCCATGCTTTATTTTTTTCCCCTGTAAAACTTGTAGATGGGCTGTGGTTTCTATCATTGCTGTCTTGGAGCTACACATATCACCAATAAATCATTATTTTCAACAATTCTTGGTGGCTTGACCTTCTTAAACACTGTTTTAAATAATTCAGTTCCTGAGAAGAAGGGTAGAAAAGTCTCTGTTATTATCACGTACACCTTTTCCTGGGTACAATCTCTACCAGTCTCTAAACATAGGTTTAGGAACAATATATTCTTCTCTTGGAGTAAAATTCTTATTTCGCATTTAGGGTACTAGATAGAGGTGATGATACTTGACTTTTGTATCTTGCTTCTGTCAGTATAGAATCTCTGCTTCACAAGCAAGTAGGAAAATAAGTGACCAAAGGTACAATATTTTCAGTGTGCCATCAGTGAGGCAGAGCTTGTGTCCTGGTTGAAGGAATGGATGTCCACATTTTTACGCCACTCTTTCCTGAAATAGATCTTGGTGCTTAAAGGGGAGATACATCTGTGTTCCTCTACTTCTTGTATGTCTATCACAGTAATCTTGGGGATGGGGAGGAAGTGATCTTGATCCAAATGGCATAGACTGTTTTTACTAGAAATCAGTTATTTGTTGTTGTTTTTTTTAAGCAATGGATGTCTCTTCATTTATTGTACTCTGTTACCTATCTCTTTACAATTTTCAAAGACTTGAAATGATTGTATTTTAAAATAATTTTCATAAGTTATTGTTGTTTGGCTATATAGAGGATCTATGGAGCTGCTCATACTGCCATTATGAAAGTGTTATATAACACTTTATTAAAGGTGAACTTTGTGTGTCATTCATTTAGTGAGTAATATGTGCAAAGAACTGAAAAACTTGGTAGAATTAACCAGACAAATATCTCAAGGAATAACAGTTCAGTCTGGGGAAAAGTAGCAAATGCAAAAGCCTTAAATTAAAGCCATTTCTGGTGCATTTACAGAATACCAAAGACTTTTGCATAGATAGAAAGGAGTAACCAGAAGATAGATATATAACTTTCTTTGATAATAATAAAGTGAATATAATTATTTTAATAACTTTCACCACCAGCCCTGCACCAATAGTTTTCAAACAACTCTCTCTGCATAGAGAGCTTGTACTAAATTACCTGTATTACTTCAAGTTCAATATGTCTAAAATTATCTTACCTTTGTAAATATAACTATGTTATGAGGGAAAAGTAACAATAAGGAACAAGAGTCAGTTTCCTTTTTACTGTACAACCTATGCTAGTTTATTTCTATTACAATTTCTTTCTAAATTAGTCAAGTCACATTATATTTTCCACTTTTTTACTTGTTCTGGGGAGTGAACGCACAGCTTCACACATGCTGGACATGCACTATATAACTTAGTGACATCCTCATTTCTACACTCCTCGCTTTGTAATTACTACTATCTATTATTTACTTTCTAAGTAAAATTACAAAGCAACACTTTATCTCTGATCATGAAAATGAATCAATTCATTTTGAAATTGGTGAATATAAGCACTGATGTTGATTTTCTGGGTAATTGAAATTATGTTATATTAGTAAAATTTAGAGGAAAAAAGATATCTCTGTAAGTTACTGGATCTCAGAAATCTCTATCGTTTCGCAGAAATGGAAATACTAAGTTTATGAAAAATTTACTTTGCTATCTGTATATTTCTCTCTTCTTAAATCATATATGGGCACCAAGAACATGCAAGACTGTAGAAGTAGCTTATTATGGTTCTGCAGATGGACAGATACACTTCTATGGTCTCCAGGAAGATGCAACACCATTAATGGAGACAAAACAAAATGATGATAATATTATTTAATCTGACCTTCCAGTTTTACAAATGAAATGAAACTGAACTATTGATATCATTAATAATTTAAACCCATATTGCTCTACACCCTCTGAAATGAAAAGTCACCGAGGCTTAAAATCTGTTCTATCACAAGTACTATAATAACATGTTTGAAAGTTAAAGTATTCTCTCTAAAAGTTATTCTATAAATTTTTGCCATGTCTGCCTTATTGAGTTAAGCTTCTAAAACCTAGATGTGGTTTGAAGCATATTTATTTTTCAAACTAAATAAATAAGACATCAAATGTGTGAGTGCATTCCTGGCTTGAGTTCAAATCAATATGTACTTTTGATGGAGAGTACATTTCTTCCCACTGTACTTATACATAGTATAGTTCTTTTAAAATTAGACTCTCATTTTTGCAACTCTTTCTTTCTAGTTGATAATTAGCTTCTCAATTTGATAAATTTTTTCTGAACTTCATCCTAACACGCCCTTTCATAAGCTTAATATTTGAATGAACAACGCTGGTCACAACTGTTTTGTGACACTTAAAGATTCATGGTTTATTCATTCCTTCAAAACAGTTACGATTCTCTTGCATGACACCTCATGGTCAAATTACTTATGGACCTGGCAATCACTTAAATAGGTATTTAGACACAGTTTAGAGAGGGTATTATGGCTGAAAATGAACCCCAAATTAAATGAGCCTGGCAACATACAATATTGGGACAAATAAAGTGAGGTGCAAATTCTTATAGCAAAAGGAATACAGACATATGGATATCTTCCCTTTGGGTATTCCATTAACCACAAAATGACTATAATAGCAAATGTTTCATAAAACTATGGGAATGTTAGTAAGATAGTTGTATGGAGACAGACAGTTAAATATTATACTTTATTTTCTAATAATAAAGGGTCCACATTTGACAATAGGCTTCATAGAGTAAATTTAGAATGGTATTTCAAAAGTGTTTGATGTTAGGCAGTTTAGTCAGAAAAAATTATTTTAAAAAACCATATATAGGTTATTCAATCCTAAAAGTCATAATTTTGGAGATGGAAAGCCCTATATTTGCTTTAATGTTCCATTTATTTTAACTTTATAACATCATAAATAAATTGGTCTTAGTCTGTCTGAATAGCTACGTGAATCCCTTGTAGTTAAAAATATAATAAGGTATAAAAAATATCTAGAGGCTATTTCTCATCAACTTGAAAGAGTTATATGAAATATTTTTAAGAATAAAGTCTTAATATTTTATGAGAACAATATAAATAACTTTAAACTGGTGAACTGTGTATAAAAAAGTGAATAAAAATGTAAGAGTAGATTAAGGATATGTTTCTATCAGTGCATCTACTGATGTGTTTTATTTATTGATTACTCTATATTTCTGTCTTCTATTTAAAATTATACCTAGAGTTGTAGTGACTATTAGGTAGGTGACTTACTCTTTAAATAGGTTGGTTTTAATATAATAAAGCACTCAAAAATTATTTTGATAGGTAATTAAGGTACATACTTTCAGTAACATGATTTTTCTAAGAAATACAGAACTGAATCCAGTGATGGAAATATTGCCAGTAACGAATTTTCACACCATTAACCAGAGCTTCTTGATCTTGAATATTATCTTTTAGTATTTGATACATTCAGCAGAAGGACTGCTGCTCTACTTGAGTTGAGGTAGTGAAAAAACCTCTGCTAGTCAGAAGCTTTGGGTTATGAATACACTATTTATTGTACATAATTAGCCTGATTTTTAAGTTTAAATTGTTGCACAATTTATCCTGTTTATCCATGTTTTATTTATTCATTTGTAAAACTTCAAATTACAATTAATAACTCACTTGTTTCCAAAATTCTTTTTCCTTACACAATAGCAGACTATTATCTTTCTGAAAGAGCATAGTCAACCTTCCATATCCAGGAGTTCTGTACCCAAACAAAGGATTGAAAATTGAGGATTGAAAATATTTTTATAAGATCACATTTGTACCAAACATCTGCAGACATTTTTCTAGTCATTATTCTATAAAACATGTAATATAATGATAATTTACACAACATTTACATTGTAATAGGTAAGTATATTAGAGATGATTCAAAGTATACAGGAGGATTTTCATAGATCATATGTAAGTACTATGCCATTTTATATTTACCCACAATTTTGGTTTCCACATTGGGTTCTACAACCAATTCTGAAAGGAAAACAAGGGTCCACTGCATGTGAAATATAAGGCAGTGGTACTACCAGTTCATTTCTTGCAGCTATACCATAAAATTATGTAATAATAAAAATATTAAGAATTAATTCCAACAAATCATGTTTTGCTATATTTTTGTTTGTTTGTATTTTAAGATGGACACAATACATTTATTTTATTTTATTTTATTTTTTCTTAGGTGGTTATAGGGATCTAACTCAGTGCCTCATGCATGCTAGGCAAGTGCTCTACCACTGAGCTACAACCCTGGCCCTTGCTATATTTTACAATACTTAATTTTATGGATTTTGGCAATGCACCAAGAAATAGTTTTGAAGAAAATGATTAAATCAGTTTTTAAATAAAGTGGATATTCAATAGTTTACATGATTCTTTATGTTTAGATTATGATGGTAAAGTTCACTCTGTAAAATATATAAGTATATAAACAAAGGTGAATTTTTTTATCTGTACTCTGTGTGCACGTTCATCTTTTTATTACCCATATTCAGTTTTATAGCTGTCATACATGACTCATTATTTCATAGGTATCACCCTGACATGGGAAGCTGTGCTTGCACTCTGTATATGCTGATATAAGACAAGGTATGTATTAACAATGGAAAACAAGAAAAAAAAAAACTCTGATTACCCGAAATTTCATATATTTTTAGTCTATCAGAGAGCTGAGGTCACAAAGCACACAAACAAACTTCTAAAGAAGAGTAGTCAGTCTGAGAGAAAAGAAATTCAAAATCAGCTTCATGATTAGATACACAAGTAAGGAGGGGAAAAAGGAGGATGATACTCATGCATAAAATAAATCAGCTAACATTTTAACAATTCTTTACAGTCAAAATGAGTGTATGTTCTATTTGGAAATTTCTGGGACCCCCTCATCTGAAAAGGAAGGGAAGGTGGCAGTGACACACAACCTAACTTCCATGTATCTTCACTAGCAACTTACAAAAAGATAAGAGCAAGAGGGAGGACCATAAGATGTGCAGGTCCATAGAGACTATCAGACAAGCAAATGGACATTAACCAAATATTACCTGTGTGATCCCTTCATAATTTTAAGAAAACTCTTTACTGTGGTGGAATGGAATAACAAAAATTTCACATTCACTATCTCTGAAAGATCCATTACCTTTCAAAAATACATGTAAGAACCAAGAAACAAAACTTATAATCCTTAGAGTAACCTCTACAGTAAAACACTAGAAGACAAAAATAGACATCTGTGGTTAAGGGGAAGAGCAACTGGAAATTTTCCATGCAACATGATGTAGCAGGCAGATAACTGAGGCACTGTTTTCAACAATGGGAGATATGAGAATATAGAGAGAGCCTCATACTTGAGACACATAATCCAGCCTGAGGTTTTAAGGAAAAGAGAGAATTGCTCTCTCTTATAACAAGTGAAAATACCAAGTATCATGCTCCAGAAATCTTCCTTTGGAAGTAAAGTAAAAGAAAATTCAAAGAGATAATAGCCAAGAATGTTCCAAAATTAATGGGTGAAGGAGAGGGACTAGATTCAAAATGCATATAGAACAAAAAAACACAAGAAGTTGAAACACATATGCATACTTAGGCAACATTATAGTTAACGTATGGACAACCAAAGATAAAAATTAAATTCTGAATATAACTATAGAAATAAGAAGCATAAATAAAGAGAAGTCAAAATAAAATTATACCTATGCCATTTCCATATATATAAGCTAAGTGAAATGAATTAAAATTTGAAAGCAATGAAGACAGGGAAAGCCAAGATAAATTTTCAAAACATAATCATACATTTTGCTAAGGTATATACCTTAAGTAATGGATATAATGGAGGGACTGAATTCAGGGCCTACCATAGCAAGCACGCTACCACTGAGTTATAGCCTCCATCTCATTTTATGGTATATATCTTTGTTTTGAGAGAGTATATCCTTAAATTGCACAGACTGGCTTCAAACTTGTAATCCCCCTGCTTCTGCATTCTGAGTAGTTGGGATAACTGGCATATGACACTATGCCTAGATAATAAAGAAATTGTTTAAGTAACAAAAGTTGTGATAATTTATTTGTAGCAGAACTATGTTGCAAATAAATATGTAAGGAAATTCTTCAAGTTGATAAAGTATGATAACAGATGGAATGATAAATTTGGGAGAAAATATGAAAAGAAGGGCACTAGAAGTAGTATAAATGCAGGTATGTATAAAAATATTTTTCTAAAATTTAAACCTGAAATATAAATGACTGAGACAGAAATAACAAGCATAAATAAGCAGTTTATTTCTGTAAAACAAAAATGAAATATATGACAACATTAGCAGTAAGTGTAAGAAAAACAATTTGGAAACATATTGCTGTAGGAATCTTATGCCAGACATAAACAGTATTATTTGGGCATAAGATATAAGTTAAAGCTGTATTATATAAACCCTTGGGAAACCATGATTTAACTTAAAAAGAGCTGAAGCATGAACTGATTGCAGATACAAAAAGAGGTTTTGAAAAATTTTGAAGTGATCTAAAACAAGACATTAAAAAAGTAAAAACAAAAATACAAAAGAGAAAATAAAAACAACTATTTATATTTATATATGAATATATTGAAAATAACATCAATGCAAATTAGTTGCTTATCATAATTAAAAGCCAGGGATTTGAATACAGGATAAAAAAATCAAGTCACCTGTATTTTTCCCATAAGATTTAAAATATAAAATATATACCTTCAGTAAAAAGAAGTTAAAATCAGACGGGATAGAAGCAAAGCACATTATAAAAAGCCTGTTATGGTTTAGTTATTAGATGTTCCCCAAAAGCTCATGCATTCAGCAAAGCAAGAAAGTTCAGAGATGAAAGGACCCCATGGGTTATGAGAGCTCTAAACTAATCTGCTTTAATCCCCCCATAAGGATTAACTATTTGTTGCTAAAGGAGGTGAGTCCCTGGGGGTGTGCCTTTGGGATTTACATTTTGTCCATGGTGAGGTGAGTTTCTCTCTCTCTCTCTCTCCTTCCTGGTGCTCTCAGTTATTTTCCTCTGCCACACTCTTTTTCCACAATATCCTGCTTTACCTGGGACCCTGGACACAGGAGTCAACCCTCTATCGACTGAGACCTCTGAAACCATGAATCCCAAAGTAAAATTTTCCTCTTCTAATTGCTCTTCTCAGGTCTTTTGATCACTGCAGAAAAAAAAAAAAGAAAAAAAAAGCTGACTGAAACAAAACCTAACCAAAAGAAACCTGATTTTCTCTATTAATGTTAATGTATACTTCAGGAAAGTAAATAAGATGGACTTTTATATAACGAAAAATGGGGGGTTAATCCACCATGAGGACAATTTTAAATATTACATGCACTTAACAAGAAATTTTTGAGATATATTGCCGCAGTCTGGCTGGGCACAAAATAACTGAGCCACCACGAGGCACTTGTAGGTTCAAACAGTAACTACTTTATTGCTGGAACTCTCAACCCACACTTGACTCGCACTCCCCCAGTTCTCCACTGGCTCCTGGCCAACTTTCCTTGAATCCTGTGAGAGCTCAACGGGAACTCCGGGAGAACTCAAAAGTAGCAGGTGCCCAGGCAGCAGGAGCCACCCTATTGCCGGACAGCAGGGGTCTAATATACAACTGAATACACAGCCTGTTTCAATCCAGCATCATCCAATCACAGCAATTATAACTTAATTATCATCATCTTAATGGCTTGCTGGCGTCACCTCTCAACCACTCCTTCTGGCTATGCCAGGCGACATCCCAACTCAGCTATGGCTCTCAACAATATATAAAACAATATTGACTGAAATGAAAAAAAAAAAAACTCATATTTGGATACATCTAAATTTCACCCTAGTAAGTTATAGATTAATAGTAAAAAACACCCCAGTTCTTACTATTGTGAATGAAAAGGTAAAATTTATACATATATTAATAAAAGTTATAATTTTAAAGAAATTTATGGGAATAATAAGGGATTGACATGGACTACATTTTAAGAATCAATTTGTTGTGTTTGGATTGGATTGGATTTCAATTTGACTGTGAAATTGAATCATTTCTTGAAAAAAACAAATTTCAAATTTCAAAACTTACTAAAACAGAAATCGAATATCTTCATACCTCTTCTATTGAAATATTTAATTAAGAATCAACAAAACTTATTCTACAAAGAAAACTTGAGCCCCTGAAAGCATTACAGTTGAATTTTTACAAAATAGGAAAAAAATAAACGTATTATATACACCGTATTCCAAGAAAATAGACAATGAGTAAACACTATCAATTTATTTTTTTGACACCAAAATTACCTTGATACCAATCCCAGGCAAATTTATAACAGTAAAATGAACCTGCAAAATAATGTTATTCATGAGCATAGATAACAAAATCATCATATTCAATTCAGTAATTATCAAAAAGGTAAGTGATCATGATCAATTCTGGTTTATTTCAATAATATGTAGTTAGAATAACATTTGAAACCCCCCCCCCCAAAAAAAAAGAAAGAAAGAACTAAAATGTTATATATACCAAACAAGAATCTGACAAAATATTATATGAATTCATAATAAAATTCTTACCATGTTAGGTCAAGAAACAAGTTTCCTTCAAACTCCTAAAGGACATCTAAAAACCCTACAGCAAACATTATACTCAATAGAGGAAAAACAGCAGGCTGACCTATCTTTTGCCCTAATCAGAAGTAGGGAAATTCTGTTTTCACTGGCCACTTATATTCAGCATTTTAGTGGGGTGTCTCCCCAAAAGCTCATGTGTGAGAAGGTTTAGAGATGAAATGATTGGGTTATGAAAGCCTTAACCCAATCTGTGAAGTGATCCACTGATAGGGATTAAATGTGTGGTAACTGTAGTCAGGTGGGGTGTGGCTGGATCAGGTGGGTCCCTGGGAGCTTGCCTTTGGGGCATATGTTTTATCCTCCTTGAGCTAAGTGGTTACCTCTCTCTTCTGCCAAGATCTTCAGCCCCACCTCAAGCCCCAAGGAATGGAGCTGTCTATTGACTGAGACCTCTGAAATTATGAGCCTGCTAATAAAATTTTCCTGCTCTAATTCTTCTTATCAAGTTTTTTGATCACAGCAACAAAAAGCCTGACTTAAGCAGGTGCCTCACATCCATACAGGAATAGAAATCAATGGCTGGATACAATAAAAGCAATCAGATTGCTGATATATTTCTGGCAGCAATCCAAATTGGCACAGCCATCTTGTCAAAAGTTTTATTAGTTCATTGTAAAGTTAATTATATAGTTAGTTTATGGCCCTGTAATTCCATTTTTATTTATATCCATAAAGGAAATTAAAAATATATGTTCTCACAAAAATCAATACATGAATACATACAACTAATTTCTTCATAATTAACAAATTCTCATAATATTACAAGTATTCATGAATGGGTATATTGATTTGCATACTATGTGGTATATCTATAGAAATGTTACTTATCATGAGCCAAAAATATTTCTTGCCCTCCAAAATGAATAGCTTTTGAGAGCTTTGTATAAACAAGAAAATGGAATAAGAATGTCATGCTATCTGGCTCTAGTCACAAGAAATCCTTGAAATCTCAAAACTAAAAAGAAGGAAACCAAATCAATGAATGCCAGGGTCTGAGGGAAATGGAAGAGTATTAATTGCAAATGGTACTGGGAAATTTTTGTTTATGGCAATATTCATCCCGGTAGTAGTGTTGGCTACCAGAATGCATACACTTGTCAAAATTCACCAAAATGTGAATGTAAAAAAGGTTATTATTTTAACATATAAATCATAATTCATTAAATTTGAAAAAATAAAAACAATTATGGAATTACAAGGATATATAAGCTATTTATTTTTTTCAAGGTAATTATTTATCTCTGTTATAAACCTATACTCAAGAACCAATCCTTTCTGGAATGTATGACTCAGAAATAAATGGAGTACATTTCCAGAAATTTTGGTCACTTAGGAAAAAAAATCATCTTACAATAATCACTTTGGTAACTAGAATCCCCATAAAAATGACAGGTGATAAGACTAGATAGATATCTTTGATGTTACTTAAATTGATGAGAAAAAAATGGTAATAAAGATGTACTTATAAAGCACATACTGCTAAACAATACTTCTGTCCTTGAACAAAACAAGTAAAAAGTTGAGATAGTTTGTGCTAAAAATTTGTCATATATGCTATGTTATGGAATTTATAATGATGATTATCTGAATCAAATATTAAATATACCTTCAATATATAATTTATATAACTTTCAAAACTAATTTGTGAAAGCTTTTTTCTGTATTAAGGAATTTAACATATATGCTTCAGAATAAGGCTGATTGTTAACCACTATTTTTCATTTTGAATGAGGGGCGATTTGTTCTAATATCAAATATTGATTGAAATAAGATTTTACCTATGAGTAAAGAGAATTTTATGAATAACATATTTTTTACATTTTTCTGAATATAAATATACTCTCATTGATTCTCCTTTTAAAAAGATATTCATATTACATTGTGCCAATGGAATTTTATTCTTTAAAAATATTTTTCATTTTCCTACAAAAAATAATTTTATTCTTTTGAACAAAAGTCACATAAAATTAAAACATTAAATTGACTCATGAACAGAATTACTTTCACATACAATCTCTATAAAATACATAAATTTAATAATTGACACTGAGATAAAACAAATAGATATCACTATATATAAAAGTTATGAGTGTATATACACTCATAACTTTTATATATATATGTTTTATATATATATATATATGTTTTAAGTAAGTAGTTTTATATTAAAAATATAATTCTAGTATTAATATCTCGCAACTATTTCTAGTTTGCAGTATGTTTATCTTCTAAGACAGGCTATAACTTACAACTGAGTTGTAGTCCTAATTTGTTTACTTATTCCTTGGGAAATCCAGAAATAGATTATCTACTTATAAATAATCTTATAATGGTTAAATACCTAAACCAACTTTTCATACTTCATTATGATAATGTACATTAAATAAATTTAAAAATAACAAAGCAAAAATTTACAATCAGAGTAGCATTTTTTTTTTTTTTGGTGAAAAAATATTTCTAAAGGTCAGCCATTCTCAAGGACTTCTGATACCATTGACCAGAAGTACACTTTGTTTTGGAGTTGAATGAGTTTGGAGTCTAATTTTTTTCTTGGTTAACACTGGTTATCAATATTGTGTAGAAACAGTACTAACAATATCTGAAAGGAAGAAAGGGCTGCAAATATTAATTCTATGACTATTAAAATAATATAAAGGAATACACTGAATAAGTCTCTCATACAAATTTGATAAGAGATGAAATAGACCACTTCCTTAGAAAACCAAACTACCAAAACTTACTCAAGTATAAATAAACTGAATAGTCAAATATTTATTAGTAAGTTTGATTAGTAGGTAAAATTGTTATAAAAAAGAAAATACAAAACATGGTTGGTTTTATCTGTGAATTAAGCTATGGAACCAACATGGTTGCCCTTCAAAAGATGACTGAAAAAAAAATGTGATATATACAAAAATAGAATATACTCATCCATAAGAATAGAATGACTTTATAACTTTTGATGGTAAATGGATGGATATGGAGACAATTGTGCTAAGTAAAATAAGCCAATCCCCGCAAACCAAAGGCCATGTATTCTCTTTGATATGAAAATGCTAACACAAAACAAGTAGTGTGGGAGGAATAGAAGTTCACTGGAGTAGATAAAGGTGAATGAAGAGGGGATGGAGGATGGGATAGAAAAGACAGTAGAATAAATCAGATGTTACTTTCCTATAATTCTGTATAAACACAATACCAGTAAAACTCTGCATCACATACAATCATGAGAACAGGATCCTAATTAGAATAAGGTATATTATGTATACAATGTCAAAATACACTCTAATATATACCTAAAAAGAACAAATAAAAAAGAATTTTCATATTTGAAAAAATATTAAACAGATAATATCTAGTTTCTATATATTCATGAAAAATATCTTTCAAAATACAAGGAATAGAAGTCAATTTCTTTAATCTCATGAAGTATATATGTAAAAATCTTATACTAACATCATATTTAATGACATAAGATTGAATACTCTGATTCTGAGACTGTAGACAAGGCAAGCATATCCTGTATCAATATTCAAATTTAACACCATACAGGAATTATTAGTGACTGCACTAAGGAAAGAAAATAAAAGTAATATTATCTTTGCTTGCAGATATGATTGTAAAAAAAGAGAGAAATAAAATAGGAAAAAAATAAAGAACACTTTTGAAAATGAGGTTGTACTAAGTTCACTGGTTTTATTATCAATATGCAAAAATCAAACAGTTTCCTATGTGCCAGCACTGAATGATGATTTAAAAAAACAATAAAAAAGCACCATAGTTGAAAATTTGGGTTCCAAAATCTAATAAGATGTAAGCAGAATCCTCAAATAGAAAACTTCAAAACTTTGGTAGGTAAAAATATGTTAAGAAATATCAGAAAAAAATTTTAAAAGAGAGAGACTCTACACTCACAGATTAGAAAAATCAATATTATTTAAGCATCAATTATTCCCAGATTAAGTAGAAGATTCATTGCAGTCTGAGCCAATATCTTAACTAACTTGTATAAAAAATTTAAGTAGAAAATTTTCTAAGTTCAAAAAACTGTTCAATATAAAATTAAAAGAACAAAGTCAAACAAATTGTATTACTTTATTTAAAGGCTTAAAATATAAAACATTCTGTGTATAATATTGTTGAAAAACAAACACATAAATTAGGGAAACAGAAAAAATAGCCCAAAGTGTAAACACATATAAATAATATCTATGTAAAATAATTTGTTTTTGTTTTTTTGTTTTGTTGGCATACATGTAGTTTTACAAAAGTATAAATGTGACTTCCTTCAGGTAAAGGAGAATCTTTCAACATATGGTGCTGGGATAATTGAATGACTTTGAGCCCCACCCCTCCAAGAAAAAATTAAAGAAATGCATAAATATAAAAGAATATAAACATGGACCTCATAGCTCTATAAATACCAAAAAAACTAACATATATAGGTGACACAGAGTTTGGTTATACAATTCAGATATGCCAAAAACAGAAGCATGGGAGAAAATAATGATGAATTAGACAATGATCCTACTTAAATTTTCACTGTGATAAAATAATTTGTCCCTAAGTCATTGAACACTTAAAGCTCAAAAATGGTTAAAAAATTTCATCTTTTTAAAATGACCAAAGTTCTGAAAAGACACATTGCCAGTGTAATATAAAGTTGACCAATAACTAAACGAAAAGATTTGTGATTAAGAAAACTAAAAATTGGGCTGAGGATGTGGCTCAAGTGGTAGCGCACTCACCTGACATGTATGGCCCGGGTTCCATCCTCAGCACCACATACAAAAACAAAGATGTTGTGTCTGCCAATAACTGAAAAATTTCTATATTTACTAAAATGACTGAAATTTAAAAAAAAAAAAATTCAACGTGATAATGAGTAAACAAACTCAATCTTTAGTAATTTTGTGACATTTTAATTGCTATTGTAATAATTACTATTTCTGGCATCTTTGACTAAAGATGAGCTACTGCAATGTTATGCAGGAGCTAAGCCTTAATTGAACATGAGAGCTAATTATAAAATATTCCGGAATTGTGTGAGATATATATTTAATTGGTAGCTTGAGAGAATTCACAATTTAGAAATAGTCAAACATTACAAATCATCCCTTCCTCTTCCCAAAGTCATTTTACTAGCCTCTGGTAACACTTTTGCTAAGGTGACAATGTAAGCGCCAGCATGGGATTCAAGTCTAGTTCTATTTGGAAATAAAATTAAAAGAGATCACAAAAGTCAGTAGTTTTTTCTAAGAGCAAACCAAGGTAGTGAGCAAAAAGGACAGATTGTAAACGTGATCTTTGCACCAGTACAATTGAAGACTTTGTAGATAAGAGGACTCTGAGATAGTCTCTAAAACTGTGGAATCCATAAATATTATTAATTTCATCTGAATTATTTCCTTCAAATATTGTAATATTTTTGTTTTGTTGGCATACATGTAGTTTTACAAAAGTATAAATGTGGCTTCCTTCAGGTAAATGAGAATTTTTATCACTAATCACTTCTGTTGAACATAGTACTGGCAATATTTTTTGTATTCCTGATACTGGAAAATACTCTGGCTTTTATTTCATTGTCTTAAATGCAGGAAGCATCCATGAACTATGCCTGAACTAAAACCATTTTCAAGCCAAGTTCAAGGCTGGAAAGTCTGGTGTGAGGAACTCCCAGCAGCAATCCTTCTGGTTTGAGAATGCCAGGTGCTTGTGGCTTCCTACCTAGCTCCATCAGAAATGCAGCTTAGCTCTGGAGATGAGTGTGACCTGCTAAGAGCCAAACAACCTGCCTACCCCCACCTATATCTTGCTTTTTGTGAATATGCAAGCTCTGAGACAAGACTACTCCCACACTGAAACCTTATACCTACCAATTAATTCCCTTTGATCTATACTGCTATAAATAAAGCAGGAGTGGGATTCAACTTTGTTAGAAGCCATACTCCTCTGGTTGGCCTAGTCCTTCACTGCCCCCACTCTTTAAACTATATTTTTCATATTTATTGTTATTTCATGGTACTATTTACGTAGCTTGTATTTCCCAGTCAGCCCATCCCTCCAATGGGAACCCATTTCCTTGCCCATGCAGGACAGAGCAAGACTTAAGAAACTATGATACAATCCTCAATGGTAAAAATATAATTTTAAAAAATCTAAGATGAGGAATAAGACAAAGGGTGCCCACCCTTATCACTTCTGTTGAAGATAGTACTGGCAATCTTTTTTTTTCTTTTGAGAGAGAGAGAGAGAGAGAGAGAGAGAGAGAGAGACACACACACACACACACACACAGAGAGAGAGAGAGAGAGAGAGAGAGAGAGAGAGAGAGAATTTTTAAATATTTTTTTTATTTTTTTAGTCGTTGGTGGACACAACATTTTTTATTTTTATGTGGTGCTGAGGATCGAACCGAGCGCACTACCGCTTGAGCCACATCCCCAGCCTATACTGGCGATCTTAATAAGAGCAATTGGGTAAGAAAAAGAAAGAAAGTTTATATCAGAATGTTAGAAGTTAAATCATCCCTGTTTTTAGATGACATGGTCTTTTTATAGAAAATCCTAAAGAAGTCACCTAGAACCTGATAGTGAAGCCAGATTTAAAGTTAGGTAGTTAGGTAAATCGGGTCTAATATCAAGTGAAATCTAAAATGGAGGCCATGCTGGGAATGACTCAGGGAAAATGCAGGACAACTCATGGAATGTTAATGAAGCCCTGAAAAGGCCCTAGGCCAAAGTCCACCTCAAAGAAATGTTAATGGAGCCCAGGAAACAGCCCCAACAGATTTGGAGATAGCCCATCCCAAAAGGTGATAATTAAGCCCACCTGTGTCCCACCCCTCGGGCCTCCAACCTACATTCCATCACCAAAACTATAAAAAGGGGAAACAACCACACTTCCACGGATTCCCACCTCTTTGGTCCCCTTCTTCCTCCGGGAGTAAACTTCTAATTTCTATTCTCACCTTGCCTCGGCGTGCTTCTTTGGTGTTATTCTTCAACATTGGGGAAGCAAGAACTCGTCACCAGTCAACAGCGGTTTCAATAGAATAACCAAATTTAGTGAAGTTAGAGGATACAAAATCAATACATAAAAATTAGTATAATTTCTATACACTAGAAAATATTTGACTAATAATTGAAAAAAGCAATCCTATATACAATAGCCACAAAAAATAAAACAAAACAAAATTGAATAGGTAGGAATAAATTGAACCAAGGTGATGAAAGAACTCTATTCTGAAAACTCAAAAGCACTGATGAAGTAAATTAAAGAACACAACTGCTAGAGAGGATGAGAAAAGGAATATTGCTTGAGTTTAGGAGTTCAGTGACGGTGACATAGG
Source organism: Callospermophilus lateralis (assembly GCF_048772815.1). Taxonomy (NCBI): domain Eukaryota; kingdom Metazoa; phylum Chordata; class Mammalia; order Rodentia; family Sciuridae; genus Callospermophilus; species Callospermophilus lateralis. The sequence continues at coordinate 88,655,067 of NC_135315.1, read as the reverse complement.
GAGATTCTGTCAAATAAATGAATACATTAATAAATGAACAAACAAGAGAATCAAATATCCCTTTATAAGCAAGAAATAAGTAAAGAGAATCTGTGAAATGGGGCAATTTATTTGCAAACTTATATGTGATAACATATTAACACATATAACATTTAACAATCAACAGTGAGAAGGAAATTAAAATTTGAAAAAAATAGGCAAATGGCTTGAATAGACAAAAATATGAAAGAATATATACAGATATTAAATGGCATATAAGAAACCACTCAAATTCAATAATAATCAGGGAAATGCAAACCACATGAAATATCAGAAGTGCTATTATGAAAATAGCAAATGTTGGCTACAATGGAGTGAAAAGGGAATCCTTAACCACTATTGATGGGGATGTAAATTAATACAAATACTATGGAAAAATAATGAATCTTCTCAAAAAATTAAAAAGATTTCCATATGATCCAGCAATTCCACTATTGTCTATATATCCAAAGAAACTGATATCTCTATATTGAAGAGACATATTTATACTCCCATGTTCAGTGAATCATTATTCTCAGTAGCCAACATAAGGAATCAAGCTAAATGTTCACCAGCAGATGAACAGATAAAGAAATATGGTATTTACACACAGGGAATGATATTTAGGCTTAGAGAAGAAAGAAATCCTCTCATTTACAATAATCTGAATGAATCTGGAGGACATCATGTTAAAAGAAATAACTCAGGCTCAGAAAAACAAATACCACATGTTTTATTTTGTATGTGGAGTACTAAATTTGAACTATTAAGAACAAAATTACATGTTGGTTATCAGAGTCCGGAGTGTGGGAAAATTTTGGTTAAGGACAAGAAATTTCAGTTAAATAGAAGGAAAAAGTTCAAGAAATCAAGTGTACATCATCCTAGCTACAATTAATAACAATAGGTTGTACATTTGAAAATTTCTAGAGAAAAGAGTTTTCAATGATCTCACCACAAAATATAGGACACAACATATGTAAAATTGGTTGATACAAACTTGCACAACATGTACATATATTAAAAATCTCATAACCAAATTACAATTTTTATGTTTCAATTAGGAAAAAATGAAATAATTCCAAGATGTTCAGAAAGTACTTTAAAATGAAATAGAGTCTCACTGCATTTAATGTACATTTCTGAAAACTCTTAGGCTTCTCTTCCCCTTCTTCCTATTTTAGACCACAAATAGGAAAGGTGTTAGGGAAGCCTTATTGTTCTTTCCTGTTGCACCTATGAGAGGGTGAGGCAACAGGAGTGGAAATCTCACTTGGGAAAAATCCTTCACCACACTCCCACACAGTAATCACTGTAGAAACCCAAGTTAGTCTCTCCTTTCTGGATTTTTCAGTTTTGGATCTGCTTGGGAGTTAGCCCTATTTTCCTAGAATATCACAAGTGCAAGTAGTAAACATTTTAATACTTTGATCATATGCATGTGCTATATTCATACTGTACACCCAAGACAAAATTGTGTGTGCATGCGTGTGTGTGTGTGTGTGTGTGTGTGTGTGTGTGTGTGTGAGAGAGAGAGAGAGAGAGAGAGAGAGAGAGAGAGAGAGAGAGATTCCACGTTTAGGATAATGATAAAATATAACACAATGACACATTTTAGGTAATCAAAACTTCTGTATAGAAGTTAGCATTCAGTTTTCTTTAGAACAAATAATAAATATTTTATGCTATTAGACATTTCCTAAATACACTTTTCTTTAAATTGAATTCAATATACTATTGTTTATTGATGTTTAAGAACAGACAACTCTTTCCAATTCACCAAATCTTTCTGACATTACTAGCTTGCACATCCCATCCTGAGGTCATGCTTTTTTCTACCCCCAACTGTTTCCCATATATACAAAAAATTATCTGTGGATCTGAAAATCAAAATCTTTCTCACCCACACACATTTCTTTGGAAACTAGTAGGAAAGCAATTGGAAAAAGAGACAGGGGTTCTTCAGTACTTTTCTGTCATCCTTCTGTTTGATATCTTTTCCTTATACTTAGCTTTATTTTAGTCTAGGTTTGCAATCACATGCTAATTTACACAGATCAATTTGCCCAGATGGAGCATAGACTTTCTTAGAGGGTAACAGCACTTTTCTTTAGACACCTTTTCTTTTTTGAAGCTCTCATCATTCAAACATCCCCAGGACCAACTTTCTTAAACAGCAATAAATATTTCCACTGATTTTTAAGTTATAAAAGTGTTTACTGAACTTTTTTTTTTTTTGGTGATGCTGGGGATTGAGCACAGGGCCTTGTGCATGTGAGGCAATCAAGCACTCTACCAACTGAGCCATATCCCCAGCCCTGAACTGTGTCTTATCATGTGGCTTTTATTTAATAGCCATGTGTTATACTAATTCCAGCAATAGCAGCAGCAGATAAAACACACACACTCTCTCACAAATCACCTTTTGGAGAACCTGATTATGAAGAAGTCTATAGAGTGCAGGACATTTATTTATTAGGTAAGCAAGGTCTATGTGTATCCTGTGGTTATTTTAAGCACTAGGTTTTGGTTAATACATTCAAAATTGATAAGATATTTTCTTTTACATGATTCATATGTTTATGAGCACATCTAGTACAATGTACATCCCTCGCCTCCACTGTTTATAGTAGAGGTAAGGAAAAATAAGTTTGAATGTTAACTTTAAAATTTAATTCTCAAGAAAGAGGTTTTTGTTTAAGGGAAAATATATTTTGATTTATTATCTTGGATCAAACTTTGAGATGAACATACAAAATATCTGTTTCTATAGGCAGGGATATTTTTGCATTGCACTAGTTAACATTTAGTTTTGAATGTGTCAGGAAGTATTAGCCATGATATTTTCTTGTGTTTCTATATTCGCAAATCAATATAGCTATGATCATAGGCTCACACAATGCTTCAAGTCAACCCACATATCAAAATTGGAGCTCAGAGAAGTCTCTAAAATTATAGTTTTAGTATTGTGCTACTTTTAAACAATTAAGTAAAATTACAGTGCTTTGTCAGGTAGAGCAAGATTTAATTAACTCCTTATCACAGAGAAAAGTGTTGGTCATTAATTAACACTCTAACTCAGAATACAACATATAAACCAAAAAACAAAATTGTAAAATCTCATTAGTGCTGACTGTAGTGTTTACAATATTATTTAACTGATGTGATACAATGAGTCAGAATTAACTTTTTATGAATTAAATAAAACTGAAGGGCTAATTTTAAGTTAAATAATTTAAAAAGTCATTTTTTAATATGCAGAGTATTTAAAAACACCTATATCAAACACTGCTTTGGCCATATTTTTAAATGATTGAGTAATAATGTCTAAATTTTTTTAAACACGTGTTTTTCCAAATATTTCATTAGGAGATATATATATATATATATATATATATATATATATATATATATATATATATATATGGAAAAGACCCTTCTTTGAGAAAAAAAATCTACACATTTGAAACAAGTATACATTTACACATGAAACTTTTAGATATTTAATAAAGAGGTTGACTGGAATTGGTTATAGTAAACTTATTTCTAAAGAAAGACTTGAGTCCCCAAATACTCATTATACAGAACAGCAGATACATGTCTTCCAAATTTAAATATTGGGATGGTGGTATCACCCTTTCTTCTGCTTTGCCTTATCACTATAAGACCTAATGATACAGAAAATTTCAGAGATATTTGAGATAGGGAAAACTATTATAAAGATTGGGCAGGTCCTAATGAATCTATCCCATATAGGAAAATTAAAAAGTACCTGATTACTATTTGCTAAGACTGGGCTCATCTGTGCACACATTTAATTTATGGTTTTAATTTATCTTTAATGTAAAATCTAACTTCCAAGGATTTAATATATTACTTGTTCTTAATAAATCTGTCATGAATGTGAGTTAGTCTTGTATGATTTTTAGAAGTAATCTTAGACTCTAAGAAAAGTTCAACTAAATCACATTTTTTAAAATGTTTGTTATATGCATTAGATATGTCTGCAATAATGCTACAGTAGTTAGTTGGACATTTGCTTTCAATGGAAAGAAGCAGAAGATTTTAAAAAAAACTATATTGCTTGGAATTTTCTATATTGGTATATTTTAGTAAAGCAGGCCTTATGACTCTTGAGATGACTACTCTTCTGGATATTCAATTTCAAGTGATTAGTGTTTACAGAAAAGAACTCAAGGAGCAAAATCTAGGAGAATGAAAATGAATGATGTTATTGTGAGACTCAAGGACAGAAGTTAAAATCTCTCTTAATCATGTTCAAAAATTCACCAACACCTGCTTATTCTGGTCCAAATACACTCTTTTAACCACTTTTAGAGATATAAATAGTTCAAAAATTCTCTTTTAATTCACACTTTACTTATGTGCCAGTTCCAGTTTTCTTTTTAAGTATTTAAGAAAACATTCCACAAAGTCAAAATTTGAAAGGAAAAAAAGTAAAGGAGGAAAAAAAATCAAGCCCTGAACAGTGATCAATATGCTTCATTAGCATCTTTTTCTTCTATATGATAAATAAGATTAAATATTTAATTTTTTAGTCAACTTTTATTAATGGTCAAGTATGTCTGGAATATATAATAATCAATTCAGATATTTGAGTCTATAATGGACTATAGTATAGTTCACTAAACTAGAAATAAATCCTACATTAGACTTTCCTACAGAAAAGTTGATAACAACATATAATGAGTAATAAAAAAATCGTTCAATAATTTAATCTCATTGAAATTTCCTACTGTAAGATAACATTTCTATTTTAAAAGAACAAAGACATTTTAAAATGCTGTCAATCTTTTCACTTGAACAATTATCATTGTTTCATTTCAGTAAAGATACATTATACCAAAGGAATACTGCAATTACTTAATACTTAGCAATTGGATTTATAAGAGTATTGGTTCAAGTATTACTTAGTAAAGTTTCCAATTCAAATCCTCAGATAAAGGAAGTTAAAGTAATATCTGATTTAAGCATTTTAATTTGAGGTGATAGGTGATATTAGTTATAGTTCCAAATTTTCAAGTAATCAGAAGTATGTTTGAATAGGATATTTTGATAGCATATCTATACTCTGTCCATTTGCAGTATATTTTTTAAAGAAAGAGTGAGAGAGACAGAGAGACAGACAGAGAGAGAGAGAGAGAGAGAGAGAGAGAGAGAGAGAATTTTTTAATATTTATTTTTTAGTTTTCAGCGGACACAACATCTTTGTGTGAATGTGGTGCTGAGGATCGAACCCGGGCCACACGCATGCCAGGCGAGCACGCTACCACTTGAGCCACATCCCCAGCCCCAAATTTGTAATATATTATGTGATATTAAAAATCTAATATTTACTAATTAAAATCAAATTAATTGATTCAGATTTAATTTTTTCCTCTCACATTATATCAAATGGAAAATGTTATTACAAAGAAACCCCACAAAATCCCTTAAAGGAAAGGTTAGTAACAACAGAAAATTGAAAATATTAGTTTTGCTTCTACCCTATAAATTGTATATCAGTTTGTATATGGATGACAAATATAGTCTGAGAGAGGATAGGACTAAAAATATTAGGTACTATAGTAATTCTCATAATGAGAAGGACGGAAAAAGTGCAAGCCAGTCAAATTAACCATTGTAAATTCAACCTCATCATCTAGAATTAAGTGAAAATGACAAGAACACATTCATGGTTTATAATTTATTAATTCATGCTTATATGAAATAAAAGTCTTTCAAAAAAGAAAATAAATATTCTATACATTACAATTAAAAGGGATATAAGAAACTTTGAAAATTGGAATATAAATTTCAATTATAACAATCCAAAGTAAAAAAATACATTTTGCTTTCTGAGATAACAGGGTGTGAGTTGTGTTTTCCCACTGCAGCACAATTATGAAAAAGAAATGCCAAAACTAACTCTTTATAAACATCAAGTCAGTCAGAATCAGAGTAATTCATTAGAACCAAGAGGTAGCCCCAATGTGTCCCCCACATTCCCATATATATTTTTCTTTCCCATTAGCCAAGTATATGTATGTGAGAGGGTATGTGTTCTTAAAAAGAAGGAGGAACTGATGATTTATTTGTCAGATAGATCTTTGCTTAAGCAAAAGTTTTGTGGTCTTTCCTGTGCATCTGAGTAATGAAGAAGAGAATTTGAAAGACTGCAGAGCAAAGAAGAAAGTGGTAAGAGAGTGGCCAAGAGTTCCACTGCGTCACTAGGACACAGGAGTACGTTTTCTCATAGAACAAGGGTACCTTTCAGAAATTAGTAGAACTTGAGCTGCCTTGCTATTATTTCTTCTGAGAAGGTTATCAGATGATGAAACCAACAGCAAGGACTGTGGCATATATTAGATAGCAGGAAGCAAAGAGAATCATTGATGAAGACTAGGTAGAACTAATCCCCCAGTGTCAAGAATCCTAGGACATATCAAAAACTGGAAACCTTTGGTTGGGCATGGTGGCACATGCCTGTAATCCCAGAGGCTCCAGAGGGTGAGCCCAACTTAGCAAAAGCAAGATGGTAAGCAATTTGATGAGACCCCATCTCTAAATAATATTCAAAATTGGGCTGAGGATGTGCCTCAGAGGTCAAGTGCCCCTGAGTTCAATCTGCAGTACCAACAAACAAACTAGACACCTTTGAAAGAGCCAGCCCTTGAACCTTGTGCCACACCTAGAATACTGAAGCCAACTAATGTCAATCAGAGGGAGATTCAAAAACAAGAAAGAAAGAAAAAAAAGCAACTGTCAGTGGGTGAGAAAACATTGCTATTTCAACTTCCTCCTTTTTTTAATACTTTAGAAGAAACTCGTTTTAAAGAGAGAATATGAAAACAGTGACTCAAGGCTCACTGTAAACTTCTGTTTTATTCCTACCATTTAGAGTTTCTGATAAAACATGAGCTGCGGTATGGACATGAAGATGGGGGAAATTGAATCAATTTAACCTTAACTGGATTGACCTTTAAAGACCTCATGGTCTCCACAGAGTGGTGGAATCTGTTCAAGACATCATTAAGAAATAAAACATGGAAATTTGACAGAGCATGATTAAGCCTAGTGAGTGGAATAAAATGAAATATTTCATTCCTAGCCCTCTGATTTGAGACTTCTTAGCACACTAAATTCAATATTTATAATATTTTTACATCTGTATTCATTTTAATAGAGCTGTATTACTTTTAATATAGTGTGAAGGTTTTTTAAATATATAACCTGATTTTATATATGTAGAAAATATACATGGAAATGAAAATTATTAAATGATTGTGCTCCTTTGTGATACCATAGATATTTCAGAGGTGACAGTGTCATGCATATTATCTTTTCTCTATATTATGTTAAAAGTAGAAAGGAGATATTAACTAAGGTGTGAATTTGTCTTTATTTTGAACAGAAATGAACACAAACAAACCAACTGTAACAACAAAAGTGACAACAAAAACTTTCTTTTTCATTTAGTTAATAGCTATTTACTAGCAAAGAAAAATGTTTCATATTTTTAAAGTTACTCTAATGAAGTAATATTTTTATTATCAAAGATTTTTCACTAATATTGTCACTCTCATTCCAAATGTCTAATTATACATATCTACTCCTTATAATTTGCTTTCTTAAACAGGTCACTTACAATATAAGTAATACCACTTTGCTAGAAAACATTTACTTTGATGTTAGTAGTTTTTCAGAAAACCCATTGATTTCAAAGTTCATTGCTTAAAGGCAAGATATCTTTCTCTAATTATTGGAAGTATATTATTCAAAAAAAGGCACATTTACCCTTGAAGTTTTATATATATATAAACACATAAACACAAATATACATGCACACACATATATGTGTAAAATATAGTCTGTTCACTTAAATTTTAGGCATATGAGATGACTATTACCCTTAAAATAACTTTCATTCTAATGAAATTCTTCACAAATAACAAATGATTTTGTTTGTTGATTTCTAAAATGTTAAAAAAATATCTCAAGAACTACTTGCAAGGGAGAGGTAACTGAACATGTTCATGTTCTGGATATTGCAGATTAATAATCCAAATTATTAATAATGCAAATTCAAATTTAAAAACTCTTACTAATTCTTTGTTTTATCACATTAATTCAAGCAATTTGATAGTCTATTGCTCTTAGTCTGAGGGAAGTCTATAAAAGGGAAGTCCATTAAAGCCTTCTCCCTTTGACTAGCTTGTAAAAGTGGGTTTCTAAAGATTTTACAAAGAATTTCTGAATGACATGTGTCAGGGAAGATGAAGAATAACCTAGAGGGAGAAAGGGATGTTATGGAGACCTATTTTGCCAGAAAAGCCAAAGCTTGATGGCAAAACTTCAAGTTTTTTGTGGAATCTGACAGCACAATGTTTGTCTGAGTATGAATACAGGTGCATTCATTTGATTGGATGTCCCAAGGTTCTTAACATCTGAAGAAAGGCATTCAATGTTTCAAAATGAATATAGGATTTTTAGTGCTAGAAAATATTAATTAATCCAATACTCATTATAACATAAGGAGTTCATCAATAATGGGTTTAAATTTTAACAGAAGCTGAATAGTACTTGCTTAGGCCAATACCAATTATAAATGTATTTTGACAAGTAGTATTGAATTATAGTAGTCCAGTCCTATATCTAGAAATGAACACTAGCAAACCAACTATATTCAAAAAGTATGCCACCTAACAAAAATTTTATGCTATTTTACAACACCTCATTCTATGTGTATCCTGTATTGTAATTTCAACTATTGGGAGAATTACCAATGCCTACAGAGGAATATAAATTAATCTTGGCAGATTTGAAGCTGAACCTTTACTTTTAGGCTATTCATTCACAGGCAGATTTTGCTTAGTTAGCCAGTATCCAGTAATACAAGAAATTAAAGGCTGTAATTCACTAGTGAGGAGGCTGCTTAATACACACACAATAAGAACTTGTTTTATTTTAATTATGAAGACATGCAATGATAAATGTGATAGCTAAAGCTATAAATGTCAATGATATTAACATATAATTCATAGGGTAAGCTGTATTTTGTAGCATAAGAGGGAAACCTAATAAGTAAACTAAATTCTAATCAAAATTTTATTTTATATGTTTACCTTGTTTCTGTGAGTAATAAATTCAATTACTTCCTATGACTTTAAAATTTATCTCACAAAATATAACAGCAAATCTTCATAATCTGATTAGTTCCATTTATATGCTTTGAACCACATATATCCCACATATATGAATCAAAATTTTTCTTGAATATGTGAATCAAAAGACTCTTTTTATCAGAGAAGTTGCAGAAAAGGAAAGAATGCATGTAATTGTTCAAAGTTCTCTTTTCTGTAAAATATCAACCCTGTTATTATGATAGACACAAATTAACATATTGACAGCACCTTCCAAAACTGGGAATAGAGGCAAATCTTCTCAAGCCTTAACACAAGATGACTGTTTTTTAGAAAAACAACAACAATCAGAAAACCAACCAACAAACAAAAATAACAACAACAACAAAAACAAAAAAACATTAGAATGCAGTGATTACTAATTACAACCAGGAACACCTAAGGGAGCTTGAGGAGAGTGGGAACATTGAGATTTCTTTAAGCAGCTCACTAAAGTAAAAGAAAGAAGAATGGAAATCCCAAAACATGACTGCAGGTTTATTTGAAGAACGAATATACTCTGTAGAGGATCCTCAGAAATAATTACGATCTTACAGGTGTGCTATTTTAATTCATTTGATGATTATTATCGCAGTAAATATTTAAGATATACACACTTTGGTTCTTGAAGATGAAGAAAGTTCTTCAGAAGATTCATTTTATATAAAGCTATTTGTGTCATAAAGTTGGTAAATCCTCACTGCCCTCTATTATGATTTTCATACTTGAGAGTTTTATGGATTTCAGCAAGAGATGGTAAAGGCAATGTTCCGTATTTTATATTTTAAAAAAAATTACCTACTGAAATTCTGGCTCAATTTCTACCTGGTGATCCCAGCTGGGCCACTTTTCATCTGAAATTCTAGCCTAGAGCCCTAAGCTGTTAGGTCCTTACTGATTCTCCCTGTGTCCCAGCATGACCTATTTGGTTACCCTGAATCAATAGTTCTTCATTAGCAGAGAAAATAAAGCTTCAGGCCAAAATAAGAAAGAAAAAAATATAAAGTAAAGGAAAAGAATAGGCACATATTTCTCTCATTGGATTCCTTTACTTCTCTCATAAAAGGCCACATAGTTTTTTCAAACAATCATGGCAGATGAGAAAAATCAATAAAATCTTTTTCATTGAAGTTAAGTGTTATTCAATATCTTTCCAATGATTGTAGGTTTATTACGTCAATATATTATTGTGAATTTTTGTTATGTTTTCCTCTTTTTCAGAAACTTTTATGTCCATCATATTAATGTTCCCTATACTCCATTACCATCTTATGGAGAATGAAATGCATTAGTTGAACTTGCGGCCAATTCGTATTTTTATTACCTCTTTTCATCCCATTTTATTGTCTTCCCTTTGACATTTTTTGCATTTCAGCAATATCTACTGTGTTTAAGTTTTGAATTGGGGCAACCAAACAATGTAGATTTCTTGAATAATTTTATTAGCAAAATATTTCATTTAACATGTGAAATATTTGCACTGGAATTAGTATGAATTTACATTTGTATAAAATTATGAAATTAATCACAAAAGAAGCCACATTAAAAATATGAGCTATAATATGATAATGTTTCACTGCACACATGGGTGTATACAGGTATATGCTTTATTTTTTACTTATTATGTGTCTGTATCTAAAAGTGTACATTTATATTGTATGACATATACAGACATAATTTTTATAAGCTATGGTAGGTAATAATTTTAATAAGTGTCAATGTTAAAAAAATATGACAAGTTGGGGCTGGGGATGTGGCTCAAGCAGTAGTGTGCTCACCTGGCATGCACAGGGCACTGGGTTCAATCCTCAGCACCACATAAAAGTAAAATAAAGTTGGTGTGTCTACCTAAAACTAAAAAATAAATGTTAAAAAATTCTCTCTCTCTCTCTCTCTCTCTCTCTCTCTCTCTCTCTCTCTTTCTCTGAAAAAAATAAGACATGTTTATAATTCAATTTTCATTTTAATGTTGTACTTAATAATTAAATCATAAGTTTTGTTCTCTGAAATATACTGCTACATATGCTATACAGATTTCACTAAGTAATGACTTTCATTAAATATATACAAAGTTATATTAATTTGACTTAGAGTAATAAAAATTCTGTGATTCCACTTTTCTCACAATAAAGTAGCATAATATCTTTATGAAAAGCTCATATAACATAGGTATTTAAATTAATATATAATTTACTAATGCTCCAAACTTTATTCCCAAAGATAAATTCAATGCATTAACATGTTGTTATATATATTGTTGATTTCTAGTATGAAATTAGAAAAATTAATATACAAGCAAATCCTCACAACCTGTCCTTTATTCTCATATTTTTTCCTGATATTAAAAATATCTATGTTACCTTTTCATGGTTATATGCCTATAAAATTTATGGGTTTTTTGTTTTGGATAATAATATCAATTGTATTTTGGTTTTGAAATACAATTATTTGTGTTTGGATGTATGAGCAAATTAGCATATTACCACCATTCTTTTTTCTATCATTAGTACCAAGGTCATGACACCCTATTTTACTCACTTTATTTAATAGCTGTGCTATTTTTCATTGTACTATTTTGCTGTGCTGACATTTTGATCTTGATACTTTTGAAGAAGTGCATACTATATTTTTTATAGAATCATGTACAAAATGCTGGTATATAATTCTATACCTTTTACTTTAATATTTTAATGATAGTCTTCAGATGTGTTCTGATAATTTTTGTTCTACTTATTTCCTATTGCCCTATTTTTCAATGGTGTAAAGACTGTTAGTTTCTGAAAAATTCTGAATTTGTAGGAAATTTCTTTTTGATTTGTTTATTTATTTGTTATTCTAATTTGTTATATAGGACAGAAGAATATTACAATTCATATTACATATACAGAGCAAAATTTTTCATATCTCTGGTTGTATATAAAGTATATTTACACCATTTGTGTCTTCATATGTATACTTAGTGTAATCATATGCATCTCATTCCACCATCTTTTTTACCCCTATGCCCCCTTCCTCCCTTTCCCTCCCCTTTGCCCTATCTAGAGTTTATCTAATCCTCCCATGCTCCCCTTCCCAATCCGACTTTGAAACAGTCTCCTTATATCAGAGAAAATATTCAGATATTTCTTTTTAGTTGTTTTAAATAAGTATTAATTGATACAAAACAAATATTTTTCTTTGCATATTAAGAACTTCTATATCTCTATAAAATTTGTCTGTAATAGCATATCTTCCAATACTTTATATAAATTCATTAGTTCTGTTCTTTCATATTGCACTGTATGCCATTCATGAGTAATTTCACTTATATTCTTTGTTTATGAGCTGGATTTTGGTTATTTTTTTCCAGAGGACATTGCTATAGTTCAAATTTGCATTTACATTTACCTAAAATTAATTCCTTACTTGGTTCCAATATTTATGCTTTCACCTCTCTAGTCTTCCATTTTAGTCAAATCTTTCCTTATCATATTTTCAGATACTACTTCAACAAGCTCACAGAAATATTTAAATTATGGCATTTATGTCCTTTAATAACCAGTAAATATTATCAAGGCTAACATTTCATCTCTAATGTGCTTCTTATTTGAAATACATCAGTGAAACTACAGTGATCATTTTAGTGTTAACTTTCTCATGGTTTGTATTTTTTATGTGAATGTGGAAGTAGATGAGAAGATGGATTCAAGAGAATAAAAGGAAAATGGGTATTCTAGTTAAACTAAAGACAATAATTATTCTCAGCTCATTTTTAATGCAGAAAGAGGAAAATTATGTTAGGACAAAGAATATATATATATTTTTTTTAACAATAGAAGGTATCCAGCATGTAATAGGGTACAAATATCACTCTGAGAGAAAGGGAGGAAAATTAAAAAAATAATCAAAACCAACTAAAATTAAGTATTTATTATATTTGTTTCTATGAAACAAAATAGAAAGATGAAAAGAATTACAGGTGCTGTTAAGTAAAAAAGGTCTTTGGTAAAACACTGACATGAATTTCTACATAATTAGGAAAATATTTATGTATAAAGAATCAAGTTAAGTATTTTTAATGTGGTACATGTGAAATAATAATAGTAATACTTTCAAGTATTTGCCTAAGGTATACAAATAAAATGATGTGAATTTTTAAATATATTTTTATAGCTAATTATTCCTACTTGTTTAAAATCTGCAATAACATAATTCTTAATGACTTTTTGAAGAAAACATTGTAGCTAATTTTACACAAAAATGAAAGATATTCATTTGCATTTTGAATGTAATTATGAGTATTAAATAATAACAGCATCTGGTTTCATGAACAATTTCTAGAAGATTTCTGTGTGTATATGTGTGCATGTTTCTGTCTACTTTTGTGCATGTGCATACACTTGTGTGAAGCTGCCTGTCACTTCCCTGTTTAGTGATTCCTAGTGTCCAAATTTATTTCTAAAAATAAGTCAAAAATTTAAAAACAATTTTTAGATTTTATATATATTTCATTACAAATTTAATTTTGAGGGGAATGCTGAAACATAATAAGACTTATCTTCCTTCCTTTAAGAAGATTAGAAGTTAAACTGTAGTCTCTAAAAACACTTCAGGCATGTTTCTTGATACTTTCTCTTATCTAAAAGGTGCCTGCTAGTATTAAGAAACTTAATAATAAAAAACTACAACAAGTAAACCCAAACCTTTTCTCTTAAGGAAGAAAACATTCAAATCACCTGAAAATTAAGACTATTTGGGCTTTTAAAAATCTAATATTGTGCCAGATGTGGTGGTTTATGCCTATAAACCCAGCAGCTTGGAAGTTTGAGTCGGAAATCTCCAGAGATGATAAGCCTCAGCAAAACTGAAGAGCTAAGCAATTCAGTGAGACCCTGTCTCTAAACAACATACAAAAAAGGGCTGGGGATGTGGCTCAGTGGTTGAGCGCCCTTGAGATCAATACCCAGTACCACCCCCAACAAAAGGCGGCAAAATAAACTAGTATTGTTTCAATGGCTAAGGTACAAAATCTGTAGACAAGCAGAATAGTATTTCACTTAAAATCTTTTCTTGCCTTTTGCACTAAAATATCAAGAATACTAGACTAACAAAATCATTTGTGTTCCTTAAGTAAGTAAATTTTATCACAAATAATAAGCACTAAAAATACAAAAATTATAATGTATATTTTATATACATATACACATATATACATATACACATATCTACATATATATACATATACACATATATACATACTCTATATATATATATATATATATATATATATATATATATATATATATATATATATATATATATATGAAATACTGCAATCAACAAAAGCTAACCTCCATTACTTTAGTGACCTCAGTGGAAATATGAATTTCCCTTATTCTTTGAGAATGACATTACTCTAACTCTGCCATATTCCCTTAACTCTACTAAAACCCTATAAGGGTAAAAGAAACATAAGTGAAAGTCACGTAAATAATACTGAAACTATAATAAAAATCTTTCTTTTAAAATAGACTTATTTCATTTAAAATAGATTTTGGTGTCAAACAATCGTTTATATTGCAGAAAACAACATGTAAGTTGTCATTTTCTTTTTCACATGCAGGACTGTTATAATCAAATAATAATAATAAAAAAACATAAGAATGGTACCCTTTCGTCCATATGTTTGTCTTACCATCTAATTTTTCATTGAACACAATGGATATTCATTTGAGATGTATCTTCATTTAAGAGAAAAATATATTATTATATTCTCAGAAAGATAATGCTCTGTTTTTGTCTTTAAATCATCATATGAGAGATGCTCTCAAATTTTATGAATAGATCTTTTTTGAACTGCTAAGAAAAGCAGAGAAGTTTAAGAAGTTAAGTTATATGTGTTTTCTCTGATATTTGCAGATCATCCATAGTGGTGTCATTTGATAGAATTATATATTAGTAAAGGTAACAGAGTGTAGCGTAGTTTACGTGTGGCTTGAAAATTAACAAATCAAAGGTGAATGTTTCTCCAGCTTGATTCAGAAGTGAGTTTTATTTGATCTAAGTGGATTCTGACAGACAGAATCTCCTGCCTCAGAGCTAACTGAGAGAGCTTCAGCAGAATGGAAATATGTGCAAAAATGAACATGAAACTTCCACAGTGTCAAGTATGGATGAAGTAACCTTAAACATGCCTTCAGAGTCAAGAGTGAAACCAAATCACGCACATCATGATCTACTTCGCAAGGCAAAAATGCCTTGTGAAACAAACATCAAAGGATGCAAACATTATGAAATGTTTTTTTTGAAAGATAGTAAATAAATAATAAGGAAACACTCAAAAATAGGAACATTCTATTAATCACAGAAATATTACTCCTTTGTGGATATGTAAATCTACATATGGCATGAATCAATAAAATGGAATTTTCTTTTTCATTAAGAAAATTTCACATTATATTTTCAATTTATCAAATTCAATTATCATTTTTAGCAGTATTGTCCATTTGTCAAAATTTTTTCTAGTTCTGAAAATAATCTATTTTCATAGTGATTGCTTTCTTACCAGATTCTTTGGGGTTGTTGTTGTATTTTGTTTTTACAACTTAAATTTTGTTTTTCCTTTTCTTAGTCTCTTCACTTAATATTGTGTAGTAGCCTAGGACTAAGTGAGAAAGATAGACAGGGTCATGTAGGAACTGACAGAAGTCATTCTGAACACTGGCTTAGAAAACCATCATGGTCTCAGATCTCAGGTAACAGATCAGGCTAGAGCTATAACAAACTTGTAACAACCATAACAAACTTCAGTAAATCACTAAAGTAAGTCAATGTGCAGTTGAATAGGGGAAGAAGCAATTGAGAAATCAAAAAATATATGAGGTAGTACTACAAAATTAGCTGTTTATTCATATTTGTAATGCCACAGAGGATCTAGTGTATAATTTGACATACTCTGGTAACAGAGTGGTTTGTAGCTGACAGTCTCCTTGTAGTACAAAAAAATCAGTTCACTGACATGTATCAAATTCTACTTCTGAAGGAGGATTGTGACAAAATTTAAGACAAATCATAATATTATCCTTATGTTATTTATTCACCAATCACAGGCATTAATTGTGTCATGAAGTTGACAATTAATGGTAGCTTTGGGGATTTGCTAAAAGGCAAAAAAATATGGAAATGTTAAATTACAGTCATCTGTTATCCATTGTAGAACACCAATGCCTAATACATAATATGGTTGACTGGGTCTGGTTAAATGTAGCATTTTGCCCCTTACTGGCTATTACATCATGAAACCTTCTGATTCGATGTGTATTTAAAGGTGAGACCAAAAAAAAAACATATGTTTCTGGAATTGTATTTCTCAGAGTGAAAAATTTCTATTCTACCAAGATTGTTTTCTAGCTCGATGATACAAATACAGCACATACATGTGGAAATCTATTATGATGTTTATAGTAATCACCTAGAGTTGTATTGAGAGCTCAAGAAATAAAAATCTCTGTTGAGCACTCTTGGATGTAGATACATGGAGATAGGAGGGTTATGCACCTGTTCAGGGGCTTCACAATAGCCACTCACCACATGCACCTGTTGAGCACTTGGCAAGCCTAGTGCAATGGCAAAGGATTTTTTTTAATTTGTTCTTTTTGGACATAAATGACAGCAGAGTATATTTTTACATATTATACATACATGGAAATTAGGATTCTATTCTTTTGGTGGTACATGATGTGGAATTTCACTAGTCGTGTATTCATATATGAACATAGGAAAGTAATGACTGATTCTTTCAACTGTTTTTGCTATTCCTATCCTCTCTCCCTTCCCTTCAGTCTCCTTTGTCTAATTTACTGAGCTACTATTTTAATGGAATTTAAATTAAATTGAAGTTAAAATAGAAAAAAGTATGTGGTTAATGGGTATTTTTCTATACAGTGAATATCTGTAACATAAGTTAAAACATCTATAAATGAGTGACTGAAATAGTTAAAAGACAACAGTTTAACAAGAATTTTGGTCTCATAGATATCTTTGGTCTCACAGTTGTCTCATAGATAACTTCACTTCTAAACAGAAGTCCAAAGGAAAATATTTTGCGACTTATCATTCACCCCAAAGCCCAAGTTCTCCCTCATCATTTTTTAGGGTATGTAACTATTGCTATTATTAACAAATAATGTTTCAAAAGCTCCAAGAGTTCAATCCTCAATAAAACATCCTAAAATGGAAATGGAAAGAATGAAGTCTTCCCATTTATTAAGTAATAAAACCATCTCTACTTGTTTCAGGGTTACAATCAGTTAATAATCTATTATTGGTTGCATACATTAGACTAGGCATATGCTCAGTAATAAATAGCTAGAAGGTTTTGCATGTGCTTACTAATACCCTGATTTGGTGATTACACAATATATAAAGAGAATCATCATATTATATCACATAAGTATGTTCGAATATTTTGCCACAATAAAATATGAAAATAATAAAGATTAAAAAAAAACACCTGTTATGGTTTAGAGATGGTTTTCCCACAGTGAGATAATGCAATCTCAGAGGTGAAATGACTGAGGCATGAAAGTCTGAACATAATTAGTGCATTAATCCCCTGATAGGGATTAATTGGGTGATACCTGTAGACAGGTAAGGTATTGCTGGAGGAAGTGGGTCCCTGGGGCCTGCCCTGGGGATTTATATTTTGTCCATGATGAGGAGAATTCTCTTTTTGCTTCTTGGCTCCATCCATATCCTGTTCTGATTTCCTCCACCACACTCTTCCACCATGGAGTTGGCCATCTGTGAACTAAGACTTCTGAAACTATGAGCCCCCAAATACACTTTTTCCCATCTAACATTGTTCTTATAAATTCCTTTGGCCAAAGCAGAGAGAAATCTGGTTAGAACAACCTCCAAACTCATTTAATTCATTTATATTGCTTAACTTGATATTTTAGTTTGCAATCTCAGATATAATTAATTGAAAACTTGAAAAGAATGCAAAAGTATTCTTTTCGCTTAGTATTAGAGTCTCTGTAGAGAAACTAGTTTTAATTACTTCTATTTTTGCAGTGAAATAGAACTATTGGTTGATAGAACTTTACTCTTATTGTTTAAATGTGCATATTTTGATAATAATTATTTTGTTTTTCAATTCAGTATATTAGCCAGTTCAATACATTAATTAACTTCAACTCCAAAAATTAATTAAATTTAAGACATCACAAAGAGTCCTGTTGTCTTCAATTAGTATTTGGCCTTAAGAAAACCTGAATAGAAAAACATGAGTGGAGCAATGAGGTTGGGAGGCTGCAAAGTTTATACAGGTTGACAAAGCTGTAATATTTTTCAGCACTGGTATGTTTCAACATATTTTTAAAGTAATATAATTCTAGAATAGTTTGTAAGTATAAGCCAAGAATGCATTAGAAGAAATCTGAAACTGTGACCCTGAAGCATCATGAGAAGGTAGTTATATATCCACTTGTTCAATAAAGGTGAAAGAAAACCAACCTCTGGCCCCCATCCAGACTAAGACTTCAAGTGCTGGAAATTTTCTAAACCTTGACTATGCTCCCTAAAATTTGGAAACATTCAGAGAAGTGATTTAAACTGCATTGTGCTTCTGCATGTTTAGAAGGATATACAATGTTTGAAATTTGTCGGTGCCTTTAGTATTGAGGCAAAAGTTTATTCAGGAAAGGGGTCTGTATTTACAGCATTGCATGCCCTTGTGAAGGTTAAGGAAGATGAATCCAAAACTCATGAATAAGGGATAGCCTCTGACATGAGTTAAGGGACACAGAAAGGAAAGCACAGTGTGAATGAGATGTAAATGGTTTGATACATCTGGTGCTGGGAAGAGGTCATTACTATATGACTAAATTTATGTGTTACCAATCTCTATGAAAATACATATTATAATATCTATATTTTAGGGGGAAAGAAGACAATATTGTGCGCTGAGAATGAGAAGTGATAAGAAGTATTGAAGTTTGAGGGGAAAACAGATGGTGCAAAAATGGATATTGAGAATGTGGGAAAACACACATAGTGAAGGGCAATAAGACTGCTGGACAGTTTTGAGGAACTATTAGAGATGATTAATGAGGCAACTGCTCAATATACACATGTGATTTTCCCCAACTAGCATCAATTGTTGATATGCTGGTTCAGACTATGCTAATTTTAATGTAATTAATTACCAATAATTGTTATATTGAGGGTTGATATATACTTTAATATCCATTACACACTTTAAATACATAAACTCATTTATAAAAATGAGGCCCTATAATCATTCAGGTACTATAATTATCCAAAAATCACATGAGATTTTGTGATATTAAATTAACAAAACTATTTAAATAGAGGAAGAACTAAGAAATGATTACTAACTGTGGCACATACAACGACTAGCTGCTGTTTCTTATTTTCTCTTAAAATAATGAACACTGCTTATAAAATCAGAATGAATAGGGAGAACAGAAGAATTTATATTCAAGGCAAAAATAATTACAGTATTATTAGTGTTTCTGACTTTCAACTCTTGACTCCTTGCTACATTTAGAATGAGGCTGGAATATTATTTTTTTACACTGCCTTACTATGAAATTTAATTTTACTCATTCTTATAGCTGCAAATAGACACTCAAAAAGTTTCTAGGTGACATTTATGTCTATAAATATGCAATGCATTTTATGCTAGTGTTTTACTCTAACTTTAAATAATTAAAAAGTGTAAAGACATATCCTTACTTCTCTATTATTAAACCAACAGTGCAAACTAATGAATTTTGAATCAAATTTTTACAATATTAATAATGGTTATTCCTGTATTTATTTTTTAAATTTCTATTTTCATAAGTGAGTAATAGGTTGTTTCAGCCATAAATGATTTTATAGAAATCCCTTACATTTGCAAGTTACGCATAACACTAAAACATAAAGAAAGAAATCCCTGCAATTAGACTATGTGTACCTGGAAGAATTTTGTATTTAAAATTCAAAATAGCCTTTTATATCACTAGCTACAGAGTTTAATATTGTTCAAAAAAGTAATTACTTTCTAGAAATCCTTCTCCAAGCTATTATGTAAAACATTTGTCTGATCATCATGGCAGAAAAAAAGTCTTCAAAGAAAATATGTATGTCTCATACAATGGACATTTTATCTGCTGTCAAAGAAACCCCTTTCTTTTATTTCCTTCAGAACTTTTGAAGAGAGAATCTTTAAAAGAAACCTCTATATAATTGCAAATAATCACTTTCTCCATAGGTTATCTTGTATAGAATAGAAATAATTTTGTCAGTCTTTTGTGATCTCCATCCTTTTACAAATGAGGTTTTATATTGTGCTTTACTGAATATTCTCCATTTATAACAGTTTTTAGAGGTGCTTTTTAACAAAGTACAACACGGCTCATAATTTGTACATGCACAGGGTTTTCTTTCTTTAATTTGCTCTGAGGTTTTTCTACCAGCATTCTTTGACTCACTTCAGTGCATCTACACTTTCCACATGCCCGGACATTATTATTTTGTCTTTGATATATAATGTTAAACCTGCTTTCTATTTCTATTTCTTGTTCTATTTTAAAATTTTAAAATTGCTCTAAACTTTTGGTTATCTTAACTCCACTAAATCCATATTGACAAATCATCAACAAAAATATACTCTATGAATGCTCCAAAACTACTCAAACCCATCATTTCCTATCCACTTCTTTAAGGTCAGGTTCTAAATATTTTTGGCATTGTTCATTGAATTTATACAAATAATATTTCAGTTTTTAATGCTATTTTATTGTGCTCAATATCTACCATAATTTGTCTAGACAAAGATGAATTTATAATCAGAATCCTATGCTTTTTTATTTATTCATAGTATTGATATATAAATTAAATAATTTTGTTTTTATGTACAGATAAATAAATAAGTATCTAGTATGCATTTCCTAATAGAATAAAATATTTACCAAGCAATATAAATTTCTTGAATAAATGTTAATAACTAATTAATTTTGGTATCAATACAAATATCTTTAAAATTATATTTATTTTTTCAAGCTGCCAAAACAAAGTATCATGGTCTGAGTGGTATGAAATACAGTAACTTATTTTCTCATGGTAGTTCAGTTTGGAAGTCTAAGATCAAGGTTGTTGAAGGGTTGCTGTCTGTTTAAGGTCTTCTTCTGGACTGTAGTTACCTATTTTTTTTTTTTTTTTTTGCTGTGCCTTCACATGATCTTTAAAGTTTATGCTGAGAAAGGAAAGGAGAGTGAGAAAGAGATTGTTCTCTGCCATCTTTTCTCAACCTATGCCCTCATTGAAACTTCAATACTTTTTAACTACAAATATAGTCACACTGGAGATTAGGGATTAACATACGAATTGCAGAGGAGGGAGAACACATACATTCAGTTCATAACACAAGAATTTAAAATTTTTCATCAGGCTGATAAAAATTAATAATAATATTTAATAATTTAGAAAACATATTTCCCAGAGTAATTAGACATTGATATTACATATAAAATTTATTCTAATTAATTTACACTATTTGATTTATAAAAATTTGTTTCAGACTCAAAATTATGAGAATATATGTATGATTTTACAATGAAAGTTTTTTATATAGTCACCAGATTAAAAATAAACATTTGAATATTACTCAACCTTAACAAAGAATGAAATTATGGCATTTGCCAGTAAATGGATGGAGCTGGAGCATATTATTCTAAGCAAAATAAGCCAGTCTCAAAAACCCAATGGCTGAATGTTTTCTCTGATAAATGGAAGCTAATTGGTAATATGTACATGCCTAAGAAAAAATAGAGGTACTGTGCATTAGGCAGAGGGGAGTGAAGGAGAGGAGGGACTATGGAGTAGGAAAGATAGTGTAATGAATTGGACATTATTGCCCTATGTACATATATGATTACACAACTAATGTGATTCTACATCACGTACAACCAGAAGAATGAGAAGTTATACTCCATTTATATATGGTGTGTCAAAATGCATTCTACTGTCATGCACAACTAATTAGAACAAATTAAAAAATAATAATAAAATAAAAATAACCCCTTGATTCTCAGGATAAAATTGTGGTCATATATTTTAGAAGTACTTTTAAATCTATATGCTAAAGATAGGTGGAGATGAAGTAACCCATATTTTTATATCAAATTCAAATGTAAATATAACTACATGAGACGATAGTTTAAACTGAAAATCAAAGCATTTAAAGATTTTCTCAAAGTACAGTAGCTCCCCTTTAACCCCGGAAGATATGTCCCAAGATTCTCAGTGGATGCCTCAATCCATGGATAGAAATGGGCACTATATTTTTTTTTCTATATACCTATGAATGATAATATTTAATTCATAAATTAAGGACATTATGATATCAATGTTTTTTCCAGAATTGAAACTAAGGGTTCTTTACTGCTGAGCTGCATTCCCAGTCCTTTTTATTTTTTCTTTTGAGACAGGGTCTCTCTCAGTTGCTTAGGGCCTTGCTAAATTGCTAAGGTTTTTGCTTTGAGCATGTTATGCTCTTGCCTCAGCCTCCCAAGTTGCTAGAATTACAGACGTGTGCCACCACGCCTGACTAGATTAATGATTCTAATGATATAATATAATAATGGTGGAATATTATAATAAAAATGCAACTGTGATTTCTATGTCTCAAACTATCTTATATACAAACCCTTTATCAAGTGAAGATGTGAAAAGATACATCATTCCAATGAAAAAAGTATGTCCACTGTCCTGTATATTAAGGCCTATGTGATGAGATAAAGTGAAGTGAATGATGTTTGTGTTGTGGTTTATCATTGGGCTATTAATAAGACTTACTTGAACACAAGCATTGTGATATAGATAATTTGATATCAGAGAAAGCTAGTAAGTGAATAGTGGGTCAATAGAATCTGCAACATGTAGATAAAGGAATGAAACACCTCTTAGTCAAGACAAAGCAGAATGGCAAAATTTCATCATACTACTTAGAAAAATGTGCAATTAGAAACTTATGAATTATTTGTTTCTGGGAATTTCCCTTTTAAGATTTTTAGACTGCTGTCAATTATGGTCAACTGTGAGTTGGTAACATAGAGCCACAAACAAAGGGAAACTATGTAATCAGTTAGAATATAATGGATTTTCAACATTTCCTTCAAAAATAAGTAGTATTAACTAATAATACTTTAGAAATGATTTCATAATAGAAAAGAATTTCAAATTTTTTTAAAATGTAAATTAACTATAAATTATAAGGTCTTAATGTGGTAATGCAAGTACAAACAAGGCTAATTTGAAAGCCTACAGACAATAACAAAATAGTACCTCTTAAAATGAAGTCTTTGAACATGGAAAGCTGTTTTTTTATTCCATTGTTCATTCATTCTCATTTTTATACCCTTTGGATAACTGTATTATTATTCTTTCCTTTTTAAATAATATACAATTGACTGGAGACTAGGTGGTTTATAAAGAAAAAAGATTTACTTAGCTCATTTTCGGATTCTGAAGGTCCATGATGGAATAGTCCCATCTGTTTGGCCTCTGGTATTGGCCCCCTTGCTTGTGTCTCCGTATGGAAGATGACATCATGATGTAAGAGCCTGAGGCCAATTACATAACAAGACAGAAAGCCAGAGGGATCAAGGATCCACCATTATTATTTTTATAACAACCTGTTTTTATGAAACTTAATAGGGTCCCGTGACAACTGCATAGGACTTCCAAGAATGGTACCCCCCAGTGACCTAATCATTTGCACTAGATGCACTTCTTAAAGATTCAACCACATCTCAGCCTCACTACATTGGGAATCCAAGCTTCCAGCATGTGAATATTTGGCGGGGGTGGGGGGAGTACTAGCTAAGTCCAAACCATAGCCTCTATCTTCCTCATAAAGGTACAAGCATCATAAGTAATGCTTCTTATTCACAATGTTCTAGCATTGTACCTACTCCACTACCCAACCAGAATACAGTAATTATTGAATATATATTTGCTTAGATAATTAAGAAGGAATAAAACTTTTATTTGATTAAAATTACTGTATATTATGAATCCTAAGACTGTTCTAGGTAGTATGATGAAGTCTTGTGCCATTCTGCTTTAACCTGACTAAGATGTGTGTCATTCCTTTATCTAGAGTATCATTACTGTATATTCTTCCTACTCTCTCTAGCTGCTTACTAACCCTCTCTGTTATCAAACAGACTGTTATCATAGTGCTTGTGTTCACCTAAGCCTTATTCATAGCCTAATGATATAGCATAACACCAACATTATTCACTTCACTTTATCTCATCATATAGGCCTTATTTGATTAAAATTGTATGCTATGTTTAAAAGGAACAGCCATGGAAGGTGGTATTATTTACATAAAGGTACATTAAGAAGAAAAATATGTCCACTGCTCTTATATTAAATACCTAAACTATATAGTTAGTGTACAAGTGATATCAAGAAAAATTAAAAAGTGGAGATAAAATGATTCTTTTATAGGAAGAATGACTACTACTATTTTCTGCAAGAAATATACACACACATGCACACACACACACACATAAAGAAAGAGAGGTAAATATACAGATAAAAATGCAACAAAAAGAAGCAAGACAGAGTTAAGAAAAGAGAAGCAACACAGGTTGCAAGTTTGAAGTAAAGAGATCTCTAGAGTTGCTGTGAGTCATTGCATTTTTTTAATCATAATTATTTTAATTGCATTTTATTATGTTTTTTTGAGATGCTTTGTCTCTTTCCTCCACTTTATAACACTGTCATAAAACATGCAATATATGAAATCTTATTTTTTGTTGAACTATAGCTCTCATATGAACATTAAACTTTAGGTCATAACAAAACATCACACAATCATTCAGATTATAGAACATGAAGCCAAAAATTTTCAGGAAGTTGGTAATTTTCATGAGGAATAAATGGTCTTCGGGTGTAAGGATTAGATAGCAACACAGTTTACATTTGCCAGGTCAAATACAAGCAAGGAAAGCATTATGAAGATGATAATCAACAGATAGATTTCTCCTTCTAAGGCTACAACCTTCTCTACCTTTCTTCCGTTCATTATCTTACTGTTCATGTAATATACATTAATTTCAGTAAAACACCAACATTGTAGAAGAATTCTGTGTTAAAACATAATTTAAAAGAAATAAAGAAAAAAATCTACCTTGATATAACACCGCTTATATAATTGAAAATAAACCAAACAAGTGAAATAGTAGGCTATCAGAGGATAAATAGGTTGTTCTTCAGAATTAAAATTGGAGGGTATAATTTCCAAGTGCAAAAATGCATCAAATTGATAAATAATAAAATTTGATAAAGGGGGGTTTGTGTAACACAAACATCTCAGGCTTCGTTAATCTAACAGTCCCAAATATGCAAACAAAGATACAGCAAAAAATGTAATTTAAAAGGAAGAGTTATATAGTTATATCTTAAGAGTTTAGTTATATCTTAAATTCATTGTTTCATCAACAGCTAATGTTCTTTCCCTTTTAATGAAAGTCAAAGAATTTTTTAAGTAATTTAATATTAGTCCACAAAGAATACTAAGATAAAATCTCTGAAGTGTAGTCTAAAATGTATATCATCATTATAAAAAAACCCAAGAATCTAACATGAAAATATTTCAATAATCAGCAACAACAAACACTTGGACATTTGTCATATTAATTTTATAAAAACAATGCATTTTATAAACAGTTTTTTGGTCAAAGAAAAAATATACCCATGAATTTAGAGTATCTGAAATATTATGGTAATAAAATAAGACATATAAAATCTGTGAACCTAAGGAATATTTCTAAAGGAACGTTTACAAGAAAAGTTAATGGAAAAAGTAAAGCAACAATTCAGGATATTTGGTAGAGGAAATAATGATCCAATACAAAAATAAAGTAGATTTCACATGGTAAAATTTTAAAAGTTCATTGACAGAAAATGGGGATTAAAAACACAGTAAAGTGAAAAGTATTTGGAGATAATGATGCCAACAATGTAGACATTGTAGACTTTGAATTCCCTGTAACATCTGCAAAGAGAGGAAAGACTCCAGGAAAAAAAAAAGGAAAGAAAAGAAAACATTTTATGGTATTTAAATGACAACCTTAAATATAGGTTTTTTTCTTTTCCAGACATGTCACTCTAAGACCAGGAGGGATTACCCAAAACGATAGTCCTGACTGATCTGTGAAGTAGACTTTTCAGAAACATAAGGAAAAATGACTGGGGAACCACCCCATTACATTAAATATACTACCACTGCTTAAAACTTTTGGAATGGTGACAAAGAGTATGAGAATGAAAAGGAGGGAAATTCTAAGAATGTTTGGAGTTAAAATTTTCTATCATTTAAGTAGAGGACACATGAAAGAAAAATTAGTTTAAGTCATAGAAAATATAGTACTCTGATTTTCTTGCAGATAGTTTATGGATTTTGACTTTCATGAGAAATTGATAAAGACTTACATGTGGTACAAGAACTATGTCATGGATAGATTAAAAACTAAAACTTAACAATAATATTGATGCAGATGTTTTAACCTTGTGAAATGAGAATGTTTGGAATGTGGGTGGTCTTTCAGTAGTTAATACTCATTTAGGCAGTATTATCAAACTCCAATGAGCTCAAATTAAAAAGAGTAATATGGGATATTTGTAATTGTGACCAAAAGGAACAACCTGGAGAAGGAAAGAAAAGTTAGTGAGTGAAAAATTTAAGTAATTTTTTCACATGTTGAATCATATTGATTTCCTGGAAAATGTAGAAAGATAGAATAAATAAGTTTTTCAAATGCTTTCCTTTGATCTCATTCTTTTTAGCAGAAACTAAATACTCTTAGTTCAGAAACACACAAAAAATAATCAGAGAACTATATTCTTCTATAAATTCACAAAGCACAATCACAAAAGTCAAGTTGAGTCTAACTTCATCCCTTCTTTGGCCAGTAAAATATTTGATAAATTTGATTCAAAAAAGAGATGATTATACAGATGTGAATGGTTTATATGAGACAGTTTTACCACAATATACCAATATCCTCTGTTGTTTTAGATCTTGTGTGATTTAGCTTCCTTTTAAAATACCCAACAACCCAAAAACATTTTTGCACACTCAACTTCGCATGCTAACTGGATTCACTTCTAAACAATATATAAATCTCTCAAAAATATTCAGGGTTTGAAATTATACCTTATTTCCATAGTAACAATGGCAACATGGAGATCTCCAATTAACATTCATTTTATTTCCCACATCATTTGTGGATTCATTATGGTTGTACATAATGATGGAATTGATTGTTATGCATTTGTACATGCATAAAATATAACAATATGATTGGGCCAATATCACTCCCCAACATGTCCCTCCTCCTTCTTTTGCCCCCAACCCTGATCACTTTCCTCTAATGATCTCCCTTTGATTTGCATGAGATCCACCCCCACTTTTGTTTTCCTTTGTTATTTCTAGCTTCTGAATATGAGTGAAATCATACAACTCTTGACTTTCTGAGTTTGACTGATTTTGTTTAACATAGTTGCCATTCATTTGCTTCCTGTTGAAATAATTTTATTATTTTTCATGGATGAATAAAATTTATATATATATATATATATATATATATATATATATATATATATATATACACACACATACACACACACATACACACACACACCCACACACACACACACACTTTCTTTCAGCATTCATCCATGCAGTTCAATTCATGTTTTTCTGCAAATGATATGATTTTGTTCTACATCAGTCAATAATACTCCATTGTGTATATATGTACCATATTTGTTTTATCCATTATCCATCAATGGAAGCCTTGGCTGATTCTATAATTTGATTATCATTAATAGTACAATGATAAACATGGGGGTGCACGAATCTCTATAGTATGCTGACTTTGATTCCTTTGGCTACATATCCAGGAGTAGAATACCTGGATTCTCTGGTAGTTTTTAGTTTTTTTATTTTCTTTTCCATAGTGGCTGTACTAATTTATGTTTCTACCAACAATGTAAAAGTGTTCCTTTTACCAACATTGTTACCTGCATTTGTTAATTTTAAATTTTTGACAATAGTTATTTTTCAGCAATAAGATGATTAGATTATGAAAATTGTAACTTCATCCATGAAATGATGCATTGGATGGATTAATAACTTAATTGAGCTACTGTGAAGTAAATGTAGGCATTTGAACCATGGCTAGAGGAAATAAGTCAGTTGGGATATGCCTATTATTGTTTAGAGTATGAGGTGTCCCTAGAAACTCATTAGTATGACAATGCAAAAATGTTCAGAAGCAATATTATTAGATTATGAGACCTGCAACCCAATCAGTGTATTAATCCACCAATTGTCTATTAATTGTGTTGTAACTGTGGACAGGTAGGGTGTGGTTGGATTGTACTTTTGATCTCTCACTAGATTCCTGGGTGCCTTGAGTTATTAACTTTTTCTCTATCACACCCTTCTGACAAGGTGTTCTGCCACATCTTTAGGCAAGAGCAATGAGGTTTTCTGAACTTGGACAAAATCTCTGAAACCATGAACTGAAAATAAACCTATCCCCCTTTAATTAGATGTTCTCAGATATTTTGGTTTCCTAAGAAAGAATTTGGTATCAATAAGTAGGGTCATTGATGTGACCATACCTGACCATATGGTTCATAAGTCTTAAGAACTGCTTTGTAGGAGTGGTTTGAAAAGTTTTGAAAGTCAGGCTAGAAAAGCCATAAAATTTTGTAAGCAGAGCTTAATGAGTAATTCTGATAGAAGCCCAGATCTGAATGCTTATAGGGATTCAGAAATAAAGACAGTGCTCACGAGGATCCAGAAGACATGAGAACTCTTGAAAATTGGACTACTGATCATTTATGTTACATTTTGGCAAATAACTTTTCTAAATTTTCTCTATATTCTGAGATTCCACATAAGGATGACTTTGATGGTAATGAACTAAGTTTTCTGGTAAAGCCAATTTCAAGGTGACACCAATATTCAGGTAGTGTCATGGGTATTGCAGACAACTTTTAACCAGGTTTAATGTAAAAATCAGAGAGGAAAAATTTTAAAAGTTTGATCAGAGAAGAAACACATGTACAACTGAGGCCAAGAAAGGTGTGAATGTTGAAGAAATTACTGCCACTAAGGAGGGGCTAAGTACTTTGCACAGAGACAATAGGAAAAAAAAATGCTCAGGAATTAGCAAGATTATACCCATTGCTGTGTCAAGGGTGTAAAAATGATACTTCTTTGATAAGATACCTCAGTGGTGCTAAAATGTGGCAGTCATATTGCTTTCACTAGTGTGCCTAGAAAATTGCTTCCCCAGGATTACTTTCACTATGTTGGACTACACAGACACTCATAGGCCACTGCAGCTATGGCCCAATGTAGTCTGGCTCTTGCTTGAGCCGATGGCAGATTGTGTTAGCGCTATAGGAAAGCTGGATGATAGAGTAAGAGGGTCATGTAGACTTATACTAAGATTGAAAAGGAAGAAATAGGAGGCTAGATAAAGTGTAGCAAGGTTGAAATTCCAGTATGCACCCACCAAGAGTGTGCTGCATGAAGATGTGAGAGTAAGGCTGAAGCTGCAGTGTAGACCTCAGAATGCCAGGAATGTGGAACATCTGCAAAGGAAAGCTTCAGAAAATAAACAGAGCCATCTTGTCAATGTAAACAGCAAGGTCATAGGGACAGGGCTGCTCAAGACCTTTGGATTTCACATCTAACTACCATGTTCACTAGATGCAGGACATGTAGTTATAGGATCTAATGGTTGTCTGTCTGGATTTCAGTATTATTTTGATCCAATCACTTCTTTCTATGCCCCTATTCCTCCATTTTGGAATGTAAATATTTACTCTTTGCCACTGTATAGTGGATGTATCTAAATTGCTTTTGATTTTTTATAGGAACTCAGAACCAAAATTGCTTTGAGTCTCAGAGACTTTGGATTTAGAGGTTTGAGCAATGCTTACACTATTAAGCTTATGGTGACTATGGGAGATGGACTAATTTAATTTTACACTGTGAGATGGATAAAACTTTTGGGCTCTAGTTGCAGAATATTATAGTATGGACATGAAGTGTCCCCTGAAAATTCATCCATTATATATTTGGTGAATGTTCAAAGATGAAAAGTTTAGGTTATGTGATTATAACCTCATCAGTCAATTAATCTATTTGATGCATTAATCATTTGAATTGATTATTGAGAGACAACTGTAGGCAGGTGGAGAATTGTTGAAGGAAGTAAATCACTGGGCACATGTCCTTGGACTATATCTTCTTGCTTTCTACATTCTGACTGTGTCACCTCCTGGTCAGAGGCTTAGTTGTCTGAGCATGGATGGAAATTTTAGAAACTGTCTGCCCCAAATAACCTTTACATCCTCTAAATTGTTCTTGTCAAGTACTTTGATTTGCAGCAATGAAAAACTGACTAACAGGAGACTTAAAAGGCTTAGGGAGCAGAAGAACACTTGTATATCATGCGGAAAACCCTGGTTTTATCCCTGGCACCACCACCACATGCACACACACACACACACACAAAAAAAAAAAAAAATAGAGAAATGCAAGTAATATTATTGCTTCCCAGTCGAGTGAGTCTGCCATGCCTGTGATTATGGCCCAAAATACTAGACTTCATAAAAATTGTAGTAGTTGGATTTGCTCTATTACGCAAGGGGATATTTCTAAGAAAGCACTTTTAAGAGTTTAAGACAGTGTGGGCACTTTCATTTTTCATTTGCTGATGCAAAACTCAGGCATTGAATGATACAGTGATCCATGAAGGAAAATGGTATTTGTGTAATAGAACCTGAGATGCTTGGGGGCATCTCATGTAATCCTTTCCCATGGGAAACAGTAAAAATCCAAATGAAAAAAAAAAAACAGTGAATATGAAGGTAAAGTGTGTCATAATTCAGATTCAGGGTGAGACCCAACACACATACACATCACTTTCCTTAAAGAAAGATTGTCTGATTATGGAGGACTCACCACAGGTATGGAAAAATGCTCTCTGCTATTGCATCTGAGCTGAGTGAGGAAGACTTTTATGGGGTGACATTTAAATTTTGTGGAATGAATAAGCATTATAGGAGAAAATGACAACTTTGGGAATAATCAGAGTCAGGTACTTGAGAATTATGGATTGGGAATAATAAAGCATCTGAAGGACAGGTATATGAAAATTAATATTTAAAATATTCAAAGCTGGGCATGATGGTGCACTCCTGTAATTCCACCAGTTCCAGAGGCTGAGGAAGGAGGATTGCGAGTTCAAAGCCAGTCTCAGCAATTTAGTGAGGCACTAAACAAGTCAATGAGACTATGTAAAAAAAAAAAAAAGCCTGAGGATATGTCTAAGTGGTTACTTAGCCCTAAGTAAATCTCCTGGTACCCCAAAATTAAAAAAAAAAAGTATTAAAATTTGAAAAGCAGCCTCAAGAGCAAGAATTTCGAAGAGAAGTTCACCTGAAAGTTAAATAAGTTTTTGAGGACAATTAAAAGATTCTAATGGATCTATAAGTTAAGATATTTTATAAACTCATTTGAAAATATTTCAAATCTTCTCATTTTCTTACATTGCTTCTGATATGATTTCAATATTAATTGTCCAAAAGCTCATGTGTGAAACAAAGCAATAAAGGTTTAAATGTGAATCGACCAGGTTATGAGAATCTTAACCAAATTAATGAATGAATTCCCCTATAGGAATTAACTGTAAGGAGGTAGGATGTCGCTGGAGAAAGATGGTCCCTGGGGCCATGACTTTGGCATATATATTTTGTATGTGAGGAGAGGAGTTTCTCTGTTTCTCAGTGCCATGTCCTGAGCCACCACTCTTTCCTCCTGTGTACTCTTTGGCCATTATATTCTGCCTCACCTGAAGCCTTGAGGAATGAACAGGCTGTCTGTGGACTGGGACCTCTAAAATCGTTAGCTCCAAATAAAATTTTCTTCCTCTAAAATTGTTCTTGTCATATCTTTTTGTCACAGTAGTAAGAAAGTTGACTAAAACAGCTTCCAATCTTTATTGAATGTAACAAAGCGGGAAAAGGTACCACAAAATAACTTTTTGTATTATCTCTTTTTTCTGTGTCTACTTATATTTAGAAACACACATGTAAAATTAAGAAGCGTGGGGAATGTATTTCTGTATGACACCAGACCTGAGAATAACGTAACAAAACACAATAATTTTCCAAAGCAAAATAATTTGAGTTTTATGAACACAAAAATATTAATCTAAAATTGAAAGATAAAATTTGCAACTGATTGAGAATTGTGGTAAAGTGTTTGCTACAGACTGATATTGAATGGGGTAAATCGTTATTGTATAATCAAATATTTACACGTGAAACAGAAAATATCAAAAAAAATATAAAGAAAAAAGTTTAAAGGATACTAGTAATTCAAAATTAAGAAATATAAATGTCTAATAGAAATTAATATACCCAATATCATTATTTATTAAAAAATAAAAATTGTAAAACTGATTAGAAAAGGTGAAATGCTTTTACAAAGAAATTTTTATAGAAGTGCATTGAATATCAAACAACCTCTGGATAGAGTAAAATTTTTAAAATATCTTGGAGGTCATTTTTATAAAGCAAATGACTGTATCATAGTTTCAATTTTTGTTCCTTCTTCCCTTCCTTTATTTTATTTTGATAGATGGCGACGATGTTTGGGTTCTAATTATGTTATAGGATTAACACCATGATTATGCTCATTTTAGAATTGTTTTATTATTGTCCACTAAATTTTAAGTGTTTCATTTACGTGATTTAAAATATTCAATAAATTTTCCAAGGAAATACTCATTCAGATAGAATGGTAGTCTAAAATAACACTTATATCTTTATAATACTACTTAAAACTCAAGAGTGTTCATCGATTTGAAATAATGCCCATCATTAAATTATTGATTGGGTAAAACAGAGTGCATTCATGTAATATGATTTCATGGCAACATTAATTTTTGTGCATATATTTTAATATATTGGACTACAAAATGTAATCGATACCAAAGTTTTAATATGCACACATTAAGACACTGCATGTGAAAGTGACTAAACACTCTTTTTCCAGGTGTCACAGAGGAGAGGCAACTCTGATATAACAAGTACAAGGGAAAATACAATAAAAGATAAAGCTATAATTACATTAAGTAATCTAGTCACAGAAAGACAAATGCCACATAAGTTCACTCATATGTGTAGCCTAAAAAAAGTTGATGTTACAAAAAGTTGAGAGTATAATGGTGCTTATTATAAGTGGGAAGGAGTTATGCAGTGCAGATGGATGAAGGAGGTGATCAACTGGTACTAAGTTACAGTTGCGCAAAGGCAAGAAATTCTGATGTACTCAATGCAGAGTGGTGACTATATATAGCAAAAACTATACTACGTATTTCAAAGAACTAAAAGAATGTGTTTTGAAAGCCTTCCCTATAGAGAAATGGTAGACATTTGAGAAGATGGAGATGTTTAACATGAGAATCTAAACATTACACAATGTACACATGTATTAGAATATTACATGTTGCCCCATTAATATGCAGAAATTATGCTTTTTTGTATCAGTTAAATTTTTAAAAAGAAATGTAAAAAAATGAAGAGTAAAAACTGCACTTTTTACTCTTTCACAACTAGCTCAGAAGCAGTGCCATTGAGTTGCATAGGAAGACATTATTTTCATTTCAGTCCACCCACTTTCTTTCCCAAAGTAAAACATGAGAGGAGCCAGGCTGTTTGAGAAATTAACTTTAAATAACAGGTAATCAATATGTATTGTCTCTGACTTTTCTATGAACTTAAGAATACCCCAAATCCATTTATTTTAAAATTCCTCATGCAGGTTTTTAAGCTTATATACATTTAGTGGGCAGGTACATGCAATTTTTGAAGAACATTTCTTACTCCTAAATTCTGGGCATATCAAAAAGTTAATGGATATCTCAGGATAATTAAAATAATTATTTATGGACAATAATATTTAGTGGAAGTATTTTTATTCATTCTTAATGTATATTACTTTAATATATACATATATATTCTGTATTAATAAAATGACAAATGACTTAAAATAACAGCACATTTTAAAATACTTGAAACGAAAATGTTTGCATGAGAAACAAATTGAAAAAAAAACTTACAAGCTTTATAATAAACAGGATATTTCAAATATTATATAGAGGCATTATGCATATGCCCTAGACAATTCATACATAAATATAAATTCCATATGTAAAATAAATACATAAAACTCAGTCTTTTAAGAATCAAAAATAGAAAAATTTGATTAATGAGCTATTATATAACTATGAAACATTTTGCCTAAAATGCAAAACTTTCTTTTATATCAGATGAAGGAATCCCTTATACAGAGACAACTTTGAATTATCACAACATCAAGGATAAGCTTCTATAAATTAATAATTAATTATTATTAATTATGATTATAAACATAGTATATTATTATTAAGAATATAGTATAATTGATGCCCTTGTTTTTATTTATATAACTTGATGCTTTCCATAGATAGATAAATTCAACATGATATATAATAGAAGATTATCTAATAGAAGAAATGTTAAGTGGAACCATTTACAATAGTAGGAATTAACTAAAATCCATAATGGACTAGAATCTGAAGAATGCACATGTATTGAATATTTTTATTTTATGGGCATTGCCATGTGTACATTGTAAATATTGTCTCATTAATCATATAAAATGTTTATAGGTAGTAACAATGATTTGTTGTTATACAAATATATGTTTTAATATATGTTTCTGAAAGTTAAATTTCAAGTCAAAAGTAAAATGTTTGTAAGAGCCTAAATTTATGCTTTTAAGTATGTAATGATAATTCCAATCTTGCTTAAGATAAAATTAAGACTATTTAAGAAGTTATTTTATATAATTACTTCTAATCATATTTATGGCATATCAAATAAAACAATGAAAACATATTATGTAGGTATAATTCTATTTGAATTTTTATTCAGTAGCATATCAAAATATTTTCATTATTCTAATGTTCAGAGTATTATCTTAAAATTATCATATAATTCATAAGAAATTGAGACTTTTTATATATTTAAAAGTATTTTTAAACCTAAATAAAACAATGTGTAGAATAAATAAATGATCAAATGCTAACAAATATGTGAATCAAGGGAAAGCAATTAGCAAATTATTTCAGCAGAGAATATTTATTCCACTAATAGGGTTAACATTTGTTTAAAGATGATGACCTAGTTTCATTAACATCATCACTGCATGTAAACAGTGTGATTATTTTCACAAATATTGTACAATTACACACATTTTAAACTTCACAGCAGGATTTGGTATTCGTGGCAGAAGGCCTTTATAAAATGCACAGTATTTCTTTCCCAATAGAACCACAAACAGACAAGTGAGAATAATATGAATAATTATGGCTTCCAAAAACCAGCAGTAATGTTATTTCAGTATAGTTTAAGATTTATATTTCTGAAAAAAAAATTAAGCAAAATTTGCCTGGAAGCTATTGCACAGTAAAAAAAGACAAATAAATTTTTTGGTATCAGAACAAGAAATGTATTCAGTGCCAGATTTTTAAACCTAGGTATACATTTCTGAAACTTTATTGATATGATAAAATACTTATTGAAATATAAAAATGTATATCCCTTTTGACTTTAGTAAAAAATATTATCGTGTAGATTTTTCACTGTAAATCTTATTTGAGATATATATATATATATATATATATATATATATATATATATATATATATATATATATATAAACAAAAATTACAGTGATCAGAATTTTGGAAAATAAATAATAATTTAGAGGAAAAATTATTCATTCCTTCTTTTTGCCTTGCAAATTTTTTCTTTTAAATTCACACAATATTATAGAGACATACATTTTGGAGAAAATAAAAATTCATTTGAAATATACATAAATAAAAATAAAAACTTTTAAGTGAGAATTCTTAAAGGTACAATGCATATCAATATTAAATTGGAACATAAACTATCATATACAATCAGAAGAATGGTGAAGGATAGTGCCCCTAAATAGAGGAATTTATATTTCCTCTTGATTGCTTTTTCATTATATTTAATTATTTTTATCATTTTGTTGAAGAAAAGTAAAAAACCCCTAAAGAAATATACTATGTGGGAAAATACAATATTTTACCATCAAGAACTATACAGGATCTTCAAATTTTCCCTACTTGCACTCTAACAAATTGGCCTACCACTATCTTAGTGCTTATGGAATATAGGACAATCTTGGGTTAGAAAAAAAATTGCATTATTATTCACATAAACAGAAGTAACCAGAAAATCAGTGTTTTCTGGTGCTAGGTACTAGAGCTTCATTCTCATAATGTGGAAAAAAAATGATGAAAGGATATCTGTACTCTCTGTAAGGGACATTATATTAGAGGGTCCCTGAACCTTGGGAACCAAAATTTTTTATACTGTACTACTTTCTGGAGGGAGGCATCTCCTCTTCTTCCCCGCAATTTTTCTATACAAATACATACATTAGTTAGTTAATCCTTAAGGTAGTCATTACCACATCACAAAAAGTGCTAAAACACAGGAACCCAACTTCTATAAACTTAAATAAATTATTGTTAAAATTATTCATTAAACAATGAAATACATAAAATACTAATTTAGTATTTTTGAAAAAACATTATAGTTTGATCACAATATTTGTATTTCTTCTGCATTTATGTCATTCAAAAAGTATGACATTTATAGCTTTAATG
The DNA here is from genome assembly GCF_048772815.1 of Callospermophilus lateralis. Lineage (NCBI taxonomy): Eukaryota > Metazoa > Chordata > Mammalia > Rodentia > Sciuridae > Callospermophilus > Callospermophilus lateralis. The sequence goes on along the minus strand of NC_135315.1, from coordinate 88,618,022 downwards.
AGCAATTATATTTTTATTCATATTTATTTTCACTGATGTAATTTAAGAATACACATTTGGGAAAATTAACAGAATAATATGTCAGGTAGAGATAAGACTGGGTGTAGAACACATGAAATGTCAGCCAGTTCCAGAATTTACTAAAATTGTGTGCTTTCACAAGCCAGTATAAAACTGTATTTTATTTCATTCATCAATAAAACATGCAAAATGGATTATATGATCTCAAGGATCTTTTAGTATAAAACAGTTAATAAAAATACTAATTGTGCTGAACATTTGAAAGCACTATTTTTTTCACAATGTGATATGTTTATTTTCAACTCATTGAATATTTATTGCATATAGATAGACTAGTATGGATTCACAGAGGAGCAAGATATGAAGAATTTCCCCCAGGTAGATTAACATTTGGAAAGACAGAACTGTCATATAGTCATGCAGATTTTACATTAAATAAGCCATACTGTAATGTGAAGGTTATTCTATAGATTTGCTCATTACACATCCTGAAAAACTATATAAAGCAGTCTATGTTAACTTCATAACATTGCTCATAGACAATTAACATAAATCTTGCAGCTTAAAGAAGTGAATATTTGTTATTCCGCTATATTCCTAAATTGGGTTTTTAAGTCTTATTTAGCTGGGTTCTCTCTTTAAGAGTCAAGTTATTACCTGAACTACATATAGTCTCATCATAGCAAGAATGGGAAAAGATCAAGGATCCATTGGAAGAATTCCTCTCCCTGTGGATGAAGAATTGAGATCCTTAATTTATTTGTTTGTTTGTTTATTTATTTATTTACTTACTGTCCGCTGACTGTGTTCCACTCCTGCCTGCCTGCAGTTTACTGCCATTTGATTTTGTCTACAAGTTTTTTCACCACAGGCAGATGACTTCTTCAATCCAGCCAAGGAGAAAATCTTTACCTCCAGTCAGTTAACACAGTTTTATAATATATAACTAAACCACAGGAGACTGGGACATATCAATGTATTTTAATGCATGTTGTAACCTTATCAATGGATAGCCTCCTATTATCTTTGCCATTTTCCAATGGTTAGGGGAATGTCACAGTTCCCAACCACAATGAATGAAGAGAATATAATCATAGAATGTAGGAAGATGGAATTCTTGTTGAGACAATGTGGGATCTATTCATCATACAACACTGAGAAAAAAAATATAAATAAAGAAAAATGGACATATGTAATCAATATCAAGAGTCTATAACATAGTACCCTTTGATATAATAAATGTGAAATACTGTTGATGTTAGTTAAAAGGGGGTTTTAACATCATATATACACTTTTAATCATAAACATTCATAAAATAAAAGGAAGCAAGCTATATAAATTATCTAAAAGAAGCACATAAAAATGAGGTTGAAAATGTTTCTGTGAGGTTGTGAGAATAAAATGAGATAGCATATGCCACTAGATTATTAAAATGACTTTAGAATAACACTTATAAGCAGCAAGTTACTAGATATGACAAGCATACTTTCTTTCAGAATACCAACTAATAGCTTATACAGCTATTTCCAATCAGTTTTGAGCACAAAAAATACTCCGGTGAATTGAGTTTGAAAATGAACAAAAAAGCTTCATGGGAAAAGGACAGTCTTCTCAAACTTATAGGAACATTTTTCAAGTGTTTACATTGAAAACATTAAACCTCAATACACACTTCAAGCCATATAGAAAAATTTATTCAACATTGGTGATATACTAATTACAAAATGTAACACTATAAAACTTACAGAAGAAAATACAAAATATGTGACATTGACTTTGATAATATATTTCTAGATATAATGCAAAAATCTACTCCATTAAAAAATTAACTTCAACCAAAAATTAACTAAAATTGGATTTTGTTAAAATAAAAATCCCAAATTAGTTTTCTGAAAACCCTAATGACTAAAGAAAAACAAATCACACAATGCAAAAAAAAATTTGGAGTCATATATGTAATATATATGTAATTAGGACATATACAGAATATATAAAGGCTTCTTAAAGTTAATCAAGAGTAAAAAATTAAATATGGACAAAACATCTAAAAAGACACATAACTAAATATAATAAAAGATTGGCAATTACGTATGTTAAATGATTTTCAACATCATTTGTCATTTTATGAATGCAAATTAAAATTACAAGTCTATTTCATTTCTCATATTTTTTAATGACTAAAATTTTTTAAAAAATGATAATTGCAAATGTAAAGATGAAAAACAACAGAAACTCTCATTAATGGTTGTGGAAAAATAAAAAAGGTGCATGCTATTTAAGATATAGTTGAGATAGTTTGTTAATATTTTATAAGTTTAAATATAGACTTATGTGACCCAAAAAATTCTTGCATAAGACAATTGAGTTGGAGATTTAACAGAAAATTCTGTACAGTAATGATAGCAGCTTTTGTAATTATCACTAACTGAAAGCAACCCAGCTGTTCATCAACTATGACATGAATAAATTGTACATGTATATGATGGAATATTATTCAGAGTTGTAGAAGAATCCACAAAATTATGTAGATAAATTTAAATGAAAAATGTTAAGGGAAAGAAGACACATACAAATAGCTACAAATTTAATGCATTTTTATTCACATGATATTCTATTAAGGCAAAATAATAGGGATAAATAAGATGACTAGTTGCCAGAATTTGAACGAGGAGTAGATTTTTATTAAGGTGAGACATAGGGGAATTTTAAGAGTAATAAATAATTTTATATATTTCTTAAAGCATCTGCAGCTACCCAACATAAAAATTAATTCAAGTTGTGAAAATTAAGTACATAAGATAAAGAACATCATATAATGAAGTGTATACTGGTCAAAAATTAATCTGTCACATGAATTTAAGACATAACCTTATTGAAAAGCACAGGGAGAAGCTATTGTATTTAACATTGGTCCAGTGTTGATTTGACTAAAAATTCTAAAGCCAAAACCAAACTTTACTCTAAATGGTAACTTTTTTTTCTCACATGCATAAATATTTTAACCATTCTGAAAATATTCTATGTAAATATCAAAGCTGAGAAAAGGAAATAAACAGAAAATGATAAGAGACAACTTTCTTACCGTCAGGAAAAAAAAATAGACAAGACTGAACTGATAACGGATTAGTCTGAGACATCATTATGTACCCAGGTTAGGTTTGATACACAGAAATGACTACAGATGTGTCTGTGTTGATATATTATTTAAAAATATACTTGCATGTATTCCCTCTCTTGTTTGGTGTGAAGGCTTAGAAGCAGTGAGTGACACACCAGAACTTTGTTTCTATACATCATTCCAAAATAAATAGAACCAGACGTTTTGGCAAAAAATACTAATTGTATGGTGGGACAGAGAAAATAAAAGCTGAATCTAGATCATCTTGCAGTGTTAGGTAAAGCTCAAAAAGAGAGAGAGCATTCCCAAAGAATGTAAGGGTTAATGAGAAAATAATCCCAGTGGTCCCAATGAATAATTTTTGCAATAAAATTAATGATCTATCATAAGATTATAACACAGCATTAGTTTTAATTACTACTTTAATACATCAACACAATTTTAGTGGCTTCAAATAACACAAACTACTATATCTGTAATAGTTGAATAATTATTGAAGTAACAACAATCAACTCTGTAAATCAGAAGTCAAATAAGGAGCTCACTGTTCTTAAATGAAGTTATGGGCAAGGTTGCTTTGTTTGTGGAGACTCTGTGGGAAAGTACATTTCTTTGTTCTTTCCAGCTTCAGAAGGCCCTTCATATCATTTGTTGCCTGCCCTTTAGTCTCCATTTTCAAAGTCAGCAAGTTACATTCCTCTGACTAGTCTGCTCAAGTCTCATCTTTCTATGAACACATAAACTTTTAAAGCATTGCATGAGAAGAACAGAGTAACCAAAATATTCCTGGGCAATTGCTTCATCCTGAGGTCTTTAACAGTCAATATGTCTACAAAGTCCAGTCTGACATAACCTTCACATGTTCTAGGAATTAGGATGTGGATTTGACTAGTTGCCATTATTCTGCCAACCATAAACACAAAGCAAACATAAATACATGTGATTTAATACTAACATACATAAATGTGTATATAAATAACACTGGAGGGAATATTTCTTAGAAAAGAATTTCAAGTAATAAATGTAGGCACTCCCTCTAGGATGTAGATACCTTCATTAGGTTGGATTTAGTGACTCTTTTCTGAAGAATAAAGTATACATAGGGCAATATAGTAAATTTAGAATGTAGAAGCCTGTCAGACATGACATTTTTTTAAAGTGAACATCGCCAATGGAGTCATATTTGTACCACCACCCTCCCTGTAATTTGCTAAGAAGGCAAGTTACCTCTGTGGAATTCTTCCTAGTACTTAAAACTCCAGCCTAAGCATGAAAAAAATCATTAGAAAAGTTCAGCATCACACAGGATATTTAACTTTACTTGACAAAACATTTATGTTCATGGTCAATAAGGAAGAACTGAGAAAAACTTTCACAGACCAGAGAATACTAAGGAGGTATGATAATGAAATTTCAAAGTGGCATCTAGGATTGGGTAGTGGCTTCAATTGATCCACATCCTGCCTACTAAGATAATAATAATAGCTGATATTAATCAGATATAACCATTACTGAAGCATTTTATGTGTTCTGGTTCATTTAAATTTCTGAAAAAATCCAATATATCCCATTTATAAATGCAGAAATTAGACCAAATTTATGACACTAATAATCAACAGGGTTGAAATTTAAACCAGGACTATTTAGTGAGTAGGTGCCCTTGTAATTTGGCTATACTGCCCCGTTCAGAAACAGAGAACCCTGGCTTGCTATGGGATTGAAGCTTAGTCTTCTTTTCTTTACCTTTGGTAAAGACTTTCCAGTTACAGCCTCTTTTTTCAATTATCTTTTTTCCTCTAGCTGTTATACTTTAGATCAGGTGTTCCCTGGTAACTCACGTGTGAGATATTGCAAGAAAGTTCAGAGGTGAAATGTTTGGATTATGAGAGCCTTAATATTATTTGTGCATTAATCCCCTGAAACACATTAAATGGGTGGTGAGTGTAGGCTGGTAGGGTGTGACTGGAGGAAGTGGATCATTTCAAGGCATGCCTTTGGACTTTATATCTTGTCTGAGGTAAGAGAGCTCTAGTTCTCTCTGCTTTAGGAAGCAATGTCCTGAACTATTTTCCTCTGCCTTCTTCCGTGATGTTCTACCACTTCTGACACAAACTAAAGAAGTTGTCCATCTATGGACTGAGGAGACTGTGAATGCCGAAATAAACTTTTTCTCCTCTAATTATTCTTGTTCAGGTCTTTTGCTCACAACAGTGAAATAGATGACTAGAAGTACTGGGGTTTGAACATAAGGTCTTGAGCATGCTAGGCTAGTGCTCTACCACAGAGCTCCATTCCCAGCCCCTATAATTTTTATCTTTAAAAATTTTTATTAAAACAAAATTCACATACATAACATCTCCTTTTACAATAATGAGGTTTTTGACATATTCTTACAGTCATAAAAGTCATAAAAATTATTATCTATTTTTAAATTGTCATAATCAGTCTCAGAAATTATCCCAGTACATTTATGATCTTTTACCTCAGGCCCCAGCCTCTGTCAATCACTAACCCATTTTTGGCATTGTGGATTATCCTGTAGTGGGCATACTGTACTAATATAGTAAAAAAATATGTAGTCTTTTATGAATTTCTTTTTTCATTTAGCAAAATGTTTTTAATACCCACTCATGTTGTGATAATAGTATTTCATTCTTTTTATTTTATTCTTTTTTGTTGAATATATATATATATATATATATATATATATATATATATATTTCAATATTATTTATTCATCTATAAGTTGATAAACATGTGAATTATTTCACTTTTTGACTTTTATGAATAAAACTTCAATGAACCTTCATGCACAGGTTTTGTATGAAAATATATCTTCCTTTTTCCTGATATATAGTTGGAAATTGAATCACATGCCATATGGTAATTCTGTCTTCACCAATTCACAAATCACTCAATTATTGTTTTAAAATGGTTAAATCATTTTGCAATTCAAGCTTCAATGTGAAGCTTCCAATATATCCACATACTCACCAACACTTCTTATTGTGTTTTTATTGTAGTCACCTAATTGGCACAAAATCATACATTATTGGAATATTACTTTTTATTTCTCTAATATAATCAATGATATTAATCAAATATCAATAAGCTTATTTACTATTTGTATATCTCTGTTAAACTAAGCACTTCTTAAAGTTCTTTGCTTATTTTTATAAAGGATAAGTTTTATTATTTAATTATATATTCTAAGTCCATTATCAAATACATAATTTGCACATACTTTCTCCCATTCTATGGATCCATTTCATTCCTTTTATTGACAATATTCTTTAAAACTGTTTTTATGAAGAAGTAAAATATACATTTTTTTTAGAAAAAGTTTGCTCTTTTTGCTTTTAATATAATGCTAAGAAACCATTGCCTAACATGAATGATAAGAATTTATACTTACATACTCTTCTAAAAGTAATGATTATTATTTTGGTTTAAAATATAGGTTGATGGTTTGAGTTAATGTTGGTATATGGTATAAGGAAGGGATAAAATTTGATTGTTTTGTGTGTCGTTAAGTAAATCAGGTTCTAAGCCTAAGATTTACAAATTTAAATAAAATTAGAGAAATAATCAAATACAATTGTATAAGTGACCACAATACCACATTCAGAGGAAAGACATTGAAAACAACAGATTTAATAGTGCATTCTGTGCTTGGAAAACATAATATTTATAATATTTTTTTTTATTTTTGAAATGGAATATTATTGCTTAAAACATCTGTGATTAAAAAAAAAAACTTTTAAACAGAATAAATTTCAATGGATATTTTAACACTTTTAAGTTTTGCTTTTTCCATCTTTGATCATAGAAACTTAATGTATTCACTCTATTTTAACAGATTGTTTGAAGGCAAAGTCAAATCCACATAAATATTTTTTTTTTTTGGTACTGAGGATTGAAACTAAGAGTTCTTTACTTTTGAGTTACATCCTCATCCCTTCTATTTGTGTTAAAAGACAGGGTCTCATTAAGTTGCAGAGGCTGGCTTTAAACTTTCAATGCTCCTTCCTCAGTCTCTAAGTAAAAGAGATCACAAGCATGCACCATCATGAATGGTACTTTTCTAATTTTAGGATACATTTTATGATTACAAAAATTCATATTCCATACATATTTGCCATAAAAACTTGAGTATTACTGTTTAAATTGATGAATTTTTCCATAAGAAATAAAAAAGGAGCAAATATTTCTTTGGATCATCCTGTTTAAAAAAAATACCAAAGGAAGATATTACATGTCTTTTCACTGCTTATAATGATGCAGAGTTTACTGAGATTTACCTAGGTATATCTCATGAAATATACTTAATGTAAATCTGAATTGGATAAAAAAAGACAAAAATAAATCGATGTAATTCATTATAGGTATTTTAATAAGAATATGAAAGAACATTTTAAAAGCCTATTTTTAATTTAATGAAAGTAAACTGATTTTAGGTTGAGGTTATAATTCAGTGGCAAAGCAATTTAATAACATACAATACAAGACTCCAGGTTCAATCTCCAGTACCATAAAAATACATATATCCATGGCCAATTACATAATGATGAAAAATGATTTATTATTTTTTATCCAATATGATTTTATTATTATTTATGTTGATCATTATTGGAAAAAAAAGACTTTGTGAATAATAATGTATAATTGGCCTATAAATACAGGTCACATATATATCACGATACAAGTGTAGGTCAGTGGAAAACAGTTCAAAGTTCTTGCAAAGTCACCTTGACTCTAGGTTGTAGATTTATACTATCTAAAACCCAGCTTTTAACATTCATTAAATTTTATTAAACTTATTTTTACACACTGTATTACAAACTGTCTTTTCCCTTGCACTCTGCCACAAGGAAAGTAGTCCACACACCTCACACTCAAAGAGATTCTTGGCCTCTCTCTTCTAGGAAGCCAGGGTATTTGGTTTCTCTCAATGAAAATCGTTATCATTTTCTTCTTGGATTGAGTGGATACTCTTTCCAACTTTAAACATCCTAGGCAGAAGTATAACGTGGGATTCTTTAGAAGATTATAGTTGAACATCACTGCTATATAAAGTATAAGAAAAGCCTTGAAATTTGTGCAAATTAAAAATGTACTGCCAGGATCTCTATTCATAAAGTATAGCTAAACATTTATGCACAATTTCAGATGATACCAGAGTACGGAAGCACAGATTGTTTTTTCAAGGAACCCATTAATCTGATGTGTGTCCCTGATGGAAAATGCATCAAACTGCATCAAAGTAAACTCTCAAATTTAGGATGATGTCGCTATTACATATAACATGATCTATGAAGTCCTTATTGTCTGATCCTTTGTTCTTCAATTACTCATGCTTTCCCCCATTCTGTTTAAAATACACTCCTTACTTATTCTTAAATCGTGACTCAATGTAATTGCACTAATTGTTACTTTGCCTCAGATCCTCACTACCCGAGTACTCAATCTCATTACTCAGAAATGTCTCTGTTAATTACCTGCAAAGTAAAATAATCAAAACAAACAGTGGGTAAAAACATTTCATTCTCAGTAGGCTTCTATTGCCTTAAATTTTATTCATGTTTCCTATACCTAAAGCAACATTACTTTCTCCTAATTTGCCTTAGTATATGACATTACCAGTAGCATAATAGTTATCTAATTCATATTTGTCAAATGTATACATATGAATATATAAATGAAAAATAAAATGATTATATATACTAGCACAAGCTTACCATGAATTGAGGTGTGTAATATATCACTGAACATTCTGGAGAAGCCTTGGTGTAATTATCTCAATAGAGTAAGAGAGTTATGTGATATTATTAGATAATGCTTTGTTTTATTTTATTTTACAGAAAATAAAAAAAAAATAACAGAACATACAAACTACCTTTCAAGAGCCTCCCTATCCTAAGAGAATTTACTTAATTTTTTTTTAAATCACAATTTTTCTCTATTTCTTTGAGATGTAAATCCTCTCCAAACATTTTGCCAGTTTTACAACCCAGGAAAACCTTTCTCAAAGACATGTGAGTCATTCTTTGAAGTGTAACTCATAAGAAAGTTAGCACACCTACCTCTCAGTCTCCTGAGAAAGTAGAAGCCTAACTTAGATCAGAGGCAATTATCAAGCACAGATGGCCTAATTTGGCTAACCTCCACCCTAACATTTTTAGTAGCTCACCCCAGTTCATATACAATTAACTTGCCTTTTGTTTTAGGAGATTGACTTCAGTCTCTTTTCTCTCTCTTTGTCTGTGTAACATATCTGGTGCAATTTTTCTTTATCAATATCCAAAGATCTCTTGGAAAAACTGTCTGGGATTTAACCAACTGCCACCATTTGTATGACTTTGAGAAAGCTTTTAATCTCTCTGCTCTAAACTCATTTGCCTTTAAAAATACTGTGTGTGTATATATATATACACACACACACAGAGTAGTTCAGTATTATATATATATATATATACATATATATGTATATATATACATATATATATATGAGAAGAACAAGGGTGGGGTGGAATTGAGAAGTTTATTTGGGTCATGTGAGACATGCTGAGATGCCAGGTGGCATCTAATATAGAAAATGCATATGTTATAAGATTGGTTAATATGATAGCATAATGCAGTTACAACAAAAATAGGAGATAAATCTTAAGTATTATCTATGAAACTTTTCATCAAAGTCTCATGTAAGGTAAAATAAAGATTTACTCAGATAGTCCTGTAAGCCTTTATTATTCACAACTTCAATAATGAAGGAAGTATGAGACTTCTTGAATCTGAATTGTCAATTCATCTCCAATATGATAGTCATATTGCCATACTTAAGGATATCAGACCAAAGACTCAGACAATCTCAACTTATTTATATCTCTTTAATATTTCCCTGGTTCCTCAGACAGTGGAGTTTTGGAAATATTGATATCAAATTCAGGAAGGATTATACCTATTATATCTAAGTTAATGGAAATAAAGGAAAATACATTTTAACTCTCTCCAGTCTCCTTTGCTCCTTATGGTATTGTTTTTTTGTTTGTTTTTTTGTGTGTGTCTCACTGAGTTGTTTGTGTGTGTTAATAATAGAAGACAATCTGGATAATCTTCTGTTTTTTTTTTTTTTTTTCGAAATCTTTAAGCTCATGTATTTCTCAAAATAAAGAAACATAAACAAATTAAAAATAAATTAAAAGAGGTAAGATAACCTTTGTAGCTTTCTTGGAAATAGTAAATGCATTAGAGTCATCAAGTTATGGTACCAGAGGAAATCATAATTTATGTTTTTTATACTGTTTCAATTTGCTTAGAGTGTATGTCTCAGAGTTTCATATCCTAGAAGCTTTGTTCCCCACGTAGCAATGGTGAGAGGCAGAGGAACCTTTTAGAAGTGGAGCCTAGTGGAAGACTGTGAGGTCACTGGTGTACTGGATAGTGATTAGTGTTGTTCTCACAGTATCTTTGTTACTTCAAATACAAACAGGTTGTTATAAAGAAAGAAATCTGGAATCTCTCTGCCTTTCTGTTTCACTATATAATATCTATCTATCTATCTATCTATCTATCTATCTATCTATCTCATACATGCTTATACTATGAAGCCATCTACCATGTTGAATTTGAGCTAGAGTTCCCCTATCAAAGGCTGAATATATGGGGCTGCCATTGATGAACTTCCAGTATTCATAACTCTGAGCTAAATAAACCTCTTGTATCTCTTTCATTATAAAGGACCCAGTCTCAAATATTTTATTATTGCAAAAGAAAAGGGACTGAGAACATTTTTTGAAATGAAGTTGCCCTACAAATTCTAAATGTACAGACATTAAAGAGAGTAAGCTTTCTCTTTATGTTTATTCATAAGAGCTGCAAATTTTTCAAAGCACCATTTGTTTAAGAGGCTATCTTTTCTCCAATGCATGTTTTTTGCATCTTTGTCTAATAAAAGATAATTGTAATTTTGTGGGTTAATCTCTGTGTCCTCTATTCTGTACCATTGGTCTACGAGTCTGTTCTGGTGCCAATACCATGCTGTTTTTGTTACTATTGCTCTGTAGTATAGTTTAAGGTCTGGTATAGTGATGCCATCTGCTTCACCCCTCTTGCTAAGGATTGCTTTACCTATTCTGGGTCGCTTATTTTTTTCAAATGAATTTCATGGTTGCTTTTTCTATTTCTATGAGAAATGTCATTGGGAATTTGATTGGAATTGCATTGAATATATTTTTTGCTTTTGGAAGTTTATGCAACAAAATGAAATTAAACCCCTATCACTCACCACACATAAAACTAAACTCAAAATGGATCAAGCACTAAGGAATAAAACCAGAGACCCTGTGTCTAATAGTAGAAAAAGTAGGCCCTAATTTCATCATGTGGGATTAGGCCCAACTTCCTTAATAAGACTCCTGTGGTGCAAGTATTATAATCAAGAATCAATGAATGGGACAAACTCAAACTAAAAAAGTTTCTTCTCAGCAAAAGAAACAATCTATGAGGTGAATAGACGGTCTACATCTTGGGAGCAAATCTTTCACACATCAGATAGAGCACTAATCTCTAGATTATATATAGAACTCAAAAGCTAAGCACCAAATAAATAAATATGCCAATAAATGGGCCAAGGACCTGAAGAGACCCTTCTCAGAACATGATGTACAATCAATCAACAAATACATGAAAAATGTTTGTCATCACTAGCAACTAGAGAAATGCAAATCAAAAGCAGTCTAAGATTTCATCTAACTCCAGTCACAATGGCAGCTATAATGCATACAAACAACAATATGTGTTGGCGAGGATGTCAGTGGGGGAGAGGTACACTCATACATTGCTGATGGGATTGAAAATTGGTGCAGCCAATATGGAAAGCAGTATGGAGATTTCTTGGAAAATTGGGAATAGAACCACCATTTGACCCAGCTATCCCTCTCCTCGTTCTATACCCAAAGGACTTAAAAACAGCATACTACAGGGACATAGCCACATCAATGTTTATAGCAGCACTGAATTCACAATAGCTAAACTGTGGAACCAACCTAGATGCCCTTCAGTAGATTAATGAATAAAGAAAATGTGGTATATGTACACAATGGAATATTACTCAACAATAGAAGAGAATAAATTCATGGCATTGGCAGGTAAATGGATAGAGTTAGAGAAGATAATGCTAAGTGAAGTTAGCCAATCCTCAAAAAACCTAATGCCAAAAGTTTTCTTTGATATAAAGAGGCTGATTCAAAGTGGGATAGGGATAGGGAGCATAGAGGAATTAGAAAACTCTAGTTAGGGCAGAGAGGTTGGATGGGAAAGGAGGGGGCGTGGGGTTATAAATGATGTTGGAATGTGATGATCATTATTATCCAAAGTGCAGGTACATACAGAGACATGAATTGGTGTGAATATACTTTGTATGCAACCAGAGATATGAAAATTTGTGCTCTATATGTGTAATAAGAATTGTAATGCACTGTCATTTATAAATAAAAAATTAAAAAGAGCTGCAGAATTAGAAGTCTCTTTATGATCATGACATTGATATATTAAAAAAGGCATTATTTCTTCCCTCTTCTTCTCATGTTCTCCTTTTTGACAAAAATAATATGTGTCTGTGGCTCAGTGATACAGCATTTACCTTGCACATGTGAGAAACTGGGTTCGATTATCAGCACCACATTAAAAAACTAAATAAACAAAAATATTGTGTTCATCTAAAAATATATGTGTATATATATAATTATATATATAATATATATATATATATATATATATATATATATATAAATTCTGATATGGGATTTGCTGAAGAGTCTATATTTATTTTACATATACTTATTCTTCCATGTATTAATTTTTCTTAAGTATTTTTATTCATTTCTCATAGGATTTATAATTAATTTGTAATTCTGAAGCACACATCCATCATCAACAAAACAGTTTTTTAAATTATAAAGTTTCCAGAGATCCTTTTCTAAAACCAAATTTGAGAATTATTCCTGTTTGTTAGACATTTACACAGATGGGTTTGGGGAAGAAATTTGTAAATACATTAAAATATCTTTTCTGAAAATAACTATAAGCATATCTTACTGAATAACTTTAGTCATTTATGAAATCAAAACAAGTTATACTTAAACATTTTCTCTGTAATAGAAAGCAACAAGAAGTTGTTTTTTTAAATTATATCATTGTATAACTAAAACTAATGGGTTGTCTTAATTTATTTCATGACATAATAGAAAACTTGCAACTTCTGAACAATATAAAATAACACAGAGTCCTCTATCAGCTACTCAGATCTATAGTTTCCTAATCTTTGTAAAATTTTATTTTTAATGGGTACATATGGTATTTGCAAGCAGCAGTAACATTTCATATCTTTGTTTTTTTTTTTTTTTTTCATTTGAATCCTCAAGGTTGTGCAGTAGCTTTCTGGGCATTTGGTAGTCAAGTGTTACTGTTGGCCTCTGTTTCATTGGGGGATTTTGATTCTAATCAAAATAAATAGGCTGCTTCATACCAAAAGTAATCTTATTGACAGATCCTAAAAATGTTAAATGAGCAACCTATCCTAGAAATGTTGTGTTCTAATTTAAAATCATTACTGCACAGGACCCTTGACATAAAGTTATTTGTTATAATTTCTTATTTGGTTAGTGTAAGCTACTCCAGGTATTTGACTCTGATTTTGGTTTAATTTAAAATTATTAGCACAATGGTTACTTTCATAATTACAAATTTCCACTGGGGGAAAAACCTATAGGATAGATGAGAACAATTTCCATTTTATTATGAACTTGACAGAAGCTAAATTAGTACTTAACTTATTTTAGTATTTAACAGTTATGAGTTTTTAAATATTTTTTATAATTTATCACATTCATTATATATTATTTTCCCTCTAGACATAGGTACTATATTACTTGGTTTCTCATGTAATGAAAACTCAAGCAACTCACCTCCAAGTAAAACCAAATAAAGTCTTTTTAATATTAGTTTGAAGTTTGACTGTTTAAGACTTCACATCAGTTTCCTCAGTTTCATTTATAAAATGGTAGAGATTAGCCACAGCTGGAAGTGTGTACATTATCTAAAATATGTGCTACGTTTTCTTCTCTCAGACATAAAAGCCATATTTCTGTTGTTGGAAAAGTTCCTTCATTTGGCAGTATTTTGAAGTGACTAGAATAAGGATCTTGAAACAAACCATGTGAGTTTAATTTATACATCTTCTCTGACTGGTTTTCAATATATTACAAAACATTGGGGCCTTGGCTCCCCACTCTGTGAAGTGTGAACAATGATAAAACATATTTAACTGGGGCATACAAGGTGAGGATTAAATACATAAATGTCATTACACTTAGAATACTGTCTGGTATACATAAAACACTATGTTAATACGTCATGAGTAGTAGTACTGTTTTCTCATCTCCATTATGAGATAATATCATTCAGATGATATTGTTAAGAGACATTTTTTTTAGAGTCTTTCTTCACTCCCCTTCACTTCACACTGAAATAAAAGCACTAAAATCAAAAGAAAGTTTAAAAACGGCTCAGAAAGAAGGGTGGATGAAGTGATTTAAAAGGATATATAACCCTGGAACAAATGAAAAAAAAAATTGTAACCAAGACAATGTTTTGTAAAATATAAAAATACTCATAAATTTTTTTATATATTACTACACAAGGAACAATTGTTTTATTAATAGATGTAAAACTCAGCAATTACTTTTGGTCATCTAAATACTCCTGATCTAAGGTAATTGTAATCTTGGTTTTGTCAAAATTTTCCATAACTCTAAAATTCAAATATGGTTTGAATATAGAGACTGAAAATATGAAAAACATAACAACAACTACAACAACAAAAATAACTATGAATTGTAAAACAAAGTGTCCCAGTAAAATTATTTGAAGTCATCTTCCTGAATTGTTAGATAATAAATAAAGCTACTTCATTCAATTCAAATCACTGCTCCATTATTTATTAATGGTAATACTATTCACTAATAGTATTCACTAATAAAAATGAGAAATTAAATTTGTTTATATTAGGCATTCAATAACTCTTCTAAATCAATTTTATATCACTTTTAAATTAACATACTGTATTTATAAAATGGACTTATAATGTATTTATAAAATTTAGCAAAAAAAATGCAAAAAATGTCCATATGAATACTTTCCTTTCTTCCTGTTTCCTTTGTTACTAATGTTCAGTATTGTTATCATGATTTTGCTACACTTAAGAAAACAATACTGATGTCTTACAAACTTAACATTCACAGTTTACATTATAGTTTGTTCTTCATGTTGTACAATTCATTTGGTCATGGTGTTTTCCAATTTGAAAACTCACTAATCAGTGATTCAATTACTTTTATAAATACATATTATTACTCAGGAAACCTGTTGATGTGGTGGGAAGGTGCAGTTGAAGATATTGCTTTCTGTGGTCCCATGATTAGTGAGCCAGAGTTGTATATTTCCTGCCCTCTATGTCAAAGGCTAGTGGGGATTAGATTTGAGTATTTTAGGTCTTCCATATGATTTATCCTTTGTAAAACTCCAGTCAAGTAGGCTCTGGTAAAATAGATTTCCTGGAGGGCAGGCCTTGCTAATAGGAAGAGAAAGCCCTGGCTCTCCTTCACAGTGGTTACTTCTCCTCCTCCCTTGTCTGAAGTATAAGAAAAAAAAAGAAAGAAAGTTGTTTTCTTTTTTCTAATGATGAGAAATTAGTAAGGCTCCTGGAATAAACTACAGAACATGTGGGGGGACCCCGAAGATATAGTATTCTCAGAGTTTTATCACTGAAACTAGTCCATGTGGAGCCTTCATAATTCATCAATTACCATTTAATATGTTCTCTTGATAATGAACTCAGCTTCAGGCATCTGCATCTGAGCACCTGCTTTCAGTAAGTTGTGATTTTCTCTACATCCTTAGCTGTCTGTTCAGTTGAGGGACAGCAGCTTGCCCTGCAACTTCAAGTGAATCTAAGAAGTGTTAGTAAGTTTGTTTACTCTTTCTCTTCTTGATAATGGGAGAGATGACTTCAAACTCTTTATATGTTAGACCTCACAATGGAAATTTCTTCCTTATTCATGATGTTTACCTTAAATAAATATCTCTTATTATAATAAATAATTTAACTGATAAAATTTTATAATTGTTAAACTTGTTAGAACCTTAGATTTTTTTCTATTCTTTTTAAAAAAATAGTTGTAGATGGACATAATAACTTTATTGTAATTATTTATTTTTTATTGGTCCTAAGGATCAAACTCAGGGCTTCAAAGATGCTAGGCAATTACTCTACCACTTATCTACAACCTCAGCCCCTTACTCTATCATTTTTTTTAAATAGATAAGAAAATGCAATCATGTAAGTTGTTATGCTTTATCCATTGCCCTATATCTGGTGCTCAGGAAACCATATTCTTGGTCATGGTAACTGACCATGATGAAAGACAAGAATTTACCTTTGCTAAGTGGATTTTTTAGCTACAGGGGTATTTAGTGTTAATGATGTTTCCCAAGTATGAAAAACCATAACAACTCACTTCATTGCTTGGCATTTTAAATGTGAAAATATTAATTCAAGAATAATTCTATTTTAAAAAATTAAATATTATCAGTAATAATCTGATAAAGTTTAAACAATGCAAAAGTCCATTGTTAATAACAACTTGGCACAGCAAAGCCAAGTCTACAAAATATCTAGTGACATTAACCAAAGATCTCAGGCTTGCTAAATCTTTATTTCCTTGTGATAAGATAGGAGAAAGGGAGAAGACTGAATTTATCATTTTTGATGCCTCTATCCTAAAAACACAACATCTCAAAACTTACCTGTTTTAGGGTCCACTGTTTTTCTGTAACACACATTTAGATCAACTGGTATTGTCCATGACGTATGAACAGTATTTTTATATATAATTTTAAAATTCAAGTCTGAAGGCGGGTCAACTGCAAAAGAAAGAGTTGATATTAGTTACATTTTTCAATGTCACAAAATGGTCAATATAATTAATAAAGAATTGTGTTGAGCAAAGCTTAAAAAAAGAGGAAAATGCAAACAAGGTGTAATCCTATATTTGTTGCAAAATCACACTGAAAACTTTGTTATCCTGGGTTCTGACTGAGGAATCTTTTTTTCTTAAAACATAAACCAATAAAAAGAACAAAGATGGAATCATAAGAAATGCCTGAAAACCTTGAAGCTTTTCTTACAACTTTGCTATCTAAGTGAGAGAATAATTGGAGGAAAGATAGAGTGATTCTGAATCTACAGAACTATCCAGGGAGGAGACTGGATTAATTGGTTGTGATCAGTGAATTCAGTAAAATGGAGTGCAGGGGTCTCCCAGGGAGCAACTTACTGGATTTGCCTTCATACAGGATGGAGAAAAAAGATGTTAGATTTTTGAAACTCAGCATACTTATATGTCACTTAATGGACTGACTGGTATTTGACTGAGGAATCTGGAAAATTAAGGAGGTCAGATAAATCTGATGAATAGGAAAGAAGTATTGCTCAGTGTTAAAGGTAACAATAGCTTATTAAAGTTAAGAAAAGAAAGAAAATGTGCACTTTGCATTTGAATAACCTGTTTTTTGACATTCTTGAGAGGAAAGGTTGTTTCATCTGGCTTTACATTTTTATTATGCATTTTATCTTAGTGAGTATAGCACATCTAATTAATGTACCATGATAAATGGAGTTTCTATATCATTAGAACCCACTTATAAAGAATCAAAAGGGACCTTCCATGTGCAAACACAGAAAAGTTAATCCCTAGCTATCAAAGTTTCATCTCCTGCAAAGTCATTTCACTTTGCTCATACATTTAATAGGAATAATTTATATAATATTCAGGCAGTGAGAGAGAAACTGCAAAAAAAAGTTTTAATTGAGTTATTCAACCATCAATTCTGGCTTGTCAGATTGTAAGAAGAGAAATTGAGATAGAAATCCTGAGAGAGGATTTCTTACTTAAAAAAAAAAAAAAAGCCCGGAAAAACCCAAGTGGATCTTTACACTGCTCTCTGATGGGGAGGAATCTTGCCAAAAACTATAATTTTTAAAAGAGTGAAGCAGACAATGATGTCCTATTATGCTTATATTTCTAAGAACTGATTACATTTTTCATATGCCTATCTTAACATTGGCCTTTTAAAAATGTATTTGATATGGAGAAAAATGAGTGAAGACAAACTGAGATGAATATTTGAAGTTTCCACCTTATAAATATTCTTTATTAGTGAGTATGTTAAACAAATCTGTAAGAATTAAGATACAAAAAACTTTAGAATTATTTATTTTTGTCCAAGAAAAGTAAATTAAAAAGGTTGATTGCCTTCTCTATGGACAGGAGAAATAAAAGTCTCCAGTTGCCATGCCTGTGCAAGTTTACAAGCTGGGATTTTATTACTTGAAGACACTTCACATAAAACACATCAGCCATATTGACTGGTATGTCAGTCTGTAATGTACATTTCTCTTACCTTTCTCTATCACTGCTTTTTATCCAGTCAACATCTCTTTTAAAACATTTTTAAACTTTATTTAGAAGTAAAAAGAGAAAATCAAGAAAAATCCCTTCATGTTCTTGCAGGGAAAAGATGCTGCAGTTGAAAATTCTCTACTATGCAAGCTAGAATAAAGAGCGTGTGTGCAATGTCATATGAAATTTCCATACATTTCTTAAGTTGACAGTTAATAGGCATTGACATATTATCTAAAATGAAAGCGGTTTTATAGTTTACAAAAATATTATATTAGAATAGAGAAATTTAGAAAATTAAACCTCTACATTTCAGGGATTCATATTCTGTATTACAAGTAGGATATAGTTGATGAATTCAAAAACACAAACCTAAGATTAAGTAGATTATTATTTTGGACAGTTTTCTATTCTAATTTATTATATTATGCCACTATTCTCCTTTCAACTGCAAAATGATACATAAAGAAGGATCATAGAATTTTGTGTCACTATATATATCTAACATAGCTTCTAACATAAAAGTTAGATGACCTTGCAGATTAAAAAGTGAGTGTAAAACTAAATGAGACCTATGCTCCTGCCTCACCACTTTCTACAAAATAATATATCCCTTACATATATACATAACAATGCTCTTATTCTCCCAGTCTTTTAATGTATCCTATAAACACTTGTGTGCGACATCTCACTAAATTCAAATTTATGTAACTTACTGCGCCTCTCTCTGATTATGTCTGGGGCAGTATATTCCTTACAAGGTTGCAGCAGCATTATATCCTGTCTTCCTTCCCATCTCAATCTTGTGGTTCTTCACCAGTTCTACACAGACTAGACAGTACCCTAAAACAGTTTCTGGTTGTCCAATTTGCTGAAAAAAGGTTTATCTTCGTCACTAGTTGATTCTTTGAGCATTATTGTTTCCAGCAATGACTGTTCTATCAATGTCTCAGACCTCAGGATTATATAAGAAACAGGCTATTTTTTGATAAATTTGAAAGTAAAAACTAATCCATCCCATCTTCTTACTTTAAGAGGTATTAGAAGCTGATAATCAATCAGCAGGAAGTACTGTTTTAAAATATAATAGGTTCTGCATGTATGTGCTTAGTATGAGCTTTTTGAGAAGAAAGGCAGAACTTATTAGTCTAGAGCCAAGCAAACAAACCCTGCATTTGATAAATATTTGTTAAACAAATGAGTCAATGAGAGAATTAGTGGATAAATCTGGCTCTGCATTATTTTAAGTGAGATGAGAGAAGAAATTATATAGAAAAAAAATCTTGATCAAATAAAATAAAAAATGGCATTGCATTGAAAGTTACAATATTCGAGATAAACAACAGTCCTACACCCTTGGAAAGTTTTAAATAACATATTATAATTAAGTATATGCAAAAGATAGGCACACAAATATAAATTCCAAAACAAGATAACTTGAATTATTGAATCCCCTGGCAACCTCTTGCTTTAAGATTCATCTGAACCAAGTAGAAAAGTAACAAATATTTGTTTAACAAATGCATGAATGAGTAACTGATGTAGCGTAATAAGTTTAACTTTTCTTTCTGACCTTACTGAGGTTAATCAATAGCTCTTAGGAAATGTGTAAAATTCCTGTATCTACTTGAAGTGAAGTGTAATGCCTGGGTTGCTTAGTAAAGTGCACTTTAGAAGCTGGGCATGGTGGTAGAAGCTAGTAATCACACTGACTCTGGATTGTGCCCCCAGGTTTCATCCTAGTCACAGGCAAAACACACACACACACACACACACACACACACACACACAAATAATATCCAGTCTTCTTAAACAGGAAAATTCTATCATAGGCAAAAAATGTGGATAATCTGAAGAACAGTATGATAAATTAAATAAGCCTAACACAGATAGACAAATATCACATGAAGACATTTATATGTACAATCTAATAATTAAATTGAATTCATATAAATTGAGGGCAGAAAGATGTTTACCATAGACTGGGGATTGGGAATATAGGAGGAAAAAAAATGACTGATTGTTCATTAAAAGGTAGAAGTGTGGATAAACAGAAAAATAGCTTTTGAGCTCTGTAGTACAACAAAATGACTATTGTCAATTCTAATGTATTTTATATTTCAAAGTGACTATGAAAGTTTCAAATATATACGATAAAAAATGACAGGTAGGAGAGTTAATGGACTTGTTAATTGATTTAAGCAAGTCACATTTTTGTGGACATGTGTATAGTACATTTTGTCCCATAAATTTATAAAATCATGATTTTATTCAAAGCATTATTATACTAATACTCCTTTTAAAATAAATAAACTTATCAAAATGATTAAAAAATATGCTCAACATCAATGGTCATTTAGGAAATGCAAATAAAATTATAATATTAACTTCCACTAGGATAATAAAATTTAAAAAAATGTTGTCAAGGTTCTAGAGAACATTACTGTTATGTCCTGTTGAAAAACAAGCTGGCAGTTGTTAAAATGCCAATATCTAAGTTCATACTCAAGGGAAATGAAAATATATCTACATTAAAACTTGTATGTGAATTGTCATATTAATATAAACCTTATAGCCCAAACGAAAACTTCTCAAAACATGTATGAATTGAATGGAGAAATAAAATGTATATCCAAGTAATGAACATACAAGTATTATTTAGCAATCAAAAGGAATGAAGTACAAACTGACCATCCTTAATTCAAGCATTCAAGATGCAAATGCCTTCAAATCCAAAATGATGGGAGAAAATGGTGGATTAGATTAAAGAAGCACCTCTCAGCAGCCCCTCAGCATTGGACTTACAAAGCAGGAAGACCATTTCTCAGAGAGGTAAGTAACTAAAAGAACTCATTGAAACAATACCAAAAGGTTAAAACAATGATCTATAGAGACACTGATCTATAGAGACAGCTTGAGCTTTAGCTTGACTGTGAACTTGGGTGCCAGTTTGGATACCACCAGAAAGAACAAATGGGAGGGGGAGTGCAGACAAACAAGGAGATTGTATGGCCTGTGGATAAAGAAATTTTAAAAATTGACTTGGGGAAACCTATGAATTAGGAAGGTTGATTTTAATGGACAGAATCAATAGCGGAAGCAGCTTAGTAAAAGAAAAT
Source organism: Callospermophilus lateralis (assembly GCF_048772815.1). Lineage (NCBI taxonomy): Eukaryota > Metazoa > Chordata > Mammalia > Rodentia > Sciuridae > Callospermophilus > Callospermophilus lateralis. Next base: position 88,596,245 of record NC_135315.1, on the reverse strand, counting down.
TCAAAATTAGTTACCATAGACCAGGAAATGCTCTGGGCTTGAAAAATGTTTCTGTACAAGGAAAGTAGCCTACATTTTTTGCATGCCCAATAGGGAAAGCCACCAATGCAGTAGCTGTGCTAAGTGCCTATGCCCCACAAGGAAAGTCACCACCAACAAATGTTGGTGGGAAAATCAGCAGCTACCACCACAATCACCCCCACTTCTCTAGTGTACATATGGTAGAAGACCATCACTGCCTCAGGGCAGAACTGTTAGCAGAGATGGGAGACTATGAACTCCTGCAGTTGACTTAAAAATAAAATTCCCAGAAGGTACATGAACGAGGCCAACTGAAATAGGCATGTTTATTCCTTAGATCTTCTTTAGTTCATTTAACATTTTAATAATCATTTTTTAATAATCTTTCTCAGGAATTTTATCCACTTCTGTATCTGTGGATTCCTCTGTTTGGGGATTGTAAATTTGTGGGATATTTCTTTACCTGCCCACTCACATTTTTAAAGGTCCTGGATTTGCACATCAGTTGAGGTGTATTCTCCTTCCTCTATTATATTTGTCCTTTTTTTGTGTACTTCTTTTTTTGGGGGGTGGGGGAAGGGTGTTACAGAGAATTGAATTCAGGGGCACTCAAACACTGAGCCACATCCCCAGCCCTATTTTGTATTTTATTTAAAGACAGGTTCTCACTGAGTTGCTTACTGCCTTGCATTTGTGAGGCTGACTTAACTTGTAATCAGGCTTCCAAGATGCTGGGATTACTGGCAGGTGTCACCATGCCAAGCTGTAGTTCTTTTTTATTCTAAAAATTCTGTTTTTGTTATCTACAATATGAGAGGAGAACTGAATTTCCCCTCTGATTGTTCCTCCACTGGGTGTGATTTGGGTTTGGTGTTTTTGTTTCACTGATTCTATATGTTGAAATAATGGTTTGGCTCAAGTAGAATTAGAACATGTGCTCCTGTTGGGTTACATTAACTGTTGTTTGTCTGGGTCATAAAAAGTTTTCTAAAAAATATTTCAAAACTTTCTCACATCTTCCCACTGTATTTCATATTTACTTAACAAATTGAAATTCCACTGTATAATAGAATTTTATCATTTATGGCATTCACATTAAGCTGATTTTTAATACAGTAGATTATATAATAGATACCTGATCTCACATACCTGATCTAGTTCACAATTTGTATTGCTGGTACTAATATTAATTACTGACCACCACATTCTATATAGAGATGTCAATTAATGTTACAAACATGAAAGTAGATACCAGACATTTGTCTATACATCAATTAGTGTAATTCCTGGCTCCCCTTCCTATAAAGAGAGGTTGGAAAGTGATTAGGACACTTAAACATTACAGAGTAGAGATCCTATTGCTGAGAAATTCTCATGAATTAAGAGAGCAAATTCACAAGATGAAAGACTCTTCAATAATAGTGGTATTAAAAATAAAACAATCAGAATTCTTGGAAATGAAAGACACAGTAAATAAAATTAAAAATTCACTTCACAGTATCACCAGCTGATTAGATTGCATAGAAAATAGAACTTAGGCCTTGAAGACAGGATACATGAATTTGAGAACATGAAATGAAATAAAGGGAAAAAAATAACAGAACATGGTCAAATATATGCAAAATCTGGGACAAGATTAAAGACCACACCTGAGGATCATTGGGATAACATTAAATTCCAGATAGATCCCAATACAATAACACTTGGTGATTTCAACACATTCTTATCATCAATAGACAGCTCATCAAAACATAAAAATCAACAAAGATATGTCCAATCTAAATACTAGTATAAATCAAATGGATCTAATAGACATTCACAGAATATTTCACCACCAAACAGCCAAATTCAATTTGCTTCTAGCGGCTCATGAACATTTTTCCAAAATAGACCCCATTCTTGATTACAATGTAAGCCTTAACAGATATTAAAAGATTGATATTATCTCATGCATTGTATCTGATCATAATAGAAAGAAACTAGAAATCAACTGCAGGAAAAATAAAAGAAACCATATAAAAATGGTGATTAAACAACGAAGAATGTAACAAACAAGAAATGAGAACAGAAATCAAGGAATTCGTAGAGACAAATGAAAACCAAAATACATTCTAACAAAATCTGTGGGACAGTATGAAATCAGTAGTAAGAGAAAATTTTATTGCATTGACAGCCTACATTAAAAAAAAAATAGAGAGATACCCCAAAATGTCCTCATGTTCCACTTTAAAATCTTAGAAAAGGAAGAACAAAAATAACTTCAAAGTCCGTAGGAGGCAAGAAATAATGATGCACAGGATCAATGCAACAAACAGCTGGTTCTTTGGAAAGATAAATAAAATTGATAAACACTTAACCAATCAAAAGAAAGAAAAGACTTCTGAAATCCAAAAGATCAATTGAAACTACTTTGAAAATTTATCCTCCAATAAACTAGAAATTCTAGAACATACTGACATTTTCCTAGACACACATTACTTGTCCATATTCAACCAGGATGATAGAGAAAACATAAGCAGACCAAAATCAAGTAATAAAATTGGAACAGCATTTAAAAGCCTACCAACAAAGAAAATTCCAGGACCAAATGAATTCTCAGCAGAGTTCTATGAGAACTGTATAGAATAACTAATGTCAGTCTTAGATTATTCCATGAAATTGAAAGGGAAGGAACACTAACAAGCACATTGTATGTGGTCAGAATAACCCTGATACTAAAACCAGACAAAGACGCATCTATGAAAGAAAATCATAGACAAAAATCATAGATGCAAAACCCTTAATAAAAAAAATGTTAGCTAATCACATTCAGGAAGATATTAAGAAGATAATACATCATGTTCAACTGAGCTTTCTCCCAGGGATGCAAGATTCGTTCAATATACATAAAATTTAAAATGTAATTAATTAAATAGGGTTAAGAACAAAAATCATAAGTTCATCTCAATAGATGGAGAAAAGGACTTTGGTAAAATGTAGCAAAAACGCTGGAAAAAAATCATAGAAGGAACTCAATATTTACAAAGAATACATGTGATAAACCCAAAGTCAACATCATACTGAATAAGGAAAAGCTGGAAGCTTTTCTTCTAAAATTGGTCCCAATCAAGGAAGTCCATTCTTACCACAGCTATTCAATATATTTCAAAACAGTAGCCAGATCAATGAGACAGGAAAAGAAAATTAAAGGGATACAAATTGAAAAAGAAGAATTAAAAATGACTTTATTTGTTGATGACATGATCCTATATCTTGAAGAACCAAAGATTTCCATTAGACTGTTTCGAAAGTTTATAAATGAATTTAGAAACATTGCAGTATATAAGATGAACACTCATAACTCAATAGCTGTTTTATACTCCAACAGCAATTCAGTTGAGAAAGAAGTCAGGAAATTCACCCACTTCACAATAAAGTATAAAATCAATAAATAAAATATCTGGGAACCAATCTAACAATAGGTGAAAGATATCTACAATGAAAACTATATGTATTAAAGAAAGAAATTGAAGATGATATCAGTAGATGGAAAGACCTCCTATATTCTTGGATAGGCAAAATTAATATTTCAAAAGGGCCATAATGCCAAAAGCAACATATGCATTCAGTGCAATTTCACCAAAATACCAAGAATATTTTTCACAAAACTAGAAAAGCATATTCTTAAAATTTACTTGGAAAATAAGAGAACCAGAATAGCTGAATAGTTCTGAACAAGATAGTCATTCAGGAGGCATCACTTTATCCAATCTCAAGCTATACTTCAGCATCATATTAGTGTCAAAATGGACAGGAAGATCAATGGAATAGAATATGAGAAATAGAGAAAAACTTACATACTTATAGCCATTTGATATTTGACAAAGTTGCCAAAAATACATATTTTAGAAAAGACAGACTTTTTAATAAATGGTAATGTTAAATCTGAATATCCATATGTAGAATTAATTTAGATCCCCATCTTTTATCCTGCACAAATTTCAAGGTGAAAAAAAATGATCAAAGACTTAGGAATTAAACTAGAAATTTGCAATTGCTAGAAGAAAACATAGGGTTAACACTCCATCACATAGGTGTAGGCACAGACTTCCTCAACAAAACCCTTAATGTTCAAGAAACAAAACCAAGAATTAAAAAGTGGTATACCATTAAGTTTAAAAGGTTCTGTACAGGAAAGGAAACAACTTAGAGAGTGAAGAGAGAGACTATGGAATGAGAGAAAATCTTTGCCAGCTAATCCTTTGACAAGTGACTAGTTTCTAGAATACATAAAGAACTCAAAAATCTCAATGTCAAAAAGAAATAAGTAGCCTGGTCAATAAATGGACAGAAGAACTAAACTGAATCTTCAAAAGAGAAAACGCAAATAACCAAGAAATACATGAAAAAATGTTCAATATCTCCAGCAATTAGGGAAATGCAAATCAAAAGTACTCTAAGATTTCATCTCACTCCATTTAGAGTCACAATTATCAAGAAAATAATACTGGAGAGGATGTGGAGGAAAAGGTACATTTATACACATTTTGGTGAGAGTACAAATTAGTATAACCACTCTAGAAAGCAGTATGGAGATTCCTCAAAAAACTAGAAATAAAACCACCATATGACCCAGTCTTCACACTCCTCAATATTTATCCCAAATTTCTAAACTCAGCATACTATAGCAGTACAGCCACTTCAATAGTTATTACAGCACAATTCACAATAGACAAATTTTGAAATCAATTCAGATACTCATCAACAGATGAATGGATCAAGAAAAAGTGGTACTTAAAATAATGAAATGATGGCATTTTCCAGGAAATAGATAGAAAAGGGGCGGGAGGGGGATGCTCTAAGTGAAATAAACCAGGCTCAGGAAATCAAGGTTCAAATATTTTCTCTTATATGTGGAAGCTAGAGCAAAATAAAGGAAAGAAGGTGGTCTGGGAAGGAACTGGATATATCATAAAGACATAGGAAAGATCAGTGGAATAAAAGAAGAACAAGATTGAAGGAGGAAGGAAGGAAAAGGGAAAGAAAAATGGAATGACTTTAACAAAATCATGGTACAATTTATATATACAGGTATCAAAGGTAATTTTACCTTTATGTATATATAGAATAAACAAAGTTTAGTAAAATAGAGGAGGGAGACTAGGAGGAAGGGGAAGGAAGAAAAGAGAGAGACAGGGATTAAAATCAAATTTCTTGCATGTATGATATTGTCAAAATGAATCTAAATAATGTGTATATTATAATGCTTTAATAAAAATTCAAAATCATTTTAGGACTGACATTACATTACAAGTGGAAAGTTCCACATTTGGCTTTATATGGCAAGTTGGAGTCAAATCCAGGTGCATTAAAAATATTATTTAAAATTTCATGCAACTGTGTTTATTAGGTATATATGAAACATAGAAAACTTTTGTACTCAGACTTGAGTCCCATTTCCAAGATACTTCATAATACACATGAAAATATTGCAAAATCTGAAATTCAAAATGCTTCTTGTCCCAAGTACTAATAATAGACACTCAACCTGGATTACTATGAAATGCTTTCAATATTAAAATCTCCTCCCCACCTCAAACACTTGAGTGTATTCTTTTAATGTAATTATCTCATTAAAAATATAATAAGAAATGCTTAAAATACAATTTCATACAATTGTATCCTTAGAGAACTATTTGTTTAGAATGGATTGGCACTTGGTCATCATTATTTGGAATCATTGAATGCTATGTTATCTGTTTATTTATATATTTTATAATGTTTTATTAGTGCTTTATCGATATACATAATAGTGGAGTTCATTTTGACATAGTTTATAAATTGATGTGATGTAATTTGCTCTATTTCAATTCTTAGTACTTCCTACTTTCATTCCCTTTGTCCTTCCTCTGCTTCCTTTACTCTATCCATCTCCCTTCTGCTTATTCATATCTTTATTTTTAACTGATATAGTATAATTACACATTACATAAAATCCATTGTGATATATACATACATGCACACAGAATAATTTGATTAATTTTATTCTGTAATTCCTGTTTCCCATTCTTCCTCCCTCAAACTCAATCCCCTATCTCTACTTCACTGTTCTTCCTTTGGTTTTGATGAGAGTGAGATGAAGTATCAGAGAAATTTTGATTTGCCTTTCCCTGATTACTAGGAAGGTTGAGATTTTATTCTTATATTTATTAGCCATTTTTATTTCTTTCTTTGACAAATGTCTGTTTAGTTCATTTGCCCATTTATTGATTTTTTTGGTGGTGTTTTGAGTTATGTATGAATTTTACGTATCAATTCCCTGTCAGAAGAGTAGTTGGCATAGATTTTACCCTATTCTTTAGGCTCCCCCTTTACATTCTTTACTGTTTTCTTTGCTGTGCAGAACTTTTCAATGTTGTGAAGAGCCATCCACTTATTGAATTTCTTGAGTTTTAGGAGATATATTAAGGATTTAAAATACTAATGAAATTGTTCTTGGAACTAAAAGAAAGAGTTCTGGAGTTCATATGGAAGGATAAAAGACCTAGGATAGCCAAAGCCATTCTGAGAAATAAGAACAATACTCAAGGTATCACAGTGTTTGAATTCAGATTATGCTAAAGAGCTATACTATCTAAAACAGCATGGTATTGGCTTTAAAATAAAATATAATGACTAATGGAATAAACAGGAAAACACATAGAAATCTACATAAATACAGTCATCTGATCTATGACAGAGACATCAAAAACATATGTTTGAGGAGATAGCCTTTCAAACAAATGTTCCTTGAAAACAGGATATCCATGTATAGAAGAGTGGAACTAGACACCGTTCACCCAGAAAAAAAAAAATCAATTCAAATTAGATCAAAGATATCGGAATTATACCAGAAACACTGCAAGTGTTAGAAGAAAGCATAGAGTCAACTCCAATATATTATAAATTCAGATAGGAAAACTGATTGAAACTTTAGCTTAAGAATTTAATTGAAGCTTTTGAAACTCAGGTCAGAAAATTCAAAATAATTTAGTAAAATTCACAAAAAATAATTTATAATTCATTAAGAACCTTTTGGAAAGTAAAAATTGTACCCATTAATAAAGGAAGGACTGTAGTCAATTCTCTGTTCTTCATTTCATTGTTGTTGTTGTTTATTTTTTAGATTAAACAGACAGAAAATAAGATCTAAGGACACATATTTTTGTAAAATAAAGAAACAAATTGTAGACCCCATAGTTGGAACAGTATTCTGTACACAAAGGTTTTTAGTGTTGAAATTGCCACCCATAATTTTTACTTTCAAACCTAGAACTCTGTGTTTTACTAGATTTTCATTCTATCAAACATGATATAAAGTTGTAGAATTTCCCATTCTCTCCTAATTTTATTAATAATAATAATAATAAACTGGTATCTTTTAATACCAAAATGTAAGATATCAAGAACCTCTAGGGAGGTTTGAGAAATTTTTATCATCACAGATATATTTTGGCATATTTCAAATACTTTATTATACAAAGATAAAATGGTATATTTAAACACCTAATAAAAAAGACAAACATGAAAATGAAAAATGTTCAGATTCTTTTGTGTGTGTGTGTTTCATTTGGTTTTGGGATATTGTTTCTGTTTTTGGGGTGGCGTGGAGTGGAGAATTACCAAACTACAAGATAAATACTTCAAATAAAAAAAGAACATAGCAGCAATAATTGAAAAATTTTATTAGAAAATTTTTACTTCATAAGATACAAAAACAAAAATGAATATAACAATTAGAAAATCTTTAGACTATATTTATAATTATTTAGTAATCTAGTGAAACCTGAAATACCTAGTTTGTTCTTTCAATTTAAACCTATTAGAGATGACCTGATGTCAACTCAACTTGGTATCTACTAATGCTACTGCTATCATTACAAGCGGTGGCTTACAATTTTAGTGAGAAAAACTGCATCTAGAGTTTATGAATTACAAAGAAAGCATATTTATTGATCTGCAGAACAAACCTGCAGCAAAAATAGTAATGGTTAAGAAAATAGTAGTTTTGAACCCAAGGGATACAGTTCAGATGAATAAATTAATTTTCTTGTCTTTATTCCTAGAATTGCTAAAACAAAATTTGTATAATTTTACCTTTTAATATTTGGAAATTTAGATATAATATAAGTGAAGGCAATGATTATACTCTAGGAAATGCTTATCCTATAAAATATGTCTCCTTCTAAGAATATAAGAAAAATGATTGAGGTACAAACAAGAAGTAGAAATTTGATCTTTAGTCCTACTCAAAAAAAAAAAATATATATATATATATATATATATATAATTTGAGTATATATTATATATAATATATATATTATATATATATTATATATATATATATTACATACTGTCAGAAAACCATGTATATATATATATATATATATATATATTATATTATCTTTCTTAAATATGTATATGCTTATATAAATAAATGTGTATGCTCATATATACTTCTCCTTAAAATAAAATGGTGATGAGCTGAATATTTCAATAACAACTGATTTACTTGATAACATTTATATTCTGTCTTAAAAAGAAGAGTAATGAGTCCAAAAAGTGTACTTCTCTATTGCCATACAAAAACAAGTGACAGGTTAGTATTCTATAATAACATATTCTTTAAAAGCTAAGTCATTTAATGCATTTGTGAAATATTTGAAGGATGTATATTTACTTCTATCTTTAGTTATTTTTTGGAGTGTTATATCAATCAAGCAAATTACTAAATCTGTGAAGATAATGCTGAACTTGTTATAGAGCTGTGCCTTAAATATAAGTATATACATTTTACATGAACTTCTGATATCTTTTTTATTATTATTTATGACCACGTATATTTCATGATGAAACACTGTAGTTATGCTTTTTGGATAAAACAAATTTGACACTGATAGTGGCCTAAGGAGGAAAACAGAATTAAAACAAGACAACAAATTTAATCAACAAGGGAGCATCTTTTCATTTCATAATAATCACAGAAGCAATTTTTGATGTAAATGGCTCATTAATTACATAGTGTAGAAACTTGGCTAATAAAATCTGCCAGAATAAAATATGAAACCAATGCTCTGTTAGAATACAGAAAGGAATACTAGATTTCAAAAGTTTCTAAGTCATACTAAGGTGGGTTTTAAAATGCAGTGTGCCTTATTTTTCTGCTTACTCTCCACCATCTAATGGTTTTCTAGTTTCTCTATTGCTTCTAAACAAACATGCCCAAAGCTTGGTGCTTTAAACTGCTTTGGGATGGTGGAGTTAGGACTTCACAACATATGCTTCTCCATTGAAACATGAGAACACTGCCAGAATATGTCAAAATCAAATTTTTTTGAAATCTGGAAAGTAGCCAAAGGCTAACTGACAGAATGGCTTTTCAAAAACAACAACAAAAAAAATTAGCTGAATCACAATACTCAGTCATTCTGCCATATTCTCATCTCCCTACCCTCAGCTTACTGTAGCCTTGAATCTGGAAGTCACAGTGATGAATTAGGTCTATTCTTAAATTTTACAGAAATGAAATCATATTGCATTTTACTCAGTTCTATTGTAAATATTATTTTTGGTTATTAAGTCAGTTTGTTCACTATAGCTGGAGGTTATTCTTATTATTCTTTATCATGTGAATTTTTAATATAATGGATTTTATGTATGATTTCATTTATTTATTTACCATTTCAACAAGGGGACATTTGAATTTATTTTTTTCAGTTTCCTACTACTAGGAATTGACCTGCAATAAACACTCTTGCATATTCTTTGTGTGTTTATCTGGGTTTGAAACCATTCACACACAGAACATACATGTTCAGCTTTCATATATTATGCTGAATATTTCCACTGATATTTATTCAGAGTCTGCATGGTATAAAATATATGCCAAAATTTAGGTATTTAAAGATATACAACTATGGCCTGTAAGGGTAATAAAATATATAGAAATAGTAATATGATACAATGTGAATTCAAAATATTGAAACATATAAATAACAGCAAATAATATTCATGTCATAATAATCAGTTATTTCTGAAAAATTTGTCATTGTTAATAATACATACTCTTGAAAAGTTTTTTCCAACTATGTTCATTATTATTATTATTATTATTATCATTATTATAAAAACACTGTTTTTTATTTGATGTTTACTATCATTTTCCATGTTTTATCTTTTAAAATGATAAAAGTTATTTAGTGTTATTTACATTTTGTGGAAGAAAGTAGAGTATATGAAATTCTGTGTTTTATTATATTCTCTTTCTTCTCATTTTACTTGTACATTAGACACTTGCACTCTATCTCATATACTTTTTAATTAACAGGGACTATGTATTTTCTGTACTTCATTCTTCCAGTTTCAATAGTTTTATCTGGTCTTTCCTCAGATTCCTCTTTATTTTCTGTTTGGGCTGCTCTGTGATCCATTTTATTAAATTTTGGTTTTGCATTTTCAGCACCTTCATTTTTCCTAAAGTTTTTGCTACTCTGTCAGAATATTATTTGTCAATTCTCCATATTATAAAATGAAAAATTATCTAATTATTATTAGGCTTAAAACACTATTATTGAAGTTATTTCCCAATTCCAGAATCACAACTTCCAATTAATTTTATGATTATTGTTTTTTTCTTTTCTACTTTATCTTAGACACATTATTATAAATATTTTCAAAACATACAAGAAAAGCAACTTAATAGATATGAAAGATTAATAGATATGAAAGATGACTAGAAGTATTTTTCAAATTTCAGCTATGTTATATGTTTAACAGCATTTGGTTTTGCTAATATTTTAAATGCTAGACATTCCTTTTATTATTGTTTATAAATGGCAGTGGAATGCATTACAATTCTTATTACATATATAGAGCATAATTTTTCATATCTCTGGTTGTATACATATTATATTCACACCAATACGTGTCTTCATACCTGTACTTTGGATAATAATGATCATCACATTTCACCATCATTAATTACCCTATGTCCCCTCCCTTCCCCTCCAATCCCTCTGCCCTTTCTTGAGTTCTCTATTCCTCCCATGTTCCCTCTTCCTAGCCCACTATGAATCAGCCTCCTTATATCAAAGAAAACATTTGGCATTTAGTTTTTCTTGCAGGTGTGTAGTGACATCTCCTTATGATTTACTTTTCATTTTCCTAATGGCAAGTGATTTTGAAAAGCTCACATACTTATTGGAAGTTTGGGTCTTCATTACGTATTTCTGCTCAAGTTTTTATTTATTTTTATGGCATTGCATTCTTCTTCCTTTTTGTCTTTTTCCCATGAGTCATGAATATTCTTTCTACAATCTGAAAACCAAGATTGTAAGATATATGATCCAGAAATAACTTCCTCAGCTTGTTGCTTGTTTGTTCACCCACTTAGTGGAGAATTTTGACAACAAACCTTTTTAATTCTATTTAGGCTATTTGTCAATTTTTTTTATTTATATGATTCTTTCTCCCTCCTAAGATGTATTTACCCACTTTGAGACAAAGAATTTGTCCTATGTTTGTCAACAAAGGTTTTACAGACTTAGATTGTATTTTGAGGTAAATAAATATCTCAAATTATTTTTACATGGTGCATGGAAGAGGTTTATTTTTATATTTTTAACAATATTAATATCCTGTAACTTCTGTTTCACTTGTTGAAAGTACTTTACCTTCTAAATTAGCTGATTTGCTATCTTTGCCAAAAATTAAATGACCGTAGTAACAGTTACTTGCTTCTGTAATCTCTTCTCTGTTGCACTGATCAATTTGTCAATTCTTATCATAGAACTACATTGTCTTAATTACTACAGCATTATTGTTAGTCTTGATGTCAAGTATTGTACTCTTTCAACTTTGTTCTTTTATAAGATTACTTTGATTATTTTAGTTTATTTGTATTTGCATTTAAATATTATATTCAGCATGTCACTTATAATTTTTCCAATGTGATTATAAATAGACAAATACAAAATATTGTAGAGGTTTAACATTTTAGTGATATTATTTTCCAATTCATTAACATGCTGTATCTGATCTTAAGTGATTTAGGTCTTTTTTGTACACTTGGGTTTTTTTTTTTTTTTTTGGTACCACGTTTTGCTTTACAGCTTTCCAACAAGGAAGTTATTGAATTCCAGATTGTGCCATAACTGAGTATACTGTCTCATTCTTTAATATGCTAGCCAATCTTTGTCAAGAATCCTGTGATTTCAAATTCCTAAGAAGCCAGTAAACCATTAACAACATGTAAATGTATGTCTCAGCACTGCCCTTCCAGGCAAGGAGGAACTCCTTGACCTCTACCCACCAGAAGAATTTACTGGCCCCTCAGTTCCAACTCTTAGAAGGAGTTTTAAAATATATTTTTTATAAACTAATCTAAGTTAAACTTAAAATTTTCAAAAATATATTTTTAAAGAAATATATAAATATTATATATATGATATATAAATATATGAAAAAATTATATATGTATGTGTGTGTTGTGTGTGTATGTGTGTGTGTATATATATCCCACATCCCCAGCCCTATTTTGTATTTTATTTAGAGACAGGATCTCAATGAGTTGCTTAGTACCTTCTTTTTGCTGAGGCTGGCTTTGAACTTGCACTTGCGATCCTCCTGCATCAGCCTCCTGAGCCTCTGGGATTACAGGCATGCACCCACACACCCAGCTAGAGAAATATATTTTAAGAATATAATTGTTTATGATTTGTCATATTCCTGGTTTACAAACATTGAAAAATAATGTAAAACACTGTCAGATATTGATGCTTGAAGTGAAAATTGATACTTTTCTTTAAAGGGAAAATTGACACTCCTATTATTTTAATATACATGTGAATATAACTACTTATGTAAATGTGATAAGTACATAAAGATATTCATTGCAGGTTTGCTGGTAATCACAAATAATTCAGAAAAAAGTTAAACTATTAGAAAGAAATCATTAAAATTAATTATATACATTAGAGTTGTATATGTATAGCCTGCCCATTTTTGCAAATAAGATGTCATGGGAGAAGAGCCGATTTCACTCATTGACAAGTTGTCTATGACTGTTTTCATTCTCAACATCTTTGAACAGATATTACAGATAACATTTGATCCAGAAGGCCCAAGATAGATATTTTATTGTTGTTCCTTGTGACATATATACTAATCAGATATTGTGTGATTCTTTACATATCATTAATATAGATTTCTATAATAAAATACTATGTAGTATCTAAAGGGAATAAAAGAGCTCTGAAAATCCTGAGGTGGAACAAACTTCATAACATAGATCAAAAAGAGGTGAAAATAGCTTGCATATATAAAAATATGTATGCAGGGCTGGGGATGTGGCTCAAGTGGTAGCGTGCTCACCTGGCATGCACAGGGTGCTGGGTTCGATCCTCAACACCACATAAAAATAAAAAAAATAAAGATGTTGTGTCCACCAAAAACTGAAAAATAAATATCAAAAAATTCTCTCTCTCTCTCTCTTTCTTTAAAAAAATAAAAAATAAAAATATATATATGCACACACACACGTATAACAGACTCACATATTTATATATAAATAAATGTATACATCGCTTTAATTTTATGCAATGCATCTCCAACATATACACATATGCATATATGTGTGTGTATACATATATGTATACAAATTTAAATACAGTATAAAACTGTCAAAAAGTACTTTTTTCTCTACAAAAGTAAACCAGGAAATAATTTAAGTATAACTCTTGGTATCAGAATGTATCTTTTTCCATTTTTTTAAATCTAATTCTAGTAAGGCTAAAGATAGAAATTTTAAATCTGTGCATCAGTTTTAAAAATCATTAATATTATCATAATCCATATTTATGAAGAATTATTTTAATCTGAACATCACAATGCATGCTACTGTTTAAGGAGAATTTTTGCAAAGTATTCCCAAGTTGATTATGAGATTATTATGAAAGCATAGCTTCTGCTTGCAGGGGAGGGGGAGTAATAGTTTCATGTGTACTATGTGGCTACTTTGTCCATTATTTACGTTATGCTTCACAAGCACATCTAAAGGTACATCCCTTACAATTCAAGAATAAATTCTAAGTTGCTTATACAACTCTCCACATTTTACCTAAAAGATGGACCTTCTGTGTATTTGTGAATAAATGAAAGTTGCTGCTTAAAATAAACTAATACTGTTTTTATTCATATGTTTAATTAAGTACCTACAGTTATCTACCCAATTCATTTTCTGAGGCCAGTTTTAAACAAAGAAGGAGAAAAATGATTAAATATGTGAATGCACATGTCACTGTGTATGATATGTCTCCATGTAAGTTCATTCAATATATTTCATATTTTTAGAAACTAGGTTATTAATGCATTAAATTATAAAATTATAAGTACATTTTCTAGTGACAAAAAAGAACCATATACTTACACCCTCATCTGTTCCATTCGTAATCAGAAAAAAAATTACAATATTTACACCACATGGCATTAGTGACTCATGATCTTTGTGTTTTAAATTATTTTTATGCAACCTATACATTCTATAATGATTGTTATAATTTTCTTCCACATTGTAAATAAATTGTAGAATTTTTTAGCCAGGCAGGGTGGCCCATGCATGTAATCCCAGCTGCTCACAAGGCTGAGGCAAGAGAATAATAAGTTCAAAGCCACCCTCAGCAAAAGCAAGGCACTAAGCAACTCAGTGAGATCCTGTCTCTAAATAAAATATAAAATAGGCTGCACCATGTATTTGCAGTCCCACCAGCTGTGGATGAGAGTACCTTTTCCCCCACAGCCTCACCAACACTTATTTTATTTGTACACATAATAGCTGCCATTTTGACTGGAGTGAGATGAAATCTTAGAGTGGTTTTGATTTGCATTTCTCTAGACATTTCTTAGAAAATTGGGAATGGAACTAGCTTTTGACCCAGCTATTCCTCTCCTCAGTCTATACCCAAAAGTCTTAAAAACAGCATGCTACAGGGACACAGCCTCTTCAATGTTTATAGCAGCACAATTCACAGTAGATAAACTGTGGACACAAACCACATGCCCTTTGGTGGATGAATAGATAAAAAAAGTAGCATATATACACAATCAAATTTTACTCAGCAATGAAAGAGAATAAAATCATGGAATTTGCAGGTAAATGGATAGAGATGGAAAAGATAATGCTAAGTGAAGTTAGCCAATCCCCCCCAAAACAAATCCCAAATGTTTTCTTTGATATAAGGAGGCTGAAACATAGTGGGACAGGGAGTGGGAGCATGGGAGGAAAAGACAAACTCTAGATAGGGCAGAGTGCTGCAAGGGAAAGGAGAGGGCATGTGGTTATTAATGATGGTGGAATGTGAGGATGATTATTATTCAAAGTACAGGTATGATAACACGAATTGGTGTGAATATAGTTTTATAGAACCAGATATATGAAATATTGTGCTCTATATGTGTAATAATATTTGTACTGTATCGCACAGTCATATATAAATTAAAAAATAAAAATAAAATATAAAATACGGCTAAAAATGTGGCTCTGTGATAGAGTTCCCCTGATTTCAATTCTCGGTACTCCCCCCCCCCCCAAAAAAAAGAAAAAAGAAAGAAATTTTTGAACTGTATTTAACAATTTTGTTACTATCTTTATATCAAAATCTTAAAGAATAATATGTAGGTTTATCAACAAGTTTTTTTAACATAACAAAAGCTAAAAATGAATAATATATAGAATTTACCATTAATATATAATTTTATATAATTTTGTATAGATAAATAAAATATGGTACAATGATATTGAATATTTTTCTTTGGAAAATCACAATGCTTTAAGTAAGAATAATTTAAGTTATATCTAAAATTTAAAGTAATTATATCTTAAATTTATTTCCATTTCATTTGGGTTATTTCTTTTTAAAAATAAAACATCTACCCAATAAAGTTGTCAGAAGTTTGAATGTCATACATCTTTATTATTATTTAATTGCCTGTCGTCTTCCTTCCTTCCTTCCTTCCTTCCTTCCTTCCTTTCTTTCTTTCTTTCTTTATTTCTTTCTTTCTTTTCAATCCAATACTGAATAAGATGAAATGACATGATCTTATATCATGAATATATTCATTCATTCATCTCTGAATGGGAAAGGAGAGAGGGATTCATTATATAATTATTATTGTACAATATATTCTCCATATGTCCTGTCAATAAAATTATAAGGATAATTTGAATTGATTAAATGTGTAGATTGAAATCACTTTTCACATTGTTTTTAGCTTCTTTTGGAGGTCTCCTACTGATTTCTCAAATACTTTCAATTTGATGTTTTTTTTATATTTATTATCACTCAAATACTAAGAGGTATGCTTAAATAAGAATTACATTTCAGAATTTTTGACAACCTCTGTAGATACTCTCTAAGGATATTTATGGTATATAATATGTATCAGAATATACAAAATAAAATTAGTTTTGAGGAAACTTTTTGAATAACTGAGCAAAAATAAAAGTTCAATAGATGAGATAAAAGTATTTATCTTTTTTTTAACAACAAAACATTTGTGTAATTAATTTACTCAATTGTTTATTTAATTTTATTTACCCAGTACCAATGCTTTGTTTTGAATCACTTCTTTTTCATAATTAATCAGTTCGAACTGCTTTATCATACAGCTAATTTCACAGGAATAATTTTACAAGATTTACAAGATTTAAATTATTAGATATTATACAATAGCAAATAAAAGTAATTTACAGGTGTGATTCACCAATAGTGGTTAATAGAAAAAAAATAAATCTGTAATCCATAATTAATTCACAATTCCTGAATGTTTCTAGAATGATCTTCCATTATTAACTCCACACATTTTTGAACATACATCATAAACTCTCGGGTGACCACAAATAATATTTTAACTTTTACTGTGGTAGTTTTGGAAAATTATTTGTCAAATGTAAAGAGTTACAAAAAATTTGTTTTTGTAATTACAGTTACTATTTCCTGATTGGTATTAGTGTGAATCTGATTGTAATTGATTCTACATGACCAGGTTAAAAATGAGATAAAAAAAAATCACAATGTGTCTCTCTGATAAACCTATATTTTTCTATAATAAAACTGATCACCCCTAATTCTATCGAACAATTCTTTTTATTTAAGAATATTTATACACGTTATGTTAAACTGGCTACTTACTTTTCAAAGAGGCATCCCTTGAAGAAAGTTGTTTAGATCTCTGTATACCATTAATGCAATGTTATGAATGATCAATTTTGTCAGAAAATGTGTGTGTGTGTGGTACTTTGAATTGAATCTATGAACTATAACTCCTGCCCTTTTTAAAAATTTTTACTTTGAAAGAGGTTCTCACTAAGTTGATGAGCCTGGCATCTATATTGCAATCCTCCTGTGTCAACCTCTCCAGTCACTGAGATTATAGGCAGGTGCCCAGCTAAATTTTTTTATTGATATACAATATACACACATATTTGAGCTTCCTTGTGGTATTTTAATTCATATATATATATATATGAATTAAAAAAAAATATATATATATATAGATATATATATAGAGAGAGAGAGGGAGAGAGAGAGAGAGAGAGAGAGAGAGAGAGAGAGAGAGATCTGGTAGTATTCAAGTCATTGTACATAGCATAGTCATTGCTTTATACTTGTATTGTTTTTATACTTTATATATTGTATACTTTATACTTGTATTTATGGTGAGTACATTTAAAATCCTCTTTTTCTGTTTGGAAATACATAAGTCAACGTTGCTCATTATATTTACCCTGTTGTGCCATAGAACACCAGAATATATTTCTCCTATCTAAAGGTAAATTTGTATCCTTTGACCAAAGCCTTCCTATCCCCCTTCCCTGCCCATGTCTCTGCTAAAAATGTTGCTCTAAATTTTAATGACATACACTTTTTAAAATTTCATTTTTTGAATGAGGTCATGTGATGTTTGTTTTTATATGCCTGACTTAGTTCACTTAACCACCATGTGCTGCAAATGATAGGATATTATGCTTTTCTTGCAGTTGAATAGAATTATATTGTCCTTATATACCATATTTATTTTTTCCATGTTTTTTGTTGATAGACATTTATATCCTGGCTTGCCACAACCTGCATAGCCATTAATTCAGGAAACCGAATGGGGCAATGAGGGAATGAAGAAAAGACAAACAGATGCACAAATAGAGAAAAGCTGGGGCTCAGAGGTCCATTACACCTTGGTAGGGAGATAGTGACCAGAATCAGCCCAGCATGCTTATTATATAGCTTTTTAAAATCATTTTCATCTTTCTTTTTATATTGTAATTTGTAATATATGACTGCAGAATGGTTTACAATTCATATTACACATACAGAGCACAATCTTTCATATCTCTGATTGTACACAAAGATAGCCACACCATTCATGTCTTCATACATGTAATTAGGGTAATGGTGTCCATCTCATTCCACCCTCTTTCCTATCCCCATGTCCCCTCCATACCTCTCCCTCCCTTGCACTATCTAGAGTTCATCTAATCCTCCCATGCCACCCATTCCAACCACATTATGAAACAGCATCCTTAAATCATAGAAAACATCTGGCATTTGTGATTTAGGGATTAGATAATTTTACTTAGCATAATATTCTCCAACTCCATCCATTTACCTGCAAATGTCATGATTTTATTCTCTTTTATTGCTGAGTAATATTCCATTGTAAATATACTACATTTGTTTTTTATCCATTCATTTACTGAAGGGCATCTGGGTTGGTTCCACAGTTTAGTTATCTTGAATTGTGCTGAATAAACACTGATGTGGCTGTGTCCCTATAGTATTCTGTTTTTAAGTCCTTTGGGTATAGATCAAGGAGTGGAATAGCTGGATCAAATGGTGACTCCATTCCAAGTTTTCTAAGGAATCTCCATACTGCTTTCCATATTGGCTACAGCAATTTGCAGACCCACCAGCAATGTATAAGTATGCCTTTTTCCCCACATCTTCATCAACACTTATTGCTGTTTATATTAATAATAGCTGTTATTCTGACTGGAGTGAGATGAAATCTTAGAGTAGTTTCAATTTGCATTTCTCTAATTGCTAGTGATGATGAACATTTTTTCACATATATTAGTTGATTAATTGTATATTATCTTCTGAGAATTGTCTTTTCAGTTCCTTGACCCATTAATTGATTGGGCTATTTATTATTTTGGTGTTAAGATTTTTGAGTTCATTATATATCCTACAGATTAGTGCTTTCTCTGACATGCGTGTGGTAAAAATTTTTTCCCAATTTGTAGGCTCCCTTTTCACCTCACTGATTGTTTCTTTTTCTGAGAAGAAGCTTTTGAGTTTGAATCTATCCCATTTATTGATACTTGATATTAATTTTTACACTATAGATGTCTTATTAAAAAATTGGGGGCCTAATTTGACATAGTGGAAATTTAGGCCTACTTTTTCTTCTCATAGAGTCAGTGTCTCTGGTTTAATTCCTAGGTTCTTGATCCACTTTGAGCTGAGTTTTTTGCATGGTGAAATATAAGGGTTTAATTTCATTTTGTTGTATATAGATTTCCAGTTTTCCCATCATCATTTGTTGAAGAAGCTATCTTTTCTCCAATGTATGCTTTTGGTACCTTTGTCAAATATAAGATAAGTGTAATTATGTGGGTTAATCTCTGTGTCCTCTATTCTGTACCATTGGTCTACAAGTGTACTTTGATGCCAGTACCATGCTGTTTGTGTTACTATTGCTCTGTAGTATAGTTTAAGGACTGGTATAGTGATGCCACCTACTTCACTCTTCTTGCTAAGAATTGCTTTAGCTAACAGAGGTCTCTTATTTTTCCAGATGAATTTCATGACTGGTTTTTCTATTTCTATGAGTAATTCCATTGGGATTTTGATTGGAATTGCACATTAAATCTGTATATTTATTTTGATAGTATGGTCATTTTGACAATATTAATTCTGCCTATCCAAGAACAAGGGAGATCTTTCCATATTCTAAGGTCTTCTTTAATTTCTTTCTTTAGTGTTCTGTAGTTTTCATTTTAGAAGTCTTTCACCTCTTTCATTAGGTTGAATCCCAAGTATTGCATTTTTTTGAGGCTATGTAAATGCAATATTTTTCCTCATTTCTCTTTCAGAGCACTTGTCACCGATATACAGAAATGCCTTTGATTTATGGGTGTTGATTTTATATCCTGCTACTTTGCTGTATTCATTTACTAGTTCTAAATACTTTCTGATGAAATTTTGGGGTCTTTAGACATAGAATCATATCAACAGAAAATAGTGCTAATTTGAGTTTCTCTTTATCTATTTGTTTCCCTTTAATTTTTTCATCTGTCTAATTGCTCTGTCCAGTGTTTCAAGAACTATGATAAATAGAAGTGGTAAAAGAGGGCATCCTTGCTTTTTTTTTCAGCTTTTAAAGGGAATGCCTTCAATTTTTCTCTATTTAAAATGATGTTGTCCTTGGGCTAGCATAGATAGCTTTTAGGATGTTGAAATAGGTTCCTGTTATCCCTAGCTTTTTTTAGTCTTTTGAACATAAAGGGGTGCTGTATTTTGTTGAATGTTTTTTTCTGCATCTATTGAGATGATCATATGGTTATTATCTTTAAGTCTCTTGATTTTATGAATTTACAGTTATTGATTTCCTTATGTGTAACCAACTTTGCATCCCTGGGATGATCCCCACTTGAACATGGTGCACTATGTTTTTGATAAGTTTTTTACATGATTTGCCAGAATTTTATTGAGAATTTTTGCAGTTGTTATTAGAAATATTGGCATGAAATTTTCTTTCTTTGATGTGTCTCTGCCTGAATTTGTAATTAGGGTGATATTGGTCTCATAGAATGAGTTTGGAAGTGCTTCCACTTTTTCTATTTCCTGAATTAAGTTGAAGAGTATTAGTATTAGTTCTTCTTTAAAGGTCTTGTAGAACTCACCTGTGCATCCATCTAGTACTGGACTTTTTTTTGATTGGTAGCCTTTATTATATAGGTTTAACATGAAAAGGATTTATTGTGAGAAAGTTTCTCCAAAGCAAACAGAAACAAGTTTGGATACTAACAGCCCAATTGTAAATCTCAGCTTGTTCCCATAATTCTTTATCCCTGGGTAGCTAGTATTTGAAATTTGGGTCAAGAACTGATAATTTTGTGGCTGGCATGGATCCTCCTTTTGAACAGGGCAACGTCATAGCAACTGGGCAATCAGTCAGCACCCTCACTCTAAAAGTTCCCAGAAGATGCATCACATGTGTCACTAGACAGATCAAGGACCATAATTCAGTCTCCCCTCCCAACACTGGCTTTTGTGAATAGTGCTTCAATAAACACAGGTGTTCAGGTTTTTTTTTTTTTTAACATTGTTCAAAACTCAGAATGAGAGTAAAAAATGCAGATTATACACCTGACAAGGAGTTAACATTCAGAATACCCAAGGAACTCAAACATTTAATAGAAAATACAATAATTATGATAACCTAGTTAAAACTTGGGCTAAAACGATTAACATTTCCCAAAATAAAATGCAATTACTAACAAATATTTGAAAAACTGCTCAATATCACTCACTAATCATAAGGAAAATCATATACAGTTACATCCTCAATCCATTTAGAATGCCTATTATCAAAAACAAAACAAAACCCAAAAAAATAACAAAACAAAAACAAAAAACATAACAAAAAAGTAAGTACTGGAGAGGATGTGGAGAAAGGAAAACTTACAAATTGGTGATGTTGTAAATTAGTACAACTATTGTGGAAGATAGTTTGGAGGATCTTCAAAAACTAAACGTATATTATCATTTTATCTAACATCCCCACTACTAGAAAAAGGTTTAATATAAGGAAAAAATCCTCTATATTTTAAGGCATAGGGATTCAATACAATGACTATAAAACCTTTTGAAAAGCTGGATCAGAATTAAGAAGGTAGACACTGAATATTTGCTTTCTATATCTGATTTATGAGCTTTCATCTAACTGTCAGGGGGCCTCCCCTGTTACTACTCCCACTGCAGCCACTGCCAAACTGCCCTACGCCTGCAATCCACAAGACTGCACAGAGGAATGTATTATCTAACTGCTGCAAACACTTTCATTTTGGGGATTTGTGAATCAGCTGCCATGAACAAGGAGAAATTCTCTATTTAATTTCAGTTATCCAAATCTTGTACTAGTATCTCTAATTGGTATGACTTCACTCAGGGACAAGGGATTTTGAAAAAAAAAAAAGATAGTTTTAGCTTTTTAAACTCCCCAGGTAGAAAAGGATGAGAGAGCTAATCTAAGTGTCTTCTTCAGTAGGTAACAGGATTTAACCCAATGTTTTATCTTTTATTACAAATATCCTAGACTGAAAGATAGGTTCACCCAATGTTCCTATGAATCCTAATTTATAAAATCTTCATTTTAAAATAAATTAAAATGCAATAAATAATGAATGTCTTCTTTTAGTGTGTGTTATCTGAGGTTTCTCAAAATGGGCACTAAATTCTTAAAGTACATGAAAATATAGGAAAGATTTAATCTTTCTGCCTCTATTTGAATATTATAATGGACATATACTTAGCAAAATACGAACTAAAATGTTAGTTCTATAGTCATTCTTTCCTATATAATTCTAAATAATAGTGCTTTCAGAGTTTACTAGAGATGCTATACATTTCCTTTTTTAGCTTTATTAGAATTTTGGTTGAAAAATGCATAATGTTTTATCATCTAAGTTTTTATTTTTGAAAGAACACTAGTTATATTTCCAACTTTTTCTTTCATTTAATTAAAATACTAAAACTCTTCATAGTCAACAAGTATAGTATTTGTTGCTTTTAACCTAATGACATTTTGAACTTTGCAAAATAGAATTAAATATGTAAATATATGGTTTCATTTCATAATGTATGTCTGCTTAGCTTCAGTGGAAGAAACTTGTAAAAGTGAATGGTAGCTGTAGCAACTAATATTTGTTTACTCTGAAAAGAGTTGCTTGACTATTGCTCTGTTTTCTTGTCTCTATAAATTTCACACAGGCAACAGATTCAATACAAAACATGTGTACTTTGCCCTTAGATGAAAAGACAAAATGTAATCATTCCAATATATTTAAAGTATTAAAAACTAACCACATTTTATGTACAGTGTCACTCCCACTTTTTTTACTATAATAGACTCACAAATAATTGATTTGGAAAGAAAATATTATTATCAAAAAAACATGCAACAAACAGGTCATGACCTCCTATGTTGTACTAAAATACTTAGCAGCAGTTCTATACAATTGAACTTCTTGAGTATACACTTATTTCTAAAGAATGCACATAATATAAATTCCAATATGAAAGGCATGAAACAGCTGAATTATACTTGTGAAAGTTAATTTATGTTCAGATTCTACTTGGAGTCATACCTTGACAATTGTCCAAATTAGAATGTTATGTTATGTTTCTGACTTGCTAATATTTTAACATCAATATCACCTTTTTGACCACAATCAGTTAGTTATAAATTCAAAGACAGTGTAGACAATGTACCCTCTTCTGTCAATTCATGTGGTTGCAATAGATAAAGTATATCTTTCCTGTATAATTTTATACACTACATCTTAGAATTTACTACACAGAACTATAAAAAAATCTATTCTTTATTATGTTTTAGCCCTGTCTATAAAAATAAGTCATAATATCAAACTGTTCAAATAAACACAAAATGTAAGAGTTAAGAATTAAGTATTGAACATAAATTTGAGTGAAAGCATCTTTTATTTTTAGTCTTTAAAAATGCATGTGATTTGAGCACCACACCAAAAATTTGCACAGAATTAGATAGACCCAGCTCATGATGACTTCAGTTCAGTTGAGGAGAAGGATTCTTGGAACACTCTGGCAGAATGGCATGCTGCTGAATTATGAGCTATATTATACAAAGTTTAATATGTGCACATGCTATTTTTCATTTCTACTTAATAACACTGAGAGGCAGTGTAAAGAAAATAGTATTAGAGATGTTTATAATGGTGAAAAATAAATATCAGACTAGTCCATAAATTCTGAATAGTTTGTGGCACCATTAGTCACCTCAATAATCAATTGACCAGAAAATAGGTATGATATGAACATACCATTTTTGAAACAAATATAAAATACATTACACAAATCAATAATGACTAAAATTAAATTTTGCTCATGACTTTTTACAAATATAGATATATTTGATTTGATTCTTTTATGAAATATGTTACAACATTCTTTTTTTCATTTTTGTGTTTCTTCCTGACTTTTATCATTTTATTAACATCTTTACTCATTAATGATGAAACCAATTTGTTTTGTTTTGTTTTGGGTACTAGGTATTGAACTCAGGGACACTCGACCACTGAGCCACATCCCCAGCCCTTAGTTTGTATTTTATTGAGAGATCGGGTCTCACTGAGTTTTTTAGCACCTCACTTAGTGGAGTCTGGGATTACAAGCATGTGCCACCTCACCCATTGCAACAGCTTTTGTATCTGTTTTGTGAGGTCTTTTATAGGACGCTTTCATGTTCTGAAGGGAAATAATTCTATTCCTGCTTTTTAATTTTTTTAAATTTTATTTTTGGCACCTGTGATTAAATCCAAGAGTGCTTAACCACTGAACCACGTTACCAGCCCTTTTTTATGTCTTGTTTTGAGACAGAGCTTCGATGAGTTACTGAGTGCCTCATTAAGTTGCTGAGGCTAGGTTTGAACTCATGATACTCCTGCCTCAGTCTCTCCTGCCACCATGCCTGTCCCTACATATTGTTTTTACAAAATATTTTATCTCAATATTTTTGTTGTTCATTTTCCATATAAAATTAATTTTCTTGAGTGTTTAGTTTGAAAAATTTTCAAAACACCTTTTGAATTTTGTAGTGTTCTTTTCTTTCTTGTTTTCCCCATAAAACATTCTATAATCAATCAGCTTGTTTTTTTCATATTTTCTGCCTCCATTGCAGGGTATTGCTTCTATACTCCCTCTCATGTTTCTGCCCAACACTTTCCTCTTACTTTCAGTTCCTGTGTTGTAGTAGAGCTCTAGCATCTTGAGTTCAAAAGATCATAGGCACTTCAGTGATTCAGTACCATGTGTCCCTTCTGCACACTTGGCTCTCAGATGCAGCTCCAAGCGAAAAAAGAACATTCATGATTCCCTCCTTTCTAGTCTGTGAGGCACTTTTATTTTCCTCTGCATTTGTGCAGTTCTAGATAACATGCATGTATGATTTCTATCTATTTGTTTCCATCACACTCTTTTGGGAAGTCGCTTTAGATATCTGCTGCTATGTTTTTGATCTGAACTCTCCACCAAGGCATGTGTGTTAAGGACTTTGATTCCATCCCAGTAATATTAGGAGGAGGTAGAAACTTTAAGAAGCATGGCCTACAAGCAGGTCTTCCAGTCACGGGGGCAAGCCACTGAAAAGGATAATAAGATCGCATTCTTTCTCTTGCTTTCACTTCCCTGCTAGGTGGTGAGTGGTTTTGCATCATGGCATGCATTCCCTACCATGATGTAGTTTCCATCATAGATAGACCAAAAGGCATTGCTTCCAGATGACAATGAAGTAAACCTTTCAAACCTGTGAGCCAAAATAAATGTTTTCTCATTATAAGTTAATTATCACAGGTATTATAGCAACAAAAAGCTACTTTGTTTATTATTAACACTGTGTTTGAATTGGGTTTTTATTATAGTTCTGCCTGTTTTTAGGTGAAGAATTTTGGAGAATTTTGGAGAATGTAAAACTGTATTGAAGCAAATTCAACAACTTTCCAAAAACTACATAGTTTACTTTTTTCTAAAACAATTATTACTGTGATTGTTTTTCTGTTTTAACTAAATCATTTCTACTGTCTAATAAGTGTAATGATTTTTTCCATAAAAATATATTGGAAAATATGATCATTTTAATTTATCTTCTTATGTTTGTATATATGTATTAAAATCTTATAGGTTTAATCATTTGTGCTTGGCAATAAAAGACTATATAATTTCCCACTATATTTTTCTTATTTACAAATCTATTGAGTTTAATGAATAGTCTATGACTTACTTTTCAGTAAATAATAAACTAAAATAGATCAAAATATTCACTTTATTATTTTATATTTCATTCATATTTCATATTTACCCTTTCGGAATAATAATGAATGACAATTTTCCTCAATCAAAACTTAGTCAGGAAGTTGACTTATATTTTCTGAAGGAATGAGTCTTGAATTTATAATGCATCATGACAGACTTTTTGTTGATGTTATTGCTTTCTATTTTTTAATTCCTTCTTTTGTCCCATAAAATCAATACATTACATAATATTTTCATCTCCTCCAAACTCTTTAAATTTTTGCATGTATTTATGTTCATTCTTTCTAAATTTTTATGTCTTTATAGGATTTCTAATACATTAATTGTAAGAGAAAAATTCTTGACAATTTTTATTTTTGTTTTATGTTGCTGTGTCTAAATTGATATATACAGAATATAAATAGAACCAAGATTATATGAACCTTTATTTCTATTTCTTTACTTTTTGGTATGCAGTTTTGCTGTGTTGCTCAGGCTGGTCTCTCAACTCCTGGGCTCAGGTAATTCTCCCACCTGAGACTCCAGAGTAGTTAGCATCATAAGCATGTTGTAATCATGTCCTAGTGAATCTCTATTATTAGAAATGTGATATTTAAGTAATATCACATTCAATTAATAAATCATAAAGTGTAATTACTTATGTAAAATTTTGAAAAATTTTGGCAATGTTACAATGTGGCATTAAAATACTTCCTATATATGGAAAGATCTTAGGATGGACAAAAATAACTCAAAATTTTAAAATGCTATATTTCTGGAATGGAAAATGAGTAGATGACTTCATTTTCCCTTTTCAGTTGCTTCTATGAAGTAATGAGTGCATGGAAATTTCAGTATTATTCTTTTGTGAAATTGACACTGCTCATCTTAAATGCAGCTTTAAAAAACTCCATCAGAGTTTGCATAAATTACAGAGTCCTACTGTTTGAAGATATGAAATTAGAACTCAGGAATTCCTTGAATTTAATTTTAAACTCAGTGCTCCCAGATGCACATCTTTCTGAACAGTCCATTAATCAGAAAAGCTAGAAACTATTCATCATACTTCAGTGTAACAATCCTTTCATATGTTCCTATCTTTGTTGGGCTATACATTTTGAAAATTGCTTACTCTTGGGCATTTTCTCCATTTGAAGATAAAATATCATGCCATCAACCTAAAATCTCCTCTATCATGATCTGAAAATGTGCTGTTCATTTTTTAAAACATTCTGGCAAACTGACAAGATCAAATAGTCAGCATTTGAATCATCACTGGCTTGAAAGATTTGATTATTAAAACAGGCTTTCATCATTAGAAAATTCATTCTGATACACATAAAAGAAAAGACAACATTTTTTATAATAGAAGAATAAAAATGATATGGCAAAAGATTGCATGTGATGTTTCTAATTGCTCTGCCCCTTTAGGCTTCAAAGGTAATATGTGAGAGGCAGAAACCATTAGACAATCAGAAAGGCAGAAACTGATATTTTGCTGATTCTGTAACTTCTGTACTAAGGAAGAAATCTTCATTGCATTATATCTTCTGTTTCCAATTGTGTCTGCTATCTTTCTCCTCTTTACAGCTCAGGCTTCAGTAAAAAAGGGAAAAAAAAGGAAACTAATGGCCAAATCACTAGTTTTATAGCTTACAACAAATTTCTTCATAAAAGCAATATTGCTTTCTTTTTTAGGTGATAATCCTGTGTCCCCACTGACTCTACTGAGACAGGACACCAGACAATGCAAATACAAGTCTTGACTATAGAAAATATATGTGGTTGCTACATCTTTGCATCCCTCCTTTCTGACTATCTGTCAGAAGTCTCCAATTCCCCTTCAGACATTTCTGAGTATCTAAGTCTCATTTCATTGCTGTAGCTGCAAGGGAGCCTTGGTAACTAATATCCACTATGTGGGATGAAGTTCGATTTTTGCTTTAAATTTGGGGGATTACAAAAAGAGACAATTCAGACATGATCCAGACAACAGGATATTAGTCTTAAGCCATTTAAAAGTATCTCTTTTTATGTCCATAGTTATTTTTTCAAGCAGTGACATTATGAATATAAACACTTGACTGGAAGAATGATTTTGATTGTTTTGTCTTTGATTTTAATTTTTCATATGATGTATGCATAGCAATAATGTAATTCCTTTTAATCTTTTTATATAATGAGATATATAGTAAATAAAAGTAATGTTATGGCATGCTATAATATTATGCCAAGACTGACTATTGCTACTCTAGATTCAGCCCAGATGTCCCAGTGCTTGAAGATTAAGAACTCTGGGCCCACCTGTCATCTATTCACATTATCTTATTTGGGGAATTTTATTTATTTTATGAGAATCACTTAATTTCTAAGATTTCCTATACTTGTTTATATAATAGGAATAAAATACATAAGCACATTGATTATTTTAAGGAAATATATATGTTAATATCAATATAAGTAGATAGTCAAAATAGTAATTCATTATGAAGACAAAAATAGCACTATAGTAATTCAATATTGCTGCACTGTTATTTTAATATTATGAAGTATAATTTATTTTGATAATATTTTGAAAAAGACAGAAATAAGGCTTTATCTTTAAACTTTTAATAACATTTTATTTCAAAGTAGATACATAAAAAGTTGCAAATATGTTCTGTATGCCCCCCTTATCCTGTTTTCCTGCTACTAATATCTTAAATAAGTATGGTACATTTGCTCATAGTTGATGAAATTATGTTAATGAATTATTTTAAATAAATTTCAGACCTTATTCAAATTTCCTTAGATTTTACCTAATATCCTTTTTCAGTTCCAAAATCTCTTTGAGGATAAGATACATTTAGTGAATCTATCTTTTTAGTGTCTTTTTTATGACAGTGTGTATTATTTTTTCGTATCTATATGAATTACTATAAAATGTGCAGTATTTTGAATAAGTGTATTAATTGTATAAATTATAACTTGATAAATTTTTGTTTTTCCTTTTATTCTTGACAAAATTTAATATGTTTCCTTGCTTTGTTTTATTTCTTCTAATTCTTGTATTCATATACAATTTATCTACCTATTTCCTCTGTTATGGGTAAAAACATATAGTTGTCAACTTCCTGCTACCATAAACAAAGTAAACATCATTGTTTATATGATGGATATTTGTGAGTATTTATCTAAAATATATATGAAGAAGTGGGATTTCTAGTTTTATAAATTTCCTTTTGTTTCCATTGTCTGAGGTCTTCCAGTTTGCTGGCTGGAATTGCTTAATTATAGTACAACACAACCAGGACTATTTATATTTCAGGTAACAACTGGAATTATTTATTTTACAAATGAGTAAAATTTTCTTTTATTAAAATTTATCAAATACTGCCAGGTTTAGGGGCACACACCTTGATTTCCCACAACTCTGGATGTTTAGGCTGAAGGATAGAAAAATTTAAGTCCAGCCTCAGCAATTTAGCAAGGCTAAGCAACTTATTCAGAACTTTTCTCAAAATGAAAATAAACAGGCCTGGAGATGTGCCTCAGTGGTAAAATATCTCTGGGTTCAATCAAGGAAACAAAAAGTTTCAAATTCTTAAAAATTAAAGAACAAATTTTATGATTTTTTTTCCTTCTTTGGGTTAAAAGTAGAGTTAATTACAATGATAAGTTTTCTAACACTGAACAATCTTGGCATCCTGTATAGATGGGATATTCAAATGACACTTTAGATTCCTGTTCCCTTTGAATGTGCTCTTTATTACTTCCCTCTGTTTGAACGTGGGTATGATATGATAGAATTTACTTCTGTGATGCTGTTGTATGACCAAAGGAGAATGATTTTTATGTAATTAAATTCTCCAATTAGTTAACTTTGAGTAAGGGCATTATCCTGGGAGTGTTCAACTGAATCATTTGGGAGATTATTTTTGGCAAACATTGCTAAATCAGTTGAAAATCTTTATAAGAGGGTTTGGGTTTACCTAGAACACATTAGATTCCTCTTATTCCTGTGTGGTTGCCAACTGCTCATAATAATCTCTTACACAAGTCCTGCCCTGTATACTTTGGACTTGTTTAGCCACCCAGTGCCTTCTTTTGTACAAGCTAATTTCTTAATAATAATAAACAATGAATAATTCTTAAAATAAGTAAATAAATATTAGTTGGTTATATATATGATTGCCCAAATGTTCTCAAACTAGTGCAAACTCACTAGTAAGATATTTTTTATATTTACTTTCAAGAATGATAAAAAGTACAAAACTCTGATATAGTACTTTCTTAAATAAATATATCCTCTTTGGATCCTGTTTTACATTTTGCATTCAAAATTTCTACTACATGAACAAATACAAATTTTAAGCAAATAGTTCATTTGTAAGTTTTATTTTTTCTAAATTAGAGAATAGTGAATATTGCATCACTCCCAACTAAATTAATTAAATGTGTTTTTTATTTTAATTAAAAGTAGATAATCCATTTTGAAATGGTATCCACTATTTTCCTAAAGAATATTTTGCAGTATGTAGAATAGATTGCCATGGAATATGATGTATTCCTGGACAATGTGATTGATTTAAATACTTACAAAGGAATTTATTATCCATCAGTAAAATCATGTGAGGATATACTATGAATTTTTTCAATCAATATTCTGTCTTTCTTGCCTATTCTCTATCAACATTACATTCCAATCAATTGCAGTTTTTCAAACAAGGAGCATACAAATACAGATACAAAAGAATTTTGATGGATAATAAGATTTCTAAATTTTTACACAAATGCTGTACAGCATAGAAATTGATTTAACTTGCTGTCCTCTGCTTATATTCTGTACTTATGTTCTTATACTCTATATATGATGAATAACATTATAAACATTTTATAAACATAAAATCCAAAATTTCTTTTTTCACAAATCCTTATACAGAAATATCAGGTTGGATTTTTTCAACCAAATTATTCAATTTATTTTATTTTCATCCCTTTCGATTATTAATATTATATGATAATTTCTAGGTTTAATAGTATAAACTCTGGTGATATGTTTCTGGATTTTATTTATAGCTCCATCACTTACACCTTCAAGACCTTCTGCAAATTGTCTATATAATGAAATATTAGTAACTAACTAAGGCGTGTGATCTTTGAAAAAAAAAAAGGAGGAAAGCAAAACACTCTCTCCCTAAAATGCCCCCCTCCATTCACAATAACCTCACCATGTTAGGGGAACAATGAGAGTATGTCTGGGCCAGAATGCCTAGATAAATAATACTTCAGAGGACAAGGCTTACTCTTATGTATGCCAGGAATTGGGGCAAGTTTGTACTATCTGTAGAAAGCTTTATTTTTTTATGCATTTTAAGTTCCTTGGGATTCTAGTCATAGGGTAGGACAAAGCAAGCTAAGCTAGTGACATCACTGCATCTGTAGCCCAATTTATAAAAGCCATTTTCCTCGGTAGTTGGTGCAGAATTAAGGGCACTGTGAAGGTGATAATCACCTCTCATCTAGTTGGCTGCCACTGATATCATGAAGGATGGAAAAGCTATTTTCTGGAGTAATATTATAAGGAACAGAGGTTTTTACTTGGTGAAGCACTGTGGTGCATGGAGGTGTTCTCTGTCCAGACTGTCACTACTACGCCTTTTACATAGCGTTTTTTAGTAAACCTTCTCTATTGAGTGCCTTCTTTATGTACATTTTTGGTCTCATGGGAATCTATCCAAGTGCCCGAGCACAATTAGGCTGTGGACAGAATGAGAGTTTAAGGAAATAAAATAATGCATACAAGATGTTAGGCATCTCAAGAATAACGTCCTTATGTAATTTTAATAGTTTAGTGATAGAAATATTTTATTTTCTATCTTTACCTTCTTACTTAAAAAATGTGTTCACTCTCTGATTAACACACATGAACTGAAAATAGCATATTTTTATATCATCTCTCAAAAAAATTCTATTCACATGATTCCTAGTCCAACAGTTATTTAAAAGCCCTCATTAAAAAAAATGTGATAACATAAAAAAAGATCCTATTTGTAAGTTACCTTTGCATATTCATAAGATACTAATTTAAAATGTACTTATTTTGTTTAACATTTTTTTTAAATTTTGTATCTTTGGCAAAAGTGTACTAAGAAATGATTTAGAAAATCATAATCAGGGATAAGGAAATATTTCAAAATAAAATCACTAAAATGTATTACATAGTATCATTCTTTCCCAGATATATTTTTCATTACCTACATTTATACTTGTTTATTTCTTTAAAATAATTTGTTCTCTAAGAAAGTATAAAATTATCAGTTCTCTGTGTTCAGAAGCTTATTTAATGTGCTATGCACTCTCCTATAGCCTTTCCCTAGGCTATTTATTATCACACCAGCAGATGAATTTTAGATGTCAGTTAATGATGCAAGATGGGTCACAGTGATGATTTTTATTGGAAAATGGGATAGCCTAAGAAAATGAAAATCTATGCAATTTATATGGAATACTTAAATGTCTTATTAAACTTTGTTCAAATGTTAAAGACTGCAGCAATTTCCAACTTTAATGAATAAATCATTGTGAGATTCCAGCATATACTCTTACATGTGTGCATTCATGCATATTTGCCTGTATTTTCTACTTCCACCAATATTCATGTGTTGAATAGTATAACTCTTTGAGAGATACGTTGATATAAAATAAACATGAATTTGTTTAAAGTAATGAATGAGTAAGTAGAAGCTAGTTACCATTAGCCAACAAAATCTCTGCCATTAACCAATGTACAGAATGCTGGATATCAAGTAATCTCTTGGGAGTCAAAACTCATCAAACATACTGGAAAACAAAAAATCAAATAAATCATACAAAGGTTGGACCATTTTGTTACTATAGTTTTAGCATGTGCAAATATTAAAATATACGAATTAAAGCATAATTTAAACTTAATGGAGAAACATTATTTTGATTGAGAAAAATTCCCAATTTCATCAGTAGAAAATCAACATCATACCAATCATCATATAGATTCAAAACGTATATCACAGAAGGATAACGAGACTGATTCCTAAGAACAGTGTATATGAGAGATGTTCTACATGGAATTGTTATTCACAGTCAATCTGAGTTATAACCATTTTTTCTCATTTTGGTGATGAGATAATAAAGGCTCAGAGATAAGATTAACTGTCAAATAAGGAAAGTCTGGAGCCCTGCAAACATATGACTTCAAGGCCTTGCCTCTTTCAGTATGCTGCAGGCCTTCCAAAGTTTGTTGACTCAAGGTCAAATTTGTCTACATTTTTTTCATTTCTAGACTCATTTTATTGATACATACATCGCATATAATAAAATGTACCCATCGTGAATGTCTTTATCTTCTTTTTAGTTTGAAAAAATGGATATACTCATTTAATTATTAGCATGAAATGATTTCCATATTCTCAGTGATTTAAGGAAACCAGTGCATCAATCTTCTAAATGTGTGAAACAGAAAAGCAGTCACAAAAGATGGGGAAGAGCAAAGACAGAAGCTAAGAGGGACTATAGAGAACAGGTAAGCAACCTGCCCCCCCAAAATATGTTTATCACTAAGCTAAATATACGTTAAAAAAATATTGATGTAGAAAATAATTTCTGATTCAAGAATTGATTGGGGTATCTAATCATTTAAAAATGATTTCTGATATTAATTAATTCTCCTTTAATAAATAATTATCAATTCATGTTTTATGTTTTGCAATTTTGTTGCATAATTATTTTAATATAAAAATAAAATATTTGTTAAATAATTATGATTTAAAAGTTTATTTGACATGACTGATATTCTTTTCATTAGTCTGTAAGTAAATGTCATGGATTTGTGTGTGTCAATGTGTTTGATAATTTATTTCTTTAGTGATTACACAAATAGGAACATTTTTATGCATTCTGAATTTTTTAATAACATTTATGTTTGTTAAAAACCACAATACATGCAACTTCAGAATTTATATTGCATTATACTGTATCATGAAAATTACTTAGAAAATGTTTGCTAAAACATTTAAAATATGGTATACAATAACTTATTAAAAGTGACACAGTTGGGCTGGGGAGGTGGCTTAAGTGGTAGTGTACTGGCCTGGCATGCATGGGGCACTGGGTTCCATCCTCAGCACCACATAAAAATAAAATAAAGATGTTGTGTCCACCAAAAACTAAAAAATTCTTTCTCTTTCTCTCTCTCTCTCTCTCTCTCTCTCTCTCTCTCTCTAAAAAACAAAAAGTGACACAGCAATATCCATATTAACATTTACTGTTGAGCTCTACACAGATTTTAAAATGAAGAACTAAAGAACAGTTCATTATTGATATGTTCCAAAGGTATTGATGACAGTAACTCAGATAAAACAAATATATAGCCCTGAGTAAGTGAACCAAGATTTCTGCATTTTATAAGAATATACAGATGCATTTATATCGATGTTTTCAATGGAGAACGTTTTTCATTTGTTTACACTGACCATCAAATAATAAAGTGGAATTTTTTGTACTTTTTACATATACATTACAGTGGAATGTATTTTGACATATTATAAATATTTGGTGTTTCACTAAACAAAGGAAAATAATACCCTATTCATTCTACTGTCTTTCCTATCTACATCCTCATCTGTTCCCTTCATTCTCTTTTTCCTAATCCAATTAACTTCTTTCTTCTCCATGACATTCACTTATTCTGTTAATATTCACATACTTACTCCACCAGCCTTTTATTTTGGGGGATTGGCTTATTTAACTTATCATGAGTGTCTGTAGTTCCATTCATTTACTGGCAAATAACATATTTCATTCTTCATTATGGCTGAGTAATATTCCATTGTGCAGATATACCATATTTCCTTTATCCATTTATCTGTCAAATGGCACCTAATTTGTTTCTATAATTTAGCTATTCTGAATTCAGATGCTATAAACATTGATGTGGCTATGTCACTGTAGTATGCTGATTTTAAGTTCTTTTTTTATTATAAATAGAGGAGTGGGATAACTGGGTCAAATGGTGGTTTCATTCCAGGTTTCCTGAGGAATCTCCATACTGCTTTCCAAAGAGGTTGGATCAATTTTCATTTCCTCTAGTAATGTATGGGAGTATCTTTTCCCCACAGACTCACCAGTATTTATTGTTCCTTGTATTGTTGATAATTCCCATTCTGACAAGAGTGAGAAGAAATCACAGTGTAATTTTAATTAGCATTTCTTTAATTGCTAGAGATGTTGAACATGTTTTTTATATATGTGTTTCAAATATTTGTACTTCCTTTTCAGTGGAGTACCTGTTCAGTTTCTGTGCCCATTTATTGATTGGGTTATTTGGGGTTTTTTGGTGTTGTTTTTGAAGGTTTTTTTGTTTTGTTTTTTATATCCTAGAGATTAATGCTCTATTTGAGGAACAAAGATTTTTTCTCCCATTCTGTAGACTCTTCTTTCACATTCTTGATTGTTTCATTTCCTGTGAAGAAGGTTTTTAGTTTGATACCAACCCATTTATTGATTCCTGATTTTACTTCTTGCACTTTATGATTCATGTTGAGGAAGTCAGTTCCTGAGACAACATGATGGAGATTTAGGCCTACATATTCTTTTAGTAGACCCAGGTTTCTGGTCTAATGTCTAGGTCCTGATCCACTTTGAGTTTTGTGCAGGGTGAGAGAAAGAGGCTAAATTTTATTCTAGTACATATGGATTTCCATTTTTCCCAGCACTATTTATTGAAGAGTCTATCTTTTCTCTTTTGACTTTTTGTCTATCTTTTCAACTCTTTGATAACATTCAAAATCACCTCTTATTCTTCTAATCTTTTGATATTATATGGCATATTTCACTTGAGGGAAGAAGGGGAACTGAGAGTTTGGATGGTCAGGAGTAAAGCTTAATAATGCAAGCACACATGTATTGAATTATCACATAAAATCCCATTATTTTTACAATTAATAATATTCGTAAATATAGGAAAAACTAAAAAAATCAGTTACTTCAATTTTTTCTTTTGTCCTTTACCAATCAGTTTCCCAACTAGCAGCTCTAGATTCCTATAGTCTGTTTTTTATTATATTAAATAAATTTTGCTTCTTTTAGAAATGCATGTAGAGGGTCATATGGTATGTAAAACTTGTGTCCAATATCTAATCAAAACTTGGTATATTTAAAAAATTAAGAGGATATGGCTCATAACCAGTAAAGCAAAAAGAAAAATAAATAGCAAATTAAAACAGATCCAGAAATAATACACATGACTGAATTATGGAAATAGCAAAAATAATTTTTACTCTATAAAATTTATAGTGCAACTCCTATCTTATATCTCTAAAAGGATTTCACATCACCAAATCTGAAAACTAGTCAATTCTGTATATATGGCTATGGTTAGTTTCTCGGTCTTTTTAAAATATAATTTAAATAAATAAAAAAAGCTATAATTTGATAAATGCAAATAAAGAGCCATATCCAGTTACAATATTTACATATTTATAATTTCCCTGTAAGTTGTTAGCTCCTTTTCAATTTATTTGCTTTGCCCACAAAAATGTCTATCACTAAACTAAAAGCAAATTCATTTACATAGTATTTTGTGTAATAGAGGTGTAATAATAGAGACAAAATTTAAAATTTGTAGATCATTTAACAAATTAACAATTATGTTAATTCTTTCTCTTACACTGGGTTGCATATATGCTATTTATTTGCCATAAAAAAGAATTCCTGATTCAAAGTAATGGTTTGGGTCTCTTAGTTTTAAAACTTGTTTCTGTGCTTAATTCACACTCCTTTAATGAAAAAGACATCAACCTAATGTTTCATGTTCTTAAACTTTGCTGTGGCTGTGTCACTGTAGTATGCTGATTTTATGCTTACCAGTCCTTCTGGTATAAATAGAGGAGTGGCATCACTGGGTCAAATGGTGGTTTCATTCCATGTTTCCTGAGGAATCTCCATACTGCTTTCCAAAGAGGTTGTAACAATTCTCAATTCCAACAGTAATGTATGAGGGTACCTTTTAATTAATTAGAGTTAAAAAAATTAACATGGCCTTTTTTTCAAATTAAACACTGATCCAACTGAAATTATTTTAATTAGTCTCTAAACAAATATCACAAAAATATTTGTTTATTTGCAATATGCTCACACTTTTGCTAGCATATTGAATGGATACATACACAACATATGTGTGCATGAATGCATATTTTTTTCCTTTTTGATAACTTACAAACTCAACTCCTGTGATTCTAATCCTATAGATTCTGTAGGCCAGCTTCACTCATTTCTCATGTTTCCCTCAAGATATTTAAAACAATGAATTTTAAATAAGAACTTATTTTTTATATTGCTGCTTTTATTTAAACGGACAGGCACAGAAGAGCCTCACAAATATATTGTGAATCAATATTTATTTTGTAATGATTTTTCCCATATATTTTACTTGAAGTAGTTTTATATGTAACAGAATCTCCTCTAAATCCTGATGTAAAGGTGTTTTGAAACATTCTCCTTCTTATCATAAAACAAATTTGCAACAATATCCTATCACATGATGATACTGTTTTCCCATCAAGCTCTTTATGGTCCTTTCAGTCCACAAAACTTTAGTGTCCTTTCCCGAGAGAAAGCCTTCAGCAAAGTAGGGACACTTCAGATAACAGAAGAGAAGAATTATAAAACTGTCATAGATGTCAGAATATATTGCAATCAGCAGCAGAGTAACATTGCCTGGAAAACAGCCATTTCATCTAAGGAGTGCTTTATGGTCTGGTAAATTGCATTAAATTTAAACAAAATAGAAATGACATTTCTACACAAAATAGTTTAATCACTCAGTACATGGTTAATTTTTCTGACATACCCTTTTTCTTCGTTTTTTGATTTTAAAAATTTACTTCAAATTCAAGCAAGTTGAATGACTCTATGGAAATAAACATTATTTTACCAAAGGGGGTGTGAACATGACAAGACAAGAAATAAAAGAAAAAAGTCCCTCCTATCTAAAAAAAAATTGAGACAGACACTTATGGAGAGTTTGTGAAAAAATTTACATAATATTAAATATAAATAGTGTGTATGAGTGTGTGTGTGTGTATGTGTGTGTGTAAGCACGCATGTGAGCCAGAAAAAGAAAGACAGAAGATGAAAGCAGGAAATAGTGAAGTTGAAACACTACTAAATAAAGTTGTTAATTGAAACGTGTCTTGCTAATTTAAAAGTCGCATGTTCTGAATGGGGCACATATTAAAGAGACATCTATGATAGTCAATGTTTTTCTTCTTAGAATGATTTTTCCCACTTACATTATTGTACTTTCTTTCTTCTATTTTGTAACCTATTTGAAACCACTGGACTCATTTGGTCATATCATTAAGAAATGCTGGATCCAGTATTTTATTATTTGATTATTGAATGTTTTGCACACTCTGAAGCAAATTAGTATTCTGGCTTTGCTGCTCACTGCTAGACACTGAACGCAGATAGAACACATTATGTGTTAGACCAGTTAAGAGGTTTTAAATTAGATTTGTGACTTGAAAGTTTGAATAAGAAAGGTAATAGAACACAAAATGAAGCAGAGGGAAAATTAGATTAATTATCCACATCATTCAGTGTGAACCGTTGTTGATTTACTGTGTGTTGAATGCTATTTTCTATTAAAATCGCTTAATTTCGCCTACATTAAGTTGCCATCATTGTTTGTGTGTGTGTGTGTGTTTGTGTGTGTGCACATATGTGTGTACATACACACACATATTTACAGATTTGGAATATTTCAAAAATAAATTTAAATGGGTCAATCATATTCTTCTCCTCTCTTTTTTTAATTTCTCTCTCTTTCCTTTCTAATTAGATGTATCTGCACTTGTGATTACACCGAAATATTTATTTTGTATATTTTCCCATTAAAATTTGTTTTAACTCCTTAATTCCAGATACCATACAGTAAAGACATTCCCATTGATTTTTATTCACCAAGTCCCTTAAGATCGCAAGTTATCTTCCATTGACCCACAGAAATGGCAAAGAGTAATGGCAGCCTGGGGATGTGGCTCAAGTGGTAGCGCGCTCGCCTGGCATGCGTGTGGCCCGGGTTCGATCCTCAGCACCACATACAAACAAAGATGTTGCATCCGCCAAAAACTAAAAAAATAAATATTAAAAAAATTTTTTAAAAAAGAAAAAAAAACAGTAATGGCAAATGGCACCTTCAAAATAACAGATTTCATCGCAAGCTTATAGATCAGACTCATTTGATCTATTTAAAAGTTACTTTCTGTTTCCTTTGAATGTCCAGAGAAATTAAGCCAATTCTGCAAATCTGGCTCAGTTGAGATACTTTAGATTTCTGTCATCGTTGCATGCATTTACATATTATATGAGTATTTAAGTGTGTGTGTGTATGTGTGTGTGTGTGTGTATGTGTGTGTGTGTGTGTGTTTTGCTCTTGTTTTATTCTATTCTAATGGCAATGACATTGATATTTAATTGAAGTAATTCCTGCCGGTACATCAAACATGCCTGAATAAACATCAATCTGTTCCTCAGAAATGGCATCAGGTGCTCATTCTATTTGACAAGCTCTATTTTAATTTTAAATATTCATTGCTTTAGCACTCTGAGCCTCGGTAGGGTAAGATTGCCATAATGCCCTCTGGTTGATAAAGAAGAGAGGGAATCCATAAAGAAGGCTTGCCACTTTTGTTTAATGATGAATGAGGCATGACAATTATTATTAAAGTAAGTAAGCAAAATTAACTTATTTGAGATTTTATTTAAAAATTTATGGGTTAATAGTATAAAGTCAAAATTAGTAACACTCTGTTTATACCTCTAGAGAATCATAAAATGAATTTAAAACTATCATTCTCCCAAAATATATCTGAATTTTGATATAAATATTTAGTATAACTGTATTATTTTGCAACTCATTAATAATGAATTTCAACTCATTAATAATAAAATTACAAAGCCCTGTTTATCAGAGAAAATTATATAAATAAATAGCAGATTATTTTAGGTAAAATGTAGTATTTGAAGATAAAGTAATATAAATACTATGTCAAAAATCAAAGTAATAGAAAGCAAGTTTTTCTGAGGATCAAATCTTACTTTAACTTTTTTTTTCAGTTCTCATTATTTACTCATATTCAAGATTTGTAGTTATAGCTGGGCGAGGTGATGCACACCTGAAATCCCAGCCCTTCTGGAGGCTAAGACAGGAGGATTGAGAGTTCAAATGCAGTCTCAACAATGTGGAGGCACTAAGCAACTCAATGAGACCCTGTCTCTAAATAAAATGCAAAATAGGGCTGTGAATGTGATAGAGTGATGCAGTGCCCCTGACATCTGTCCCTGGTATCCACCCCCCCCCCAAATAGATTCGCATTTATTATATCTGTGATCTGCAGTAATAAGATTTAGGAAAGCAAAATGTTACATACTGAGAAAAGAAAGCATTTGTAATCCCTTCTTTCTGAATTATGCTTTTTTAAAATTGTGAACTTTATTTTTTAATTTGCCGCAGTCTGGCTGGGCACAAAATCACCAGCCACTCAAGCAGGAACAAACTTTATTTTTGAATCTGCCGCCAATGCCCCCTATGCTCCCAGGAAGATTGCCAACCAACACACGGGAAGTTTTCCCGGAACCCTTCCTCCAGAATTTCCTCTTCATGTAAAGAAAGATAAGTTATAAGTGGATCAACTTGACTGGCACTAAACATGCTGGCCCAGGACTGCCAGACAGTTTGTCTCTGCACATAGTGCCAAAAATAATAAATAAATAAATAAGTGGTGCATGGCACAAC
Organism: Callospermophilus lateralis; assembly: GCF_048772815.1. Lineage (NCBI taxonomy): Eukaryota > Metazoa > Chordata > Mammalia > Rodentia > Sciuridae > Callospermophilus > Callospermophilus lateralis. The sequence continues at coordinate 88,555,289 of NC_135315.1, read as the reverse complement.
TACATAATACAGAAGAGGGAAATCAAATAGTACACATATACTCAGATACTCTAGATGACCCTAATTTTTACCATCTGATAGCCAAAAAGAACCTATCCTAAATTTAAAAATATATAAATATTTTAGTGAAAATCACATGCTAATAATATTAATTGGGAAAAATCATATACATTTAGCACCATGACAAACAAGCACATGAGAAGCCCCTTCTTTGCTGTGTGTTTCTTTTTCATTTTTTTCCTCTTTCACCTCTCCTTAATTTTCCAGTTTTGATCTAAGTAAAATTTACTTCTGGAAAGCATTGTTGGTTTATGGTGAGAAAATACAAAAATAACATGAATAAATTGAAGTTATGGGAATACATTATGGTTATTTCAGTAGATTTGAAAATATACTAGACAAAATTCATCATCTCTTTGCATGTTAATAAACAAGTAAAATCGGAAATAGGAAGGAAAAATTCTATGCAATATAACACAATTTTAAAGTAATATTTAATATTATATAAAATAGATATAATGCTGGGAAATTCTTAGTACACAGAGTATATTTTGCACCACTACAAATACATAATTTCAAAGTTACCTGTTTGACACAATAATAATTCTATAATAGGCAATCTTTTTTTTTTAAATCCCTATTTCAAATCTCCATTATTCTTCCAGAGACTTCATTATTCTTCTGAGCCAATGACACTGTCTATTACAAGAAAACTAGAAGCTCTGATATGGAATTCTTTCCAGCTCTGTTTTTTTTTCCCCGGGGGGAGGAGTTAGGGAGGTTACCAGGGATTGAACTCAGGGGCACTCCACCACTAAGACCACTAAGACACATTTCCAGCCCTAATTTGTATTTCATTTAAAGACAAAGTCTCACAGACTTGCTTAGCACCTTACTTTTGAACTCGTGATCCTCAGCCCCTGGAATTACAGGAAAGCACCACTGAGCCTGGCTCTGTTTTAATCTGAATGTAATGCACAACCCCATCTCTCCTACCCCCTTAGAAAAACCCTCCTATAACGTTTCTTCAGGCATTTTGTTCCATTGATGATTTTCTTTTCATTCTGTGTACACCAATCACTCTGTTCTTTACTCTTCCCTCTACACAGTCTATAATTCTGGCTTCTATTCAGTTTTTACTATTAGTATTCCTCCTATTTATAGCCAAGCTGCTCAAAAGAAAAGGTGACATGTGATTGCCATACTACTTCACCTTTGCAAGGTACTTAAATCTGATTTCTAGTTTTATAGTTAAGACAGCTTCTACCAGAGCAGTCATGTGGTATTGGCAAAATCAATTAGATATTTTAGTTTATTGCACTTAACAATCTCTTTTTGTTTGCCACCACGATATAGCTTGTTTGATTTTTCTATTTAAATTTCTTCTGTCAGATAAAATATATGAGGTATAAATACTACTGTTTTATTACAGGGAAAAAGAATGAAAGTCTTGTAGTAGAAAGTGTCCTAATTCTCAAGACTCTAACTCTTTCAGGCTTTCATGAGAAATAATGGGAAGAATATTTTTGACCAGCAGACTTCTCTTTCCTGCATCGTATACCAGGTCCCACTGCTTATGAAACTGCATCTATACATATTCCTTATAAAACTCATCTGTTTTTATTGTGTGAATAGCCATCTTTAGGTGCAACACCAGCACTCACTGCCCTCTTCCTAAATCTACATTTGCATATTGAATTGCCTCCACTATATCACTCTGCAGACTCCAAAGAGCACATCAAAATAAATATGTGACATGAACCCATACATCCCTTCCCTCATTTTCTGTCTACCTACACTACTAAAAAAATATTGAACAACTTAACTTTCATCTCTCAAAGAAAAATACCGGAATCCATGCATTCTTTCAATGAAAAGTATGGCAGTATTTTTTTGCTTCTGTCTCCTACTTTCTAAATCTATTCTTTTGATTGTTTAGAAAATCTAGTTGAGTTTTATCCCTTCAATATATTGCTTTTCCTCATTATCCTCACTACCAATGAGTTCCTCCCTCCTCCAAGCACCATATATTATATCAAAAGTCCTAGTAGGACGAGTAATATTAATATTCACTAATAATACTACTTTCAAATACAATTTTCACATATCTGCTGCCATAATCTTCCTCAAAGCAATTTCATCATGAAATACCCCTGATTAAAACTTACCATGACATAAACCTGATTAAAAGTAATGACATCTCCTTTTTGGAGGTCTATCTATCTACTTGTTGGTCTATATTCTGGATTGAATATTTTGTGTGTTTTACAAACCTATTAAAATAATTTTCCCCATAAAATTTCTGAATAGTGTCCTCTGTCTCTGTCCTAATTTAAAAAACAGAAATACACTGTTGTTCTTTTTCTTGCTCTTTATTATCATCATGCCAGTTTGAATGTGATTTTCATATATAAACTAATTGAATAGAGAATATATGTTTACAACTGTAGTTTTCTCCTGAAAACCTCTTCATCTATCATTTGACATTCAATATTAAATATTGCTTCACATTTGATTTGGAATATATTATAAAATATTTTAGGTGCTTATAATTTCATTTCCTCAAATTTATATTTGACTCTTTTCATGTATATGTGGCTCTAATTATTTATGTAACTTGATTGCTATGAACTGAATCAATTTTGTAAAGGTGTATTTTTAACTCAGTACTTTTAAAATTATATCTTCGAAATTTGTTTCTCTCTTGTCTTTGCAATGCATCCTTTTGTGTTCTTTTCCATTTGTTTTATATCTCAGTAATCATTTATCTATTTATTGAAAGTTTCTTATAGAAACATATGCTCTTCTTGTTTTTGATTCTATTAGGCATTTTTCTTAAATTTTATTTTGAAATTTTTAAAATAGTTTTACAAATATGTGACTTCTTGTATATACAAGCAGCATGAGAGAAACTGCCCTTTTACTTTCGTAATATTTTTAAAGTAATATTTTCATATGATTAATCATTCTTAGATACTGAAAACTCTAAATTCTCTGTGTTTTTGAAATTATACCATCACTCTCACATCCTGAATGAGAAGTGATCAAATTGCCATTACCTAGTCCCAGTAAAACTGGGTAGAACGAGTTTAATCAATAATGTGCATTGAAGATAAACTCTCCCTAATAAAATCTGGCACTCAGAATCAATGGACATCATGACAATTTTAATATTTGATTTATGAAATATTATAAATTGGCTCTTTGCTTAATAGATCCAGCCTATATTTGATTAGAGTTTCTGAAATGGACATATACAGAGAAATATGAGTTTTAAAATTGTTAATAACTAATGCTACCCATGATTAAGAATTTTTTATTTCATATCAATATATTTCTTTTCTACTTCAATCATTAATTTACTAGATAAATTCACACAATACTTTTTAAAAATAAATTAATTGTCCTTTATTTATTTAAAATATTTTAGAATTATCCTTTGCCTTCATAGGTGTTTTAGCGGAGCATGAAGAATATTAAGAATGGCAACTGAGCAAATTTTTTCTTCTTTAGTATATTATGACAAAATGAATTTTAAAAATTCTCAATACTATATATGAAGCAGTTTCTAAAGCTTTATAAAATTAATTCTGATAGGATGATTTTAAAAACAAAAGCAAGTATTCATCATTAAACAACAGTCTCCTAATGTTTTTGCAAAATATTCATGTTTTCCTTTTAATTGCTTACATATACATTTTGACACTCTTTGGGCTAAAAAGGAAAATGGCTTTTTAATATAAATAAAAAATCACCTTTCTCAGTTAAATTAGCAACTTTTGCTTACTTCAAACAGCAACATACAATTAAAGATATTTAGTGGGCAGCCAAATTATCTTAAGATTGTTTAATATTTTTAAATTTTGCTTAGTTATGGCCTCAATAATACTGGTATAGTAAAATTGTATGTGAAATATCTCTTCATGAAAGAGAAAAGCAATGGATTTTAAACTCTAAATTTCAGAAGGAAATATTTATAATTTGATATAATATTCTCTTACCTCCTGCCCAACATTCTCTAAGCTAAAGCGATTCCTAGTATTTTGAGGTTAAAATAGTAGTAATAGTAGTGTTTAGATTGTCTTGTTGTTTGTTTATTGTTGTTGTTGTTGGTACCATGGAATCACTGTATTCTATATAAATAATAAAGCCCCATACATGTTCAAATAGTCGCTGTGCATTCAGTTTTGATTTTTCAATACTGTTTTTAGTTGGACCATTATCCAAGCGTGACTAAATATAATTTCTTTTGACACTAAAACTACAGGTAAGGTATTGGTAATATAATTGTAATGCAAATACTTATACTGCATGTATTACTGTATTATAGTCAGTAATAAAAGCATGCTGAACTGTTGTGAAAACTCCTCTTGCCTGCATTGTGTTATGATCTTTGATAACCTTTATTTCTTGATGAAAGTAGTTTACAGTACTGTGTCAGTTATAATGAGCACCAAAAAACAAGCTGCTTTGCCAAGGGCAATATAATTCTAAGCAATAAAATTGGATCTATGATAGTGTATCTTCTATTCTTCATTTCAAATTCATTAACTATTATGGAGATCAATCTCTTTGACACAGTACATTTCTAACCACATTTATGCCAGAATGAGTACTCATTAGCATGTTTGAATTCCATAGCTAAAATGACAGGGTTCCCCCCTTGCTTTGTAATATTGTACATAATTTGAAAAGTAGGCCCTGAGCATTCTGACAACCACATTAGTTACAATATGTTTGTTCTCCGTATACATGCATATGTTTATGTACATTCTATATATTTGGGGTATACATATATTAAATGTGAAAAAAAACATTGTTCATAAAATTTTAAAAAGTAAAGGCAATGATGTTAATAAACAATCTTTAATTAGAAATATTTAGCATCATTAATGTATTCTTACTTTTCCTATGAATATGAATTTATGAAATATAAATTTTGCAATATAAATTGGAAAATTTTATATTGTGTATAGATAGAATTATGAAGATTGAATTATGAGGTTTTTTTTTGCCTAAAAGTTTTCATTGACAGCTTTGTAATGGGCATCTATTAAAATTTATAACTTCCCTTCTGAGTGCCATCACTTGATATGCTCTTTATAGCTGAAACATCATGTCCTTGACACAACACATTTCAATATATTTAATAATAAAAAGCAAATAAAGAATAAAAGATCACCAAGAACAAGTTGATATCAATCAAAACACATTTGTAGGCAATCTAAACTACTCAAATTTCCCTTTCCCTTCTACTAACAAGTGTATAAGAGATTTTTAAATTGTCTACCTTGTATAAATAGATAAATAAACAAAATGTAAACCAGAATCTTCCCAGTCCTTCATTTTACTTGGGTGTGACTAACAGGCAACTCTTAGAAGGAAACTTCCTTATGAAGAAAGGGAACTGTAATTTTTCAGACAGGTATGTAGTCAGGTATGGCTTGGGGGCCTGTGGACAGTGAAACAAAAGAAAGAAAACTTCTGCTGAATGTGGTGGCTCTGGAGGCTGTGATCCCAGTGGCTGTGTAATCCCAGTGGCTCTGGAGGCTGAGGAAGGAGGATCAGGAGTTCAAAGCCTCAGCCAAGTGAAGTGCTAAGCAACTCAGTGAGACCCTGTCTCTAAATAAAATACAAGTCAGGGCTGGGGATGTGGCTCAATGGTTGAGCACCACTGAGTTCAATCCCTGGTACCCTCACCAAAAAAGGCTACTTCAGAAGAAACTTGTTTCATAAATCAAGAAGTTTGCCTGGTATCTAACAATGTAAATTCATAATAGAAAAAGATATAATAGCTTCATTTAAAAGATTAGTTCCAACAACTGTGTGGAGGGGTATACATGCTGGTAAACAGATTATTTAGGTGAGTGCTGCATGACCTCAAAGACTTTTAAGTGAATTAGAAGTCTGGAAAGGACATCCATTCTCAAATATTTACAAAGAGGGAAATGGTCAAAAAATCTCTATTTGAGATCTCTTTTAATTGTAAAAGTAACAGGAACTTCAGAACTAAATTTAGTCCTAGACTGATGCCATATTATTCACATCATTATATCAACTTACAAACTGTCAGTTTTAATTTTCTAATATTTTGAGTAGGTTGGGAAAATCTGACTGATATCCTTTCAAGTGTTATTTTTTAAACTAAGTGGATGTTCAATTAATATAATTTTTTTTTCACGGATACTGCAACTCCAATTGTACTCAATTGATTCAGTGCAATAGGGAAACAAATGTCTGCATGATCTGGAAACAAGGGACACTGTGGAATTCTTTGAAAGGAAACCATAGTAGTTGGAGAAGAAAGGATAGATCCATTAATTACACATAGGTTCAAGTATTGATTATTGTAACCTTAAGACTCAAATAACAAAACAGAATGCATGGTTAGGAATTTCAGTGAAAGAGTAAAGAATGAACACTGCCTGGGTAAAAACACTGGTATACCATGGGGTGGTTCTACACTCAGAATACTCTTTTAGATTAACCATTTAGAATTTTGCAATACCAAATCACCAAATGGAAGAAATGTGGTGCATTACATTATTGTATCAAGAGAAACAACTTTTAAATAATATCTCTTCTCTGAACTTCTCAGTGATTTAATATTTTTTTTCTATTTGCTCTTTTAGCCTCATTTTGTACCCCCATTTCTCAATTGCCGTATTAACTTTGCAACACTCTTGAGTATGGTGAAGACAAGGACTGTGCCTAATTTCTCTTTGTCATTTTTAGATAAATACTGATTTGTATACTATCTTGTTTATAGAAGACATGGGACCACCAAGAATTGACCAGATGAATGAAGATGAATACGTACTTTTTAATTCTAAATAAGCATTTATTTATTAAACAAATAGTAATCAGAAATCTATTTTTCCCTGGCTTCAAACATATTTCTTTATTTTTGGAAGTGTTAATTTCAATGTTCTCAATTTTTAACACTTATCAAGGAAAATTTAAATTCACATTGGGTCACAAATGATAGCATGCAATAACAAGCATCTTCAGAGAGTTATTTTACCTTCTCATTGTTTTACTTTTATCTCAGAAGATAATAATTTTAATTATATGAATGGATGAAAAGAGAATCCTCATTGGTATAACTTCTACTTCACACAAAGCATGGTTTGATATACTGAAGTGAATGGTTGAGATGTATTTGTGGGGGACATGGGATGATGCGTTTTTGTGAATTTGCAAAAGGGTACACATATTTTACTCTGTATATTAGTCACCTTTGCCTTTGTGTAATCAAAATACCACAAAGTATCATGTGAAAACAATTTAGAACAGGGAAATTTATTTTGGCTCAAGGTTTCAGACCTTCAGTTCATGGTTAATTGACTCCATTGCTTTGCATACAAGATGAGGCAAAACATTATGGCAGAAGAGTGTAGTGGAGGAAGGATACCCAGTTTAAGAAGACAGGAAGCAGAAGATCTCCACTCACCTTGGAAAAAATATATGCCCCAAAGTAATACCCTAAGTGACCTCATTCCTCTAGGCACACCCTACTTGCCTAAAGTTACCACCCAGTTAATCCATTCAATGGATCAACCCACCAATTAGTTTACAAATCTCATAATCCAGTCATCTCACCTATGAACATTCTTGCATGGTCTCACACATGAACTTTTGGGGAACACCTCAGATCCAAACCATAACACTGTGATATTACTTTCTTGGAAACTTAACAGTTTTTCATTCCAACAGTTAATATGGCTTCAGAAAATTTTTAATTCAAGCAGTCGACCATAGCTTTTTGGTTTTATATTAATTTCCCCTTAATTTGATCATTGCATAGAACAGATTTTTAAAAACAATTAGTTATTTATAAGAGAGAAGGATTGATTATACACGAAATACTTTATATCTCAAACTAAAAACACTGGTATGAGAATTCTGGATAATTAAGAACTCAATTGAAAATAAAACAGGCACATATCAAAAAATTATAATTTTACACAAAGTTTAATTGTGAACTGGAGAGACTGTGTTCCATATTAATAACAAACAAAACTAAAGCTTAATTCCGGAAGTGCAGAGCAGAGAATGTAACAAAATCATGTCAAGAACAGAAAACTGAGAAATTCTACAGATAGCATTCAATACAGTTAAAAGTTTACACTGAATAAAGACAGTCAGATTAATCTTTGAGGATTATTTCTGGTAAAAGAGTTTGCTTTTCTTAGACACCAGACTCAAGAAAATAGAGAATAATTTGCTGTCTGAGAATATAGATACCAAGGAATCAAATTTGAAGTATGATCAACTACTCAAAGTGACACTCTGCCTCTCCTCCTGCCACTAAATTTTGGTAATTATTTAGAAAAACTTGATCCTGAATCCTATGCACAATTCACACATAGAATAAAATGCCAGTAAGCCACACACTTTTTTTAAACTTCTTTTTGTTTGTTTTTGCAGTGCTGGGGATGGAACCCCTGGACATTGCATATGCTAGGCAAGCACTCCACCAAAGACTCAAGTCCTCAGTCCTTCTCTCTCTCTCTCTCTCTCTCTCTCTCTCTCTCTCTCTCTCTCTCTCTCTCCTCCTCCTCCTCCCACCCCCCATTTTTTTATTTTATGACAATACCTCACTACTTTGCTCAGGCTGACCTCAAACTTGACAATCCTCTTGCCACAGCCTCCTGAATAGCTGGGATCACAGGCATGCACTATGACAATCCACCTTTTTTTCTTTTAACTTTTAATTGGAAAAAGGCTAGTAGTACACAGACTGCTGCCCCTGTCATTATTATATCTACTCTAAATGATGGCTGGCCTGCTTTTCATTAAGGGTATGAGGGCTATAATTTGTCAAGATTAAATATTCCACCATTACAAACATTAGAAACAAAAGAAAAAGTATTTAGTTCTAATTCAAAGCCATAATACCTTTACTTGACCTATCATTCTACTTATTTACACAAAGCAAAGCATGGTGCTCTTTAATAAGTTCCAAGCATATGACTAAAAGATGATCAAGCACACAGAAGAACAGCCTAAAAAGGACAAAGACTGTGATCTCAGAAACAAAAGTGAAAACATAATGCCTTGTAAATAGTAGCATTAATATGAGGCACATAAGAGGTATTGCAAGTGCTTCTGCTTTGATAAAATAGAAACTATCACTAAAATAAATACAATGTCTATTACCAAACCATACAATAGCATACATTGAGCACTATCTTTGAAGACAGAAATTATTTCGCAAAATAAGTGTAATTACTTAGCAATAGATAATATTCTGTAGGTACAAAAGGACTTTGTGTAATCTGATTTTATTTCATCCTCCCTCTGATTCTCTGAAACAGATGTCATTATTGACAATATTATTTCAAAATAATGAAACTGAGAATCACAAGTATTACTGAATTTGCCCTGAGAGAATGTCTCTCAAAAGAGATCCAGTGCTTTACCACTGAAACCTTGTGCCTATTAACAATATGCCCATATGGGACTGGAATTGGAATGGGCAGAAAAATCATTACAGTTGGGATATAATGGAGCTCAGGGAAATTAAGCAATTTCCCCATATTTATTGTGAGACCTTAGATTAGACTTAACTCACTGGAATTCTTACTGCTATAGCAGTATTAGGGAAAATAAAATAAAAATAGTATGTTGCTTTACAACTCAGTATTAAACTTAGAATTCATTTATGTGTGAATAAGTAAGCCAGTGAGTTTAATAAAAGGATATAAGAAGTATTCCCATTTCACCCTCTTTTTAAAGTTGACCTCTAAAAAGACAAAATGTTCCAAATAAAATGTGCATTTTGTAGTAGTTAGAAAGTACTTGGTTAGATAGGCTAATGTGTGACATTTATTATATTAAATAATTAAGATAAAGCTAGACAAAGAGCATTAGTTGGATATAAAATTTAATTGCAAAATTAAATTACTCATGCATGTCAAAAGTTTCCAAAATAAATAATGAAATTCTGTTGTTAAGAAATCTTACAACTGACTAATAGGCTCATGAGAGAGAAATCCAGACAAACAGGAAATCAAATAAGAATTTATTTACAATATTTTATGGTGAGAAGTCTTATTAGCAGGAATCTCTATAATGTACAAGGTCAATGGCATGTTCATTAGATTAATTGTATCAATTAATACATTCTTTCAAATTGAAATACAGGGAAATAGAAGTAGAAAGTCACAGAAAGTTGGAAGTTTATACAATGTTGTTTAATGACAGATGTTCTCCTCACTTCCGGCCCCCAAACTTTCAGCATAATAGTCATCTTCCTTTTGTCTTTCTTCATTTTATGGGAAATGTTACATCTCGTAATATCTGTTGAGGGAGTAACATTTGCATCCAAGTTCTGATGTATTATGGCCACTGTAGTATGGAAAGACCTTTATTAATAAAACATTTCTGTTTCTCTCTTACTTACTCTTCCCTTCGGATGGAGGTTGGAGGCTAGAGGGCAAACTGTCTGAATGATGACTTTGGAAGGAGAAATTGGGCATGTGCAGCCTAGTAACTTGCTATTTCTCAATCCCTTAAAAGTTTGCTGATCACTAAAAAAATAAACACTAATCTAATCCTTAAGCCAACAGTATGAAGTTCGTTCTTAGGCAGATAAGTCCACATTCTCCATGCTAAGAAAGGTGACTTTTTGTTTCTACAAGTTTTAATTAGTTGTCCATCTCAATTGGATGGTCACTTGTATGGGAAAAATATTATGGTATTTATTTATCTTTTCAAACACCTAAGGTTGGGTGGTAGATTGACCTGTGTGTCTCAGGAAATAGATGAGAAAATAAAAATGGGTGCAAGAAAATATGAATGGAATGATTGAGTTTTTGTGTGGTTTATATCCTGGATTTGAGTATATTATTAAGGAGTTATGTGTCTCATTTACTGCTTCTGTCTGGGTGAATAGCTATAAGCCTTAAATCAAATATGATATGGACCTTATCAGTTTCTGATAGCTTTTGCTACATCTACACTGGAAAATAACTGAATTCATGGAAAGCAGGGATCTTTATGTGGGTCCTAGTGCAAAAACCAAAGAGTTCAGGTTAAAGCCTCAGGTAATGCTGTTGCCATATGACCCTCTGTGAAGTAAATGGTAAAGGGGTCAAGTAAGATACCTCAGCAGATACTTCCCTGCTCAACCCCAACAAGCAAACACTAAACAGTCACATGGGACTATGGGGCACTTAACTACTCTATTGGAGATTTAAGATGTAACACACTGCAGGTTAAACTTGTAAAACTAGCCATAAACCTTAACTCACGAATGAGGGCAGTGGATTATACTGGCAGACAGTTGTTTAAAAGACCATTGTACAGGATAGAAACTGAGATCATGGGAAATTATTGTAAAAAATGTCTTGCAAGGTAGAGTAATCTTTCTTCTGTTTCAATCAGCTTTTTTGCCACCATGACCAAAAGACCTGACAAGAAAAATTTTGGAGAAGGAAAGTTTAGTTGGAGGCTCATGGTTCAGTGGTCTCAGTCCATAGATTGCTGGCTCCATTCCTTATGGTTCTAGGGGAAGCTGAGCAAAGAAGGGTAGAAGATTGTACCAGAGGAAAGTGGCTGACAGCAAGATGATCAGGAAGCAGAAATAGAGAGTTCCTCACCATGGCAAAATCTAAAATCTAAAGGTATGTGCCCAGTGTCCCACCTCCTCTAGCTGTACACTACCCACCTTCAATTACCACTCACTTAATATTTATTATGGGACTCATTCACTGATTGGGTTAAGGCTCTCATAACTCAATAAATTCACTTCTAAACCTTCTTGTACTGCATCATACATGAGCTTTTGGAGGACACCTCAAATCTAATCATAGCATCTTCCTTTAAATTTCTTAGTACATGCATTATATAGATATTACAGAATGATCACATCTTGGCTCTTCATTGATTTAACAAAGGAAAAGGCATTCTTAGAAACTAGAGACCTCAGGTACAATTCATGACATAGTAGTGAATTTAATCAGTTGGACTTTTAGACCCAGATAATGTATTTTACTATAATCCAAAATTTGATCATTTTTTTTCCTAGTCATAGGGATGTAAATCATGGGTGTTTTGCCACTGTGCTCCATCCCCAGTCTTTTCCTTCTTATTATTATATTTAACTCTGAGGCAGGGTCTTGCTAAGTTGCCTCTGTCTCAACTTCCTGAATCACTGGGTTTACAGGCTTGAGCCATCATTCCTGGTCATACAATTTGACCTTTCTTGAGCTATGCATTTTCTGTCCAAGTGGTTCCATATCCACTTTCAAGCTTGCACAGAATACTTCCTGGTTCTTCTTTTTGGGGAGTAAATAACATATGGGCTTATTTTGGGTCCAGTGAATATTAGCAAAGAGTCTGAAAACAACCCTCATTTAGCATAAGACTAAACATGTCTACACATTAAAGTATTTCAAAATCACATAAGTAGATAAAGTTTACACCCAATTCCTTGCTGGAGTGCCAGAAGCCAAAGGCAAATATAGGTTTAGGATATATCATAGAAGAAAAAAAATCTTTATTGTTTAATAAGGATGTCAAAATTGTTTCTCAAATGACATATTTAAAGAGAAGACAGTCAGCATAGGTAGATTTGTCCTCAGAAAGACTAAATGAAAAATGCCAATATTAGCATCCTTCTGAGAGATCTCCCCTGTGCAAACTCAAGGAGGTGTCAGTTTACAGATTGTGAACTCTGAATAACTGCTACTCATTCAGGGTCTCCTGACAAGTCTAAAACCAAGACTATTTCCCCCATTTTGATCCTATATATGCCTATATATTTTGATCCTTTATATGCCACTAAATCACTTTCATTTCTAGGCAACATCAAATACTAGGCTTTAAGAACATGGTGTCCTTTAGACTCTCTGCACCAGATGTTGGAAACTGGAGTATTCTAAATGCTGTTCCTACCCAGTACAGTGTTATGATGATTCTGCATTTACTATTAACTAATTTTTACTCTTATAAAATGTGAGTCAAATAAGAAAATTCAAGCTTAATGAATGAAATTTCTTATGCCCTGAACAAACTCTGTCTATCCCAACCTAGGCTATGCAGATGGCAACTGCTCAGGGAAGGCCAATGCCCTCTGGGCATAAGCCCCCTTCAGCCAATACTGAGCAGGTAAAAAGTTGGGAGAAATGGTTTTGAAATTTGGTGGAACACTGGCTTCATTTTTTAAGTCTAACCAAATATTTATTTTTTAAACTTTACTTCTAGGGTGAGAGTAATGGTAGGTACTGTGGACCTTTAAGACTTTGTGCCTGTGGGATGTCCTTAAGTCAATTGTTGATATGCCCTCAAGGGAGATTATGGAATCTTCGCCTCTTGGTCTCTTTCTGCTTTCTCTCTCATGATGTAAACACTCACTCTGATGAGTGGTCCAGCCATTATCACTGCTATCTATATCTGAGGCCAAACCAAAGGGGCCAACTGATTTGTAATTGAACCTCAAAATTGTTAGGTAAACAAAACTTCTCTTTTATTAGTTAACTGTCTCAAATATTTTGTTATAGTAATGACATGAATCTGGTGTGTACTTCCCCATGAGAATTTAATAATGGGATAAAAATTATCTTAGACTCTGCCATTTCATCTTATTTCTAAACTTACAATGAATTTATTCAACAACAAAGCCAAGCATAATTTAGGATGGAGGATAGAATGGGAAATTAATTTCGACCTTGCATACAAAGTGACCTGGGAATGAATTAATGAACTGCTCCGAGGTTTCTGGTATCAAAATATCTACTATTGCCAAGCAGCCCTAGGAATATCCAAAGGAATAGAGATTGATCATGGGAACTGGCTTTGCAAATTTTTGCCCTATTGTGATAGAATTCGGACCCCTACAAGAGAAAAGTGATAGTTCTGGTGTCCATAATCTCAATACTTAAACCAAACCTATTCAAAAATTTGTTTTGACAAATGACAGAAAATGCATATTCTAGTATTATTTTTAATAGTATCAAAGATGAAACATATTTTTATCTATTTCTCAATTTATTGGAAATAGCCTCTGGTTAACAATGGAGAATCAGAAAAAAAATACTCAAGGTTCAACAATGCCATCTTCATTTTCTAATTGACTTTACCCAAAGGGAAAGAAAAAACATTCTCATACCTTCATGAAAGAAGGTAGTTAGACAATTTAAACTGCTTTTAGAAGTTGATTTTTTTTTCAACTCCACAGATATTGGGAGACAGGGGCCTTATCATTCTTTATACATTTCACAGGGATGGTTTCCATGTTTCACAAAAAAAGGAACAGAGCTGTAAAACTGCCAGAAGTCTGCTAAGATTTACCCATGGATTTCCCTTAAGGAAAGGGAAGTCAGGGCTTAGAGAGTAACTGGTCTAAAGCTCAGTCAAACTGAGGATAGTGTTAAGGCTCTCTTGGTGAATATTAAAAGAAATTTTCTCTAGATTTTTCAATCACCAATTATTTTTGCCAAAATTATTTTTAATTTGTGAAATCTGACCTTTTTAATATTTTTGTCTATTGATTTCAATGTCATTTGATTATTAAACCTTCATTTTAGATGATATTGATTACTAATGGTAAAATAGCAATTTGTTTTCCAGGGTCTCCTCTTATTTCATCATTTCTTTCCTATGTATTAGAATTTTATCATGAAAAGGAGATCCTACTTATTTCTTTATCTATCTATCCATGTATCATTGATTTGGACTTATAGATTTTATATTATTCAATTATTTACTATTTAAATCTACCTATATTCTTTGTGACATCAGTGTTTGTTGGTAAAAAAAATATTTCTTAAAACTGGCTTCTATCACATTTTTCTTGCTGTCATTATGTTTTAAAATCTCATTTTTCATAAAAAGATACCTCAGTCTCATCATGCAATGTTCATACCTCAACCACCACTGGCAAAATACCATTTATCTAGGGAACGATATTTAGAAGTAATGATATATGCACTAGGTATGCTTATTGCTGCTGGATTATCAGTGTTTACAGTGTTTTCATCAGACACAGCTCGCGTAGGTTGATGCTTGCCTCTGCTGACTTTTCTCATTCTGTATTTGTATCTCCTTTTTCCATAGGGAAAATTTTGATGCCCCCAAACCAGTATATTTATTCATTTCTTCATTCCCATGATATGCATAAAGTCAGTAATCATTTCAGAATTTCCATACCTGTACCACTACAACAAATAACCCTACCAAAAACAAACAAATTTTATTTTTGTTTTTCTTTAGATTGAATGTATATAAAGCACTATGTCAAAAGTAACTGAAATTATTCTGTCTTCCAGTATGACTATGTACTTCATTTAAACTGAAATTAGGTTGATTTGTTTCTGTTTGCATTAAGATTTTGTTAGGTCTTCATCTATGTTGGTTCATTTTATGACAGTAGAACAGCAAAATATTTCTTAAAGATAAAAAGTCTTTTAAAAAGCAATACTCAGGAAAATGCTATTTTCCATTTATTCCACTCTACTCTCCTATATACACATAGTAAATCTGTTTTATTGATTTCCAGATGCTACTCTTTGCATGTTTGAGAAACTATGTGCAGTTACACACATGTGTGCACACATATTTATTTATTTCCACCTTTTTTACACACACACACACAAATCACACCCTACAAACTCCTTTACATTTAGGAGTCTTTTCATTTAACAATATGCACTAGAAAACATTATAAAGCACTCCATACATAACTTTTCATCATTTATTATGCCTTTCTAATATTCAATTACAAATATTTAACATAGCTTAACGACTAACTCCCTATGTTTGGTAATTCTGGAAATTTTCATTTGTTACTGAACTAAAAAATACAAGCAATGACTATCAATTAATATACTTATATAATATTTTGCCAATGTCATGCTAGTCTATTTTAATGAATAATGAAAAAAACAGCTCAAAGTTATTAATTTTCTTTACGTTATGAAATAAGGTTATTAGAGCTAAACTATCATCTGTTTTCATGATGTTTTCTAAATAGTTCATTCAGAAGTACTTCCTGTAAAATTCTCTAAAATTGAACTTGATAACACCTTTGACAATGAGTAGACTCATGTGTAAATGTCTGTGTGTGTGTGGACTAGCATGAAGAAATGTGAAGTTTGAGTACATGTTTAACAATTTACTTCTAAAATTTTGACAATCATCTTAGATTTCTGAAGTATTTTATTCATGTATTCAATTAGCCATTCAATAGCTTATAATATGTTTCCTCCCTTTGTCCTGAATTCATATATCTTTACAAATTGATGTGAATAGTGAGTGCGCTTTTGCTTGCTTTATTGTCTATTTTATTACTTTAAAGAAAAAAGTGCTAAATTAAAATTAAAAAGTTATTTTAAACTATTTTAATAAGAATGAGACAGTGATAAATGTATTGATAATACTGTAAAGAGTCTTTTATTTTTAAATTTTCAGGTATTTAATGAAACAAGTTGATCTTGCTTATTCTTTTACCTTGATTACAAAGTCAAGCAGTCCAAGATGAGAATTATTATAGTAAATACGTACAACTGAGTTTATGACATAATTTGTATCCAATATCATTATTAATATTTAACGTCTACCATTGTTAATGAAAAATTGAAGAAAGAAAATTACAGGCTTTTCATATTTACATTTATGAATTTCCTAAGTACATAGGAAGTTATGTTAGTATAGTTCTTCCTAGAAGTAGTTGCTTAAATTAGGAAAGTTAGAATTAAATAATTATTTTCTTAACAGATTACTAAAAAAATGTTCACAAAGAAAATTAGACAATAAAATTCCTTGTCTTTAAACAGTAATGACCATTAGTTCTGTTCTTTCATATTGCACTGTATGCCATTCATGAGTAATTTCACTTATATTCTTTGTTTATGAGCTGGATTTTGGTTATTTTTTCCAGAGGACATTGCTATAGTTCAAATTTGCATTTACATTTACCTAAAATTAATTCCTTACTTGGTTCCAATATTTATGCTTTCACCTCTCTAGTCTTCCATTTTAGTCAAATCTTTCCTTATCATATTTTCAAATACTACTTCAACTTCTGATCTGGACATATGTAGAAAAAAGTGTCAATGAGCCCAGAGGGAAAAAAAAGGAAAGAAGTAGATAGAAGCCTAGAAATACTCAGTATGCATTTCAGTTATTGCTCTGAGGATTGCAGGTCTCTGAGACAGAGGGATGTGCAAACACTTCTGTATCCCATAGACTTTCCAGAAGGTCTAGACATTTGGATTGAGAATCTGTTCTAGGATTGAGAAATCATTCTATGTCTGTAAGCAAAATTAAAACAGGTCAGTTCTCATAAAGCGTCAAATCATGACTTCACAATTTGAAAGTGATCAGATTATTTTACTGTGTCCCAGGAGAAAAGTTTTAAATCCTCTTTTAAAAAAGCAAAATTAGGAATCTACTGAGTATTATATGCAATTTCCAATAGAATGAAACAATGACTTTAATGAATATTTTACATGTGTATAATTAGAATAAGTGAACCCATAGTCAAAATTAAAGCAGTCCAAAGACAATGGCCTCAAACTGACCAAGTTGACTAAGTCCTAACTACAAATTGACTAAATACTCAAATTGAAAATATGTAAGAATGTATTAAAAGAATAGCAACCCATTCATATATAATCACCAGTGAAATACTTACACAAAGACATAGAGATACTGAAAATAACACAGTGATAAAAGATATGCCATGTAAATGCAAATATTAAGGTGTTAACATTAGATTATGAATGTTGGAAAAATATTATAAATATTATAAGAAACATAAAAGAGTATTTCAGAATGATCAAAGGTATATACCAGGAAGGTAGAAGCTTCTGCACATCCTGTGAAAAAGATCAAGGCCTCCTGAGACCCATATCAATACAATTTAGTGAGGACTTCAGGTCAGGTTTCTACCATTACAGCACAGAATGAAATGTATGATTAAACAAAAGCTCTATGTACCTGAATATAAGAGCAGCACAAAATACCAAAATATAGTCAGGATTTGTTTGTATCATTATTGTAAATCATACACTTTAAAATATAAGGACGAAATTAGTTGATTTGGTTTTCATATTCTCACATTAAATATTTATCAACAATTGGAAACAATCAACATTACTGAATAAAAATTTTTGATTTTTGTTGCCAATGTAAGTGCAACAATTTGATTGAAATTCACTCAGTATAACTGACTCCAAACAATTAATAAGTTACACTCCATTTCTAGTAGGTATAAGCTAGATCATATAGACATTGATCTGCAACAGAATTACACAAACAAAACTCTAGGTTAAGGGTTAGGGATATAGCTCAGTTGGTAAAATGCTTGCCTCACATGTATAAGGCCCTGGGTCCAATCCCCAGCACCAATAAAAACAACAAGAACAACAACAACAACTCTAGATTATTCAATTGAAGAGCAGTCAGCTTCTTTTCAATTAATTAAAATAATACAACATATTTACATTTACCCTAGCCACTATTAGATTAAGAAATAAAATCAGAATGAAGTAAGGGCACTGAATGATGCTTATAGATCTTAAAGGTGGGCTTGAAATTATAATCCTGGCATAAATAAATATTTTCCTATTCTAATGAGATCTTTGATTAAGCCTTTTGTCTAAGGGAGTTTAAACAAGTGGAATCATCCAAAATCTTTCTGGTGTTCTACCATTCTCAAATCAATTAAGGTTTATAAATATCAAATGAGGAACTTGCCACTGCTATTGTTAATATTGATTCAATGAAATTTAGCTGTGAATACACCACCATTCCATTGGTGATCAAGAAAGTGTTCAAAACATTACTGAAATTAGTAGGTTAACTGTTGCATAGTCATTGATCCTTGACATTACTTGTACAGAAAATGAATGTTTCCAACTTTGGTACCCAATCTCACATTGGTCAAAGTCATAGGTGAGCATAAAAATAAATGGAGGAAAGAATGGGTGAAAGTAAAGGTGTGTGTTTGGAAAAAGATATATTATAAAAGAGGAATTGATGATGAAGGAATTGATACTGGATACAGAGAGAGACCAAAGCACACAAATAAGTGATATTAGAATCAATAGGCTTATTTATTAACATTAAAATATTACTTCTAGACAGATCATCTTTCTTTCCACTGATTACTGAGTGCATTTTCTTCCTGTAGTTAGGCTATAGTGGAAGCCATATTCAAGTTACAAATATTCTTTTATGAGTATGGAATTATGGCAGGAGAGACTATTCTCATTAATATATTTATAAATAATTGCTTGGTATAACCATGCAGATGGCTAAGAACATCTGTTACATTTAGAAGTTCCTATTTCTATTTCCAGAGAGCAAACTAAATTTCATTATGCTTAAGTTGACAGAAGGTTATGTTTGTTGTCAACTCCTTTGTAACAATAGAACTTTCTTAATGAGTATGTTACTTATCAAACATAGGAACTAAATGTAGAAGCTGAAGATTGCACTCATGTTGGGTTTCTACTGTAAGAGAAAGATGACAATATACATTTTTGTCCTCTTTTTTAAAAGGACTACAATTATTTTCACTATGAAGAAGCTGAAACCCAGTTAAACATTGCTTTACTTTACCATGGTTATATATGCTATTGTGTGTTTCTGCCCTATCTTTCTTCATTCATATCTGTTATACTAGGTTATATCTTAAATTACAATATAACTTTTGCGAAGATAATATTTTTGTAAATTTTCTTTGTGATTCTAATGCATTAATATTTGAAATCTCAATGTTAACTTTCTCTTCAAGACTAAAATTATAGAAGTTCAGAGTTAACTTTCTCCTCAGCACTAAGGTAACACATTGTCTATCAATATTTTTAGTATCTGTTTTATTCTGTGCCCTTATGTATTATGACATAATTTGCCTAAGAGAAAAGTTACCCACTGTATTTAAGTTTTAATATAAGCCAAATATTAGGAAAAATGTTAATTTGCTTAAAATTATATTTCTTGATTTCATTGTATGACATTTTCTTTCTAATTTATATTTTATTCATATTCAGGTGATAGGTTATTACACACCAACAATTTTTCATGTCTGCTCTATAAAAATCTCAATATAACAAAGAGATAGTAATAAAAATATTAATACAGTAGCCACAATTTTGAATTATGCTCTTGCAGTAAAAACTATGTATTTACATATCAATTTACAAAGAAAAGAGTAACATAGATTTGACGATAACTAATTTACTGAAAAATAGTTACAAATTAAGCATTAACTAAGAGGATGTAAGCACTTGTTCCTATGTTAAGCTTGGTTAATTTGGCTCCAATAGCAGGGATCTCTCTTTAGGGTATGCTAATTCCATTTATAGTATCTTACTGATGACAATACTTAATCCTCTTTGTAATGTTTTCTGATATAAACCGGGGTAGTAAAGAAGCATGCAACCATTTATTGAGAAATAAAATTCTGATAGCTCATTTTGCATCAGTATTATATAAACCTACATTATATTGGTATTATATATTTTATATCTAGAAGAAATGTAGTTTCCTTTAACTCTAACTATTTTTTATTAAGTGTATTTTTTTAGTATGTTGAGACTAAAATGAAGGGAAAACTAATTTTGATTACATGATTAAAATCATATAAAATTTTTTAATATATCCAGTTTACAGAAAAAAATATAATAAATTTTATTTAAAACAGTAAGCAGTCAAAAAGAAATATAATTGATACTTGGCCTTCTGAATATGTACATCACATCAACTATGTTGAATAGATCAAAGATCTAAAACTTTCTGAGGAATTTTTGGACAAAGGAAACTCTTTTGGCTATTTCTAAAAATCTATATCTAGGTTTTAAATTCAAATCATAGATAAATAAGAAAAACTTCAGAGTTGTCACAGTAGGGTAAGTAAACAGCTTTATAAGCACACTGGAACAATACCACAGTCTGGCATACTTTAGAAATAACAAATTCATATTCATGATGATGTCTTTGATTTTCTTCTGGTGCATTCCACTTTATAGTTTGTAATTAAACCAATGAAAAATCTTCATTAGTGCTGTGGTTTTATGAAAGCTTCAGGAGAGAGAAGAGCCAATCTATATAGAAAATGCTGGAACATACCCATAAAAAGTAAAAAGGGTAAAAAAATAAGGATAAAAATAATGAAGGAAAAAGATTAAAGAGAGAGAGAGAGAGAGAGAAATGAAAGCAAACAAAAATGATGTGAGTGATCACATATACAAATGCTATCATTAACTACTCCTGCTCTAAAGGATGCTTTCGCTTTCCCTCCTAACTTTTCTTCCCACTGAGCTTGAATGTAGCAACCGTATTGTCCCTATAGTATTCAGATTGCTTTATTTTTTTTTTAGCTTTTTCTTTTTTTCTTTTTTCTTTAATGTTGGTTGTTCAAAACATTACATAGTTCTTGATATATCATATTTCACATTTTGATTCAAGTGGGTTATGAACTCCCATTTTTACCCCATATACAGATTGCACAATCACATCAGTTACACTTCCATTGATTTATATATTGCCATACTAGTGTCTGTTGTATTCTGCTGCCTTTCCTATCCTTTACTATACCTCCTCCCCTCCCCTCCCCTCCCCTCTACTCTCTCTACCCCCTCTACTGCAGTTCATATCTCCCCCTTGTATTATTTTTCCCTTTCCCCTCGCTTCCTCTTGTATGTAATTTTGTATAACCCTGAGGGTCTCCTTCCATTTCCATGCAATTTCCCTTCTCCCTCCCTTTCCCTCCCACCTCTCATCCCTGTTTAATGTTAATCTTCTTCTCATGCTCTTCGTCCCTACTCTGTTCTTAGTTACTCTCCTTATATCAAAGAAGACATTTGGCATTTGTTTTTTAGGGATTGGCTGGCTTCATGTAGCATAATCTGCTCTAATGCCATCCATTTCCCTCCAAATTCTATGATTTTGTCATTTTTTAATGCAGAGTAATACTCCATTGTGTATAAATCCCACATTTTTTTTATCCATTCATCTATTGAAGGGAATCTAGGTTGGTTACACAGTCTTGCTATTGTGAATTGTGCTGCTAAGAACATCGATGTAGCAGTGTCCCTGTAGCATGCTTTTTTAAGGTCTTTAGGGAATAGACCGAGAAGGGGAATAGCTGGGTCAAATGGTGGCTCCATTCCCAGCTTTCCAAGAAATCTCCATACTGCTTTCCAGATTGGCTGCACCAATTTGCAGTCCCACCAACAATGAACAAGTGAACCCTTTTCCCCACATCCTCGCCAGCACTTGTTGTTGTTTGACTTCCTTATGGCTGCCAATCTTACTGGAGTGAGATGGTATCTTAGGGTGGTTTTTATTTGCATTTCTCTGACTGCTAGAGATGGTGAGCATTTTTTCATGTATTTGTTGATTGATTGTATGTCCTCCTCTGAGAAGTGTCTGTTCAGGTCCTTGGCCCATTTGTTGATTGGGTTATTTGTTATCTTGTTTTCTAATTTTTTGAGTTCTTTGTACACTCTGGATATTAGGGCTCTATCTGAAGTATGAGGAGTAAAGATTTGTTCCCAGGATGAAGGCTCTCTATTTACCTCTCTTATTGTTTCTTTTCCTGAGAAAAAACTTTTTAGTTTGAGTAAGTCCCATTTGTTGATTCTAGTTACTAACTCTTGTGCTGTGGGTGTCCTATTGAGGAATTTGGAGCCCGACCCCACAGTATGTAGATCATAGCCAACTTTTTCTTCTATCAGACGCCGTGTCTCTGATTTGATATCAAGCTCCTTGATCCATTTTGAGTTATCTTTTGTGCATGGCGAGAGAAAGGGATTCAGTTTCATTTTGTTGCATATGGATTTTCAGTTTTCCCAGCACCATTTGTTGAAGATGCTATCCTTCCTCCATTGCATGCTTCAATACACCTCTCTCACCACTGGACAGGTCTTCCAAACAAAAGTTGAATAAGGAAACTATAGAACTCAATAATATAATTAATAACCTAGACTTAATTGGTATATATAGAATATACCACCCAACATCAAGCAGTTACACTTTTTTCTCAGCAGCACATGGATCCTTCTCAAAAATAGATCATATATTATGTCACAGGGCAACTCTTAGACAATATAAAGGAGTAGAGATAATACCATGCATCTTATCTGATCATAATGGAATGAAACTGAAAATCAACAATAAAAGAAGGAAGAAAAAATCATGCATCACTTGGAGAATGAACAATAGGTTACTGAATGATCAATGGGTTATAAAAGACATCAAAGAGGAAATTGAAAAATTCTTAGAGATAAATGAAAACACAGACATAACATATCAGAATCTATGGGACACATTGAAAGCAGTTCTAAGAGGAAAATTCATTGCTTGGAGTTCATTCCTTAAAAAAAGAAAAAAACAACAAATAAATGATCTCATACTTCATCTCAAAATCCTAGAAAAAGAAGAGCAAAACAACAGCAAAAGAAGTAGAAGGCAAGAAATAATTAAAATCAGAGCTGAAATTAATGAAATTGAAACAAAAGAAACAATTGAAAAGATTGACAAAACTAAAAGTTGGTTCTTTGAAAAAATTAAAAAAATCGACAGACCCTTAGCCATGCTAACGATGAGAAGAAGAGAGAGAATCAAATTACTAGCATATGGGATGAAAAAGGCAATATCACAACAGACACTTCAGAAATACAGAAGATAATCAAAAACTATTTTGAATCCTTATACTCCAATAAAATAGAAGATAGTGAAGGCATCGATAAATTTCTTAAGTCATATGACCTGCCCAGATTGAGTCAGGAGGATATAGACAACCTAAACAGACCAATATCAATTGAGGAAATAGGAGAAACCATCAAAAGACTACCAACTAAGAAAAGCCCAGGACCGGATGGGTATACAGCAGAGTTTTACAAAACCTTTAAAGAGGAACTAATACCAATACTTTTCAAGCTATTTCAGGAAATAGAAAAAGAGTGAGAACTTCCAAATTCATTCTACGAGGCCAACGTCACCCTGATTCCTAAACCAGACAAAGACACTTCAAAGAAAGAAAACTACAGACCAATATCTCTAATAAACCTAGATGCAAAAATCCTCAATAAAATTCTGGCAAATCGGATTCAAAAACATATCAAAAAAATTGTGCACCATGATCAAGTAGGATTCATCCCTGGGATGCAAGGCTGGTTCAATATACGGAAATCAATAAATGTTATTCACCACATCAATAGACTTAAAAATAAGAACAATATGATCATCTCGATAGATGCAGAAAAAGCATTTGACAAAGTACAGCATCCCTTTATGTTCAAAACGCTAGAAAAACTATGGATAACAGGAACTTACCTCAACATTGTAAAAGCAATCTATGCTAAGCCTCAGGCTAGCATCATTCTGAATGGAGAAAAATTGAAGGCATTCCCTCTAAAATCTGGAACAAGACAGGGATGCCCTCTCTCACCACTTCTGTTCAACATAGTTCTCGAAACACTGGCCAGAGAAATTAGACAGACGAAAGAAATTAAAGGCATAAAAATAGGAAAAGAAGAACTTAAATTATCACTATTTGCAGATGACATTATTCTATACCTAGCAGACCCAAAAGGGTCTACAAAGAAACTATTAGAGCTAATAAATGAATTCAGCAAAGTGGCAGGATATAAAATCAACATGCATAAATCAAAGGCATTCCTGTACACCAGTGACAAATCCTCTGAAATGGAAATGAGGACAACCACTCCATTCACAATATCCTCAAAAAAATAAAATAAAATACTTGGGAATCAACCTAACAAAAGAGGTGAAAGAATTATACAATGAAAACTACAGAACCCTAAAGAGAGAAATAGAAGAAGATCTTAGAAGATGGAAAAATATACCCTGTTCATGGATAGGCAGAGTAACATCATCAAAATGGTGATATTACCAAAAGTTCTCTGTAGGTTTAATGCAATGCCAATCAAAATCCCAATGGCATTTCTTATAGAAATAGAGAAAGCAATCATGAAATTCATGTGGAAAAATAAAAGACCCAGAATAGCAAAAACAATGCTAAGCAGGAAGTGTGAATCAGGCGGTATAGCGATACCAGACTTCAAACTATACTACAGAGCAATAGTGACAAAAACAGCATGGTACTGGTACCAAAACAGGCGGGTGGACCAATGGTACAGAATAGAGGACACAGAACCCAATCCACAAAACTACAACTATCTTATATTTGAAAAAGGGGCTAAAAGCAGATTGCTTTCTTAATTGCTCAAGATTAGATAAATCCTATTTGTCATTTTTACCCTTTTTTTGCTCAATAAGAAATTAAGAAAATATGTTAATAATAGCCAAAGAATATTCAAATACTTAGAGATATATTTAACCAAAAATATTAAAACCTGTATACTGAGAATTATGAAATACAGATAAAGGAAAATTAATGCAGGCACACAAAAAAATGGAAAGACATTCCACGTTTATTGATTGTAAAAATCAATGTCTATACTTCCAAAGTGATTGGAGATTCAAAACAATCACCATGAAAATCCAATGACATTCTTTGTCATCTTAAAATTCATATGGAACCACAAAATATCCTGAGTAACCAAAGCAATCTTAAGTAGGAAGAACAAAACTGGAGGCATCATACTTCCTGATTTTATGACAGATATTGTTTGTAGTATCTGCTGTGGTGTTGACTGTTTTGCTGTAAAGGCAATAAAATAGATGAACAGAACAGAGAAACCAGAAATGAATCTGTGCATCTGCAGTCACCTGATCCTCCATAAGTGTACAAAAAGCACACTGTGGGGATGGATCACCTCTTCAGTGACATCATCAGGAAAATTGCAAATCCAAATGCATAGGAGTGAAACTTGACACTTACACTATACACAAAATCCTACTTACAAAGGATAAAGAGCTAAAGTGTGTGTATGGAAATTACAGAAGTACTAGAATATTTTACATAGAAAATTAAATAATCCATAGAGAGAAAAGGTAGTTCACAAAATAGGACAGGAAAAAAATTTCCCTGTCATGTATTTGGTAGAGAATTAATTTTCAAAAAAATTGAAGAACAAATATAAATCAATAGCAAAACACCAAATAAGCTATTTAAAAGTTGACAAAAGGGCCTGAGGTTGTGGCTCAGCGGTAGAACACTCATCTAGCATATATAAGGCCCTGGGTTTGATCCTCAGCACCTCACAAAATTAAATAAAATAAAGATATTGTGTCCAACTACAACAAAAAAATAAATACAAAAAAATTCACAAAGGGCCTGAATAGAAATTTCTCAAAACAACATACCAATAGGTAAAAGGAATGATGCTACATTTCACTAGTCATTAGGGAAATGCAAATCAAAGCCACAATGAGGTACTGTCTCACACCTGTCAGATTGAGTATTGTCAGAAAGTTAGAGATAATGAATGTCAGTGATGGTATAGAGAAAAAGAGACTATTGTGCATTCTCAGTAGGCATGCAAACTGATACAGGCATTATAGACTATATTATGAAAGTTCCACACAAACTTGAAAATAGAACTACTACGTGAGCTAGCAACCCCACTTCTGGGTACCTACCTAAAAGAAATGAAATTAGTAACTCAAAGATATATCCACACTGTCGTGTTTCTTGTAGCATCGTTTCCATTAGCCAAGATTCTCAAACAATGTATATGTCCTATAGTGGATGAAAAATAGTGTGGCACATGTGAAATATTATTTGGCCATGAAATTGAATGGAATCCTGTCATTTACCACTACATGGATCAATGTGGAGTACATTATATTATCATTATTATGTGAAATGGGCAAAGAAAGAAAAATGCCACAGTAGATGCGGAATGTAAAGTTGTTGTTCTCACACAAGTAGAAAGTAGACAAGTGGTTACCTGGAAGTAAAGTATGGGATTTACCAAAAAGTCCACCCTTGGAAAACTCCAACTTTACACTTACTTTTCACATATACAGGTGATGAATGAGATGGCTTTGAAGACACGTCCTAATATCATGTGATCTTTGGTTTTGTGAAACAAAACCATCTCTTTACTTCTCTCTTTTTACTTTCTTGATGGCTATTTCAAATATCCTCTGCTCACCTCCAAGAGCTCTTTGTTTTTGTCTCAGCTCACCCTTTTCGCTATTTCATTTAGGAACCAAAATAAATGTAGAAATTTTTCCACAATTGCATATACCCATCTCTAAATATACTCATCTGATCTTTCTTGTCTTTTGTAATTTTTGGAAAGATGTTTTAAGCTATTTCTTAGTTATGCTATAGATCTCAAACTCTCTCACTTATTTAATGACATCACTGTAGCAATTACCCCTTCTCATCGAACACTGCTGCTTCTCTCATTCCCTTATAATGACACTTGTTTATCAAAGTCCCATGATATCTCCACATCTCTAGAGCCTTAAGTTACATCTGCAAGGTCTTTCAACATATAAGATAATGCATTTGCTCAGAATAGGATGTGGGCATTCTGGATCACTATTTTTCTGCCTACCACAATATACTAAGCCATCTAATTGAAGAAAAAAGACACAAGGTATAGTTTTAAAATGCTTCCACCTCTAACTGCTGTCTACAAGCATCAGTGGAGTCTCTGATGTGAAACACTTTAATAAATC
This sequence comes from Callospermophilus lateralis, assembly GCF_048772815.1. Lineage (NCBI taxonomy): Eukaryota > Metazoa > Chordata > Mammalia > Rodentia > Sciuridae > Callospermophilus > Callospermophilus lateralis. The sequence continues at coordinate 88,527,713 of NC_135315.1, read as the reverse complement.
AAATATTGATATTTATTCTTTCATATTCAGCTTTTTACTGCTGTGACAAAAATACAGACAAGAGCAAATTAGAAGAGGAAATGAGTATTTTGGCTCAAGGTTTCAAAGGTACTGTCCATGAACCTCAGCTTTATTGCTCTGGGTCTGAGGTGAAGCTAAACATTTGCACAGAATGGCATAGTAGAGCAAAATTGCTCAATGTATGGCAGCCAGGAAGCAGAGAGAGTGCAAGGAGCTAGGGACCAAATATATCATCTTCAAGGCAATCTCCCCCACATCTATTTCCTCCAGTCATGCCCCACCTGTCTACAGTTACCATCCAGTAATCCATTCAGATTATTGATCCAACAAATGGATTAATTCACCCATTAGGTGAATTCATAATTCATCATTCATAATCTAATCATTTAATCTCCCCCATTAACACAGAAGTTTTTAGGGGTCACCTCATATCCAAACCATAGCAATTCATTTCAGAGAATTTTTTACATGGTTATTCAAGTGATATAATTTCTCAAATTTATATAAAGTTTTATGCTTTCAATGGAGATTACTTTTAATGATAACCATAAAATAAATAATTGTATATCAACTAGAAGGCTCTTGTGGAGAATAAACTCCCCAAGTATAATGAATGAAAAGAAAAGATTCAGAGAAATAACTGATCAGAGACTGAGTAGAAATGTGGACCAGGAGAACTCTTTTAAAAGAACTTTCAGGATAGTAGAATGATCCTTATCATTTAATATAATACAATGATGGAAATAATTGCATTTCAAACAATAGGTTTAACCTTGTTAAGGGAATTAAATGGTTACTTGAAGTCAAATGTTTTCTATATAAGAGGTTTACTTCAAATAATTATTGAGGAAGAGAAAATTAATGGTCTTATTTTATTAATTGGATTGCACAAATAGATTCTATCTTTGCAGGCTTAAATGAGGCAAGGCACAAAGATAAACAATTTTGGCTATATGAAATTGACTTGTGATGTTTTTAGATGGCAATACACTTTTAACTCCCATTTCATTCATGTTTATGATCTCTGAATGTGTTTGATGTTCTATTTTTATTTTTGATAAACCTATCCACTTAAATTGAGAAAGATGAAGCAGTTGTATAATTCAGGTTTTTGTAGTTATTGGATATGTTCCTCTTCTATATGAAGGCATGACTCAAAGAACTCTGTGATGGCAAAAGAACTTAGCAGAGAAAGACAACCAGTTATTCTGTCACTTCATAATGGCAGCTTTTTATCCTCTGACCCAAGGTCAATTGCATTGTCTTTGCTGAAAGATAGAGAACTATTGCTAAGATAGATTTTACTGGGCAGCAATTCTGAATCTATTTCCTCTGATGAAATATCAATAGCATTCTAGGACAAAATGTAGTTTTTCTAGAAACAAAGGTGAAATTGGCTTGAAAATGTACTTCACAAATTAATCCTCTTCAATATAAAACATTTGAGAAAGAAAAATTAACAAGTAATCCAATATGCTGTTATGCTTTCATCTTTTTATTTTAATTCATCAAACATATTACATTTTCTCCAGAAAACCAATTTAAAGTAGCATTGATGTTCTTCTAATGGTTTTAGAGTCATAAAATTTATAGTAAAAACTCAGCTCCTAAGAACCTGGAAATCCTTGAAAACTAACAAGAATGAAGATCCTCTGAAAGAACAGACTCACAAAATAGTGCATGTTACATGGCATGATGAAAATAAGCCACGATATAAAACGTGGTTATTATATATTCAAAATAGTTCATCCCAACAGATGACATTTTAGGATTATGGACAAATGGACATTTATCATTTACAGGATATTAAATTTTATATTCCAAAAAATTAAAATCATTGAATATTTTTAAAAATACTTTTTTAGTTGCTAATGGACCTTTATTGATTGATTGATTGATTGATTTATATGTGGTGCTGAAAATTGAACCCAGTGCCTCACACTTACTAGGCAAGCACTCTACCACTGAACCATAACCCCAGCCCAACATCATTGAATATTATAAGTACATCTTATTTAAAAATATAATTGTTAATAATAAATATCGTAAAGCAAAACTGAAAATATAAATCTTAATTTTCTTCCCAAAATATTAATCTCCTTATACATTATTTTATATGTAGCATTTACAGCTAGTCATTTTTCTGAAAAATATTTGCATTGTACATGGTCCTATGCTTTAAGATATAAAGCAGTAGGTTCTTGAATGAATAGTTGTGCTTAAATGCATATGTGAAAGGGTCTACAATGAAAGTGTGTGGTGACAGAAGAAAAGGAAGTAAATAAAGAAAAGTCAGAAAAAGAAAAATCCAAAATAAGCCTAGGTCATTCTTGGCAGGAAGAGAGGTGCTAGGCACCATGAAGAGTTCAGGTGATCTCTATTAATTGGCCATAGAAGTGATAAAACCACTTGGAGATGGGCAGATAACAGTGAATCACTTTCCCATGGGCACACAGATTCACCACAATGACCTACTGAAAAAGCAGGAGGTTTTGGAGGATCACTTCAAATTCTAACTGCTGGTAAGAATGATGATGATGAGCTTTCTGAGCTCTGCAATTTGAGAGTGGCAGAAGACTTTTGGCATACCCAGCTATCTGATCAACTGTGAAAATATCTAGAAATGACAGAGATTCTTACATCATGAACTGATGTGAGCTAAATGATGAGAACCAGAGGATTGACCCTGTGAACTGGGACAGGAGAGTCCTATTATCTATCCCACCTGCAAAGCTACTTGGATCCCCAGTAAATTCAATACAGACATAAAGCACAAGGAGGATGCTCTAAAAATTTGGAGCTGAAGAGAAAGAATCACAATCATACACAAAGTCTTACTGGAAGGAAGAACAGTCTTCAAGGGCACCATCAGAGAGAGTGCCAATTTCATTAGGAACATTACCTTCTTCCCCCAATTGGGATAGGACAATGAAAATCTACCCAGGGTTTTTGCTTTAGTATTACATAGTATTACTTCAGACTCTTATGAACAGGCCAATAGTAAAGCATCTTCTCTACACCTGTCTTGAAAAGGTCTTTATTTTTTTTTTTCTTTCATCCTTTTTGCTAGGATCAGCTGAGGTTCTGTACTGTGACCTGTGACTGTGGATTCACGTTATCTTTGACAAGCTGTTTCCAAATATCTGTTTTGGAAATAAGAACAGTATGGACCTCTTTCAGATTATCACAAGTCTCATGTGGCTGATTATAGTAACTCTAATTGCCTGGAAACTTTCATGTCCACCCTAGCTCCTGTTCTTATACTCCAGGCAACTGAAGAACTAATTACCTTTCATCATGCCACCAGTATTACATTTGTCTCTCTAGTATTACATTTGTCTCTGTGAAGTGACAAAGTTATCCACTTATCCATTGCCACAGTTCGGCTGCAGCAAAATAACCAGGGGTGACGAACAACTTGTGTAGATTGATACAGCAGGAGTGGGAGCCAGTTATTGTAGGACAACAAAGGTATTTATATATTCCACACATCTTATCTTAATTAACATAAAATAGATACAGCAGTCAACCAATAAGGAATCTCCACGTTTAATGGCTTGCTGGCATTACTTCACAAACCACTCCCCCTGGCAAAATGCAAGGCGCCATCCTGACTTGTTTACAGACTCTAACAATCCATGGAGCTGAAGTGATATGATACTTTTTCATAAATAGCTGTGACATTACAAAGGAGGATGTCTAGTAATACAAAAGAAAAGTTGCCAGTCCAATCCTCAAGTTTCAAATCTGAAGGGATAACATTGATTCAGCAAGAATAAATCAATTAGCTGTTGGAGATAAGTTTCTGCCATAGCTTGTAGTGACTACTTTTTGGTATCCTGAGTAGAAATTCTCACCTACTGTATATATCTAAATAATTCAGATTAAGGGAGAGACATTTTCCTTGAGTAAAAAGCAATATAGCAAGAGCTCAGCAACTCTAATCATTCCAATGGCAATGTGCTACTTTTTATCCTTTAGGGACTAGACTCCTTCCCTCTGGGAGTTCCCATATTTGTCTTAACTCATCCAATCCAAGGGAACAGAGCCTAGTGATGTCAAAATGTATGTCTACCTCATAAAGGAAAGCACATTTGTAGAACTTAGAACTCTAGTTAGACTTGGGTATTACATGGGTTTCTGTCACTATTATTTCTAATGATCAAATAACATGGAACAAATTATTTGTTTTCTGCCCCCATTTGTTAGGCTTCATTGATCTAGTGGGCTTTGTTGTAAAAGAAAGAATCTCCCACTAGGGAAATTAAAAGTGTTTCATCTGAAATACAATTTGAACACCCCGGCAAAGAAGGGAGTCACTTACTTGAGGAGGAGATTGATCCTCACTAGCAAGGAGAAGTTTGTTGCAACTGTACATCAGAGATGAGAGAGAGAGAGAGAGAGAGAGAGAGAGAGAGAGAGAGAGACTGACACTGACTGTTTGAAAAATATGTGACATTGCAGTATTTGACTTTTATTAAAGCTATTCTAAAAGTTCATTGGAAAATTGAATGTAACCTGTCAAGAAGTTTTAGTGTGATCTTGAGCCTATACTTTGCTAATTCTCAGTTAATATTATATAGCTGATTTTTGTCCTCACATTCAAGAAGGCATTTGAAATTCTAAATTGTCAATACTCAATTTACTGTGTTTCATTACTACTTCTAATTGTTTGATGAGAAGTGGTTAAAGGATTAGGAATTTTCCTACAGTATTTGGGAGTATATCTGAAAATGACACTTTATAGAATAATTTGAATTTATTGTTGATAATATTTTCATGATAGTGCACATCAATCTTGATTCCTGGATATCAAAATGAGCACAGTGTGTCATATATAACAAGATATCATATAAAGAAAGTATGCTGAAAGAACTGATTAAACACTCTAATGTCTATACTCTATTATATGAGTCATTAAAAGCTGCACATTTGTGATTTATGAAATAATGAGATGAGAACAAGCTGAGAAAAGACCAAAAGACTATTGGTGAAGTTTTATACACTGCTAAAAATAAAGCAAAAGAGGCAGAGTTGAGCTGTCCTTTTTATACACAAGGACAAAATCACTGAGGTAGCTTTTACTTTCATTACAGTGAAATATCTACACACAGACAGATGAGTAATGATGACACGTGTCCCAGCCATTTCTGGAACCCTGCTAACTCCATTCATTAAGTGTATGCAACTAATGAAGCTGAGGTCACAAGATCAATCCCCCTGTGGTCTCTATATTTTCCTAACTGCCAGGACATGAAATCATTTTGAGAACTCAGACTGGAAATACATAGTCACTCAATCTAATTAAGCATCTTAATTAGGTCAGTCCCCTGCCATTAGAAACCAGCATCAATTTGAAAGTATTTTGTACAAAAGCTTTTTACAGTTTGCTTCATAACCTACCATTCAAATAACTACACTCTTCTAATTTATATTTCAGTATGCTAATCTGCTTACAAAATTTTTTCATTAACAGAAATGATAGTCACATGATCTCATAATTAAAGCACCATATTTATCCATGTTTCTCTCTTCTCTCTCTCTCTCTTTCTTTTGGTTTAATTTCCATTTGTCCTTCAGACAGTGAAAAATGAGGTTAATTAAATGACATTTAGGATCTCAAAGTAGACAAACACTTTCTCAATTATTAATATTTCTACCTGTGTTTTCACAGAAGGCTTATGCATTTTTATGTGCTTAAAAATATATATGATAATTAGATAGCTATATTTTGGTAGGCAGCTAGATAATAATGTACATGTATTTTTAAAAATGTGGATGTATGTTGATAAGCAACTATATCGTGTAATGGGTACATGGTTATTAATCATATACTGAGCATTCAAACTAAGCCTATCTTAAAATTTAATTTGTCTTCTATTTTAAAAGTATTTCCATATTGATAATTATAAACATGCATTAAGTTAATGTCCCTAAAAAAGATTCATCATAAATTTGTTTGTTTCATAAGTATTTATTGATAAAAAACACCCTTATTTTTGGAAAATAATTTCAAGTTGGATGTGAAGTACAAATTATATTTGTATTATGTAGATTAATAATGTAAGAGTGATGATCATGTAATTTTTATCATAATAATTATGATTTGCATTACTAAGGGCATATAAAAAAGGAATGAATTATTAATTTAATTTATACTCTACTAGTTGATGAAATACAGAATTTTCTGTAATATTATTTCATATCTAGTTCTTACACACACTCACACACACATATATATTTGCATATTTATGTCCCATCAGATTTAGTGATAAAAGTTCAAACCTAAAATATACAAAATGTTGATAAACATAGTGTGTTAATTTATATTAAAACCTTGGTAGGTTGTGTAGCATTTTCTGTGCTATTTACAGTATTTGAGTAGAGGCAGGATATTTGGGATTGACACCATCCAATAATGTGAAAGAACAAGAACTTAAGACTGTGTATTATGGAACAAATTTGCTTGGGTTTGATTCCTTATTCTATTACTTATGAGATGAATAATGCTAGCTTTTTCTGTTCTCCATACCTTCTCTAAATTTTGTTGTCATGTTTAAATGAGTCAATATGTGGAAAAGCATATAGCACATATATGCCACTTGGTGGTGCTATGCGTACTTTTCTATGTATTCTTCTTACTATGACCATCATTATTCTTAATCTTCATGTTACAAAAATGACTGCCACCCTTTATAAAGAGGTTGAGCTGGACAGATTCCCAAAGTTACTGGGTCTAGCCACATATGTAAAACTAAAAAGTTTGTATGGTTAAAAAATTGCTTTTAATAATTATTTTAAGAGGTTATTGGATTTGACTAATATGTTAAATTATTTCAAGAATTCCAGATTTTTGCCAGAAATGATTTCTTTTATTTAAAAAGGATATTAAAAATGAGTGCTAAAACAATAAAGTAAGCAGGGATTATATATGGAGATTTGAGGAAAGTGATCACGTTTTGGACACAGAAATATTAAAAAATATAGGCAATCCTTTTTTGACTCCATGACCTACTTTGAAAAGAGGCAGGCTATAAAATGTTTCTGATTGAAGGATAATCAAACTATGAAATTTTCTAAGATGAAATCCTTCTCAGACATTACTTGCCAAACACTCAAAAAACATTATAACCAACAAGAACAGAAAGTAGTAGAGTGATGTTGACCAACTAAGTAATAGAAACAACACCTAAAAGAAATGTAAGATGGTGTAGTACTCAAACACCCACATATTGGTTTACATACATACTTTTTAAAATAAAACACACAATAAATATATGTATATTTAATGATAAATATACAAGACACATATGTTCTTATTTAATGACAAAACAAAGCACATTTAATCATATATATGTATATATACATATATATGTATATATCTTAATATATAAAATGACATGCTTTTATAATTTTTTTAAAGCTCAAGAATAACAAGAAAAATTTGGTTATGGTAAACTTTAAATCTAAAGTCATAAACTTACAAGACTTAAAATTGAAAAACTTCTCATTTTACAGAAGAAAATTGTTTTTCTGTTTGCTGGTAGAAGAAATGGGAAAGGAACAGAATGCTTTTAATATTGATAACATTAACACAGAGAGTAAATTTAAATTGGTCCAAAGCACCTCTAGAGGTTTTTAAGCATGCATTTATGCAAAATACAATAATTTTCTACTTTTAGTTTTTTTGTGGTTTGTTGTAATAACTCCTTGGAGAGTATTTGGTACCCAGAACAATTCTATTAAACTGTCCATTTCTGCATCCAAATTGCAGTCTTAAATTCGTCTTCCTTCATTTTCTTTATCATTAAAAAGAGTGAGTGTATGGTATAATTTGTCAACTGGAAGGTGATTTCAGAATGATAAATCTAATTCTACCAGATTTTCTTCTCAGTGTGGCACAACTGTCTGAAGTTTCTCTGATGAAATTTTGAAAAGATTCAGGTAATTACCTTTTATTTTCTCTTCTGTACCCTAAGCAATATTAAACTGGCTCATTGGTTTGTTTGTTGTTTCTGCTGCCCTTGTGAACTTGGTTGTTTTTAGAGCTGTTTGTTCAGTTTAATAGATAATTAAGGATATTTATTTTAAAAAACACTATTAGAACTTGAACATTTTAGTATGTTTTTCCTTTTAGTTCTAAAATCATCTACAGATTTCCCCCTAATAGATTTTGGCTCTACCACATGTGGCTACATTTCTAAGAGCTCTTTACTTCATTTGGAAATGACTTTTCTCTTTAAATTGTCATTGCATGGGGTGCAAACCCATTATCAGGGCAAATGGAAGTGATAACTGCACAGTGAAATCTTTTATAGAACTTCAAGTCAAGTTATTCAAATGCTAGATCCTTGGCCACTTTCTCTTACTTTTGTACACAGGAAAAATTGTCAACAATTCTGTCAGACAGATAGATGGATGAAAGCTAGATTAATGTCCACAAGATTTTCTTGACCAACATGTAGTCTATAAAATAGTAATTTTGGATTTTAAAAATTTGAATATATCTTTCTCTTTTCTTTGACAAATGTATAAGAAAGACATCTCTAATGGGTTAGTCCTGCTCATTTGCAGAACCATAGATATGAGCCATAACTATATATAGTGTTCGGAGAGTTAATTTCACGGACCAACATTAAGTTATAGCTTTAAAAATGACAAGCAAAATACAATATGATTATTAGCAAACAAACAAAAAGATGGAAGAAACAAATATTAAGTCATTACTAAATACAATAAATGCAAAGGTTTAAAATAATTGGTTAAAAGTTAAAAAAATCCATATTTTGATTAAAAAAAACATTAAAAAACAAAAGACAGAAACTTAGCAATGAAATTATGAACCAAATCAGGTCCAATAATAAAAGAATAAACTATAGAAGTTGTTTTAATGTGATCATTATCTGAGTAAAACATACATTCAGAAAAGTATAAAAATCAAAAGAAAACAACTTTATACATTTTCAAATGTTGAAGCAAGAGACCTACAGCTTCCTCTTATGATAACTACTAGACAGTCTATTTCTCTAAGACTGCTATTATTTTAATTTTCTTTGCCATAGACCAGTTTTATCTCTATATGCTCTATTGGTAGATGAAATCAAATAGCACGTACTGTTTTGTGTTTGTATTTTTTGCTTCAATTTTTGTTTATAATATTTATGCAAGTTCTTTCACATAATTATTATTCATTTGTTCTCATAGCTCTCTCTCTTTCTCATATCCCACTATTTTATTGCTGTAAGTTATCTCAAACATTGAATTTAAAACAATAAACATTTATTCTCTCACAGTTTCTGAGGGTCAGGGATTCAGGCAGAATTCAGTTAAGTGAGTCTGGCCCAGGTCTCCATTAGGCCACAGAATTCAGTTAAGTGAGTCTGGCCCAGGTCTCCATTAGCCCACAGTCTAAGGTGGCCATCTTTTCAAGCTTTAAAGACAGACAGTATATATATATATATATATATATATATATATATATATATATATATATATATATATATATATATATATAATAGTTGTTGATGGACCTTTATTTTATTTATATGTGGTGCTGAGTATTGAACCAATGCCTCACACATGCCTCACACACTGAACTACAACCCAAGCCCCTAAAGAGGGATTTCTGATTCCAAGCCATTTAATGTGCTCACTGGATAGCTAATTATCAAATGTGCTCACTGGATAGCTAATTATCAAATGTGCTCACTAGATAGCCAGAGGTGCTGGTTACCTGCCTTGTGAGGATCTTCATAGAGCATCTCACATTAGTGCTGGTTTCCCTTCAGAGTAAGAGAGGAAATGAGAAAAAACACTCAAGACAAAACCACAATCTCTTTATTACTTATTCTCAGAAGTAAAATCTTATCCCTTTTCATATATTCTATGAGTTAGAAATGAGCCATTAGGTTCAGTCCACTGAAAGGGAGGTGACTACATAATATGCAAATACAAGGAGTCAAGAATCTTAGGGGCCATCTTAGATGCTGCCTGCCACATCTGGTGGGTGAATGTATCAGTGCATCTTGTATCCATTTTGAAGGAAATGCATCATTGCATTTTTTTTTGTTTTATTGCTGCTATAAAGGAACTCTAATGACTATTAGCACACATGTTTGGGAAAAATATATACATATTTCTTGACTTTATTCCAAAAATGGAATGGCTTTTTTTCAGAGTATTTACATATCCAGCTTCCACAGACACTTTCAGTTATCCAACATGGTTTCAAAACTTAAATTCCAATCAGCAGTGTATGATATGTTAATAATTTTATTATATTATAAAATTTCATCTGTTTTATTTCTATGCCTTTTATAATCAAGATATTAAGGGTGTTTCCCTTTGTTATAACATCTGTTTATTTTGCTTATAGTTCATATTTTTATTTATATTAGAACTAAAATTTGTGTTATGAACTTAAATTTGTTTTTGTGAAAATTGTGTTGTAAGTGAATATTTAAATATATATATAATATATACATGATATATATATATATTTTTTTTCCCAGTTGGTCCAGTGACATCTAGGAAATGACCTTCCTCTCCACATTGCATTACAGTGCAATAATTACAAGTGATATTATCACCAGATTCTCTTCTGTTTAACTACTTTTGTATTCTGTTCTAAAACCATGTTTTTTTATTATAGTTTATAGATAATTATTCATATATATATATATATATATATATATATATATATATATACACACACACACACACACACACATACATACATACACACACACACACACACACACACACTGTGGATTTTTCCTTTTCAAGGTTGTTATAGTTTATTAATCTTCATAGTAATTCCTGCTTTTGTATTTCTTTTTAATATTCAAAAATTAAAATTAGCTCATCAATTTACCACAATGTGATTCTTCAATCAATTATCCTGGTAATTCCCTCAGTAGTTCTAAAGTTGCCTTTTATTTTTGTGCCTCTCTGTTAAAGTTTTTTATTTTGGTGACTTTTAACCTTTTCATTTCCCATTCTTTCTGATTTCAAGTTATTGCATTTTTCTTACTTTGCTGACAACCTTTACTGTTGATCAATATTATTGTGGAATTGATCATTTTCAGCTTATGTACCATTTTATCATGTTATTGATAATAGTCTTGAAGATAAGGAGCCAGTACTTGTTCACTGGTGTTGAAGATTAAATACCTGAGAAATGCCGGGACAAACATAGAAAGCAAGTTTTATTTAAGAAAGTGATATCAATAGGTTTCTTTGAAGAAAAGGGGACCCAGATCTGGGTATCCAAGGAGGGATTGCATCTTGCTCTTTTATAGACCCCAGCACCCTTCTTTTATTATTGCTTTCTCTTTGTGTATGTGCCTACAGTAGGAATATGGAGATTAATTTTTAGTTACCTAAAGTGCCCAGAAGTAAGATCACAGAGTTTAACAATCCATTGTCCTCTCTGTTTGATAACAAATGATAAACAGTCATCCTCTTCTCTGGACCACCATCATTCCTTACCTACACTGACTGCCTGACCTTTGCCCCTGCCTCAGTTTGCTACGGAATGTGACATATCCTGTCCACTCAGTTGGAGGTGAAGGCAGATTGCTTTTTTTTTTTTGCAAAGAAAGAATGTGGGGTTTCAGCATAGTGGGCTAATTTTATAGAATCAATCTCCTAACCTTATTTTTCTGTTAATCTCATCTATCTTTACACATACATTATAAGATATGTAGAAGAAAAAAAAGTTATGAGTGGTCACCTTCCACTCTTTATGTAAAAAAAAAAAAGAAATACTCTTGAGCTAAACTGACTATATCAGTCCTAGGAGCTGGTCTGGCTCTCAGGTAAATTTTGGTTGCCTCTTGTTGATCACAGGCATTTTACCAGAACATCAACATCATACAGGGCCACTCTAACTACTATGGAACAAGACAAATACAGAAATTCTTCCTCATCATGTCTAAAGTCAGATCAACCATGTTCATTCCACAAAATACCAAACACTCACAATCTCTCTTTCTGATATGATTGAGTGTTGATTCTTTGATAATTATAATAAGTATTTGGCTTGGTTTTCCTTTCTTCTAAAGATATTAAAATTCTCAATCATATAATTATATTTACTCTCTGACAACATCCAACCCAAGGTCTTTCACTAAGCTAAATCATCCCCACAATCACCAACCTCCCAGAAGCCCACATCCTGTAAGAAGTCTTCTCTAAAACTCACCTACTGAATCATTCCACAATATCTCATGGTGTGTTTCCCTTCAGTGCAACAATAAACTCAGGCTTTTTATTAGAGGTGTATTCCTGGCCACCTTTGTCTATACTGTTATGTTAACCAATGTAAGTCATTTATAAACACCATATTCATGTTGTATTCTTTCACAAAAGTAAGAGAAAAGTTTATCACAGTTCATTAGCTTTATAGTTGACAATTTACTTATAATTTTCCAGATTAATAACATAATTTGGGCTCTTTATATTTTATAAACCATAAAAATATTATTTACATAAATATTTTGATTGTTTCATATATTTAATTGAATCAATTCTTAATTAGAAAACATTTTTCTGAATATTAGTGATACTGAAAATATGAATACATCGAGTGAATAAAGGAACAAATATTTTGTCTGGTATTGCTTACTTACTAAGGCTACTTATCTCTATCATCTTCACATTTCTAATCACATGCAATATTCACCTTCAAGCATCTGCAAATTCATGTCCCTAGAATGGATTGCTTTATAAAATCTTGGAAAATATAAACATTAAATGACAAAATGCAATATCTCCATAGTGCTGCTTTATAGGTATTACCTAATATATACATGTTCTCATATTAATTCATTTTATTTTCTCTGCACAAACAGTTTTCATGGGATTTATGTGCATTGTACTATTTATGAAGTTTAATGAGATTCAACATAATAAAGTCATTTGCATTTCAACAGGGTCCTTCAGAAGATTTTATGCCAAGAAGCACACATTGCTATGTAAATCATTTGCTTCTTAGCCATCTCTGGATGGGAAATTTCATGACCTGGCCTTATTGCTTGATGGCACTTAACTCTCACAGACGCTTCACATTTAAAAAATAAAAAGCTGACCATCTTTAGGATAGATAAGATCTCTCAATCTGCTGAATTATCATATACTTTTATTGACACTCTTTTTATCATATAATGAACAGAAAATTGAGTCCTCCTTTTATTTTTACAACAAGAGTGAGTTATTGTCCTAATTCCATCCTAATTCGGCCTCATAGATAAAATTCTTGGAGATGGTTATTATAATACAAATTCATTCTTATTTCTTATTTACTTTTGGATTGGGTCCAAACTAAGTAACTCAAATTTTCATTTCCAAAACCATTACTTTTCTATCGTACTTACCCTCTCTATAAATTCTTATAGCATAGACAATCCTCCTTGTTACAACTGTCCTCTTCTGATTCCTGTGGGAAAGATTTGTTGTTGTTGTTGTTGGTGGTGGTGGTGGTGGTGGTGGTGGTGGTGATGTTGTTTTTTGGTACCAGGGATTGAACCTAGGGTTATCCGCTTAGCCACTGAGCTACATACTCAGTCTTTTTTTGTTGTTTTTTATTTACAGAGAGTCTCACTGAGTTGCTTAGGGACTCACAGAGTTGCTGAGGCTGGCTCTGAACTTGAAATCCTCCTGCCTCAGCCTCCAAACCACTGGGCTTTCACTAAACTTTGCCTTCCTTTTTCCTTTGGGGGTGATTTCCTTAATTCTACCCTATGGAAAATCTTTCTCTTATTTTCTTGATAATACAGAGTAACTGAGGGAATTCCTAAATGAACCCCTTAGCTTCAATTTATGTTAGTTGAGTTTAAAAATCACAGATTTTGAACATCATATATCAATGTTAGTAGTCTCCATTAACTTGACTATGAAACCTCTCACCGAAGCCTCCTCATAGTTTAAAAACAGTTCTCCTGAGAAAGTTCCCTTTTTGTTCTCTTCCCCTGTGTTCTGTAGCTTAATGAACAATTGCAAGTGTAGATGTTTCTAAGAAAAAACATATTCCTAATAAGTATTTTTTGTACATAGTCAAAGAACCCAGAAGGTCAGGTGACCTTCAAATAACAGCAGCATGTGTGTCAGAAAAGCAAATAACTGCAGAATTTTGACCACCCCTCTACCTTGTCCAAGACATCCCCAAACCTCTATATAAACTAGTGACCATGAGGAAAGGCAAGATTTTTTTAATTTTTTTTTTTATTTTCTAAGAATGAGAGACCCAATCTTTCAATTTGCCATCTTGTTGCCAAAAAAGCACCTTCACTCCCTGTCACTGTCCTCCAGTAATCAGTTTCATCAGATGGTAGCTGGACCTTTTTTACTCAACACCAGAAGTCTTCAACATCTGCATCAGTAATTCTTCTCATTCCTCTGCGCATCTTCACGTGATCTTCTAAGATGAGCTATAATTAGCTTAAAGCTTCATCTCTGGATACTATGACTTAGGAAGGAAGCCTTATACATATGAGTGTAGTGAGAAATAAATGTACAATTTCTAATACCTTTCCTCTCTGATGAACTGACATGGGAATGAGAGAACACATTACAGATGAATAATTCCTTAGCAGTGTCACCTGCTACTAGGAAAGATGCCATTGCAGACTACAGATATTCCAATATTTCTAGAAGGATTAAAATGGATGGCATTGATTAATGAGAAAACATAACAAAATTGAGGGAATTAGGACTCAGTATAGTAACTCAATAACATTAAACAATGTATTTTTTAAGAAGCACAGAATTTTTCAATTATTAGAGGCAGGAAGATTTTTAGATCAGGATCAATTAGTAGAAATTAGAGAAATGATTAGCACTGAAAATATAGAATACATATCTCTTCCAAGCCAGCAGGTTAAATGACTGCAGCATTTTCTCTAAAATAAAATCCTTTAAAATGAAAGAGCTGTTTTATAACACAAAGCTGTAGAGATGTTATGTTGAAGGGAGATTATACTCTAGGGAGTTTATCACAAGAGAAATAAATAGAACAATACAAACAGAACAATACCATTAAGTTGCTCTGAAATTCTATGATAGACAGAGATCTGTGTACCTGCAGACAACTTCTCTATAGATGCAGAATAGATACTTGGGTGTGAATCACCATGACCAAGAATTTTATAATAATCACCTGCATTCTCTTGTTGACAGCAGTTTTATATTTGTGAAATTTTTCATTTGAAAATACTGAACAGCATTGAGTACATTTTGTAAGTGTAAAAATGCAGTTGAAATTGATCTATTATTTGAGAAGAATTTCTGAGATGTTAGGCATCAAACTGAAACAAAATCCTCAAAACAAACAAGGGATCCAATTAAGCGAATAATATTTAAAATGAAGGGAAGATATGAACAGGTGAATAAAAATCTGATTTCAAAAACATATTTTTTGACAGAAAACTTTATCCATGACAAGAAAATAGTATACTGTCTTAAATTAAGAAATAGAAAAACATGTATTTTTAGCAATTAAAAGCAGGATTCTTAAAATGTATAAATAAACCAACCACGATAATATGCTGAAAATTAATTTGGTGATATACAAAAGTTAGTTAATTTTCTTCCACACAAGCAAAAGTGTGCTAATTTGCAACTTGTACACTATTTAAACCTCCTAGTTCAGAATTTATTTTATGAAGTCATTGGTTTTCTTTTTTCTATTGAAGAACAAATTTTTAATTTTATTTCAGATTTTTTTTTTATTTTTAACTTATGGTCGTTTCTGAATGAGTTCTTATCCAAATTCATTAGGAACTAACCCTGAAATATAAACATTGAATGGCACTAAATATCAGTTAGATATTATTCTTTTCAAAAACGGTTTACAGCTAGTTGACTTGTCATCTAGAAATAGGCACTGTTAGGGTTTGGTTGGTAGGTTAAGAACATCATCATTAGAGACCCAGAATCCTCCCCTTGTGTTTTATTGTGTTTTATTGTTGGGACACCAGGATCATTAATGGTTCCATTTCTAGCATTTTGAAGAATCTCTATATTGCTTTCCAAAGTGAATATGGTAGTTTGTATCCTATAAACAATGTATAAGTGTACTTCTCCCATATCTGCACCAACATTTATTATTATTTGTATTCATGATGATTGCCATTGTAACTACAGTGAGGTGTAATCTCTATGAAATTTTTATTTACTTATTCCTAATTGTCATGGATAAACAGTCATGAACTAGATCTAACATTAAATAGCACATGCCAGCTCTGCTATTTACCATATGATGACCACATTCATATGAATAGTGGAGGGTGGAAGTTATATAAGTTAAATATACCTAACAGATATTGAAATTACAGTTCTTTAAATGAAGAAAAATGATGTAGAACAGAAAGAAAAACTTTGAAATATTTAAAAAGTGAATATAGGGAAAGCAGAAGGAAAGTAGCAGGTAAAAGTAATGGCTGTATTGAGTGAGAAGTAAAAAATAACTAAGAGTAATAAAGAGAGGAAGAGGTAACAGGACTTTTTGGCTACTACATGTGGAAGAAAGAGAAGAAGGAGTAGCAAGAGGAACAACAATACAGATAAGACAAATAAATTCAAAATAAAAAAAAAAAAACTAAAAACAAATCCATTGAAAATGCTACACCTCTTATTCAAGAAAAGGCTCAATAATAAATGGGTAAAGAAAAAAGCAATTAAAATGAAAGAAAATTATTTATATATAATATATATAATTATAATATATGTTATAATTATATAATATATAATTAAGTACATGCATATATTACAATTATATATTAATATATCATATAAAATATTTATGTATTCTCAAACTTATTACATTCAATGAGAACATACACACACACACACACACACACACACAAACACACACTCTCAGAAACACACAATATGGGAAAAGTTAAAAAAAATACTGAAGGTAAGAAAATAGAAAAACAATTCTGATTTTCCTGGGATGGGGGGTTTAACCAGGGATTGAACTCAGGTACACTTGATCAATGAGTCACATCCCCATCCCTATTTTGTATTTTACTTAGATATAATGTCTCACAGAGTTGCTTAGTGCTTTGCTGTTGCTGCGACTGTCTTTGAACTCATGATGCTCCTATCAGCTTCCTGAGCTGCTGGGATTACAGGCATGCACCACTGTACCCTGCAGGAAAGCAATTCTTAATGAAAAATGAAGGGCATATACCCAATGAGGTGGTCAAAACTGTTGGCAAAGATGGATATTTTTGCTTATGCTCTTGGACCATTCTCTGAGTTTCATTTTGGGCTGTGTACCAGTTGGATCAAGGGTTGGGGGATTGTTAAATCTTTGTGTTTCTCACCAAGATGCCAGCAAGTGTGGCCTGGAACTTCAGATGGTTGTAGTAGCCCTGAGCTTCCAATCTCACATTATTATAAGGTAGGATAGTTTGGGGAGCAATGACAATTGGAGTTATCTCTGGACAGACTAGGTCAATCAAACTCCAGAGCACAACTGATACAGGGCTTTAAATGGGAAGTTTCTGCAGCTAGGGTTTAGTTTTGACTGCCTTTTGTAAGTTTGTAATTAGATCCTTATATCTTGTTGCTGGGTAGATGCAAATCTCTGCTGGACCTCTGTTAGGGTCTGTAAACAAGTCTGGATGGCTCCTGGCATTTTGCCAGAGGGAGTGGATTGTGAAGTAACACCAGCGAGCCATTAAGTGTGGAGATTTCTCATTGGTTGACTGCTGTATCTAGTTTATGTTAATTAGATAAGCTGTGTGGAATGTATATATACCACTCCTATCCTACAATAAAGGACTCCCACTCCTGCTGTATCAGTTTGCTCGTGACCCCCCCCCCCCCCGTTATTCTGCTGCAGGTGGACTGCAGCTGATGGTGGCCCCTTACAGGGAGCCCCGGGACACTCAGAGATAAGTGACAGAAAAAAAAAAAGCTGCCCGTCCATAGATAGGACGGGAGCAAATCTTCTCATCCCTAGGCAGATAGGGCGAGAGGAAAAATGGCCATTTTGAGAAAATAGAGAGGATTGATACAGCATGTTTATGTCTTGTTTTGTCTCAGTGTAGTGTATTGTCTTTATGATGAAAATATGGAAGGGGTGAGAAGCAAATTACTAAGGGAAAGAGTAAATTACTAAGGGAAAGAACCAAAAATAGTTAGAGCATGTGTTGATGGAAGCCCAAGAACTCTAGTCAGAAAGAAGAAAGTTCAGAAAAAGAAGGATTATCAGAAAAAAAAAAAGTTGCAGCAAAAGGCTATTACTGAATACTTTTCATTACCAGAGGGTGCATAAATTAGCGTGACGGCTACGATGTGCGCAAGCTGGTCATGACACAGCAAGGATTTTCCAAGCGGCAGTTGCCGGCTCTTCCCCGCCCCCCTGCCAGGGAGCAGGACGCCACTGCCGCGAGCCCAAGTCCAAACCTGACCCAGAGGCACAGTCTCCGGGCTCTTGCTCCCTATGCCTGATGGCAGTTTGAGTCCCTGGACACTCCCCGTCTGCCCGAGGTTGCTGCAGCCGGTAGGAGGACGCACATGGCGTCCCTGATGTTTGAGCATTTCCAAGGCCAGTAACTACAATGGTTCTCCCACACCTGAAAGCTAATGAGTAATGAGCACTATTAATGCTTATTTCAAATGTAAAAAACCTTGAGATAATGTACTAAATTGTTCAGAAGGTTGTTTTCTTAGTAGAATGGTACAGGATTTTCTTTAGCCATCCGGAGTTCCTGCCTTCATCCCAGTGCTGGTAAAGACCAAGGTGGAAGAATTTCCAGTGTTGCTGAAAACTGGACTAGACTTCCACTGAGAAAAGGATGAGACTTCGGATCAAGCTAGCTGCCTTCAGAACTTACCTGGACTATGATTTAAGCTAGCTGCCTGCAGAACTTACCTGAACTGTGATTTAAGCTACCTGCCTGCAGAATTTACCTGGACTGTGATTTAAGCTAACTGCCTGCAGAACTTACCTGGACTGTGATTTACCTGGATTGTGAGTTAATCGATCGAGTCACTGCTTTACCTGGACTGAGACAACAAACTGTAATCTACAACAAATTGTAACTTGGTATCTTTGCTAATGGTGTCATTGCTGGTATAATTTTTCCAAGAGCTTCTTGCATGGAGCCATCAATTGGCTTGGTATTGTGGCATTTTGTATCCTCCCCTTCTGCTTGTAGCAGATTATTTATGGTGTTTGTGTAAAAACCACTATGGTCGTAATTTAAATTAAACAAAAGGGGGAAATGTTAAGTCTGTAAACAAGTCTGGATGGCATGGCGCCTGGCATTTTGCCAGAGGGAGTGGTTTGTGAAGTAACACCAGTGAGTGTGGAGATTTCTTATTGGTTGACTGCTGTATCTAGTTTATGTTAATTAGATAAGCTGTGTGAAATGTATATATACCACTCCTATTCTACAATAAACGGCTTCCACTCCTGCTGTATTAATCTATACAAGTTGTTCGTTACTCCCCCCCATTAGTTTGCTGCAGTCGGACTGTGGCAGACCTCTGAGTCTCATGGGCCTCCCCTAAATTTCACACTTGAAGTAAGGAATCTAACCCTTCACAAGTCTCACATATTTTACTGCCAGTGATGGGAGTTTGTGAAGATCATTTCTGGAGTGCACCTGCACCTCTCATTTCTGGCCTCTTCCCAGCTACTTGCAAGGGTACCACAGCAAAAAAGGAACTTGATTCTCTCTTCTCAGCATCTCCAGACTGGATCAACCTGGTCAAAAATCCTCTATTTCTCTTTCGATCAAAATGGTCTAGGCACAGGTTGAACCTCATTACTGGCAACTTTAGGGACAGACTGGCAACACCCTTTATGAGTTCACAGTCTCCTGCCTCATTGCTATATGCCACTTGTATATGATTTCTGTCAAGCCTCAGAGATTCTGACCACTTTTCACTCTTCAACTTGCCCCATTGCCCCTGGATTAGTTAAGATCAGTCTGCCTTGCTGTCATGAGTTGTTTCTATAGACTCAGTCTGAGGCACAGTTAGATTCAACCAAATCTATTTCATTAATGTCCATCGCACTTCAGATACACATCCTAATTCTAAGTTTTTACCAAGTCTATACCCAACATGTCCTAAGTATGTGTTGTTGGGACTCGATCTGGGCCAGAGGAGTCTGGCTCACTGGGGCAATAGTGATGGAGGTCTTGTCTCTTTGGGTCCTCTTAGTCCTGCTGGCCCCCAAAAGTCTGGATTTTTAAGTCCTAGTTCAGTTGTGCTTGCAGCTTTGTGAGGTTTGAAGTGTATTCCCAGGGTGTAGACACTTACATCACTAAGTCTATCTAAGTTCTGCAGTTTACTTAAGTTTTGCAGTTCACATTAGATCATGGACATATTGCTTATAGTCTTTTATCGAACACACATGTTAATTAATATAATCATCAGCCAATAATCCCATATATTTCTGGTACATATATCACTCTATTCTACAGGTTCTTCCAAGCAAAATTTATTCAAAGTGCTTTTCTCTGTTTCTGTCTATCTGTTTTAGTCAGCATTTTTCAGCTTTTTCCCAATCAGAACAACTGTAGCAGAGGAAAAGTTTTTTTGGGAGGGCTCACAGATTCAGAGGTCTCAGTCCATGGGCACAATATCTTTATTTTGTTCATTTATTTTTATGTGGTGCTGAGGATCGAACCCAGGGTCTCAAATGAGCACTCTACCACTGATCCACAACCCCAACCCCTGTATGACATTTTTAATCATACATTTATTTCAAAATGATTATACACACATAACACATGTTATGGCCCACACTATATGGGCAATGGCCAAACAGACTCCATTTTACCCCGAGACTCCATATCATGTAAGAAATGCTTCTCCCGTAAGAATGTCCCACCTCTGTATCCATTAATAGTTAGGTTCCATTCCTCAGCGCTCCAGATGAGGCAGAACCTCATGGTGGAAGACTTTGAGGTTGGGAAGTAGGTCAAATGATGATCAGAAAGCAGTGAGTGAGAGTGAGAGAGAGAGAGAGAGAGAGAGAGAGAGAGAGAGAGAGAGACTCCACTTGCCAGGTATAAATATATACCCCAAAGCTATGCTCCAAATGCCCCACTTCTTCCAGCCTCACCCTACCTGCCTTTAATTACCATTCAATTTATCCCATCAGTGTTAGAGTTGTTAACAAGTCAGGATGGCGCCTGGCATTTTGCCAGAGAAAAGTTAGAGTCTGTAAACAAGTCTGGATGGCGCCTGGCAAAATACCAGAGGGAGTGGTTTGTGAAGAGAGCCATTAAGTGTAGAGATTCCTTATTGGTTGACTGATGTATCTAGTTTATGCTAATTAAGATAAGCTGTGTGGAATGTATAAATACCACTCCTGTCCTACAATAAACGGCTCCCTCTCCTGCTGTATCAATGTACACAAGTTGTTCGTCACATGTCACAACCCCCCCCACCCCTGTTATTTTGCTGCAGCTGGACTGCAGCACATCAGGTGATTAATTCACTGATTGGGTAAAGGTTCTCACAACCAAATCCTCTCCCCACTGAACCATCTTGCATTGCTTGCATTGTCTCACACATGAGCTTCTGGGGGACACCTCATTTCTAAACCATAACTCTGTGTTACCCATTCCAAAACCACCACCAAAAACTAAATTGGCATGTCTCTAATATATTATTCCTTATTTTATGTTCAATGTTTCTGACTTTCTGTGTCTCTATGATTAGTTTGCTCTCCAATGTTGAATTCCAATGGATTCCCTAAATCACCCACCTCCCTAAAAAGCTCTGGCTCAGGGCTGTTCCTTGCAGAGACAGTCATGGGTCCTGTGGGGATTCATCACCAGCCAGCTGGCTAAATAAAGGCTCTTCAATTTGGACAAAACAGGGACTTGGCTGTGTTTTCCTGCCCCAGAACACACTGCCCCACAACACATTGCATACACTTAGAAAAGAGTATAATGAGCTGCTTCATTTTACTTTAAAATCTTAGTCTATTTTCTTGATAACAAACATGGACACAGCCTAATTTGGTTTTTTTATGTTTTTATATACCATATTTGATTTTTATCCCAATCATTTGGGATTGCTATAATATACAAAAAGAATTGCTTGATTGACAGCTAAGGAATAGTTTTGAAAGAATATTACATGCATAAATATAACTGTAAATGGAAGAAATCAGTACTCAAAAACAGAATCTGTCAAAATTTTTGTGTTACAATTCCAATCAAGTACAGCCCTCAAATATTTCTTTTAAAAGTGTACTTTGCTATCATAAAACACTCACATGAAATATGAGATAAAATTCCAAGTATAGTTCATGACATTTTTTATTCATGACAATCCTATCATTTCTTTATGCTATTTCAAAAGTTATTACCATAATCTCTTAAATATTTTTGCTTTTAGATTCTATAAAATCTTGGTATACTGAGTGATGACCATTTCAAACAAAAGGACAATTTCCATTTTATGATTAGATGAGAAATTGAGTTTAAGATAGATTCTCCTGATGTATTCATATATCTTTGTAGGTTTGAATTATATAAAGTATTAAACTTTCTTCTCTTTTAAAAGTGTATTTTGAATGGCAGTATTTTTAACCTATCTCAACATGAATTCTCTTCTAAACTAGCTGACATTATTTTTTCTGCATTTCAAGCTTTGATTTATCACTCTTTTATTTGCTAAAAGGACTTTATATGCTTTGATCCTGTTTTGTATATTAAATAAAGAACTTAGTCTTTAAATTTACTATTTTTCACTTGATTTCTTCAATTCATTATTATTCCATTTTCTCTAATCTCTTTATCTCTCAATAAGCTGTTTTTCCTCTCTTGTGTTTTCTGGACAACATGGGAGCATACATTTTTGTAGCAATCATTTTTTGTGTGTGTTAGAAAAATACTTTGGTTAATACAAATTCTTAAGGAGTAATTTCTACTACCATTAAAAGTATTTAGCAGCTGGTCTTGAATAACTGGTCATTTCAATTTTACAAATACATGAGAGAAACATAATTTATTTGTTTGTTTTATATTTGGAATAATTTTCATTATTTATCTTTTTTAATAAGTCGGCTAAATTAGTACAAAAAAAAAAAGAATTGAAAAGTTTTTCCTGGGTATAAAATATATATGAAATGCACAAAAAAGAATGAGAGTAAGATAAATGGAAATATAGTTATACTACATGTTAAGCTATATACTACTAATATGTAATATATAAAATAGTAATATTTAAAAAAATAATACATCCCAATACAAAGAGGGTTTAGTGGAATTTTTATAGGTCTATATCAGTATAGTTAGGGCCCATACCTCTTAATATATTTATTAAATAGATATAGTTTTACATATTATTTAGATTCTACCAAAACTTTACTTATTTATAAGTTATAGGGAACAGTAGATAATTGTATCAGGGTAATAATCCAATATGCTAAATAAATAAATAAAATGTTAGAAATAGAAAAATATCAAATTTAATCATTAAACATATACTTTGGAAACTATAAAAAATACTATGAACGTTGGAAAGACTATTACAGGGTTATTTGAGGAAGGTACAAATTAACCTATTCACAATTAATATAATTATACATACTGAGTATTTTTAATGCATTTATGCACTCATACATATAGCAATGTATTTAAAATATGAGATAAATTTAATGACTTTAAGAAAATATAGTTTGATGAAATTGATTCAATAAGTAACACAAATTTGAATTATTCAAAATTATATCACAGGAATGAAAAGACATTAAAGTAATGTTCTTTCATATGCATAGTTTTAGCATATACTCAGTGATAGATCACTCCCCCAACATTTACATATCTTTGTATAATTAAAAGGACAAATAATGAAAAGACATGATGTCCACCTTTGATCTTCCTTATGAATAAAAGTGAAAAGTTCTACATAAAGTATCAGAAAATCATATCCAGCTGAGTACTTAGTTTGTTACAGCTATTCAATTTTTAGCTCCACATATTATTCTCAGTACATGACAAAATCATTGATTAAATTTCAAAGTCTATTCCTACATAAAGACTTATAAACCTAAAAATAGAAGGAATACTTCATAGATTTCTATTGCTTGAAATAGAATAAATTCACAGTCACATTATGGAGATAAGAATTCCATTAATGTCAAAAAGATGAACCAGTACTGTTCACTGTGCTTGTTAAGTTTCGTTATTCATCTTAGACTATGCTCTAACTAGAAAATAAAAACTGAAAAAAAAATTAAAATAAATAAATAAATAGACAAATACTTAAAATGAGCAAATCACAATTGAATTTTCTAAGAAGATAACATTATATAACTTGAATATACAAGAAAATAAATTATAAAATATTACATATTAATAACATTCAGTACTTTACATTACTATCAATATTATAAGTAGTCCACTTTCTGTATGACATCATTTAAAATAGGAGATTCCAGATGAAAGAAAACAAATTACATTTCACAAGAAAGTTGCTATGGAGACATATGTTTAATATACCAAATCTTACAATCTTTTAAACTTCAATTTTCTTTTAGGATTTTTTAAAATGATGCAAGTCATTCTCATTTTTCACAAACAGGGACAAGAATGATAAGATATTTATGAAGTAAGAAATTACAAAGATAAATAGGATAAAAGTTGGAAGCTCATTTCCACTACAACCAGTTCTCCTCTTATTAAGTAATTGGTGAATATTCTTTGGTATCAATAGATTAAATCATAAGTTCCAAAAATGATATGTCAAAAATAGAAAAATAATAAAATTCAGATAAATTTTAGCTTATAAAACTTACATCAAAATCGTTTTTAGTTAATTTTTAAAAAAGTAATAAATTTGAAATGCTATTTTCTGTGCTCCAGCCCTAGTTGTCCTCTGTATGCTAGAAAGGTGGATGGAGAGATAAAGAGAATGACAGACATTCTCTTTCTTGCTTTCTCATTTTTTTTTCATACCAGGGATTGAACTTAGAGGCACTCAACTACTGAGTCACATTCCCAGTCCTATTTTGTATTTTATTTAGAGACAGGGTCTCAATGAGTTGCTTAGCCCCTGCCTTTGCTGAAGCTGGCTTTGAATTTGTGATCTCCTGCTTCAGACTCCCAAGCTGCTGGGATTACAGGCCACTGCACCTGGCGCTTTTTCACTTTTTATTTTTCTAAAAACAATTATCATGGAGAAAATCAGGGTTATATCAGAGCATATTGTTATGTTTCAATCCATATATGATTGTTTAAATTTTTGCACCAAATTTTTATCATGGTAGTTAGAAGACTAAGAAAGCATTCTTGTGAAAGCATTCTTGTTTTTTTATTCAAGCAGATCAAAAGCACTTTGCTAAAATATTCTTACCTTTTAGCAATGGCAGATTTAAAAAGTGCTTTGCTAAAATATTCTTAAGTTTTATGTAGTCAGCTTCGTTTTCTAGATTTTCCATGAATTGAGATGTAGAAAGAACCAGATGTTCTTTCTGCCTTATTGGTGATTTAATACTTTATTTTTTTTATCATAACTAGATGTCAGATCACATGGATGATCTTAAAAAAATATTGATCCAGACTACCATATTATCTAATTCATTTGAGGAAGATCCAGGTATTTATATTATATTAAAGTCTCACTAGATAAATTAGGTTTGAAAAGATTTGATGATTCTTAAAATTCAAACCAAGTAGCTATTGTAGATATTTGATATTACAACTTTCCAGATATAAAGATTTTCTGGTTGTCTTTCAAACTCAAAGGGACGTTATCTGTGGACTAAAGTTCTTTTGAGCTCCTCAAAACTAGCATGTAGGAATCAAGGTCATTGCAAAATACCAATTCTTCTGTAAGTGAAACAACAACTACAACAACAAAACAGGTTTGTATTTTCAAAGAGGTGCTCATACAAACTGAAATGAACTAGTTTTTTGAAACATTGTTATGATGATTGCTTTAAAATCTTTGTGAGATAAGTCCAAGATCTAGATTCATCTGACTTGCTATCACTTTATTTTCATTGTCTTTTCTAGTTCTTGATATTAACCTGTGATCTTTGATTGCTGTTTGGATGTTAAATTAGAAGATAATTGATTTTTTTCTTAAATCTTTCACACTCAGCCTTCTCTTAATTTAATTAATGTAATTGTTGTATATATTTATGAAATACAGTATGATATTACCATACAAGCTAATTAATATATCCATCAGCTCATATATTTCATATTTTTTATAGTGAGAACATTTAAAATCTATGACTTTAGTAATTTTGAAATATACAATAGATTATTATTAAACATAGTCACCATGGAATTGATCACTAAGATTTATTCTTCTTTTGCAAAGATACTTTGTATTTTTTGATCAACATTTCCTTTATTCTATACGCTTCACCACCTAATGGCTCACAACTTGTAAGCCTGTTCTGCTCATCTTTCTTGTTCTGACTCCTGGAAACTTCCTTCTGCAGTCAGTGGGTGCTGGTTACTGAGACAGAAGGTACTACTCTAGGATTCCCCTATGTTTCTAGGTAGACAATATCGGGTACTGGGTGGAAAGTGTTTCCTCTGGCCTCTTGTTCACACACCCAGTACCATGAACACCAAGTTTACCTTTGCTGGTTCTATTGGGGGAAGGTATCACTTACCTGGTCAGCCAACAACCCCTCAGGGAGAACTAGGAGTTTACCTTTGGCTGTTGGGTGGAAGAAAAAGAGGCAATACTGGACCTATGGGAACTGGGATTTTGTCATATACAGAGATGTTGGGTGATAGATGTGCCACTCTGTGATGCCACAGTCTCCGGCTGGGCACAAATCACGAGCCTCCACACAGCTTGTAGATTCAAACAGCAATTCTTTATTCCTGAACTCACACCGGCCGTCTACAAACACGTTCTGGGGAAATCCACATTCTCTGCCCAAATCCACACCTCCACTGGGCTTCTCTCTCCCAAATATACTGTCTGACCCTAAGAACTCAAGAGGAACTCAGGCAGCAGGATACGCCCTATTCTAAACGGGGAACACCCTAATCTCCTATTATGCTAAACCGGGGAAACCCTAAACACGGATCCGCCCTGGTCCTTGAGCAAGGTCACCTTTCTGGAGTCCTTCCACTAGACCGCATGGGAGTACGCTGGCAAGGAAATTGTCATACCTACTTGGCTGATGGCTCCCAGCACTGTGACATTCACTGGTGCTGTCATTACCATTGAATATAGTTTGATGGATGAGTCCCTTTTTTAGATGTCTTTTGATCTTCCCCTTTCATAGCAGTTTGTCCAGAGATTAACTGGTGTCTGTGTGTTGTGTGTGTGTGTGTGTGTGTGTGTGTGTGTGTGTGTATTTTCAATTCTCTAATGCTAGTTGTCAGATCTGCCCAGTGTGCAAACTGGGGTTGGGTTGTAGGGAATAAGAGTAAACATCAACAAATTCAAAAAGCAGTCTTTGGGCAGGGGATGGTAAATAGATAGTTCTGCAAGAAGAAAATCTGTCTTTGGGGGTGAGACCTTCATTTAAATCTTATAGTGGCGGTACTAAGACTAGACTATAATAGTCTTAAGCAGCAATTTTTGTCATTGCTTCATAAAATAGAAATGTATTAAATATAAATTTCTGACCATTATGTATTCTTTAACTAGTTCCTTAGTGAAATTTTTCATGACATTCTTCTTCAAGTTAAAGAAATGTAACCAGTTTATTTTCTTCTTTCCACCTTTCAGAGACTCTTTATAAGTATTTATTTAATTATTTTAATATGTTTTGTTAAATTTTAAGGACAGGAGGAGAATGTAGTATGCCTACATTCTGGTACTAGAAATCTGGAACTAGAAATCTGGTACTAGAAATATGGAAATTAAACACTTTTCACCAGTAGAAATGCTGTTCAAATTGTTTCTTTAATATTTATAATGACACAATCTATACTTTCACATTCTGGATTTTATCACCCCAAATAGTAGAAATTCATAGCCAAATCTAACTTTGACATGTACCTACAATTTTATATTCGTTCAATAAAGATTCAAGTATCAGGTAACTACTTCAGTGTACTGGCTGTATATGTTCATGATTTATGTTAACTTAAATTCTAAAGATATGTCAGATATACCTCTCTTTCACTTTATTTTTCTTTTCCTTTATATATTCTACTTTTTCTTTATATATTCTACATTTCTCATTATGTCCTCTGTGATTTTATTTGCAAATATATTACATTCTTAGTGGATGACTTATTCAAATTATTATTGAAAAAATATAAAAAAATCATCAACCAAAAATGAAAATACATTATAATTATCTGTTAATAATAAAATGTGCATTGAAATAGGAAAGATAGTAGAATGAATCGGACATTATTTTCCTATGTTCATGTATGAATTCATGACCAATGTAATTCCACATCATGTATAGCCAGAAAAACAGGAAGTTGTACTTCATATATATATATATATATATATATATATATATATATATATATTATATATATATATATATATATATATATATATATAATGTCAAAATACATTTTACATGTATAAACTAAAGAACAAATAAATAAATAAATAAAAATAAAACAAAAAGTGAATTGATATATTCTAATATAAGTAAATAGATGAGAGAATTCCTTTAAGAATACACATCTTCTAAAAATTCTGAAGAAAGTTCTTTAAGAAAAAAATTCAACAAGGTGAGATGGTAATTAGAGCAAAAACAGAATCAGTTAAGATTATTATCTATTATAATAAACAGCATGAATGCATATTTAGTTTTTAAATTTTTTAAATTGTAGATGAACACAATACCTTCATTTTATCTATTTATTATGTGGAACTGAGGATAAAACCAGTGCCTCACACATTCTAGGTAAGCACTCCACCACAGAGCCACAACTAAAGCCCAAATGCACATTTTTTATTCTTTCTTCTCTTGACTGCTTAAAGAGAAATTGTAAGTAAAACTATATTATCAGTCTTATAAAATGTGGAAATGTAATATATTTGCAAATAAAATCACAGAGGATGTGGATAAGAGCAAAACTGTTTTTGAGTAAGGAAATGATCCTAGGTAGTAGCTTGAATGCAATAAAATAAATGAAAAGACTAGAAATGCCCCACCCCCCAATATATACACAGACATATATATGTACACATATATACAAACACATAAATGTCTACATACCTGTAGATATGTAAATATAGTTACATAGCAAGTCCTTTGACAATTTGGGAGCAAAATAAAAAGTTTAGGGTTGCGGGTTGTAGCTCAGTGATAAAACACTTGCCTAGCATGTGTGAGACACTGGGTTCAATCCTGAGCACCACCCATAAATAAATAAATAAATAAATAAATAAATAAAGGATTTTTTTCTTTCTTTCTATTCATTTGCATTGCTAAGTATTTCTCAATTTTATTTATTTTTTCAAAGACATGACTTTTTTTTTGGTCAATTTTTTGAATTGTTTCTTTTGTTTCAACTTCATTGATTTTAGCTCTGATTCTAATTATTTCCAGCTTTCTATTGTTTTGTATTGTTTAGTTCATTTTTCCAAGGCTTTGAGATACAATGTTAGGTCATTTGCTCATTGACTTTTTATTCATTTAATGAATGAGCTAAATGCAATGAACTTTCATCTTAGTACTGCCTTCATAGTGTCCCAGATATTTAGATCTATTATATGAGTAGTCTCATTTAACTCTAAGTATTTTTTTTATTTCATTATTGATTTCTTCTCCTATTTATTCATCATTAAATAGTGTATTATTTAGTCTCAAGGTGTTATATAGCTTCTATTTTTTATTTTATCATTGATTTCTAATTTCATTACATTAGGATCTGATAGAATGCAAGGCATTATCTCCATTTTTTTGTATTTAGTAAGAGTTGCTTTATGACATAAAATATGGTCTATTTTAGAGAAAGATCCATGTGCTGCTGAGAATAAAGTGTATTTGATTGTTGATGAATGAAGTATTATATAAACATATATGTCTCTTATGTCTAAATTATTGAATGTATTATTCAGTTCTATAGTTTATTTATTTAATTTTTGTCTGAAAGATCTATCCAGTAGTGAGAGAGATGTATTAAAGTCACTGAGTATTATTGTGTGGTGTTCTATTGGATTCTTCAATTTGAGAAAGGTTTGCTTGATGTACATAGATGCTCCATTGCTATAATTGCTATGTCTTATTGATGAATGGTTCCATTAATCACTATGAAATGCCCTTCTTTTTCCATTTTAATTAACTTTGGTTTTAAGTCCACTTTATCTGATATGAGGATGGAAACCCCTATTTGTTCAAAATGGACACCATTGAAATACAGAAGATAATTATTAGAAATAATAATTACAAAATATAATAATTATCACAAATAATTTTGAAAATTTATACTCCAATAAAATAGAAAGACATTGAAAAATTTCTAGAGACATATAAACTACCCAAACTGAATCATGGGGACATACAAGATTTAAACAGATACATTTCAAGCAATGAAATAAAAGACACCATCAAAAGACCACCAACCAAGAAAAGCCAAGGACCAGACATATTCTCAGTCAATTTCTAAAGACCTTCTAAAAGAAACAAGAAGAATTAACACCAATGCTATTCCATTTATTCCATGAAATAGAAAAGGAGAAAGACCTTCCAAACTCATTCTATGAAGTTAATATCCCCCTGATACCAAAAATCAGAAAAAGACACATCAAAGAAAAAAAAACTTCAGACCAATATCCCTTATGAACATACATGCAAAAATTCTCAACAAAATTCTAACAAATCACCTGCAAAATCATATTAAAAAGATAATGCACCATGATTCATCCCAGGGATGAAAGGTTGGATGAATATACGGAAATCAATAAACATAATTCATCACATAAATAGACTAAAATAATTTTAAAAATCATATGAACATCTCAATAGAGGCAGGAAAAAAAATTAGACCAAATTCAGAAAACCATCCCCCCCCCATTTTCAAAAACACTAGAAAAAAACTAGGCATAGTAGGAACATACATCAATATTTTAAAAGCTGTCTATGCTCAACCTGAGGCCAACATAATTCTAAATGGAGAAAAATTGAAAGTATTTCCTCTATGAAATGAAACAAGACAAGGATGCCCTCTTTTACCACTACTATTGAAAATGGTTCTTTAAACTCTAGCCAGAACAGTTAGGAGAATGAAATTAAAGGGATATGACCAGGAAAAGAAGAACTCAAACTATCACTCTTTGCTTATGACATGGTTCTATATTTAGAAGTTTCAAAAAATCCACCAGAAAACTTCTAGAAATAATAAATGAATCCAGGAAGG
Organism: Callospermophilus lateralis; assembly: GCF_048772815.1. NCBI lineage: Eukaryota > Metazoa > Chordata > Mammalia > Rodentia > Sciuridae > Callospermophilus > Callospermophilus lateralis. Next base: position 88,496,400 of record NC_135315.1, on the reverse strand, counting down.
AGCAGGACATTAAATCAACACCCATGTTGGTCTATAATCTGACTTCCTTAAAAGACTCCTAAAGCACATGATTTAAAATCAAGAATCAATAAATGGGATGGATTCAAACTAAAAAGCTTCTTCTCAGCAAAGAAAACAATCATAATGTGAAGAGAGATCCTTACAGAATGGTAAAAAGCCTTTACCATATGCACCTCAGCTAGAGCACTGATGTCCAGGATATATAAAAACTTAAAAACATAACAGCAAAACAAACAATCAATAAATGGGGTCAAAAACTGAGCAGTCACTTCATAGAAAAAGAAATAAAATCTATCAACAAATATATTAAAAAAATGTTCATCATCTCTAGTGATTAGAGAAATGCAAATCAAAACTACTCTAAGTTTTCATCTCACTCCAGTCAGAATGGCAATTACCAAAATACAAGCAATAATAAGTGTTGGCAAGGATGTGGGGGAAGATCCACTCATACATTCCTGGTAAGACTCAAATTTGTCCAAATCTTATGGAAAGCTATTTGGAGATTTCACAGAAAACTTGAAGAGAAAACATCATTTGACCATGTTATCCCATTCCTGGGTTTGTACCCAAAGGTATTAAAATCAGTATACTACAATGACAGAGCAACCTCAATATTTATAGCAGCTCAACTCACAATAGCTAAATTATGATGCCCTTTAACAGATGAATGGATAAAGAAAATGTGGTATATATAAACAATGGAATATTACTCAGCCTTAAAGAAGAATTAAATTATTGCATTTGCAGGTAAATGGATTGAACTAGAGAATATGCTAAGTGAAATAAGCCAATTCACCCCCCCCAAAAAAAAGAACAAAGGCCAAATGCTTTCTGTGATTTGTAGATGCAATTCATAGTTACAGTGGGGGTGGGGAGGGATAGTGAATAATAGAGGCACTTTAGGCAGAGGAGAGTGAAGGGAGAGAGTGGGAATGGGGGTAGGAGGAATAGTGGAATGAATCAGTCACTATTAAGTACATATATAATTACATGATGGGTGCGATTCTACATCATGTACAACCAGAGGGATGAGTAGTTATACTCCATTTATATATCATGGTCACAGTGCATTCCACTGTCATGTGTAACAAATTAGAATAAATAAATAAATAAATGGGTTAAAAATGTTTATACCAACTCCAGATTTAGTGGCATGTGGATGTATCAAGTTACGTGTGTGTGCATAACTTATGTGTGTGCACACACACATACAACAGACACCACTTAAGAAAACATTTAATAGCAACATTTATAGCAAGAAAGTATAGACAGTTTTAAAGGAAGAGTTTGGAACAGGTGGTTTTCTCCAATTATAGACCTCGAATTTAAGAGATCAAGGGCAATCCTGAGTATGGAGCTTTAGGGAAGGGATAAGAGATATGCAAATAAGTGTGATGAAGAGGTTCTGAATTAAATGTGTTGTACTGTGAGAGCTAAAAATTCTTCAGTGATTGAGGGAAGCAAGAATGTTTAGGGCATAATGAGATATTTTCTGGTGGCTTTTTAGAAAAAAAATATCTGATGACTAAGCTTATTTCAAAAATGGCCATTCAGAATCTAGTAATGGTGAAGGAGGAGCTTTGAGCAGGGGATGGTTGAGAGAGAGAGAGTCAGTTCTACTAGAAGCAAACCAATCTCTGGGAGTAAGATTTACTTTTTAAATATTTCAGTGGAAGCTAGATTACAAATAGCCACAGGCAGCAATTTTTGTCATTGTTTCATAAAAATAGGAAAGTAGTAAATATAATTTCCTGACCATTACTTATTTCTTCAACTCATTCCTTAATGCAAATTCTCCCTGTTCAATGTGCAAGCAATTAATCTCAGATTTAAATTACATCAATGTCCCTACAATTAATTCAGTAAATTTGGTAATAATAAATATTCACTCTTTCAAATGTTATTTTACTTTTATTTTATTTCTTAGTACTGGAGATAGCTTTGCATATTTGCCACTATAAGTTGTGCTTTTCTTTTTGAGATGAATTTTTGGAAGTGGGATTGTTGCACTTTCTGAATCAAGGTTACCTTCAAGTTCATGTTAACACCTAATAACACATTGCTATTAAGTTGTAATGAATATTGTGTAGGAAATAAATGACTGCCAATACATATCTCCTTCTAATCCCTACTGGTTGTATATTAACATGAATTTTATTGTATTGTTTCCTCAGTTTGATGAATGAGAAATTAATAAGTATTTCACATTGATACTTTTGAATCCTATGAAGGTTGATGCTCCCTGCATTTCCCCATTTACTTTTAAGATAGGTGTGCTCTTCTATGAATGCTTTCTTTTTTGTATCTGAAATTGAAGCCAGGGGTTCTTAACTGCTGAGCCAAGTCCCCATCCCTTTTTCTTTTTATTTTGAGACAGGGTCTCACTACATTGGTCAGCGTCTTGCTAAGCTGCTGAAACTGGCTTTGAACTTGAGGTCCTTCTGCCTCAGCCTTCTGAGCACTGGAATTACAGGTGTGTGCCACCGTGCTTGGATGTCAAATGTGTTTTTGAATGATTTTTATTTTTAATATTTTGTTGTAAAATCAATCAGTTACCAATTTAAATGAGCAATTATTGATTCTAGATGAATAACATGCCATTTTTTTAAAAGTTAACACACTGGTATCATGCATATAAGGGCATTTTCCAAAAAAAAAGCCATTTTCCAGATTTGGTATTTCAGTTAGACTGTCAACTCAAGGGCTTAACATGTGACTACTGGTTATTATATTGAAAGCTCAGATGTAGAATATTTCCTTGACTCAAAAAAATTCTAATAGATAACACTGGACTATGGAATATGTAATTTTTGTGGTCTCTAATATGACTATATTATTATAAATTTGAATTTTCTGGTTTGCTTATAAAATATCTTATCTGTATAATGTATGCAAATTTTTTTCTAAATTATTGATAAGTGTTACATTGTTTTTAAGTTTTGCATTCAAATTTTAATCTCCTGGAATAGATGGAGTAAGAATGCAGTCACATTTGAAATTTCTTCTTCATATGGGAAAAGCAATAAAACACATATTGCCAAACAGAAATACCTTATATATTAGTAGATGCTTTAAGTATTGTATTATTTTCCATTGGTGTACTTGTTTGTTCCTGAGTCAGTGCTGAAATCTCCTTATTAGCATACAATATGTGTTCAGCATTTGGCCTATTTGAAATAGGCCTGCTTTTATCTTCCATGCATTTACAAATACTCTCAGAAAATATTCTTTCATAAAAATATTAAAATCATTGTGTCAATCCCCAAAGCAAAAGTAAATGGCATTTCATTGAGGATTACATTATCTTAAAATATTTAACTTCGGGAATTGATTTGGTGTCTTTGGTCCTATAAATCATTCATTTCTATAAGAAAAGTTCACAAAGGGAGAAAAATGTCCTTAATAATAATAAAAAAAGCTTTTAGACTTTTGTGTTCTGAAGTTTCTCCTTCAGTTGCAACAATTCTTAGAAGATGACATGTAAGGGTCTTATGAAGCAAACCCAGAGAAGAGCACAATGAGGTTCAACCCCCATTTGAAAATCTTCATATAAACCTGAGATGGTCATATCCAAATAAATGTAGATGCTCAGAGAGGGCAGATGTTAAAAAGCTAGGTAGTTACATTTGGTGTTCCTCTGGATTTTCCAGAAAAGACTTAGAAACTATCTAAAAAGCCAGCCTTAGAAGGAGTCTTCTAAAAACTTTGAAGCACACACACAGCTGGGTGTGCTGCCCATGTCATGGAGGGAGGAACATAGCTTCAGATAATGTGTCACAACATAGAACATCAATAGGAATTTGTGACTGTGGAAGTTGGGGATAATTAGGTCATTAATTAAGCCCATAGTCCATCTAAGTGTTGAGAAGATATTGGACCCCAGAAGAAAGCTGCAGAAGACAGAGCTATTATTTAACAATTCTACAATGATGCAATCAGAAAAAAAAATGTTTGGAACATGGATAACTCTATGCATAATTTATTCATTGAATAAACTGATGGGTATAAGTATAGTGGGTCTTAATAATATTAAAATAATATGCTTTTTATTTTAGGTTATTAATAGTTTTTTGGGATATGTTTTTATAATTCCTCACTTTTACAGATAAATATTGAGATTCTTTTTAATTAAATTCTAGTAGTCCCATCTTATCCATGGAAGGTGCACTCCAAGACAAAAAATGGATGTGTGAAACCTCAGACAGTTCTAAAGTCTAATATACTGTTTCTTCCTATTCATGCATACATGTTATAAATTTTAATTTATAAATTATTAAAGTGATTAAGAACAAGAATAAAATAAAAAATTGTTATAACACTTCAAATTTATAAATTGTTTATATCTAGAATTTCCATTTAATATGTGTGAAACATGATTGACCTAATGTAACTCAAACTGTAGAAAGGGAAATCATAGCTAAGAGCAACTACTGTTTATGATTCAAAAAAAAAGAACATTGGGAGGATAGGAGAAGTGTTTGGAATGTAAATATAATCAATCAAGCATGGCATCTTGAGAAAATACAAAGTTGCTGCATGTACACCAAATATATATACATTTTCTTCCTTACTTTTTTAACTCATTATATCCCAGTGTCCCATATATAGGACGCCTAATTTAGGTGGGATGTTAGGACATCCTATCTATGGGAAGCTGAGACATAATGGGATTTATGTTTTAATTTTTTTAAGCACAAAATTTCTTTCCTCCTAAATCCAGTTTTGTTTTCTTTTCATTTAGTTGGAGGATATGAGATTTGCAGAGGTAATTAATTTCATTAAATAGAAGTAATGGTTGACTGACTTGAAATTCATTGCTAAAGGCAGCAATTGATGTCAGAACTAATATTATGGTGTTTTTGTCATTAATTCTAAGATAAGACCTTCATTGACTTTCTTTGATATATGAATTGCAGAGGAGATTTTTTTTAAATGCAGATTGTGTTTCACAAAAGAAAATGAGAGTGGATCTTTGATTAGACCACTGACTTTTATTAGGATATTGGTTTAATATGTATTTAAATATATACCAATAGATAAAAGAAGGAAGATTCACATTTGCCATTTTAGAATAAAGAAAAATTGTTAGAACAGTATAGGTTTGAATAAATTAAAAAATGTAAGAACAATATAGGTATGAATAAATCATATGTAGTTAAAATTGAAAAAAAAATAGAGCAAGAGTTCTCACTCTTAACACTTTCATTTTGATGTGGGCTGTGCTATTTGCTTTATTTCCAAGTAACAAAAACATTCCCAGGATGTGTGCTCAATGGACAGTTGACTCCTATTATCATAAATACTATGGTATGTTAGGAGCAGTGACTGAACTGTGGGTATTAAACTGTCCTGTGACAGAGGCCATGCCCCCCTGGAGAACTTTTGGAGTGAAGGTGAAGAAAAGAAAGCCCAGTTGTTATGGTGATGCCCTGATCAATGGGGGTTCTGTGCCCAGCACAGAGCTATTCAGTTCTTAACCTTGAGTTTCAGATGACAGCTGCTCAGGGGTAAAAAGTTATGTGTGTAATCTGACACTAATAACCGGGTTGCTCAAACTCATGACCTTAATGCTTTAGCTTGCTTTGAATTAACTTTCCCACAATAAGCCTTTTAATGTTAAACTTATATAATAAATGTACTGAGCTTCGTCATGGTCAGTCTTCCTCCATCAGAGGCTGGCTAAACCACCAAGCCCCAGATTTTTCTCTATGTCTGTCTTTTCTCCATTCCTTCATCAACAGGTTTGGTTACCCCTGAATCAATTGTCTTGCTGGTTGTGACAATGGTAGCTTCTCAAATTTTTTGTGATTTCACATGTTGTACTTTGCATGAAATATCACTAAATAAGTATAAAGTTTTGAGGAGAAGAATGAATATTAAGGTAGTAGTCTCCTCAATATAACATCAAACTCTATTTAATATTGAGGAGACTACTATCACTGAGCCATGACCCCAGCCCAGCATGCAAATTATTTTTAAAACCCTTCTTGACAATAAAATAAAAATTGAAATACAATTCAAAGTAAAAGAGGTAAGGCCCTACTTCTCTTTCTAATAAACATATATCATATTTTATATGAATATTGTCTTAATAATAACTATTTTCATCATAAATGTGGTCATTTCTCAGATTATTTTTAAATTAAAAATAATATTATTGCCAATATTTTATTTTAAATTTTATGATAGAAAAATTTTTTAAAATACATTCTTAAATATCTCCAATTCTTTTTCACTGAAATGTTCATTATATGGACATGTTTATCTAAAATTAATTCATTTTCTATTTAATTTCATTGATGGGAAGATAATTGAAATTGCTTTTGTAGACATTGTTAAAGATATTCAAAATTTCAGAATTCTATGATCACTTGTACCCATTGTGGTTAGGGTTCAAAACTCTAAAATTCTTTTTTTTTCAGAAAATAAAATTATTTTCACTCTTCTTTTAGGATTTAAATTTTTAAAACTTGTATTTTGAGTGCAAGTGCTACACATATGAACATATTATTTGCAATATATTTTTCTATGCAGTGTTTGCCCATAGCTTATGCACATTTTCTTTCTGTTGATCTTTTATTCTATATTTAAAAAGATCTTATTTGGGATGTGGGGATATCTCAGTGGTACAGCACATTCTTAGCATAAAAAAAGTGCTGTTAAGTGTTTAGTGCGTCCTTTTCTCTGTATGTGGTTTGTATTTTTAATCCGATGTGATGATTTTTAACATGAATGTATATGATCAAATTTGTCACTATTTTCTCATTAAACACATAAGAGTTTAATAATATCATATACTCCCAACTTATCTATGAGTGAGTCACCAAGGTTTTTGTTTTTCACTTTTCTATCTTTATTTTTATGCTTAAATCTAATTCCACTTGAAATATCTATCCTGATATTTGAGGAGCGGATCCAATTTTAACCTTCTCCACATGACTCTATAAGACACTATACCTATTCCAGAATCACTTATGTAAAGCATCATATGTTTTATGCTTATTTGAGAATTCGGCATTATCATATATGAAATTCCATATTCAATTTTTTTGCAATTTCCAGAATGATTACTTAGATAGATACTGCTGTGCAAATGACTATAAAATGTCAATAATATATTCTATTCTGATGCAATTTTGACTTGATTCATCCAGGAAGGCAATACTTTGTATAGCTACCTATATAAGTGAGAAAAGTCTTCTATTTGTTTTTTCACTGATCTCCACAGTGTATCACCCATTTTTCAAAAATAACACTGGCTTTTTTTCCTATGCTTTAAAGAATCCTGCTTAGCAGTTCAGTAATGAAAAGAATGTTGAGTCCTCCAAAATGTTGAGTCCTCGTTCTGTGATCTCTCATGGTCACCAGGTAAGCAGATGACATTCTAGGCAGTGGAATAATGTATAAACTGATAACTTTGGATTATGATCTCAAACAGTAAAAATTTTATTCCTAACAAATACCCTAGATCATTTATAATCAGGAACACTCCTCTTGGTGTCCTGGAAGCAAGCCTAACCACTGCATGTCCAGTGGCCATCTTGAATTTGTCTCCTAGTGTACATGCTGGTCATGGTTGTTACAACATAATTGACTCAAAGATAAAGAGAGACAACACCAAAGTTAGGCACATTAAGGGAAATTAAATGTCTTTTGTATAAGAAATATTAGCCCAATTTGTCCTTCTGTGCATTGATTTTCCTGCCTGATCCCTATTTTTTTCCCCAAAAGATGTCAGAAAAGAGAACAAATTTACCTAAAACAGAGATCTTGGACCACTCTTTTCCTACCAGTGACACAGAAAAATCTTAAATCCAGAAGAGATCATGTCAATGTCAATCGCAATAATGTTTGTCACATTATATTGTTTGCCTACCTTGTAAAAACTTCTCCTATTTAAAAAATATAGAGAAAGATATAATGTCCATAGCTAAAATTAAGAATAAAATGAGCAAGGAGGAACATGTATGAATTAATCAATTCATTTTCTCTAGAATCCTCTTTTTTATGGGTGCATAAATAATATACATATTTATTGTGCATTGTTATAATATTGTTGTACACCAAAGTTATATACTGGCTCCTTTTCTTTCGAATCCTCATCAACATTAATTGTTGTTTGTATGGTTAATGATTTCTATTCATTATGACTGGAATGAAATGGAACTTCAGTAGTTTTGATTTGCATTTTTAAGAGGAAAAAAATGTTGAATTTTTTATATAATTTCTGGTCAATTGTGTTTCTTCTTTTAATAATTTTATTTTCAGTTAATTTATTAAATGGATGATCATTTTTTTGATGTTGAGTTTTTCATGTTATTTATGTATTCAGAATATTAATCCTCTCTTGGAAGCATAGATTTTACCCTATTTGGTAAGAACTTTCAATGTTGTTTCCTTTACTATTCAGAAGTCTTTTAAAACTGGTACCATCCCATTTATTGATTCTTGGTATTATTTCCTGAGCTATCAGAATCCTATTTTGAAAACTATTTCCTGTGCCTATAAGTTGGAGTCTTTCCCCTATATTTTCTTGAAGTAATTGCAAAGTTTCTGGCCTCCTTTCTAGGTATAACACATTTTGAGTTGACTTTTGTTTAGGGTGACGGATAGGGATCTTGTTCCATGGTTCTATATATAGATATGCATTTCACATAACACAATATGCTTAAAAAGTTGTCTTTTCCCTAACATATATTTTTGGTTTGTCAAGAATCAGATGATTGTATTTGTATGGTTTTGTTTCTTTGTCTTCTATTATATTCCACTGGTGTGTGTGTGTCTGTGTGTGTGTGTGTGTGTGTGTGTTTCTTATACTATGCTGTTTCTGTTACTATGACTCTGTATTATAACTTGAAATTGAACATGGTGGTGTCTGTATCTCCAGTATTTCTATTTTTCTAAGGATTGCTTTGATATTCTGGGTTTTTTTTTGTTATTTTTATTTCATCTTAATTTTATGATGGATTTTTGTGATTGGTGAATCTGTAATCCACTTATGATAATATGGCCATCCTAACAATAGTGAGTCTGCCTGTCCATGAACACAGATGGTCTTTATATCGTCTAATGTCTTCTATTACTTTTGTCAGTGTTCTGTAACTTCCCTTGTAGAGAGTCCTCACCTCCTTGGTTAAATTTATTTTTGAGTATTTTCTTTTACTTGGTTTGAAGCTATTATGAGTGGAATTGCTATTTTGATTTGTTCCTCAGTGGGTTCGTTATTTTTGTATATAAAAGCTCTTGATTTCTTTTATGTTGGTTTTGTACTTTGCTACTTTGCTGAATGCTTTTAATCATATTTAGAAGTAATCTGGTAGGATTTTTGTCGCAGCCCGGCTGCAGCAGAATAACCGGGGGGTGGCGAATAACTTGTGTACGTTGATACAGCAGGAGTGGAAGCCGTTTATTGTAGAATAAGAGTGGTATTTATACATTTTACACAGCCTATCTAATTAGCATAAAATAGATACAGCAGTCAACCACTAAGTAATCTCCACACTTAATGGCTCGCTTTTGTTACTTCACAAACCACTCCCTCTGGCATTTTGCCAGGCACCGTGCAGACTTGTTTACAGACTCTAAAATTTCTCTGGCAAAATAACAGGTGCCATCCTGACTTGTTTACAGACCTTAACAGATTTTCAAAGTATAGGATCACATCCACTGCAAACAGAGATAATATATTTGACTTTCCTTTCCAACTTGTATTCTTTTCTTTCATTTACTTGTTCAATTGTTCTGGCTAAAACTTCAAGTACTATATTAAATAGGAGAGGCAAAAGTAGACATTCATGTTTTGATTCTGATTTTAGGGAAAACATTTTTTTTTCCATTTTGTATAAGTCAGTTTGAGTTTGTAATATGTAGACTTTATGTTTAGATAAGTTTCTTCTTTTTAATATTTATTTTTTAGTTGTAGTTGTAGAAAATACCTTTGTTTTTTTTATATATTTTTATGTAGTGTGAGGATCAAACTCAGTACCTCACCTGCACTAGGTGAGCGCTTTACCACTGAGCCAAATCCCCAATCCCTACGTAAGTTCCTTTTATTTGTAGTTTCTTCAGATTTTTATCATGAAGTGGTGTTTAATTTTGTCAAAGTTTTTTGTTTCTGTATCCATTAAGATACTCATGTGATTTTTGTCCTTGATTCTATTTATATGATATATTATGTTAATTGATTTCTGAATGTTGAACTATCCTTCTATCTTTAGGATGAAACCAACTTGCTCATGTTGCATGATGTCTTTGATGTGTTGCTAAATTTGATTTTCAAGTATTGTATTTACAGATTTTTTACATCAGTCCTTATAAAGAATATTGATCTGTAATTTTCTATTCTTCAGTACCCTCATCTGTTTTGGAATCAGTGTGAAGCTGGCTTTGTAGGATCGTTTTGGAAGAATTCTCTTCTTTTCTAATGAAATAGAAATAGGAATAATTTAAAAACATTCATGTTAGTAATTTAAAGATCTGGTAAAATTCAGTTTTGAGTCCATAAGGTCCTGGGTTTTTCTTTATTGGGGAATATCTTTTTTTCTTTTTCTTCTATTGCTGTTGCAATTCCACTAAGCAGTGATTTGTTTAGATTTTTACATTGGTCTGTTAAAATTTTCTATATACATTTGATTCTTTGGTAAATCATATGTGCCTAGAAATGTATGAATTTCTTCTACATTTTCTCATTTATTTAGACATTGACTTTCATAATACTCTGCCGCAGTCTGGCTGGGCACAAGATCACGAGCCACTCAAACAGGAACAAATTTTATTTTTGAAAAAGCCGCCAATACCCCGTACGCGCCCAGGAAGATTCCCGATCCACACACGCAGTGTTCTCCCAGTCTCCTCCCGGACCCCAGAGCAAGTTCCTCCCCCGGAATTCCCTCCTACTGCACTTTCCCAACCAATGGGAACTCTCCAGGAATCCCGCAGCAGGCCGAGGTGAACAGCAGGAGTCCGATATCCATATGAATGTAATTTTTAACATAATCATATCATCTCAATGGCAAGCTGGCATCACCTTTCAATCAAAAATGCCATGCATTATATTAATTGGCTGTGGCTCTTAGCATCCCCCCACTTCTGTTTAATTAAGCAACAAGCAATGTGGCTAGGGACCGTGCCTGTTAGGTTTGTCCAACTCAACATATGGTTCTTACCCGTCATCGGAAAACTGACCTTTAGGCGTCAGCCTCCAGTCTTAGGTTGATACCACTGCAATTGGATCATACCCGTCACTGACTACCGGTCCAGTATATAGCCATACTTGTGGATAGGCCTATGCACCAGTGGGGGGGTGAGGTTCTTTGCCTCACGTCTGTTGGCCCCCAGATTTGGCCTTGGTGCCATTGGGGGGGTGAGGTTCTTTGCCTCACCTCTGTTGGCCCCCAAAATTAGACCATCACTATTAGAAGGGAGGAGGATACAGAAATGCCACAACACCAAACCAATTGACGGCTCCTTAGGAAAAATTGCATTACTGGTGACACTTCAGAAAAGATACGCCAGCATTGCCATAATTCGCTGCATCAACAGATAGATCACAGTGCATACAAGTGATACATAGTCCAGGCAAGTTCTGTAAGCAGTTCAAAGCGGAGGAATCTATCAATAAGTCCATTTCCTCCAAAGATAAATCGAGTCATTGATTGTGCATTACTTGTTGAGTTATTATTCATTGATGTATCAGTTTATACAGTTTGTTGTGATAATTATCAAAGAAGTTGTAGTTTGGCTTCATCGTTGTCTTCACCAGCACTGGGATGAAAATAGGAATTTTGACAATGGTGTTAAAAAAAAATGTAACATTTCAACAGGTACTAAGAAAACATTTTTTAGAACAACTTACATTATCCTGAACAGAATTATTAATTATAATGAAAAGGAAAGGTGAAAGTAAACAATCAGATCTGTTAACCTGCTTATTTGTACACATATTAAAACAATCTTCAACAGCTGTTTACCGAATTCAAATTAAACCATTAAAATCACGTGAATAATAAAAAAATTTGGATCCATTTATTCAGGAGCACTCCTCATATATGATATATGGACATATGCACATACAGACATAGAACACAAAACAGAAGTATGCACACGTAACATACAACACATAAGACAATAGTAAAGGCCTTGTAGCTTTATCTAGGTGAAATCTCCATTGCAATGTTAAAAACTCCACAGTCAAAAAATAAAACTGATCAGAAAAACATTAACCTAGGTCTGTATGAGCTCAAAAATAAAATAGAAATTTATGATGTGGGAAAAAGCAATAATAAAATAGATATTGAAAAAAGCATCCTGGTTAATCACTGTCGCAGATGTAAGAATAGCCAAGCTGGAGTTCTGGATATCAGCTGTTATGGATTGCAGTCAAATCATCTTCTTTTTGGTTTGTAGAAATTGTTTTAGTTAACCTCTCTGGAATCCAAATCAGCTGCTGTTTTCCCTGTGGAAAAACACAAACAGAGCCCCAACTCCAGACAATCACTGGGTCAGGACCTTTCCATTGTCCTGTTAGAATATCCTTCCAAAGTACCTTAGGCTTATGTACATTTTTTGGATTCAAATGTCTTTCCGCAGCACTAAGCCCTAATGAATCCAAATTTAAAAAGTTTACAGTAAAGAGGGTTTTTTTTTTTAAGTTTATCTTTGGGGGATATATACCCTTTTCTAATTCCCTTCTTTTGTTTTAATAAGTACATTTTAATAGTTTGATGAGCTCTTTCAACTATGCCTTATCCCTGTTGATTGTATGGAATTCCTGTTATGTGTGTAATGCCAAATGATGAGCAAAATTGTTTAAAAGAGGTAGAAGCATAACCAGGACCATTATCTGTTTTTAACTGTTTTGGAACGCCCACAGTGGCAAAATTTTGTAAGCAATGAGCTATAACATCTTTAGTTTTTTCTCCGGCATGAAGGGAGCCCATCAAAAATCCAGAAGAAGTATCAACTGTAACATGCAAATATTTTAATTTTCCAAATTCTGGCAAGTGTGTGACGTCCATCTGCCAAATATGGTTAGGTATCACTCCTCTAGGATTTACTCCAAGATTAACTTGTGGTAAAAATGTCACACAATTTTGACATTGTTTTATTATATGTCTGGCTTGTTCTTTAGTTATTTTAAAACGCTTTTGTAAAGTATTAGCATTGACATGGAACCTTTTATGAAAATTTATAGCTTCTTCTATTGTGGAGAAAATATGTATGTCATGTGTAGATTTATCTGCTAATTCATTGCCCAAACTAAGGGTTCCAGGCAATCCCTGTATGTGCCCTGATATGTCCTATAAAGAATGGATCTTTTCTGTCCCAGATTAGACTTTGTATAGTGGAAAACAAAGAGAAAACAGTAGAAGAAGGGGAAATCCTACCAGCATCTTCAAGGGATACTATAGCATTAACTACATACTGACTATCAGAATTAAATTAAATACAGAATCTTTAAACATCATAAAAGCTTGTAATACTGCATTAAGCTCTACCTTTTGAGCTGATTGTTTGGGTACTAAAAATGTAAAAGTTTGATCAGGGGTAACTACTGTTGCTGTACCATTATTTGACCCATCAGTGAATATATTTGGAGCATTCATGATAGGGGTCTTTCTTGTCATTTTTGGAAAAATTACAGGATGTTTAGGCCAAAAAGACAACAAAGGATTAGATGGTAAGTGATTATCAAAAGAAACATTAGATTTACACATGATTATTGCCCAAGTATTTAACTCATTAGCTAACTCATCAATTTGATCCATAGTATATGGAGTAATAATTTTATTGGGAGAAATCCCAAACACTCCCTTTGCTGCTTTTATTCTTTTGAGTATTAATTGTCCTACAGCCTCAGGATATCTAGTAAGAATAGTATTAGGAGAATAAGATAAATGTATCCATAATAATGGACCTTCTTGCCAAAATGCTCCTGTAGGAATATTTTTTGTTGATAGTACAATAAGTAATAAAGGAAAACTTATATCAATTCTATCCAAGTGCATATTTTCCATATATGTTTCAATAATTTTTAATGCCTTTCTTGCTTCAGGCGTTAACATTCGGGGTGAATTTGGATCTGATGGACCTTTTAGGATATCAAATAAAGGTCCTAGCTCTCCTGTTGGTATGCCTAGATAAGGCCTTATCCAATTTATGTCTCCCAATAACTTTTGAAAGTCATTAAGTGATTTGAGTTGATCTACTCGTATTTGAATTTTTGGTGGATGGACCATGGTTGAGGATAACAGAACTCCTAAATAATTAATTGGAAAATTTAATTGTATTTATCTATTGCTATCTCTAGATTATAACTTTTTAATAAATTTGTAAGTGTGGCATAACATTCTAGCAATGTGTTTTTATTTTTATGTGCCATTAACATATCATCCATATAGTGAAATATTTGTAGTTCAGGATTTTGATTTCTAAGTGGTTGGATTGCTTTGTTAACATAAATTTGACACATAGTTGGACTAGTAGCCAACCCCTGAGGGAGTACTTTCCATTCATATCTCTGATCAGGACCTTCATGATTTAGTGCAGGGATAGTAAATGCAAAATGTGGACTATCCTCAGGATAAATTGGAATTGAAAAAAAAAAAACAATCTTTAATATCTATAGCTAAAACATACCATGTTTTGGTAAAGCAGACAATTGGGGAATCCCTGATTGAGCAGGTCCCATAATAACCATCTCATTATTAATGGCTCTTAAATCTTGTAATAATCTCCATTTACCAGATTTCTTTTTAATGACAAAAATGGGAGTATTATGGGGAGATATGGAAGGGTGTATATGTCCCTCCCCTAATTGTTGTTTGACCAGGTCATGGGCTACTTGTATCTTTTCTTTAGTCAGGGGCCACTGAGGAACCCACACTGGTCTGTCTGATTTCCAAGTAATTTTGATTGTCTCAGTGGCCCTTTTTGAAAACCCAATCCATGTCTATTTATTTCTTGATCTATTTGAATTGGTGCTGTCATACCTTGTTCTTGTTCTCTTAATCTTTTTTTCTCTCCTAAAGCCTTGTCTAGCCCTAGTAGTGGCACGTTAGGACTGATGTTATTTTTTAATGTCAAACCTAATTGATCTATGACATCTCATCCCCATAAATTTATAGGAAGATGATCCAATACATAGGGCTGTACAGTTCCTTCACATCCTTCAGGGTCCTTCCAATCTAATACCATTGCACTTCTATGGGGATTAGTCGCCACACCTAAGCCTCGAAGCGTTTGAGTGGCTTGTTGTAATGGCCAATGTTTTGGCCATTCTTGACGAGATATGATGCTGAGGTCAGCACCTGTGTCCAGCAGCCCATTAAATTCATGTCCTAGAATATTTAGTTTTAGCATGGGGCGAGAATCTAAATTTAAAGACAGCATAGCCCAATCTACACCTGTGGAGCCCAATCCCCTGGTACCTCTTTCTACAGTACAACTGGAAAATTTATCATGTAGGCTGGGTACTGTTAATAACTGTGCTATTCTATCTTCTGGTGAAATTACTGATATACCTCTTGGAGAACTAGCTATAATTTTTATTTCACCTTCATTATCGGGATCAATTACCCCGGGACGTATCATAAGTCCTTTTAGTGTAGAAGAACTGCATCCCAATAATAAGCCTATTGTTTCTTGGGGAAGAGGTCCTTTTACTCCTGTAGGAATGATTTGAAGTCCCATCTCTTGAGTTAGAACTGCTCTTGCAGAGGCTCAGATGTCCAACCCTGTGCTCCCACTAGTTTGTCTGATGAGGGATTTAATGGATAATGTGTCCTGGGCACTACCTTGATGGTGCTGCTGGGTTCCTCCATTGCCCTATATATTTGTGGTTTTTGGCCCCGGAGCATTGGGCCCTCCAGTCCATTTTTTGGCAATGGAGCCTGATGCCTTTTTCCATGATATCGTGGGTAAACACTTGGTCCTTGTCCGTTTTTTGATAACGGAGTGCCCTCTATGGTGGTTTGAGAATGGCATTCATTAACCCAATGTCTCCCTCTACGGCATCGTGGGCAAATACCTGGTATTCTATTCCTTTGATACATAGCTTTGTTAAACCCTCCTCCTATGGGGCAACTCCTTTTAAAATGTCCTGTTTGATCACAATTATAGCATGTTTTTGGCCAGGCATCTAAAGCCTGTTGTACTGCTGCTAAGACTTGCCCTTGTTCATTAATGTCTGTACATAATTTAATATATGTGTTTAAATCTTCATGTTTCCATGGTCTAATGACCTCTCTGCAGCAACGATTTGCTTGGTCATAGGCCAGTTGTTTTATAAATGGCATTGCCTGTTCTGTATCTCCAAATATTCTAGAAGCTGTCTGAATAAGCCTATCTACAAATTCAGCGTAAGGTTCATTAGTTCCTTGTATTACCTTAGATAACTGTCCTTGTAAATCTCCATGCTCCTGTAAAGTTTTCCATGCCCTAACCCCATCTACAGCAATTTATGCGTATACACCAGGATCGTATTCAATTTGTTGCCACTGACCCTCATAAGGTCCCTAACCCTAACAACATTTCTAGATTTCTTTAAGGGTAACCGGCTGCTGCATTTCGCCTAGCTGTCTCCGTGCAAAATTCCTCATTGGCAACCTTCCATAACAAATATTGTCCTCCATTTAGCACAGATCGACACATATTAGCCCAATCTGCTGGTGTCATGTCCAAGTTGGTAATAGATTCGACCATACTTATGGTGAAAAAGCCGCCAATACCCCGTACGTGCCCGGTAAGATTCCCGATCCACACACGCGGTGTTCTCCTGGTCTCCTCCCGGACCCCAGAGCAAGTTCCTCCCCCAGAATTACCTCCTACTACACTTTCCCAACCAATGGGAACTCTCCAGGAGTCCCGCAGCAGTCCGAGGTGAACAGCAGGAGTCCGATATCCTTATGAATGTAATTTTTAACATAATCATATCACCTCAATGGCTAGCTGGCATCACCTTTAAATCAAAAATGCCATGCAGCATATTAATTGGCTGTGGCTCTTAGCAATACTCAATAATGGTCTTCTGGATTTCAGTGATATCTATTATAATATCTTTTTCTTCTCTAACTGTATTAACTTGGATCTTCTCTTTACTTTAGTTAATTTTGATATGGGTTTATCAATTTGTTTATCTATTGGAGAACCTAATCTTCATTTAATTGATTCTTTGTATTTTTAAATTCACCTTTTAATTAATTTTAGCTTGATCTTAATTATTTCTTTTCTTCTATTGGTTTTGTACATTTTTTGTTTTCTTAAGACATTGAGATACAACACTAGGTTATATATCTCAGATCTTTTTTTTAATGTAGGCATTCACAACTATCATTTTTCTCTTAGAATTGCAGTTACTGTATTCCACAGGTTTTGTTATATTTAAATTTTTATTTTATTATAAGATTTTTAACTTCTCCCCTGATTTCTTTGATGAGAAACTCAGCAATCAGATATGTATTTTAAAATCTCTATGAGGTGATAGAGTTTCAGTGGTTTGTGTTACTGTTGTTTTGTAAATTCACTCAATTATTGTCTGATAAGATGAAAGAATTCCCCATTTTTAATTTTCTAAGTCTTTTTTCATGGCCTAATATACAATATATTATGAAGAAAATACCATGCTCTGTCTTAAATAAAGTATATCCTGTAGTTGTTGAATGAAATATTATTTATAACTCTGTAAAGTCTATATGATCATGAGTATTGTTGAACAGTAGAGCCTCTATTGATTTTCTGTCTGGATGACCTGTTAGTAAGAATGGTGTATTAAAATCACTGACTGATATTTTATTGGGACATATCTGTTCCTTTATTGGAGAGTTATGAATATTTGGAAGCATCTTATTAACATGTTTTCTCATATTTCTTGTGTTTCTTATTTGGGAATTGTACATCTGCTGGAATGAATACCTTTTGTGTTTTTTAGTCAATCTATCTTTCTTTCTTTCTCCTTTCTATTTATTTATTTATTTGTCATGGATGAGTGTATATATTAGTGTAAAAGTACCCACTCAATGTATTCACAGTACTATTGTCAATCCTTACCATCATTTTGAGGTGAGATAATGATCAAAGGTAACCTCTACTGCTAAACTAGTTCAGAAGTTGAAAAGGGGAGCAATAGCCTATAATAGCTCAAATATTGGGCTATGTGATTACTTTATTTTTTATTTTTAAATCTGTTTTAATTAGTTATATATGACAATAAAATGCATTTATGCACTTTAATGTATCATACATAGCTAGGTTATAATTTCTCATTTTTCTGGGTGTGTATGTTGCAAAATCATATTGTTCATGTAGTCACATTTATACATACAGTAATAATGTCTGTTTCCTTCAACTATCTTTCCTATCCCCACATCCCTTCCCCTCCCATCCCATCAATTCCCTCTACCTAGTTTAAGGTAACCCTATTCTTTCCTAGTGAAGATTACTTTAAAGACAGTAAAAATGGTACTAAATTATATAGGGCAAGAAAATAAAAGAGGAACAAGCAGTAAAAAGGGGAAAAGGGAGAGAAAGAAAACAGAAGAAAATCAAGGAGAGAAAAAAATATATTTTGGAGCATATAAAAGAGAATTAATAAATGGAACAAATAAATTAACACACTAAAACAATAAAAACGAAGGAGGAGGGAAGAGAAAAAAAATAATAGGGATAAAAAAGGAGAAAAGAATGATGATGGGGTGAGTAACTCCAATTAACTCATTACAATGTTATAAAAACACATAAATTTGAATTAATGTCTACAATGTCAAATAATGGGATAAGCTATCAAATCAACATAGAAGACAATACCAATTAAATAAAATAAGTTAGCATTAAAGAGTCTAAAATTACTCCTTGCAGAGAGAGGTATTTACAGGGGCTCTCAGCTTTGAATTTGACTAGATATTTGGAGGTAGAATAATGTCCAGTAATCTATTATATGGTCTCTTTAGTCTCCAGGTCAGAAGTAGAGATCATACTTGCCATCTTCATATTGGTTAGTGAGCTGTATGTTTAGTTATTCATACCTCTAGCCTTCAGCTTTAAAAGCTGCTCAGAATTCAAGTTAATGTGCCTGTTCATAGTAACTTACCTACCTATTATGTGAACTTGGCAGCTTTAGCATTTCTGTGGCATTTCTTGGCACCTAAAAGCTCTCAAAAAGGTCTAAAAAGCCTGCCCTGATTGCCAGCAGACTTATGGTCAGATTTTTTCCTGGCTGGAACTGTGGCTTTGTGTTCCCTCTGCGAAACTCCTTGTCCTAGGGACCATTAATAGAGACTTTATCTTGCCATTTTTTAGGGCAGCAAAAGTGACCCTGAAAGTTCTGTGATAAATCCTAGTATTTGTAATCCCTCTATGTATATAGATAAAACTGTGAAAGACTTTGACAGGTGTGTGTGTGCGTATACCCATGCCATGTAGTTATCGACTACAAAGTCCCAAAGGAACTGCCATCAACCTCCTATAGTCCAGAGCTCCTAAACAGTCTCACTCCTGAGCCTGGGTTGTGTTTTAGTCTGAATACGCACCAAAGAAATGGCAAAAAATTAAAAATGTGTCTGTTGGGCTTTGGAGATATGTTATGGTTTGTGTTAATGCCAGAAGAGAAATGATTAAATTATGAGATCCATAACCTGGTCAATGCATTTGATGCATTAATAATTTTAAAGGTCTACAGTGCTGGGTGGTAAATGTAGAAAGATGGGGTATGGTTGGGCAAAGTATGTCACTGGGTCATGCCCTTGGGAATTTTATCATGTCTCTCCTGGTCACTTCGCCTGTCTGTCTGCATTTTGGTAGTGGTGAGATAAGCATATCTCCTCTGCTATGTCTTCTGCTATGATGTTCTCTCTCATCTTGGGTCCAGTGTGATAGAGCCAGCTGACCATGGACTGAAATTTTGAAACTCTGAGTCAAAATCAACTTTTTCTCTTCTAAGTTGTTCTCATCAGGTAGTTTGTTCACAATGACAAAAAGCTGGACTAATATAGGATACAAAAAAGTAAACAAATAAATAAAAACAGAGGTTTCCAATCTCCCATTAATACAGCCTAAAACAAGTTTCTTTGAAGTTGGTTTACTTCCCAGCTCTCACTGAATATGCAGGGAAGCTCAGCAAGTTGAGGTATGTTCTTATCCCATCCTTTTTCCCCATGAAGTATTTAAATCTATTTTCAGTTCAGACTGCATACTTTCCCTGGTAATGCAGGCTGCATTTCTTTAAGTCTTTATAATTCCTTTTTCTAGCTCTCCAGAAGGGATCTTCTCTTCCTGAACTAAGCAACCATTCACCTTCTGCTGATGTAGTCAATTTTTTATTCTTTTTCTAACTTTATTTTATATTAAAAAAGTAAAGAAAAACAGCTATTTCTGATTTCCACCTGTTTGCTCACTCCTGAGTTGGAATCCACCTATTTCCCACTGCTTCCCTAATTGTGCAGCTGTACAATGGTGGATTTGATTCAATCTCAGGGTGTAGACAGTATGTTTCAAATGCCACTAGTCTGACATTTTCTGATCTTTTCTTTAGGACTCCTCTTGATGTTTGCTCTAAATGAACATGCTTCTTAGCCAGGTTCAGTGGGATATGATGAGTTTCAGCTACTCAGGATGATGAGGTAGGATGACAGATTGAATCCAGTAATCCAAGGCCAGCCTGGGCAATGTAAAAAAGACCTCATCTCAAAAAAATCATTATTATTATTATTATTATTATTAGTAGTAGTAGTAGTAGTAGTAGTAATAATAATAATAATAATAATAGTGCTGGTTACTTTTATTACTTTGGAAATCAGTGTGTGTTTACATAAGCTGACTAGATCAGGTATCCATTGGCAGAAGTCGTGGAAAGCTCAAGGATAGCAGAAATCCCCATATTGCTTAAAAGCAAGGTTAATGATTCCAGGAGACACCTAGAAATTTTGTGATCATGGCTTCTGTATTCAAAGTTAATATGGGAACACACTATATGGGAAAGATAATATGGGAATATCCTAGCTATCAGGATTATTGATGTTGGAGGTCCAGCAGGAACCTGTGAGTATGGTGGATAGGTTGCCTACTCAGAGTTTTATGATTTCATACAACAGAAAGAATAAAGGTAATGACATCAACATTGCATAGGTGTTTTATGGTTAAGAATTAAGCAACCACTGCTCATTCAGCATGGTTGTGAATAATCTTTGCTAAAAATAATTTTATATTTAAATTATACGCCAGAAAAGTATGACAGCAGTTATAGTATTATTTTCAGTGTATAGCTAATAGTTTCAAGATTATTTTTAAAGTCCTACTTCAAAATACAATACAGTATACATAGAAGTATAACAAAAATAATTAATTCCTCTTTCTTTCTTTAGTCCAAAGTTAAGCTATTATATTTTCCCAGCAATATAGCATTTGAAATTAAAGTATTAAAATTTAATTTTCCATAATTAGTCTTCATTAAAATGAATTATTTAAAATTAATATGTAATGATTCTGATAGTAATTTTACTTTTTGAACTTTAGTAAGTGATTTAATCTCCTCAAAAAGTCTGAAAATTGTACATAGGAGATAATCTACCTTGGTAAGGGAATGAGTTATGCCAATGTCAGAGAGTAGAGGAATTACAATTTAGTGGAGGAATTATAAATGGAATATCAGTTATTTATATGTTTGCTTAACAAATATGTCTTACTTAAGGATTCAATAAACCCCATCTTGTTTCAGTTTTTATTTCTGAAAAAAAAAATTAAGAAAAGTAAACACTGATAGAAACTGATGAGAAACAGTGTTGATTACTTTTCATAATTTTGCTTATCTTAAAGGTTTAATTCATTGCCTTGCTATCTTACAGAAATTTAAATCTTAATAATTAAAATACCAAATACAAATTAAGGCAATCTATGCCCCCCAAAATTAACAAATAAGATGTATTTTTAATTTAAAAATAATCTCATCCATATTTAAAAGAACAAGTAAGTGTGTGCAGTAAAATCATATTTGGTTTTAAACTTCAAATATTGCAAAAATACACAGTATGAATAGAAATTTAGAGATTGTCACTCTTTTTAACATAAATTTCTTTTAAAAATGGGAATGCAAGGGTGTTTGCAAAATTGACACATCTTTAACTATAGTTTAAATGTGATTATTTTTCTAGTTAGTGGGGATGCTTTCCTAAAATAGAATTATAACATCTGAATGTAACACCCAGGCAAAATAATATATAATCCTGAACATATAAATATGCTTTTTTCCCTACACAGAGCAAAATGTATCAGAAAAAGGAAGTTTAAAAATCATATATTGGTCATATGTCTCAGATAGAAATACTACGACATTTAACGAGAGATTACATCTTTAAGAAAGTTATATCCCTAAACTTGAGAAGACACATTTGCCAGGTGAAGTTGAGTAGAAACTGGTCTTAAGTGAATTACATTTGTTTCTTCTTCTATGAATAAAATATATTTCATTTATTCTATATTTTGATATAATACATTTACTACTTCTCCATTCTAATGGTCAGATGATACAACATGTTAAAATTTAAAATTGTAATTTTGTCATATAAATCAGTCTCAAATTCAGTTCACTAGTCAAATTTGCCTCCTCTACAGAATATTAAGTCCTGGCCAAACAAATTAAAAACTGACTGTCTGAAATTTTAAAGCCAACTAGATGTTAAAACACTAACATTAGTATAGTATGAAAAAAATTAAAATTGCATCTTGTTAGTAAATATATTACAACAAGTTAAAGAGATAAAATAGTAGTTTTATATTTGTGAGAAAAGCATTGAATTAAATAAAATATATTTTTTAAAAAATAGGATATTAGAAAAATATAAAGGTTTAAGGAATTCATTTTGTATGATATCCATCATCGTAAAATATTTATTTATCTTTTTATAGTTGTTCAGAAAGTATTTATAGTGCTCAAAATTTGCTGCATTTAAACACTATTGAAAACTGTGCCAATATATATTTCATATACTTCTGACTCAAATTTTTTAGTCATATATACAGGTGATATTTAAAAAGTTATAATCAATGTTTAAAATAAAAATAGAACTGCTTTTTTTTTCTCTATAAAAGTGTCCATTTTACTTTATCACTTCTAAGTGGATTACACATAATAATTTACAGGTGCATGTACAGAGAAAAATCCTTACCAACCCATTTCTTAGTTTACTGTTAGTATAAACTCTTGGGCAATTAACCTATCATTTATAACTTGAAATACTAGTAAGTAAGCAAAACAATATTTCCTCAATTTCCATTTGGAACAAGGCAGGTTTAATAAACAAAAGAACAACTGAAGATTTCTTCTCAATGTTATTTTGACTTTCTGTAAGAATTACACAAGCAACTTTGAGTACTTTAAATACTTCAGAGGAATAAGGTGATAAACTTAAGTCAAAACAAACATTGCCTGCCTCTGCACTTATATATCTGGTTATATCAATATAGTAGTACGCATAATCCATCCAAGAATAGCCTGTCCATCTTAGTTTTCATTTCTGTAACTACAGTAAAGTTCACTTTTCTTGAATTGTTTAAACATTTCCAGCTGTGAGGCATGAAACATAATTTATGTGCTTTGTGATTCCCACTGTGAGAGTCTAGACATCTTTCACTGCTGTTCTGCCTTGAAGGACTCTCCACTGACTCAAAAGCTCTACCTATGTGATGGTTATCAGAAACAGTTGTCCTGATCCTAGGGTAAATACCAGGGCTATCTAACATTTGTGGAATACTTATTTTTCATTAAAATTCAGAAGTGAAACTTTTTAAGTAGAATTGCATCATTTCTGCTTTCCTCTGTCTTATGGACACATTGATGTTTGCTGACTGCTTCAGCAAATAAAAAATTTACCTTTTTAGCTTGAGAGATTGGAGGATCTATGGGTCCAATCTAGTTTTCCAGAAAAGCAAATACTCAGGAAATCAAGCTGATGAGACTATAACAAAAAAGAACCATATTTTTTTTCCTAACTATATTCACCCATTTGTCTGATTCCTTTATATTTGTGATATCTCCTGTCAAAAAGAAGGTTTGTATTCTTTACAACATGCTTATTACACTATTTTTAAAAATAACTTTTTTGTCCTCTAATGTTATCTGACATTGTCAGATAAATAAATTAATATTATAATGCCTCATCCTCTTGCTCACTTTTCCATATGTGAGCAAATTCATGCTTTGTAGGAACTGTGACCACAGCAAAACTGGAATCCTCAAAATCTTACTTCGGGTGCATAGAAGAAATCTTCACAGATGCTTTTTATTTTTTAATAATGAATATAAAATTGCAATAACATAATTCTTTTGAATTTTAATTAATCATAGCCTTATGAGCATGTCATTGAATTAATAAGAATTGTCAGAAATCTAACAGAATTTAAAAGGATTCTTGCATTCTGAAAAGAATCAAATCTAGTTTTAATATTTTTCAAGGATTCTGTCCCCTTTCTCCTCCTGATGCAACCTTTAGGATTAATAAACAAAATTGGCTTATCTCCTTAAGAAGAAACACTATGTTGCAAATAACATAATCTCTTAGGGAAATAGATCTCTGTAAGCTTGACTTCAGTATAATTGTCAACATTCTACTTAAACTTTAATATGGTTGCACAGATTTACATTGGCTTTGATAAAATATTTTAATAGGGAATTGATATTTTAATAGGGAATTGGGAATATAAAATGCTTGGATTAGGTTACATACTAACAGGCAAAACCAATTTTCAATTTTTCTCAATATTGTACTGAATAAACTTAGTTGAATCTTCTGTCCTGCTTATTGATTGTTTCTTTGGAAATTCTAATGGCTATTGCAGTCACTGATTGTTGCTGAAAGCATCTTGTCCCTTAATATAAATAAAGATTGTTTTACAACTGAATGTACTTTCAAATAAAGGCTAAGAGGACATACTCTGGAAAATATCTGAAATTGAAAAGCAGCTATAACAGTTGCTTAAAGTAACTATGGGAAAGTTAATTCAACCTCCATGTGCCCTAGTTTCCTTAATTCTACAATTATAGTAATAATGTTGCCTATGGAGTTATTGCAAAGATTAAGTATTTAATATGTGTAGATTGGTTGACATATAGTATCCACTCAATTAACATTAGCAATTTAGCATTATTCCTTGGAGAATTTAGGTTCCAGTAATAAAAAAGGCAGATGCTATATTCTCTTTGATAAATCCACTTGCATCTTCCACTTACCATTCTAATTTCTCCCCAAACTGCTTCATATACATGGTTTTTCAACTAGTAAAAGGAGAATTCTCAGGCTTTACTTGAATGCTGATGCTATGTAGCATTAGTTTCTTATGTGATAAAAATGCTGGCTTTCCTTTCTTGAAGCATTTCTGAGTGTTTTGATTTATGTTATCAATATTGATATCTAGCTGACTTTTTCAAACTTGACCTTTCGTGAATGTTCTTGTATTAATGATATACCCACCTTACTTCTTTTAGCCTTTACAAAATCATTTCAGCATTCAGTTGTTTCAGAATACCTTATATGCATTCTTTGTGGAATCTATTTCAATAATAGAAAAACTTGAAATATTTGTTGAGAACAAATTCTGTAAGTGCAGGCTCTATTTCTTCAGCATTTTCTCTTTGCTCTGGCCACCGAGAGTTTCACAGGAGCTCTTTAGGCTTTTTCAGTGGCATGCAAGAATGCCCCCTAAGCTTCAAAGAACATGCATTTTTTTTTCTTTTTCTTCTTTTTTTCTTTTTATAGCACCATGATACTGGAAAGTATTCTCTCCATACATTACTGGGGATTTTAGTTAATCCTCCTGTCACACCCTGAGTTTCTTAGGAAGAAATTCACATGGGATGAAATTCACATGAGATGCATGGACAACTTGGGACAGGGAAACATGCAGACATTTGTTTCCCCATCGAATGATGCTAATGGCTTGAACAGGCTGTCTTGTGATCCCTGGAGCTGTTTTTTATACAGCATCATTTCAACATGTAAGCACATGAAACAACTGTTGTAGTTTCTTGAACTTAGCTGAAATCTTGGATTTTTTTTTTTTTTTTTAAGCAAGAGAAAACATAAGAAAATGTAAGTTGAAAACATGTTGAGACTTCATGAAAAGTTTTTCACTGTGACAACACTTCAGATAAAGGAGATATTTAATAATATATATTACATATATAAAATAATATTTATAAATTGCCATGAAAGTTATCAAATCTTATGAAATAATAAATAATTTCTCACTGTGTCCATTAGTCCCAAAACAACAGGTACACATATATATATTCAAAAGAGTTAAGTTGGTGACTTTACAGTGAAGGTGCTATCAAATCTATGTAAGTTGAGAAGGTCTTGAAAATGGGGTGGGGGTGGGACAAGGATGAGGAAATAGGGTCCTCCTTTCTCCAGTGATTTGCAAAGCTTATTATGTGGTAATTCTACATTCTATACATGTGAAATAGAGGTGTCTCTCTCTCTCTCTGTGTGTGTGTGTGTGTGTGTGTGTGTGTGTGTGTGTGTATGATTCTGTAGGATTTCTAATATGCCCTATTGGTCAATTGATTATCTACCTATTAATACATTACTGACTTATTTTCTGTAGGTTTATTAAAATTTTGTAATCTGGCAGTACAATTTTTCTTTAGTCATGTTTATAATAAGGATGCATATTATTTTGAAGTTTTGGTTGTTAATATAATGTCTTAAAAGCTAATAAATTTACTTCATAATTGTCTTAGGCTAAATAAAAAATCCTGAAACAATCTGAGGGAGATAGCAATATAATGGTAGACTATTTTTTTTTTTTTGGTCATTGACTTTCTATGCCTCTGTTAAATTGTCTCAGTTAACTTTATACAATTAAGGTTTACAGTATATTGTTAGAGGTATCAATTACACTTCAATAAATTTCTTTCTAGGTATCTCTTTCCTGTAGTCATCAATTTGAACTTGTGAGTTTAAATTGACATTTTTGCATTGTTGGAAGTTTTGAAGAAAAAATTGTACTTAAGACAGTATAGATCCAAGGAATAGTTTCTCACTAAACTCTCTTAATAATTTTAATAAATCCCTTACATAAACTTTAAAATATTTTCTTTAAAAAATATATTATTTGAGGGGCTGGGATTGTGGCTCAGCAGTAGAGTGCTCACCTAGCATGTGCAAGACCTTGGGTTTGATCCTCAGCACCACATAGAAAGAAATAAATAAAATAAAGGTATTGTGTCTAACTACAACTAAAAAATAAATATTAAAGAATATATATATATATATATATATATATATATATATATATATATATATATTTATATATAAAACATTTGCAAATATTTTTTTATTGTTTCCATAGTTCATGAACTTATGTCTTCACTTTTCTTGGAATTATCAGCCATGCACAAAAAAATGACACTAAATTTACTTGTATACATATTTATTTTAAATTTATTAATTGAATCTTATTTTTACAATGAATACTTTGAACATTTTCCTGGTATATATGTCCTTTGCACATATAGACTAAGTATCATTTACTCAGAATAAGACACCTTAAGTGGAGTGGCTCTGGAATTTTATCAAATACTCTTTCTTGAGCTATGAGTTGACTGTGTATATGTGGGCATGTGTGTACATATAATGTACATATATATTTGTGTGTGTGTGTGATATTTTCTACTGATATACTGATATTCTATTTCTGATTAGGACCCTACTTCGTAATATATTATCTCAGACATTCCATATATAATATGCATATTATATGTACATATAATTCATATATTTGTTTATTATAATGAGGTAAAAACATTTGGGCTTTCTCTCTTTGAAGAAAAAATAAAATTGGAACAATTTTTTTCTTGAAATTTTGAAAAAAGAACCTATAATATATTCATATTGGTCTTTTTATTTTGAGTTGATTTTAAATTTGTTTGATTATCTTTAGTAGTAAAAATACTACATCATTTTACTTGTCTCAGATTTATTTAGGTAAGATATAACTTTTTCTCTATGTTATTTCATCTATATTTTCAAGTATATTAATTTTTTATTATGTTTAATTTTATTTCTGCAAAATATGGAGCTACTATTTAGTTGTGACATATTTTTTTGCTATTATTTAGTTGTGACATATATTTTTTCCTTTTAATATTCTCAGTTTTTAATATTTTATTATTATTTTTTAAATCCTTTATATAGTTTTAGATGGACAGTATGCCTCTCTTTGATTTCTTTATTTTTTTATGTGGTGCTGAGGATTGAACCCAGTGTCTCATACTTGCTAGGCAAGTGCTCTGCCACTGAGCTAGAGCTGCAGCCCTTATTATTTTCAAAGGATTAAATTAGGCCTAATTTGATACATCAGGTTCTGTTTTTTCCTTACCTTCTTTGATTTTTCAACATTTTCATATTCATTTCTCTTAAGTTGAAACTTATTAACTTTTTATATTTATTGTTTTCTAATATTCAGTATTGCTATAAAACTTCTTGCTATTTATCTTACGCATGGTTTCCAGTGAGTTTTGATATGTAGTATTTTTAAAAATTATTTATCTCAGTAATTTAAAATTTTTCTCTGGTATTCTGCCTCAATTAATATATTATTTAGAAGAATGTAGCTACATGTTTGTATGTGAATTGATAATTTACTTTTAAATATATGGAAGATTATTTTCATAATCTTATTGTCATTAGAAAATGTGGTTTACAGTTCAGATTCTTTAGTATTTAATAGCGTAATCCATAGGACAAGTTTGTTAAATTTCTGTATCTTCACTGATTCTGTGTTTTCCCAATCAATAGTTGAGGGAGAATTAGTATAATATTCTACTTTGTGGGTTTATAGTTTCCATGTGCAGTTTGCTAACATTTTCTTTATTTTTTATTGAGGCTATTTAATTAAGCATGTGAAGCTCTGTTAAGTCTTTCTTTGAGTTAAATATTTTATCATTACGTAGAATTCCTCTATGATGAAAAGGCTCCTTTTAAGTTTTCACCGATAATAGTTGGTCTCAGGTTACTCAAATTATCTACTCTTTCCTAAATGATGCTATGCTGTTTTAAAGCCAATTAATACTAAAGATATATGAAAAATGAGTGTATTTACAAAGGTGTTTCTCTCATTTTTTATTCACCCATGATAAATTCTTTCAAACATCACAAAAATTAAATAGACAAAAATATTTTTCCAACCTCCTCCATTCTCTTTTTATATGCCACCCATCAATTTAGTCAAGATTTATATGTTATATTATTTTTCTTACCTCTCTTCCTCTGCTCTTCCAGCTTGATTTCCATCTTAGGTATCTCTTTCCTTCAATAAGTGATTTCTGAGGTCAAATTATGATATTGTGCAATTCTTCATACTGGACTTTCATTGGAATACATGAACTACTACTATCTTAATTCAGGAGATTTAAGCTGAAGATACAGAATGTCTTTATGTTTCCTTTATCCTTAAAGGATGGTCTCACTATATGTGGAATTCTGGGTTTGGTTGTTGCTTTTGCTGTTTGTTCAGAATTCTCTAACACAGAATATTTTAATCCTGTCTCTTCATAGTTGTGCAGTCTCTGACAAAAAACACTCTCTTTCTAATTTTTGTTTCTTTAGGGGTTGATTTCCTCCCTACCATACTATATCTATGCTTGCACTTGTAACTTGAGATGGCCTGGATGAAGTAACTATGTGTTGGGACCTTTTACCTCCCTTGGGACCCTGGCCATTATTGGGTGTTGGCTGAGGTGGCCTCATGGGTTCTTCCAGAGCATTTTCAGATATGTGACCTGACTGGATTGGCGCATGCGGACTAAAAGCCCCGCCTAATGGTTTAATCTGAAATCTGCCTAGGCCCCTTAGTGATAGTGACATACCTGCTCCTCATTGGTTCTTGCTACTGTCTCTTCTTACTCCCTCCTTTTATCACTATATAACCTTTTCCCTGACACAATAAAGTGGAGATTGTTGCACCTTCACAGTTGACTCATCTCCCAACTCTTGTGATTGTGGGCCAGGTTGGGTGGCAGGCCTGGTTGGGATACTTACCCTCTCGCTCAGCCCAGGAGACACTAGCTGGTCTAGTGCACTTCACTAGGAGGGCGGTTCTGACAGCTGGTGCCTAGGAGATGGCAGGTTGGTCTCCCACATACCCTTGTTGCAGGGAGCGACAACTATGCTCCTTTTTCTATTATATTATCTCCAACCCCTGACAGGATTATGAAAATGTGGAAAATTCACTATCATCTGTGCATAAAGGAGCAATTACAGAACAAAACAGTTAGGAACAAGATTGGGAACATGTAAAGTGAAACTTTAAGATGTCATCATTGAGCCTACACATATTTTCTCTACTTCATCTGCACTTTTGCTTAATATGCCACTGATGGTATATTACTAACTTTACTTGAAAACTTGCCTATATCTAATGATTGATCAGTGAGCAGATATAGATTAGCGTTCTTTTTACTTAGTTTTATCCTCTACTTATAATGTAGTGTCTAGTCTATAATTAATATAACAATTTACCCCTTGTTAATTAATTCAGAATATGGGTAAGTAAAGAAATCCATGGGTATTTCTTCAGGCCAAATAGAAATCTTATTTATGGAATGATTCTTAAAATGAGTTTCTATGTTATTTCATTATCAAGTGTTTGTTACTTATAGAAATGTTTTTTCTTTATTTCATAGTTAACAAATAAAAATTAACTTTAGAGTAACTAATAAAATATGCCATGTAAGTCATTAGTTTTAGAAAAATCTTGACACCAGGATTATCTATTTGTCTAATTTTTTTTCACATTTTTTGTAGAGTTGGAACAAAATTAGAAATATATACATGCTGAATTTACGTTTGCCTTTGACAATTTTAACTCTATTTGCAAATTTAATAATAAATAATCAAACTCACTGGGAGTTCAAACAACATACTGTCTTAGTCCTTTTGATACTGTTTTAACAGAACACTGTAGTCTAGGTTATTTATAAAGAAACAAAATTTATGTCTCACAATCCAGGAGATAAAGAAGTCCAAGATTGAGTTTCCTGTATTTAGTCTGGTGAGAACATTATTGCTTTGTGCTTAATGGCAGAAAGAAGTGCAAGGTAGACAAATTCTTTCTGAATTGTCTTTTCTAAATGCTGTAATTCCATTCACCA
This sequence comes from Callospermophilus lateralis, assembly GCF_048772815.1. Lineage (NCBI taxonomy): Eukaryota > Metazoa > Chordata > Mammalia > Rodentia > Sciuridae > Callospermophilus > Callospermophilus lateralis. Next base: position 88,465,238 of record NC_135315.1, on the reverse strand, counting down.
GCGAGAAGCTCTCATAATGTAATAAATGATAACACAACTAAATTTTAAAAGCATTGCATTGACACAACCTGAATTTTGGAGGGAACTCATTCAAATCATAGAACATACCACAAGGACACATACTTCACGCTGCAATGTGTAAAATGAACAATATAATAACTTGAAAGATGGTTACATGTTGGAAAATGTGATGACTGTTCAACATTAAAACAAATTACTTATTTTTAAGTCTAGGCTATCTGGTGTTATCAGTACAATAATTGTCTTTTAAAGACATGTACTTGAACTCTTATATTTACATTATAACTTCCTATCTTTTTTCTAAATTACTGCTAACTTCTAAGAAATCATTATTTAAACAAATTGCTGCCCTATAATAGTTATCTTTTCAATCAAAAGAATTTTAGACTATATGATCTATAGTTGATCACATAATGATAACTCCATTAACAGATAAATTCACAATGCTCTCAAGTATAACATATGCAAATAAGCAAGTAAAAAATAGTAAAGTCTTCAAATTAAAAATATGACTGACAAAATCTGTTATGTCTCTCAGTCAATGTGTAAGATGTCTTCATATAGATCATTAGCCCAAATTTGTGTTTTAGCAGATCTTCATTCATCCAGGCCATCTCAAGTTACAAGTTCAAGCATAGATATAGTATGATACAACCATGAGCATATCAGCAACTCCAAAATTAGCCTCTTGCTTTGAAAGTTAACTATTTAGCTCTATAAATAATCTAAAAATACATATTTTACTAGATGAACCTAATTAATTAACTCTTCCCCACTCTTATATTATACAGTGTAGCAAGAAATGACATGTTAATACTTTTTATATTCTTCTGTAGAATTTTAGGAATATATTTTTCCAATCAAAATATGTGTGTTTACTATTACATTTAATATAGCTAATGAATATTTTGTCAGTGTATTCCTCCCTCACAGTCTATTTTAAATACACAGATAATAACTTAAAATATCTCAGAATTCTCTAAGTTAGAATCACATGCTTACAGTGATTTGAACTGCTGTTTAAATATGAGTACTGTGTATTGTGATATTTTTAATGCTTAAAGTGAAAATCAGATCAACCAATCAATTTTATATTTTGGGTCAGCCTTAATATATACTTTTAAGTAAGTTCAATAAAATATAATAAATAGGTGTCAAAGGGAAAAACCAAGTGTATTTATCTTCCTTTTTGCCTACGTTTGGTCTTATAATGATGTATTTAGAAAAACTATTAACATAAATCTATCTAGATCTACATGTGCATGCTTATCTTCAATTTTAAAAGGTTTTTTATAGATATTATGCATCTAGAAACAACAATGAACAATTCAAAGGTAAGTATTTTACATAAGAAATGATAACTGCCATTATAAGAAATGATAACTGCCATTAATTGTTTGAACAACAATTCAAAGGTAAGTATTTTACATAAGAAATGATAACTGCCATTAAATATATTAATAATTTAATAATTGGCTTTAAAATAAATAAGTAAACTAAAAATTTTATAAATAAATATTTTTATTAGTGTTAAGAAAATAATTTTCAAATTAGACAGAAGTTCTTTAAAAATAAACTATTCATAATGAGGATTATCATAAGAAAAATTTTAAATATAGCAGGATTTTCCAGGGAATATTAAAATTAAATGCATTCTTTTATTGTAATTGATCTTAAGCAGAAGATACTAAAAAGAAGTCATCAATTCAGTGATCCTGGAATAACAGACCTATACTAGTAAGAACTAATTAAAATCATTTTCTTGGCCAAAAGACAATGGGAGTTTGTACTTAAAACATTGCCTACAGGTCTTTGAACTTAGAATGTATTCTCTTGAATAAACATATTAAGGTACTTCCTGGATCATATAATATATGCATGTTTTATTAATAAGAAATTGCCCCAAAAGTATTTCACAGATTAGCCATAATATTTTACATTTTCAGGAATGTCTGACAGCAAAATGTATGCAAAACTTAGAATTAACAGCCTTTTTCATTTAGATATTGTGGTAAATATTTAGTGGTATTTCATTAAATGTATTGTTTTCATGGGCTGGGGATGTGGCTCAAGTGGTAGAGCACTCACCTGGCATGCATGCAGCCTGGGTTCGATCCTCAGCACCACATACAAATAAAGATGTTGTGTCTGCCAAAAAAACTAAAAAATTAAAAAAAATTTTTTTCTCTCTCTTTTAAAAAGAATGTATTTTTTTCATGAAAGATGACAACATTTCACCTACATGTATTTTTTGTCTTTCTCCTCTTTGCTAATTATATGTTAAAATTTCTTGCCATTGCTCATTTAATTGGGTTATCTTATTATTGAGTTGCAAATCTTTGGCTACTCCAAAGGCAACATTTTCTCCCCTGTGTTTTCTTTTTAATTTTACCAGGTCCTTTTTTACCATGGCATGTCCTAATATCTGCTTCCCGACCTTCAAATCCACACTGCAGATAGTCAGAAAGTAAAAAGAATCATGAAAAGTGGAAGAATGCAAGAACAAGTGGGAACTCAGAAACATGAGCTAGATTAGTGAATGTGAACAGAACTCATGTCAGACCTTATAGCTTCTGATTTATCTGACATTCACATACTGCAGAGTATTGAGTGTTTCATAATGGAAATAAGTACAAACACCTGGGCCAGGATTTGGAGAAATTGAAGGAGTGTTCTAGTGAGGGTGGAGAGTGGCAGTTATGGCCATTACTTAAAGCAAATGAGCTGAGCCTGTAGGTAAATGACAACATAAATGGGTGCTGCAAAAGTCTTTTTTGTTGTTGTTGTTCACTTCTGTACTCAAAATTGCACAAGAGATTTCTACTGTGTTTCACTCTAATCAGAAACTTTAATGAAAGAGAATTCCAGGAAATGTAGCCCAGCCTTTCAAATGGACATAAAGGCATGACACTACATTCTACTCTTTGAGAATTTTGCAATTATTAATACATAATCTCCCCCCCTCAAAGACAGTAACAATGTCATGATTTCATCTATCATAATAGAAATATCTCACACACAACCAAAAATATAGACTAATCTTTATTTTCCTCATAAAAACATACAAATTCCTTTTAGAATTTGTGCAAGTTATTTTTCCCCCACCTAACCCTAGCTCTCCTTTTTATATGAAATTTGTGAAAGTCCTTCATCTTCTGGGAATTTTCAGTTTGTTGGGATTCCTTCAGTATTTGATTCCTGTTCATAATTAAGCTGATTGTGTCACCTGTTTTGACATTGAAATAACCTTACTGGAGGGCAATCATGCTTGCCTTCACTGCAAGAAAAACAGTGTTTCCTTATGCTTATTGTGGAATAACAACACATTTCCATTTTATACTAAAGATAAATCACCCAGAATCAGGATCATTCCCTTTTACCTGTCTACTCATTTATGTCAAAAACCCTATGTGACTGTGGCAGTCTCATCTTTTATTGTGCCCTCAGATGGAAGTATTCCTCCCTTTGGAATTAAGAGCTCTCGTGCCCTATAGTCTAAAGCCATGGGTACAGGAAGCATATTTTGCTATTGGATCTCCATGTAATAGTTTCTATTCATATCTCTTGATTTCCAGACCCATGAAATCAGTAAGAGGTAAAACAATACCCTGTGTTGAATGCTGATTTAGAGCATATATTGCATATTACCTGCCCCTGCCCCAATGCAGCATGATGTTGTCATGTGATTGGCACTGTAATTGAATCTTTAATACTATCCAACAATTCTATTAAGCCAACTGCTTTGGGATGACCAAGAACATGACAATCTCTGTGAATTTTGTTTATTAGTACATTGCTACTCCTTATTTTCTGTGAAATGAGTTATTTGATTTAAAGTATTTCTATGTGGAACACAAGGATGGTGGATAAGGTACATATAGTTCATAAGAAGCACTGCATGTAGGAAAGACAAATAAATATGCAGTGTCTATTCCAAAGAAGAAAAAGTGCCTTTCCATCCATGTTATTAGGTATTTAATATAATTAACCATCATTTGCACCTGATTAAGATTCTTATCTCCTGCATTCATCTTTCATAAATATTTGCAAGGGAATATACTTTTTTTAAACCTTCTTTGGAGACATCTCTCTGCATACCTATTCCCCAGACTTCAGTGTAATCACATTTCCAGGAATGTTCTTTTAAAGTTCTTGAGCATTGGACAAAATCATTAGCCATCAATGTTGAATTAAAGCAGACCCAAATGTGAAAGGTCTTCTCTCAGCTAAACTCAACCCCGAATTGAGTTCAATTTTTTTGGTTGTTTTTTGGTTTAAACTGTGCCGTAATCTGATTTTAATTTAATAAGAAAGTGTTTGTACAACTTTTATTTACTTTATGTAAATATTTCCAGTAAAAATTATTTGATTGGTATTCTCATCATGCTCCTCTCTTTTCTTGTTGAATTATTTTATAATACTGAAGTGTACTTTAAAAATATTTCTGAAATTGTTATATTCAGTAATCTAGATTTGGAATGACACTTGTTTTTCATGTTCTATTTAGCAGAATTTTATTTCTGATATAGGATTGTGAGTGCAAATTTTGAATATCAATTCTTTGATGTCTTTGGTATTTCAAGTCTCAAATTAAATTCATGTCTACAAATTTCTTTCAAATGTGTATATGTTCATATATGCTTATATTATCTTGTTTTTAAAACAATTCATCTAAATTAAGATCCACATGAACTTTCTAGTATTTAATTGCTTGTCTTTTAAAAAGTTTCTAATGTATAATTTCAAAGCAGCATACTACTGTCAAAACAAACAACAAAACCCCAGATACACAGAACAATGGAACCGAATAGAGAGCTCAGAAATAATTACATATATTTACATCAAACTGATTTTCAAAAAGGTGCCAAAAACATACACTGGAGAAAGGACAGCTTCTTCAATAAATATGGTTGGGAAAACTTGGTATTCACACTCAGAAGATTAAAAATTGACTCCTATCTCATACCATACAAAAAATCAAGCCAAAATAGGTCAGAGACCTAAATATAAGACCTGAAAAGATAAAAAAGCATTTTTGTGTCATAAATAGTTGCCCTAGCACCAGGGATGCCATTTATCAAAGTTAATTTTTTTTCTGCCTTTTAGTCACTCCCATAAGAAAAGTCAATTCTTTCCAGTACTAAGAATAACATTTTTATACTTACACAACTATTTTTTTAATAATATCATGTTAACTCAAATATTTCAAAGCAATTTGTAATCATATCTAAATTTTTTCAATATGTATCTTATATACTGGAATGATTCTAATAAGATCATATTTCTTGCATTCAACATTAGTACTTTTGGAAACCAGAGTAAATCTTTAACAGAGCCAATTAAGTTCCAATTACAAAAGACTGTACAATGCTTAGAGACTCTGAAGTACTTAAGCATAATGAAGAAATTTGGTATTGGTGGAAATATTCATTCATTTATCTATTTATTCTATGAGCTATGCTAATCATATGGATGTGCTCACTCAAAGAATAATGAAAGGAATTTATAACATCAAATCCAGTGGCACTGTGATTTCACTCCACAGTGAGCAGTCTGTCATAATAGATATGCTGTTCTGTTGATATGGAAAGTTGTATTTCAAATTATTCCTAACTGCATATCATCAATGTTATTTTAAGTTAACCTACTTATATATGCAAACATAGATAAGATTTACTAAACCCATCAATGTGGATGGTTAATAAATGGTGTTGCATATTTTACTGTGATTAAAGGTAATTGGTACAAAATTTAGTATTTTGATATTTTAATATCTTAAATTCTCGAAATTATGTTATTACATTGCTAGTATTTTAATATAAAATAATACATTATTATCAGTTTAAAAAAAGTGATTCCTGTCAAGTCTAAACCTCTTTAGCCTGGTCTGTTTCCATGACCTTATAGGTCTTCCTGACTCCACTCCTGTAATCCTACATCTCTCAGCAGCAAGTTATCTTTTCTAAATGTAAAAGTAATCATGTCAGTCAGCTCTGAATGCCATTCACTGACATTTGATCATATCCCGGAATTGAAAATTTCTCCTTTTATTAATTTTCAAGAATATGCATGATTAGGATTTATTTTTGTCACATTTTTGACTGCATTTCCTGCTATTGTTCTAGAACATTCTCAGTTTCCTTGCTCTTCTTGACTCCAGATATATAATAACTTAACCACTGAGTGCCTTGAGGTTCTTACTTATATGTCACTATATTTGAGAAGCCTTCCTTAATCAATTTATATAAAATAGTAATCCACTTTGCACAATCTATCTCTCCTACTTTCTCTATGATGAGATAAAACATCATCTGACATTCACCTTATCATTTATTTCATTCATTTTACTTATCTTAATCCATGAATTGGCATGGACAGGTATCTCTATACACAGAATTTCTTAGCGACATTCACTGAAAAGGATAAATAATGCTTAGATTTTTATTTTAAATTTATTTTTAAAGTGTAATATTACTGTAATTTTAATACATATATATGTTTAAATGTTTTTTCACATTACTTATTGACTAATTTCTTGCTTAATAATGTCTAAATTTACACAATGTAGAAAGCAGTAGTTAAAAAGTCAATAATGACTGGAGTCATTATGGACATAAAACGACTTATAAATTCAAAGTGAAATATAAATTCATCTGTTTTGGAGAGGTTCATTTTAAGACACAGACCAAAATTTGAAAAAAAATTTAAAACCTACTCTTTAATATTTTCAATTTTACCAAAGAATGCTTAAAACATTTTATATTATATAATACAAATTCTATCTATAAAGCACAAAAGAATAAGTGGACTTTACTATTTAGTTATATTGAACATTGACAAATACTATTGTTATTTTTTTCCAAAAATTAGAAATATTTGAAGAATGCAGTGCTTTCAGTATACTATGTTTATGGCAATGTAGACCAGACTAAATTTAATATAAAAGTATCTCAGTAAATGTATTTGCCTTAATGTAATTTTGCACTGATTTGTCATTTTATGCATTTGAAAATTACTTCTTTTTTTAATAATCAGTCTTTTTAGCATTGAAAATATAGCTAAGATAAAAGTGCCAATGACTTAGCTCACACCACAATTATATACTAGAACTTAGAGATGAAAAGCAAGCAAGTCCTCATGTCAAATGTCTTAAAAATGATAGGTGAAAATTTTTGACATAATAGATAAGAGATTTATGGAGAAGGATGAGCATTCTTTGGAAAAACTACTTTTAGGTGAAAAGTTTTTTTTTTTTTTGAGTGAAATGGTATACTTTTATAGGTTTCTGAACCACAAGAAAAGAATTCAAAGAAAAGAATCACAAATGGTGCTGAATATAATCTGTTGGAGCTTGCACACCATTTACAAAGTTAAAAGAGTCACTATAACATCCTAAACTGAAGTGGTATTAGTGCAGGTGTTGAAAAGTTGATCATATCTGAATGTTTTACATTTGTTGATGACCTGAGTGTGGGCTATGAGGCAGTCACAAGAGTCAAGCAGGATACCATGTTGTTTGGCCTGAGTTATAGAAAAAAGAGTTCTAAAACGTTGTTGAGATTGGCAGACATGCAAATAAACAGGTTGAAGGATGATGGGAGAGTTAACAGGCCAGGTTACAGATGCCAATTACACAAACACCAATCTGATGTCATGAAGAAGGCAGATGTGATTAAAGTCAGTTAATTTAAAGTAAGCGGAAATATCCTGGATTATCTGGGTGAGCCTGACTCTGTCAATTTAGTAACCTTAACAGCAAAGCTAAGGCTTTCCTGATTTTGATGAAATTCTACTTATGGTCAGCAGCTTCAGGTCATGCTCTGGAATTGCAAACTGCCCCTTAAGCTTTTCCTGTGATTTAGAAATTACACAAATCAGGAGGCAGGCTGCATAATTTATGAATCAAAGGAAAAGTTGGAAAGGAAGTTTGGAATTTCAGAGCATGAGCTGAACTGCCTCTCAAGGCTGTGTAAGCCAGTTCTTTGCAGTTAATATCTGTTTATATTTATTTATTTTTTTTGTGGGTCTCTCTCTCTCTCTTTCTCTCCCCCCTCACACACATTTTGGTAATGAAGATTGAACCCAAGGGTGCTCAAAAACTGAGCCACATTCCCAGCCCTTTTTAATATTTTACTTAGAGAAAGGGTCTTACTGAGTTGCTTAGGTTTCACTAATTTGCTGAAGTGGGCTTTCAACTCATGATCCTTTTGCCTCAGCATCCTGAGCCACTGGGATTATAGGCATGTACTACCAGCTCCCTGGTAGTATTTTTTTTCTTGGTATAAGTATAAATAACACAGAGGGAGATTTTTTTTACTTATATATCTGACAACCAAAACTAAATACTAAAGGAGATGAGTATGCTGAAAAAGTGGATTTATTTCTTTGTGGTAGGCCAAAATGTCTCCCTAAATTATAACCACATCAAATTCCTGGAACCTATGAATGTTGCCTTATTTGGGAAAAGGTCTCTGCAGATGCAGCTAAGTAAATGATCTTGAGATGAAGAGATGATCATTGTGGATTTTTCTTATGATCTGTGTTTGTGACTCTCCAAAAATTCACATGTTGACACCTAAAGTCAAAGGTGATATTTGAAGCCTTTGGAAGGTGATTAGATCACACATTAGAGACTTGGGATTGGTGACCTTAGATAACAATGCCACAGGCAGCTGTTTTTCTCTTTTTACTAGGTGAAAAGTTAGCATAGGCAACCCATAAGAGGACCCTCTCAAGAATCTAATCATACTGGAACCCTGATCTTGGACTTTTCAATTTGATAGCTGCAGGTTCACCAACTTCTGTGGTTTATAAGCTACCCAGGTTATGGTACTTTGTTGTAGCAGCTTGAATGAACTGATACACTTATGGAGGTGGTCCCTAAATCCAAATGCAAGTGTCCTTAGAAGAGACAATGTGGAGAGCAGACCCACAAAGTGGTGATGTAATCACAGAAGTATTAATAATTAATAAGAAAAATTAAATGATGAATATAAGCAGAATTTAGAGAGTTATAAAGAGTGATTAATAGAACACTTTGAAATCAAGAAATTGGGGAAATACAGTAAATTTAATGAAGACAACAGAGAGGGTATGTTAGAGTCTGTAAACAAGTCAGGAAGTCAGGATGGGGCTTGGTATTTTGCCAGAGGGAGTGGTTTGTGAAGTAATGCCAGTGAGCCATTAAGTGTGGAGATTCCTTATTGGTTGACTGATGTATCTATTTTATGTTAATTAAGATAAGCTGTGTGGAATATATATATACCACCCCTGCCCTACAATTATCGACTCCTACTCCTGCTGTATCAACATACACAATTTGTTCATCAACCCCAGTTATTTTGCTGTAGCCGGACTGCGGCAAGGGTAAGAGGTAAGAGGAGAGGCAAAGGAGAGGACTATTTCAGCATCCAATTAAAACAGATGTTCTGAAGGTAAATGTGGTTGGTCAATGCCACCAAATTCAGTTGGTTGGAGAAAGATGAACATGTGAATCAAAATTTCTATTTCATTGACAACCTGTAAAATAAATATGTGGCATTAAAGGGCTGACTAATGGTTCATCAGAGAAAACAAGATGAAATAAACACATTGAGTAAAGGTATTTCTCTCATGGCACTTTTGCTCTAAGGGGTAAAGAAATAGAACATTTCAGGTAAATAGATTAGCAAAGTCAAGGCTGGGTGTGTAAGAGTGTATGTGTGTGAGTGTGTGTGTGAGTAATGGGAGACAATGCATGGACAATGCATAGACAATACTATGGACAATGCATAGACAATACTATGTCACTGGTGTTACAGAAGTTATAAACTAAGTAACAGCAGCAAACAAAATAAAAACATACCCTTATTACTAGAATTGATTTCTTAAGATCCTAGGAAGAAGAGACACCCTATTTGAATGTGATCATCAGCAAGTGGATATTAAAAAGAGGGGCTCTGAAACTTCTCTGACTCACTATATGATAAATCAGTCCTTCTTTCTGAAAAGAGTAAATAAATATGCTACTTTAATTTTATAATTTGACAAAGTGAGAGTTGTTTTGTCTCCATTAGAATTTTCCACTTTTATTGATTAAAGAAAGAAGAAAAATAAACAGTTTTCAGATTAGCTATGGATTATTGACATATAAGTGAGATTGATCAAAAGGTGATGAGTATTGTCTGTTTGGTTGGTTGGAAGGTTTCCTGAGATGGTTCTTATGTTTTGGTAATTGATCTGGCTGGGCAGCTTTTTTTTTTCTTTCTTTGTTTTTCTATCTTGGATTCCGATTAATTTCAACATATTCACAGAAAGTTGACTGATTTTTTTGGACAAAGCTTATTTTATATATATATATATATATATATATATATATATATATATATATATATATATATATAAAAGAGTAATGAGGTGAACTGTACAGTACCAAAAGCAAATGGTAGAATGTCTTTCTTTTGTCCTTTTAGTCTTTTTTTTTTTTTAGTTGTAGTCTGACACAATGCCTTTATTTTATTTATTCGTATGTGGTGCTAAGGATCAAACCCAGTGCCTCACATGTGCTAGGCAAGTGTTCTACCACTGAGCTACAACTCCAGCCCCTATTTAAAATAATCTTACAGAACTTTTATGCTTTTCCTAAGTGGTTTGTGTGCTGCAGGAATGTAGTTTTAAGAATTTTTCGGGCTGGGGATGTGGCTCAAGCGGTAGTGCGCTTGCCTGGCATGTGTGCGGCCCAGGTTCGATCCTCAGTACCACATGCAAACAAAGATGTTGTGTCCACCAAAAACTGAAAAATAAATATTAAAAAATTTTCTCTCTCTCTGTCTCTCTTTAAAAAAAACAACAAAAAATACCCAAGAATTTTTATCTCCCTCTCTCCCTTCCTTCCTCAGTTTCTTCCTTTCTTTTCTATTGTTTCTGTCTCCCTTTCTCCCTCTTCCCATTTCTCCTTCTGATCAAATATATTTATATATTATCTTAGCACTTTTGGACAAAAAATATGCAAAAACTTTTTTATGGTATCATATTCTTTGGGAGAAACAGAGAGAGGTTGAAAAAAACCGTTTTATTAATTTCTCACTTTCTTATGCATTTGGAAAAGGTAATGCTTGACAATGCCAATATCCAATTATCCATTTTCTCACCCTATTAGATACCAAGGAAATGTTTTTACTTTTACTTTGCTTACAGTAAAAAATAAAATAAAATAAATGCAAGTTTCATATGCTTCACCCAAAAAGTATCAATAGAAGCTCCTAAAAATAGTATGCACCTCTTTCTTTTCCTTGCTTCCACATGCATCAGTTACTCCTGGTAATGATGTGGTTTGAATCTGTCAGGTCAAAGCCATAGAACTCTAGTGACAGGTTGTCAATAATGACAAAGAAAACCTTGACATGTCGCCAATACCTGGAGAGTGTTTTGGCATGAAATCTGGACTATTTGAGTATTTCCTTGAATAGATTCAATGTATAGCCATGGTTTTTACAATGGGCCAAAGGCTATATAATCATCTTGTGGACTGTAATAGCTTCTTAATTGATAGATGTTTCTACTGTGCAGGAAAAGGTGAGATACTGGTGTAGGAAATAAGAACAAAGAAGATGAACCATACCTAATATTAAGGGGGAAATTGTGTCTCTGATTGTTAAGTAATCAGACCCATCAATTGTGTGGCCCCTATGGGAAGGCAAAAATGAGGTGCTTTCTTTGTATTTGGAAGCATACTGTAAAAGAAAAACAGAATATAAGAAAAGATTTAAGTAAGACCTTTTGTCTTAGTGGGCATTTTACTTCAAATGAATGGATTTTTTTCTGATGTTTATTTCGGAATTCAAATTCCTAGTGGTATGAATATACTTAGCCCTCATCTTAACAAGATCATTGCAGAACAAAGGAGAGTTGGACATAAAGAAGATATTTTGGGCTGCCACGTTATACTTCTATATTCCAATATCTGAAATCCTTGGTTATTGACTTTTAATTTGTTTTAGATTAATACATAACACAGGACAGGTGATATTCTGTATGAGACAGAACTGAGAGTAGATACAAGAACAAATCTATGGAGAAAACAATTGAAGCACATATCTACAAAACAATGCTGGATACAAGAGAAGCCTTAACCCTAGTAAAAGCAGCAACAACAAAAATACAAAACAAATATAATTTTCTTTTGTCAAAGTTTTTAACTTTATTTATACTATAGCCTAATTATTCTTTCTCCATTCACTGAATCTTATTCAATGCATTTTTAAAACAAATTCTCACAAAAAATATTGTATAAATTTTTAATATTTTTAATTTATTGACTCTCCATAAAAAGTATATGAAGGTAGCTATTTTTTAAAGTGCAAAAACAGATAGATAGAACACTTTTCATATGATTGCATTATTAAGCAGGTTCATAACTGGAATTGAATTCTGTCTGAGATTAGAATTTCTGTATTCTTGAGGTCTATACTTTATATTTGCAGGATGGATGTATATGGATGTCTTCATTATGGATATTTTTATTTTAACTTTCATTTTCCTAACACTTTGTGCCTTGGAAAGGTTTTTAATTTTTCATTATACCTCTGATAGGAGGCATTATATATATCAAGAATATATGTTTCTAAAACGAATCAAAATTTCTGCAGAAAGCCACATAACCTTTCTCTTCCAATTTGAAGGCTTTGTCTCCCAGAATAAAAGAGAATATTTCATGGCAGTGTTTTAGCCAGTTTTTTCATTGTTGTGACCAAGAGACCTGAAAAGAGCAATTTTAGGAGGAAAAGTTTATTTGGTGCTCACAGTTTCTGAGGTCTCAATCCATAGATGACCAACTCCACTGCTGAGCCCCAAGTGAAACAGAACAACTTGGCAGAAAGATATAGCAGAGGAAAACAATTCGGTTCACAGGAACACAGTTCAGACCAGGTAACAGAAAGAGACTAAGTTTGACTCACCAGGGACAAAAAATAAAACCCAACTAGCAATCCACCTTCTCCAGCCACAGCATACCTGCCTGCAGTTACTACCCAGCTAATCCATTCAAGTGTATTAATGAACAGATTAGCTTAACACTTTGAAAGCCCAATCAGTTTACCTATAAACACTCTTGCATTGTCTCACACATGAACTTCTGTGGGACACCTCATATCTAAACCATAACAGGCAGGGTCAGTCATGACCAAATCATCTTTGCATAAAATTCTTTTGAAATACATCAGTGACCTATAACTTGTCTTCAGGTTTACCTAAACTAGAAATCCACAACACACATAAAAATTTACACACGTTACTAGACAGAATAACAGTCCATGGTTTCCATATATTTCATAGATTATTCTGTTATTTTTTTAAATGTTTCTGGGGATTGAACCTAAGGTCTTGCACATACCAGGCAAGACCTGTAACACTGAGCTACACCCCTAGTCATATCCTGTTGATTTTTGAGAAAAAGTTTTTCTACAGAGATGATGCAATCGTCTGCAGTCACTTTATTTTCCTGGGGATAAAGGATCAGTCTCAGAAAGTCAAATAAGTTTTTCATTCAAATCATGTGTTTGCACTACATAAAGTTTATAAATACTTTAATTCTGTCTATATCCACTTTGTGTTATATAAATTGCTTTATTAGTTTTGAAAAAAAGTCACTGTTAATTTCCTATAAGACTTTACAAAAAACAAAGCAAGCAGATAAAACACATCAGATATTTCCATATCAGTTGAATTTTTGTTTACAGGCTGTATTTGTATAAGCCAACTTACAGTTAAGTGACTGTATATGATCTTTTCTGTTGTGTCTTCAAGTACATTTTTCTAAAGAAAAATCTTTAATGAAGAGAAATTTGTTCCAGCTGTAAATATATGAAAGTAACACACAAGTAAATGCTATAATGAAAAGGGATTGCCTATAGATAACATTTCAGTACTTTAGAATTAATTTTACTTTAATTAATTATATAGATTTATCCAAATAAAAGCAACCTATTATATGGTTAAACAAAATTCTAAGTATTGGTTGCATGCATTTCTATTATCCTATTTTCTATGTTTTGTTGAATGTTTGAAACAATTTACAATAAAAAATAAAACTTAAATTTTGAATAAGCAATGTAAATATATACATTATGTATATGTGTATATATTATGGATATATTGTGCATACATATATATATATATATATATATATATATATATGGACGAATGTTATTGTAAGGGAATTTAATTAAAGGGTTGTAGAAGTTTTTTACTTATCTTAGGGATTAGAAAGAAAGAACAGAGTGGCAACACATATTTTTAATACATTGTAAAAAAAAAAGTAAATATGGGCTATACATAGGTTAAATCACCTTGAATATTACTAAATATGATACAAAGAAGAAATACTAAGAAACAAAGACATTTGATTAACATTATATTTCATAATATAAAAGTAAATTGGACAAAAAAGAAAATAAAATTTTTAAAAACCACGAAGTGTCAAGGAATAAAATCAGAATGTTACAATAGGCCATAAACAGAACACCATTGAATAAAAGAGTCATTGTGTTCACGTATATATTTTCTACATTGAATACATGCATTTAAATTTCTAAATAGACCTACCCTTATTATCCATTCAGAAATATGTTTCTTGCTGTTTTCACATCCCATAGATAGTATTATATACTGAAAGTGGTCTTTAGAATACTATGAATAATTGAAAAGAAAAGATAAGGCAAAAAATAAAAAAGAAAAGCAGGCCAGGCCAGTATTCAGGCCAGTATTCAGATATAATTTTTTACAGTGTTGAATAAAAAACACTAGACTGCACTTATGATGTTACATTTGTATTAATATCTTTGAGAAAGAGTTTTTCCAGTTTTTATTACCTTGAAACAATTTCTTCAAACACAGTTTTATCTGGAAGCACAAACAAAAAAAATGCAATCAGGGCAATATGGATCAAAAGACACATTGGGGGACAGTAATGTAGGAGACCTGACTGATTCCCACACACATAGACACAAACACAAGACACCTAGTTTGCTTATCACTGTCATTATGCTGGTTCAACAATTTTATATTTAATTATGATGCATCTCAATGCTTATAAAGTAAGGCCAAATAAACATTTAAAGTGGTATTATCATAGCAATTATATTGAAAATAGAATATAGAAATGAATACCTTGTAGATAGGAAATACATGCTATACTTTAGCAAACAAATATTCTTGTTCTTGACAAAACTTATATTTTCAAATTTAATTGTAACATGATGATTTTTGAACATAGGGCCTTGGGAAAGGGAATTAGATCATGGGAGTGGAGCCCTTGTGAATGGTGTTAATGCTCTTATAGGAAAAGGACTGATAGCTAGCTTGTTCTTTTCTGCCATGTGAGGAATAATGTGAAATTAGTCTATAATTCAGAAGAGGTTCCTTACCGAACCAGGACCAGACTGGCACTCTGATCTCAGAATTCCAGTATATAGCACTGTGGGCAATACATTTCTGTTGATTATAAGTCACTCAGTGTATGATACTTTACTGTAGGCACTAAAGCTGATTAAGAGACTATAGTGTATAATAGATGCAGAAAATCAACCCACAGGCTAAAATATCAAATATCAGATATAAGGCATTAACCATATTTTCTCTACTTCTCCATAAAGGTCACATTTTAAAAATTGTTTTTTAAATATTGTGCAATGCTAAGTCATGAATGTATGATGAGCAGTTTTGTCATACATTTTTGCCAATAAGCTTATTGAAGTTTATGTATAATTTTGAAGAGTACTGCCAATGTCTAGTGTGATCTCCTGTACAGACTTATGGCTTCACACACTTTTAACTCCAAATTCAAGTAACGGATTTTAAAAGTTATATTTTGTATGTCTGTCACTTGTCTTAAGATTAAGTCTAGTGCCTAAAAGGCCATTTATCAATGCACTGTTTCTTTTTGCAATGGTAAAGGACTGTATTATTTAAAATTCATTAGGTACTCTATTCATAAACACAACTACTTCCTGCAGCATTCCGATGTAATTTTTCTTGTAACTTTTATAAAAAATATTTTTAGAAGTTGTGAGCATTAAGTAATATTTAAAAACCACTCATACCATAAAAAAAGATCTATCTTGCACAAGAAAAAGTTGACAGCAGAAAAATATTTTTTTCAAAATAATTGAATTTGCAAATATTTTTTAACATTGAAAACAATATAATGTTCAAGTGAGCGATCATTTCTAAAATAGCTCTTATTTTTAAAAAGTTAATATGTGCATTATAGTCAAATTAACAATCTTTATATATCTTTACATTCAAAAGTAATATATACATTTCCCCAAGAACTTTTAATTTGTAAGTTCTAGAAAAGGCATTGCAACTGCAAATTACTTCAACAAAGACCTTCTCAAAGGACACAGAGAAACCCAATTATATTTCTAGAAGCATTGAACATTTACCTAAATTATAGTCATCAGGAAAACTAGCTGCAACTACACTCCTTAGATTTTGGCTGCAGGCAGCTTAAATCTTAGAACTACTTTTGAGAAAAGAATCTAGGAAAATTAAATGAGATAACTAATTATTGAATTAAACTTATTGTGGCTTGGGGAAAATTTTCATTTCTTACTAAAGCCTCTATTATGTAAGTTTTAAAGTGACCATGTTCTTATTTTATTTAATGAAGTTGTTTGTATGTTCTTATTTTATTTAATAAAGTTGATTGTTTACTTCACTATGTTGCCTTGGGTTCATTGAGACCTACCAAACGTATCATCTTCAATTTACAACCCCAGTACAAACTCCCAGCTTAAGATTTTGCAAGGGTCTGCAAAATTTGCTGTGTATCAAGGTTCCTAGAGAATGTAAGAAATTAGCCAAACAGACAGGGTTCAGTCCACAGTATATGATTTAGCATTTTTCCAAAGCAGCCTGGGAAAATTATTTTAAAGGTAGTAAACAAAACCCAAACCACTTCAGGTGATTATGACAGTACATGATCCATATTTGAAGTCTGTTTTCGTTTTCCAAGGGATACCTTTAACCTTATATAAAACCAATCTAAATGAGAGAGAACTCAAATTACTAGCATACGGGATGAAAAAGGCAATATCACAACAGACAATTCAGAAATACAGAAGATTATCAGAAATTATTTTGAATCCTTATACTCCAATAAAATAGAAGATAGTGAAGGCATCGATAAATTTCTTAAGTCATATGACCTGCCCAGATTGAGTCAGGAGGATATTGAAACCTAAACAGAGCAATATAAATTGAGGAAATAGAAGAAATCATCAAAAGACTACCAACTAAGAAAAGCCCAGGACTGGATGGGTATACAGCAGAGTTTTACAAAACCTTTAAAGGGGAACTAATACCAATACTTTTCAAGCTATTTCAGGAAATAGAAAAAAGAGTGAGAACTTCCAAATTCATTCTACGAGGCCAACATCACCCTGATTCCTAAACCAGACAAAGACACTTCAAAGAAAGAAAATTACAGACCAATATCTCTAATGAACCTAGATGCAAAAATCCTCAATAAAATTCTGGCGAATCGGATACAAAAACATATCAAATAAATTGTGCACCATGATCAGGTAGGATTTATCCCTAGGATGCAAGGCTAATTCAATATCTAGAAATCAATTAATGTTATTCACCACATCAATAGGCTTAAAAATAAGAACCATATGATCATCTCCATAGATGCAGAAAAAGCATTTGACAAAGTACAGCATCCCTTTATGTTCAAAACTCTAGAAAAACTAGGGATAACAGGAACATACCTCAATATTGTAAAAGCAATCTATGCTAAGCCTCAGGCTAGCATCATTCTGAATGGAAAAAAACTGAAGGCATTCCCTCTAAAATCTGGAACAAGGAAGGGATGCCCTCTCTCACCACTTCTGTTCAACATAGTTCTCAAATCACTGGCCAGAGAAATTAGACGAAAGAAATTAATGGCATCAAAATAGGAAAGGAAGAACTCAAATTATCACTATTTGCAGATGACATGATTCTATACCTAGCAGACCCAAAAAGGTCTACAAAGAAACTATTAGAGCTAATAAATGAATTCAGCAAAGTGGCAGGATATAAAATCAACACGCATAAGTCAAAGGCATTCCTGTATACCAGTGACAAATCCTCTGAAATGGAAATGAGGACAACCACTCCATTCACAATATCCTCTAAAAAAAATAAAATACTTGGGAATCAACCTAAAAAAAGAGGTGAAAGACTTATACAATGAAAACTACAGAACCCTAAAGAGAGAAATAGAAGAAGATCATAGAAGATGGAAAAATATACCCTGTTCATGGATAGGTAGAAATAACATCATCAAAATGGCGATATTACCAAAAGTTCTCTATAGGTTTAATGCAATGCCAATCAAAATCCCAATGGCATTTCTTGTAGAAATAGAGAAAGCAATCATGAAATTCATATGGAAAAATAAAAGACCCAGAATAGCAAAAACAATGCTAAGCAGGAAGTGTGAATCAGGCGGTATAGCGATACCAGACTTCAAACTATACTACAGAGCAATAGTAACAAAAACAGCATGGTACTGGTATCAAAACAGGCGGGTGGACCAATGGTACAGAATAGAGGACACAGAAACCAATCCACAAAGTTACAACTATCTTATATTTGATAAAGGGGCTAAAAGCATGCAATGGAGGAAGGATAGCATCTTCAACAAATGGTGCTGGGAAAACTGGAAATCCATATGCAACAAAATGAAACTGAATCCCCTTCTCTCGCCATGCACAAAAGTTAACTCAAAGTGGATCAAGGAACTTGATATCAAATCAGAGACATGGCGTCTGATAGAAGAAAAAGTTGGCTACGATCTACATACTGTGGGGTCAGGCTCCAAATTCCTCCATAGGACACCCATAGCACAAGAGTTAATAACTAGAATCAACAAATGGGACTTACTCAAACTAAAAAGTTTTTTCTCAGCAAAAGAAACAATAAGAGAGGTAAATAGGGAGCCCACATACTGGGAACAAATCTTTACTCCTCACACTTTAGACAGAGCCCTAATATCCAGAATATACAAAGAACTCAAAAAATTAGACAATTAGATAACAAATAACCCAATCAACAAATGGGCCAAGGACCTGAACAGACATTTCTCAGAGGAGCACATACAATCAATCAACAAGTACATGAAAAAATGCTCACCATCTCTAGCAGTCAGAGAAATGCAAATAAAAACCACCCTAAGATACCATCTCACTCCAGTAAGATTGGCAGCCATTAGAAAGTCAAACAACAAGTGCTGGCAAAGATGTGGGGAAAAGGGTTCACTTGTACATTGCTGGTGGGACTGCAAATTGGTGCGGCCAATTTGGAAAGCAGTATGGAGATTTCTTGGAAAGCTGGGAATGGAACCACCATTTGACCCAGCTATTCCCCTTCTCAGTCTATTCCCTAAAGACCTAAAAAGAGCATGCTACAGGGACACTGCTACATCGATGTTCTTAGCAGCACAATTCACAATAGCAAGACTGTGGAAGCAACCTAGATGCCCTTCAATAGACGAATGGATAAAAAAAATGTGGCATTTATACACAATGGAGTATTACTCTGCATTAAAAAATGACAAAATCATAGAATTTGCAGGGAAATGGATGGCATTAGAGCAGGTTATGCTAAGTGAAGCTAGCCAATCCCTTAAAAACAAATGCCAAATGTCTTCTTTGATATAAGGAGAGTAACTAAGAACAGAGTAGGGACAAAGAGCATGAGAAGAAGATTAACATTAAACAGAGACATGAGGTGGGAGGGAAAGGGAGAGAAAAGGGGAATTGCATGGAAATGGAAGGAGACCCTCAGGGGTATACAAAACTACATACAAGAGGAAGTGAGGGGAAAGGGAATATATATATATATATATATATATATATATATATATATATATATATATATATATATATGGGAGAAATGAATTACAGAAAATGTGGTAGAGAGAGAAGAGGGGAGGGGAGGGGGAGGAGGGATAGTAGATGATAGGAAAGGCAGCAGAATACAACAGACACTTGTATGGCAATATGTAAATCAATGGATGTGTAACTGATGTGATTCTGCAATCTCTATAGGGGGTAAAAATGGGAATTCATATCCCACTTGAATCAAAGTGTGAAATATGATATATCAAGAACTATGTAATGTTTTGAACAACCAACAATAAAAAAAGATGCTAAAAAAAACAATAATGTGTTTAAAACATCGGGTAGCAAAAAGTTCAAAAATAACAATAAATTAATAACTTTCTATTCCTCATTTCTACATCTGAGTTCCTTTTCCCCAGTAAAAAAACTGACCTTAACTCTGCAGCTCTATATTATCTGTTTTCTACAACAAAACAATGTGTCTGTACTAATTTTTTCACTCTTCTTTAAAAATAATGTCTGTATGTTCTCCTATGATTGAAAAGAGTGATGCTCACTCTGAAATATAAGTTTGGGTCTGTACTAGAAATATGTATGTATGTTTGTATCTTTCATCTACTTTTTCTATGTTTATTTACTGCTAAGGGGATTTGAAAAGCTATGCTCATTTTTATAATTTTATTTGCTTTTGAGGTCATGACTTTTTTAACAGAGACTGCAAGCTTTGCAAGTGAGTCTTGGAAACTGCACATGGTGGACCTTCCTAAAGGACATACCCTTTCCATAGCACTGCAAGCAGATGTGATTGTGTAAATGATTCATTAATAAAGTTAGGTAAAGTGGAAATAGGCCCAATATTTTATAGATAACATATATCCCATTTATCTGTGTTAACTGGCTGAATCTTTTGTGCCTGAATAGTACATAATTAACATGTCACTATAAAACTGTTCACTATTTGGAAGAATAAATTCGCATTCCATTAAATAAGGATCATCACTACTTTAATGGTCTGTATGTTGCATTTTAATAGCCATATAATTAACCAGAAAATTAAATAGGTCTTTTATCTAATATGTATTTTCACATTTGAGTGTACACCTGGCATAAGATAACTGAGATTGCCACAACTGATCAGGTTCCATTAATGTGAGATTGCTTGTGAAGTAGTACATTTTCTAATATTTGGTGTGGAAATGTTATGCAGATTATTTGTAAATGTGAAATTTTCAAGAGCAAAGCTACATTAACTGTTCCTATTGCGAAGGTATGGTCAATAATTTACAGCCCATCAATGGCTGAATTGGAAGTAAATTGTTCCTCTGGAGTTCCAAAAGGCAGTAGAAATGTAAACAGCACCATCTTCTGCATTATGTGAATTTATAATTGCTTCATAAACTGTTCTGCACAGGTTTTCTTAAGCAGATTCTTAACAGTTATTAAACATTGCATGTATACACTATTTATTTTCTTGTCTTTGCTTTAATTCTAAAATTGATAGTTTGATATAGATTACAATTCAACAATCTATGAATAAAAATGTAAGCATTTTTATATACATTTGACTTTTGAATTTTAATCCAAGTATACATACTTTAGAGCATAATAAAAAAGAATATATTTTGGGCCTTAATTAACTCCATCCTTTCATTACCAACTTATGAAGGAACAAATATAGGGAGAAAGCATCTCCTAACATTAATATTTCCTAGAGAAGGAACAAAAAATAAGTACACGTATGTACACTTGATGTTCTTAATCTAAAACTGATAATTACTAAAAACTCTGGTAGCTCCAAGAAAGTTACCTCAACGTTTCCTTATCGTCCTAATAATTAGCTTTAACTTTAAAAAATATTCAGAAAGAAAAGCTCCTGGAAATATCATTATGTTTCAACTGAAATACAATCCTAATGATTTAATTTTATTATTTGACAACACAAGAAGTGGATTTAAGAGATTTTTCTTTCAGGTCATAGAGAATGTGTAAAGCTGGGGACATGAGGAGAAAAACCAAGATGTTAAGATTAGAAAGATGAATAACAACAGTACATTTGGAGGAGATATTTTAATTTTAATCACTGACACTTTTTCTGTCTCGTATGGCAGGGCCCTCTACACTTTCAAGTCACTAGTCCCCCTTTCTCAGTTTATTTTCACTCAGTCTAGATAAAACTGCTTTCCAAATACTGCCTCCTTTGTGGTCTCAATGAGATGTGAATCCCTACAGATGGATTAATCTGTCTGGAGTAAAAGAGCAAACCTTAGAACAACCTAATTCTGTGTGCAGTGTTGCATTCCTCTAATTACAGCAACTCTGGAGGCTGAGGCAGGAGGATCACAAGTTTGAGGTCAACTTCTGCAACTTAACAAAAACCTGCCTCAAAATTAAATAAATAAATAAACAATCAAATAAATAAATAAATAGGGCTGGGATGTAGCTCAGTGGTAAAGCACCTGGGGGTTTCAATTTCTGGTAGAAAGAAAGAAAGAAAGAAAGAAAGAAAGAAAGAAAGAAAGAAAGAAAGAAAGAAAGAAAGAAAGGAAGGAAGGAAGGAAGAAAAGAAAAAAATACAGAAAAAAATTTAACTTCTGACTTCTGTTCCAGGCCAATTTCTGCATAAGAATGCAAAGTTGTGGTAGGTTCCCAAAACCCTAAATATTGTTTTTTCAATCCCCCCTCTGCCTACCTTCAATATTCAGTTTCTTTGCTGTTTGCATCTGTGTTTAACTCAAAACCAGTTTATTAGATCTAAATCACTTTACATTTCTCACTTCCCTTTCACTTTCAGTAATAAAGTTGTTTTATAGGAATTTAAAAGTATCCTATATAAATTCTCTCAATATATTGCAATTTCAATTACAAATTTTCTATACCTGTAACTGTTATTTCACTCCTTCCTCTTCTCAATATGAAAAGTTGCCTCCAAACCTCTTGGCAAACTCTTCATTTTATCATGGGTTTGATCCTATCACTCCGCTACAAATATGTTCTGTTTTACTCAAATTCTCTCTCTTGTGCTCTCTCTCTCCTCCTTCTCCCACATCATACACTTTTAATCAATAGGTATTCTAATATTTTCAATATTTTACACTAGAACAAATTAATACTTTTTATTTACCTCATATCTTTTGCCTGGAAAGTCAAGTTTCTTAGAAAAATATTCTAACCAGAGGCCATGCCTGTAATCCACTAAAGAGATAGAAGTGGGAGAATCACCAATTAGAAGCTACTCTGGGTGTTCTGTTCACAATCTGGTTGTATATGAGGAGTGGCATAGATTGCCAAGAAATAAAAGAAATCATCAAGCGAAGGCTTGCATGGCATAAGGCTTACTTGTAAATATGTATGGAGAAGGTTCAGTGGTTCAGTGGACAAATTGCACCATCATCCTCACAGTAATTTACCAAATATTACCTCTTTCCCTCATGAAATTATCCATAAATTAGCATCTCTGTTCCTTTTCCATTGGTGGCAGCCTGGATTAGTGGCATTTATCCTCTCAAAAGTACCCTCAATTCTGCATAAGCTACAGTAGAAAAAGGGGTTTCATAGAACAGGCTACAGAAGCACTGACATCACTAGCTTAGATTGCTTTGCCCCACTATATGATCAGAATCCAAAGACATTTGGCATGCATTTCAGAAAGCAGCTTTCTGCAGATACCGTTAAGATTCCTCAACTCTCAGCATATTTGAGAGGGATCTGAGGTCTTTTGAAACCAGATTTACCTGGACTTTGAGGCCCAGACTCACTCCCATTAATTAGTCCTTTGACTTGATTAAGTTCTTGGGAACACAGATGGCATGTCAGGGACATGGTATCTTACTGTCCTTTTTTTTTTCCAAGGATGACTGTGGAAAATTTACCATGACCTGTCTCAAAATAAAAATAGTAATAAAAAAGAGCTGAGGATGTAGCTTGGTATGACAGCAACCTTGGGTTTAATTCCTAATACTGAAAAAAAAAGAATGAATGAAAAAAGAAAATAGAAGAAAAACCTAGGTTCCATAATCTGATGCTAGTAAATATTTAAAAACTAATTCTTCAAGTGTAATTCCAACGTGGCAGTTGATATATTTATTGCTGTGTACAAGCAAAACAAAAATAATAATGTGATCATGAAGATGTTGGAAAATTCACTTATTTTTTTAATCATGCAACTGATTTCTTTTTTCATGAAAATTTTAGAATACTGAAGTAATATTTTCTGTTATTTGTAATGTAGTCTCTTAATACATTAATAAATATATTTAATGAATGTTATCAACATTTTCTCATTCACACTGTTAAGTCTGTGTACACAACAAAACCGCAAGTCAACTTCTGAAAATTCTGATTCCTACTTCTTGCTGTTTCATATTTACATTAATGAAAAATGCTCACCATTGTAATTTGGATGTGGTTTATCCCCACACAAAATACATGTTGAGTCTTGGACACAATATTTTTTATTTTGAGATGTGGTGAGGCTTGTAAAAGGTCATTCAATCTTCAGGAGTGATTAATGATTTTCCTGTGAAAGTAAGATACTATTTTAGTGGGAATGAGTAAGTTCTCATGAATGTAGATTTTTTTTGAGAAAGGGTTTGTATGAAGTAAGTCTGGCATCTCTCATCAGTCCCTTGCCCCTTATGAACTCTCTTACATTTGTACCTGCTGACCTTCTATCATGAGGCTTTAACAGAAACCATGCAGAAGCTGACGTCATGCTCTATACCACCACAAGAAACCTAAGACTTTCACCATGGTCATTTTCAAATTGCTGATTTAAGGTCTCTGAGTGCAAAGTGGGAAAGAGATATTCAGTAGCACATCATGGTGTGTGTGTGTGTGTGTGTGTGTGTGTGTGTATCATGATTGTCTATATATGTATATACGTATGTGTTTATATATTCATATGTATATATTTATATCTTTATGCCACATAGATAGACTAGAAGGAGATAATTTATGAGAACAGATAATAAGAAAATGCAGCAAAAAAATTCAAAAATTAAGAATTTTGAATATTTATTATATTTACTTTTAAAATTTATATAAATTAATTATTAAAAATTACTGCTTAAACAATCAACTCTCAAAATTTCTGGGAAAATGAAACTATTATATGCAGTAAGCTAGTACAAATTAGATCCAACCTATCCCGTATTTGTCCCAATAGTTGTATAATCTACATTGTTCTCAATTTTGGGAACTCCAAGGATGCCAAAATAAGTACTAAATCTCTCTCCCCACATAATGTTGAAAGAAATTCACAGAGAAAACTATATATAAATAGGAGCCTCAAATCACCCTTTTGATGAAAATGACTGAATTGAAAAATATTGTTTCATTTCTGTTAGCCAATGTAGAAGGACCATCATCAAGCAGACTTACCACTCTAATTAGGTAAATTTTTCTTCAAAATATTATTAATTTAAAATTGCATTATTTTGAAATAGAATACTTACAAGTTAAGATAAAAAATTAGTGTGGGTCCTACACCAATAAGATGGATATTTTTATAAAAACAGGATATTTGAACACAGATAAAGATAAATACAGAGGAAAGGCTGTGAAGACTCAAGAAAAACACAATTTACAAACCATGAATTCCAAAAACTACCAAAAGCTATAGAAAAAATTATGGAAAAATTCAACTTCAAACTCATGGAGAGAATAAGTTTTGCTGACATACTGATTTCAAATTCTGTGGAACCATGAGACAACTTATTTCTGTCACCGTCCAGTTTGTATCACATTATACAGCAGAGCTCCCAAATTTATACTGTTACTGAGCCATATCACCATTTTATTGGAGTAGGATTCCTTCTGAAGAGTGAGCCCCAGTAAAATTAATTGCTGAAAAGTTATAGAGAAACGACTTTCTTATTGTCAAGGTGAAGAGGGACATAAATAAGTTAAGTATTCTCAGTTATTCATTAAAAATATATTAATTAAACTATGTACTATCATAGCCCATGGAAATGTTAATACAGAAGTGGAAGCCATAATTTTCGGTAGGAAAAAAAAATCACCATGCAAACAAAGAGAGCCATCTAACATCTAAAAATCCATGGAAAATGCTTTTACTTTGATTAAATGAATTGCAGGGATATTTTTTACCTAATATTGCTTGAATAATTTTGGGCATTTAAAAATATCCCTACTAATAACTGACTTCCAGATAGTACCTATGCCACATCTTTTCCCTATTCATTCACTGTGTACTTGGTCTCTTATAAGTAATCTCTCCTTAGCTCACCTGTTACCTGTGGTGATCATTTTATTTTTATATCCACAATATGCCCTTGGATTACCTCATTTGTTCTCTTGCATTCTAGTAGCAAATACAGCAAAGATAATTACTTTACATTAATATCCAAATTCTAGATTATTTTAAAAAGAGCACATCCAATATTGCTGTTATCATTTGTAACTTCCCCCTTCTATCTGCAACAGATACCACGAATCTATATTTTCAAAATTGAATTATGATATTTTTTCCTAATTATTTTTCTTTTCCTCCCTAAGTGTGTTCCTTTACTCATTTTCTAGTATCCCCATCTGTATAGTTGATTCAGATTTTCATCTTATCCTCTCCCCTACTTTAACCATCAAGCTATGAATTACCAACAGAAATGAACAACTTCCCAAATAAAGTCTTCTTTGGTATTAATCTGCCACAGTGCTCTGCAAATCTTCACCATAGAAGATGTGGGCTTTCTAAAACAAAATTTTCATGAAGTGACCTTCCTGCATCACTTACAGCTCTTATTGGACTTCTAAGGGAAATCTAAATTTAAGAGAATCTCTTTCAAAATGCTTCCTGCTTGAGTATCAGTTTGTCATATGTAAATATATAAATAATCAATGTTGGAATGTCTTAGAATTGCATCATTATTACAAAATACCAAAGAAAATTAACACATATAAAGAAAGGGATTCTTTGGATCTTGTTTTAGAGATTTCAGTCTATGGCCACTTTGTGCCTTTGCCCAAGGGTCTGTGGTGGCATAGTGCATCATGGTGGAGGACATGGCAGTGGAACTGTTCACCACAAGGTGGTCAGAAAGCAAAAAGGGAGGTAGAGAAGTCACTGGGTTCTAATTCCTTTCAATGCCATGGCTCCAGTGACCTAATTTCTTTCCTCTAGGCCCAACCTTGTGCCTTGTGCAAATGAGGGAGAGAATCTTTATGTCAATTAATTTTAATTTGTTGAAAGCTAAAAAGCCACATGTGGCCAATGGTCATTAATTGGGGCAGTCCAGGACCAAAAGAGTATACAACTTCATGGGATTAGAAATGCTGAAGTTTATTTTCTGAAATAAATAACTTGTAATAGCTTTCCATCACTATTGCAAAGCTTGAAGCTATAATACACAATAAAAAAACATCTATTAGGGTTTGAACCACATAGAATATCTATAATAATAGACAAAATTATTTTAAAAAATTAATCATGTTGAATACATAGTTTTTATATTTTACCAAAGAGGAAAAGTTGTTGTCTTTGGATGTGGACTTTAACTTATACCAGAAACAAAAATCAACCGAAAGTGCACTAAACACTTAAATGTAAGTCCTGCAACTGTAAAATTTTAGAAAAATATTTTAAAAAATAAATATAGGGAGTCTTACATTTTCATGATTTTATGTTGTGATTTATTGAATATGCTATCAAAAGAATAAAAAAATAAATATGAGACAAATGGGACTACATCAAAGTACAAAGTTTTTATATAGCAAATGGAATACTGAAGAACTGGAGAAAATATTTGCAAACCATATATCCAAAATATTTAAGAAGCTCCCACCATTCAATAACAAAGACAGCAAAAACAAAAAATAACAGACAAATCCCATTAATAGGTTGGTAAAGAACTTAGATAAACATTTCTTTGAAAGCAAACACACAAAATATCAATAGCTATATGAAAAAGTTCTCAATTCCACTAGTTATAAAGTGCTCAATACCACTAGTCATAAACACAAAGAGATAGTATCTTAAAAGTGTTCAGAGGAATATTATCAAAAAGATAAAAGGAAACTAGTGATAAGGTTTTGAGAAGTGAGAACCAGACCATTGTGAACTGTTAGAGGGGAGGTAAATTAGTGCAATCCACTATGGAAATTAGTAAAGAGATGTCTTTTAAAAAGTTAAATACAGCCAGTCATGGTGGTGCACATTTGTACTCACAGTAATTCTGGAAGCTGAGGCAGAAGTATCTCAAGTTTGAGGCCATAATCAGCAAATTAGTGAGAACTTAGTTTAGATCTCCTCTCATGATAAATATAAAAAGGACTGAAAGTGTAGTTCAGTGGTAGAGCACACCTGGATTCAATCCCTGTATGGGAAAAAAAAAACTTCAACATAGAACTAGCTTATGATCTAATGATTCCTTTCTCAAAATAGTTAATATTTTTTTCTTGAAGAAGTATATGCACCTCCATTTTAACTGTATCATTATTCACAACAGTGGAGATATAAACAACTCAACATTATTATATTTAATTATTGTTGATGGATGAATGGATGAAAGAAATTAAATGCACATATGCCATACTATATATTTTTAAAATAAATTCTGTTGTATGTGACAACATGGATGAATCTGAAAGATATTTTGCTAAATGAAATAGGCCAGTTACGGAAAAACAAATTCTGCATCATTTCATTATGTGAACCATATGAAATTATAAAACTCATAAAACCAAGATTAGAATAATGGTTTCCAGTGACTGGGAGGTGGAAGCAAATGAGAGTTTATCTTCAGTGGACATATTATTTCAGATATATAAGATATATGAATTCTTGTTTAAAATAGTATGGTTAAAATATTTTAATATACAATTAAGAGTTTTTCAAGAGTATAGTTCTCACATTAAGTGTTCTTACAAAAATAAGAAATAAAATGAGAGTTTAGAGAGGGAACACTCAAGAAAGTTGCCCTGTCAGCGACATTCTTTTGCAAGTTTGAAGAAGCAAACTTATTTACTGTATGGCAGGGTTTGGAAGATGGCAACTATGGATTTGGGACATCAGTTTTATTATTTCTATTTTTTTTAAAAGAGAGAGTGGGAGAGAGAGAGAGAGAGAGAGAGAGAGAGAGAGAGAGAGAGAGAGAGAGAATTTTCCAATATTTATTTTTTAGTTCTCAGCTGACACAACATCTTTGTTTGTATGTGGTGCTGAGGATCCAACCCGGGCTGCACGCATGCCAGGCGAGCGCGCTACCGTGTGAGCCACATCCCCAGTCCCCAGTTTTAGTATTTCAACAAAATTAATTCTGCTATCAACCAATGAGTTTGGAAGAGAATGACAAGATTCAAATTAGAGTTCACTCCCAGTTAGTTTAAATTCAGCCTTATGAGACCCTAAGCATAGAAACTATTAATCCATGACAAGACTCCTGATTAATAGAATTATGAGAAGATAAATTTATTTTGATTTAAGCCCCTAAGTTTGTGGTGACTTGTTACAACATAATAAAAAGCTAATATACAGGGTGTACTTTCTTTCATAAAATTATTTGCATAAGTGGCAGTAATGCAGGGCACACAGGCCCCTTCTCTGATGAAATCCTTAAAAGAGGCTAGCATAGAAACAATTTCAGTCTTCTAAAAGTGGCTATCTTGAGACACAGAGCAAACATGGAAGTTCAAGAGGAAATTATGTGAACTTTACTCGGCTGAAGATATAATAGGGGTTTCTTTTTTAAAATAATTGATACCATGCCTTTCCCTAGTATCTCAGAAAAATCTTATCTCACAAGATTGGTAGTTACTTTTATTAGGAAGTTACAGTGTAAAATACTGAAATAAAAAAAAAAAAAGATTTCATCTCTTCAAATTATCAAACAAATGACATCAGGATTCAGATATCTTTGGTTAAAAATAAGTTATTATTCATTTTTTTCCAAAGAATACTCAATAATCTTTAATAATGAATATTTCTGGTTCAAGTGTATGGGATAGTTTATGCCTGATTTAGTTCATTTTCCACTGCTAAGATAAAATATCAGAGGTTTGGTATTTAGGAAGAAAAGAGGTTTATTTAGCTCACGGTTTTAGAAGAAAAAGTGTGAGAGTGGGTGGCCTCTTCCCCTTGACCTCTGGTAGAGGCTTCATATAGCAGATGGCATCACAAAGGTAGGAGAGCAAGTGGAAGAAATCACCATCAGAGCTCTGATGATCCAACTCCTTCCCAAAGCCACACCTCTGGACACATGAGATTCGAGGAAACTTTCACATCCAAACCGTAACAGACTCTAATAAAAACTGTGAGGTTATGCTGATGACACATTAGTGTAGATTTGTCCAACGATTGTAACAAACATACCACTATGATGGGTGATGTTATGATAGAGGTTTATGTAAATGTGGAAGAAGAAAATATCAAAGAAATCTCAACATATGTTCAATGTTATTGTAAAACTAAAACTGTTCTAAAGAATGAATTCTATCAAAAATAAGAGTAACATTTTTTATCAAAATTGAATGCAATTTTAATAATTATAGATCACATGTAAATCAATATTTATTAGACTTATTTATTACTAATGCAGGATATTCTCAAGAATAGAAATAGGAATAGAATTAGGGTCACTGTTAGAGAACATGTAAGGCTCATGCTAATTTCCACTGTTTGAATATTAGGGAATCAAAATTCACTGTTACATTTGGATATGTATTCACAGAACATAAGCTCAATTTTGCTATAAACCTAAAACCTTCTGAAAATTAAAATCTATTTTGGAAGCCTAATTAGAAAGAAAAAAGAAAATGGGAATTGTTATGGAAAATTAAGAATACCCCAAATTAAATATTGGTACAAAAGAAATCTAAGCTCATATTTTTGAATTAGTGGCTTAAATAAAAAATAAATTTATCTTCTCATTGGTACAAGTTAAAAGAAAGAACCACACAGGTATAGAAAAAATTTAGAAACTAAAAATTTAGCGTTTTGTTCACATTTTTATTTTGCTGAGACTGAAAGATCTGACTAGAACAATTTAAGGAGGGAATAGTGTATTTGGGGACTCACAGATTCAGAAGTTGAAATCCTAGACAGCCAGTTTCACTGCTTGCGGTGGGTGGTGAGGCAGAACATCATGGAGAAGAAGTGTGATGCAGGGAAGTGAGTCACAAATTGATAAGGAAGCAGAGAGAAACTTCACTCACCAGATACAAAATATATACACAAAGTCATAATCCTACTGCTCACCTCATCCAACCACATCTATCTGTCTTCAGGGGATTAATTTACTGTTAGGTTAAGGATTTCATCACCCAATAATTTTGACTCTGAATGTTCTTGCATTGTCTAATACATGAGCCTTGGGGGAACACCTAATATCTAAGCCATAACATTTAGGAAATGGTCATAGTAGAACAGCTTTTATTTTTTGAGTAGTTGTTATGTGCTAAACATTTTGTTGAGTACTTTAAATGAATTAATTTAATTGTTCATTGAAATCAATGAGTGATGCTCATTAGAGTTATAGTTCCTGTTGAGGAATCAGGCACATGAAAATGGTAATTTATCCAGAGTCACACACATAAGTAAGAAGTCTCAAGCATTTGACGACAGACTCTAAAAATACCGAAGTTTCTGTGCTCACATAGGAGTTCTATTTTGCCTTTCAACTAAATAGTTATTGGTAGACCATGAAAGTACAACTCTTTTTCTCATTAAGACAAGTGTTGACAGGATTTTTTGATATTTTAAACATAGAAACAGGTCATTGGCAACTAGTGAAAGTTTGATTTCTTCTTTTCCTATTTGTATCCCTTTAAATTCTTTCTGCTAATTGCCCTAGCTAGATTTCAAGGTCTATATTGAATAGAAGTGGTGAAAGGGGCATCCTTGTCTCATTCCAGTTCTCATAGGGAATGCTTTCAATTTTTCTCCATTTAGAATGATATTGGCTTTGGGTTTCGTAAACATAGCTTTTACAATGTTGAATTATGTTCCTACTATCTCTAGTTTTTCTAGTGTTTTCAACATAAAGGGTTGCTTTATTTTGTCAAATGCATTTTCTGCATTTATTGAGATGATCATGTGATTTAAAATTCTATTTATGTGATGAATTATGTTTATTGATTTCCGTGTGTTGAACCAAACTCACATCTCTGGATGAACCTCACTTGATCATGATACACTATCTTTTAAATAAGTTTTTGTATGCAATTTGCCAGATTTTTATTGAGATTTTTTTTTTTTTTTGCATCTGTGTTCTTTAGGGATATTGGTCTGAAGTTTTATTTCCTTGATCTGGTTTTGTCTGGTTTTGGAATTCACCTCATAGAATGAGTTTGGAAGGATCTCCTGATTTCATATTTTGTGAAATAATTTGAGTAGTATTGGTGGTAATTTTTCTTGACGGTTCTTATAGAACTTGGTGGAGAATCTGGTCTTGGGTTTTTCTTGATTGGCAGGCTTGTGATGGTGACTTTTAATTCATTGCTTGAAATTGATTTGTTAAAACTGTGTATATCCTCCTGATTCAGTTTGAGTAGGTCATATGTCTCTAGAAATTTGTCGATGTCATTGAGATTTTCTGATTTATTGGAGTGTACATTTTCAAAAGAGTTTCTGATTTTCTTCTGTATTTCAGTAGTCTGATATGATATTTCATTTTTCATAATGAATTTTAGTAATTTGAGTTTTCTCTCTTTTTCTTTATTAGCACAACTAAGGGCTTATTAACTTTATTTATTTTTCGAAGAAGAAGGTTTTTGTTTTGCCAATTTTTGAATTGTTTCTTTTCTTCCAATTTCATCTCTGGTTTTGTTTCCTGTTTTCTACTGCTTTTGGTGTTGCTTTGTTCTTCTTCTTCTAGGACTTTGAGATAAAATGTTAAGTCATTTATTTGTTGACTTTCCATTCTTCTAATGAATGAGATCATTACATTCAACTTTTCTCTTAGCACTGCCTTCTTAGTGTCCTAGAGATTTTTATATATTGTATCAGTGTTATCGTTAACCTCAAAGTATTTCTTTTTTATTTTATCCCTGATTTCTTCTGCTATGTATTTATCACTCAATGACATATTATTTAGTGTTCAGGTATTGGAATAGCTTCTGTCTTTTTAAATTTTTTATCATTGATTTCTTATTTTATTCTTTTATCATCTGATAGAATGCAGAGTAGTATGTCTACTTTTTATGTGTTTGCTGAGAATTGCTTTGTGGCATAAATTATCGACTATTCTACAGAAGGATCCATGTGCTTCTCATTGATTGATAAAATTATATATATATATAATTTTATATATTTGAACTTTATATATATATATATATAAAGTTCAAATTTTTAATTGTATTATTTAGTTCCATAGTTTTTTGTTTGTTTGTTTAATTTTTGTTTGGAAGACCTATCCAAGTGTTATTGTGTTGTGGTCTATTTTATTTGTGAAATTGAGAAGGATTTGTTGATGTACATAGATGCTCCATTGTTCAACGGATAAATACTTACAATGTTTTTTTCCTTGTTGCTGTATAATTCCATTAAGCAATAAGAAATTAATTGGACATTATTACTCTGTGTACATATGATTACACTACCAGTGTGAATCTACATCATGTACAATCAGAAGAATGAGAAGTTATACTCCACTATGTATGATGTATTATAATGTACTCTACTATCAGGTGTAACTAATTAAAATAAATTTAAAAAATTAAAAACAATAGAAAGACAAGTGTTGAAATTGTATTGGAATACAAAAGACATTTTGAATTGGAGAACAAAGCATTTTCAGAGATAGTGATGTTAAAGAAACTGGTTAAAAACTTGTAGTTGTTAGAAATAAAATGAAGAGTAAGATTATCTTCATAAAATGTTATATATTTAAATACAATATACAAATTGTGCAGTATCAGAAAAGTTTGAAAACTATCTTCTAATAATTCAAAAACATCTTCAAAAAATTTAGAGTCTTGCCTGTGTAGGTAAAGCAACCAGAACCTTAACCAGCACTCATGAAAACTAAAGCACACAAACAGATATTATAAAATGGACTGAGAGGTGAGGATCTCCTATTGGTATAAACTTGGACAACAAATCAGTGAAACTGTATAAATTAAAAAAAAACTCATTATAAATTTTTGTGATGATTGTGTCAGGAGGGTCTTTAAGTAAAGTACCTCTTAAGATCCAATTCAATTCCCAAAATAGGGTAGGAACTAAGAGGAGTGATGAAGCTGACATTCTGTTTTCATTAAAGTAAAACCAAGAAGAGAATGTAGTTGTAAAAATTTACAGAAATAGTTGGCAAAATATTTTTACTTTAAATAAAAATGTTGTAGAATGAGAAGAAAAGGAGAAAATAAAAATTTATAAGGAAAATAACATCAAAAGAGCAAACAATTAAAAATCCAGAACATAAAAACAATTATTTTTCTACCAATTACTTATGCAATATAGAATATTAAATTAAAACAAAAGAAAAGATAGAGATGCTTTTGTTAAAAAAAGTAACACTTTTAAAGGGAAGAAGAGGAGAAGGATGAAGAGAACAAAAGGGAGAAAATGAAAGTTCAAAAAAATCATGAGATAGAGAAAATAATATTTTTATGAGGTAAGAGTTACATTGCAAATATCAAAATTTGTATAAATGTACTTGAAAACTTTTTATTACAGTACAATATGTAGTCTAATAGAATCTGTTGGTTACTCTTCTGTGTCAAACTGTCTAGGCCATAATGTGACAAGATATTGAGTCTAATGTCATTCTGGATATTTCTGCAAATGTGTTGTTTTATAATATGAATATTTAAATCCCTAGAGATAAGGAGACAGACAGTCAAAATATGGGTGATCTTCATAAAATTATTTAAAGGCCAGAATAGGAAAAAGAAAGTATAGTAGACCTTTTCCCAAGTAAGAGGAATTCTCCATCAGAACTCTTGGACTTTATCTGTAACCATGATTTTGCTAGGTCTCTCACTTTCTGACAGTCTTCTGACCACAATTGCAATTTTGTTCTCATGTGTATTTATTTATTTTTAGTTGTAGATGGGCATAATAACTTCACTTTATTTCTTTATTTTTTATGTGGTGCTGAGGATCAAACCTAGAGCCTCACATATACCAGGCATGTGCTGCTAATAGGACCAGACCACCCTACTCATCTCCTGCCAGTCCTCCCTCTAGTTTAGAACCTGTTAGTCTCCATAATGATGAGAGTCATTCCTTACTATGTATATATTTTAGTAATCCAATGAAAGAAAGCAATCTTAGGCTAGTGCTAGTTTGGACTATAAGGAAAAAATAGACATGTGATTTTTATTTCTATAAAAGCCTCACCATGTTACTAAAAAAAAAAAATCATGCAGCACCTAGCTTCAGCCATTGAATAACAGAAAGCAGAATGCTAAAATTCCAGAAAGAAGGAGGATGCATTCAAAACAGCACTGTGCTTGAGTGAACTATTTCAAGCTAAAGAACAGAAAGTGGAACTTAATTGCAAAGCAGTTGTATTGCTGGGTGTTACGGTTTGGATATGAAGTGTCCCCCAAAAGCTGATATGTGAAGTGAAGCAGGAACATTCAGAGGTGAAATGACTGAGTTATGAGATACTTAACCCAAGAAGTGGATTAATCTCCAGATATTGGTTAACTGAGTGGTAACTGAAGCTTGATAGGGTATAGCTAGAAGAGATGGGTAACTGAGGGGTGTGCCTTTGAGGTATATATTTGGTGAGATGAGCTTGGTCATTCTCTGCCTTCTGATCATCAGGTGAGCTGCTCCCTTCTGCCATGCTCTTCTGCCATGATGTTGTGCTTCACCTTGAGCCCCCAGGAAATGGAGCCAGCTGTCTATGGACTGATACCTTTAAAACAGTGATCCCCCAAATGAAGTTTTTCTCCTCAAACTTGATTATTTCAGGTCTTTTAGTCACAACAGGAAAAAGGCTGGCTAAAACACTGGGTAAATAAGTTCAAATCAGATCGGGATTCTGGAGATGCCTAGAATTGAAGGATAGTTAATCACAGGAAAGGTCCCTTATGAGATCCAGAAAACAGCTTTCTTTAGCTGTGTCCCTGTATTAAGTTATGCATATTAAAGGCGGACAACCTGCAAGATTTGGCAAAGAATAATGTTAAAGGTTTCTGAGTAAATGAGAGATTACAAGAGTTGAAGAGTTTATTGAAGCCACGGAAGATCTCTTCATATAACATGGAGTGACTTTGGTATAGAATACAAAATTTTCAAGCACACAGGGGTTGTTTACAAAGATGGACCATAGTTTGGGACACAGAATAACACCACAAACCTCAAAGAATTTTAATCATCCCAAGTATGTCTTCTGATCAAATTAAAATAAAATTAGTAATATCAGCAAGCAATATTATCTAGAGAACACTCATGCCGTTGAAAACGGCAATTCTACATTTGGAAACCAGAAGTAGAGAGCTTACCGTGTACAAAATGAAAACCACAAAGGCATGCTCCCAGTAACTTACTTCCTCCAGCCACACCCTACCTGCCTGTTTTACCACCCACTTAATCCGTATCAGTGGATTAGATTACACTTCTCATAATCTAATTATTTCACTTCTGACATTCTTATTTTGTCTCACACATGATCTTTGGGAGGAAAATTATATCTAAAATTCAGTGGTCCTTAAAGGAATTTCTATTGTTTTAAATATCATGTGAATAAAGATAAAAATGTTTAATTGATGGGCAAAATTTTCCTCATCAGAAGTAAAACAAAGAGGAGAAAAAATCAACCTGAATAGGTTAATATATGGAATGAATAAGCATAAGCGATAAAATCAATAAAATAAGAAAAAATATGAGAAATGCCAATTAAATTTAAAGCAACATATTGAATAGACTAATCAAATTCATGAAATCCTAGCTAGATTGAAATCAATGTGCCATCAGGGGTTTCAATTTCATTTAAGGTTTAATGTCTTCCAATTTCACTAGTAGTTGAAAGAATTGCCAGTACAGCAAGCAAAATTCATGGATATTAAAAAGTCAATAATGAGATATGATGTTATGTCAAATACTGTTTACACTTTAAAAGAAATGAGAAAAATGTCCTGAAAGAAAAAAATATATATAAAGTTATCATGAGAAGAAATAGAAAGTCTGATCTGCCATGTACCTACAAAACAAGATGATCTATTGAAAAAAAATAAAAACTTCTTATTTGAAGTGAATTTTAGATCTCAATATCATTTTAATTAATTTCTTCCAGATATTTAAAAAATAACATCAACATTTATAAAATAATTTCAGTAACATAGTCAGAAGAAATATTCACCAAGTCGTTAAATAGGGCCAGTAAAAATTGACTCATAGTACTTAAAATAAGAAAATGTTTACAATTAAGCAGATATTTGATGCTCCTGATTTAGAAGATTCAATTTAAAAAAAATAAATTTTTTTGTAGTTGTAGATGGACAGAATGCCTTTATTTTGTTTGTTTATTTTTATATTGTGCTGAGGATTGAACCCAGTGCCTCACGTATGCTAGGCAAGTGTTCTGCCACTGAGCTACAGCCCCAGCCTCGAAGACCCAATATTTTTAAGATACATACTCTTCTCAAATTGACCCTAAATATTTTTTTAAAAATTATATCAAATTTATTTATTTGCCAAGAAATCATATTAAATGGCAAGATTTTATATTACATGGACATAATTAATTTCAGCTAAATGGTGTGGACATTAATTAATACATATTGTTTCAAGGTACAACAGAAACTATAGAAAATAGGGTTGTTTTATAAAATAAGTATAAGAATTGAGCATGCCAACCAGGAGACAACTGAAGGAAAATTTTAGAGGAATCAAGAAGGCTATGAATTAAAGGTAGTGACCCTGTGCTTTAAACTGCACTGCTACCACATACTGTTACAAGCTGTAAATTATAGAGCACTGAGAATTTGTGCAGTGTAGGGTTGCATATGTAGAAAATAGAGTTAGAATTAAATCCAAGAATGAGGGTTTCAAAGTTGAAAGAATTTTTGTAGGGTAAGAGTAGTGATCAAGAAGTCATATTTAAAGACCCCCAAAATTTGAATGCAGATGATAGTGTTTTATTGAAAAATTTCCCAAATTCAGATCATGCTTTATCTTATTTTCTCCTAAAATGAAAATCAGAAACAGAGAGACACAGAGAACAAGGTCATTTGCATTCATCCTGATCAATACCCTGTTCTTAAATAAATATTTCATTTAAAAAAAAATTACAAATGACTTTCTTATAATTTATCTGAATAATTCTTTTATTAAACTTTTTTTGTAGATGTAGATGCACCAAATGCCTTTATTCTATTTAATTTCATGTGGTGCTAAGAATCAATCCCAGTGCCTCACATAGGCTAGGCAAACGCTTTGCCACTGAGATACAGCCTCAGTCTTTTCTGAATAAATTATCCAACGTTTTCCAGAAAACAACCCAGCATTCACATAGAAGTTTTTCTGTATGATTTTATTGGTATTATTCTCTTCTATCTCACAAAACAATTATAAATTATGAAAATATGCTCTGTATTTTGATGACTTATGTTTGAGAGTAAAGCATTATTTATTTCATCTTTCATGGTGTACAATTAAAGAATAAGAGATAACTTATTTTGAATTGAAAAGATGAAGCAAGTAAAATAATAAATTTCTCTATCAAAACACATTTTATCTTCCACAGTTCAGTTCTTGCCTACTGGAAGAAAAACCAAATGTCCTTACCTCTTCCAGAATGGCATAAATACCTGTTGTGAAAAACCTTTACTAGTGCTAATTGTTCCAGCAAGCAGTGAAAGGGGACCAGCAGGATCAGAGGTTGCATATGACTATGTACAATAAAATAAAGTTCTATACTTCATGGGTCTCTAAGCATGCAGCTAACCCTCCAGCTTACAAAAGGTACAGAGTGTCACTAAAAGGCATCAAGATTTCCTGAAGACAATTATAAAGGCATATAACATCTGTTCTCAATCATGGGCAACAGGAGAGAAAATGTGCACCACATGATATGTTACATACAACAAAGATGTCCAGCTGTGTGAAGGAAAGCATGTGAAAAGGCAATGGCCAGGAAAGAACAGAGCAGAGCAAGCATTTTATAATGACAGTGACCCATGGCAATCTCTTTCAGTAGCTCTGTGATGCCAAGATCAGTTTGTTCTCCTTCAGAAAGGGCCACCTGTGACATCCTCAATTATTGGCACTATTGACAAAAGGCTACTGTTTATAGGATAATTTGGACATAACATTGCAAATAACAAATTTCTTAAAAAGCCACACAGGAAAAATAATTTTTCTCAGACCTTTGTTTCAATAGTCCAGGATCAAAAAAGCCTTTATCTCCATAGAAAAATCCATGTCACTCCTAAGCATCTTGACATAATTCAAAATAGAACAATAATAGTTCTATTATTATGAATATCAATGGAGAATTAATGCTGAAAATAATGATTAAGGATAGTTTTGCAGCCTTTGACATGTCTGATCCCATATATTCTCTTTCAGTTTCATTCTTCCTGGGCTGTAGCCCCACTGTCTTCTTACTGTTGTTCATACATAAAGTGAATCACCAACTGGACATGCGTATAAGCTGTTGCTGTCCAGTAGGAAAGTCCTCTACCCTGCACTGCACAAGTAGTGCTTTGTCTCCATGTATACACACTTACTGACACGCTGCCATGAGAGTAAGGCTCTCCCGAAAAGCCCAATTTACAAAGGACCCCTTGAACACGCTTCATATTTCTGATTTATTTTATTCACACAGTAATAACTACCATCTAATATAATGTTTTCTTCATCTTAAAATTTGTATACATGCTATTTTTTCCTAGAAAATGTAAGTTAGTGGGCTTACTGTACTCAAATCCTATATGTTCCCAAGAAAGAGCTGGTCCTTGAATCCTTCCAGGAAGATCACCTTTGAACCCTTGGAATGTCCTGCCTGGTAAGACTGTGTTCACATACCTGAGACTCTGGACCACATAGTGTACCTGAGAGTTTGGGCCACTCTGTTATCAGTGTGACCCTTGGCATTCTGGGTCCAAGTCAGTTAAGGCTTACATGAATTATGTGTGGGCTCCATCTCTATATAAGTCTGACCATCAGTGAAAACTATTTGGTAGCACTTTCTGTGCAGCATAACGTATCCGCCTTGGGAGAATTAGATGCTGTCTGTTTGACTCCACAGGGAGCAGATGACTGGAGGCTCCCTTCTGGCTTCAGTGCTATGTAATTCTTTCTTTGCTGATTTTAATTGGTATTCTTTCCTGAAATAAATTATATCTGAAAGTATGATAACTTTTCTAAATTCTTTGAGTTCTTCCAGCAAGTGACCATATCTAAGGGGGAATTTGGTACTTCTGAGATAACAATTAAATCCATATTTTAATAAAAATTAACTAATCATCACTTAGGTAGTCAATGTAATTTTAAAGCTAATTTTAAAACTCAAAGGTCAAGGTTCATTTTATTAAATTTATACGTTAAATTTTATTATGATTTACTGGTTTTGGATAAATAAGTATTATAGTATTATTACTAAAATTGATATTGGTACAATAATTCATTAATTGTATTTACATACCTAAAGTTATCTGGGTAAAATACAAATAGGTTTCTATATACATTCAAAATTGACCTAATCTCGTAGGCGTGATGGTGCATGACTTTAATCCCAGAGGCTCAGGAAGCTCAAGTTCAAAGCCAGCCCTGAAAAAGTCAGGTACTAAGAAAATCAGTGAGACCCTATCTCTAAATAAAATACAAAAAATATGGCTGAGTATGTGGTTCAGGTGTCTGGTGCTCCTGAATTAAGCCACCCCCCAAAAAATTTACCTAATCTTCTTCCTATGATAATTATTGCATAGTGCCTATTTTTTCTATTTTAATTAATGTTCATAACCCAAAGAATAATCAAACACATAATGTAAAATTTATATTAGCTTTGCAGATATAAATAGATACATAATTTCTTATATTTATTTATTTGGTAATTTGGTATGTATTCAAAATACACTTTATTCTAGTATTACATTATTTATATTTTATTCTCCTGTTACTTAAGTAAGTACTATAATGGCCATATATTATAAATTCCAATTATAACAGAAATATCTGCTTAACTTCAATCTACCTAGAAGAAGGAAATGCAGGAGGTTAGAGAGCTATTAGAACTTTTATGTCTGAAAACTTTCTTATTAATATTTACTTTCAAATCAGTTAAGGGATCATTAGTCTTTTATTACCCAAAAAGCATACTGAACTACTTATTATCATTAAATAATATCATATATTTTATGACATTGGATATACTTTATTTTCTATAACATTGAAAATTCAACAGATACATGCAAATTTAATAAGTTAAAAATAATTTTTATATCTTTTGATTTACATTATAATTTCTAGAATAAGTATTGTCATAAAACCATCACTTAAATATAATGTATATTCATGGTAATAGGAATAATGATATTATATTTTAAGTACATGTAAATTGAGAAAAGAAGTATGCATTTAAGTATAAAATTTCTAAAAATTTATTAAGGTGTTCTTCATTTTATGAGTACTATTATATTCTGTGCTGATATATGTATTACTACAGAGTTTTCAAAAACACATAAATATCTAACTGTGTTTTCATTGTTTATCTGGAAATATCTGTATGCATGCATATTTTTCTAAGTTGAGAAATTTAGAATTGCATAATCATATATTTTAATTTATAATTATCAATAAGTATGTGTTGATGATTTTTTGTGGGAGTTTTTTTCAAAATACTTTTACATAGTTGAAAATGAATGTTTAATTTAGACATGGTATGATCTGAGAACAATTAAGAAAAAATTTTTAAAAAAATTATAAGCCTGGCACAGTGTCACATGCCTGTAATCCCAACAGCTCAGGAGGCTAAGGCAAGAGGATCCAGAGTCTAAAGCCAGTCTCAGCAAAAGTGAGGCACTAAGCAACTCAGTGAGACCCTATCTCTAAATAAAATACAAAATAGGACTGGGGATGTAGCTCATTGGTTGAGTGCCTCTTGAGTTAACTCCCTTGTACCCCCACAAAACATATATTTTGAGATTATATAATTTGAACATTTTTAAAGCTTTTAAAATAAAATATGCTTCACAATTCTTTATCTTTTATTGAGTAATGAAAAATATAGTACTATTAAAACGAGTAGTGAAGAATTTCAATAATACCAAAATGTAGGAAAAGCAATCAACTTTATTTTAGGAAAATACTCCTCATGTAAATATAAATTTCTTCATGTCATCACCTACAGGAGCACCTAGAATTTAATTAGAGCAAGAAAAAAGATTCTTACAAAAGCCTTACCAGAAATAAATATATTGAATTCTGGGCTGAGAATATCACCATATGTGAAACAGAAAACAAACACAATCATCAGCACCCATCCTCACACAGTTTTAAATTCCTCTTCATTATCTTCATTATTGCCTGATAGATTCAGACCTCACTTTAAAGATTAAATAAAAACTACTAAGACAAAAGTCTCTTCATTCCCACAAATTTACAAATTTTTGTGGACTTGGACACTTCCTCTACTTCTCTATTGGATTTCAGTACAGATAGCATCTGTTCTCCAGTTAAATAAAATTCCTCTTCCTCATTCTTCAATAAGTTCAGAAACTTCTCTTTTGAAGGCTATCAACCTCATAAACATATGTCAGTAGGCCTATCCAAAAATGTATAAAATAGATAAAGGAATAAATGGTTCTACTATAACCATACAATATAATTATTATAATTTCAAGGCATCCTCTTTTTCCCTGTCCCCTTCCCTCCAGCTTCCATATATGAGGGCAGACAGTGATACTTCTCTCTCTGAGACTGGCTTATTTTTTCTCAAATTTTGGTCTCATACTACACCATTTTTTTTTCAAATAACAAAATTGTGTTTTTCTTTATGGTAAATGAAAATGTGTTGTATATACATGCCACATTTTCTCTGTTCATTCATCTTTAGATGGACACCTAGGCTGATTCTTATAACAATTGTGAACAAAATAGTTAAAGAGAACAAAAATGTATAGTATTACTAAATTCTGTTCCTAGATCAAGTAAGTGATAATTAAACCACTTGATTTAGAGATGCATGTCTTTGCTTGCCTTACATAGAGCTTTCTATATTAAGAAAATATGAAATTAGAAATCAGACTAAAGGTGTTTGAAAATTCAGTACAAAATGAGGACATACAGGCTCATAAGGCTATAGTGAATTGTGCTGTGGTAACCATGGATATGCATGTATCTCTAAAATCTGCTAACTTTACTTGTTTTGGATGAATACCAAAGAGTTGGGTCTTATCTATTTTTAGCTTTCTGAAGAACCTCCATACTGATTTACATAGTTGTTGCACTAATTTACATTTCTACCAGCAGCCTATAAGTGTTTCTTTCCCTGCATTCGTGTCAGCTTTAAATAAATATTTCTACATTAAAGGAGCTAATCTGAAAAGGCATGCTGTAAGATATAAAATTCTAGAAAAAAAATTATTGAGACAATAAAAGGACCAGTGGTTGACAAGGAAAGAAAAGTAATTAACTAAGGGAGTATTATAGATAATTTTTAGGAGAGTGCAAAGTATTTTGTATAATACTATAATGATGGAAACATGAAGTCATGCATTTGTCAAATCACATACAACTACATGTCTCAAAGAACAAAGAATAAACCCTAATGTACAGTATGCATTTTAATAAAAATAACACATCAATATTTGTTCATCAGTTATTATAAATGCATTATAATAATGCAAGATGCTAATAGAAAAAAAACTTTTGAGACAGGAAAAGTGTATATGGAAATTCTGTGTTTTGATGTTTTTTTTTTTCTTTATCAACATTAAACTGTAACAAATGTTGTGTATTAATTAAAAACACAAAAACTATATATGTATATATAATATAAAAAATATGTAACTTCTCAAACTACATTATCTACAAAATTACAAAGTCTGTTTTCTTCTCCTTACCACCCAAACTTAACACTGTCTCTATGTCCTCATTTTGTAATGCATTTTCAAACACCTTTGGTCTGATTTCTAATTTCATGTTTTCTTTTTCTTTTTTTTTAATCTTTGTAGCTGTAGATGGACAGAATGCCCTTACTTTATTTCTCCATTTTTATGAGGTACTAAGGATTGAGCCCAGTGCCTCACACATGCTAGGCAAAGTTCTGTGCCACAGAGCTACAGCCCCAGTCCTAATTTCATGTTTTCTTGATAAAGAAAACTCTGTGTAAGGCAAGTAAGGACATACAATTCTCAAAATCAAATGGTTTAATTATCATTTCCCCTGACTTAGCAGCAGAATTTAGTAAAACTGTACATTTTTTCTCTTTAAATATTTTGTTACCTTTCTTTTCTTTTGTTTTATTTTTTCTTGTGACATCATCCTATCTTGCTTTTCCCTAGGCTTCTTTCATGACTCTTAAGTACTCTTGTTTTCAGGCTTTTCATTTCTCTCCGTCTGCAAATTGATGTAGTTTTATATTGTTCAGTCAAAATTATTCTTTGTGCTTATTCTGTAATTTCTTTCCTCGGAAAATAAGCTCTTCAATTATTTATGGAATCAATATCTTCTAGTCCTCTCATTGGAGTGCCTGATCAATGGCATAATTGACAAATCTATCTGTGGTTTTAAAGTTGCTTTAAATCAACAAGCATATACTAAATTTATGTATTTTTTTTCAAAATTAAATTCTCTATTAAGTAACATCACTTCTGTTAATCCATTAGAAAATAAAGCAACAACAATAGCAAAAGATCATCCTTATAACATCTTTCTATCTGGCTCTATACCCAAAGACTTTAGTTTCAAGTAGTAGAAAATTCTAGCTGGTTTCAACCAAAGTCAATATATCGACAAATTTAACTTAATAGTTGTGAGGTTGGGTGGAATACAGGAATAGTTCTTTTAGAATACTAATTACAATTCCTGGTTGAATC
The DNA here is from genome assembly GCF_048772815.1 of Callospermophilus lateralis. Lineage (NCBI taxonomy): Eukaryota > Metazoa > Chordata > Mammalia > Rodentia > Sciuridae > Callospermophilus > Callospermophilus lateralis. The sequence goes on along the minus strand of NC_135315.1, from coordinate 88,420,398 downwards.
TCTTGGCTCTGTCATTATGTATCCTGAACCTCTAAGTTTGCAAAATTCTACCCAAAAACGGGTATGTATATTTTATTATTCAGAGCAAAGGAAAAATAGAAAATATATCCTATGACCATGACTGCATAAAATTTTTGTTTTCTTCTAGTTCAAAGTGTTTGGAACTTCAACATAGTAGGTAAGATGAAATTTTCCCTCTTAATGTTTGGTTATTGTTTCTGGAGAAATAAACTCACAGTAGATTAGTCAGAGAAAAAGTGGTCAGATAATAGTACACACACACACACACACACACACACACACACACATACACAAAATATGAAACTCAAAGAAGGACCATGTTGAGGGTTGACTATTCTCTTCATAGGGGAGAGGGCATTGGGGAGCAGTCATCTAAAGGAGAGTAAATGATATTAGGAGAGACAAATTGGCCTGAGGTATACATAATGATCTGGGACAAAGGTCCACTGAAATTGTAGGTTTGATGTTTGATTTTCAGTCTCCTCTTTTGTGATAAAAGCTTAATCTTTCTTGATTAATGAAATTTTAGTAAGCCAATCGAAAAAAAGTGTATTCTTCCTTAGCAGACCTGATGTTGAGTAGATAAGACAAGTACTACAAGGAAAGTAATTCCCTATATTTGTGGCTCCCCAGGTGCTGTGCCCAAAATCTAAAATCACATATTTTGGGATACCATTTGAGAACCCAAATAATGACTTTGAACCACACATATTACACATGGGATAGTGCTGGTTTTCTTAAACAATTTAAAATATATCCTTCTATATTATGTGTAATTATTCCCCCAAAATATAGCATTTTGCACAATGAATGAGATTGAAGGATTATTGAATAGACAATAACAATGTCTAGAATCTAGCACCTATCAACTTAATATTGATATATAGCCTCTTTGTCATACAAACATTTTCAAAATTATTCTTGTCTAAATTCATAATAATCATATGATTTCAAAGGGAGAAAAATCCATATTTATTCTTATAGCAGTTTTGAGCTTTGATTCCTGGACCTCTACTGTATCAACATTTATCTCAATTGCATCTTGTCATTGTACTTCATATTCCCCATATATATGAATAATTATTAGAATCTCTACCACTAATACACAAATGTATAATAAAAAACAAAGAACAGATTATATGAAATGGGCCCCATCAGTTAATATGCTGCCACTTGAATTCATCACTGCAATGAGAGATTAAAAACAGACATGGTAGGTTAATTGGTAGGTAGAAGGCTTGAAGATTTAGCAAAATAATGAAACTAGATAAAGACTACACAATGAAAATTCTTAATAATCAAACTAAGAATTAAGCCAGGAGTGGAGACACACTCCTATAATCCCAGAAACATGGGAGGCTGACATAGGAAGATTGGAACTTCCAGGCCAGCCTCGGGCTTAGCAAGGCCATGAGCAATTTAGTGAGACTTATATCTCCAAAAAAAAAAAAAAAAAAGCGGGGCTCATCCCCAGCACCGTAAAAACAACAAACAAATAAAACACTAAGTGTTGAGAACATGATGCTCAAGTAGGTACACAATTTTATCACTTCTGATATTTAAAATATACGTTATACTAGTATAATAATAAGTCCTTAGTCACAGTGAAACCCAATGTTTAGTACTGAGATTTATTCAAGAAGACATGACAAAAGCTCATAACCATGTAAAGGTTATATATATATATAACCTTTACATATTATATATATATACACACACATTATTGGGAAGGTTTGCAAAAGTATTTTCATTTATATTTTTGCTCAAAAATTTGTTTCTATTTTTAATCCATGTTATGATGACCTTGCAAAAGGAAGTATGAATATATTCTTTCTAAAGATTTTTTGTTGTATGAATTCGTGTAAAGTAGATGTTTCTTAAATGTTTGAAGGAATACACATGTAAAACCTACCTGAGATTTGAGTTTTCTTCCTGAGAAGATATGAATCTGTATATTAATAAGTTCTTTGAGAAGTTGAATATTTTTCAGATATCCTATATTTTTTTTTCAGTTATATAATAGTAAATTTTAAAGAAAATTATATCTAATTGAAATTTTCTCTTAGAATTTCATTTCATTAATTTTTTTCTATTATATATATATGCTTCTTTTTATTCTGTGCATCTGAAATACATTATATCCATCACTTTTTAAAAGTTTATTTTTTTATAAATTTATTTATAAATAAATTTATGGTAATCATCTCCATTCATTAATGGATAAGGGACATGGTAATAGAGTAAAATATGTTTATTCCTATTCAGAAGTGACCAGTAAGTGGTGCACTTATATACGACACCAAAATTTAGACCTATGCCACAAAAATCTTTAAAGAAAACTGTCTTTCATATTAGTCAAGCTAGAACATGATTCTATAATTAAGAAGAAAACTGGAGCCCAGGTCTGCCCTTGCAAGCCCCGAGGAGCACAGCCCCCCCACCAAGGAGCACAGAGCCCAAGACCTGAGCTTAGGACCATGCCCACCTGGAGAGCTGGTTCCCCATCTACCAATACATAGCACCCTCTGGGCCTCCTGAATCTTGAGACACCGCAGCCATTGCCATAGCCCTCTAAATGGAGTAGCCTTCACCTTGGGGCAACAAACAGTGCTTGGAGGCAGCTGCCCATAGCAGCACTGTGAGCCACAGCACTGCATCCCCAAACAGGCCACCCAACACCATTGCACAGCCTGCCCTTTTAGCCCCATGTCTAGAAGTGGTTGCCTCCATCTTGTGACACCTCCAACACAATGCTGCCACCACCTCCACTGCCGGTGCCACCAACATTGTTTGGGAAAGCTTCCATCTTGGGACACTGACCAGGGACTGGAAGCCCAACACCAGGCTTAATGCTACATCCACCTCCAATTAGTTATGGAGCTGCTTCTATTTAGGGACAACAGCCAGAACTTGGAATATAATTACCAAGGTTACTGCAAGCGTCATTACACCAGAGGTATTCCTGTTAGTTGTGCTAGCAGCCACCATCTTGTTCCACAAGCAAGAAAGATCCTTGCATGTAGTTGCCTCTTTCTCTCTTTTCTCCTGTTAACAGCCAACGTCTTGTGATTTCTCTTTCACCCTTCACAGGATCTAACACCCCTATATTCTTATGACCTACCAAATAAATTCACAACCTACAATCCCCAGTTTCTCTTTGTCCACCAGTAGAAACTATAGAATTTTGCAAACCTACTGTTTATATTGCAGATAATAATTGAATACATAATTTTTTGTGTATTGTCACAAACCTGTAAATGACTAAATAGAAACCATATCATTTAAGGATGCATATTGTTTGCATTAAGCACTCTTAATATTGATCTCCACCTTAAAGGCAAGGTATTGGAAACTGGCAGAGGCACTCACTGTAAGATTACAGGCAGAAACTGGAACATCTTAATCCTCACTGCTAGAGGGGATGACACACGAACAACATGAAAAGACAAGAGAGGAAAATGCCCCAAACAAAAGATGATACAATAATAAAATCCATTTAGAGCACAATAAAGAAATGTCAGTGAAGGAGTTTAGAATGAGTATAATTAAAATGATCTACCAAGTAAAGAATAAAATGAGAGAGAAAATACAGTTAACAATCGATCAATAAAGAGATAAAAGATCTAACACAAGCAACAAATGGGGACTCCAATAAAGAGATAAGAGAGCAAATACAGAAAACAAAAAATATGCCAAGAAATGGATAGAGATGCTGAAAAAAAAGAAATTTTTGAAAAGAAAGAAATAGTAAACAAAATTAAAAATTCAGTTGAAAGCATCACCAACAGATTAGATCTCTTGGAAGACAGAACCTTAGACAATGAAGACAAAATATAAAATCTCTAAAATAAAGTTTACCACACAGGGCTGGGGATGTGGCTCAAGTGGTGGCTCGATCGCCTGGCATGCGTGTGGCCCGGGTTCGATTCTCAGCACCACGTACAGACAAGGATGTTGTGTCCGCCGATAACTAAAATATATATATATATATATATATATATATATATATATATATATATATATATATATATATATATAAATTCTCTCTCTCTCTCTCTCTCTCTCTCTCTCTTTCTCTCTCCCCTCTTTCACTCTCTCTTAAAAAAAAAAGTTTACCACACAGAAAAGATGGTAAGAAACCATGAACAGAACCTCCAAGAATTATGGGATAGCATGAAAAGAAGAAATTTAAGATTTATCAGGGAAGGGGAAGGCACAGAGATTCAAACAAACAAACAAAAAATGCACAATCTTTTCAATGAAGTTATAACAGAAAATTTTCCAAACATGAAGGATGAATTGGAAAATCAAATGCAACAGACTCATAGGACACCAAATATACAAAATTACAACAGATCCCCAAGAAGTCACATTATAATGAAAATGCATAGCATTTAGGATAAGAATAAAATTTTAAAGAGAAAAGTTTTAGATTATATATACAATGAAACCAATTGGGATCTCAGCAGATTTTTTTACCCAGATCCTCAAAACTAGAAGGTTGTGGAACAACATATACAAAGCTCTGAAAGAAATTGCATGACAACCAAGAATCTTATATCCAGTAAAATTAAGCTTCATATTTGATGACAAAGTAAAAACCCTCCATGATACACAAAAATTTAAGATATATATATATATATATATATATATATATATATATATATATATATATATCAGCAAGAAAACCTGCATTAAAGATCATTCTCAGCAAAATATTCCATGATGAGGAAATGAAAAACAACAATGAATATCAAAAATGGGAAGAACTGCATTGATGGAAAAGTTAGTCAGAAAAGACAAAGAAGGACATTTCATACTGCTTAAATGAATCATACAACAACAAGACATAATAATCATAAACATGCTCCAAACAATGGAGTATTTGTGTAAACCAAACAAACCCTTGCAATTTCAAGAATCAAGTAGAAAACAACAAAAAAATATTGGGTGACTTCAACACACCTCTCTCACCCCTGGACAAATATTCCAAACAAAAATTAAACAAAGAAACTGTAGAACTAAATAATACAATCAATAATTTAGACTTAACAGACATATATAGAATATTTTATCCATTAATGACAGAACATACTTTTTGCTGAACACTACATGGATTCCTCTCTAAAATAGACCAAAAATTATGTCATTAAGCAAGTCTTAGCAAATATATAAATAAGTAAAGATATTACACTGTATTCCATAAGATATAATGGATTGAAATAAGAAATCAATGATAAAATACATAAGCTACTTCAACACCTGGAGACTAAATAATATGCTTTGAATAATGAATGGATAGCAGAAGACATCAGAGAGGAGATTAAAAAAATTCTAAGAGGTAAATAAGAACTCCAATACAACATATAAAAATCTCTGGGACACTATGAAAACAACGCACAGAGGAAAATTTATTGAATTGAGCTCATTCATTAAAAGAATAAAAACTCCACAAATAAATGACCTGACAGTATTTCTCAAAGCCTTAGGAAAAAAAAAGAGAACAAATTAACACCAAAAGTAGTAGAATACAGGCAATAATTAAATGAAGGCTGAAATCAATGAAATTGAAACAAAATGAACAATTGAAAATTTTGACAAAACTAAAAGCTGCTTCTTTGAGAAATTAAATAAAATTGATAAACCCTCACCCACTCTAATGAAAGAATGAGAGAGAAAACTCAAATTCCTAAAATTCATGATAAAAAGGAAATATCACAACAGACACTATGAAATACAGAAGATAATTGGAAACCATTTTGAAAATTTATACTCCAATAAAATAGAAAATCTTGATGATACCAACAAATTTCTATACTCATGTTATCTGCCCAACTGAATCAGGAGGACATTCACAATTTAATGAGCTCAATTTTGAGACATGAATAGAATATGCCAACCAAGAAAAGCCCATGACCAGATGGATTCTCATCTTAGTTTTTTAAGGCCTTCAGAGAAGAATTAATGCCAATACATCTGAAATTATTCTATAAAATAAAAAAAGAGGAAATCTTTCCAAATTCATTTTATGTGACTAGTATCACCTTGCTACTAAAAGCAGGCAAAGACACATCAAGGAAAAAAAAAACTTCAGACCAATATCCTTGATGAATAAAGATGCAAAAGTTGTCAATAAAATTCTGGAAAATTGCATTAAAAACATATTAAAAAGATTTTGCACCATGATCAAGTGAAGTTCATCCTAGAGATGCAAGTTTGGTTCAATAAATGAAAATCAATACATGTAATTCATTATATCAATATACTTAAAGATAAAAATCATAGTATTATATCAATAGATGCAGAAAAGCATTTGATAAAATATAACACCTTTCACGTTCAGAACACTAGAAAAACTAGGAATAGTAAACATACCTCAACATTGTAAAAGCTATCTATGCTAAACCCAAGGCCAACATCATTATAAATGGACAAAAAATCAAATGCATTTCATCTAAATCTGGAGTAAGGGATATCCTCTTTTACCACTTCTGTTTAACATAGTTCTTGAAACTATAGCCAGAGCAATTAGACAGATGGAAGAAATTAAAGGGATTCAAATAGGAAAAATGAACTAAATTATTACAATTTGCCAACAACATGATTCTATATTTAGAGGACCCTGAAATTCCATTAGAAAACATATAGAATTAATAAATGAATTCTGCAAAGTAGCAGGATATAAAATCAATACCCATATATTTAAAAAAAATATTTATTTTTTGGTTGTAGTTGGACACAATACCTTTATTTAATTTATTTATTTTATGTAGTGCTGAGGATTGAACCCAGGGTCTCACACATGTGAGGCAAATACTCTGCCACAGAGCCAAAACCCCAGCCCAATACCCATACATTTCTATACATTGGTGATTAATCCTCTAAAAAGTAATTAGGAAAACTACCCCATAGTCTCAAAAAAATAAGTAAAATACTTGGAAATCAATCTAATAAAAGAAGTGAAAAGCCTATACAATAAAAAAACACAGAACACTAAAGTAAGAAATTGAAGAAGATCTTAGAAGATGGAAAGATGTTCTTAGAGAGGAAGAATTAATATTGTCAAAATGGCCATACTGCCAAAAGCATTATACATATTCAATGCAATTCTAATTAAAATCTCAACAACACTCTTCATAGAAATCGGAAAGGGAATCATGAAATTCATTTGGGAGATTTAAGAGACCCCAAAGAACCAAAACAATCCTTAGCAAAAAGAGAGAAGCAAAAAGCATCACAATACCAGACCTTAAATTATACTCCAGAGCTATAGTAACAAAAACAACATGGTACCGGAAGCAATAGACATGCAGACCAATGGTACAGAATAGAAGACACTGAGACAAACCCACATAAATACAGTTAACTCATACTAGACAAAGACTCCAAAACATACATTGGAGAAAAGATAGCCTCTTCAACAAATTGTGGTGGGAAAACTGGAAATCCATATGCAGCAAAACAAAATTAAATCCTGTCTTCTCACCATGCACAAAACTCAACACAATGTGCATCAGAGACCTAGGAATTAGATCAGAGATACTGATCCTAATAGAAGAAAGAGGTGGCCCAAATCTTCATTATATTGGATAGGCCAGGTTTCCTTAAGAACAGTCTTAAAGCACAAGAAATAAAATCAAGAATCAATAAATGAAATGTATTCAAACTAAAAAGCTTTTTCTCAGCAAATGAAACAGTAATTTGAAGAGTGACCCTAGATTTTGGGAGCAAATTTCTGCTGCATGCACATCAGATAAATACTAATATCCAGGATATATAGAGAACTCAAAAAACTTAACATCAAAACAAACTTAATCAATAAATGAGCTAAGGAGTGGACCAGATACTTCTCAGAAGATATTCAATTGATCAACAAATATATGAAAAAATGTTCAACATCTCTAGTAATTAGAGAAAAGCAAATCAAAACTACTCTAAAATTTCCTCTCACTCCAGTCAGAATGGTCTTATCAAGAATACAAAGAACAATATATATTGGTAAGGATGTGGGGGAATAGGTACATTCATACAGTGCATCCACTCTGGAAAGCAGTATGGGTGTTCCTTAGAAAACTTGGAGTTAAACCACCATTTGACTCAGGTATCCCATTCCTTGGTTTATACCCAAAGGATTTAAAACCAATATACTATAGTGATGCAGCCTCATCAATGATTATGGTAGCTCAATTCACAATAGCTAAGTTGTGGAACCAACCTAGATCCCCTTCAATAGATAAATGGATAAAAAAAACTGTGGCATATACATACAATGGAATATTACTCAGCATTAAAAGAGAATAAAATTATGGCATTTGCAGGTAAATGGATGGAGTTGGAGAATAGCATGCTAACCCCAGTAAGCCAATCCCCCACAAAAAACAAAGGTCAAATATTTTCTATGATAAATGAATGCTGATCCATAAGTGGGGTGGGGAGCATGGGATGAGTGTAAAAACTTTGAATTCAGCAAAACGAGGTGGAGGAGACATGGGATAGGAAAGATGGTGGAATGAGACAGACATCATTACCTTTGGCACATGTATGATTACATGAATGGTGTGACTCTACATTGTGTATAACCAGAGAAAATAAAAGTTGTGCTCTATTTGTGTACAGTAAGTCAAAATTCATTCTGATGTCATGTGTAACTAATTAGAACAAAGAAAAAAAAGATGGAAAGAGATGTAACTATACATTCAGAAGTTTCTTCCATCTTCCATCTTTGCTTCTCTAAGGACAAAAAGCAGAGCGATGCTCAGAGTATTGAATTGTTGTAGAGATTTACAATGCCCAAAACAAAACATTCTGGTCTTTCATAAGGAAACAGAAATGAGCCCTTTGCACAAGGTCATTTTCTATCAAATTATTCTATAAATAATTTATGCAAGAAATAAATTACTTATGGAATAGAATAATTGGATAGGTGATATTATTTCCATGTAGATGCTGTCAGGGAAAATTACACCATTTAAAATATGTATCTCCATAGTCAAACAAATATTTTTGCACATACTCACAATGACATCAATTGTTATGTAGTCTTGAGTTCCATTTCTTTGAACTCCTGCAATAGATTTTAATCTTTCTATGATTAATCTTGACCATGTTTTTCATAGTAGTGTTGAATTCTAGCAAGCCAAGCTAGTTATCTGAACTTCAATTTATTGCACATAGCACTTTGACATTCAACAGAAGAAATTTCAACATCAAAATTGATAATATCAATAACAACATTTAAGGGACAATGCCATCATTTTTATAAAGTTTTGTTAATTATCTTTGTCAATTTCTTTAACCAGAAGTTCAATGGCATGTGATCTTGTTAGGATTTCTGTTTTAAGGAACTATGGAATTACAAGTAAAAATATTTTTAAAGATTCCTTTTCAACGATATTTACATTGTTTTTAAATAAAATAATGTTGGAGTTAGTAGTGAGTCTCACCTGTAAGCTGGTCACATGACTGAGTGAATCTCCTGCATATTCAAGAAGGCTTCCAATGCCACAGATCCATTATTTTCAAGTTACCTTGTACAAGAATTTTTTTCTGGTGGTTTTACTTTCTTTGAAAATCAAGTTGGAGATAGTGATGTCTAAATATTTTGAGTTTAAATATATAATTTGATAAGTGGGAGTAAACTTCTGACTCAGTCAAATACAATTTCATCAGGGCAGTGGTGGACAACTGTGCTTTTATATTATGCCTTTCTGTGCATCATCCAGAAAAAGATATTTCTCAGGAAAAGAAAATTTTTAAATAGTTGTAGTTAGAACAATCAATGAAATTAATTATTAATAATGCAATGAGAAAACTGAAGAAAAATGAGCTCTCACTTTTCTATGCCCTGTGACATTTGACATTTGGAAATTAAAAACAAAATATGTCTGGAAAGCATATGACAAGTGATGACTAGATATCAAAAAACAAGTCACATACTATCTTCTACTTGAGAAGTTTATACAAATATGTCTAATATGAATACTTTCTTAGTAAATGTTGAAATTAAATCCCAGATTGCTAATATCCCATTAAGAAGGTTAAATTTAATTGCATACATTGTAAATCTTATCATTTTTCCTATTTCCCCAACTGACAAGAATAATGTAATTATTTTTGAAATATGATAATATGCTGTAAATGTTTGACCTTTCCACAGTTTAAGCAATAAAGCTTACTCCAGGGTGTTCTGTTGGAGCATAGTATTAATACATCCAAGCTACACTGATTTTTGATTAAATGTTTTACCATATTATGAATAAAATATTACTTGAGGTGTCTTAAAGAATCATTAAGCATCATTTACAGAGATTAATATTCAAGAAAATTTGCTTTTCTATAATCATATTTTTCTACCTATATGAAAAATTATCAACATATATTTTATTTAAAATACTCATATATAATGGAAAATTTCCCCAACATAATACAATTTTATTTTCTCACTTTTAGAATATTTAATGTTTTTGTTCCAGTAAATAACTATTAATAGTTTTCTCTTAGACAAATAGGGCAAATGAAGTTTATATGAGCAAAATTTTAAAAATTGTATATTGATAGTCTCAACCCTGTTTACTCTTGTGTTATAGAGATGCTTGGGAAACATAAATTGTTTACTTATAAGATTGTTTAAACTTCTTACATCTTCAAATTTTAAATTCTAATAAATTCTTCCCAAGTCCATGAAATAATATTTTGCATTAGAGAGAAATGTTCTTTTTCTTATTTTCTTAATTGTAAATTAGATATGTTTTTTAATAAACCATTAATACGTCATTGATAAACTAAAGCAGCACTCATGTACTCTGAAATATAAAATGCTACAAACATTTTTGCAAAATATGCGCTTATATTGTGAAGGATTTACATATATTAGGTAATTCTCTCAACAGCCCCATAAGATAGAGTGACTACTTAACTGAATTCCTGAAAAGGATAAGTAAGCAGAGGCTTATTTAACAATAGAATTTAATTTCTTATTCATGTATATTCTAAGTGAGGAATTTCTGATCAGGATTCAATTCCACTCATTCAGAGAACTAAGCTGATATCTGTCCTTACTTCAACACAATATTGCTGTGAGACAGTATCCAATCAGCACATGGAAAAGAGTGACAGACTCAAAAAAGGGAATTATGATCAGCTAGTATCTGTTCACATGTTGCTTATCCTACCTGTGTCACAGAAGGTGCCTCAAAACAAGGAGACAACATAGTTTCGAGAAATAGTTCCTCCTCTGTGCTACCAGACTCTGCCAATTTGCTCTTCTAGTCACAAAATAGCAAACTCAGTATGCTCATTCTTTCTCAGATGAAGATCCAAGGTGTTTCAAATAAATCTCAGCATAGAATTTAAAAATTTTAATTCTCTGAGGTTGTTCTATAATCTTGGTAATTAAATTTTTGAAGTCATGTTTTCCTAAGAAATGGACAAAAACAACTGATCACTAATTATTTTCCCTGAAAGAATCATTTAGTCTTTAGTTTTCTGTGGTTCATAGTAAAACCTTTTGAGATTATCTTTGTCTATTCCTTTGAGAATATATTTAAATTGAGCATTGAGGCATAAGGCTATCTCTGTGGAATGCACATCTTTCTCGGTCTCTCTTCCATGTAACTTTGAGTACTTGAGGCTTCCTTAGGAAGTTGTATAGTAATAAGTTTCTAGTTCCAGTTGGTGGTTCTTTATAATTGATTGCCTTAAAAGAATAGGGTGATCCCAACATTTTCTCTAGGCAGTACCCCGTCTATACCCCATGAGATTCTAGTAGAATTCATTTGTCTGCCTTTGAATTCCATTCACTTCTTTCTCAAACAAATAATGACTATCAGAAGGCAATCAGAATTGTGTGAAAAAAAATCATCTTTAATCATATTTTTGGTACAGAAATGAGTATCAGTTAGCTGTTTGAATATATATCTCCTCTCAAAGTGAAAGAAGATCTGAGGCTGCACATTATAAAACAGCTTACTTTCCAATAGATTTTATCATCCCATTCATGAATATAAAAATATAAAACACTACTCAGGTTCCAAGAAAATGGTATGAAAGTGGAACTTACTTTTATCACATTCCTCCAATCCTCTATTTTTTTTCTCTTTTTAGGAATACATGACCAAATTTTACTATGGGATTTTCAGATGTCATCTCTATGAGTCAGTAAAAATCTTAATTTCTTATGTACAAAACCTCAATAAAAGAATGTCTAGAAAAAATGATGTCAACATTTCATCTATATCAACACACAAATCCAACTTTCTTTTGGTCTGCTATAGTATTCTTTCTATGTATGCACAACTTTCAACATGTGACAAATTTTAATTTGTGCAAGTGACATTGAATTTATACTTTAAGATAATAGACACATGTGTTAAATATAGGTGTGTGAGTGTGTGTGTGTGTGTGTGTTTGTGTGTGTGTGAGAGAGAGAGAGAGAAAGAGAAAGAGCGAGAAAAGAGGGGGGAGACGACATCATGATTTTTCTGTAGCCACTGATATTAAAACTAATAATTACAATTATTTTTGGTGTAGTGCAATATATTTCTTATGAATATATATCATATATTCATATTTGTATTTGCATGTAACTCTGAATACTTCAGTGCTCTTTAGAAAGTTGTGTAGAATAAAATTTTCTAGTTCCATTTGGTGGGCTCTTTAGAATTAATTCCCTTGAAAGAATAGGGTGATCCCAACTTCTTCTCATATACATATTCATATATATGTATTCAAATAGCTAACTGATGCTCACTGATTCTCATCCCTGCTGCAGTCTGGCTGGGCACAATTCAGGAGCCACTTGTCAAAAGAAACTAACTTTATTTTTAGAACCACACATGATAAACAAAACAGCTCCTCAGGAAAAAACCCTCAGAGCCCAACTGCCACCACCAGCTTCCCACAAGTCACACACCCCAACAACCTCTTCCTCCCACAATCCTCCTGCTCTTGAGGCCGATTGGCTGGGTCACATGGGCAGAGCCAAAAAAAGTCCCCCATGAGCAGCTCCGTGGTCTGAAAGGGCAGGGAAACAGCCCAATGAGCATCACCGCAGAGGAGCCAATCAGCTAGATGTTGCTGGGGCCGCTGTGAGCCAATCATCAGCTGGCAGTCTGAAAGTTTGCTGGGGCCCCTTCAGCTCATCAGCTGGTAGTCTGAAAGTTTGCTGGGGCCCCTTCGGCTGTGGCTCTCAACATCTCCCCCTCTCTGTTTAAACAACAAGCATGTGGCTTAGGGACAGTGCCTGCCTTAGGTTGTGCAATAGTACATATGGTCCTTACCCGTTATCAGATGAGCTGACCTCAAGGCGTCAGCCTCCTGTCTTAGGTTGGTACCATAGTAATTGGATCTTACCCATCATTGACTACCAGTCCAGTATACAGCCACCCCTGTGTAGAGGTCTTCGTACCAGCGGGGGGGTGAGGTTCTTTGCTGAGAGCCACAGCCGAAGGGGCCCCAGCAAACTTTCAGACTGCCAGCTGATGAGCTGAAGGGGCCCCAGCAAACTTTCAGACTGCCAGCTGATGATTGGCTCACAGCTGGCCCAGCAACATCTAGCTGATTGGCTCCTCTGCGGTGATGCTCATTGGGCTGTTTCCCTGCCCTTTCAGACCACGGAGCTGCTCATGGGGGACTTTTTTGGCTCCGCCCATGTGACCCAGCCAATCGGCCTCAAGAGCAGGAGGATTGTGGGAGGAAGAGGTTGTTGGGGTGTGTGGCTTGTGGGAAGCTGGTGGTGGCAGTTGGGCTCTGAGGGTTTTTTCCTGAGGAGCTGTTTTGTTTATCATGTGTGTTTCTAAAAATAAAGTTAGTTTCTTTTGACAAGTGGCTCCTGAATTGTGCCCAGCCAGACTGCAGCACATCCCTGTACCAAAAATATTGCCTTTACACAAACATTATTATAGTTTTTTGTAGTAATGCTTGTAAATTAACAGAACCTCAGAAATACTTAAAATAAACATAAAGACTTACCACTGAAAATTCTAAACCAGTAGGGAGCAGGGAGAGAGTCTACCCTTTTCTTTTTTTTAACCTCTACAGTTTAAATATATATATTGGTTTCAAGAACTTTAAAAAGGCAAAGAAATTTATTTTTTCTCAAAAAAAGCTTACAGAAAAGGATGCACACCTTTTAACCCAATAAGATCTGTTTAACTTCTCACCCATAGAACTGTAAGGTAATAAATTTGTATTCTTCAAAACTCACCTTTACAGCAACTAAGGTGGTACTTATTTGTTACAAAAGAAATAACAATCTAATATGCTCTCTCTAGTTTATATATGACTTTTCAGTAATACTTGATTTCCCCCCCGTCTTTTTTAGTAGAATCTTTTAGTTTGTATTTTTAAATAGTAAAAAATCAACAAGTAGATACTCATGGCAGCATACATACATTTTTTAAAATAACCACTGCATGAAATTTCAATTTTTTATATAACTGTGAAAAGTGAGTGGATTTTCTGATTGGATGATTGGATAACTGAATGATTGACAGCTAGACTACAAAGCTGAGGATGATCCTAAAGCAAGCCTCAGACTGCTGGTACTGACACCTTCTCCAAGGTTTATTAATGAATATTGAAATCCACAACTTTGTTGAGATTCATAACTCTCAACTTGTTCTTGTGTTCCAATTGCATAAGCAGAAATCTCTGGTGGAGCTTGAGAGAGAATCACAGGACTTAAAAGTTGTTATTTTTTTGGAAAGTTGTTAGTACACAGCTGCTTAATAATCAACAGTATCTTAAGAAACCCAGAATTTTCATAACTGAAGAAATGGACACTAATGCCTCTCTCTACTGCCTAATGTATGTTTGGCTGTAGAATCAATCATTCCAGATTTGAGGTAAGAATTTTTCAGAAAATTCTTCAGAGAATTTGACATGGGTCCATGTGAGTCCCAAGATTTTTGAATGGAGAAGCTGATGCCCATCTCTCACCCAGAGATTCCTGAGGCAGAATATTGAAGTGTCTTGCTTCAGTGCACCTGGGTAGAAATGTGTTCCAAAGGAAGAAACCCTTGGATGTCTCATAGAACAACAAGAATGAGCTTGGGCATTCAAGCAGGAGTAGAATTGTAAGGAAGAAATATGGCAGAAAACACATTATCCATAGTACATATTTTTAGTGTGGGGTGTGGTGTACAGAAATCATACAATAAATATATCACAAAATCCTCTAATGAAATGTGGAAGATAAAATAAAAATGCATAACTATATCCATTAGTTAAATGCAAACATAGAAAGCATGTTTTAAATCCTAAATACGGGCTATAGAAATTTCATTAAAATCATGCAAATTTCAACATACAAATTGGGAAAAAAGGTCCACATCTCACGCAAGCATAAGCAGAAATATGTTAATTTCCTGAAGAGAATAGAAGGTCATATTCATAACTAATAATTAAGTAGGCATGACTGAATTGACTGATAATTAGAACTGGATGAACATGGACTTTTAATACTGTGTGATGAGTGGCTTAAAATTAATCTTATTTCATAACAGCCACAGTTTTCAAAATTTCACATTAATACTCAAGTGACCTTTCTTAGGAAACAAAAATATCTGTGGTTATAGAAATATTTTGTTAAATAGTTTTATGCTTGAATAACTTTTTTTCTATCTAAAATTCATTACTTCAAATATTTTAATGGCAAAATATAAACTACCTAAAAAATAGCAATCTTTTAAAATATTGGTTATTCCCTGAAGTCAATGAATGACACTGGTAATTAAAGTGAAGTTATACACATAAATAAGATCAGAATTAAGATGTTTATATAAGTCCAGATAGCAGATAATGACATTACTAGCTAAGAGCTTTTCAAATAATGTAATATGATTTGAGACAAGATTGAAAGGGCTCTTAATGTAAATATATGATGATTAATTAAAATCATGTTAGTATCTCAGTTGTTTAAGCAAATAAGCATATGCTGCAGACATATTTAGGGACTTAACTAGGAGTCTCTGCTGATCTTGGACAGGTTTGCTCATAGGGTCTAGGATGGTGAACAAATGGGGTGACCCAACTGTTCTGTGTGTTTCTCTTCCTCCCAGGAACTAGTAGGCTCTCCTGAGAATGTTTGGATCATAGCCATTGCAGAAAGAAATAGCACAAGTAGAAATGTGCAAGCTCTTTAGGCTTTTTCTTGCATCATCTCTGGTCAATAACCCATCAGCCAACGAGAGTCACAAGAGCAGGTCAAAGTCAGAGCAGAAGGGCACCAAGAAGTAACAAGGCAAATGCAATTACAAGGAAGGTGAAAACCAGAGATGTCATTATACCATATTTAGGATTCAGCTACAATTATCTATGCTTCTTATGCATTGCAAAATATTTTTATCTCTATTCTAGAGACCTCAGTTATTTACTTATTTCTCCAGCAAGATAATAGTTCAGGCATGCATAATCTACAGCTTCTGATGTGGGTCCTCTTGATTTGGAATTCTCTGAACTGATAAGACTTTATAATGCTACTCCTGTTTGAAACAGAAGAAATAGAAGGTTCCTAGCAATATTTTCCAATAGAAATGTTCCAATTTCTCTAGGCAATTGTGGCTAGGCCTCCTATTCGGTACATAGGATGTGTGCCCTAATTAAGTCTTGGTTTTGCTCCATCATAGTTCTTCAGTGCTTCAATGTACCCCATTACTATTAGCTCTGTTATATGATATAGCCGTATTTTTCTACCGTGTTCTTTGACCACTTGTGAAAATTATATTAGGAAACATGGCCTTTGAGCAAACTTCCAGCCTACTTCAAAACAGCAGAAGCTGGGAAAGAGGATAAAGAGCATGTTACCTTCTAAAGTACCTTAGAACTGTTTGTCAAGGTTGGTATCTATGGCCTGTTGAAGCAACCTCATTACCTGTGTGATAGCCTCATCATTTTATTCTATACCTTGTGGCAAAAGTTATAATTTTTTTTCAGATTTTCATGTACTTCATCTATGCCTCTTTGGTCACGAAGGCTGATGGGCCCCACACCTCCATTGGTCCAAATGACCTTTTGCATCTCTTGGGTATGCAAAATCCTTAACAAAAGGATTCATATGCATATCATAGATTTGCTTATTACTTTGAAATCTTTTATTACATAGAAAACCTTTCATGGATGCAAGAGGCTCAAATAGACAGAGTGAAAACAGTTTTTATTTTTTAACCTAGCAAAGCCTAGATTCTTCTATACTTGCTCCAACTTGTTATTGAAAACTAGTTAGCTTTTTCCTTTCTCATAAAATTATGCTTATTTATGAAAAATCAAAGGTTATAAATTATCTTTCATTTCTCTAGAAATAACTTTACTGAGATTTAATTTATATTCCATAAAGTATACAACTCATGATCTTTAGTAAATTTACCAACCAATGAAATACTGTAATTCAATTTTGGAATAATTGTATCACTCCAGGAAAATCTCTACCTACTTACAGTTAATCCCATTTCCACTCACAGACCAGATGAATATTTTCTATCTGTATATTTGTCATTTGAGGGCACTTATATAAATGGAATTATAAAATGCCTGATTTTAAAATCTGATTTCTTTTCTGAAGCATAAAGTTTTTGAGGTTCATTCAGGTTATGGCAGTGTATAATTTTCTGAACACATACACACATATAATTTCTATCTCTTCTCTTTTTTGTGAATTTTCACTTTCTATATTTTATACATTTTTTTCTAACATTTCCACAAATTTTAAGAGACTTGAAAACATCCTGTGATAGTGTCACAGATAATTTCTACCCTTCTTATTATCTTAATTTTCTTAATTCTTTTTAGAATTTCTTGTCAGATTTATATTTTTTTCTTCTTTAAAAATATTTTCTTTTAATTATACTTTGACACAATACCTTTATTTTATTTTCATGTGGTGCTGATGATCAAACCCAGTGCCCTGCATGTGCTAGGCAAGCACTCCATTGTTGAGCCATAACCCCACCCCTATATTTTTTTTTATTGCATCTGGATATTGAGATATAGTTACAAAGCATTTCCTTACAGCCAAGTAATATAAATCTCTTGAGAGATAATTTATATTTTTCCACTTTTTTATTGTAATTGCTTTAATATTTCTGTGTTGACTTTTCTTTCTAAATATATGCAAAGATAATCAAATCTCTATTATTTCTACTAAATTTTATTAACTTCTGCACTTGTTTTTATTATTGTGGATTAAACAAGTTAAGCATTAAGAACAAAGTCCAGGTCAATAAAAATTGCATATTTTATATACATATATAAATTTCTTGAAAGGTAGAGCCTGTGCTTACTGATTTTGTTATCGAGGAAAGGTCATGAGTGAAGAAATTCAGGGAGCCATTAGACACTGAGATGATTGGAAAGAAACCTAATTCTTTCTTGGAACCTTCAGGGAGGAAAAAAAAAAAGACAGTCTTGTAGACAACATTTAAATGTTTTGCCAAAAAAAAAGAATCACACAATTTGTGGTTTGATGGTGATCAATTCTGCTAAAGAATATTTTCCTAAGAAATTCTTCACTTTTATGTTAAAATTTAGTTTCTTTAGATTTCTACAAATTATTATTTCATACTTTCATTTCATATAATTTCATACTTTAGATTTCTACAAATTATTATTTCATACTTTCATTCCAAGTTTGGTTTGTTTGTTGAAAGTTCACTTCAAACTTCTTGATACTTTACCAACACGGTTGAAAGTTTCCTTGTTGATAGTTCCTCAACAACTACTGTATTTTCTGACCAGATAAAACAGGTTATCCTAGCTTTTCCATCAGATGCAGGAAACCCACTCTGTATGGCATTAACATCTCAACATTCTCATTGTTTTGTTTTGTTTTTAATAAATTTGAGATGCTTAATATGAATAATAATTGTAATTCGAAGTCTGGTAATTGCCTCAGATTTTGGGAATAACTTTGAAAATAAATATTAATAAGATATTGGTTAAAATACAGTGACAAAGATAGACAGTATGAAAGTAAAAAATCTTATGTGCATGAGTGAGCCAGATAAATAAAAAACTCAAAATGGTACATGATATAAGGTGGGGCCTGAGGGAGCGGAGCACTGCAGAGCAGCTGAGGCCAGGCAGGGGAGACCAAGGGCCTCTATAGTTGGCTAATGCTGCAGTCTCTAGACTTTCTGGCCTGCATTTTCCATTCTGTTAAGGTAGGATTCTTGTGGAAGTCTGTATGGCATTTCCTCAGAGATCAGCACCTCAAAATGGTTACAATGCATCAGGGAAAGCACAATCTGTGCCTACCTGCTAATCTCTTCTTGTTGATGTTTTTGCTTTTTGGGGGGGTATGTGTCTCTGTGGCAATGGGGTAGAGTGTTAGGTTCCCAATGCAGATAAAGACCATGAGCAATATATTTCTACTTGAGGGCCAATTCTAGTATACAATTAAAAATGGGAAGTTTTTTTAATCTAAAGACAAAACTATTTTTCTCTTACTTGGTGATTTCAAATAATTTATAGTCTCAAAAATGTACTCTAAAGTCAGAAAAAAAAATAACTGTAAAGATAGACCAACAGTTAACTCATCATTTTATATAAAGTCATTTTTATGAGGCAAGGAACAAGTAACAGTTTCTATAAAGTGAGAAGATATAAAACGAGTGAATACATGAATCCTATTAGTCATAGAACAAGGGAAATAATTGAGGAAAAAAATTGAAAATAGGCCTTAATAATGGAGGAGTAGCAACTGTATTTTTTTCTATTTTATTCCCAACTTCAAGTAAAATGATAATCAAATTTTATGATTAATTAAAAATCATACACATTAATATTACAATTATTGTGAATATATGACCAAAAAAGGAAAATTAATAAACTACATTCATGTATCCTAGAGATCAAAATGGTTGAAACCTAGGAAATGTACAAGGACACTCTTGAACTAGGACAAGGAACAAGATATAAATCTAAGTGTGAAAAATATTTATTAATTCCTGGACAGGAGATTGTAATCACTGTGCACAGAAATGTCACTGAGAAAAATAAACTATAAAATAGAATTTTAGAATATCAGGAAGCCATTTTCATGCCATGGAATTGATTTATGTGGAAACAGAAGACCCACAACCTATTTCATCTGAGGTCACCTTGAGAATTTATAATAATGTCTTCAGTCAATTATTGCCATTAGACCAATCCTGTCTTTATGTCTCTTGAACATTACATGTGAGCAAAAATACCTTGTTAACATAGTCAATAGCCACTGCATTTTATATCTCAAATTTTCCTGCTTTTGTAAAATAATCAATACCATATTGTTCTCTAATCGTGTCCCGTCCTTTTGTCTTTTAAGCAGTTTTTCAAAGTACACTTTGCATCATCATGAATTTCTAGCTAATCCTTATTATCCCATTCATTTGTCAGAATAGAACTTTTGCTTAATAGGGTTTGCTGCTTCATTACCCACTTGCTTGTATAGTTGCCCTTCATTGCTTTATAAGATTTAAAGATTCTTTTGATGGCAAGAGAGAACACAGTAATACTCAGATGAAACGTGGCTTCTTTGTTACAGCTTCAAAAGAAAAGGCCCCCAGGTAGGGCCACACAGTGTATTGCACTTTATAAAAGAAGCTGGGGCTATAGAGAGGAATTTTACTAAAGCAAACAAGGAGAAGGTAGCTAGGTTTTCTGTGATCCCTATGGAATGAATAATGAGAGTGATATTGCAGGCCCTACAACCTTGCTCCTAGATGTCTGGAGCCTGTTCCTGGGTTCAGTAAGGCCAAAAGTTTCTAATCAATGGTTATATAATTTCTGAGATGATAAATTCTAGATATCTGCTTAACAACAATGTACCTATACTGGAAATTTTTTTAAAGGTATTCTGTTTTTTTTTTTTTCTAATATTTATTTTTCAGTATTTGGCAGACACAACATCTTTGTTTGTATGTGGTGCTGAGGATCGAACCCCGGCCGCATGCATGCATGCCAGGCAAGCATGCTACTGCTTGAGCCACATCCCCAGCCCCTATACTGAAAATTTATTGCCACAGTCTGGCTGGCTGGGCGAAATAATCAGGGAGTGATGAGCACCTTGTGTACGTTGATACAGCAGGAGTGGGAGCCGTTTATTGTAGGACCGGAGGGGTATATATACATTAAACACAGCTTATCCTAATTAACACAAACTAGATACAGCAGTCAACCAATAAGGAATCTCCACACTTAATTGCTCGCTTGCATTACTTCACAAACCACTCCCTCTGCAAAATGCCAGGCGCCATCTTGACTTGTTTACAGACCCTAAAAATTTATTGTACAGTAATTACTTAGAATTTATGTTAAATGTTCTTAGTACAATAAAATTTAAAGGATGATTTATTAGTTAAAATTTATTTAAAAAAAAAACTCTAAAGTGGTCTAGACATTTAAAAAAAGAAAATATTTAATTCAGGGAATTAGATGTTTTTGTCTCTTTTGGAGGTTTGGATTTGTATAAGTCAAGGGAACTGCTGCTGCCCTAAAAATCCAAGTCTTCTTGAATATAAGAAATCCATCTGCAATGTCATCACTTGCCTAAACACTGAAAGAAAATAATTCACAGAAACTCACTTGGAAGCTGTTGTAAGCATTGTCACCAGAGATATGTCCATGGACTCCTAAGAAAGGGGTCCTTACCTTGAAACCATGCAGGTTTGTCACATTCATCACAGAAGGAATTATAGCATAGGGAGGTAAGCAAGGCATAGGTAAAATTTTATTTAAGGGCAGTAAAGGAATATATGGAGGTGGGTAACCCTCACTTCACAGAAAAGAGAAGTTGACTGATGTACCCACATTTGAGCCTTCTGATTGTATATATCTATATCTATATCTATCTATCTATCTATCTATCTATCTATATATATAATGTTATATATAATATATAAAATATATAATAATATTATGATATCATAATAAATATATAAAATTATATATATATATTTTGAGGGGGGACTTGAGATTCAAAGCCATGAGCCATTCTTAGTTTATCTTAATTGGGTAATGTTTACCAACTTTAAGAATATCCCTCTTTGGTCAAATGATTTCACCATTTATCTCTCCTTTATTGGGTGCATTGTGTAAGTTTCTCAATTGGGTGACATTTTAAATTAAGGTAATTAATCTCTTATAAGTATACCTTGTCTGTTTTATCTTTACCCAAAGAAAAGGACAAGTTGACACAACTTGTTGTGATTTTGGAGATCTTCAGTTACTCTATTCTCAAAAGTACAAACTTTAGTTTACTAATCTCAGCCTCATACCTGACCAATATATATGCATGCTGTGCCAGCTGCTTTGGAAGATTTGCTTTCCTTATGAATTCTGAATCTCTCTTCATTACCTCTCATTGGCAGAATCTAAGCCAGATAATTACTTCAAAGTGATTTTCAAAAATGCAGTTCTTAATTGTTCACTGGAATGCAAAGTATTGTATATGAGGAAGTAGATAAAGCTCAGATGAAAACAGACTACTCTGTAGATATGGATAAAATATGTTCAGAGAAAAAATAATTTTCAGCACAGATTTGGAAAAAGTGGTCCAAAAATACTTTGTAGTCAGTTAAAAACACATTTGAAACTGTACTGATTTGCAGTCCTCCATTTGAAGATAGGAGCATACATTCCTAGCTTCTTTTTTGTAGCCTAGGCATGAAAATTCTTCCAATCACCTAGTGTTAAATATGGAAACTACCCATTGTGTCTTTACTTTTATTTTATTAGAAACCATATAATGTATATGTGCAAAGATGTGCTCACAAACATATACACAGACACAGAAAGGCAGAGATATCCACCTTTTGATTTGCTATGTATGTAAGGATTTGCGTTGAAGTGTTTACCTGCATGTTACCCAATGGTCATTGCTATATTTACAAAGAAAAAGTTCTTCAATTATCTTGATTATTAAAATAAATGGAAAACTGCAGCATTTTTTTATTCCACTTAGACCACTATATAAAAGTAGTCACAATCATTGCCTAATGGAAATATCTGCTAAATCATGTTCATGTTCTTGCAATCTCTTACATGTAATATAAACTATGTGTCTGTGTGAACAGTTCCACATACCTGGTATTTGTGTATTCCCTGTTCAGTGTGTGAAAATAACTTTCATATTTGAAAAACATTTAATAGGTTTTATTTTTAGTGTATAATTTTACTATTTTTTTTATTTTCTATTTTTTTTTCATTGTAAATATACAAAATTATCTTATATGATAACTAATAGTATTTTAAAATATATTTTGGTGTGTTATTTCTTAGTTGTTATGAGATTGTAGGTAGAGTAGTCCCTCTGTATTTTGGGTTGGGGGTATGAATGCTACTACCTGCTACAGACTTAAAAATCAATGGATGCTCAAATCTTTTATATAAAATTGTATAGTGTATACAAATAACCTATGAACATTCTCCAAGATATCATCTCTGGATTATAGATGAATATAAAATATTTAGTGTAGTAATTAGAACATGAGAAACTGAATTTTTGCATTATAAGAATTTTCATACTTTTTTCCCAATGTATTCAATTCAGGAATGATTAGATCTGAGGAAAAAAAACTTATAAATGTGGTAGACTTACCAGACTGTACATTGAGCTTAAGAGCTACCTGCATGTCATGTCAACCTCCAAAATGTCTTAGAAGGTATTGAAAAAATGTTTATTATTTATTATTTTGAAGCTAGACAGAAGTTCTTAGTAAAAGTCAAATACTTATGTATGTAACTTTCATAATTCATAAAGTGTCAAATTCTAAGCACATGACTAGTCCCTAAGTTTATATTTATGAAAAATTTGCAAATGACTAGAAATGGGAAAAGAGATTATTTATTATTAGCTCTTTATTGTATCCTATTTTATAAATATTCTCCCCTTGACATTGAACAGAATATTGCTTTACTGAAAAAATAATGCATGAGAACATAATTCAGATGATATCAGATAATTTTTTTTTTTTAAATTAATTTTTATTGTAGGTTGTTCAAAACATTACATAGTTCTTGATATATCATATTTCACACTTTGATTCAAGTGGGATATGCGCTCCCATTTTTACCCCATATACAGATTGCATAATCACATCATTTGCACAACAATTGATTTACATATTGCCATTCTGGTGTCTGTTGTATTCTGCTGCCTTTCCTATCTTCTACTATCCCCCCTCCCCCCTCCCCTCCCCTCTTCTCTCTCTACCCCCTCTACTGTAATTCATTTCTCCCCCTTATATTTTTCCTCCTTTCCCCTCACTTCCTCTTGTATGTAATTTTGTATACCCCTGAGGGTCTCCTTCCATTTACATGCAATTTCCCTTCTCTCTCCCTTTCCCTCCCACCTCTCATCCCTGTTTAATGTTAATCTTCTTCTCATGCTCTTTGTCCCTACTCTGTTCTTAGCTACTCTCCTTATATCAAAGAAGACATTTGGCATTTGTTTTTAAGGGATTGGCTGGCTTCACTTAGCATAATCTGCTCTAATGCCATCCATTTCCCTCCAAATTCTATGATTTTGTCATTTCTTAATGCAGAGTAATACTCCATTGTGTATAAATGCCACATTTTTTTTATCCATTCGTCTATTGAAGGGCATCTAGGTTGGTTCCACAGTCTTGCTATTGTGAATTGTGCTGCTATGAACATGGATGTAGCAGTGTCCCTATAGTGTGCTCTTTTTAGGTCTTTAGGGAATAGACCGAGTAGGGGAATAGCTGGATCAAATGGTGGTTCCATTCCGAGCTTTCCAAGAAATCTCCATACTGCTTTCCAAATTGGCCACACCAATTTGCAGTCCCACCAGCAATGTACAAGAGTACCCTTTTCCCCACATCCACACCAGCACTTGTTGTTGTTTGACTTCCTAATGGCTGCCAATCTTACTGGAGTGAGATGGTATCTTAGGGTGGTTTTGATTTGCATTTCTCTGACTGCTAAAGATGGTGAGCATTTTTTCATGTACTTGTTGATTGATTGTATGTCCTCCTCTGAGAAATGTCTGTTCAGGTCCTTGGCCCATTTGTTGATTGGGTTATTCGTTATCTCATTGTCTAATTTTTTTAGTTCTTTGTATATTCTGGA
The DNA here is from genome assembly GCF_048772815.1 of Callospermophilus lateralis. Classification (NCBI taxonomy): domain Eukaryota; kingdom Metazoa; phylum Chordata; class Mammalia; order Rodentia; family Sciuridae; genus Callospermophilus; species Callospermophilus lateralis. The sequence goes on along the minus strand of NC_135315.1, from coordinate 88,395,312 downwards.
TATTAGGGCTCTGTCTGAAGTGTGAGGAGTAAAGATTTGTTCCCAGGACGTAGGCTCCCTATTTACCTCTCTTATTGTTTCTTTTGCTGAGAAAAAACTTTTTAGTTTGAGTAAGTCCCATTTGTTGATTCTAGTTATTAAATGTTGTGCTATGGGTGTCCTATTGAGGAATTTGGAGCCCGACCCCACAGTATGTAGATCATAGCCAACTTTTTCTTCTATCAGACGCCATGTCTCTGATTTGATATCAAGTTCCTTGATCCACTTTGAGTTAACTTTTGTGCATGGCGAGAGAAAGGGATTCAGTTTCATTTTGTTGCATATGGATTTCCAGTTTTCCCAACACCATTTGTTGAAGATGCTATCCTTCTTCCATTGCATGCTTTTAGCCCCTTTATCAAATATAAGATAGTTGTAGTTTTGTGGATTGGTTTCTGTGTCCTCTATTCTGTACCATTGGTCCACCCGCCTGTTTTGGTACCAGTACCATGCTGTTTTTGTTACTATTGCTCTGTAGTATAGTTTGAAGTCTGGTATAGCTATACCGCCTGATTCACACTTCCTGCTTAGCATTGTTTTTGCTATTCTGGGTCTTTTATTTTTCCATATGAATTTCATGATTGCTTTCTCTATTTCTACAAGAAATGCCGTTGGGATTTTGATTGGCATTGCATTAAACCTATAGAGAACTTTTGGTAATATCGCCATTTTGATGATGTTACTTCTACCTATCCATGAACAGGGTATATTTTTCCATCTTCTAAGATCTTCTTCTATTTCTCTCTTTAGGGTTCTGTAGTTTTCATTGTATAAGTCTTTCACCTCTTTTGTTAGGTTGATTCCCAAGTATTTTATTTTTTTTGAGGATATTGTGAATGGGGTGGTTGTCCTCATTTCCATTTCAGAGGATTTGTCGCTGATATACAGGAATGCCTTTGATTTATGCGTGTTGATTTTATAGCCTGCCACTTTGCTGAATTCATTTATTAGCTCTAATAGTTTCTTTGTAGACCCTTTTGGGTCTGCTAGGTATAGAATCATGTCATCTGCAAATAGTGATAATTTGAGTTCTTCTTTTCCTATTTTTATGCCTTTAATTTCTTTCGTCTGTCTAATTGCTCTGGCCAGTGACTCGAGAACTATGTTGAACAGAAGTGGTGAGAGAGGGCATCCCTGTCTTGTTCCAGATTTTAGAGGGAATGCCTTCAGTTTTTCTCCATTCAGAATGATGCTAGCCTGAGGCTTGGCATAGATTGCTTTTACAATATTGAGGTATGTTCCTGTTATCCCTATTTTTTCTAGAGTTTTGAACATAAAGGGATGCTGTACTTTGTCGAATGCTTTTTCCGCATCTATCGAGATGATCATATGGTTCTTATTTTTAAGCCTATTGATGTGGTGAATAACATTTATTGATTTCCGTATATTGAACCAGCCTTGCATCCCAGGGATAAATCCTACCTGATCATGGTGCACAATTTTTTGATATGTTTTTGTATCCGGTTCGCCAGAAGTTTATTGAGGATTTTTGCATCTAGGTTCATTAGAGATATTGGTCTGTAGTTTTCTTTCTTTGTAGCGTCTTTGTCTGGTTTAGGAATCAGGGTGATGTTGGCCTCATAGAATGAATTTGGTAGTTCTCCCTCTTTTTCTATTTCCTGAAATAGCTTGAAAAGTATTGGTATTAGTTCCTCTTTAAAGGTTTTGTAAAACTCTGCTGTATACCCATCCGGTCCTGGGCTTTTCTTAGTTGGTAGTCTTTTGATGGTATCTTCTATTTCCTCAATTGATATTGGTCTGTTTAGGTTGTCAATATCCTCCTGACTCAATCTGGGCAAATCATATGACTTAAGAAATTTATCGATGCCTTCACTATCTTCTATTTTATTGGAGTATAAGGATTCAAAATAGTTTCTGATAATCTTCTGTATTTCTGAAGTGTCTGTTGTGATATTGCCTTTTTCATCCCGTATGCTGGTAATTTGAGTTCTCTCTCTTCTTCTCTTCGTTAGCGTGGCTAAGGGTCTGTCGATTTTATTTATTTTTTCAAAGAACCAACTTTTAGTTTTGTCAATTTTTTCAATTGTTTCTTTCGTTTCGATTTCATTAATTTCAGCTCTGATTTTAATTATTTCTTGTCTTCTACTTCTTTTGCTGTTGTTTTGCTCTTCTTTTTCTAGGATTCTGAGTTGAAGTATTAGATCATTTATTTGTTGGTTTTTTCTTTTTCTAAGGAATGAACTCCAAGCAATAAATTTTCCCCTTAGAACTGCTTTCAATGTGTCCCATAGATTCCGATATGTTGTGTCTGTGTTTTCATTTATCTCTAAGAATTTTTTAATTTCCTCCTTGATGTCTTCTATAACCCATTGATCATTCAGTAACCTATTATTCATTCTCCAAGTGATGCATGATTTTTCCTTACTTCTTTTATCGTTAATTTTCAATTTCATTCCATTATGGTCAGATAAGATGCATGGTATTATCTCTACTCCTTTATATTGTCTAAGAGTTGCCCTGTGACATAATATATGATCTATTTTTGAGAAGGATCCATGTGCTGCTGAGAAAAAAGTGTAACTGCTTGATGTTGGGTGGTATATTCTATATATGTCAATTAAGTCTAGGTTATTAATTGTGTTATTGAGCTCTACAGTTTCCTTATTCAACTTTTGTTTGGAAGATCTGTCCAGTGGTGAGAGAGGTGTGTTGAAGTCTCCCATGATTATTGTATGGTGGTCTATTAGACTCTTGAACTTGAGAAGAGTTTGTTTGATGAACATAGCTGCACCATTGTTTGGGGCATATATATTTATGATTGTTATGTCTTGTTGGTGTATGGTTCCCTTAAGAAGTATGTAGTGTCCCTCTTCATCCCTTTTGATTAACTTTGGCTTGAAATCTATTTTATTTGATATGAGTATGGACACTCCTGCTTGTTTCCGAAGTCCATATGAGTGATATGATTTTTCCCAACCTTTCACCTTCAGTCTATGTATGTCTTTTCCTATCAAATGCGTCTCCTGAAGGCAGCATATTGTTGGGTCTTGTTTTGTGATCCATTCTACTAGCCTGTGTCTCTTAATTGGTGAGTTTAAGCCATTAACATTTAGGGTTATTATTGAGATATGGGTTGTTCTTCCAGCCATATTTGTTTATTTATGTTACTAAACATGGTTTGTTTTCCTCTTTGATTATTCCCCCCCCCCTTTACTGTACTACCTCCCGCTGTTGGTTTTCATTGATATTTTCCATTTCCTCTTCCTGTAATATTTTGCCAAGGATGTTTTGAAGAGATGGTTTTCTAGCTGCAAATTCTTTTAACTTTTGTTTATCATGGAAGGTTTTAATTTCATCTTCCATCCTGAAGCTTAATTTCGCGGGATACACAATTCTTGGTTGGAACCCCTTTTCTTTCAGTGTTTGAAATATGTTATTCCAGGATCTTCTAGCTTTGAGAGTCTGTGTTGAAAGATCAGCTGTTATCCTGATTGGTTTACCCCTAAATGTAATCTGCTTCCTTTCTCTTGTAGCTTTTAAAATTCTCTCCTTATTCTGTATGTTGGGCATCTTCATTATAATGTGTCTAGGTGTGGATCTCTTATGATTTTGCACATTCGGCGTCCTGTAGGCTTCTAGGATTTGGGATTCTGTCTCATTCTTCAAGTCTGGGAAGTTTTCTCGTATTATTTCGTTGAATAGATTGCTCATTCCTTTGGTATGGACCTCAGTACCTTCCTGTATCCCAATGACTCTTAAGTTTGGTCTCTTTATGTTATCCCATATTTCTTGAATGTTCTGCTCATGGTTTCTTAACAGCTTTGCTGAGCTGTCTATGTTCTTCTCCAGTTGAAATACTTTGTCTTCATTGTCTGATGTTCTATCTTCTAAGTGTTCTACTCTGCTGGTAGTATTCTCAATTGAGTTTTTAAGTTGGTTTATTGTTTCCTGCATTTCCAGGATTTCTGTTTGTTTGTTTTTTATAACCTCTATCTCCCTGTATAATTGATCTTTTACTTCTTGGATTTGTTTATGTAATTGATTGTCAAAGTGGTCGAAGTGGTCTTTCATTGACTGATTTTGATGTCTAATGTCTTCCTTGAGACTCCAGATCATCTGAAGCATGTATATCCTGAATTCTTTATCTGACATTCCATCTGCTGCAGAAATTACCTCTTCTAAAGTTGAGTTGACCTGCATTGCTTGTGGTCCTTTCTTTCCTTGTCTTTTCATATTGATCGCGTTTCTTTCTGCTTGGTGAAACTGTTGTGTTATTGATTTTTCCCCCTATATATTTATATTGCTCTTGTATAGCTGCAAAGTCTCCCTCGCAGGCTTTGGCGGTGGTTCTTCCCCTCCTCCAATTGAGGCAATGTGCCTACCACGCCGGGAGGCCGCTGTGCCTGTACTTTCGATGGGCCTGTTCTTTCGGTGGTCACAGGTCCGTCTACCTTGCAGGCGTGAGCAGTGGCTTTGCCCCTCCGCTGGCCACTAGGCCCGTTCTGTCTGTTGGTTGCAGGTCTGTCTACCTAAAAGGCGCTGGTGGCGGCTCTGCCCCTCCCCCAACTGGGGCGATGTATCTGGCGGGCCACTGGGCCTGTTTTGTCAGTGGTCACGGTTCCGCCTACCTTGCACGTGCGTGGAGCAGCTGTGTCCCTCCGAGAGTTGCTGGGCCTAACCTGCCAATGGGTGTCAAGTGCACCTACCTTGCAGGCCCGGGGGTAGCTCTGCCGCTCCGTGGGTTGCTGGGCCTGATATGCTGGTGAGACGCAGGTTTGCCTACCTTGCAGGCGCCTGGCGGCTCTGCCCCTCCCCCAACCGGGGCGGGGCGATGTGTCTGGCCGTCCTCTGAGCCTGTTCTGTTGGTGGTCAGGGTACTGCCTACCTAGCAGGCTCGTGGGGCAGCTGTGCCCCTCCGCAGTTTGTTGGGCCTGACCTGCTGGTGTGTGGCAAGTGCGCCTTCCTTGCAGGCCCGGGGGTGGCTCTGCCGCTCCGCGGTTGCTGGGCCTGATCTGTTGGTGAGTCGCAGGTCTGTGTAACTTGCAGGCGCCCGGCGGCTCTGCCCCTCCCCCAACTGGGGCGGGGCGATGTGTCTGGCCGGCCTCTGGGCCTGTTCTGTTGGTAGTCAGGGTTCTGTCTACCTAGCAGGCTCGTGGGGCAGCTGTGCCCCTCCGCAATTTGTTGGGCCTGACCTGCCAGTGGGTGGCAAGTGCCCCTACCTTGCAGGCCCGGGGTGGCTCTGCCGCTCCGCGGTTGCTGGGTCTGATCAGCTGGTGATTCGCAGGTCTGCGTAACTTGCAGGCGCCCGGCGGCTCTGCCCCTCCCCCAATCTGAGCGATGTGTCTGGCAGTCCACTGGACCTGTTTTGTCGGTGGTCACAGTTCTGCCTACCTTGCACACACGTGGAGCAGCTGTTTCATTAGTGCCTGGGCACACTCTCCTTGTTTGCCTCCCTCAGGCCCTTAGTTTGTAGAGCTTGGGGCTGAGCACCCCCAGCAAACTTGCTTACCTTCTGGTAGCCACGCCCCCGTATCTGATGCAAGAGACCTCAGTTGTCAGCACCGGTGGGAGCTGTAGCCGTGAGTCCCATGCCAAGGCGAGTCGGTGCAAGAGACCTCAGTTGTCAGCACTGGTGGGAGCAGTAGCTGGGAGTCCCGCGCTGCGCGGTTCCCGCCAGCTCCTATGCCAGCACCGCCGTGGCTCCCACCGGCTCCCGCGCCGCTGCTGCGGCTCCCGCCGGTTCCGGCCGGCTCCCGTGCCGCTGCCCCGGCTGCCGCCGGCTCCCTCGCCGCAGCCCCAGCTCCCGCCGGCTCCCTCGCCGCAGCCGCCGCTGCCGCCGTCTCCCTCGCCGCAACCGCCGGCTCCCTCGCCGAAGCCGCGTCTCCCGCCGGCTCCGTGCCGCCCTCGGTCTGGCTATTGCGCTCACAGGAGAGCTGGGAGGGGCCCTTAAGTTTTCCCCGCTGATCTATAGCTGAAAGAGCTGTGATCAGTCAAAAAAAAAAAAAAAAAAAACAGAGATGATGACGTCAGCTCTCCAAGATGGTGGCCGCTGGCTTCCTCTGTGGTCTGACCTATGTGGAGAACCGCGATATCAGATAATTGAACCTGGAACCACAGAGAGCTCAAAGCAAAATTGAGTGCCATAATACAGACTTTGTAAGCAGTAAGATATATATTATTTATTAACATAAAGAAACTAATACAGTAATTGGAAAACAACATTGCTAATGAGGTTAAATATTTCAACTTGATGAAGGCAAAAGATCTCACTTTTGATGGAAAGGAAATATGTGTTTTACTAAACAGGCAAGAAAACATAAAATTCTGAACAGATAAAAATAGCAGGATCACTTATGGGTATTTTAGAAAGCACTTACAGTTGGAATTTATTCTTTAGAGCCTAGTTTAAAACATTCCCATAGAGAACATATTGTTTATACTATCTGTTAAAGGGACTTCTAAATTAGAGCTACAGATCTAATCAAAATAGTGAACATGGTTTAGTGGTACAAACTATACTTTAAGATATTAGGTATATAGAGAACTTGTGTTAAAATAATTTCTTTTTATTACAATTATAACATTTTTAATTATTTAACTTGTGACCTAAATTTATACAAATATACTGATGAAACACATTATTAAGAGAGAATAGAATTTCAACTTACATAAAAGTGTTATACACACACACACATAATAGTGCTGGGTAAAAGATTGATAATGCCTATTTAAGTACAAGAAAAAATTCCAAAATATTATTTTATTATCTTTAGAAAATGCTTGAAACACATTTATGAATAATTTAAAAAATATTCAAATTTCCTTAAACATATCACTAACTTGAATATATCTTATTGTATGATATATTTGCATTCTTATTTAATCTTCTAAAAAGAAAAGTTATGCATTTATCAACATTCAGAAATTTTTGAAATTTGAAAATATAAAATATTTCTTAGGTTGCAGGGTTGTTTATTTGAAACTGCCAATATATTCCATAGTTACCTTAACTAACTTTAGTATAGGTCCAATTTTAATCTATGTAATATTGATCTATTTAGCTTTTGTTAACAATGGTAATGACACAGTATTCTTTTGGTTATTGAAAATTTTACTGAATGTTTTATATCTTAATTAATTAAGTATACAGATTACTTCTTTGACTCATCTCATTGTAAAATTGCAAATATACTGTCTAATCTTGTTAGAGTGAAATTGAGAGCAAGAGAAACAGAAGTGAAATAGAAACCATGAAAATATTTCTTCAAAAATCAAAGGCAATAGAATGTTGGAAATGTAACCTGAAATTTTGGACCATTGTGCAATGGTCACAGATTGCTTCTATGAACTCAGCAACTTCTAATTTATATCTGAATCAATAACTCATCAAATTCACTTCTCTATCTGGACATGAGTTATGTAATATTATTTCTAGTGTGAAAATTAGTCTCTTTCATTTTTTTCCTCATTTAAGCACTATTTATTCTTTTTAATCCAGCATTTTCATGTGTTTGGAATATGAGGAAGTGAGTGATTAATGCTTGTGGTATACTAAAAAGGTTTTCTGGTGGATGTATTTTAGTCATTAATATGTTATGGTTTGCTTTTCATTGTGTTTATTTGCTTGTTTGAATACCTTTTTGAATGGGCAATGTGAATAAAAGAATAGAACATTGGAACAAACTTGAGAGTCTATTCCTGATAATCAAAATGTATATCTAAAACCCATAATTTGCATCATTCTTATGTTTAATAGTATTATCAATAAAAAATCATAGTGATAGCCAGGTCAGATTTTCCAATTCTTTTATATTTATTTTCACATACTTCTGGTTTAAGCAAATGATCTAAACAAAATTCTAAACAACACTTTAATTATGTAAGTCAAACTACATGGATATGATAATATCTATATTAAAATGTAATAAAACATACTATAGATTTTTAAAGAAAAGCTTTTAAAATAATTTGCTGAATTAACTGACTATTATATAGCCAGAAATTATTTAATATTTAATACTTTCAGAAATCAAGAGAAAAAAACAATAATCTTATTATTGGTTCTCAAGTACCTTTATAGGTGTTCTATTAGAAGATATGTGAAAAATTTGAACTTACTGTAGTATTACATAAGTCACCATAAACAATGTTTGTAGGATGGTATAAAATCAGGTTTCAAATAGGTTGTTTTTTTTTTTTGTTGTTGTCATTTTGTACCAGGGACGAAACCGGAATGCTTAAAAACAAGCCCTTTTCATTTTGAAACAATGTCTTGACAAGTTGCTTAGGGCCTTGCTAAGCTGCTGAAGGTGGCTTTAAACTGGTGATTTTTCTGCCTCAGCCTTTGGAGCCTTTAAGATTATAGGTGTATGCCGCTATGAACGGCTCAAAGATGTTTTAATCATTTTCAAATTAAAGGCTTTAATTATCTACAACTTGCAAATGGAACTTGTTATTAAATTAGGTCAAACTGACAGTAAAGTAAGCAATAAAATCCAAGTAAAATTGTGTAAATCTTGGTAAGATTATAATTGAAATTTTGTAATCATGTTTTATGAATGACGATTATTTCTCCTTTACTTGCAGGTGAATTTAAATTTGATGAAAATTTTAGTGCTTATTTCAACACAGATAAAACTCTTTCTAAAAATACTTTCTTTAGGAACACATAGACAGGAATGGACATAATCTTATCTCTCCTCACTCAAGTTCTAATATTAAGCCTATAATAGAGTTAAGACTGAAAATTTTCATATAAATTTTATAACAAGATTGACATACCCAGTTGAGATTTTATTCTATTACAGTATAGCACATATTTATTTTTTTCTCAACACTTTTAAAACTTGTGCTAATAAATTCTGTGTGTGTGTTTCCCCTCCAATGTCATTTGTTGTCCTTGCTCTTTTTTCTGAAAGTAATTTATGATATATATGGATGACTGCCATATATAATAAAAATACAGAGAAAAGTATAAAATTTATAAGGAAAATATCTATTTGAAGCCATTTATATGAAAAAAACTATAATTTCATGTATAGTTCATTCATTTCACTGTTAGGATAGAGCAATTTTAAAAATCCAAATAAAGACAATGTTCATAGACAGAGGAAGAGCAAATATAAATGTAACTGATATGATACATTTAGTTTATAACATTTCATTCCTCTTTGTTTCACCATGCAATGGATACACTTGCTTTATTATTTATTTCAATTAAATTAGCATACATTTTCTCTTCTAAAATACTTTGACAATTGTTAGTGTGAAACTCACTAGGCCACCATATTTATATGCCTTTAGGAAAGTCTCACATTGTAATATATTTTAGACAACTGGGTTTATTGGATGAATGCATATTGTAGGTACTTTAATGATATTTTAATCATATGATTTTAACTGCAAGAGTACATATTAAACAATAGTAGACTAAAGTATGGTTGATTATAAGTAGAACATTTAAATTAAAATGTGTGTGTGTGTGGGCTGGGGATGTGGCTCAAGGGGTAGCACGCTCTCCTGGCTTGCGTGTGTCCCAGTGTGGATCCTCAGCACCACATTCAAACAAAAATATTGTGTCTGCGGAAAACTATATATATATATATTAAACTCTCTCTCTCTGTCTCTCTCTCTCTCTCTCTCTCTCTCTCTCTCCTCTCTTTAAAAAAAAATGTGTCACCCAAGTTCCAAATCAATGAATGTTATGATTGTTAACAAATACATGAGAATTTAAAAGTTTACTCTAGAGCATATTGCAATTAGTGTTTATAACTATATTTTATGTAATGTTCTATAGATTTCCTTAGAGCAGCAAAAAATTCACATTGATTAAATGTCTTCAAATTAAATTCAAAGTTATTCATGGTTTATTTTTTACAGTTGGCTAGAGGAAGGTAAAATTGAAGGTAATTCTTCAGCATATGTCTTCAATCACAGATATTTAATTGATAAAAATGTCCAATTATTAATTAAAACAATATTTTACAACAAAAAGTTGCTAAATAAAATGTGTGTGTCAGATTCAATGCTAAATATTGTGATGTGAATGGTGGAAATACTATGTAATTATTTTTCTTGATATACAGATAGACATATGATTATGATATTTGTATTTCAATCAATGGAATTAGCTAAATATATGTCAATCATGAGGTAAATATATCTTCATTATGTTGACTATATGAGAATATATTAAGATTTAATTCTACTTAAAAGCATTTATTTATAAATCTCATCATGTAGAAGATTCTTAAGAATGTAAAAGTGTATTAAATTGAGTTGGAACTACAATAATAAATAATAAAACAATTGTATCCATTGCACGGTGATACAAAGAGGAATGAAATGTTTTAAACTAAATATATCATATCAGTTACATTTATTTTTCTTCCTCTGTCTATGAATATTGTCTTTATTTGGATTTTTTAAATTACTCTATCCTAACAATGAAATGAGTAAACTATACATGAAATATAGTATACTAGAAAATGGAGTAAACTTTAGAGTAAAAAAAAAAACAAAAAACAAAAAAAAAAAAAAACGAGAAATAGCATTGATAGGGAAAAGTTATTGTGAGAACATCTTAAAAAATAACATTTTCCACTACATTAATTGAAATAAAATTTAAAATGTATAGATGATTTATTAAGAATAATCTACGTAGACTTAAATTTAGAAGGCAGTGATGGTACAGTGGAATTCCACTACAATAAGGGGAAATGCAGACAACAAGACTCATCTGCTCTTTCAGGATATTTGTTTGGGAATATAGGGAAGTGTAAATATAAAGAATAATAGCTTGAATATTGTTGAGTAGTATATGTGGTCAGTGAAGGATAAATCTTCCTAATATCAAAGGTATTTGAACCTATATAATATTGACTGGAAGAACATATTTTAAGAGAGCAATAAGGATATGTTACAGAAAAGGCAATCAATAGATCAAGGTGGAATGTCTTTCACTGACTTTTCTACTAATAACAGTCCATCTGAGTATATTGCTTTTGACAAGAACTTAACCTATTCCCTATTCACTTAGCTCACAGTTGTTACATACCTGAAAAATAAGTGAGGCTTGCAGAAAAAAATATTAGCCCCTTTATAGAAAATATTAACAAAATTTCAGAAGAAAATGGAGTTATTTAAGAAATGTATTACTTATGCCATAACAAAGAAATGATCATTTTACTGTGACTAATAGACATTAAAACAAAGTACATGTTAAGGTGTACTTGGAGCACATAGATAATATTTGGAAATATTTTTAATATTTTGTGATATAGTTCCATTCTTTCATTTGACTTTTATTATAACTCTATATTCAATTTTTTTTAAAATGCAAAAATAATACATTTGGTTTTGCATTCTTTACACTTATCAAAATGTTTTGCATGGACTATTTTCTATCTGCAAATGTTCTAAAGCATTTACAAGCCTTTTATTGTATGGTGCACAAAGCTACTTTATTCTCAATTTAAGTCAAGGCTGAAAGATTCAAATTTATTTGCAAATGAAAAACTCTAATGGTTAGAATGAGTTATAAAAAATTGCAATTAAAGTATATGTGAATATGAATAAAAACTGTCATACCAGAAACAATTTGTGAATTTTAACTTATTTTGGCATTTTTCCTGATGTTTGAAATAATACGATTGTTAACTAAAAATATGTGCATTTCTTTGAAAGTAGATTTTTCTCTTGCCAGTCAATATAGACAATTTTGATTGATCAAAATTTAAACCATTTTTTTGAAGTTGTACTGGGCTGCTCAAAATAATTAGCATTATTTTACAGTATCAATATAACCTCATTCTGTTTTTTTCCTTTCTTGAATTTGTGATTGCAATATCATAGTGTCTCTTATCACTTCTTGGTTCTTTGTAGAAATATTTCCCCTCAAAATCTGTACCACTGACCACCTGTCATTCTTTATAGTACTTATAATAACCAATGTTAAATTATTAAATATATGTCCAATATATTTGTGTTTTTCACAAAAATGTTGTAAGCTAACACAGTAGAGATGTTTTACCTATCTGTGTAACACACACTGACAAATTTATAGTATTTGTTTAGAATTTATTTAATAAGCGTATGATTAATTTCCTAATACTCTGTATATAGCTACTTGTTGGGCTTTATATTCAAATTTATTTATGTGTTATATATTATATATCAATGTTTCTCATTTTAGGAAACAAAAACTTATTTTTCCTGAGTCAGAAGAAAAAAGTGAGTGAAAATGATGTTTGACAACAATATTGTGTTTGCATAAATAGCTGGGATACTTATAGTGAAAAATTTTATGTTGGATTGAGGTACAAGGGTCAGGTTTTAGAGGGAGACACACACACACTTATATCCACATATATGTTGATATGTGTGTATATTTATATAAACATATATATTTACATCATTGTTTCATATGACTTATTTACTTTCTAACAAGTCTAATTATTTACAACATGATGAAATGGCAATTAGATACAGAAGTGAATACTCACATATATAAAAAGTCAGTAAAATGAAATTATCTATACTTTCTGTGCCATCATGAGTATAATGCATGAGCAATAATTTGGGCAATGGCTATAATACAAAGTAGACAACAAATCGGAAAATGCATAAGAGATATTGATATCAGGCAATGTAGCCATAACCAGAGATATGAAAAATTGTGCTGTATATGTGTAAAAGGAATTGTAATGCATTCCACTGTTGTTTATTCTAAAAAAAATTAATTAAATTTTTTTTTAAAAAAGAATATCAGTCAGTTCACATCAGTGCCATTATCTTGAAAAGGTAAGCATATCAGATATTACCATTTTTAGGGAAAATATCAGTAGTCTCTGCCAATTATTAAGGGGAAAAATCTACTCAGTATGGATTCCATCATTTATCTACAGCAATAGAAATTTCAGCATCGTTGCTGCTATTCTGAATAACTATGGTGTCTGAAAATGTCACCAGACAATGGTACAGATGAATAGAGGAATGTGGTCAATTCCATAAGCAGTCATAAGAAAACAATTTTCCAAGAATAAGATAGTATCCTGTATTTCAAAATGACTTGAAAGAGCTGAAACTTTTGAAAAGTGAGCATAGAACTTCGGAAGCCTGTGACTCTTTCAAGGCATTTTTGTACCTTCAAGCTGTTGAGGTCTGAGAAATAAAGAATCATTTTAGTTCTGTTCTGGAGGCATTAAATTAAAAGCCACAATTTACAAGACACTTTCTAGGGTGTAGGAGATAGGGAGGTTAGATGAACATATTCCCTGCTCCTCTGATTGGAAAAAGAAACATTTTTTTATATGATGTTACATGTAGTGTAATAGAAAAGTCAAACAATCTTAATCTTTAGTGTACATGATACATATAGGACCTTTTGAGTAAATGTTAGAAAAGCAAAGAAGTTTATCTAATTGAAGAGTGAAAATGGTAAGATCTAACAGGTATTCAGCAATTTCTTAGGTTTAACATTTTGTAAGCACTGTACTTGGATCATTCATTTAATCCTCAAAACAACTCTGTGTGAAAGTTCTATTGTTCCACCATTTTTACAAATGGGAAACTACCTCAATTAACTTGCAAAACTTATAATACCAATGACAAAACAAATGGATTGGAAAGTCAGTCCCCTGGATATTTTCCTAGACAATCCTGATGACCTGTGTAAATTTCCTTTGCATTTCTCTTAATTATTTCAGTGAGTTATTTAATTATTTTTAGTAGGTGGAAGAGAAATGCTTAAGATCTGATGACTTTGTGCTGGGAAACTTTGCAATGTCTTATAACTAGAGGCTGGAACACAATTTAGAGATGATTGTATGTGAATTATTAATAGCATACCAATGATGAATGAAGGATGGACTTGAGATATAGGAATTAAAATTTCCAGGAATTGATGTTTGATCAGGTGTAAAAAGTAAGTAATGGATGAAGAATAACTGTGTAGATGGTATGGACTCAACCCTGTGAGAAAATCAAACAGAACAGGTCTGGGGCATGATATGAAGGACAGAATAGAAGGGTATATTTTTAGAAAATTGAAATTGAAAGGTGTGTTGAACATTTATATGGATATGATCAATGCCCACACAGTTCAATTATAAGTATGAAACACAAGGAGAAAAATAAGTGGGTGAATTATACCTTAATTTCCTTTATTTCTATTAAATACATACTACTAAGCATCTGGTATATTATAGTCAGGGCACAGAAGATGAAAAAACTAATAGGAAATCAATCTTCCTCTCACAGACGAAAAAAATCTATGAATGGTCATCAGAATATTGGTGAAATGGGGATTACTTAATGTGGAAGACCAAAAGAGGAAATGGATGAAGTAAATAAATGAGATCAATTAAGATGTTAAAAATGTTCAAAACAAATTTTAAAAAAAAAATTAATAATGTTTTAAAGGAAGTGGCAGTATAATGTCAAGAGAGGAGAGGGTTCAACGTTGCTCTGTACTGTGCAGTGTTTATATGCAGCATGCTTTTTGATATTTATGACTAGATAATTCCTGATTAACAATAATTATTAAATCTGAGAATATTTAAAATCTGAAAATCATTTTATTTACCCCAAATATACGCTATAAATCAAAATAACATTTTTTTCTTTCAGTTCCTTTAGATAGCTGTGCTTGCATTCTGCTGGTTGAAGTGGAATTAGACCAGACAATGGCAGGCATCAAGCCAAATCCTGGCTTATAGGTAGGAAGACTATGACTCAAAAATACAACCTTTCTCAAGATCATGTGATGAAATGTAATCAGACCTGAGTTGTCATGTAATTCTGAGCCAGAAGAATTTAATGAAAGCATAAAGGTGAGAAGATACTTTGTGTGAAAATGTAATCTAGTTGAGAAGAATGGTTTCTATCTTATGAACCTCATTTTTACTCTAGCATTTTAAATAAGACACAGTTCATATTATTACAGGATATATGGATAGCAAAATATGTATATCTTAATGTGTGTTTACATATGGAATTCTGAGTTATATTTAGAGCTGAAATCTAGAAAAAGAGGGTGATATAACAAAATGAATAACATTTAAATACCAAGGTTCTATAATTTATATTATTTATTGAGGTGAATTTCAATGCTGTTATTTGTTACTTATTTAGTGGGGAAAAATGTAATGACACAATGTGTAGCTCAACTTTGTCCCAACATGGTGAAAGTATAGATATGTTCTGGTATTTATTCTCTCACTTCAACTTATTTTTACATTTTATATAAAATTTATATATATATAAATATATATATGTTAATATATATTTATATTTATTTTATATTTTATTTTATATTACTAATATGCCTTATGAGTAATAAAAGACACTCTGCTCCTTATGTTCAGTAATTTATTTTTTTCTGAGTATTTATACTTAACTTTTTGTGAGAACAGATATGATTACAAAAATATATTTATTTAATCATTTATATTTTCATCTCTGTGTTTATCTTCATGTCTACTAGTCCATATATTACTTTAAATCCCTCACTGAGTGCAAGACAATTTATGTTGTGCAAGAATGAAACTGCTGGATTGGGGTTGTGGTGCAGTGATAGAGTACTTGTCTCACATGAGTGAGGCAGTGTGTTCGATCTCCAGCACCATGTAAAAAATAAACAAACAAAATAAAGTTATTGGGTACATCTTCAAATGAAAATATTTATAAAAATTAATGAAATTGTTGAAACCTTGTCAAGAAACTTATGGGCACTATTGTTTAGAAATGATCCAAATGAATTTATCAACAACATTTGTTAAAATTTTTTTTGTTAATTTATATTTTTATTTATGATGCTGATGATAGAACCTTGGACTTCATACATGCTGTGAAAATGCTTGATCACTGCACTTCATCCCTAATCCTTTCTGTATTTTATTTTGAGACAGGGCCTTTCCTAGTTGCCCAGGCTGACTTCAAAGTTACAGACCTTCTGCTTCAGCTCTCTGAGTAGTTAAGATTACACCACAACTGGGCCAACATGATTTTAGATATCAAATGGTCTGAAGCAGTCCACCTGGATATAAATGACAATATTGACTAAGAATAATAAATTCAGATGTGCAATATTATTGTTAAGGTCTGAATGAGTTTCCTTCAAAATTCAGATGTTCAATGGGATAGAATTAAGTAGTAGAGCATGTAAGGCCTTGTAATTTCATGAAGTCTCCACTTCTAGGACTGGGATTAGGAGTCCTTATAAAAGTGTTGAAAAAAGTAAAAAGTCTGTCTTGCCCTTCAGCCTTCTGCCATGTGAGAATGCAAAAAAGATATTTTCAACAGATACCCATGTAGTAGACACTCCAGATTCTAGAACTGTTAAGTCATAAATTGATTTTCTTTCAAAATTATCCAGTCTCAGGTATTTTGTTATAGAAATACAAACGATGTGATTCTGCAATCTGTATATGGGGTAAAAATGGGAGCTCATATCCCACTTGAATCAAAGTGTGAAATATGATATATCAAGAACTATGTAATGTTTTGAACAACCTACAATAAAAATTAATTAAGAAAAAAGAAATACAAACAAATAAAGACAATCAGTTAGCTCTCACTAGACAAGTATATGAAATCAGGAGGTAAAAATATCTCTGCTATAGCATTTTACAATCTGTCAACTGAGTAACAATAGTTTGAGAAGACTGGAGAGAAAGATAGTAGAAACATAGACATGAGGTTCTGAGTGGCTTAGCTCAAAGGAAGGCACATTTTATCCATAGATAGACCTGTACATCCATCTTTGGGGCATCCTAGATGCAGAAGGAATAACTACATTGTGGAGTTGAATGACAAGTGTGGACACACAATTATGAAAACCTTCAAGAGACCATCATCTAATTTTAACATATGCTAATGTGGTTATAGCCTTATCTCAAACTTCATTTCTGATCACTTCAGAGCTGCACTCCCAGCTACAGAATTAAATATGCTCTGAAGAATGTCAGCTTTATGGTGTAGCTTTCTTATACCTTGAAATATCTCCACTGTACAATTCTTCTACACAGAAGGTGTTTATTAGATATTATTTAAATCAATGAATTAAAATTCAGAATATATATAAAAGTGTTAAGATTTCTACTACCCTAAGGAGATTATTTTTCTTCTTAATTTCCTGGGACATATGATGGCCTAGAAACTTTCTTGGTAATGTAGAATAACTGGAAATAAAAACTGTTGATTGATTCAGAAAATTTTAGCAATCTTGGTAGACTTATTAGGATGATTATAGAAATTTATATAAAAATTGTTCCAAAGGGACAGATTCACAGACAAGCCTCTAATTCAATGTTTACCTATATGGTGTCAGGAACTGAATTGTTGTTGCTTATTATGTATTTATTTTTGTCTTTGAAAAAGATATCATCTGCAATAATTAGGATTTATTTTTAGTCAATGCTTATATAATTTGTTCATTTTTAATGAACATTAGAATCATTAGAATTCAAAGTTAATTACACTTTAGCATTGACTTCAGATGGCTTATAATGAATAGAATTTTCTAGGAACCAAAAAAAAAGTGGCACTAAAACCATGCATTTGTTAGGAGTTTTACTATTTTGATTTTACTTTATAGAAAACAACAACTAAGAGTGATATTCAAAGAAATTGCAAAGTCTTCCTTCTGATCATTAAAGTATGGTGTGTGTGGACAATTTCAAACCTCAGTGTTGCAGAGCACTTTTAGGATGTATCAGCAGTTCTCAATCAGGAATGTTGTTTTCCCCTGAGGGATAGTTTTTAAAAGTTTGGCAAATTTTTTTGTTCTTACAACCAAGTTGATGCACTGCTGGCACCCAGAGTAGAGAGATCTTGAGTACAATTAGGAGTCTGATAGTGTACAGCTCGATCACCTACAACACAGGACTATACAGCCTCAATTGTTAGTAGTACCAAGTAGTGCTAAGTTGGAGAACCTGTTATACACTGACTCTTTATGGAAATATTTGAGTTAAGGCCTGCAGCATAAAAAGGAAAACTACCACTTGATATCTACTCTTTCTAAGACATTGTACTTAAAATCAGTCATCATGAAAAAAAAAAAATCCAGGACTCAGAAATATTGAATTAAGCAGATAGGTCAAAATGAGTAAAATGCTTTACAAAAAGCTAAAGTCTTTTGTTTTTTGTCCAGAGCAAATAGTAATAGCACATATTTCTGCCTTTCTTTAAAAAAATGTTAATATTGTAAGAAAGGATAAAAAAGCAGGTAAAATTCCTGTAAACAACCTCTTAGAATTGTGAATCAGTAATTGCCTTATAATTTTCCATGTCCTTTGAATATGATCAAATAAAGCAATGGATAAAATACATAATCTTCAACTTGCACTCCTTATTCTCAGGAATGTTTAAATGGAAGATAATTAATATAAATAGTTTCAAATGCATAAATGTTTAATGTTTTAAAAAGAAAATTTATATTTATGCATTTTATATGTATGTAATCACATATTTACATATATCTCCACCATTGAAGAAGACTTAAAAGAGAGGGGGCCTAGAAAAAAATCTTTAAATATGATGACCTTATTGAATGCATTAATGTTTGCAAAGCTTTTTAGATTCATATATCTCATAACAATTTCATCTGATAACATATAATCAGCAAGTTGTATTTTAATTTTGAGGGTAATTTATCTGTTTAGAGTGGAGTATCAACTATATCCTTATCAGATCTCTTATAAGAAATAAAATCCAATATATATCTTTATTAAGAATGTTTTATTTAGAAACTACCATAAAAACTTGACTGAAAAAGAGGACAACAGACAGATAAAACTAATTATATTCTAATTTTGATATAACACATGTTTGAACAATTCATATTAAAATTAATTTATTCTCAGTAATTCAATTCAGCACATATCATTATGGCTACTGAAGAACATTATGTGAGGATTTCAAAGAATAAAATATTAGTAAACATTTTCTGACATGAAAATACCTACCACTTATTAAAATATATGAAACACATTCACAAATATACCTTAAAGGAACAAAATGTGATCCATGCTGGGGATTGATTTGAGATGAAATAACCTAAGATTTCTTGTGATACTGTTTTTGAATTGGCTGTCTTAGTCTTCTTGGGTGCTGGTGATGTGACAGAATATATCAGCTGAGTGCCTCAAGAACAAACATTATTTTTCTCTAAGTTTGGATGACTGGGGAGTCCACCATCAACACACTTATGCATTGTTTCTTGTTCATGAGTTCTTCTGACTTGTAAATTGTTTTCTTCTAACTGTGTTGTCAAATGGAAAAGGTAAAAGAGGAGGAGAGGAATGGGGAGGGAGGGAAAGGATGAAGAGGAAAAAGAAAAAGGAGAAAAGAGGAAGAGGAAGAGAAAGGAGAAGGCAAAGGAGAGAGACTCTATTTAACAAGGATACTGAATCCATCCATATGGTCTGCTCCCTCATAACTACCTACCAAACACCCTTCCCAAGACAAATATCACCAATTTAGGTGTTAGAACTTCAACAAATGAATTGTGGAAGCACAACACTCAATAGTATTGTTTTTTACCTTTATATTGAATTTTTACAGATACATACAAAAGAGGAAAAACAATAAATCTAGGGTCCAGAGCAGATCATTTGTTAACAATCATGTCTCATGTGTTAGTCATACCTGACTTAACATCAGAAGAAATATGAATTATTTAGCTATAAATATATATAAGATCATTATTAACTTTCAAGCATCAAAGGGAATATAGGTAGTTGGCTAATGTGAATTTGCTAAAAGTTCTAAATTCATTCTATAGAAGAATTTTTATGAAACATTTTTGAATGATATATGGTACATCAAATGGAATTTTATATATATTTTCACTAGTTTTCTACACAAATTAATATCATTTAAAATACTCAACATTCATTGAAAAAGAGATGAGGAAAATGTGTCAAATATCTGACAAAAAATTTTCTTTGTTCTATCAGAGAATTGACTTTAAGAAGCAATAATGACACTAATGATTAAATCAATATGAACACTTTGGAGAGTTAATTGAACCTTCAGTGAATAGCACTTTGAAAATCACTATTACTTAGCTCAATTCAAACAGATCCTCTGCTAGAGAAGGAAACTCATACTTACCTAGGTTTCTAGTGAATGAGAGGTGATGCAAAGTCACTTTCAACAAAGCTGATGGAATAACAGCTAATTAGATTGTATCCAAAATGATATAACTTATCAGCATGACCAAAAACTCCTTTCTGAAAATTGACTTTCTCCATCCAGTACTTAAGCAGAAAATACTTCACATATATTAAGTGCTAATATGAAACACAATTTTTCATCTGGGATTCTGGCAAAACATAATTTAGAGTATAGTAGTTAATATTAGCTAACTATTATAAACTTATCTCAAAGGAAACAATAGAAAAATCTGAAAAAGACTGTTGTGTATAAAATAGGATAAAATTTTAAAAAAATACATCTGAAATGAAAAAGATACATGTGAGTTGAAGATTCAGATGCACTATTATATTTATAAATATATATAGTATTATATTTGTAAGTGTGTATGACTTTTGACACACTAAATAAGATATGAACATATTACAATAAAATTTAAAATATAGAAAAAAGAAAACCATACTTTTATTTAAAATCAAGGAAATAAATGGAGAAATATATAATAATTCAAATTTTTCTAGAAGAGAACCCTGTGATCTTGGCTCTTTTTTCATGGAAAGAAAGTTCAGTCAGAAAAAAAACTTGGGAGTTATGGCAGGAATGAAACAAGTAGTGGCTCCAATGACACAGACTCTTGCTATTCTAATGTAAATTTTTATTTAATTTTTTAATAAAATGTATATTTTTTTGTTCAATGTCTACCCTTAGAATAATTTTCAAGAGATTTAAATTGGCTGATTTTTAAATTTTGGCCACTTATTTTTATCTTATTCCCTAGAATATCTTAAGCTACTATTGTAAAGTCTGGGGTACCATATAAAATGTTACATTCAACATAGCACTATTTAAAGTGTATATATATATATATATATATATATATATATATATATATATATATATATATATGTAGGTGTTCTCTGTTTGGGATTGAGGTCTCTGATGAACTTCATTATTGTGGCATACTTGGTGGCTCAGAAGTTTCTGTGCAAAGACAGAATGTCTGGCTGTTAGGAAGTTTCTGTGCAAAGGTACAGAATGCCTGGCTGCTGGGAAACTTCCCTGTAAAAGACAAAGGATGCCTGGCCGCTGTAGCAATGTTCTTCAGGAAGGTTTTGACCTTGATCTTAGGCACATAACTCCTGGGAATAAAGGAACTTGCTTGATTGATAACTACAATGTTTCATCAAGTTCTGGAACTCCTGGATCTGACTGCCTAACAGTAACTTCAGACAATTGATTTTCTTGAGGGCTGAAGAAACTCCTAACATTACATATTGTAACTGTAGAATGTAACTGAAGAATAAGCAACCTTACTGATACTCTAAACAAAAAGGTGGTTATGGTAGTAATGACCTAATGTAACCTACTGGTATAAATAAGTGTGGCCTCCTGGACAATGAGCCACTCTGCCACCTTCCCTGCCTCTGCACCTTGTCTTTGTGTTCCCTTTATTATTATTCATTAAATACCTATATTTGCAAAAGTCACAAAAATTACATATACTCTCCTCCTCATGTACAGATACAGCTTTTGGGGAATGCTGATACCTCAGCCTCCACACCAAAGATGCTGATTTATAGGATAAATTAGTTTTGCTTGGAAACATGGTTAAAACAATGGTTCTCCTGCTCCCACTCAGTGCCCTGCTCCTAAAACAATGTCACTTAGTTTCATGCCTCAGTTTCTGCCTATAGTGCTAGAATCGTGGCTCATGGGTCAGAAATTTTGCCCATTTGGGAAAGGTGTGTCACAAAATAGCCCTCAAGGTTTACCAGAGAAACTGACTTTCTTAAAATAGAATAAGTGTAATTTGAAAATTAAATATGTTCTCAAAATTTATGGATATTTGATACTCTGTAATTAAAAGGAGGGTGGTAGCTTCATCCAAATATAAACTAAATGTGAGGCCAGGAATTTTGCCAGCAAGAATTAAGAAGAAAGAGCTAAGAAAAAAAAAGAACAAAAGACAAAAATTTCTAAGTGTAAGTGGTAAGTGAAACACTGAAAAGATATGCCATGATTTCCCCTGAAAAATATACCTCATTTAATTTAAAGTAAATCAATAATTCTACCTCCCAGAAGCACATTAAGCAAAACTAGACCCATATGGCATTGCTGATGATTTTATGATTTTATGAAACACTTAATGAAGAATTAATATACCATGAGCAGTTGTTCTTGCCTGTTATACCAACAACTTTTGAGGCTAAGGCAGGAGAATCCCAAGCTCAATGTCAGATTTGGCAAATTTGAGAGACCCTATACCAAAATATAAATTAAAAAGGACTGG
Organism: Callospermophilus lateralis; assembly: GCF_048772815.1. Taxonomy (NCBI): domain Eukaryota; kingdom Metazoa; phylum Chordata; class Mammalia; order Rodentia; family Sciuridae; genus Callospermophilus; species Callospermophilus lateralis. Next base: position 88,372,862 of record NC_135315.1, on the reverse strand, counting down.
TATGTATCTCAGTGATTTAAAAAAAATGCAGCAATAAAAAGATAAAAAATAAAGAAAGAAAATTGCAGACCAAAATATTATTTACAGATAAGGAGTTATCTATAAGTGCTAGGAAACTGAGTCCAGAAATATATGTAAAGTATAATGAATCATTTCCCAAGAAGAAAGGTTAGTTTAATATTTGAAAAGCAATTAATGTAATAAAGTTTACCAAATCATCAGAAGGGTGGGGGACACCTGATCATATTAATATAAATAGAATCAGTATTTTTAAAATTACTTATTAATTTTTATGCTGTGCTAAGGATCAGACCAGTGCCTCACATATGGTAGCCAAGTGTTCTGCCCCTCAACTACAGCCCCATGTAATCAGTATTTGACAAAATCCAGTACTTAATCATAAAATAAACATAGCACACTAGGAACATATTAGAAATTCCTTGACCTCATAAAAAGATTGAAAAGTCAGAGATAATGTACTTGATACTTTAGGAACATACAACCAAATTTTTATTTTCTCTTAACAATCTATCAATGCATATTTTGTGATATTGGTTTATTAAACTTTTGTTTTAGGTTAACTTTATTTGGTTGTATTTTTTTTTCTTTGAACTTTTCTAAAATGCATTTCATATTTATAGGCTTAACATTTTTTTTAGTAGAATGAAGCTATGTATACATATGTCATCCTACTGTTCATAATATATATATTTTTTATATTTACTCTATCATATATACTTGCTGTTTTCTTCTTTTTCAATATTGTTAGGTATAAACCTCATTTTGTATTCTTCTAAAATATGGCTGATAGTATCCTTTCTATTTCCCATTTCTTTAACATTTTATTGTTTTATCCTGCTATTATTACTTTGAAATGAGGTGTTTCACTGGGGTTGTGGCTCAGCAGTAGAGCTCTTGCCTAGTAAATGTGAGGCAATGGGTTTGATCTTTATCAACCCATAGAAATAAATAAGTAAAATAAAAGTATTGTGTCCAACTACAACTAAAAAATTTTAAAAAATTAAAAAATGAGGTGTTTACCAAAAGGTCCTGCATCAGATAATGTAAGAATGCTCAGATGAAGAATGACTAAATACTTACAGATGTGACCTAATCAGTGGATTGATCACAGATATGGTAAATACATAGATATAATTCCCATACAAATATGTAAATATGTATACCCAATTCATCTATTCATATAATCACAGGTAAACATGACTTATATTTTTAAAGCTATATATGAATATATGCTTCAGTATTGATCATGGTAATTTAACACCAGATTCAAGCAAAATGAAATATATTTTTGTACCTGGATCCATTCTTGAGTTGTGAATCTTTTTTCTTATTTATTTGTAAGAGCAATTTGGATATTGAATAATAGATCTTTGCCTCTCATATATGTTGTGATATTTTTCTGCCTTGCCTTTTGTTGACCTTATTTCTTCCTGTGCACAATTTAAACTTTTAAAATCATCTTTCTGACTTCTTCTTTTATGGAGGTGTATGGATTTTTAAATTAGAATTTTATGTACCCTCTGAGTTATAAGGTAGTGATTTTAAAATGGTATTTTTTTATTGGGGGGGGGTTGCCCTACAACTGAGCTACACCCCCAGTCCTTTTTTTAACATTTATTTTTTAGATGTAGTTGGGTACGTTACATTTATTTTCTTTATATGTGGTGCTGAGGATCAAACCCAGGGCCCCACATGCACTAGGCAAGTGCTCTACTGCTGAGCCACAACCCCAGCCCCCTGGATCCATTCTTATAAGCATTTTCTTTCTATCGAATATATCTTTCCTTCAAGAGATAACACTGCCTATCAAAGTTCTGATAAAAATCTAAGTCAGAAGAAACTATTGAATGCAATGTTTTTGTTAGCAATATATTTATAAATCTCAAACAGTAATTTTATTATAAATTAAGAATATTCTTGTTATTGAATATTAGCATGTGACCAACTCAATAATGCAAATTAATGATAGGCATTCAACATTAAAATGTGCTAAAAGTAAGACTAAAATAACTTAATTTAATATACTTTCTAGAGCCACAAAGGGTTGTAGGACTGGGCAAAATTCCCACTTAAGGATGGTTCAGGTGTCCCACCCAATCAATTGTATCAGTTATATTTAGGGTCAAAGAAAAGAAAGTAACAGCAACAACAAACTACCTGATTGGATTCAGTTAACATTAACAATTTAGGTTCATGTTTTGGTAGTTTTTAATCTCTGGTTGGCTAGAAGTTCAGATGCTGTAATTGAGATCCAGTTGCTTGGCTTCATGTGTACAACATTAAGTGTGTGATTTGTTTACACATCATGATAGATTACATTTTACTGCATATTGAGGCTTTTTAGATCCAACTTTATCACTTAAGGACAAAGAAGGGTTAATGTCAAATTTATTTTGTTTTTATACATCTTTAGTACCAAATTGAAACAAAAAAAATCATTTTGTATGAGAAAGATGAAATGTATGTACAATATTACTATAATGATTTGGCAATCAAAATGTGACTAAAACTTTATCAGTGAAATTGTTTGGGGAGTTTCCATATTATCAAAATGAAATTTATCCTTATCTCATTTTTTCATTACAAAAGTTTTTCAGCTTTCATATGTGCTTGATATTATTAAAAATGATCACAGATGATAGATTTTAAAACATTATGACCAATGAAAGAATCATGTAAATATGACTAGTACAGCTATTTATTTCCTCCACATCCTCAGATGAAATATCCATGTTCCTATTTAAAAATAAATAACTAATTTCCAGGTCCAACCAATAAATATATTTAATGTTACATAGTTTCAGCAAAATTATACAACCTTATTTTATCAGTATTTTCACATACTAGCATAATTTTTGAGCTTGTCCTACTTATGTTAAAAAGAATGGGATTTAGAAAGGCATTTGAAGATGTAAAGTAAATATGGTAAATGGCTTTATAAGATGCCTTTAAGCTGTTACAGAAGTACAATTGGTAGATTTTATAAAATGTCAGCTTTTGTCTATAGTAAATATAATTTACACAGCACAAAAGAGTGATTAGAGTCAGATCACTGAGAGGCTAATGAAAAGAGCCATTGGCACAGATGTGGGTTGTTCACTTTGCAAAAGATCAGAGAGATGACAAGTTATGACAGTGTTTTACATGCCCTGAAACTCAACATAGACATGTTCAATCATGCTCTGAGATACAGAGCAATCTAATCATTTTTATATTAAAAAATTCAAATTCTATGGACTGTGTTTGACTCACATCTTGAAAGGCATTAAGTTGAATCATTCATTGCTTGACAGTAAAAGTAAGTTTCATAAATTGGGTTGTAAGACACATTAACAAAAGAGGGGCTGTAATGAAACATACCAGAATGGAGGAAGATGGAGCTTAGCAGGGATGGTAAACCAGAGATCAATTTGCAAAACTAACTTATAAAAACAAAATAAATGGCTTGATATGCTGTTGAAAATAACATTATACATATTTGTTTTGAAAATGATGGCCTTTAATAACTATTAAAGGAGTTATTTGAAAAGTTTCATGATTTGTACTCTATTTAATGAGATCATAGAACTTAAAACATTGCCAATGGCTAAGGAAGAGGAAATGGATTAGAAAATTATGTTTTGTTAGCCTCTTTTGTTAAATGAGTGCTATTACTTAATAAAATAAAATTGAATCACACGGGAAAGCAGAGGGAAGCACGATAATCCAAGAAAACTCTCAGAAGGACACTTAATGGAAAGTAGAAATATATGAAAGAGATAGGGTCAACAATAAAAATTCTTCCTTGTTAAATTTATGCCATCATTTTATTACCAAATATTCTAGTTAATAAAAATGTGACAAATAAAATCCTGTAGCATACTCATACTATTTAAATTTTAGTAACTTTTTCATTAATATGCAGAATTACTTGAGTCATGTTTTCTAAAGATAGGTATGTGTGCTTGAATGCTACTGTTTTTTTAAATCTGGAAAATAAAGCAATATTTATTATTTTAAGAAGAAATTAAACAAATAATTCAAGAAACTATAATAAAATCCCTCAGAAATTATCATAAAGCATCAACAAATTGAGCAATAACAGCAACACAGAGGTGAAAATAAAGTGAAATAAAGGAAAAAAAAATTCAATTTGCCTAACAGTAAGCTACAATTAACAAATTCATTTATCTAAGAAAAGTACAAAATTGAAAGATATATTGTTATTCATTGTGAACATACTTTAGAGTATACATAAAATCACAAACTGGTAAAGAGTAACGTATATCTGAAATTTGCTTTAAAAATATACCAAATTGCATACATGCATTCTACTGTCATGTATAACTGATTAAAACAAAAAAAAATCTTAAAAATCTTTTAATTCCATAAAAGAATGTCTTACAAGAGACAATGTTAACCCTTTTTAACCTATATGGATTGCTGGACCATATACCAGTAAAACACAAAAATGACATTTTTAAAAATTTGTATATATTACATTGTCCTTTGTGGCATATATCCATTGGTTTTGACATGTGCAAAATGTAATGTATCCACCTGCATAAAATTTTCTTATGCCTCCTTTTTTAGTCAACTTCTCTCCCCTGCCAATCATTTTGAGGCCTCTTCCTGAAAGTCATATAAACGGACACATATATTGTTGCCTGTGGTTTCTTTTACCTAGCAAAATTCATTTAAGAGGATTTCATTTACTGTGCATATCAATATTTCATCCTTTGTTATTGCTGAAGAGTATGACTACAATACAGGTTTTTTTATCTATTCTAAGCCATTTACTGAAGACTATGGGCAGAAACTGGGTTTTGATAATGAAACTAAGATACTACATTTCTGTACAATTGTTACGTGAGCATGAGTTTTATTCCCCTTAAGCCTTAGGTGAGTATCTAGAAGTAGGATTGCTGGACCATATAAAGTGTATGTTTCATTGTATATGAAACTGGAGCAGTTTCAAAAGTGAGTGCACTCTTGCACATTCCTGCAAGGAGTACAAGAAGATGCCAGCTATTCTGCAGTTTTTTAAAAATATATATTTATTTATTTATTTTTATGTGGTGCTGAGGATCGAACTTAGGGCCTTCCACGTGGGAGGCAAGCACTCTACAGCTGAGTCATAACCCCAGACCCTCCCATCACCCACATGACAGGTTTCTTTTATTCTTGTTTTTTTTTCGTTTTTAAATTTGGGCTTTAATTTGCCCTTCTCTAACATTACTGAAGTTCACATTGGCAGAGGAGGATAAACACAAAATACAAACTGAAGAAGAGGCACAGAAAATTTGTACTTGCATCCTTTTCAATGAAGTTTTTGTTAAAATGTTGGCCACAAATGTTTGTTTGATTTTTGCTTCCTTATAGTAACATATCTAGCCCCAAATCTAGAGTTTGAAATAATATACTTGCAAATTACCCATTTAATAGTGTTTGACAAGATTTCTGTGGTGTGTTCATGAGGGTGTGTGTGTTTAACTTATATATGTAACAGTCTCCAATTACAATGGGTAGATTTAGAGATTTTTTGTTTTTTCAGTGGTGTTAAAGATACCCAGATAATTACTTTGTTTTTCACTAAATGATATGATATGTTCATCATTTTATTATGAAATGGATTTAATGTTAGATGATTTTACCCAACTGTAGACTAATGTGTTTTGTGAACATTTAAGGTAGGCTATGATGTTTCAAAGTTAGGTATATTAAATATATTTTCAATTTGTGTATTTTCCACTTAAGATGGGTTTATGGTTTTGGGGATGTAGTCACATTATAAGTTGAGGAGCAAGAGCAACTGTGTGTATACACACACACACACACACACACACACACACACATCCATTCCTACTCTCTTGAGAACACTTTTATCAAAAAACACTTAGTAATCAAATTTGCTTTAATTGCTAATTTTGATATGCTTAATTAATTTTTGTAGCTTTTATTTTCAATTAATTGCAATAAAACTACTTTAATTCCTTTCTATCTTTTTCACAATTTATTTATTTAGAGTTGCATCATTTAATCAACAAATTTGAGAATTTTGCAAATATCTTTTTTATTTTAATTTTAAAAATTATATGTACATAGCAGTAGAGTGCATTTCAATACATTATAGATGCATAGAGTATAACATTCTAATTAGGATCTCATTCTGGTACTTGTACACAGTGTGGAGTTTCACTGGTAGTGTATTCATAGATGTACATAGAAAAGTAATGTCAGATTCATTCTACAAGTTATGTCAAATTCATTCTACTGTCTTTCCTATTACTGCCTCCCTTCCCTTCCCTTCATTTCACTTTGTTGAATCCATTAAACTTCTATTCTTCCCCCAACCCACCTATTGTGAGAAAATGTAGTATATATACAAAATGGAATATTACTCAGCCATAGAAAGTGACTTTTTTACTTTTGCTGGTAAATGGATGAAACCAGAGACTATCATACTAAGTGAAATAAAAGCCAACCTCCAAAAACCAAAGGTTTTCTTTGATAGGTGAATGCTAACACAAACATCTTTTTATTACTTTTTTTTAAATTTTAATTTTCTCATAGACTGAGAAATTATTTGAAGAGAAAGGAACATATCATTTCTCCATTATTATATGCAAATTATGGGGAAAAGGGTTAATTTTAATTAGTGCTTCTGTGGTTAGATGTTTAAGAAACAAACACAGAAAGCACTTTGAGAATGAGTTTTTGGTGGGGTTGAAATTACATTGTCTAAACTATTTTTTCATATTTTAACATAGTTATAATAATGAATCATGAAATTTTCTGCATCAATAATTGCAAACATTTACTTTAAACAAAGTTCAGTTTCTCAACATTGACCACATTGATATTCAGAACAGATAAGTACTCATTGTCTTGTGAAGTGCAGAGAATTCAACAGTATGCCTGGCCCCTTCTACATAGATGGCAGTAGCACTATTCCCACTTTTGATAATCAAACATCCCCTAGATATTGCCAAATGCCGCTGGAGGTAGAACCATATCCATTTAAAATGCTTAGTCTACAATTGAATGTGTGTGCAAGATTTTTTTAAAAAGGAAGACTAAACATTACATCCTAGTAGAACAGAGAATAATAATAAACTTCTAAATTTCAATATTCAGGCTTTTACATTGTAGTATTTTGAGTGTATATTTGCTTTGTCATTTAAAAATTATATGACTTAAATGTTTTCACAATTAACCGCAAATCCCCTAATCTAAATGTGTCCTGTGCATTGATTTTATAGGATCAGATAATTGGAAGGACTCAAAAGACCCTTATGGTGTCCTCACTAAACCTTTCCTACAGGTACAGCACATAGTACAGTAGGAGAAAAAATGCACAAGCCATGGGGCCCAAGACACCTCCAGGTGTAATTCTCAGGTTCCTTCCTCGAATGCAGAAAACATGAAAGCCTCTTGTCTTATAGAGGAATCTTGAATTCCCAGAACCTTAAGCAAAAGTTTCCTGAAAGGCTTTTCTTACTTGTAGCATAACCATGAAAAGCGCTGTGACCTGTTAAAGAGGAAATAAAGTGTTGACTAATCATCACTAAGTAAATAATCTAAGCCTGCTATTCCAGGAGAGTTTCAAATGCAAGTCAGCAGATTTTACATTTTTAACTAGCCCACCTTCATTTCTCCATTGATTATCTTGGAGCGATTGCTAGAAATAAGTAAAGAGCTCTATCAGTTCAACTTTATGTTAATTCTTTTACTCACACCTTCAAGGAATATGTGACAAAACTTTTCTTAAACTTTTCTATATTTACATATTTTCTTACTAATGTTAACTAATTGCCTTCTCTTTACAGTCATAGTTTTGATAGAATTTTATTTACATAGTTTTTGAAATTAGATAATATAATCTTGTAATCTTGTTCTATGATTGAAACTTTTTTATTGCTTAATTTATGTAATATTGGCAAGGAGTAATTGCCCTTTATTTACTAAATATGTAGATATAGATATAGAAACACTGACAAAATTATTGTACAGTCATTTAAATCTAATAAAAGAATGGTTATTTGATGAAAACTAGTTTAAAATGAAGCAATTGTAAACTATTTTGTTACACATTGTTTTTCATCAGGGGATGCATAGTAAAACCTAAGGGCTATTATTACATGCCGCAGTCCGGCTGCAGCAAAATAACCGGGGGGTGACGAACAACTTGTGTACATTGATACAGCAGGAGTGGGAGCCATTTATTGTGGGACAACAGAGGTATTTATACATTCCTCACAGCTTATCTTAATTAACATAAACTTGATACAGCAGTCAACCAATAAGGAATATCTATACTTAATAGCTCGCTGGCATTACTTCACAAACCACTCCTTCTGGCAAAATGCCAGGAGCCATCCTGACTTGTTTACAGATCCTAACAATTACATATCAATTAGAATAGCTAGATTAAAAATATCATATACCCATGAGATGCAGAGAAACTAAGTAATTCATGCACTGATGGTAGAAATGTAAAATAGTATAATCATCATGGAAATTTTAGCAATAGAAATAGTCATTTTAGCAGCTCCCTCAAGACTAAACATGTACTTACCATATGGCTCAGCAATTGCATTTTTAGAAATTCACACCAGAAAATGAATATTCATGTTCAAAAGCCTAAAATGATAGTTCATAAAAGATTTATTCTTAATTTTCAAAATTAATTTAATTTAATTTCAAAATTAAACAACCAAATGTCTTTCAATACATGGTGGTTCAGTAGACAGTGGTCCTGTGTTTACCATGGAATACAATTCATTATTAAAATCTTTTTGGCTTTTAAAACTTTTAAAAATCTAATAGTTCTTGGGCTGGGATTGTGGCTCAGCGGTAGAGCACTCGCCTAGCAGGCTGGGACCCAGGTTGGATTCTCAGCACCACATAAAAATAAAGGCATTGTTTGTGTCCATCTACAAAAAAAGATATTCTCTCTCTCTCTCTCTCTCTCTCTCTCTCTCTCTCTCTCTCTCTTTAAAAAAATCTCTAAAAAATTTAAAAGTTCTCATGGAAATTATGCTAAGTGAAAAAAAGACAATCTTAAAAGATTACATGCCATATGAATGCATTTATATAATGGAAATAATGAAGTTGCAGGAAAAAATAGAGATTACCTTCTTGTATTGGTTAAGGAAAAGGGAGAAGGGAAGGTAACAATCACATTAAATAATGCCATGTAAGGATCCTAATGATTACCTTGTTTTTGTTTTAATTTTTTCACATGAAGGCCTTGATATAATAAATTTGCTGAAATTAGAACATTCATGTAAAGGCAAACAGAAGTGCTTTAACAACTGTGAAATCATTTTTTTTTTACTGTTTTTTCTAAAAAAAAAACTTTGTTTTATTTATTTATTTTTATTTGGTACTGAGGATTGAACCCAGTGCCTCACACATGCAAGGCAAGCACTTTACTGCTGAGCCACAACCCCCACTGTGAAATCTTAATGATATCAGTGGATCACCTCCAGTGTGTATCCCCTGAATGTACTATTGTACTGTGGCTATAATGTTGCCGCTAGTAGAAGCTGAGTGAATGTGATTGACAGCTGCATGTCTATTTACAATTATTTCAATATTTAAACAAATCTTAAGGAATTAATTGAGCACATATCCTTAGCAATTATCTAGTCTCTACAGATAAAATTAAAGCACATATAACTTATTATTTAAATTATGTACCTTAGCATATGCACAACAAGAATACAGGGTTTTAAAAATCATATCATTAGTTTCATTTGATGTATTAATCTGTTTAGTAACAAAATATAAGAAAATTTGTCTATTGGGGGGAGGATTAACCATGGTAAAGATAAGTTTTATGCATGTATTTAGAAATAATATCAGATAATAGTTAAAATGTCCTGAATGCTTAGTAAGAGGCAACCCTGTCCTGAATTGTTTGTTTACATGCAGAAATAGCAAAACTCAGAAATTTACAAGTTCATGATGTAAGTATTAATATTATCTCTGCTTTCAGAATGGGTGAACAAGTGAACAGGTAGGAGAAAGATCAATTTCAGAGAACAGACAAATGAAAAAGCCAGTGTTTAAATCTTGACAGCTATATAAGCACTATTAACTGCCTCTTTAACAGTAGTCCTCTCCGGAGTACCTGGAGTAAATCTCACTAAGGGTTTAAAGATGAGAAAAACCAACATGGGCTTGAGAAACCCTAAAAATAGCTATGAGCTGCTTAAGCATATTTATGTTCACAAACAAACCCCTCCCCACCCCCCAAAAAGCTGACTGCAAGAACTGCAGAGCTTTTCATTGCTGTGAACAAAATATCTGAAGTAAAACAACTTCAAAGAGGAAAACTTCATTTCAGAGGTCTCAGTCCATGGGGCATGGAAGAGGTAAGCTGCTTAGCTCATGGCATTGGAGAAGAGGTGTGTGTGTGTGTGTGTGTGTGTGTGTGTGTGTGTGTGTGTGTGGAGAGAGAGAGGGAGAGAGAGAGAGAGATAGAGAGAGAGAGAGAGAGAGAGAGAGAGAGAGAGAGAGAGAAGACAGGGACAAATATCATCTCCAAAGATACATCACCCGCCCCACTTGCCTACAGTTGGGAACTGGTGCTTTGCTCCAATTGTTAATTTATTAAATGGATTCAACCATTGACAAGGTGAGAACCCTCATCATATTCTAAAAGCATAACCTCTGAAGCTTGCCATGCTGGTGATCATGCTTTCAACACAGAGCCTTTTAGAGAACATTATACACCTAAACATGACTACTCCAAGGGAGACATGTGGAAAAAAAGAAAGTCTTGGTAGGAGAAGTACTAATTAGAAGTATTGGAGTGGAAGGAGATAAAAGTTCCAATTTTAAGGACATAAGTGATATTTGACAACAATAGACTATAAGAATAAATAAAAGTGATCTGGCATTTTAAAATATGGAATGGTAAAAATGGTAGAAGGGGGAACATTGGCATGTATCCTTCAGATTTCAGCACTTAAGGGATGTTCTCCCCTAAGTTCTGGAAAGCTGGCAGACAGTATCCCTCACCTGTGAGCTCTCTTGGCAAGTCCCTTAGCTGAAGAAGCTGTCATGTGAGTGTTATAGACCTTTCTGATAAAGCCCTAAAACATTTTTACTGAAACTGTATTACCAACTCCATTCCCTGTCCAGTGACTGCTTTCTCTCCTTTTCACAAATCCCAGGGACTCCCCCTCTCCCCTAATAAAATTACAGCATGCAATCTATATTTCCTTGGGAATTCAACTTGTAGGAGTTGGCAATTTTGAAAGTTGCATAAGAATTTTTTTTTTTTTTTTTTTTTTTTAGTATTTGGGTAATGTTATATCTTTTGGGGAGTATCAGGGATTGAATTCAGGGGCACTTGACTACTGAGCCACATCTCCCTCCCTATATTATATTTTATTTAGAGACAGGGTCTCACTGTCTTAATGCCTTGCTTTTGCTGAGGCTGGCTTTGAACTCAAGATACTCCTGCCTCAGCCTGGTGACTTGCTGGGATAATAGATGTGAGCCATGATACCCAGCTCTGTAATGTTGTATCTCTTTAGAAATGCTGCCATGGTTCTAAATTTCCTAGTAAAACCCTCACCCAAGAAACAAAATCAGAAATTTGGGAGACATCCTTGACCTCTTCCTAGGTTTTGTTGTTGACAATATACTGTCAGCTCATTTTTGTCAAATTTAAATTACAGGTTTTTCTTTTGTATTATACTTCTATTGGTGTTTTGGCCTTGAGCATTCCTTTCATCATTTGACAATCTCATGCTGTTTTCTCACAATTTTTCAACTCTAGCTAAAAAAGTAGTCCATCCAATATTCCCAACTCATCTTGACACTTTTAGTTTAGGCTTAGAATTCTTTTGTGACTTTCCATTATATACAGAAAAAAAAGATGAATACTTATGGAGCTTTGCAATAAGTACTTGGAAATTATTCTTATCCTTATATTTCTGGCACTGTCTTCTGATTTGTTTGTATCTCACCAGATCCTATTACTCTATAGAATAGCTAACAGTGTTTGCTATTTACCATGAGAGAACCTATCCAAAAGGTAGTTTATGTATTGTTTCTTGTAATCTGCATAACCTCACTACTTTAATAAACTACTTGCAATACCTAGACTATATCAGGATCATGAATGCTTAGTTGAAGCAGTCTGTCCACATGAAATGACCTCTTTTCCCCTTGGCTATTTTATAAATACCTGCTGATGCATTTAGACTTAAGTTCTTTTATTACTTCTTTTAACTATTATTTTATTTTGTTACTTTGGAGTTTAGTGTGACATGCTGATCACCAATAATCTTAGATATTTCTCTCATAGATGCTCTAATACTTTAATAAAATATTTTTTATTTTTGAAATGGACATCCTTAATGTGGCATAGATAATTCTCCCCTCAGCCTTCCAAATAACTAGACTCATAGGCAGGTGCTACCACATCCAACTCTAAAATACTGCTTAACCTTTCATCCTCTCATGAACTTTTAGCAGTATGGAAAAATATATATACAATGTTTTCTTTGTAAACAAAAATCTTTAGTAAGTAAAGAAAATAATTCATAGAACATACACAGGCCTTTTTATATGAACAAGTACAATGATTTAATGTGCACAGTTAATCATAGAAGTTGGCTTAGAGATATGTGGTGAGATGAAGAAAATGTGGATTTTAAAACAAATTAGACCTAGGTTTGAATCCAGATTTTTGTCTTTTATTAATACACACATTCATCTGGACTTTTTATATGTAACAACATATTCCTCTGGAACATGATTGTCATGGTATGCAATTTTTTTTCAACAAATCTGAAAAGTTGAATAATTTCTTCATGTTACACATAGTATTATAGAAAAGTCCCAAATCACGATTGGGTATGCTTGACTTCAGAATGGAGTTTTAACTCTATCTTCGACCACTTCAGCATCAGTGAGCCTCAGTATCTGTACCTGAATATGGATCTCATGTATCTTGGTGTCAGACTGACAATTGTAGGGGCCTTTAGCTCTGGGCCAGCTTTTCTGTAGTTGCCAGTGTTCTATGCTGCCCTTTTCCACAGAATTTTCATATAGTATCTCTGTGGTAGAATTACTTAGGGAAGGTTTGCAGAGGCTGATAGTGGACGGTCAAACCTCTCCTAATAGTAAATGCAAAGGTATTGTCTGTATCCAGGAAAATAAACTACTGTGGCCATTTTTTATTATTCACCCCATTGTATATTTCTTCTTTTTCTAACATGATTGCTTCCACTTTTACTTCCCTCACTTTCTTTGTGCTTTTACCTCCCGATATTCATTAGCAAATTCTAATCAAGTACCTGATAACTTTTTAAAAATGCTGTTATACATCATAGAAATTAATGAAATGATACTTTACATTTGCACAATGAAACTGTCTTTCCAGAAAAGAGAATGAAATATCTAAAAATTGCTTTACTCATATAAATCAGCTACAAGAGCAGAAATTAATAAACACAATTAATAAACTTGTTTTTCATTTTCATTTGGATTGTCTCAGTACTTTCATCAGAGATATTCAAGGAACATTTTCAATAGTAAATGAGCAAAGCATGATAAGTTTATATTAGAAAATATAAATGGAAAAGCCTTTTTATAATAAGCATTTAATGGCATTAGTTAAAATGACATTATTTAAGACAATCTTTCAACTAGATTTACATTAGTGCTTTTCTCATTTTCAGTAGAAAAATGATAATGCCAGATAAATTATAAAAAACAAAAAGGAACATATATTTAGTGTATTTATGAAGTGTCCAGTAATAAAATTAAAACATGAATTTCTAAAACATTAAGCTTGCTGGATAGTATTTTCTTTGTTTTCCTTAATACACTTTGCTTGCTAAACTCATGAAAAACAACTTGATAAATTTGTTTTGTATTAAATTAAATTTAGCACATTTTTACAAAAAGAAAAATTCAAAAATAGCTGAAGTCAGCTTGGCCTATATTCTTCACGTTGTCAGCTTCTATCCAGGCAATGCTCATCTATCTGTTGTGATGTTTTCCCTTCAAGCGTGTTTTACACAAGTATGATGTAAAATGTTTGATATTCTTCCAGAAGCAATGAGTAGTGTTCCATGAGACAGAAAGAATGCAGCTACTCTTCTGACACTAGATGGCATTCCTGTGTAATCAGAGGAGCAAAAGGCTAAAGTAGTTGCTGGTCTGTGCTCCTCAGAAGTGTCACAAATTCAGAAACAAATGGATCACAGTTATGGAAACTTAGGAACAACTTTTTTTTTTGAGAAGAAAATATGAGTAAGACAATTTTGCATCATGTTATTTAAAGTTTATCTATTATAGAAATTATTGTGCAATTTCACTAAAAGCTAACTTACATTTTTTTCTTAGATACGTACTTTAATATAACTACTTTGGTTTGCATTGGTAATGCATAAAACATATTTGTTTGAACTATCTATAAAAATTGGAACACAAATTTATTTTTATGAGAAAATGGTCCCCAAACCAAAAAGGATTACCTTTAGGCTTAGTAGTATTGTAAAGAGTGTAAATTTGGGCTGGGTTTGTGATCCATGGTACAGCGCTCCCTTGCCTACCATGTGCCAGGCCCTGGGTTCAGTCCTCAGCACCACATAAAAAATAAATAAATAAAATAAAGGGGCTGTGTCCAACAAGAACTAAAAAATAAATATTAAAAAGTTTAAATTAAATATAAAGATTTCTTAAGATTACAGTCATCTGTCAATACTTATGGGAGATTTGCTTCATTACCCCAAAATGCACATATGGTGTTCTTAGGCAAAATGGTACACTGTTTTCTTGTAACCTATATACATTGTACCCTACTCTTTATGTTTAGGGCCTTTTTCATGGTAGACTCTCTTCTACCACTGAGCTAACTTGACCAGGCCTTTAGGACATTTATAGTTGATTGACCAATGCTATCACAATGCTATCAGTTTTATATTGTTACAGCTGCTATGTAGAAAGAAAATTGATTTTTGTAGACTGACCTGTTGTGTTACAAATTCAGATTAACTCAGCTATCTCTTATAGATATTTCCAGAATATTTTACATAGAAGATTACATCAGTGAATGAATCTAAATTGATTTATTTTCTTTCATTGTTTTTGCTTTTTAAAATTTTGTTATCCCATTGCACTTGGCTCAGACTTACAGTATCAAGAATTTTAAATTATGAATATTAATTAGTGAAGGTTAAATGCCCTTGTTTTCTTCTATTCTATGTTTTAATCATTCTTTTAAAAATATGACCTTATCGTCTGACCACTGTGGCATAGACCTGTAATCCCAGAGCTTAGGAGACTGAGGCAGGAAGATCACACCTTCAAAGTCAGACTCAACAACTTGTTGAGGCCCTAAACACCTTAGGAATATTCTGTCTCTAAATAAAATATATATAAAAAAAAGGCTTGGGTCATGGCTCAATGGTTAAGTGCTCCTGGGTTCAGTCCCTGGTACCAAAAAAAGAAAAATGAAAAGAAAAGACAAAACAAGACATTATCTTTATAATTTAATAAATGCCTTTTATCAGGTTGACAAA
Organism: Callospermophilus lateralis; assembly: GCF_048772815.1. Classification (NCBI taxonomy): domain Eukaryota; kingdom Metazoa; phylum Chordata; class Mammalia; order Rodentia; family Sciuridae; genus Callospermophilus; species Callospermophilus lateralis. The sequence goes on along the minus strand of NC_135315.1, from coordinate 88,357,308 downwards.
GTTCTACTCCTAGCTTTCTTATTTTTCAATATTTGTGAGTAGATATTGAATATTGTCATGTTTCTTGTCATCTGTCAAGTCCATATGTTCTATTGACATAGTGAATTACTTTGATTAATTTTTGAAAGTTGCATCAGGCTGTATTGGCAGAGAAAACTCCATTTAATCATAAAAAAACAAAGTTTCAAACATGGAATAGAAACAATAAACCAATTTTATGCACAATTATAATACTATAATACATGTAACCAATAAAGCCAGTAAAATGTTCTGAAATCAACTACAGATTAATCCTAAATTACATTCAATACTTCTAGATCTATATAAAAATACATTCTTGGTATATATATGTAGGTTAAAAACTAAAGTAAAAGAATTAGAAACCAATATTTTACTGAAGTAGAAGGGAAAAATAAAATACATGTTATGCAAAATGTGTATAATACTAGATATATTGGCATTTTTACATATCATTAGGGTATCACAACTTTATGAATGCTTATTTTATACCTGTCCCTTAAAAATAATTGGAAACATTGGTACTACAGTAACAATTAACAGAGCTCAATAATATAAAAAAAATGTGTCCTTGGGATAATTGTAGAAGCTTGGCCTGAATTAGGCAATGCACAAGGAGTGTGTAAGACTTCATAATTTTTGAGGAGCAAAGAATTCTAAGAAAAATGGATTGACTCATATGGAATTTAGCATGAATATCCTATTTGCTAAATATGTGAAAATTGGAGTATCAAAGTAGTAATTGGAATTGACTAGATCAGAATGCATAAATTAAAATCCATAGATAATTTCAAATTGAAAGAAAAGGCAGGGCTGGGGTTGTAGCTTAGTGGCAGAGCACTTGCCTAACAAGTGCTGGGGTTCAATCCTCAGGACCACATAAAAAACAAATAAAGTAAAGTTGTTGTTTCCATCCACCAAAAAAAAAAAAAAAAAAAGAAAAAGACAGGTATCAAATACCATATTATGGTTGTTTGTGTTCTCTCAAGATTCATTTTATGAAAACCTAATAAACAAAACGATGGCATCAGATACTGTGACCTTTGGGACTTAATTAGATCATGAAGGCAGAACACTCATTAATGCTTTGCCTCTTCTGCCATGAGAGGGCACAGCTAGAATTTTTCATGTGTGAACTAGAAAGTGTGGCCTCACTTCACGCCTGGTTTATTGCTCTTGGACTTTTCAACATTCACAGCATTAAAAAGTATTTTTTTTTTGCTTTTTAGGAGGTATCTGGCTTATAGTATATTTTGTTATGTTACTATGCAGTGACTATGACACCAAATAGACAAAAAATAATTGTTAAAGATTTCTCATACATTTTCTTCTTAATGTGAAAATGTGTATTAAAGAAATCTAATAATTATTATTATGCTCTCTTCTACTTTGAGATCACATTTTCACCTCCCACATCTGAGGGAAACATGTGTTATTTTTCCTTCTGTTCCTGGATTATTTCACTTAACATAGTGCTTTCATTCCACTGATGTAATTGTAAATGACAGGATTCATTGGTTTTATGGATGAGTAATATTTTATTGTGTATATTGTGTATATATACATTTTATTTATACATTTATGTGGCAATGGGCACTAGGATGATTCATACATTAACCCTGAGATGTGCACCAATAAATCTAGAAGTGCAGTATTCTTTTTTGATATTCTGGCTCCAGTACCTTTGCTTGTGTACCCAGAAATGTGATAGCTGGGACATACAGTAATATTATTTTTACTTTTTGAGAGACCTTCTGCAAAATTGCTATTCTAATTTGCATTTCAACTTCCAGTACAGAGCATTTCATCTTGTCAACATACTTGCCAGCATAACTTATTTCTTTGCATTTATTAAAAATAGCCATTTCAACAGAAATTAAATGATTTCTCATTGTGGCTTTGATGGGCATTTCCTTTTGCCCAGTGATGTTGATAATTAAAAGAAAATTTATACATTTACAGGATCCAAAAAATATATAGAAATATATTTTTATATTAGTTGTCCATATTTTAATTAGATTATTTGTTGCTTTTTTAGTTCTTTATGTGATCTAGATATCAATATTTAGTCAACCAATTAATGTGCAAATATTTTTCCCATTTCTTAGGTTTTGTCTTAACTCTGGTGAATGTTGCCTTAATGTGTAGAAGCATCTGAGCTTGACATGATCTCATTTGTCTATTTTTCTTTTGTTGCCTATGCTTCTGGGAACTTATTTTTTTTTAATGGTCAAATTCAATGTTTTGAAGTACCCCCCACCATTCTTTCCTAAGAGCTTCAGAGTTTTAAATCTTACATTTAGGATTTAAATGTCTTTGATTTATTTTGAATTTGCTCTTTCTATGGTCAGAATTATGGGTTAAGATTCTTTTAGCCACATGTGAATATCCAATGTTTCCTACACTTGCTTTTCTTTTCTTTTTAACTTCTTAATCTTTGTGGCTTCATGGTTTTATGTATCTGTAAAATTTTATCATTTCCAAATATTTTACTTTTTGAATCTATTGCAAATGGGGTAGTTTTCCTAATTTATCATTCAGAGGATTCATCACTGATGTATAGAAATACATCTGATTTATGGGTGTTGATTTTATATCCTGATACTTTATGAACTCTAGAAGTATTCTGGTGGAATATTTTGGATCCTGTAAATATAGAACCATGTTGTCCGTAAATGGTGATAATTTGAGTTCTTCTTTTACTATTTGTATCCATTTAATTTCATTTGACTGTATAATTGCTCTGGCTAGAGTTTCGAGGACTATGTTGAATAGAAGTGATGAAAGAAGGCATCCCTATCTTCCAATTTTTAGAGGGAATGCTTTCAATTTTTCTCTGTTTAGTATGATGTTGGCCTTGGGCTTAGCATAGATAGCTTTTGCAATATTGAGGTATGTTCCTGCTATCATTACTTTTTCTTGTGTTTTGAGCATGAAGAGGTGCTGTATTTTGTCAAATGCTTTTTCTGTATCTATTGAGATGATCATATGATTGTTATCTTTAAGTCTATTAATGTGATGAATTATGTTTATTGATTTCCAGATGTTGAACCAAACTTGCATCCCTGGGATGAACACCACTTGATCATTATGCACTTTTTAATATGTTTTTGTATGTGATTTATTAGAATTTTATTTGAGAAATTCTGCATCTATGTTCATCAGGAATATTAATTTTAAATTTTCTTTCCTTGATGTGTCTTTGTCTGATTTTTATATTAGAGTGATACTAGCCTCATAGAATAAGTTTGGAAGGGTTACCTTCTTTTCTATTTCATGGAATTACTTGAGGAACATTGATGTGAACTTTTCTTTGAAGGTGTTGTAGAACTTCACAACAGAAAACCCCTCAAATAACCCAATCAAGAATGAGGAAAAACAGGGAAAAAGTTTTATTTTGTCTCACAGTTTCATATTTTAGAACCTGGTGACTTATGTGACTTTATTTATTTATTTATTTATTTATTTTGGTTTTTATATGTGCTCACAACAAAGAATTTCCTTGAGTCTCAGAGGAGAATTTCTACTTGGACATTTAAACATTGCTGGAATTGTTAAGACCATGACTCTTGGAGATAAGCTTAATGCATTTTGCCTTATAAGATGGGCATGAGTCTTTGGGGATAGGGCAGGATATTATAGGAAGATCTGGAATATTCCCCGAAAGGGTTATATGTGGTAAGTTTGGGTCCCAATGTAAAAAAATTTTCACAAGTTGAACTTTTGGGAAGTGACTGTATCATGAGGGTTTTGATGGTTCAAACCACTTATGTGTTGATAATTGAATGGATTATTGGGAGCTGGTGGAAACTTCAGAAGGTGTGATCTAGTTGGAGGAGTTAAGTCACTAGGGATGCATAAAAGCTATATTTGTTTCCTGATGTTTTCCCCACTCTATTTTTAAACCAAAATATGTGAAACTTTGTTCTATTCAACCCTATAATTCTTCTATCATTATGTTATGCATCACCACAAACCCAGAAACAATGCGGTCAGTCACCAGGTTCTGAAACATGAAACTGTAAGACAAAATAAAACATTCCCCCTGTTTTTCTCATATACTTTGTCTCAGTGACAGAGAAGTCACCAAAACACTTAACCATACAGTCTCATCATAGACTGACAAGTACTTTCCATGCCACAGAGTTATTGTGCCCCTATTACCATGTGACTTGCACCATAAATGCTGATGGCCAGCCTTAGTAGCATGGGTAAACATTTTTATTCTGTAAATGAGGAATAGAAAAATAAAAATGAGTAATAGAACCAAACCAAGACTAAAACTCAGTAGGGAAGATGTTAAATTTTGAAGCCCCCTGTCTGGCATCTGGAGCATGTAGCAATATATTGTGAATTCCACATGACCTGTCTCAGCTGACAGCACAAGCATTAGCCAAACATGCTTGAACCATGGCTGCAGAAACCTCTGAGTGGTTGGATGGCTGCACATGGTAAAAGGAATCCATTGAAAACATCACGCAAGTATCTCTCAGTTTAGTTGTTTCAGACAGGTGCAATGGCTCAGTTGTTTCCAGAGGCTTAATTCCAACTTCTTGGCTAGATCAAGTCTTATTATTCCACAGATTTATCAATTCTTCATTACTGTACTCCAGACTTCTCTCCCAAATATTCTAATCAAATAAAAGTACTCATTCATTTTTCTCTTCCTCTTTTGTAGAAGCACATCTGTTGCCTCTGGTCAGCTGTCATGATGGAATATTATAGAATAAATTCTTGTTCTGCTATTTCTTTTGAAACAGAATTTCATTTAACACATCACTCCAGATGTTGAAAAAATTATACCCCCAAACTAATAATGTTAGAGGATAAAAGTAAAGGGAAACACAGAAGTCAAAATTCCCTAATGACCCTCAAGGAATTCATTGATTCAGAAAAGAAACGTCAATCAGTGCTAAAGGCAATAGGAAAATATAGTTGGAGAATTAAATGTTCATAGTGCTCCAAACTACCATGGCATGAAGAATTTATTATTCATAAAAAGGAAATGGTAAAGGTACAATAGAGAGAAAAAAGAACATTATATGCCTCTTGGTGTTAAACTAATCAATCTAACCTTATTATTGAATCTAACCTTTTCTCTGGAAATAATTTCAAGTTTTTAGGAATAAAGATAGAAGAATGTATTAAATAACAAAAAAAAAAAAATAGCAGGGCCAGAACTATACTTCAATAAATAGATTATAGAGACATAACAAAAAAATAATGTGTGGGCATTGCTATACATATTTGAGGGTAAATATTCAGGAACATTTTCCAAAATATCTTAGGAAAATAAGAAATTAAATATACACTAGATCATATGAGTTATATTGACAATTTTGTTAGCATGAGTGAATTGTCATTAAATATGAAACAGTTTCCATATGATTTGAATATACTTGTTAAAGATTAGGTTTTTGAGATAAAATGTTAAATATTTTAGCATTTGTTTCTATGTTTGTGCAAAGGAGGCCAATATGTCAAAAGATGAACATTTTTTTTTGAGTCTAGATGTTGGTTATACCTGATATTTTCTGCATCAGTTTTTATATAATTCTTTTGGTATAAAATTTTTATATTAAAAATTTATGTTTTATGGAATTTTTAATGAAATACCTACTCTATTAAGTAAGTATACCATTAATTAGTACAGATCTATATTTAGTACTTACCATATTTACCATACATTATAGCTGTTTGTACAGCAGAAAGCTTCTAAAACAAATCCAGTATTCTTCCATGCATATGCAACATATTTTCCAATGTCAAATTTTCAATGTTCTTTGAGAGAGAAAGAGAAAACGTTATTTATAACAGATGTAATCAGCTGGAGAAGTTATAGTTAAGAATTCCTTCTGAGTATTTTAAAATACTAGACTATCAATCATTTTAAGACTTTGAAAAAACAAATGCCATTTAGTATGGGTTTAGATGACAGAAAACTAATTTAATGACTCAAAGCTACATTCTCTGTCATGTCAGGAGTGTACTGCTCAGAGTTCATTACCAGCCCTGCATGATCTGACATAAATTCAATACAGTACATTCTCCAAGGTATTAGTTGCAAGGTGCAAAGAGTCTTTTGCTTGGTTAGAACAGAGGAAGGATAAGTCTTCTGAATTACTGGTCTGATTGCAAATGCACACTAATGGGCTATGTTATGGCCAAATGATTGAATAAACAAATAATTTTAAATTTCAGGAGATTATGTATTACTTTAAAAATGAAAACAATTTCAAATTCAGGTTAATGCTAAAGAAACAATTCCCTGGAGGGTGCGGGGAATTACTAGTATGAATGAGACAAAAGAGACAAAAGTTTATTGTTATGTATGTACATCAGAATTTTTTGTACTTAACAATACTTTATATTCCATGAAAATCACTAATGAGTTTAGAAATCTAATTCATTCATCATGCAAAATAGCAAAATGATTTCTAACTGAAATGAGAATTATTTTATTAATCTTTCTCAAATCTTCATTACGTTATTTTGAAAGAACTGGTCTCCTATGATGCCTTATACATATTCTACTATGAAAGATTTAAAAGGAATAGCATTTAACTGAATTATGATTAAGGATACCTCTTGACTTCTGTAACATATAATGAGAACTTGAGTTCAATATATATATAAACTGTATTTGGAATTTATTTGTAGTAATTTTATTCTCATAGTTATTTCTGAATTTGTAAACTTCTTTATGGGGATCACCTAAAATAGGTACTGATAATTAATTTATATTATTCCTAGTAATGATAAATGTGGATATCTTGCACTTCTTTCAGGCCTAGTGTATTGCTTCAAATGTAGTATTCATGTCTTTTAGATTACATGTTATAGATAAAGAATTTGATATTAGCATAATCTAAAACCCAGTTATCCACATACACCATATACTTATTATACTGGATTAGACTAATTGATTTTCTAGTTAATCAGCATGCTAGCACTAGACTTACACAGTGATTTTGTCTGCTTGTGGAGTGGTGAGAAAAATTTACTTTTCTCCTTTAAAATGTATTTTTTGCCTAAAGTACACTATCGTGCAAAGCTATTTGTAAACAAATTCTATTAATTTTCGGCAAGTTACTGTTCCATAAAATAAAATTACCATTTGATTGTAACAAGGAAAACACCAAACAGAACATATAAATCAGTATTATTGGCAGTTGGAAAGATACATTGCCTAGATTCTTGTTAGTGGCTTAGGAAATAAATGATCATTTTAGTGGTTTTCAAAGCTCTTGGAAGAGTAAATGAAGACAGCTTGCGAAAATTGCTGATGGGAATTCATCATAATAGAGGCCTGAGTTATATAAGCAACAATTATTTCCCTGATTTGATCACTCAAAAAGGGAATAAAATTTGAATGAAAAGAGTTTTCTTTATATGAGAAAAATGCTGAAACAGCATAAAAGAAGATACAGAAAAAGTTTTCAGAAGGTACTAATGAAAGAAAATGTTAGGCTGCATCATTCTAAATTTAAAAATATGGAATTTCCGAGGGCGACTGGTAAGAAATTCACAGTTTTCTTTTATAGGTATATAGTGGTTGGGATTCATAAGGGTAATATGTTAAGAGCATCAGCTTGGCATATATGAAATTTAACACTGTCTAACATCAGGTTCTTGATAATCTGAGAACTGTGATATATAGAAAAATATATTAAATATTAGAGAGAAAATAGAAACAAATAAAATATGGAATAACATCATGGAATCAAAGTTAGTTATTTGAGCAGATCAGTAAAATTTATTAATCTCTACTTAGGCTGTTCTAACAAAAAGAAGAAACTTATGAATATCATAAATAAAATAGAATATGTCAGTATTAAGGCTACTTATATATAAATGAATGTAACAAATGTATGAAAATCTTTATGCTGATAAACTGGAATACTTTGATGAGAGTACAACTCTTGAGAGACAAAACAGAACATAATAGAATCAAGGAAATTAGAAACTCAGAATTAATTAAATAAAGTGCAATTTTAATTAAAAGGCTTAAAATAATTCAGACTCAGTCATTGGTCAATTTTATCAAACATTTAAGGAAGAAGGAATATTAATATATTAGTACCGGAACTATTCAAAAACTAAAAATCTAGAGAGTCATTTAAAAAATATGAAAATAGATAAAAATCACATGAATAAATGCGAACAGTATTAACCCTCAGTTAAGTTTAAATAATAATCACAAAAAATGTTTGAACAGTCACACACTTAAGGGACCACCATAAAAAGTTTGTCTTTTTCAAGTCCTGACACATATTCAAAGCAACTGACACTTTCTGCCATTGTGATTAATATAACAAAAATAATAATAATAATTTTTAGAACTCCTTTGTGTTTTTTATAATTGAAGCATACACTTAAAATGTGTCACATATCTACTCCTATGCATTTACTCAAAAGGACCAAAAATGTATGTCTGTGCAAAACATGTATATTGTTATCCAAAAAACTTTTTATTTATAATGGTGTTCTAAACTAAAAACAACATAAAATGTGTGTATTTTGTAGTATAAAATTTATATTCTAGTCAGATTTGCCTCACCAATCTGCATGGGAGCCAGTGCTCTGGATAGGACTGTGTCCACCCCCCCATCACTTCAGGGCCCAAGTCTAACCAATTCCATCTTGAGACACTGCAACCATCTTCCCAGCCTTTCCCAATGTGGTAGCCTCTACCTTGGGACAACAGACATGGCCTAGAAGAAGTTGGATCCTGGAGCAGGCATCCCAAAGCCAGGGTAAGGCCCACCCTTTCAGCTTCATTTCTTAAAGACTTTGCATCCATCTTGAGGCACTTCTACTGCTATCTCTACTTACTTCCTAATACTGCTGGCACCACCTATAGTGCCAGTAGCATCCATCCTGCGACATCAGCAGGGTCTGGAAGACCAACACCAAGGTTAGATACAAATAACCTGCACAGATACTATAAGATTATAAGTTAGAAAATGTAATACCTCAGATCCACAATGCAAGAAAGGAAATCACATAGACAACATACAAAAAGAGGAAGAAAAGTGCCCCAAACAAACCAGGATACTACAATAACAGAACCTGTGGACAGCACAGTTGATAAAATGTCAGAGAAGGAGTTCAGAAGCTTCATAATTAAAATAATCTGTGAATTAAGGAATGTCATAAATGAGCAAAACAGGAAAAAGAATTGATCACTCCAACAAAGAAATAAGAGAGCAAAAACAGGCAACCATTGATGACACCAATAAACAGATAAGGGAACAAATACAGGCATCCATTGATCACACCAACAAAGAGGTAAGGGAGAAAATATAGATAGTAAAATATTAATTCAAGAAAGAGAAATTTTGAAAACAAACAAACAATCAGAAATTCTTGAAATGAAGGAAACATTAAACCAAATAGAAAACATCACCAACAGACTAGATCACTTGGAAGATAGAACATCAGATAATGAAGACAAAGTATACAATTTGAAAAATAAAGTTGGCCACACAGTGAAAATAGTAAGAAATCATGAGCAGAACATCCAAAAATTATGGAATAGTTTGAAAAGTTCAAACCTAAGAGTTACTGGGATAGTGAAAGGCACAGAGGTTCAACCCAAAGAAACATACACTCTCTTAATGACATAATATTAGAAAATTTCCCAAACATGAAGAATGAATAGGAAAATCAAATAAAAGAGATTTACAGTAGACCAATATAAAAATTACATTATTTCAACAAAAAAAGACATTATAATGAAAAAGCTTAGCATACAGGATAAGGATAGAATCTTAAAGGCCAAAATAGACAGGAATCAGATGACATATAGGGGGAGACCAATACATATCTCAGCAGAGTTTTCAACCCAGAACCTTAAAGACAGGAGATCTTAGAAGAACATACACCAAGCTCTGAAAAAAAATGGATGCCAACCAAGAGTCTTATTTTCAACAAGTTAAGCTTTAGATTTGATGATGAAATAAAAACCTTCCATGATAAACAAAAGTTAAACAAGTTTATAGCTAGAAAGCCTGCACTTGAGAACATCCTTGGCAAAATATTCATGAAAAGGAATTGAAAAACAGCAATGAAATTCAGTAAATGGAGGTATTACACTAAAGAAAAAACTAATCAAAAAAGAAACCAAATCAAGTTAAATATAAATAATAAACCAAAATGTCCAGGAATGCAAATCATGTCTCAATAAAAACTCTGAATGTTAATGGCCCAAACTCATCAAAAAAAGAGAAAAAAGACATAGACTGACAGATTGGATAAAAAAAAAAAAAAAAAAAAAAAAAAAAACAATATACTGCCTCCAAGAGACTCATCTCATAAGAAAAGACACCCATAGAATGAAGGTGAAAGCTTGGAAAAAATTATACCATTCACATGGACTGCAGAAGCAAACAGGGTTTTCCATCTTCATATCAAATAAACAGACTTCAAGCCAAAGTTAATCAAAAGGGAAAAAGAAAAATATTCCCTGCTGCTAAAGGGAACAAGACATCAACAAGACATGACAATAATAAATATATATGCCCCAAACAATTGAGTGTCTATGTTCATCAACAAAACTCTTCTCGAGTTCAAGAGTCAAATAGACAATGGCACAATAATTCTGAGTGGCTTTAAAACACCTCTTTTATCACTGGATAGATACCCAAACAAAAGCTGAACAAAGAAACAATAGAACTCATAGAACTCAATGATACAATCAATAATTTAGACTTAACTGGTATATATATTATATTTATTATAATATATATATATATATATATATATATATATATATATATATATATATATATATATATATTATATTTCATCTTTCAGCAAGCGAATTGAAGGCATTTCCTCTAAAAACTGGAAAAAGACAGGGATGCTCTCTTTCACCACTTCTATTTAACACAGTTCTTGAAACACTGGCCAGAGCAATCAGACAAATGAAATAAATTAAAGGGATACAGATAGGAAAAGAAGAACTTAAATTAGCACTATTTGCCAATGATATGATTCTATACTAGAAAGCCAAACAAATTCAACCGGAAAACTTCTATTACTAGTATGTGAATTTAGCAAAGTAGCAGGATATAAAATCAACATTCATAAATCAAAGGCATTTCTGTGACAAATCTTTTGAAAGGGAAACAAGGTAAAACTACCACATTTACAGTAGCCTCAAAAAAAATTACTTGGAAATGAACTTAATGAAAGAGATAAAAGACATCTACAATGAAAACTACAGAACACTAAAGAAAGAAATTAATGAAGATGTTAGTAGAGAGAAGGATCTACCCTTTTCTTGAAGAGGCAAAATTAATATTGTCAAAATGACTATACTAGCAAAAGCACTATACAGATTTATTGCAATTTCAATCAAAATCCCAATGACATTCCTCATAGAAATAGAAAAAAGCAGTCATGAAATTCATCTGGAAAAATAAGAGACTCAGAATAATTAAAGCAATCCTTAGCAGGAAGAGTGAAGCAGGTGGCATCACCACACCAGATTAATTAAACAATACCACAGAGCAATAGTAACAGAAACAGCATGGCATTGGCAACAAAATAGACTGGTAGACCAATGGTTCAGAATGGATGACACAGAAACTAACCCACATAATTAAAGTCATCTTATATTAGACAAAGGTGCCAAAAACCTACATTTGAGAAAAGAGAGGCTTTTATACAAATAGTGCTGGGAAAACTGGAAATCCTTATGCAACAAATGAAATTAAACCCCTATCTCTCACCATGAACAAAACTCAACTCAAAGTGAATCTAGGACCTAGGAATTAAACCAGAGACACTGCATCAATTAGAAGAAAAAGTAGGCCTAAATCTCCATCATGTGGGACTAGGCCCCAACCTCTTAATAAGACTCCTATAGCACAAGAATTAATATCAAGAATAAATAAATGGGATGGATTCAAACTACAAAGCTTCTTCTCAGCAAAAGAAATAATCAATGAAGTCAATAGAGAGCCTATGGAATGGAAGGAAATTTTTACCACATGCACATCATATAGAGCACTAGTCTTTAGGATGCATAAAGAACTCAAAACTCTTAACACAAAAATAACAAATAACCAATCAATAAGTGGGTCAAAGAACTGAACAGACACTTCTCAGAAGAAGATATACGATGATCAATCAACAAATATATGAAAAATACTCAATACATCTAGCAATTACATAAATGCAAATCAAAACTAAGATTTTATCTCAGTCTAGTCAGAATGGCAGCTATTAAGAAAACAAACAACAGGGCTGGGGATGTGGCTCAAGTGGTTTACCGCGCTTGTCTGGCATGCGTGGGGTGCTGGGTTTGATCTTCAGCATCACATAAAAAATAAAATAAAGATGTTGTGTCCGCTGAGAACTAAAAAATAAATATTGAAAAATTCTCTCTCTCTCTCTCTCTCTCTCTCTCTCTCTCTCTCTCTCTCTCTTAAAAAAAGGAAACAAACAACAATAAATGTTGGCAAGAATGTGGGGACTCCAGTATGGATAATACTTGGAAAACTGGGAATGGAACCAACATTTGAAACCAGATATTCTACTCCATAATCTATACCCAATGGACTTAAAAAAAAGCATACTACAGGGACACAGCCACATCAATGCTTATAGTAGCACAATTCACAATAGCTAAACTGTGGAACCAATCTAGATACCCTTCCATAGATGAATGGATAAAGAAAATGTGGTTTATATACAGAATGGGATATTATTCAGCTTAAAAATGGAATAAAATCATGGCATTTCCAGGTAAATTGATGGAGTTGGAGAATATAATGCTAAGTGAAGGTAGCCAATCCCAAAAAAATAATTGCCAAATGTTTTCTCTGATTTAAAGATGCTGATTCATAATTGTAGTTGTGGGTGTGCATGGATGAATAGATGAACTGTAGATAGGTCAAATGGGAGGGAGGCAGAGGGAGGGGGAATGGGAGTAGGAAAGAGGGTGGAATCAGATGAAAGTCCTTACCCTAAGTACATACATAGAGACAAAAATGCTTGTGTACAACCAGCGATATAAAAAAAATGTGCTCTATAGGTGTAATATGAATTGTAATGCATTCTTCTGTTATCTATAACAAATTACAATTTAAAAAATATATTCTAATACATTTGATGTAAAAATTCAGGCCAGGTGAGGCAGCACATGCCTGTAAATCCAGTATCTCAGGAGACTGAGACAGGAGAATAGACAGTTCAAAGTCAGCCTCAGCAAAAGCAGGTGCTAAGCAACTCAGGGAGACCCTATCTCTAAATAAAATACAAAATAACGGTGGGAATGTAGCTGAGTGGTTGGTGCCCCTAAGTTCAATCCTCGGTGCCTTAAAAATAAATAAATAGTTTAGTAAGCATGTGAATCATATATTAAAGGTATTAAAATGTGCACTACCTGACCCTAGTCTCAAACTATATTCTGTGTTAACACATATTCTTAGCAAAGATAAGTTAGGGATGGAGAAATTCACAGTTAACTGCCATATTTAAGTCCACTAATGAGAATGTTTGCTTGTATAACATGTTATATACTATTAAATATATATATGTACACATACATGTATAAACAAGGTTTTACATACTATGAAATATTTTTTTAAATAAGACATGCAACTGTTTGGTAAATTGATAACTCATTTCTATTATTAAAAATCTCAATACTATTAGTATCCTTTTCTGCATTAAATTGACAGCTCTCTAGCAATAAGAAGACAGAAAAGATAGTATTAAAAATTATACACTGAGAAGTTATATTATTTTCATTACTGTTAAATAAATAAAGATACATATGTACATTTAGTAGAATGCAGTCATAAGAATCAAGGCTTAGATATAAAGATATTTGCAATATTATCAACTTTTTTTTTTTTTACCAGATCGTAGTTCCTATCAGATATTGAAAAAACACATGAAGAAATGCTTTGCCATATAAAATTTGGCCTCTTGGGCTTACCTTCTCAATTACTTAACAAAACATCTTAACTTAAAAATGCATTATTTCATTAATTATTAATCATTCAGTACCTCTAATCAAAAATAAAATGCTCTGGTTGCTTATATATTTCTGAGTTTGTGAACGTAATATAATTTTTTTATCTATTTAAAGAAAGAATTAGTGTGATCCTTTGAGTCTTCATTAATTTCGTGAAAAAAGTTTTGTGTATACAAATATTAATGGTGCACTTACTATATGCAATATCTTATGGGCGAAGCAAATATAATTCAAATACACTACATTTCCATTTATATGTTAGCAATAAAAGAATATATCAATATGTTTAAATACATTGTAGTATTCTGAATTTTATAAGGAAAAAGAAAAATAAAATGGAGACCCAAAAAGGATCTTTTCAGATATTATCCAAAAGTAAAATAAGATACTAACTCAAGGAAATAGAATGTAAAGAATATCAGAGGGCCAGGGTTGTGGCTCAGTGGCAGAGAGCTTGCCTAGCACACATGAGGCACTGGGTTCTATCCCTGGCACCACATTAAAAAAAATCAACAAATAAAACAAAGGTAATCTGTCCATCTACAACAACAAAATCAAAAATTTTAAAAAAAAGAATATCAGAAATGATAATAAAACTATACTTCAATCATTATCTTATGAATAATGTATAGAGTTTTCTAAGGAGTCTGTTTCTGTATCCTAATGGTTATACACAAAAATGGTGAAAAAAAGGAAAAAAAACTAAGTTGAATATTCTTCCCTGTAATAGGCTAACTAATAAAAGCTTGTGATATAATTCTTAACTCAGTTTTTTTTTCATGCAAAATTAGAGACGTATTGGATGTATATAGTGAAAAAATTATAGTTATAGGTAACACATAGATTAGAAATTTGATTAAGAAATGAAGGATAAATATATCATTTGAATGACAGGATAAGTCAGAGTGTTTTGAATATATTGTTATTAGACAAAGGTGCTAAAAGCATGCAATGGAGAAAAGATAGCGTCTTCAACAAATGGTGCTGGGAGAATTGGAAATCCATATGCAATGAAATGAAACTGAATCCCTCTCTCTCACCATGCACAAAAGTCAACTCAAAATGGATCAAGGAGCTAGGAACCAAACAAGAGACTCTACATCTAATACAAGAAAAAGTTGGCCCTAATCTCCATCTCTTGGGGTTGGGCTCCAAATTCCTTAATAGGACACCTATATCATAAGAGTTAAAATCAAGAATCAACAAATGGGATGTATTCAAACTAAAAAGTTTTTTTCTCAGCAAGAGAAATAATAAGAGAGGTAAATAGGGAGCCTACATCCTGGGAACAAATTTTTACCTCACACTTCATATAGAGCTCTAATCTCTAGAGTATACAAAGAACTCAAAAATTTAAACAAAATTTTAAATAACCCAAATAACAAATGGGCCAAGGACCTGAACAGACACTTCTCAGAGGAGGACATAGAATCAATCAACAAATACACAAAAAATGCTCATTATCTCTAGCAATCAGAGAAATGCAAATTAAAACTACTCTAAGATACCATCTCACTCCAGTAAGAATGGCAGCCATTATGAAGTAAAAACAACAACAAGTGCTGGGGAGGATGTGGGGAAAAGGGTACACTTGTACATTGCTGGTGGGACTGCAAATTGGTGTGGCCAATTTGGAAAGCAGTATGGAGCTTCTTGGGAAAGTTGGGAATGGAACTGCCATTTGATCCAGCTATTCCCCTTCTCAGACTATACCCAAAAGACCTGAAAAGAACATACTACAGGGACACAGCCACATCAATGTTCATAGCAGCACAATTCACAGTAGCTAGACTGTGGAACCAACCTAGATGCCCTTCAATGGATGAATGGATAAAAAAAATGTGGCATTTATACACAGTGGAATATTACTCAGTACTAAAAAAATAACAAGATCATGGTATTTGCAGGAAAATGGATGGCATTAGAGCAGATTATGCTAAGTGAAGTTAGCCAATCCCTAAAAAACAAATGCAGAATGTCTTCTCTTATATAAGGGGGGTGACTCAAAATAGAGTAAGGAGGAAGAGCATGAGAAGGAGATTACAACTAAATAGGGAAGAGAGGTAGGAGGGAATGGGAGGGAGAAGGGGAATTGCATGGAAGATGGAAGGAGACCCTCATCATTACACAAAATATATGTATGATGATGTGAGGGGGAAGAAAAAAAAGAGAGAGAAATGTGTCACAGTAGATTGGGTAGAGAGAGGTAATGGGAGGGGAGGGGAGGGGAGGGGAGGGGGGATAGGGAGGGCAGCAGAATACAATAGACACTAGTATTGTTGTATGTATATACATGGCCGTATAACCAATGTGATCCTGCAACCTGTACACGTGGAAAAATGAAAATTCATACCCCATTTGAATCAAATGTATGATATGTCAAGACCATTGTATTGTCATGAGCAACTAATAAAAAGTTACATTTATCTGTTCAAAGAGTTACCTAAGTATATGGAAAGACAAAAGAAAAAAGTCAACAGGATACTTGAGATTGATGGTTGAAAGTTCTGAAAAGAAACACTAAATTGCCCAAAAGAGAGAAGAAATATAAAGCATATTTTGCATTTTTAGAAGGAGATTGGACAATTAACTTGTCTTCTATTACTGATGAAACCCATAAAGAAAAGAAAGTGTAATATTAGCGAACTTAATAAAGCTAAAATCCCCACCTCCATTGAATATAAAGGAAGAGACAGAAGAGATTGATGTGTAGATCCAGTGTGGGAGTGGCTTTTATATAGGGAATCCAAAAGGATATTGGTGGAACTAGGGCAGACATGGCTGCATGCATGTGTGTGTTACTCTTCACAGTTCTAGGACATGTCTTTCCTATTGTGGTCATCATGTGAATATATATCTGTTCAAAAGCTTTCCATACAAAAGTCATTCAAGTGGAGAAAAAGAATTTTTTCTCTTTTTTTGCATACCACTGCATTTATTTGAAAAGAGGCTTCCTTTCTGAAAACCAACTTGCCATATTGGTTAAAAGTGGAACAATAAGTGGCAATAAATTAAATAGTATAAGGCACAAAAGAAGGCCTGGTGATACTAAGGACAGAGTGAGTATGCATTATTTAACTAGGGTCAAATAAGTGTGGACAGTTATAGAGTTATCCGTGGCTGGCATATTTTTTTTACTAAAAATATTCTAAAGCAAAAATGAAAATTGAGATTTTTCAACAAGAAATGCTGATAATTCGTAACATGTTGAAGATAACTAATTTGGATGTAATAGCTTAAAAGTTGATTAAAATGTTTTTATTGGAGTGTATGTATCATAAGGGCTAAGTAGCACACCTGAATGGAGAATTTAACTTTCCAATACTGGCTAACAATGATCACTAATGAGAATAATGAAAACATAGTACCTAAAAAAGGGATTTTGATTTTTTTCTTCACTCAGTGTTTTATTTTTTATCTAACCTGTTCACAAAGATTTAATGAAGATAAATAATTATGATTATAAAATGGCAAATTAATTCTGATCATAAAATAACTTAAAATGCTATATTTAATTTAAACTGTTATGTGTTTCATTACATTGCTGATTTTTACTATCTTATATTTGATCTTTCTGATGGTTTTAGCAGATTTTCTGTTTTATAATCTGCTTCTAATTCATGTTACTAACTAGTTGTTCACAAGAAAACACAGCCTTTTGTTATTTATAAAAATTATATATTTGGAGTTAGTAAGAAAATGAGAATATTGGGCTGGAATTGTGGCTCAGTGTTAGAGTGCTTGCCCAGCATGTGTGACATCCTGGGTTAGATTGTCAGCACCACATAAAAATAAATAAATAAATAAAGTTATTGTGTCCAATTACAAGTAAAAAATAAATAGTTAAAAAAAGAAAAGGGGAATATGTTAACTGTTTTAAACTCTTGGGTTAAGAAAGCATAATTAATATTATGTCATATTTATAATTACTAAAGGTTTCACACTTTACATTTAAGATAGTAATTTGAATCTAAGATTTTGATTATTGACAAATTATATACTTTCATTACTTTATTTTGTACATCAGATTAGGAAACACTGGCTGAGAATATGAGCTGTTCTTGGAGGAATATGCAGTCTTTTCTAAAACCAGATGTCATGGGTTCAAATCTCCACTGTTTCACTTCTGGAACTACAAATTTGAGTAACTGCAGCTCTCAGTACTTCACTTTTCTTATGTGAGAATGGGGGTTATGATAATAGTTAACCTGCCTTGAATACTGTTAGGAAGAACAGAAGTATCATTAAGTAAAATATTTATAATACAGACACAGACTAAGTAGATCTCTGCAAATCATTTCAGAGAGATTTGTCAAATCACAATTTCTTAAGTTTTTTTTTTATTGGAATAGTTTATGCTCAGTTTGAATGAGTCTGTCTTCTTTTTCAGGTGACATTTCTTTGATGCTTTGTTTATTCTGGATATGAATAAGATAAAGCAATACCCATGAAATATATTACTGAAATAGCTTTCTAACTCTTCAAGCGAGAAGAAACAAAGAAAAAAAAATCAAAAAAGCTCATCACGTAGATCAGATACACATACCTCTGGTTAGAGAACCAGAATTAAAGTTACTTTCTATGAGGATGTGGTCCCCCACAATGAAAGGTTTGAGTTCATTTCCTTGATTTCTGTGGTTTCAACACATTGGTTTGATGGACACAAAAAGCAATAAGAATTTTCTAATTCTATTTCAGTAGAAGTTTCTCAAGGTAGTTTTCGGTTTACAAAAATAAGAGCAAGCTCTCCTGGTACAATTTCTTCTTTAAATTTTACAATGCTATTTGCTGGTATTAATACCTCACCAATATTACAGTTAATATTTAGTGTCCCCTGAAAAATTATGTTTAAAAGAATAATCACTATGAAGGAAGGTTCAGAGGTCAGGCTTTCAGGCAATTATACTCTGAGAATAATAACCTTATCAGTGGATTAATGCATTCAATGGGTTTATAATTTGAATGGACTACTGGGTGGTAACAATAGACTTGTGGCTAAAGAAAGTGGATCCCAGGAGCTTGTTCCAGAAGGGTTTATGTTTTCTTCCTGGTTCCTTGCTTTATGACTGCCATGAACTTAGCAGCTTTAATTCTCCAGGCCCTTCCACCAAGATGTTCTGCCTCACTCAGACCCAAAGCAAAGGAGTCTGCCAAACATAGACAGACCTCTAGAACCATGATCCAAAATAAACTTTTATTCATCTAAGCTGTTCTTATCAGGTATTTTGGTCACAGTGAAGCACAGCTACCTATTAAACCCTCTTAGATTTCTACACTCTTCACTAGTTATTTTGGGCCAGGAACAAAATTCAATAAATACAGATATCTTTAACTTTGAATAAGTATGTTTACTTCTCTGAAAGATTTAAACTTTTCTATCACCTTTTTATTTCATCTCATGATATAAAGTTATCTACAATATATTCTACATCTGCTAACTCCAGATCCTGTCTTCCTACAAAGCATGATGTTATTTCTGCAATATTTGGCATAGGAATAAATTAATCTTTTCAATTGCTACATTAAAAGAAGCTACTAAAAAAGATATTTCAACCTTCTTCCTTTTCTATTAAACTACTTATGTTGCAAAAATATGCTTTCTACTAAAGTTACCACCAGATTGGCAACAAGATGCCATTTTATATCATGTTCTCCATTGTACTTGTTAAACAAATATAGATGCCCACCAGAACAACACTTGTTGCAAAAGGAAAAAGGAAACCAGAAAGCATGTGGATTCATGATTGCCTCAGGAAGAGAATGTTGGGAGGGCTTATTGTTGGGTTTGGCTCATGTTAGATGATATTGAGGAGAGCTCAGAAATGTACCACTTTGTTTTGGATAAGATATTCTCTGAAGCAGGGAAAATTTGATGATTAATAACATTATTGTATTTTAATTAGTTGGGTGGGACTGAGCACTATGACACAAGCATGTCATTGTAGCAACTAGAGAGGCTGAGGCAGGAGGATTGCTATTTGGAGGCTAGCCTCAGCAACTGAGACTGAGACTCTACCCCATAAATAAATAAACAAATACTAAATAAATAGAAAGTACTGGAGATGTAGGTCAGTGGTGAAGTTGAGGGTTGATCCCCAGTATCCTTAGCACTGAAGAAGAAGAGTGGTAGAAAAAAGAAGGAGAAGAAGAAAAGGAGGAAGGAGATAAGGAGGAGGAGGAGGAGGAAAGAACAGAATGCAGCTAGTTTGTAATTGGCAGAGAAACAGCAAGGCTTATGGCAACCAAGATGAGAAAAAATTAGGTTGTTATGGTTTGCACTGTGTTTTGTTTTTGTCTGTCCTCAGACCTGATTACTGAGGGACCTTTTTTCTGCCTCTCTTTATCAAGGTGACAAAGTGACATTGTTTAACCTTGCTGATCTGTGACAGTATCCCACCTATTACGGTCTGGACATGACACTTATGGTAGCTGTCAGGGGCAACCCTTTCCTTTTCAGAAAACTAAATAAGGAATTAATATTTGTATTAAATTAGAAGTTTTAAATTACTGTGAAAGAGATTATTTATACAAGGAGAATTCTATTCTGGAGAAAATATCTTAAACTAGTGTCTCAGAAAAATAATGAAATTGGTTGGGTGGCAATTGGGGTTGAAAGTAAGGCCTGAGAAAAGGACTGACCCACAAACTAGATATGAGTTGTTATTTTATCCATGGAGTGAACATGTAGCACAAAGAGAATCCACAGCTTCTCTAAACCCCGAGTTTATTAACTAAAAATACATTCCAAACAAGGTGAAGAGGAATAAAGGGAACTGCATACTTGAGTCAGAGATAAACCAGCCAATGTCCAGACTTTAAAGCACAGTGCTGATCTAATTATGATACATTGCTAGGCACTGTCAGAACGATTCACTTACTTGCTTGAGCTTGTTTCTGAAAGGTGGTGCAGATTGGCCCATGCAGAAAAAAAGACTTGAGGAAAAAATAGTCAATAAGAACAAGGAAAGAGCTGACATCA
Source organism: Callospermophilus lateralis (assembly GCF_048772815.1). Taxonomy (NCBI): domain Eukaryota; kingdom Metazoa; phylum Chordata; class Mammalia; order Rodentia; family Sciuridae; genus Callospermophilus; species Callospermophilus lateralis. Next base: position 88,336,318 of record NC_135315.1, on the reverse strand, counting down.
TTGAGTTTCCTCCCTGAGGAAGTGAAGGAATGAAGCAATGAGAATCAGCATTCTACATATGTTAAACTATGAGGTCAACTTAGTCCATTTTGTATTGCTAAAACAGAATACCTCCTGGTACATAATACCTAAATAAAATGGGTTTATTTAGTTGGTGATACAGTGGAGACAGTCTGAAAAGCATGATGCCATCATCTGGCTGCATCACAACATGGCAGAGGAGTAGAAATAAAGAGCAGTTGTATGCAGAAGAGGTGTGTGTCCAAGGTAGGCAGCTAATGGGTAGAGAGAGGCCAGGCTCTCTCCTTTATAACAAACTGATCTTGTGGAAACAAGCCAGGTCCTGAGAGAACTGCATAAACCTTTCTCACAGTGGACCAAATTGCCTTCCACTAGGCTGACCTCTGAATGATCCCACCACTTCTCCATACTGGCATATTGGGGACCAATCTCCCAGCACATGAACCTTTGGGGAACAAGTAATATGCAGGCTATAGAATGTATATAACATTTGTAGTAATCAAGTAGACATTTTGTTGTTTTATAGATGGTAAAACAGGATCACCAAGGGAGGAAATAAGTCTAAAATTAACATAACTTGTTAAGTAATAAAACCAAGATAAGTTTAATTGTCTCTAGTCTCACTTTAGGTCTATAGAAAATCCCCTAAATTATCCACTATTCTATTACCATATGTAACAAAAAGTTATCAGTTAATTCCATGAAGTAATTCAAATTGATATATTCTTCCTTGTTTTTTAATTATTCTCTTTTTTATTTGTTCTTTTTAGTTATTGATAACACCAGAAAACAGGCTGACATTATAATTACCATTTATTAGCATGTTGACACATGCCACCACATACCATCTTGACATACTCTTTTTCATCTACATTCCTGAAGTGATGATGTGTTCTCCTTTTTATGTCTTTCATTCATTTTATAATTTTCTTTGCTGCTTCATCCTACTCTATCTAAGAAGTATGAAATGACATTATTCAAAAATTCAATCCTGGGATCTCTTCTATTATCATTCCATAGTATTATAAACTTCCCACACAATTAAATTAAGTGATCAGTGGGTTTATAATTATCAAATACAATGTTGCAGCTTATGTTCCTCCTCTGATTGTTAGGCCACATTTCAGTGGATAACACATAACAGATACCATTTAGAGTATCAAATTAAACTCATGGTAGTTCCTCTCATAATCATGTCCCTTATATCCCTTGTTTCCATAAGTTAATTCACAATTTACTGAGTAAAAGATGTTCATCAAAATTCACCAAGGCCACCATAAAAGATAATCAGCATAGTACATTGATTATACTTTCCAAGTATTAATGTGGTACACATATTTATCTAAATAAATTTAGGTATTAGTTTCCAAGCTTCCATCAGTCTGTCACGAAGGTTATATTGAGTAGTGGCCAACCAGCCATACATATGGCAGTTAATAATTCCTCCCAGTGTTTCATGTTCCAAACCAACTTGTCTATTAAGCAGGTATTCTGATTATTTAACTTCTAATTTTTTTGCAAGTTTTTTCATTGTTATCCAATTCCACATTGATTGTTCATCCATGACTTTTATTTTTATATCATCTACCTGCAAAGACACTTACAAATCATATACCTATCTTTCTTTAGAAGACAACCTTGCCCCATCAGCTAAGAAAAACCTCTTCATGGTTTAGAGCTGAGTTTCAAAAGCATTACTGAATTCAGATCTCACTGCTGCCCTAAACACTTTTATTAGAATACTTTTAATTATAGCATAATATGTCTTTGCAACATTGATAATCATTGCTGATTATGTAATTTTCTATGTACTTAGTCATTTAATGTTTAATGTTTAATTGCTAAATGTTTAACATATCCTCTACAAAATTACACCAATGGCCTTCAGAATGTATAAAGTAAAAAAATAACAGTATGGAAATCTCACACAAATGATCAAAATGAAAACAGATTAGAAAAAGAAATTAGTATTTATGTTATGTCACATTTAATATCTTACAATATAAATTAAAATAGCATTAACTAGAAATATAAAATTGTAATAAAATGATTTGACATTGCTATTATTTATATTTACTTATTTTTTTAAAAATATACATTTTAGGGATTCATCAAATATATCTTAACGGGCTAGGGATGTAGCTCAGTAATAGAGTACTTGCCTAATATGTGTGAGGCTGAGTTCAATCCTCAGGACTATATAAAATTAAACAAATAAAAAAAAGGTATTTAAAAAAAGCAGTCTACCTTTAAAAACTATGAATGTACTTTAGGATGATTTGCAATGTAAATGTGCTTTACACAGTTATAATCATTGAAGGGCCACCAAGGAAGAGAACAAATGGTTCTCTCTCCCTTTCTCTGTCTCTCTTACTTTTGCATCTATTTTAGGAATCCACATTAAAATACATATAAACCAAACAATATCTCATAGCCTCTGAAACTAATGGTCAAAGGGTATAGAATTAAAAAACAATGAACGTTTCTATACTATTTGCCAATAGTTTAATGAAACAGTTAACATGTGATTTCGGGTTTAAAGTCAATAGGTACCTTACATGATGTATGTGCTCCAAAATTTGAAAGTGATTAACATTCTGAAAGTCTTCTAGCAATTCTCTGCTTGTTGACTGTCTAGCTGACTATCTTGGTTATCCAGTCATCTTTATTTATAACTACTTGTTACATTCCATCCACTTCTTTATGAGACCATCACAAGAACTTCTAGTCTTCTTAGAAACTGTGATTAGAAAAAAAAAATTATCACCATCTTTTCATTTTCCTGAGGGGAGAGACAATAAATCTCAAGATTATAGAGATTAGGAATGGAAGTAGAATAGTAGTTTAAAGCAGATGATGGCATAAAGACTGGAAAAGTTTTAGAAACTCAAACACTTGAAAATCATACAATCATTTTCTCAACAAAGGCATCTGACACTAAGCAACCACCACTAAGTACATAGAAAATTACAAATTTTTATGCATTTGCTTATGTGTTAAGATCATGTTATTATTTTTAGTGTTTTATAAACATTTACCATCTGAATAAGCATGTTTTGAAGTATAAATAAAGGTTTGCATAATTTCTCTTCAGATTTAATTTTATGCATATTCTGTCCTATAATGACAAAGGTTTGCAAGTATAAAAATGTAATGACTGTCATTTTTTCTGTTTTCATTTAATTCAATAATTATGAATACAATAATTGTTGAATTCTGAGTAATTTAAAAAATCTGATTAAACTGCCTTTTCCAAATTTTCTATTATACTAAAATAGAATATTTTCTGAAGGATAATTTGTATAGTTTGCTCAGTATAGTTTGTTGAGTTTTCTTTTTCATGTGGAAAACACAACATAGTTTGAAAATATGCAATCAGAAGGAAAATTATGTGGCATTGTGTAAAATTTCTATGGCCTTCTCTTTAGTGTGATTTTCAAAAAATTAACCTCCTTTATATTTTTCCTTGAGCTCATCTGTATTTGTTTCCATTTTAACTCATTTAAGATTTCTTTATTTGTTCTTTACCTTTTTATTCCTAATTCCAATGGGATTAGCTTAACCTAAAGGATTGGAGGGGTTGTTGTACAGGAATTCATAATTTAAAATACATAGAACAGTCCCTGGTTACATAGTAACCACACTATCACTGTGGGCTGTGTGATTGCTCAGTTTGTCTGCCTAAGACTGTTCTTACACTCTCTCAATTCTTTCTTTCAGAATTGTCAACAGATCATCAGGGATCCTGAGAAAAGTCATTCTACATTCTGTTATTCAAATGATCTTGATCTGTCCTTCATGGATTTTATGCTAATGCTTGAGAATGAAGGATCTTTTCTCCACCATCTGCCCCTGAGATTTTGTTTTTGAAATAATTACTGATATAACAATTACCTGATCAAATCCATCAAGACTGTTTAACTGTTTAGGCCTTCACATCCCTAAGGCTCAATAAGATATAATTTTTGATTTGCTGAACAAGAAACAAAATTTACTATGTAGAATAGTAACCTCTTTGACTTTTTCTTAATATATAAAAATGAAAAAATAAATAACTCTATTTCTTGAAGAATGTTATTTTCTCATTAAAAATACCTTTCTAATAAAGTAGCCTAGATTGTACTGTGCAGTGTATGTAGGAAACAAATACTTTCAACAAATAAGCACATACAAAAATTTTCAAAATGCAATCTTTTACTTAAATATAATGCAAAACTAACTTTTTATTTTATGTTATTAAAACTGACTCAGTGAAATAAAAAAAGTCTTCATATCTCTCTTCATTCTACTTAATTTATATTTTCTTACTTTTTACTAAAACTAATCAGTAGATTTAAAAGATCCTACAACATCTTCAATGTTTATATTTGCTACTGGTTCTAAAACCACACTTGAAATCTTCAGCATTTCATGCTAGTGTTTAATAATGACTGATATTACATAAAGTAAACAGAGAAAACAAATAGAGAAAATATAAAATCTGCTGACTAGTTCCTCTTTCATTCACTAAGGGCAGTAGGAGAAAAATATGAAGAGGATTTTCAGCATGAAGGATTTGGAATTACTTCCTGTCAACATGGGCACTAAAATATATGTTTTTTTGATTGAACAATAAACTTAGGTAATAAAGCAGTAAAAAATCCAATAACGTCTGATTTCAGAAATATTTTATGTACCATAAGTGAGTCAATACACAATTTAGAGCAAAAACAAAACCACCAAATTTTACTGTACCTTAAGTTAAATATTTTGGCATTATATGTCACCATAAATTGCACATTAATAATTGTTAATCATTGTTTGATAGGCCTTTGACAAAATTTAAACCATTTTATTTGTTCTGGGAGCACACAGTAATTCACAGAAGTTAATATATCTTATGATTCTTCCATAAATTTTTCATTGAAGGTGATGCCAAGTCTATGCATCAGCGAAAGAATATCTAACAACATATTTTCATTTACTACACACTAATTCTTTCTTCCAATTAAAGAACTGAAACATATTTCCTGCAATTATCTGAATGCGTGATTTGTATGCTAGTATTATTCACACTCTATGAGTAAAAAAATGATTCTATTTATTTTAATGGCTTCTGAGGAATATTAACCTAAAAAAAATTGAAATAGAGCTCCAGTAATTTTTTTTTCCAAAAGCATCTTAAAAGGAAAATATGATTAATCTGCTAAACTCCCTTCAATGGTGCTAACTCAGTGAGGGGCATTAAAATGTAATTAAAGGACTTGGTATTCTCTTACAGTGCCACCCTTGAGGGTGGTTGATTAAACTAGTAAATGTAGACCAACAAAATATAATACTGACATAATCAGATGCTTATTACACTGCTAATTTAAGCTTATATTTAAATTAAATAATTGGCTGAAATATTATGTTGTTCTTAAGTTAGTATCTTGTGGGTCAAAAACATACAACTGCTGATCTTGGTCTTAAGTAATTTTCCAAGAAGATATATAAAAATGTTTCATTTTCTTTTCACATATTTTCATGAACTTGTTAGACATCATACTTTTACATTCTTTTAGGTGAAATTTGAGGATTGTTGTTTCTCTGTCATCAGGGCAGCCCGGGATATGGGATATCTGTGTGGCACATTAGTAAAGCCTATGTCTCTCTGAAGGCCCTATAGCAAACTAAAGGGACTTCTCAGTTGGAAAGTCTCAGGACTAGGCTGACAAATTCTAGAACCAACACAGTAATTCAACCATGAAAGTGTCTGCCATAGATCCAGCTAGTGTCTCTATCTACCACTGATGTTTTAAATGCAGTCAGATTTTCCAGGTCATGTGGCTTCAGGGGAAGAAAAGCTTGAATGCAACATGGAATATGCAGAGACTTCTCCTTCTGAAGCCCACTTAAAATTGTTAGTTTTTCTAGAAAATACATGTCTTACTTCACTTGTAAGCAGAATAGTCCTAAGTTAAATAAATACAAGTCCAAATTGACTCACCAAAACAGAAAGTCTTAGACCTTCATCTTTTCCCAGCTTATATACCCAGAGTGTCAATAATGAAGAGCAGGCTATGTCCATTTGAAGTAGCAATTAGAAACACCAATAAATATTTCTACAGTTAATATATCTTTTAATATTTTCCAAAGGCACATATGACAATTTACAGGGTGATGTTACTTTGAAAAAGAGCATCAATCAGAATTTTTGTTTATTCCTGAATATGCACATTGAAATATCCCTTATGCCATGGTATCTAAAAGTTCACTGTCATCTCTCAGGCAGAGAAGAGTTTAAGGGTTATTGTAAATTTGCATCACCTTGAATTCACTGGGTCCCCAGACCTACTCTCAGGTATTTCTCCAGTTTAGAATGTATTATTGGAATAGAAATACACAGAAACTGGGGGAACTCCCACATGATTTCTGGACCTGGGAAGTCAGAGCCATTTGGTAGGAAAGGCAAAATGACAGTCATTATAACAACCTCTGCAATAAAAATAGTAAACCAAAAGCAGTTCTGTATTCCTGGAGAGACTGCAGAAATTCCCACTACCATCAAGTACTGAAAAATTTCAGGGCTAATGATATACCACACCACCATTTAATGTAACTTGCCCTGGAATCATTCTGTCTTTCACAGTAGATCTGTCAATATGTAAGCTTTCCACTTGTTTCCCATCTCTTGTTGAACCCTAACTGATAAAACTTTTGGTACCTAGAGAGGAGGCCTGCTCTAACAAATACCTGGAATTATGGATGTGGCTTCACAATATGATAGAGGGTAAAGGAAGGAAGAATTTTGATGATAATAATTGAAACAAGATCAAGATTTCTTAGAGTAGGCTGTTGGTAGAAACAGGGACATGAAGAACAAGGTGAGTATAGAGATGTGGGAATCATAGTAGAGAAAAGAAGTTTCATAAGAATATATTTTTGAAAATTTATTTTTATCTTACTTTTCAGACTCTCTCCTTCTCTTTCTTCTTCTTCTTCTTGTCACAAAAAGCTTTGGTGGCTCAGTGAGAAAGAACCTGTGAAACAGGACTTAGCCATTTGCAACAGAAGCTTGCAGCACCTCCAGGCTACCAGGGGGGTTCCCACAAACTTGTCTGGCTGCCCTTCTAAAGAAGCAGCTCTCCCTGGGTGTAAACAGTAGCAGAATCTCAGATGGGAGAGAGACAACACCTTAGCAACTGGCTGAGGATTCTTTTGCTCAATTTGGATAGAAATTACAAGTAGGTAAAGTGCAGCTCCTTAGAAGCTCTGGGCTTTGAACACCTGTGGCTCTCAGCTTTTAGTGTTAGCAGCCCTGCTCACTGCTCCTCTAGCAGCTGGAGTTGGTGCTACTGACAACTCCCTAGACCACTTCTAGTGGCTGGAGTTATCAGCTCTTGGCAGTTGTCTGTGACTCCATGCCATTCTCTGGCTCCTGGTGACTCTTAAGAGTTACTAGCCCTGGCTGCTGCCTCTTTGAGTGATGCAGACTCATTGTTACCAGCTTTTAGTGCAATGAATTCACAGTGCTCTTCTTGAGATAGGATTTATGAACAGGCAAAGCACAGACCCTATCTCAAAAAAAAAAAAAAATGGGTGAGGAGTCGGAAATGCAGTGCAGCGGTTAAGCACCACTGGTTAAAAAACAAGTAGATTATTTCTGGGTACATGAAAGATGGACAAATAGGAATTTTTCATTGTTTTGATATGAATACCCTTGTCAGTTTAGGACCTTCCATGGCAGAAACTATTAACCAATTTCCATTCTCTGGTCTCTCCTGTTTGTTTGGTTTTTTTTTCCAGTAATAATTCCTCCCCTTTTATTCAATTTTTGTAAAACACAGGTCAGGTTACCTGTGGCTATACCTTCTTGCTTCTCTAACCCCTTCAGTAATGATGTGACTTAAGTCTTATTGACAAAAAAATAGAATGGATGTTTGTGATTTTTGCATTAGTCTATTCAGTAGGAAATTGCTTGGCCTTCACTTTTCTTGCTTGCTTGACCCATAACAGAAGAATACATGTGAGGCAAAGTGCCAAATTCTATGAAAAGAATGAGAATCTGCCTATGGTAATACTAATGGTATTCAAGAAATCTTCATATCTTAATGACATATGCAATGGAGCTTACTGTTTATCTTGGTACTTCTTATGAGAAAACAATAACTTTTAATTCATTTAAATTGAATTTGAGAGTCTTCTATTTTGTTTCCAATTAGTAAGTATAATATGTAATTATTTCTTATTTTTATTTTAACTGCAAAACAAGGGGAAAACTCAGGAGAGTAATTCCAAGAAGTTACTATAAATTTATGTACAAACCACCTATAACTGAACCTGTACACTTCATATTTCCTCAAAAACTAGAGCTAAATTTTCTTTAAAAAACTAACATTTTTATAGCTTGAACTATATTTTATGTATTTTGATTTGACAAATGAGATATTTATAGAAATTTAATGCAGATGTTTGCATCATGAATTTCACCACCATTGAATAATTTTCATTAATGTTCAAACTTATATATATACACCTCATTGCATAAAACAGAACAAAACTTATACTTTTTTTCCAGTGACCTTTCATTTATATTCTTTGTCTCTTAGTAATCCTGCATTAAGATTGGTAAAAGATTGCTTTAATTTCTTTTCTGCAATATTTTATTTAATCCACTGTATTAGTCATTTCAAGATGTTAGAATAAAATATCATAGACTGTAGTTTATAAATAATATAAATGTATTTCTCAATGCTCCAGAGTCTGGAAAATCCATGATCAAGTCTAGACAAATTCAGTTTCTGGTGAAGACTGGTTCTTGGGACATAAATAAATAGTCCCTTTGTCCTACATGGTGGAAGGAGTGAGGGATCCTCTGATAAGAGAGCACTAACCCCAATCCTGGGGCTCTGGTAACCCCTAACTAAGTCCCAGATGACTCACCTCCTAATAATATCACACTGGGGATTAATATTTCACTATATGAATATTGATAAGGAAAATTGGTGTCATTTTATCTATGCTTCTGTTTTTGCCAAATAATTTCTCATATTACTATCTTTTATGTCTAGTGTTTAGTGGTTTCTTGGATCTCATATATTAAAGGACTCAACAACATGGACTACTGTATTGTGTGACTAAAACTAAAATAATTTATTTCTTACTAAAGAAAATAAATGTCGTTAAGTATTTTGCTTTGGTAATGTGACCTACCTAATGACCTTGAATGAAAAGTTATGTCCCTTTTAGCATAGAGAATGGTTCAGGAAAAGAGGAGTTTAATTGCCAGTTGTTTTTTAAATATGATCTTTTGGTTGGATGTGTATCTCAGACACAAAAATATAAATACATTGAAAACACTTAAATAAAACTTAAACGTCTATAAAACTTACCCAGACTATTTTGATACAAATACAAAAATAATATTTTGTTTAAAAAGAACAAATTCAACAGAATCTTGAAGCTAGTAAGGAATCTGGGGACACAGACAGATTAGGTCTCTCATAGGAAACCCAAGTAGTTACCTAAAATGATACAATTAGAACTAAGTGTCTATGGTGAAAAAGCTACTCAAGTTGACTGGAGAAACAGGGAAGAATTTTCTGACAAGCTAAGCATTTTTAACTTTATTCTTTGGCTATGGATAGTTCAAGCATGAAAATAGAAAATCACATTGGCATTTCAAAGTCATAACTATATAAATATAGGGAATGAGTTGGACTGAGTATAAACAGAGTAATAAAAGAACAATCGAGAGGCTATAATCATTTTCAGGACAATAATATTAGAGGAGGGTATGAAAGAAGACGGTAGCAATAGGGAGTATTGTAATAGGATTTTTTTAAACGAAAATCTAGAATTAAGACTAGAGTCAGATAATTATCAAAATTAGTGTGATAATGCCAATGCATTTTTAATTTTAAGGTAACATTGAATTTAATAAATGATGTTATTAAGAAAATGTAGCTCAATTCTTTACCAGAAAATTAAGATTCAACTGCTAAGCAGATCCTCTTTACTGACTTAATATTTGACATATTTCAACATCAACAAAAATTGGCTTCTTGTCAAAAGTCATTTCTAAAAACCAGCTCATCCAACTTAAAATAATTTTAGTGCAAGATTCCAGTGAATTGTAAATGTCATGGGACGTTTTGTTTCAAATAGGACTATCTAAATGAAATATTTTAAGAGACCTTCATTTACAACGCAGGTTGACTACAGCAATAAAAGACCAATGTTTCCATTTTGATCTTTCATGGTAATATTGATTTTATGAAATTAGGGTGATTTTTGTTTGTTTACTTCTTTCTCCTTGATGCTTTTCAGTATTAAATATAAGGAAATTCCAACCTTCCAGTAAAGTATGTTCAATGTGCCTGGTTGCCGACTTGACTGAATTCTGTAAGGCAGATCTCTCTCACTTGCACCAAGTTACATGAAGTAGGTTTTTAACCTACAGATAGGCATCAAGGGACAACAGAATCCAGGATTAATTGCTTGTTGGTCCTTAAGGTTTAAGAAAGCTTCCTGAAGTTTTCTCTAGTCTTATCAATGCATACTTCTCTTGAACTGGAACTGAGGTATGCTGAAAGATAGCCTATCTTGGGATGTATACCCACTTCTGAGCAGAGGGCCAGAAACAGACCCCAAGCTTTTCTGACCCACTTCCCCTTACTGAGGATGGCGAGTTTTCAGCACATTCTATAGTCGTTCTTGAGAACTATAAGCAAGAAAGGGGGTAAAACTGTGTTCATCAAACATCACATGAACTTCACATTTTGAAATTTACACACAGAAATTCATGTTTTTATTTTCTTTATAATGCACAAGGGAGAGTATACAATAGCTTTCAGGAAAGCTAAGATAGAAAAAAAAATAAGTGGGAAAGGAGCAAATGCCTGAAAATTTAATAATGATAAAGTTATTACCGAAGAGCCAGTTATGACAGATGTGACAGGATGCATTTTACAGCATTCAGTTTGCCACTGAGTATCATATATGTTTTGCATCTAAGTTCCTCACAAAAAAAATAAAATTATCATCTTTAATTTTTACCTCTAATATTCCTTAGGCTAGAAACTAAACATATGCACATGCTGGAAGCCTGAGAAAAATTCCAATTTTTACTCTTTTAGTCATCTTTTCTTATCCAAGAAAAACATCCAGGTATTTATTTTCTACTTATTTTTTGTAAATTTTCCTATTTATTTTGTGTAATCACATTGATGAATCTCTCTTCAATCACTCCTATTTCACTTTCTTGAGCATCCACAATGTTTTTCCCCTAATGTGTAGCAATCTGCTCCTATTCCCCATTACATAATCATTATTTCAGCTTCAGGACACTAATTCATTTTCTCAAATGGGCCAAACTTGTCCCTGCCTTAATGTGTTCATATGTAGGCAGATCTAAACTTCTGCATAATCTATCCATGTTCAGAAAGCTATTTACTTTCAGGTCCCAATTTGAAATTAATTTCTTCAGGGCTGGGGATGTGGCTCATGCGGTTGCGCGCTCGCCTGGCATGCGTGCGGCCCGGGTTTGATCCTCAGCACCACATACAAACAAAGATGTTGTGTCCGCCGATAACTAAAAAAAATAAATATTAAAAATTCTCTCTCTCTCTCTCTCTCTCTCTCTCTCTCTCTCTCTCTCTCTCCTCTCTCACTCTCTCTTTAAAAAAAAGAAATTAATTTCTTCAGAAAAAAAATGATGTCCTTACACCTGATGTATTAGTCAGGGTTCTCTAGAGGAACAGAACCAACAGGAAGTAAAATCATGAATAGGGGATTTATTAGATTGGTGTACACAGCCAGTAGGTGGATAGTCAACAATGGTTGTCTGAAGGCCTGTTGGAAGAACCATTAACTGAGAAGTCCAAGAGGCTGAAGCCTCAGAACAAGCAGGATCAATAGTTCTACCCCAGGTCCAGTGGGAAGGCTTATGGAAACTCCCTGGAGAATCACTGGCAGTGAATCAGTGAGAGTCTGATATCCTGGGGCAATCATAGCAGCAATCAAATAACTAGTTCAAGAAGAATTGATCCTGCATCTGTTATGGATTCCTAATATTGCTTTTAACATTATTAGTATTATTATTATTAGTAGTAGTATTAGTAGTAATAGTAATAGTAGTAGTGACATTATCAGTAAACATTTAACATTAATTTCTTGAATAACATTGATTTCATTGTTTAAATGAAATATATCAAGTTCATTTTTTCTTTTGAGCTGACCAGTGATGAATTATTTTCTTTAATTCATGTCCATCTAAAACTGGGAATACAGCTTAGTGGTAAAGTTTGCCTAGCATGTGTAAGTTTCTTTTTTCCATCCCCAACACTGAAAAAAAATACATCAAAATCTAAACTAATAAGTTTAGTTTGAGTCATATGAAGATTGCCTAAAACACATAGAAAAATGGTTATATTTCTTTTATCGTTTTGGTATAACCTAGAAGTTCATATATACAAAGTATTTAAAAGACAATTGCTACACTTAACAAAAGTAAGTCATTATAAAAGATCTCCCATATGTATTGCTTTTAAAATTATTATTATTATTATTATTATTATTATTATTATTATTATTATTTGTAGTAGTAGTAGTAGTAGTACTAGGGATTGAAGAGTGGGGTGTCTTACCACTGAACTACACCCCAGTCCTTTTAATTTTTTTTTTTATTAAGAGGCAGCATCTTGCTAAATTACTTAAAGCCTCACTAAATTGCTGAAGTGGGCCTCAAATTTGTAAAACTCCTGTCTCAGCCTCCCAAACCACTGTGCCTAGGTATAACACTATTTCATTGGAATTAAGAATAAGGGAAAATTGAAAAACTTCTCTCTATGTTGTATCATAAAAAAATCTGAAGTACTTTCCTCTGGTAATTAATTGTTCATTGCTTTCGTTATTTCTTTATTCTCAAAAATAAAAGTAAAACAAAAAACAGGTATTGAAGAAAAGTAGAGGTTAAAATTATGAAATATTACTTTTAAAATTTTGAAATACATACCACACTTACCTTGCATATATCAAGCCAAATTCTGTGTTTATCATTTTCATTAGGAATCATGTCCAGTATTTTATTTATGTTTCAATTAAACAACAAAACCAGCATATTTGGAATTATCTTGGATCAAGTTCCAGCTCTGCATAACCTTTTCCTATTAACTCTATGCCATTAAGTCCAAGTTTTTGCCTCCATAAAATGCAAAAATTCTAGCCATGCCTGTATTAGGAAAGTAGGGGTAATGATATATTATGGGCAGCATTTACTATAGGATAATATTTTCATCATGTTTATAGAAATGTGGATATAATGAAAATTTATGTTTTTGAATCTATATGCTTTTCTCAGATAGTTTCCCTATATTTAACATTCTGCTAGTTAACCATAGCATTAAAAGAATTTAGACTTTAAAAATAGGGGCACAAAGATTAACAATAGAATCAATATCTATAATTTGATAAAATAGAATTTATTAGTATACATGCAAGACTTTGTGCTGATATTCAGAGTTGAGACAGAAAAAAGTCTTGAATATTTTTAATTAATACCCAGTCTTTTCTGACTGGATCAGTGTAATACTTTGCAAAGGTAAAAACTCTTTCCCAATCCAAGTTTAGAAAATCTATTGTATTTTTCAGTGTGGTGAGAATAATGAGGCATAAGAAAATATGAATGAGAGTTTTGAGATGACCTCAGTGTTTCCTATCTTTTAATGATCACAAACTTGAATGATCAATTCCCATTGAACATAGACATTATTTATCTTTTTATTCTGATCATCAGAACATGTAAAACATGGGAAAATGCCATTCCTGAGATTATGTAACCACACCTATAATTTTATGTATCTGATTCATTTATTCTGTAGATTTTCCTTGCAGACTTCAATGGCCATTTTGGCGAAGCCCAGTAGAAAGGAAATGCAAGCTACTCTTAGTAATGTCACCTCTAGAATTTAAGGGTGCCCTCTGGACAATGGCCCATAAAAACCTGAAATTATCAGTCATTGTCACAAGAAAGTCAATTCACACAGCATCTTAAAAGAGGTTGAAGGGGATCCTTTCCTATACCAGTCTACAAAATAGAATAGTTTCTGAATCTGATAATTCTGCATACAGAATTCAGATCCTCAGAATTTTTTAAAAAATAATTAATCTATGTTGTTTAAAGCCAGTGAACTGAGATAATCTCTTACGTTGTAATTTAAAAAAAAAATAAAGAAATAAAGAAAGAAGAAAACAGTGACCCTGTAATTCTTCCAAAAGCAGTGTTATGATCATGTATTATTTGGGAAAAAAATACATTAACTTCAAGGGAAATATAAAGGTACTTCAAAACTCAGAACCTTTTCAAATACTAAAGATAACCTGTGTTCCTTCGGGGTAAGAACATAAAATACAAGTAGCTTCTACCAGATGACGAGGGCTCAATCATATGAATGTTTGAGAAAACCCAAAGTTCAGCATGTATAACTGAAGGTCCTTCTGTCTTACTTCCATGTAATAATTTCACTCCTTCTAAAATTTAATATTTGCATTTGATCTCATTTGATCTCATCTGTATTACATATCATCAGCCTTTAGTCATCATTGAGTAGTGAGTGATTTAATAGCAAGACCTCTGGTGCAAATGCCAGGTAGGTTGAGATCACAGATTCTTCATGTTCAAAAGGTACAATCAGAAATGAGATAATTCCTTAACTTAACTTCCTTAAATGTTAGTTGGGGATGACAGTTGACCCCACTACCTATAGCTCTTATAAGAACTAAGGAGGTTGTTAAATATAAAAACCCCAAGTGCATAAGCCAGCATACGGTAGGTAGATGATCTCATTTACCATCCAAAATGGGACAACTTGAGAGCAAAATGAGGATACTATTTATATTCATCTTGAGACAATTATAAACCTAAGCTGTCTTATGCAAAAAGGTATATATATTCACTTAATTACACAGTCAGGTACTCTGGGATTTGCCTGTAATCCCAGGAATTCAAGAAAGCAAAGGCAGGAAGATTGCCAGCTTGAGGCCAACATAAGCACATTAGTGAGACCCTGTCTCTTTAAATAAAAATAAATAAATTAAAGGGACTAGCACTACTGGGTTTAATCTCTAGTACATAAAAAAATTTTAAAAAATTACACATGTTTTTTGTAGTATTATTTTTTTAAATTTTTTTTTTGTAAACAACATTAGGATACATTTTGACATAATCACAAATCATGACATATACTTTGCTTTAATCAGTCCTCTGCATTTCTCCTTTCCCCCCTCCTTCTTCTTCTTGGTCACCTCCTTGTACTCTACTGATCTTTAGGCAGTTTATTTCTACTTTTTTCAATGTTAATTCTTGAATCAATCTTTATTGTACATACAGCTCAACAAATAAAGGGGTGCCTTTGCACCAAATACTAACACAGCGATGACAGAACAGTCCTCAAAAACACAGAAATCCTGGGTTGAGGTTGTGGCTCAGCAGTAGAGCACTTGCCAGCATGTGAAAGGCCCTGGATTCAATCCTCAGCATCACATAAAAATAAATAAATAAAATAAATGTATTATGTACAACTACAATTAAAAGTTAAATATTTAAAAATCCTCACAGAAATCCTAGAGGAACAGGACAGTGATCAATATCAAAAATTGTACAAAATATTTGTTTATAATTATAATAATTTTACAATTTTTTTAATTTGATGATTTAAATTTAAAATTTAAAATTTGATGATCAAAAGTTTATATTTTCTTTGTATATTTCTACAGATTTCCCATTTTCTAAGACAAAAAATATGACTGTTATTTCTCTTATAAACTTCATAGAAGTTATTTTAAATAATGTGCTTGTTTTCAACTAGAGGAAATAAGATCATGCAAACTCATTGGGAACACAGAAAAAAATTGCACCTACCACAAAAATGAACTAAGATAAAATTAATAACCTAATTTTCATCAGCAATTAAGATGAAAGCTTTTGATCATTAGATTTAATCAGTTTGTAGCTATGGTGGGCCTAAAATAATAGAAGAAAAAA
This sequence comes from Callospermophilus lateralis, assembly GCF_048772815.1. Taxonomy (NCBI): domain Eukaryota; kingdom Metazoa; phylum Chordata; class Mammalia; order Rodentia; family Sciuridae; genus Callospermophilus; species Callospermophilus lateralis. The sequence continues at coordinate 88,320,294 of NC_135315.1, read as the reverse complement.
CTGCTGATTATATTGGAAAATGTGTTCCCTGTTTCACAAACTGAGCTTCTAAAAAACTTTTAAAAAGTTTGTTTACTTTTAAATCATGAGTGATTATGACATGTGGCAAATAAATCTATTTGAATTATAGGACAATTTATTAATATTAATAAAATATTAAATTATTGGTATGTATATGCATTTAATTTTTAAAATTTTAAAAACAATGTGATTAATTCATATTGAATCTAATAATATTTTAATATGTGCATTGACATAAAATGTGGTGCCTTTATGAGATTTAAGTATTATTGGACATAATGCTCTCTTTAATCAAATTAGTAAATATAAAAATAAACCACTAAAAAAGAAACAAACAAAAAGATCTGATGAATTAATGTAACCTGCTCCTTTTGAATTTTTTTTACAAAAATAATACCAATTTCTACAGCTAGTCACAGAACCAGAAAAACTACCATGTGACTGATTATTTCACAGAGACATTTGAAGATAACTTCCCATATAAATAGCCAGCTCCAGAAGATCCTGCAGTTGAATATTAACTCTACACCAAATGTTAACTATCATTCTTAAAAATTTTGTTTGTGTTCATTGCATACACACATTGATTGGAATGCATCCATGAATTAGCACCATGAGGAAGGCATGTGCACGTGCTTGTGTGTCCATTGAGTGAAGAACATTAATTAGAAGAGGTAAAGTATGAAAGTAAACTGTAATCCAGACCTTTATTTATTCTTTATCTTCCAAATGCTATCGGTGGACAATCAATGAGCTGACACAAGAAAGCAAACTGGGAAAAGGTAAAGTGTGTGCAAATTTCAAAGGAATTTCCCATAAGGAACAACTAGAGGTCTGCAATCTGCCATGATGGTCTTCTCCCACTGACTCCTCTCTACCAGGAATGGAAAATTTGCAGTGCTGTCAGTCACATCTGAAGTTCTGCTGGAAAATCTGAGGACAATAGTTGGCCCTCCTTTAAGAATGTTAAGGTTGAAAATCCTATTAAATCAAAGGCCATAACTTCCACTGTGAACTATGTTTTTTCCTCCTTTTTTATGAAAAAAATATAACAGCATTTCCTTGTCCTTAATTTATTGAGAACTTAAATCTAAGAATTCTTCTGAGGTTGTATTTATGACTTTTACAAGGAATTGGAAAAGTCATTTACTCTTGTATGCACTTCAGTCACACTATTTTTCAGGAAGAGGAGTATTTATCTGTCTCCCCTTGGTACTTGGCTTAATTTATATTAGTATAGAACTTTTCATTTTCTATCATATTTCATGTAAAAATACTAAGCTTTTATTTCTTCTTTATGTACTTCCTGCCAATTGCTTCCCCTGTTTTATTTCATTGTAACATTTTTAGGATCAGTGCCATTGTGATGTCTTAAGAAATAACTCTCAGGACTGTATATCAATAACACACCTTCTTTGGTTTTCATTTTACAGTCAGCAAATGTGAATGAAATGTGTATATTTCAGACATTGCATACATTATAACATTTCTGATCATTCTATCTCTTGTATAGGATAAAATGGTAGAAAAGCATAAGTAGATTTAAATTATTTTGAGATAACTAGGACTGAATACTACTATGTGATATCCAGAATAATTTTAGAATTTTCCTGAAAAAAAATTAAAAGAGCAATGTTTTCTAATATTTTGCTACTAGGGATTGATACATATTTTAAATCCCTAAGTGTGATTTCTGTGTTGTATACATTTGCTACTTCATTTTGATCTTACAAATTATGCATCTAATTGTAGCATTGAACATCATTTAGACCTCATAATTTGAAAAATTACTTATAAGCAATATATATTTGTGAGACAGAGAAGTCATCAAAATACATAAACAAGATCCAAAATATTATTTTTTTCTGAGGTTATTACAGTACACAAATTTATTTACTATGAATAAATTTGTGCAGATTTTGTTCTGCTGTGAGAATACAAATTAGTAGTTTAACTGGGCGCAGTGGCTCCCAGTGGCCCGAGAGGCGGAGACATGGGGATCACGAATTCAAAACCAGTCTCAGCAACACTGTTAGGTACTAAGAAACTCAGTGAAACCCTGTATCTAAAATACAAAATAGGGCTGAGGATGTGGCTCAGTTGTCTAATGTCCCTGAGTTTAATACCCAGTACCAAAAATAAATAAATAAATAAATAAGAATACAAATTAGTAACTTGTATATATTAACAAGATAAGATGGCTGTAACTGCTTTAACTCAAAAGATATACTGTAAGAATAGCATTATTAGTTTTCTCTTATTGTGTTTATTGAAATTAAGACTTTCCATGACACACTTACATGGGGACATGAATTGGCAGTTCTTACATTCTTGCAAGTTTAGAAAACATTGAATACATCAGGAGATTTATATAACATATATTAGTGTAAAAAGGCCTAATTTTCTGTTCATAGTTACATTTCAAACTAGTGGTTACTAAAAACAAATGTAAAGATTTCATGAGATGATAATTTTAAGATGAAATGTAATGTCTTAAATCTAGACAATCCATTTTTTTTAGATGAGAACAAATTGCAAACCATAAATAACAAGTTAAACTGAATCAAATTGCCTTGACTTCTAATAATAGGGATATCTTAGATGAATTCTTCTTTAATTCTCTGATGTGAAAGTGAACTCTTCTATGGATTTATTTTCTCTTATATCCTGTGTATTAGTCCATTTTTAAATGATATGACAGCATACCTTAGAATGGATATTTTATAAGGAAAAATACTTTCATTTAGTTTATAGTTTGGTGAGTTCAAGAGGTAACACTGGTTTCTGTGGGGCTCTGGTGAGGACCTCAGGGAGCATCACATCACAGTGAGCTTGCCCAACAGATTACAGGGTGAGGCAGAAAGCCAGTGGGTGAGGAGGGAGCAATATTTCTCTTGGCCAACAACTTGCTATCTTAGAAACTAACTTCATAAAACACATCTTAATCCTTTCTGAGAGTATGCCACTAGTGATCTATTTACCTCCCACTACCTCCCATTTCTTGAATATCCTGCTACCTTTCAGCATGTGCTTACTGGGGATCAAGTTTCCAACACAGAAATATTTGGGGACAAATAACAAGCACACCATAGAATCCCAATTATTTTGATTCCCCAGATTATGAAGGGTTATGCATAATTATTATACTCCAAATTTTGTTATAGTTATTGCTGCAGACAGACAAAGAATGTCTTCTTACCTGGTCTATGCCACCTAAATTTGGTTTTCCATTTTTTTGTATTATAAATAAATCTATCCCTCCAAATCAGTTACTATGTGCTCCATACCATGTGGAAATAATAATCAAAGTCTAATACTATTCCCCAAAAAGTTCTCTCACTATAGTACTTATTTCAAATACATATATCATTGACACATTCATTTTAAGTCATGCCACATTAATTCAGGTTTCCAGGTGTAGGTTCTAGGTGGTCAGTGCATGGAATTGCTTAGTGTAACTCCAATTCCAAATCACCTTTTCAAAACACTTTGTCACATTGGTCATCATTTTTTCATATATACTGTCTTATTTTGATCATTGTTCTCATAAAAATCTCCATATCTTTTTTTTCCCTGAAATTTCTGTTTTTTTTTTTTTTCTTTAGGTTTCCCATTTAGGATTTTTTTTTTAAATTTCCAATAACCTATGTCTACAACTCTAAACATAAGCTTATAAGGTTCAATTTCTTGAGTTTGGGAAAACATTCTGTATTAGTGTGATACCTATAATTTCATACTTAGAGCCAATAATGTGAACTCAGTACCCAACACTTTAATTAATCCAGTTAAGTTTCCCCAGCGAGGTCCCCTTCTATAACTTTTATCAAATACACTTGTACAAACATATAAACATACATAGCCAGATATGAAATATCTGTGTGTGTCTGTCTGCCTCTGTATCTGCCAATGTATCTAATAAATGCTTACTCAGGCACTTGAAAAATATTTTGCACGTGGATATTTCCAGAAAACCTGAATATATGACCAAAGGGAAACAGGAAAAATGTCCTGTGCTCTAAAACCTTATGGTATATATACAGACATTGAAGGGTGACTATAATGATCAATTACAGAGAATGTTATAAGACTGTATATACTATTCAAAAGAACAAAAAGAAAAGGTAAGGGTATAAATAGTACCTAACAAGGTGAAGATTGTGAATTTTGGGTTTAATTATGATTACAATATGGTACTCATTAAAAGGATAATATGTGAGCAAATGTTTTCTTATAGGGAAAAAATGAATTGGGGTAGGTGTAAGGTCATGTAAGAAAAGAACATTTCAAAAAATATAATATTCTGTGCAAAGATCCTAAGATAGGGCTATGTCTGGTATGCTTGGGGTTAAATAATCAAAAAAATAAGAGAGAGTCCACAATGTAAGTGGAGGCCAGGATTATAAGGTAACATAGTCCCTTTAAAGAATTTTGATTTAAACCCTGGATGAGACAGGAAGTGTATGACTCAGTTTTTAGTTAAGAAAATCTAAGTCATAGATAGACTGAAAATAGAAAAGAATAATATATTGATAATGGGTCACTTACCTATTGAGAAGTTTGTGGAAAAAAAAATATATATATATATATATTTTCCAATTAGAAATACTCAAATAAGAGCTATGGTATTTTAGGCCATCTTCAGTATTTGTACCTTATATGTAATGGTTTTAAAGCAAGACTATATTTCTCTGTTTTAGTTACAACTATCATACATAAAGAACTGCCCATGAAGCTAGAGGTGTGGGTTGAGGGGTAAGTTGCAAGGGAGAACCAGGGAGTGTCCTGGGAATGTGAACCATGTCACTGTACAACTTCATTGAGTCTTAGGGTCTGCTACAGCCCAATTTCATACTTACCATTTCCACCCGATAATTAAGTTTAGTGGCACAAAACAATTTTGTGACTTTGTGGGTCAGATAATGCCTAGATTATGAAATACAGTCAAGGTATGTTATTTACTTGGCTCCTCATAATCAGGTATTCAGGTCCAAGCAGGATGCAGCAGCGAGGCAACTTTCTTCCGATCTTCAAAGATTGCATTGTTATTTTCCTATTTATTTTAACAGTTATAATACGACATCTGTAACTGCGATAAACTGTTTAAGCACAATTACATCTGTAAAATTACAAGGCACAATTTGTGCAATAACCTGTATTACTGGCTTTGGTCTCCACTCACAAGAAATAGCTTAAGGACTTTCTCAGTAAATAGTTTAAAGCAACACATAAATAGATATGATAAAAGCTACCTCCATAAATCTAAGAGACTCAGCAATTATTGAGCTTCTTTTTAAGGTGAAACGTCTCAGCATTTTCTTGAGAATTTTACTTTATCTCCTGTATAATGTATTTTTTTAGGGAATTACATAGCCATTTGCTGGTTCTTAGTTATGGTTATCACCATGAAACCACCAACTCATAAAAAAAAAATTCCTCATAGGGTAACAAATGATCAACATAATAGTGAGCCTGGTTTTGACAGAGGGATGTTGAATAGTCTTAGTCCTAAGCTTATGCAGTAAACTGGTACTAAAGTACTCACATTATGAGAATACTGCCCTTGACATTTCCCATTTTATAAATGAAACATAAATAACATTTGTTTACCAAGGATCAAAGCCTTGGTTGATTGACTCCAGTAAAGATAAAACAACTGTCATAGCAGGTGTAATAGAATTTAACCTCTGATAAAATAACAATAATACACATTCATTTATCATCACTTTTAACTGCAGAGGTCAAACAGAGAAGTCTAAAGAGGAAGTGATAAAAGAGACATCTCTGCATTTCTCATGTCTTTGAGTGTGGCAATAATATCTGTAATCTGTCAGCTCTGGTACATTGCTTTTGTTTAAGTGTATTTTTAGGAAGCAAAATTTCCAAGGACTTTTGTTTTTCCTTTTAACAGTAATTAACCCTTACCTATGGTCAAGGAAGTGATGTAGAGATTCTGCTATTTCCCCACTGTGTATTCAGGCACAAGGGAAATAGCACAATATTTGTTGTGGAAACATGAAGATAAATTCAGGGGAAACTCTTCAAGTGTATTCTAATCAACTGTGCAACTTATGTTTTCTCTTCAGTTCGAATTCACCCATCAATATTTGCTCAGCAATGACCAGTAGTTTCTTTAAGTACATCTCCTTTACAAGAAACTCAAACCTAACCTTATTCAGCAGAAGGTACTAGAGTGACATCGCAGGTAGAAATATTTCTCAGATTTAACTCTGACAAATCTATTCTTATATCCTTTTGAGTATAAAAAACAAAATTCTATAGTACCTTTATTCTAGGCTACAATGGAATTTCCATTTCTGTTAGCCAATTGGGTTCAATGCTAATTCTACTTCAAAGGCAGGGACTACCACAATAAATTGAAGCACTTAAGCAGTTTCAGCTTTGCCCAACATTGCTTACCCTCCTCCATGATAAAATTTATTCCCACAAATATTTCTTATTTCTGCCAACACAGGTCATGGAAACCTTGTGGTTCTTTTAATAGCTAGTCTGTTATTTTAAAGTAAGGTTTTTGCCCTCTCCAAGGGTAATCTGCTTATTTCACTCTAGTTTTGGTTCTAGATTCAATGAGAGAAGCTGAAGTAGGACTTTGAGAAAGTTGGTGTCTTCACTTAAGACCCTGATTTGGAAAGCATGAATTCTATAATTACAGGGAGGCTTGTTGCTCTAATAGTGGAGAGAACAGTGGCTTTATCTTGGAAGGGAAGCTCAGGGGGACAAGGAGATTCAATAGGCAGATTAATTAGAATCACCCCAAGCACCCACATTCCAGTTTTCAAATTTTCTCAATTATTTAAGTTTGGTATAAATGATCTTCAAAGAGTTGAATGTTATTTACTGTGTAGTTATTTATACTGTAGCCATATACATCTGGAATGGAATTTGTATATATTGACTCCAGAGGTACAAGAACTAAGACATTGTTTCAAGATAATCATGGAAGGTCTTTAGTAGTGCTATCTGATCTTGAAATGAAATTTGAAATAAGATTCTGGCCATTTATTTCTATAAAGTCTCCAGTGTAATGAGTAGTCACTTTCATAATTATTTCTAATATTGTATGTGCAGCTTTCCTAAAGGCTTGCCTTTGATAAATTCTTCATTCCAACAATGGTAGATTATAACTTAAGTGAAAGTTTTCTATCACACTATGTGTTTATCCGTACAAACAATTTACCAGTGATGTTAAGAATATTGCTACATGAAATCAAATCAAGTCATATATGGAATTACACATTTATATTCATTATGCTCTGTCTAAAACATAGACGAATGCCATAGGATTTAGATGGGAAAGAACATATTGCTCTGGATTTTTTAAATAATAATGTTTTAATATTGAGATTGCAGTAATTTAAAGCTACTGAGAAGAATAATCAAGATACTATTTATAGCTTTGAAGCATTTCAGGAATCACACTGAGATAATGAATCATATTTTCAGTTGCTATCAATACCAAAGTGGGAAGGCCACTAGAAATGTGTATGGAAGCTATTGGAAACCCTGTATTTGTTTACTGCATACCAAACACATCTGTCCACATCAGTCACTAGACAAATAGGTTTTCCTTCATTTTATTTAACTCAAAAAATTTATATCAGTTCTTTATATGAGCAACATTGAACTTGGAACTTGAATTTGGGGTCAAAAAATGAAGATTTAAGGATTTTAGTCTTTGTGTTCCAGGGGAAAGAATAGCAGGACAATTTTTGCCAGGTATCTATCAAAAGATGTATTGTTTTCCACAGATGAATTCTAAGTTTTTAATAATCTAATTTCTCCAAAGTTCAGGCTCTTCGTTGTGCTTTAGCAGAAGATAGTGTGGAAAGTAAGTGAAAAACAGATGGTAGGAATATAAATTTCTCTCATTAGTCAAGAAAAGGTTCATGATGGGTGGCATCAAGATACCTTTGCCAGAGTTGCTGAGCAGTAGTCACATTCTAAAAGGAATTTATACTGGAACTAACTTTGCTTTCCAGTGGATTGGATATGGAACATGAGGGAAAGAGGGGAGTAAAAGAACACAGTGTTCCCTAAACACTGAAGGATTGTATTACCACTTATGTGACCATTTATGTGCATACAGTAGATTAATTATGAAAAGAATTTCAATTTGCAAGGACTGGCTTTGAGAAATATATTTATTATATCAGGAAGCATATTGAATAAACACTTTGATATTCCCATCTAGTCTTGAATGTATAATTCAGTAGTCATTAACACAGTGTTGTATTTAAAACCAAGCAACACATAAATAGGAGAAGTATTTATAGGTGAGAACAAAGACTGTGGCTTAGGATATTTCAAAATTGAAACTCAGAAAATGAGGAGGAATCTGGAAATGAAACATCAAAGGATCACCCTGTGAGATAGGAATAAAATTTTAAATCCACATAGGGGGAAAAGTGGCACTTAGGACAGAAAGATAGACTGTGTTGAATAAGGCTAAAAGATCATATGAGACACATCAGGCTGAAAATTGATTATTATACCTAGAAATTTGAGTATAAATATTGAATTTTATAATAAAGTTATAAAATGTTGTACCAAATGTTATGAAATGAATACAGGTAAGATCAGAGAGACAAGAATTAGATAGAAGTAAAAAGTTTTTAATTCTCTAAAATTTCCTTCTGTCACACACACACACACACACCAACATATACACAGATATCCTCATCAACAAACTAGGTGGAAAGACATTCATTCTATGGATCACAGAATATGATTCATTGCTAAAAATCACTGATATTGATAGTCAATTCAATAGTATAAATAGTTTGTGAAAAATGAAAGAGAACAAAAGTGAGAATTTTGATATTGCTAATAGATTGAAACCTAGTAATTACCAACAAGTTCCCCAAAAGTGTGGTAACCCAAAAGCATGCAGGTAAAAGAGGTTTTATTAGCTGAATAACCCAAGCTAGAAAAAGGCTCTTTAAAATTCCATTTTCTTTTAAGTCAATGCCCAAACCTCATAGAACTTTTGGTATTGCTTGGAGTAGACTGGTACTTGGAGACCTGGGAAATAACCACTGGAAGGCCTTTCTAAGAAAAGAAAAATTAAAGAAACTAGGATGGAATCAAACTTAATGGTAAAGAAAATTTTGAACGCCAGTTGGAGAAGCAATCAGATAAAAGAGTTCAAAAAGATTGGGGAAGAGAGGAAAGGCAGGGGCCATTTCACAATGGGGATATAAAAATATAGGTGAGAGTATTAAGAAAATTTGGTTTGATATTATATACAAAATAAAAATAACATTTGGTATCCAACCTCTGTGATCATATGAATATTACTAAGTTGTTCATTATATTAGGCTCCTGAAACCTAATGTGAAAATTTAACCAATTATTCTCTATGTCTAATATTAAATGATTATTAACTAACAATAATATATTGCCAAGCACCATGGAGCATGCCTGTAATCCCAGTGGCTCAGGAGGCTGAGGTAGTAGGATTGCAAGTTTGAAGACAGCCTCAGCAACTTAACAAGGCCCTGAGCTACTTAGTGAGACACTGTTTCAAAAAATCAATCAATAAATAAAAAGAACTGAGGATGTAACTCAATGGTTGTGTGTCTCTAGATTCAAACCCTTGTACCAAAAATAATTAATTAATTAATCAATGGAAAAATAATATGTTAATTAGTGGTTTTCACTATACTACTTTGACTATTAAGTGCAACATTTTTGCTTTTGTCTGAGCCTTTGATGTTAACCTAGAAATGCACTTCTGACTATGTATGATAAAATCCCCTCTTTCTTCCTCTATTGACCATATTCTTGAGACACTAATCATAAGGGCAGAAAAAAAAAACATTTCTTAGTTGTCTGAGAATAATGGCATTCTCTAATATAAAAGTGTAGCTCTAAGTCCTTAACTCAATTCCTTTGTGAAAAAGGCAGAATTTTATTTATTAACATGGAAAGTTTAGAGGGGACTGATTCTATTTTCAACTTCATAATGTACGAACTTGAAAATAAATGAGAAAATTTAAACAGTGTTTCTACCATTGATTACTATCAAGAGAGCATTTTGCAATGCATAAATTCTAGCAAAGTGTATTTTGCAACATGTCATCTTTGGGAAATCACCATTTTCTCCATAAAAAATAGAAGTGTGTTGGAAGTACAAAACAGCAAAGCATATTTTAACCTATCTAAATGTAGGAATAAATTGTCCTTTTCTATTTGAAGTAGATAAAATGAACATTTATCAGAAATATAACTTGGTTTTAGCTGAAGGACATTTAGACATATTTTCTAAATAAGACTGCCATCGATCTAGACAGATCACATGAATATAAATTGTGACTAAATATAATCATTCACTCTTCGGAATGATTAAATACTGTTGGGTTGTGATTTATTTAGCTTACAAACTTAGATATTTTACTTTGTCAACAGATGTTGCTGATTTCAATCTTACTGGAATAATTTACTATCTTCTTCCCTTTGCAAAAGAAAAATGAAGAAAACTTATTTGATTCTTTACAATAGGGGAGACTTCCTGTGGAAAGTGGTCATAAAAATATAATATGTGTTATTTATTATGGTAGTATGTGCCAATTTGAAGCAAGATAAAAACCACACTGCACTTTATATGGTAATATAATTCTTGAATTGCTCAGGAAAATAGAGATGCCTTGCTAATTTCTTCAAAGTATACTAGCCCTTAAAATGAATGTCTGTATTTGAAAAGTATTGGTGTTTGATACAGCTTAATATTAAAGAAATTATACTTTAATTTGGCAACTTCTTATTAACTATATAAAGTAAATCTTCCTACCAAGGTTTAACTATGGTTTCCTGGGCATTTATGTCAAGGCTGAATATCATGTCTATAAAGTGAACGGCACAGTCTGAGTGACATCCATGGATAAGAGGTAATGGTTGATCTCAGTTGTCAACTTGATTGAATTAAGAGGTGCCAAAATTTAAGAGACTTCTGAGTGGTTGGCATATGGTACAATAAGCTGAGGGAGAGACCCACCCTAAATGAGGGAATGGAACAGATAGTTGGAGGAACTAGGAAGTCCTAGCAGACTCAGGCTCATTGATCTTGAGTGGATTTTTAGATAGTTGCTGCCATCACCTGAGGACATCAGACACCAGCTCCTTCACTCTTTCAAAGGGATTCTAACTGGCAGCTCTCTAGGGAGTTTTTAGGCCTTTGCTCCCAAACTGAGGCTGCATCTTTGATACCTCTAGTTCTACCTATAGCTTCTTGGACTGAGCAGTGAGTGTTTTCTCCAGCTCTCTAGTGTGCAGATGGCCACCTTAGGACTGTCAAACTTCTGGTCATGTCAATCAATCTGATAAATTCTCTTTTATTAATATCACATATATGTATATATGATCCTTTTTGTTTTTAGTTTTCATTTCTATAAATCAAAGCCTAATTTTAGATCTCTAGTTTATAATAATTAATAAGTTCATTTAAATTATTTTTTTCTAGGATGTGCCAAATGTTAGTGTAAACCAGTTATTATTTTATCACATTTGCTAAAACACTAAGTAATATCAATGACATTGAGATGAAAAATACTTATCTCAATATTGAATACAGGTTAAAACAGGAGTTCAATACTGATAAAATTTTAATGAAAAAAATAACACATTTTATTTATATATTTAATATACGTACATATTTGCTGGGAGCCATCAGCCAAGTAGGTATGACAATCTCCTTGCCAGCTTACTCCCATGCTGTCTAGTGGAAGGACTTCTGAAAGGTGACCTTGCTCAAGGACCAGGGTGGTTTAGCATAATAGGAGAGTAGGGTGTTCCCCCTTTAGAATAGGGCAGTTTAGCATAATAGGAGATTAGGGTGTTCCCCCTTTAGAATAGGGTGTATCCTGCTGCTGAGTTCCTCTTGAGTGCTTAGGGTCAGACAGTATATTTTGGGAGACAGAAGCCCATGTGGGTGGATTTGGGCAGAGTAGTGGATTTGGGCAGAGTGTGGATTTGGGCAGAGTAGTGGATTCCCCCAGAACGTGTTTGTAGATGGCTGGTGTGAGTTCGGGAATAAAGAATTGCTGTTTGAATCTACAAGCTGTGTGGAGACTCGTGATTTGTGCCCAGCCAGAGACTGCGGCATTTGGTGGCTCGTACGCGGAATGCCTGAAGCTTGGGGGTAAGTGAAATTACTCGCTCCTGAAGGAGAGCGAAAGAATGGGTGAGCATTTCAAAAAACAATGAGTTCTTGTTCTAATTTATTTTGTTTTTATTTCAAGTTGCCTGTTCCTAGAACTTTCTCAGGCAAACTGGGGAAAATGGTTGACTCAAGGTTTTAAGTTGTTCACCTCCGAGGAAGAGAAATTGTTAGAGAAAAAAGGCACCCCAGTAAGACCAAGAAAAATTAGGGCATATGTTGATACTATACAAAAATGTAGCCCATGGCTTTTTAAAGACAAGTTATTAAATATATCAATGGGACCATCATGGTATCCTGTAGAAGGATTTTTCTTCAACAAGAAAGAGATGGCTAGTTCTGTTTACTACATTTGTCTAAGATCTTGGTTTCTACAAAGTTCTAATTAATTTACAAAACTAAAGTGTTAAAAATATCAACCACTAAATATGAAATCAAGTACTCTTTACTTATTAAGTTCCATAAGGTAATATATTTAATCATTATGTGTGTTTTCATAAATTGGTGAATGGAAAAATGTTTAATATTGCTTTGGTCTATGTCTTTGCTGAAACAAGGTTACTAAGTGTTAAGATTCTATCATGTGTAATTTATATACAAAGAGTATAAGAAGTTTCAGTTGGGTTTCAATTATAGTATTATAGTACCATAAAAAACATGAAAGTATTTCATCTTATTTAAGTGGAGTAATTTGTCTAGATAAGTAATTTTATAAGGGTTATTTCAGAATGTAAATTTATAAAAAGGGTTAACGGCTTAAAAAGAGATATAAAAAGATTCAAGATGTGAAAATATATTTTAATATGGAAGGTTAAAAGAAAAAGAAATGTTTCTAGATGAGATAATATCTGAGTGGTAAAGTAAAACAGATTTAAAAAGATTTTGAGGAAACTAAACTTAGTTCAAAAGCTTGAGAAAGAAAGAAAGAAAAAAAAGGTATTTGTACATGGCATATTGAGACAAAGCTTCTTAATGGAGTAAAAAAGGCCTTTGGTTGAAGGCAGCCATGTAAACTAACATTAAAGTGATTTAAACAGAATCTAAGCCTCATTTAAAAGAGTAAAGCTGTAGGTGGTGAAAAAGTACATTTAAAAGTACAGTATAGATGATAATTGGAAGGCTTTAAAAGGTTAATTTGAAGGTGGTTAAGATGCCTTCATGATGGAGGAAAGATTGCGTGATTCAAAGCCTAGTTAATCTTAAAAATTGGAAAGGGGTATATATCCCCCAAAGATAAACTTAAAATAACCCTTTTTACTCTAAACTTTTTAAATTTGGATTCATCAGGACTTAGTGCTACAGAAATACATATGTATCCAAAAAATGTACATAGGACTAAAGTACTTTGGAAAGATATTCTAACAGGACAATGGAAAGATCCTGACCCAGTGATTTTCTGGAGTCGGGGTTCTGTTTGTTTTTCCACAGGAGAACAGCAACCGATTTGGATTCCAGAAAGACTAACTAAAACGATTTCTACAGATCGAAAAGAAGATGATTTGACTCAAATCCATAACAGCTGATATCCAAAACTCCAGCTTGGCCATTCTTAATCTGCGACTGTGATTAACCAGGATCTATCTTATTATTGCATTTTTCCACATCATAAGGTTCTATTTTTATTTTTTGAGCTCAGACAAACCTAGGTTAATGTTTTTTTTTGTTTTGTTTTTGATCAGTTTTATTTTTTGACTGTGGAGTTTTTAAACATTACAATGGAGATTTCACCTAGGTAAAGCTACAAGGCCTTTATTATTATCTTATGTGTTGTACGTTTGTTTGCACATTTGTGTTTTGTGTTGTATGTCTGTGTGTGCGTATTTCATATATGAGGAGCGCTCATGAGAAAATGGATCCGAATTATTTTTTTTTATTCAAGAGATTTAAATGGCTTAATTTAAATTAGGTAAACGGCTGTTAAGGATTGTTTTTAAAGGTGGTTAACAGATCTGCTTGTTTACTAATTTAAATCAGGTAAACAGCTGTTAAGGATTATTTTTTAAGGAGGTTAACAGATCTGTTTGTTTACTTTCACCTTTCCTTTTCATTATATTTAATAATTCTTTTCAGGATAATGTCTTTTTAGCATCATTGCCAGAATTCCTATCTTCATCCCAATGAATATAACTCAACAAGTATGCTCAATCAAGAAACCAACTTACTTTGGGAGGAAACAGACTTTGGGAGGAGATGGACATATTGATAGATTCCTCCACTTTGAACCGCTTGCAGAACTTGCCTGGACTATATAACTATCGTTTAGTGCAGCTAATTGTGGTAATGCTGGCATATATTTGCTGATGGTGTCACCAGTGATGCAATTTTTATTTCCTTGCCAGCGCACCACATGTTAATTGTGGTAATGCTGGCATATCTTTGCTGAAGATGTCACCAATGATGCAATTTTTCCAAAGGAACTGTCAATTGGCTTGGTGTCGTGGCATTTCTGTATCCTCCTCCCTTCTGCTAGTGATGGTCTAAATTTGGAGGCCAATGGCTATATGCTGGACCGGTAGTCAGTGACGGGTATGATCCAATTGCAGTGGTACCAACCTAAGACAGGAGGCTGACGCCTAAAGGTCAGTTGCCTAAAGGTCAGTTTTCCGATGACGGGTAAGAACCATATGTTGAATTGGACAACCTACCAGGCACGGTCCTTAAGCCACATTAACCTCACTCCCCCACTGGCACCAAGGCCAAATTTGGGGGCCAACAGAGGTGAGGCAAAGAACCTCACCCCCCCACTGGTGCATAGACCTATCCACAAGTATGGCTGTATGCTGGACGGGTAGTCAGTGATGGGTATGATCCAGCTGCAGTGGTATCAACCTAAGACAGGAGGCTGACGCCTAAAGGTCAGTTTTCCAATGACGGGTAAGAGCCATATGTTGAACTGGACAACCTACCAGGCACGGTCCTTAAGCCACTTTACTTGTTGTTTAATTAATCAGAAGGGGGGAGATGCTGGGAGCCATCAGCCAAGTAGGTATGACAATCTCCTTGCCAGCTTACTCCCATGCTGTCTAGTGGAAGGACTTCTGAAAGGTGACCTTGCTCAAGGACCAGGGCAGTTTAGCATAATAGGAGAGTAGGGTGTTCCCCCTTTAGAATAGGGCAGTTTAGCATAATAGGAGATTAGGGTGTTCCCCCTTTAGAATAGAGCGTATCCTGCTGCTGAGTTCCTCTTGAGTGCTTAGGGTCAGACAGTATATTTTGGGAGACAGAAGCCCATGTGGGTGGATTTGGGCAGAGTAGTGGATTTGGGCAGAGTGTGGATTTGGGCAGAGTAGTGGATTCCCCCAGAACGTGTTTGTAGACGGCCGGTGTGAGTTCAGGAATAAGGAATTGCTGTTTGAATCTACAAGCTGTGTGGAGACTCGTGATTTGTGCCCAGCCAGAGACTGCGGCATATATATATATTATTTATAACTATATTTGCAACCACTTTCAAAAATAAACATATGCTTGATATGATTTTTCTGTAGTTCTAGGAAACAATGACTCCTATTTTATACAGAAATATGTTAAATTCAGTGTTTTGAAAGGTATAGGTTGGTTTTCATGATTTTTCCCTCTCATGTTTATACTGAACCTGCCAATGGTTTTGAAGAAAGAACAAAGCTTTATTTCTAGGTATTCTATTATGTTTCCCTAATTATAGCAACAGTGCTTAAGTACAAAGTATTTTCTCAAAGTATACATTGTATATTTTACTATGGGACAGCTGAAATAAAAACTGTTTCTTTGAGAAATATTAAGCTCATATATAACATTCTAAGTCTTCCCTGTAAAATAATTGAATTTGTTTTGTGGAAAATTAATTCATAGTTTGTCCTTTACTTGACTTTATCAATAAACACTTTGTGAAAATTTGGAATAGATTTTCCTGGGAGAAATGCCAAAATCCATAGAAGTAAGTGCTTTTGGCCAAAGAGGCAATGCATGAGGCAATCAGTATATAGTGTTCATAGAATATTTTATAGAGTATATAATGAACAAAACTATATTTATGATTATTCTTTATTAATTTAAACACTGCTATTTTCAAGATTTTAATTTTTTTGTAGTTTTCCTCATTTTTTTTCTCACTTTCTTTAATCTCTGAACTAAACGAAAGGTAATTTTAATGATTTTTGATATTTATTTATTTGTTTGTTTGTTTATCTATCTATTTATTTATTTATAGTGGTGCTGGAAGAGAATAGAACCTAAAACTTCATTCATGGAATTCCATCATTCTACCACCTAGCAAAATCCCTTCTTCATTTCACTTTTAATGATGATCTGGAATGAAACAAAAGGAGTTTTAATCATCAACCTAAGAACACATACCCATGAACATAGAAGATAAATGAACATATAGATGAACAGATAGGCAGACAGATAAATGATAAATAAATACATTAGTAATTATTAACATTTGTCCAAAGTTATATAAGAAATTTGACATATTGTGTACATAAAACAGTGTTCATGAATATGCTAAGTTTAGGCATGGATTCCACTCTATTTCTCTACATAATGACAATCTTCTTCACTTTTTAAATTCTTGAAATGCAAACAAACAAAAAACAATTATCAAAAACTGAAGTTATCCACAATGTGTCAATCAATGCATTGAATCTTGGAGTAAAGTCTTTCTAATAAGTTAAAGATCATACTCTTAGAGATCTTATCTTCTCAAGGAAAAGAAAGATGAATCAAAAACTGCAGTGTAGCCAGGTGGAGTGGTGCATGCCTGTAATCCCAGCAGCTCAGGAGGCTAATGCAGGGAGGTTGAGAGCTCAAAACCAGCCTTAGCAAAAGTGAGGCACTAATCAACTCAGTGACACCTTGTCTATAAATAAAATACAAAATAGGGGTGGAGATGTCACTCAGTGGTTGAGTGTTCCTGAGTTCAATCCCCAGTACCTAAAACCAAACAAAACCAAAGCAAAACAAAGAAAGAAAGAAAGAAAGAAAGAAAGAAAGAAAGAAAGAAAGAAAGAAAGAAAGAAAGAAAGAAAGAAAGAAAGAAAAAACTTGCAGTTCATTGGCTAAGTGCAATGGTATATTCCTGAAATCTCAGGGACTGATGAGGCTAAAGTAGGATGATCTTAAGTTAGAGGCCAACCTCAGTATCTTAGAAAGGCACTCATCAACTTAGTGAAACCTTGTCTCAAAACAAAACAATAAAAAGTTTGAAAATGTGAATTAGAAATAAAGTACACCCGGGTTTAATAAATCCATTACCAAAATATAAAAATAAAAATAAATTATAGTGTCATGAGACAAACCACTCATTTATCTCCATATCTCATGACTTTCCAATAGTATGTACCAGCCTGAGTATCATATGTCAGACATTTAGCTAAATGCTTTACATATTTAAATTCAATTAATTTGCAAAAATACCAGTTAGTTATACTTTATCATTATTTCACCTGCTTTCAAATTAAGAGATGTGAGGCACAGGAAACCAAATATCTTCTCTAAGGATATTCAATAGGTAAATGCAGAAGCCAAAAATTCAAACTGAGCATCTATTGCTCCCAATTCCATGTTATTATCTATTTGGTCAAACTACTATTTTTGTGGTAGAAAATAAGTCATATTTCACCTTTGAAGATAATTTCAGTTTTTTATCCCTATTCTATGTATCTTTGATTTCTGATTTTTATGGTTGTAATTCTGAACAAAAACTTGCTGACAGAGAGGGCCTACTTATAAAAGGCATTCAGCAGAAAGCTTAAGGCAGTGGTAAAGTGATAATTAGATAACTATAGCTTCTTAGGAATTGTTGCCACTTTGGGGCTTCAACTAGAACCTGAAGTTCCACAGAATGCCCAGGAGAAGGGCCACTGCTGGAGCATGAAATAACAAAGACATTGCAAATATGTAGGACTCAGATATTAAGATATTTCTTTGCCTATCTTAAAACTCATTTAGTTCTTTGTTGCTATTGAGTTGTAGGTGTTCTGTATATATTTTGTATATTGACCCTTATCAAACATGACTTACAAATACTTTCTATTATTCTGTATGTAGCATTTTTATTATTTTTGTCTGTTTCTTTGTTTTGTGGAAGCTTTTTATTTTGATGCAATACCACTTGTCTATGTTTACTTTCATTGCCTGCATCATTGATTTGTATAAAAAAATTGCCAAGACCAACATTAAAAAGTTTCTCTCCTGTGTTCTTCTGGGATTTATATAGTTTTAGTTTTTATGATTAAGTTATTCATTCATTTTTATTTTACTTCACTTTTGTGCATGGCATATGATAGGATTGAATTTTGCATGTAAGTTTCAGTTTCCCTAAGAACATTTGTGGAAGAGGCTACACTTGCCTCCAGTGTCTTCAATAACTGCAGGATTAGGCAGACTGCTTTTTTTGAATATTTATATTTTAGCTGTAGTTGGACACAATACCTTTATTTTATTTATTTGTTTTTATGTGGTGCTGAGGACGGAACACAAGGTCTCGAACATGTGAAGCAAGGGCTCTACCGCGGAGCCACAACCTAAGCCCCAGACTGCTTTTTATTTTACCTCATAGTGATGGCATTTCAAGTCAAGAGGGGAAATGTACTTCACCAAGGAAGTATATAAGGAAAAACTTAGACCCAATAATTTAGTTATGTACCAACTATGTGTTAAATGTACTTGCCCCCAGGAAACACAGTATACTCACCCAATTATATCACAAGACTCCAAATCCAGATGTTATCAACTACACCATATTCTAATATGATGCCTGTTCCCAGGCCACTTATGGACCCAATTAGCTAGTTGCGAGCCCTCCCTTCCCATTGGTTCTTAGTCATTCTCAAATCTTTCTGTTGGAGTAATGCTTGCAGTTGCTCCACCATGCAAATAGGGTTTCTCTTTAAGTAGGCCCTAATTTTTCTCACTGAGTTCTCTCTCTGTCCATTGTCCTCAGTGGGTTCTGCATCTGCTCTCAGAATGTCTTTCCTTTTATATTGTCTTCACTGGCTGCCCATAAAAAAGAATATTGAAAAAATATGTCTCTTGCGTTCATAGCCTACTTTCAACTTCTAAAATGTCCAAACCCTGAAAGACATTTTATATTTTATCACTTTCCCATCTATCTATCTATCTATCTATATCTATATCTATATCTATATCTATATCTAGAGAGAGAGAGAGAGAGAGAACTTTTCCAACAAATCTTTCTAAAAACTTAAACTTTTCTATGTATTTGATTTCAGTCCTTTTGTCAAAAGCTATATCTAACATTTTAATATACATAACACTCTCTTGAGATGTAAAGAAATCAGACTGCCAGAGAATAATGTTCTATGCTTAAATGGATTTTTTTAAACTAAAGAGGTCTTCTTTACATAAGTTGTAGGTCTTTACATGGAAACTTTGTGAAACTGATAATACTTTGAATTCAATGTAGGATCACATACTGTGACTGAATTGAAGGTATTTTACTCATTAAACAGTCTACCTAATGAAAAATATTTTAATTTTTGTATTTCTTAATTTAATTTTCAAACTGGTTAGTTTTATTCTGAATGTATCCTCCTTGTAGTACTTTATAATATGCAAATAAACATCTAAATATCCTAATATTCTACCTAAAACACTTTTTTATATTTATATTATACACATTTTCAACATTTAAAATATTGGATTTTTAATTTTACCCAGTATTTCAAAACTAGATTATAATGATCAACATTTTTTGGCCTCCTTAACCTGTTTCTTCACCACTTGTGGCAATGCCTTATCATTGTTTTTTTCTGTTTTAGCTATATTCTCTTTTCCTTTTTAAAGTCTTTTGCCTATCGTGTGCATCAAATGACACCTGAACTAAGTGGCAGTCACTTATTTCCAATTATAAACTTTCATAGGCTGCTGTCAGTTGAGCAGCTCCAGAATCATAGGTGGAGTCATAAATATGCTTACTAGTCAGCTTAGAGAAAGCTGTTCTTAGAAGCAGTTTGGGTGGTTTGGGTGGCTAGCATAGGTCTCTATATGTCTCAAGGAGTCTTTGTGTGTTTGCTCTGTGTGACTCTGTTAGTATTTCTTTCTTAATTTTTTGTATGATTGAACATTATTTTATTCATTTATATGCAGTGTTGAGAATTGAACCCAGTACCTCACACATGGCAGGCAAGTGTGCTACTGCTAAGCCCCAGCCCCAGCCCTCTGTTAGTCTTTTGTGATTGCTTTATTTGTCTCATATTCTCCTATAAGATAAGCAGCATAACCCCAGCATGTTCCCCTAACAGCATAGCTTGATTACATAGAATAAATCTAGTGAAAATTAGTCAAGGCAGAAAGCCAAAGTCAAAATATAATGGATGCCAATGAGTAGGAAGAACTTCAAAGTTGCCTGTGAGTCCAAGTGTGTGGATACAAGGAAGACTGAAAAACAAGATGAAAGGGCTGGGACTGTGGCTCAGCAGTAGAGCACTCTTCTGGCATATGTTAAACCCTGGGTTCGATCCTCAGCACCACATAAAAATAAACAAAATAAAACAAAGGTATTGTGTCCCACTACAACCAAAAATTATAATATTAAATAAAAAAGGACATAACTCTCAAATTTAATTTCCTCTGAAAGGTTGTTCATGTACATATTTCTCTTCGAAGTTAATTTATATTTTATTGTATTTTAGTATTAAAACTAGAAATTTCTGGGTGCAGCACAAATCCTTTTTTCCTCGAAATATTTTCTTGACTTTGCAACTAAAAAATGTATATTGTTTTATTAATTCTTAAAGCAATGTTTTGTACACTAATACGAATGTAGTCTCCAAGCCTCTGTTGTATATCTATGTGCATTTATTTATTCAAATTAGATCTCACTTTAAGTTGTGATAGGATAAATAAACATTATATTCATTATTGTATTAGCTCAAGAGTGTAGCATGTCATCTTAAACATGGCAATTGTCTACAAACTTAGTTTAGTTACTAAATGACATCAGTTAATAAATTAATATTCTATTTTTAAACTATCAATGTACTCATACCAGATCTTGAAAGTTATTTTTCTTGTGTATACATTAAAATAAAAACACATGTAAATATCCACATAACCGAAAACTAGGTCCTGTTTACATAAAAAAAAAAAATCATGTGTTTTGAAATGCATGTATTTAATAATGAAAAATAAGCATAAGCTGAAAAACTACTTAAGTTATTATAAACTTTTACTAATCTTAGTCTGATAAAAAGTTTATATGACTTTGAAACTTCACCTCTGAAGTGCAGTTCATGACTAGGAAAAAGCTTTCTACAATCCATTACACAATTCATTGCCTTATAGCTAACATGACATTTATAAACCAATTCAAATGAAGTATTACTATTATAAGAATTTCATTTTGGTATCTAACCATGTAAAAATCATTTTAATCATATAGCCTACTTTTCACAGATCTAAAAACTATATTAAATTTAATCTATTAACAATTTTATATATCAAATATTTGACTCATGTACTGAAGCGGGCAAATAATTGTTAGTAAATATATGCTGAGTGATTAAAAAAATGGAGTTTTACATAATAAGAAGTTCAATGCTGAACATAAGCATAAGTATCTTTTGGCAACCACTAATGAATGCATGCCACTGTTCAATATAGAAGTGTTAGTAATTTGTCTGGAAGCCATACTTTTCCTTTAGAGTAAATGCTATTAAATGTGATGTTTTTTGCCGTTGAAAGGATTTGCTTTTTTATTACCAAGCCCATATTATGTGTCATTATGTTATATTCTGATGTATGATTCTCTCTTCTTAGATTAAGTTTCAGCATCAATTTAAAATAACTAATAAACTCTGCTGCAAATTACCATAGAAGAAATAAGGGGAAAGTTGATGCTAAATTTAATTTAAAGAATTCATTTATTCAGCAAAAAATATTTTCAGAGTACTGCATTTCTTTATGTCAAAAGCAATTTTTATCATGTTGGGTTAGTAGCCATTAAGCTACTCTTAAAATATTCATCTTCCTAAAATAGTCTTTATGCAGATTATATTACAAAATCACATGAAATTGCTTGGTTAAAAGTAATTTAGCATTCTGTGTACATTCATGAGCTACTCGACTTGACCCATCAATCATCAATCATACATATTTTTGAATTATTGTTGCGTAAGAAATTATGTGCCTCTATGAAGTTTGTATATAGGATATGGTCTCTGATATAAAATTGCTTATGTTACACTTGCATAAACTTGATTTTATCAACCATTGTGAGAAGATTAAAAACTAACTTAGAAAACAGATTTCTCCTACAATCTATCAGCACTTTTCTTCTCTGTGTAGTGATAGACAAGTGGTAGATCTACGAGTAAACTCATAAAATTCTTATCTTTATTTAAATGCCCAATTATCTGTTGGTAGGTTTTAATAACTTATTTAGTATTTATGATGTTATATTGGGCAGAGGATGCTTCTTGATGAGAAAGATGTGGATATATTATTACAGGTGCAGAAATGAAAAAGCAAAACATAGAAAACACTAGAAGTAAAGTATCAGAAAGGACATGGACCATATAATGTAGTTATGGCATGCAATCTCCAGAGGGTTTCCCATGTTTCCCATGTTCATACCCTTGTGTGAACTGCTTCTTTTGAATGTGAATGAGATCTAAGATAGACCCTATAGGGCCATAGCAGACAGCAAATGTGAAAAGATGCATGTGATGATTAATTGGATTGATGTATTAATGATTTTTTAATGTATCATCACTTATGTAGCTAGAAGATTCTCTTGTTGTCTTGAAGAATCAAGGTGCCATGCTGTTGAGCTATCTTGTACAAAAGACCACATCCAAAATGTGTTTCAATTCAACACCTAGAAAGCAACTAGGTTCCTCAGTCAAGCATTCCATAGGATTGTTGGTTGCCATCAGCTATGTAAACCTGAAAGCCAGTCTTTGCTAGTTGAACCTCAAATGAGACTGTAATACAGGTTGATACTTGGTGTCATCCTATGAGACCTTGAAGCAGAGGACAAAACTAAAATGTGCCCTAAGTTTGAACTCACAGAAACTATGTGATTAATAAAAGTGGGTTGTTTAAATTCATTAATTTTGTTATAATATTTCTGTATAGAAATAAATAGTTAAGCTGGGCAGAGTGGTGCATGCCTATATTTCCAGCAGCTGGGGAGGCTTAGGCAGGAGGATGGCTAGTTCAAAAGCCACCCTCAGCAACTCAGCTAGGCACTAAGCAACTCAGTGAGAACCTGGCTCTAAATAAAATAGAAAATAGGCTGGGGATGTGACTCAGTAGCCAAGTGAACCAGAGTTCAATCTCCGATACCAAAAAAAAAAAAAAAAAAAACAGAGAGAGAGAGAAGAATGCACCTAAATTGCACTGATCTAGGGTACAGATCTAAAAGAATTTGCTGAGTTCATTTTTATACCATCTGCAATTGTCAGAGCACCATGAATGACAATATATGAAAAGGGACTTAAAATATGAGTTAAGTTGAACCTGAAGGGTTGTGTATGATTAACACTGAATTTTTTAAATAGTCTGCTGGTCATTGTGTTGCACACCTGTAATCCCAGTGACTCAGTGGACTGACACAGATGGATTCCAAGTTCAAAGCAAGCCTCAGAAACTTCATGAGGCACTAAGCAACTCAGTGAGAAACTGTCTCAAAATTTAAAATAAATAAATAAAAGGTCAAGGAACATAGCTTAGAGATATAGCAACCCTGGGTTTAATCCCCAATTTTTAAAAAAAAGACACAGAAAATTATTAATTTATAAATTGCAGGGTTTTTTTTTTCCCTGAATTCGCATTTCCAAAAATGTGGTAATAATGACAGCATCTGATGAGGTGCTTATATGAGGTACCTAAAATGTCAAAGCACAGTCCCAGAAAGTAGAATGGAAATTGCTAGTGACTAGAGTAAGAAGGAGATGGGGAATTTTTGTTCAAGGGGTATAAGGTTTCAGTTATAAAATAAGAACACATTCTTGAGATCCGCTATACAATACATGCTTGACGTTAACAATACCATATGCTTAAAAATGTGTGAAGAAGGTACATCTTATATTATATTTTCTCACTATATTTTCAAAAATATCAGTCTCAAGGGCTGGTGCATACACAGAAATACAATAACCAGAAATATAGCATTTTGGCTTTATAAGTGCCCTCTTTCGTTCTAGATTTCTCCATGTCTTGCCATAAAAGTGAGAGAGGACTTATACTCGGAAGAATAGTTGCTGAATCTTGACAAGTAATGCTGATTCCTAGAACATAAATGGACAAAAATAGGCTTCTTTACTGAATTATGAAGCTCTGCATGCTTTACAATTCTTAATTGAATTCTTCCTACAGGAAATTATTTTACTTGCTGGTAAAAGAAAAGTTAATGGAAGCTTTTCCTTCAAATGATAACTATGTATACTGATTTGTAACCAATAAAATAAATTCACTTTTTCTTCCTTTGCAGGAATACTACAAACTTACATTATTTTGAACAGACACATGTAAGTTCATTTTTAATAGCGTTTTACACAATATAATAAAGCCATTCAAAGTGTATGATACCATTCTGTGTAGAATAAATTATACTTCATGTATGTATAATACATCAAAATACACTTTACTGTTATGTATATCTAAAAAAGAACAAATAAAAATACATTTATTCATTTTAAAGTTTAAAGGTTTTATTCTATCTTTTTGAATGCTTATTTTCTATTTTTTAATATTTGTTTTCATTATATAGTTATCTATAACTTGTGTTTGATGCATATTCTACTTGTTAATTATAACTTTCTAGGATTAAACATGAGTTAAATTTTTACTTTGATTTATTTGATGAAATGTTACTGTATACACTGTGGTGATATGTTATTAGGTTTACAAAACATTGGAATAAATATAACTTATTGATTGATAAAAAATAAAATGTATGATAGAAAATATAAAATGTATATATGAACACTAAAGTTACTATTATTATTATGAATATTTTAAGAAATTTTCAAAAGTAGACAAAAGAATTTCTTGTATTAAACACAGGCACAGGGCTGGGGATGTGGCTCAATCAGTAGCATGCTCGCCTGCGAGCGGCACTGGGTTCGATCCACAGCACCGCATACAAATAAAGATGTTGTGTCCACCGAAAACTGAAAAATAAATATTAAAAAAAAATTTCTTCTCTCTCTCTCTCTAAAAAAACCAAAAAACAAAAAACACAGGCCCATAACTGTCATTCAATACCTTATTTCTCCAATAATATGTTTATTTTAATTTTGTATGCTTTTTTAAGAGAGAGAGAGAGAGAGAGAGAGAGAGAGAGAGAGAGAGAGAGAGAGACAGAATTTTAATATTTATTTTTTAGTTTTCAGCGGACACAGCATCTTTGTCTGTATGTGGTGCTGAGGATCGAACCTAGGCCGCACGCATGCCAGGCGAGCATGCTACTGGCTTGAGCCACATCCCCAGCACCAATTTTGTATGCTTTTTAAAAAAAATATGCTGTCAACTACCTAGTAAGGAACCAAGAAACTGCTGCAGATACAGCAGTTTATTTGATATGATAATATAAATGAGTAAATTAATATGCTAGACAGGGCAAATCAAAGTTTCTAAATCAATTCTTTGGATTGTTCCAATAGAATTCTGCAATATTTATGGATTTGTATGTATATTATATATATATATTTGAAAGTGCCTAACGTTTTGTCATTCCAACCCCAAAAGATGGACACAATATCCCTTTTGCCACACTCTTCCTCCATGATGTCCAGCCTCACTTGGAGCCTGGAGGAATGGAGTCCACTGTCTATGGATTCAGACCTCTGAAACTGTGAGCCCTCAAATAAACCTTTCTTCCTGTACAGTTGTTCTGGTCAGATTCTTTAGTCACAGTAGCAAAAAAGCTAAGACAACTATTATGGATAATATTTTTATAATTATGTGACTTTACCTCAGATTCCAATAATATCCCATCAAATTTATTTTATATGAAAAAGTCTCATTGCCATGATACTATGCTTTCACCATGAATTGGTGTGAAATAATATTATTTTTTCAGTAGGGAAACTGGGTGAATTGCAAGATTTGATAAGACTCCCACTCAGTCCCATGTTATAGTTCTGGGTAAAATGCCCTTTTGTGGTGACATTGTTGGACTGGATTATTCTTCACAATTCTTATCTTCTCTCTGAACTTCATATTGCTGTTCTTTGCCTTTCCTATGGGACTCTCCAATGCTTTGCAATAGGGTAGAAAATGTGTGCCTCTTTGCACACACCCGCCACATTGACTCTGTTTTTTTCAACAGAATGTGGAGAGTACTCAGTGGAAATAAACAATTTTAGAGGCAACAGAGTACACTTGTCCTTCTTGGGCTCCCTTCAATAACAGTATTCCATCCCAGAGAGCAGGTGCTTCTTCAACCTAGGATGAATGAAATTGTGCAGTTCAACTGAGCATATACCTGCCGCAGTCCTGCAGGAAGAAATATTGTTTTTCTAAGCAATGAGATTGATAGCTATTTGTTATTACACACACACACAAAAAAAAAAAAAACTAATACATGGTCTGGGAATGTGGCTCAAGCGGCAGTGTGCTCACATGGCATGCGCAGGGCTCTGGGTTCAATCCTCAGCACCACATAAAAATAAAATAAAGATGTTTTGTCCACTGAGAACTAAAAAATATTGAAAAATTCTCTCTCTCTCTCTCTCTCTCTCTCTCTCTCAAAAAAAAAAACTAGTACATATGCTAAAGCCTTTGTATACAATGAGAAAATTGCCTTTCCTGTCACTATCTTGGGGAGAAAAGGGAAAAAAAAGAGTGAAAGGACAATTTAAGCACTTATTTAAAAATCATTTCTCCCTATTAAATGCTAGAAATATTTATTATAATAAAATGAAAGTTGTCATAAAATAAGAAATAAAGATATTATATACTTCCTATATATAGCATATATTATACTATTTAGTCCTATATATAATGTAAGGATTGATGGTATCTTTATGTGTTAATTTGTTTGGACCATGGTGCTCAATTATTTGATCAAACATTTCTCTGGAAGTTTCTAAAAGGCTATTTGATGAGATTAGCACTTAATAAGTCTGTGGACTGTGAGTATAATGGATTGCTCTGCTCCAGATGAGTGGGTCTCATCTATCCATTTGAGTGCCAGAATATAACAAAGCCCTGAATTCCCTCAGCAGATGGCTTCCCTTAGGTCTTTCCTAAGTCTTTGCTGGGTGCCTAACCTATCAGCTAGCCCATTCAGATTTCAGATTTGCCAACTGTTTTAGTCAGCTTTTTTATTGCTGTGACTAAAAGACCCAAAATGAACAACTGTAGAGGAGGAAAACTTTACTTAAGGGCTCACAGTTAAAGAGGTCTGAATCCATATACAGTGGACTCCATTCCTCTGGGCTCCAAGTGAGGCTGGACATCATGGAGGAAGAGTGTGGCAAAGGAAACAGAGAGGTCTGCACTTGCCAGATAGAAAAAACATATATCCCAAAGCCATGCCCCCAATGCCCTATCTCCTTCAACCACATCCAACCTTCTTTTAACTACCACTAAATTAATCTCACCAGGTGATGAATTCACTGATGGGGTTAAGATTCTAACAATCCAATCATTAGCCCTCTGAATCCTCTCACATTGTCTCACAGGTGAGCTTTGGGG
Source organism: Callospermophilus lateralis (assembly GCF_048772815.1). NCBI lineage: Eukaryota > Metazoa > Chordata > Mammalia > Rodentia > Sciuridae > Callospermophilus > Callospermophilus lateralis. Next base: position 88,292,453 of record NC_135315.1, on the reverse strand, counting down.
GACACCTCACATACAAACCATAACAACAATCTCCATAATGGCTTGAGCTAATTCCTTAAAATAAACCTCTCTATATCTGCATACACATTCTATTGCTTGTGGTTGCTTTTCCAGGGAAACCTGAGTGATAGATTTTGGTACCAGGAGTGGTTTTAGAGGAACAGACTCATAAGATGAGTTTTCAAAATTGGGGCAGGGTTTCTGGAAAGGGCTCTTTAATATGGTTAGGTTTAAGATGCTACAAATGTATTTCCAGTAGTAAAGATGTGACAATAGAAATAAGTAAAATGTGATGACTGTGTCCTAACCAGATCCCGAAAGAGGCATTTTCTATTGGCTTTTCCTACTCATACCTTTGAACATTTTCCCCTCAACTAACAAATCTAATGAGATTTGCTATTTGCTCTGAATGTTTTTGTCAATGCGAGGAAAGAAAAGGATGAGTTCAAATTCAAATTCCCTACAAAAACACTGTGTAAATGGCCTGAAAGCATTCATATCTGCTCCCAAACAGGTTCTTATCTCCTATAGTTAATAGCACTGAGATTGTTGAAAACCAAACCCAGAATCTCATCCATCTGTTACCTGAATTAGAAGGCAAGTTGACTTCTCAGCCTGACAGAGTATCTATGTTAAAGCTTAGAGCATGGCACAATGTCACACACCTAAAATCACAGTGGCTCAGGAGGTTGAGACAAATCCCAGTGGCTCAGGATGACCGCAAGTTCAAAGCAAGCCTCAGTAACTTAGAGAAGCCCCTAGCAACTTAGAAAGAACTTGTCTCAAAATAAAATATCAAAAAAAAAGAGGGCTGGGGATGTGTCTCAGTGGGTAAGCACCCCTGGGTTCAATCTCCAGTACCAAAAAAAAAAAAAAAAGCTAGAGCATTAATGAGGAAAAAAAGAGATTCTGAAAGATAGCATGGAGACATGGACAAAGACACTGATAAGGATTGGGACAATGGACCCCTAAATTGGGATGTGTCTTCTGTAGCAGTAGCGGCAGCATCTCTATCATCATTGAGATTAACCATGCATTGCCTGACTAAATTCAAATGACCACCCCTGGAGCTGTTGCCTTGCAAGACACTGCTAATTCTCCTCAAGAATCACCAGCCACCACTTTTTGCTTCTAAACTTGTTATTAGATTCAAATCCCAGTAAAGTAAGAGACACCAAGTACAACCCATCAAGAGATGTGCTACACTCCAAGAGAACTACTAGAAATTTGTAATTTATGCAAACAGGAATCTTGGAAATAAGTGTAAAGAATATTAAGACTGTGAGATAGTTGTATAAAGAACATAAATGTGAGTCAGGCTAAATATTTAAATAAGGTTCCACTTAGAGATTGTGGATTTAATGTTGTAACTCAAGGAGTTTGAAAGAGTTCTAAGATATTAAAGGCTTGGTTAGCTGAAACAGACAAAAAGGTAGCCAATATTAAATGAACTGGATATCCCACACCTGTCTGGGCTATTTGTGGTACTCTTGAAGTGATCAAGCATGTACACTGCAGAAGGTTGATTCCATTGTATTGTAGAATTTTGGGGCAAATATTGTTTGATTTCTTCTTATCAGAGTAAATGCTTATTATGAATACAAATTTACCTTCTGTGCACTTAATGCTTCTTCCAAAACTCCTTCCAGAGATTTGCAGAATATCTTAGTCTAATTATGATACTTTACACAACATTGATTCTTGTAGCAGTAATTCACTTGCAGGTCAGCATGGGAAAAGAGAGAAGAAGAAGCATAGCAAGCGAAGCAGCAGCAGAAAGAAAAGTCCTTTATTGTGTACAAGCAATCTTTTTATAGTATTGTGAACAATGAAGGCAGCCTTCCAACATCAATAAATCAGGTCTTTCAGCTAATTAAACATAGCATACAGAAGTTTTACTTTTTAATCAGAAGTGACCCGCTTCTCATGGCTAATCTACTTTCGGCCCGGAGTATGTTGAGCTGTGCTCTTTGTTAAGAACAGATAATAAAATTTTTCTCAGCGCCCTCCTAGGCCACTTGGCAGAACATCCTGTTTGCAGGCAAGTCCTCCCAAGGACAGCAGACACCTCGTTTTCAAGCATGTCCACTGTTACCTATCTATACCTTGACAGAATATCCTGTTTGCAGGCAGACTCCATCAAGGACAGTAATAGTAACACAGTCACATCTGATTCTCTACATTTCCCTCCTTTTGTTTTATGTAAAAGAGCCATATCAGAAGCGAAAAGAGAGGTTTCATGTTTCAGTTGCCTTTGCTTTTTTCAGCGTTGGAAGACTATGTACAAAACAAAACACAAAGCAAAAATTATTACAGTGTTACCTAAAGAAGTTGACAACAAGGTAGAAAAATGACTTAAAAGGATTTAAATTAGCAATACTTGAAGACAATATTTGTAAAATGTTAGGTCCTGTTAGTTCAGGTAATGTCTTACTAAAGGTGTTCATAATAATCTTTTCCAAATTCATAATTTTTAAAGTTAAATTTTGATGTCCATTTAACCGTCTTCTAACAGTTTCCCAAGAATCACTGGTATTATATGGCACAGGAGTCACACAAATATGAGAAGAATTCCAGTCACACTTTAGTACACTTCTGGTAACCAAGATAGTCACTTGATCGCTAAGCCAGGAAACAGTATGTTGTAAATTGGTCACATCTGTAGCCAATTGAGAGTCTAAGTCCTTTTGTTGTTGCCACAATAAATGAGCATCTTGATGCCATGTTCTCACGAAATCCGCAGTTTGAATGCCTTGATGTAAAGCAATGCCAGCTACTGCAGCAGTGGCAGTTACAGAAGCAACTGCAGGGATTGAAGCTATAACTATTCCTATTAATCCTCAAGAGCGATGTAACAAAACTTGAACAGTATTGTACAAATGAGTAACAGACAATGAATCAGACCAAGGACGAGTCAAATTAACAGGCACCCACAATTCTCCGCGAGCTTTAACAATAACTAAAGAATAATTATTAATTTCTATTAATTTCCAATTAGTTCTATTTACACATTGAGTAAGATGATATTGTTCCCCAAGTTACATTTCATTCCCAGTGTCCAATCATAAGAGAATAAGGGAATTTAACACATGCAGAAGCAAAATAAATCAGATTATTATGTAGATGTACTTCAAAAGGAGAGGAATGGGATACATCTAACGTGAAATTTCCAGTCCACACAGTGAGTTTCCCAGATACTGCCCATAATTTCCATATATCCCCTTGAATATTGGAAAGCCTTATATACTGTAACATTGGAGGGACCAAAGCATAATGTTGCACTTTAATTGTCTCATTACCCCAAGCATTTATTGTCCTCTTATGTCGATGCCATCTTAAAGTACAATTTGACCAACTTTCTATAAATTTAGAATGATCAGGACTCCAATCCACTATAGTGATATTTTGATATTTGACTACTGTTTTAGGGTGATGATCATGGCATTTTTCCCACTTTAAATGAGTTAAAAATGTTTCAAAATATTTAGCTGAACATAGAGGAAGATGAATTCTGACAAAACAATCTTTAGATGATAGCCATGATTGATTAACATACATACTAGAGGTATTAAACCCTCGGGAAGATATCATGACAGTAAAAACAGCAGTAGAATAACTATGATAATTAACTCCCCAAGTATATTGGTATGATCTGGTCAGAGGAAATACTAATATCTTCTTAAATAATGCCCATAATATTATGTTTACTTTCGATGCAACTGAAACTAAGAAGTAAGCAGGAACATAGCAAAAGTATGCTACAGATGTATAACTTTTTCAGTTATCCTAACTCCAAATTCAACAAAAAAATATGCATCATATTAATGTTCCTCCTAAAATTTTGGCAACAGAGAATTATTTATTATAAAGCTGGATGAATCACCTGAAATCAAATTTATATATCTAAATATTTTATGTAGTTAAAGAAGGCCAAATATTTTTAAGAGTTATATCAGGTGTAAATATCCGTATATATAAAAAAACTGAATTTGTTGTTAACAGAGGACTTGATTCTTGGGGATGAATTTTAAATTCAGTTAGGAGAAAGGAATCACATATCTTAGATATTTATTAACTCCTGGACAGTAATTGCTAAGGTTTTAATTCCATAAAGTGGTATATTCTCTAACTCATTTTAGTCAATCATTCCTGGGATTTATTTATTTATTTATTTATTTTTTTTGGAAATGTGACAAATGGAACACATGATTTCTAGTAGTTTTAGAGATTTAATCATTGTAAAAAAGCACTATCTCAGAAGATGTACATAGATAGATATAAATACAGATATATATCATTTGAATTTATGTGTAAGTGTGTTAGAGGCACAAGAGACAGAGAAAGACAAATTAAGATTAATAAGGCAAATGTGAATATATATTTTCATGCATGAACACAAACAAAATCAAGGACAGGCAAATATATAGTTACATGTAAACATTATATATCATATATATATATGTATGCGTATATACTTTCTTTCTTATTGCAGTGGGATAAAGCCAAATCAACTGGAGCCCTGTGACCATGTTACTACAGACAACATTTGATTCAACCTTACTAATACAGAAAGTACTTGCATTTCTAAAAAAAATCCTTTATTTCCTGTCTGATATTCTTTACTTAGGAAATTTTTTAAAATTTTTAAAAGTTTTGCCTCACTTTTAACTCCTTGAATAACCTTATTAAGAGAACGAAAGGATTTCAATTTTTAAAATCTTGGCAAGTTGAACCTAGATCCATTTTAATGAATACAATGCATGAGAATGCCCTTTGTTCCATCCTTGACACACACACATGTACCCTCTGCCCAAATGCATGCATTTGTGTACACGCAAATGCACACGCAAAACTATGTGCCTAAATTTTTAGAGCATTGAGAGATGTCTGTTTTTAGAAAGACCCACTAAGTTCAGCCTCTTCAAAGCAGCTCTTCCCAGCCACTCTTCTAGGTGAACTCTTCCCTGTTCAGGAAAATTAATGATCACATATGGAAGTGAATATAAATGTTGCCCTGTCTGAATGGGTTGCCTTTTTTTCCTCATGTATTTTTTTCAGATAAGTTTGTTATATACCCATTGAATAGGTGTATTTTCAAATTTGCCTAAGGATTATTAAAATGTTTTGACATCTATTAATTGAAATTATCTTCTAGATTTGGGCCAATTTCCACAGGCTTATGTGTAAATAAGGATAAGAAAACATTAACAGTTGTTCATACATCTTAGGAGGGCTCAGTAGATAACAGATTTTTCCGCTTATATTGATAGGAAAAATACAGAATGGGAAAACACCACATTGTAAATTTTCAATATTCAATATTTGATATCTGACATAGATTTTATATTTTAGTCAAACATAGGTCAAAATGACTAATGCATATACTTTTAAATTTCCCAAGCACTTAATTTTTCTAAATCCAGTTCTTTTAAAGTGTGACTCAGTAGCTTAGTTCCTGCACATAACGGTGTATGATACTCAAGCAATCTGGGTCTTAACTGTTTCATCTATATTTTACAAGTGAGGCCAAAAGCAGGGTGTATACCTCTGAGGAAGAAAAAGTGGTTCAAGGTTTTCAGGACTCAATAACCAAGAGAGCTAAGGGAAAAACATCATACAACTTTACATCAACTGCATTAAAAAATAATTTATGGGCTGGGACTGTAATTCAGTGACAGAATGCTTGTCTAGCATGTGTGAGGCACTGGGTTGAACACCTAGCACCATGTAAAAAATAAACAAATAAAATAAAGATATGTTGCTCATCTACAACTAAAAATAATTAAAAAAAATAAAAATTTACAGGTGTAAGATGGATGCAATTCCTAGCATCATTTGTTATCCAAATACTAGGTTACTTTCATTTTTTAAAAAATGTATGCATTGATCTAAACAAATTATTTGTGAATTATGCAGCAATGCCTTGGTTAAAAGTTTACCTGTAAGATAAATGTTGTAATTAAAGGGAAAGTAAATATGCACTCAATTTAACCTTCAAGAAGGGAAAGGAGACCATCTGGTTTATTTCAACATGTTTACTATGCAAATATGACTATAGTGGTTTATATGTTCTATTGTTGACACCACTTTTAAATCTGTTTTTATGGATCATTTCTTAGAGGATCTCCCTCAGGAAGACATATGAGGTGACAGAGGGATGTTTGTAATGATACTTCAACAATAATTAGTGATAGTGGTTACATTTAGAAGACTTTTACAGTAACAAAAGTACTAAGGTTACCTTATTTCCCTTTATATAATAGGTTCATATTCAAAACAATGAAACACTGTAATTTAAATACATTCTAATATATTTAAAATAACTGAAATTGTGCTGCAAGCTTGTAAATGCAATGTGCTCATAACCACATTCATTTATAGAAATATGTTTAAAATTTAAGACTGCATTACATTTTTCATGACTTTTCTAGTGTTTTAAGTGCAGTATTTAATCTTGAAATGAACTTCCTTGCTATGAAATGGTAATACACTACAGAATCTTAAAGATACTAGAGAAGGATGGGGTTTTATTTTAGGAAGAAGTAAGATATTCATATGTATATGTAGCCAAAAGTGTGAAAAATACAATCTGTTTTATAGTATCTTCTGTTATCTGAAACATATTCAAATGAAATGATTGCCGCAAGCATGTTAAAAAGGAAAAAAAAAAGTGCCAATCTTAAAAATATTGCCTGAGAAGCAAATTTCATGAGAAGGCAATGTGAGAGCTTCCTTTTGATTTTTGTCAGTGCAAAAATTAAATAGTCTTTTGTTTTACAACTTTTTCTAGCTTTTTACAACATAATAGTGTATAAATACAGTGATAGCAAAGAAAAAAATGTGGCTTAGAATAATTTGTAAGAAATTAAGACTGTCAGAATACAGAGTTTCAATGTCATTTTGGGTGATTTCTGTCATTTTTCATCTATTCATTCTTTTTAATGTTTCTTAGTTATACAAAAATCTCATCTCAAGGCATTCAGCACCTTAATGATATATTTCATAAAATGAGATGAAGTGAATATTAATATTAAGATAAAAACAAAACTCTTTAACTGATATGCAATGTATTGTGTAGTTATCTTTTTATCTGATAAACAGACTCACTCTCCACAATGTTTTTTGAGAAATTTCTTCAGCCAGGAAAAGCACTGTCATTCCAACCATGTGAATGTATATGACCCAGGCTGGACTCTGACCACAAAATCTGGCCCCAATTGAGCATGTGGCAAGAAAGAAACTGGAGTTTTCCCCTAAATTTTATGTGACTGACCAGGAGAAATAGAAAATATCTCCTTCTGCCACTCTTCTCAATAGAGTTGCTTGACATATATATATGGCTTTGAATACCCTAATTAATTATCACCCCCACTTATAGTTCCATAATTTAAGTAATCAAATAAGAATCATTAAAACATGGATTAAATTAAATAATTCTAATCTGCTCATCATTTATAAGACTACTAGAGTTCTTGTAGTAGGCATTTCAAAATTTGTTGTACAATAAGTTCATCATGAATAAATAGTTGTTTCATCAACTTTCATTAAAATATAAAGATTTTAGGAAAAATTCCTGGGCTTATAAGAAAGTGTAGTCTTTTAAATATTTTCTACTTAAGATCATATTAAATTTATAGTAATCATTTTTTCAAAGGAGACAAATTAAAATTTTTATTAAAAATTAGTAATTGAAAATAAAGTACTAGAAGTAGAGGTATACTGTATGTAACAGAAATAAAAAAAACTGAATTTATATTTTATCTTGGCTGAAACATTTTTTTTAAGTTTTATATCATATCCCTGGTTCTAAAACTGCATTCAATTCATTTTTATATAACTATCTTTCTTAATTGTTTTTATACAAAATATATTTCATCATCTAACCAATAATATAAACATGAATTATAATATAGTATTTCATTGTAATTGTGTTAATATGCTTGTTTATACATTCATATATTTTTCTGTTCCCCATCCCTTTTCCATCTAAAATGAGATGTATTAATTCTAATAAACTTTACATCTTCGTATTTGAATTACATTAATTTCTCCTTCTTTTAATAGATAATTGCTACACATTTCTGATGAAATAGAAAATTCAAGTCATGATATATTTGTTAATTATTTTCATAAGCAAAACTATATGAATGGGTTAATAATTAGGAGAGAAAGAGAAGTGTGATCCTTCTATCAATTTGTTTTTCATATAGCTATTTCTTTTCACTATGTCATTCCATCTGCCCCAATTATTTTTTGTTATGATGAAGTGTATTGTTTTATTCTTAACACAGAATTTCTTGAGCATGTGGTCAACTATTTATAAAATTCCCCCTTTTTCTATTTCTTTTTCAGAATTTTGCCCCAAATGCTGAATTTTGTACCACATTAATATACAAGCAATGAATTTGATTTTACTCTTGCTAAATAGTTATAATATTAATGGTATTTTAACTACCGATGTTTACATGGAGTTTAGCAACAAGAATAAATAAAACTGTGTATTTTGTACAACTTTGAGAAGCAACAATTTGAAAATTTCAATGTAGAAGTTATAACAAAATTTTTTTTATAAATTGTAAATGTTATAAATATTTCATACAACACATATTATAATTCCATAATTAATAAATGAAAATTAGTATTAAATAAAAATGATCACACTTTTTAAAATAGTAGACAGATTATAGAAATTCTTTAAAAATTGTATAATAGCTTAAAAATAGGCACACACTAACATAACCAGTTAATCATTGACAAAGGGTTTAAAGACATACAAGGAAGAATGACAATCTTGTCAGTAAATAATGCTGTAATACTTGGACATACATATGTAAAAAGTAAATCTTGGCAAGAATAAACCCTCAGATAAATATTTCCAAATGTATAATAGACCTAAATGTGAAACACACACACACATACACAAACACACACACACACACACACACACACACACACACACAATAAAAACATATAACAACAACTAGAAGATAATAGAGGAGAAATCCAAGAGACCATGGCTATGGTGACATTTAAAATAAAACACTGAAGACATGCTTAATGAATAAGAACAAAGGAGGAAAAAAAGAAAAATTGCCAAAAAACCTGCTGCTCTTCAAAAGACAATATTTAGAAAATGAGAAAAAGAAAATCTACATTTAGATGAAATATTTTCAAAAGACAGATTTCATAAATGACTTCCTTCTATCATAAATATATAAAGAACTCCCACAATTCAACAATAGGAAACAACTCTAATAAAAATGGAAAAAAAACTACAACAAACAATTCACCAAAAATGACAAGCAGATGGCCATAAATACATGGAAAAATGTTGAATAGTCTATGTCATTAGGGAAACACAAATTGAAGCAACATATACCACTATGTATTTAGCAGAATATCCAAAAATGCAAAACAAAACATCATCTACTGATGACAAGAATGTGGAGCAACAGGACTTTCATTCTTTACTGGTTAGAATGCAAAGTACTACAGTTGGGCAGTTTATTACAAGGCTAAGCATATCCCGGCAGTTATGTCTTTTGAAATTTACCCAAATAAATTCAAGGGTTCTGTTTATGTCAAATCTTGACAAGGATGTTTATAGAAGCTTAGTAATTCTAAAGGCAGAAACAACCAAGATGTCCTTCAGTAGAAGAATGAACAAATAAACTGTGTTACATCCAGAAAATGAAATATTCTTGAGCACTAAAAGATATGATGCATAACATCATGAAATTCTGGAGGAAACTTAAATGTAAATTACTGAGAGTAGGAAGTCCATTTGAAAAGATTATATACTATATAATTCCAAGTGTATGACCTTCTAGAAAAGGCGAAATAACAGAAACAGTAAAACTAAATAAATATTTGCCTGGGGTTAGAAGGGAAATAAGCATGAATAAGCAGAGGATTTTTAGGTTAGTGAATCTATTTTCTGTGCTACAATGATGGTTACATATCAATATGTGTTTATCAAAACCCATTGGATATACAACACCAAGAGTGAGTGCCAATGTTAAACTATAGACTGAATGATAATGATGTAATGTGACAATAAACATAGGTTCATTAATAGTAACAAATGTACAACTTTTGGGAGGAATGTAGATTTTGAGAGATGTTTTGCAGGTGTGGATGCCAGAGGTATACAGGAATGCTGTACTGTCTGTTCAGTTTTGCTATTCATCAGAAACTCCTCGAAAAATAGTTTTTAAAATGATATTTCAATTAAAACTACATTTCTTAGCATGTAGCAGTATGCAAGAATCAGAATAGTCTACAATGACTATATGTACTTGGAGTTTATGTATGTTATAAAACAGAATAAATCAGATAAGATTAAATGAAATCATGAATTCATGAGTGAATTTTTATTTTAAAATCACCAACGTATACTTTCACAGAGCATTTATATTAGGAATCACATGACTGAGGAAATATAAAAATAGTATCATACTCGTTCTAAAGTTTCTGTTACTAATGTTTAAGCTTATTGTATTATAGGAGAAATAAAAATGAAGACAAATAAATGAATAAATAAAACATGTATGAGAAAGGATTATTTCTGTCTACAGTAAAAGAAACTGTGAATAACACTAGCTTGATTAAAATTTAGAAAATAAACTCTCTGCTTGAGGAACAGTTGAGTCTGGTTTTGTGATTCCCTAATGAGTGGTTGGTAGTGAAAGGGTCCCTGATTCCTCCTCCAAGAGGTAGGCCTTTAAGCGATCCTTGAAAAATTAATCTATTCCTAAGAATTTCTCTCATGATTTTGAAATAGCTACCATAAATCTAAGGTTGATATCCTGGTTGGAGAGCTCCCCCAAAGCAGGGGAAGGGCAGGGAGAATTACATGTCTCATAACTCCTACCATTTTTCAGAATGAACATTTCTCACATAGGATAGTGCACAGACATTCCACATTACTTTTGATTCCAAAGTATTCATGTGATTATGCCTAGGCCAGTCCTTGAAAAAGAATAATAAATATGAAAATTGGAGTGGATTATTCCATGATTTTTTAAAATATAAATTTCACAATTATATCTTTCACTTATCTATGATGTGCAATGAAAAATGACTGAACTGTCAACAAGAATTTCTCTATCCATTTAGCAAAATCTAGACACAAATAAGGCTCATAATTTTAGACAAGACATTGCATGTTCTATTTCATTGATAGAATATCAAACATGGAGAGTTATACGAAGCATATTACAGCAAATTTTTTACAAGTATTCATTATAACTGAAAATAATGGACTGTTCTACTTATTGTGAGGATAGTGGGGTTTTTTACCCATCAAATTGAACATTTCTAAGACTGTTTTCACTCCTATTAACAGATTTTATTGATTTTATTTTGTTCATATAGAAGCAACAATATATGATATATATTTATAAAATACATTACAACATAGGAATATGTTGCACAAATATGTAATTGCAATCACATAATCTGATTATAAATAAAATTTTAAAATATATATGTATGTGTGTGTGTATATATATATATATATATATATCTCAGAATAAAATACTAAAGGTTTTATTTTGTCTATTTAAAAAGATATGGATAGTCTGTCAGATTGTTAGCACAATTTAATTCTGAAGTTATTTCAGGATTTTGTTTATGATTTTTAAATCCTAATTTCGAGATGCCCATTGCAGTTTTATCTGAAAACTCATACAGACAAGTGTAGGGACAACAAAACCTGTTTTCTGTTGTTGTTCTTTTGTTTTGTTTAACTATCAAAATATATAAAATTCTTTTCTAAATGACTCTAATACATCACCTTATTGATTTCTCTTACACATGTCCAAATATAAATACAATATAAACAGGGGAAAAAATGAGTGTTAGTTTGCTATGTCTGCTATGGAAGTCTGAAGGAGGAATAAAATTGGAAACAATTGTAAGGACAAAATAACATGTTGTTTGTTTTTTTTTTTTTAACATGTGCATACTCAATTTCTATTGTATCACACATTATTAAAACTTCACATAGATGTAAATATTCTATTTTAAAACTTTATACTGTGGTCATTATTTTCTACCATAGAGCTAAATAACAACTATTGAACAATAATGAAAATCAACAGTTAATTAGGGCCAAAGAAGATGTATGTTACAAATATAAACATGGATGTGGAAAGATAAAGAATGGAAAGTAAAAACTGAAGAAGATGAAATAAATTTTCCATATGTTATTTTAATTATTATTTATTTTAAGAAAAAAAAACATTATTGTTTCCACAGAGGTATGGCCAATTTTCATAAGGGACCCGAATTCTAAAATTGTTCCATTCATTGTTAAACATTTCACTTTCATTTACTTTAGAGTTAGTGTATGACATATATGTCAAATCTTCTCTACATTGTGAAAAATATTTTCCTTGTTTTATTTATTTAAAATGCCACATGGTTAACTATCAATTATTTTGTTTTCATTGAAGCTATTTTTATGCAAAATAGTGTACTTGGTGAGAGATTTTCCTCTAAGTTTACCTATCCTTTAAAGATTCTTTCTCATTCTAGATATATCACAGTTTCCCCCCCCTTTAGTAATATTTCAAATGTACTTTATCTTGGATGTTCCAACTATTATCTCTATAAATAAAGGGAGGGACACTTTTATAACCAAGTCACATAGTTGTAGAAATTTGCATTAATGATGAACATGGGAAGAGTAGGATTTTGTGCAATATCTACATTTATTTCCAAGTTAATAACCAGGAGAGTCTATAAAATTATATGTCTCTATTGTATTGTTTCTGTTTATTATTTTAATGTATACTGGAAAACTTTTGGTTTGAGAGTAAATACTTGATCTTTGAAGAAAGAGCTTGTTCAATCACTGTGAGTCACAGATAATTTTCTGGGTAACTGAGAGAACTGTGTGTGTTTTATGCCTTTTCTGTTTGAGTAGATATGAAAAATCAGTATATTCATATTATATGGTATTTGTGGTGGTATTTGTGGTGATGAGTACTATTGTTCATGTTGACACTTTGATCATTTATCATTGTGTGTGTGCATGAGCATTTGCTTTAGGGCTGCCCTTCTTCATTAAGTCTTTCAGCAGAAACTATCAGTCTCAAGTAAAATGTAGCAAGTTCGTAAAAATAAAGGATGAGCCAGGCGTGGTGGCCCATACCTGTGATCCCAGTGGCCCAGGAGACAGAAAAATCCCGAGTTCAAAGTCAGCTTCAGTAACTTAGGAGGCCCAGTCAATACATAAAAAGAGCTAGGGATGTGACTCAGTAGTTAATTGTCCCTAGGATCAATCCCTGGTGCCAAAAACAACAACAACAACAAAAAAAACAAGAACAAAATAAAAGATGGCATTAAGTAAACATATGGTAGATATTCATGACCATGAACATGAGTTTATATAATTTGTATACATCATCACTCCAATTTAAATACACAGCAGATAAAAAATTTGCCATTTGGGATATTGAGAACTATTCTCTGAATTTCTATCCTTTTAAAGATCTCATCCATAAAAACTGTACATGTTTGAGATGCATAGCAAAGTATTTTGATATGCATAATAAGTACTACACTTAAGCAAATAAACATATCCATTTATTCACAGTTACCTTTTCTTTCATGATAGCTGAAATTAGACTATTTAGCCAAGTCAATGACAATTACTGCCCAATACTAATTAAATATATATATATATATATATATATATATATATATATGCATTTAATCTTCATTTTCTTTTTCCATATAATTTCTGAACCTCATATTTTCTTGATATGTTCAAAAATCACAAACACATCATGATATAATTTTAGAAAACTAATAAGAAAACAATAAAAACAAACTAAAATACAAGCACTTATATCATGTTTTTAGCTTTCATCTTCCATAACTGTATAATTTCTCTTATGTTATTTAATTATCTATAATATATTCAGGCAGGTTATGTTATTCCACTAATAAATTTCAATTAACTCCTGTTAAAAAAAAAACATTTTTAAGAATTTATTTCTAATTTTACATCCATAAAATAATTCTTAGATAGAAAAAAAGTGCAATTATATTCATCACATTCATATTAATGAGAGATATAAATAATTAATAGAATATAATTTAATTAAGCATGATTTGTCTAGTTTTTGAGTGCATAGTAGTATCATATTCCTTTTAAATATATGTAGAAAAGTATGGCCCAAAATTTAAGTATTTAAGGTCTGATAGTACTGGCATAATTTTTTTAAATACACACTAAAAATAAAGCAAATCCATGTGAACATGGATTTAATATTAAATAATATTAAAAAATGTTCTTTAAATGAATGTGATTTTTCACTATAATTTCATGTTTTGTATGAAAGTGACACATTTATAAAGTAAAAAATAGGATTTTATAACATAATTTTATGTGCAAGTGTGTGTGGGTGTGTGTGTGTGCGCGCGTGCGTGTGTAGGTTTGTATGTGAAAGAGAAACTGAAGTACACAGTATTACTAGTGTGTAAATCTTGCCTAAGTGGCTTTTTAAAGCTAAGAAGAGATTTCATATTAACCACATTTTTTAGGACATCATAGACTTATCCCTGAAGATTTGTCTAATATTTAAAATCTGCATACAATCTCAAAATATTACTAAGGTATTTTATTTATTTACTTACAATATTTGACACTACAATTTTGTTAGAAGAATATTTTAATAGTGATATACACTTTTCTATACATGTGGACACTAGAACTCATGGAATGATGAACTATTTTAAGTGAGAAAATGAGATATTCTAGTATTAAAAAGCAAGGGTAATTTTTAGGTATTTGATGTGGTACCACATAGTTCACCTTGGCAGACAAGCTCACATCACCAAACTGAAGTTGTCTATGTTCTTGTCCCTGGAACCAGTGATTATGTTACCTTACCTAGCAAAAAGTTCATTGTAGAAAAGATTTAATGAAAAAATGAGAAGTTGGGAAGATTACTTTCTATTATCTACACGAACCTAACCTAATAAGAAGAATCTTTGTAAAAGGTAGAAGGAGGATCTAAAGTAGAGAGATGGTGATGAGATAGAGTAAAGAGAGAAGTAGAAGTCAGAGTGTATGGAACTACAGCCAAGGAATGAAAATACCAGCCTCTGAAAAGGGAGAGGAAAACCATAGTTTCCTGAGATCCCCAGACCAACCACAACCCAAATGACATCTTCATTGGAGTCTGTTAAAATTCTAATTCATATTTCTGATACTTGGAACTATAAGTCAATAAGTCTGTGCTGTTTTAAGCCTTTAAGTTTATGGTATCTTGTTACAGCAGCATTGAGAAACTAATGCATTCACATTATACACATATTAAATATATACTTATAAATTACCTCTCCTCTTTGACAGCATTAACTTACAGCACCATAGCTTGTAACACTTTGCATACTTGGGTATGATTAATTTCTCCATCCCATATTTCCCATGTAAGTTATTTATTTGAAATAATTAAAAAGAAAAACTAAAAATTAATTGATAGAATCCAAAAGCAATCATTCAAAAATATTACCAGTAGAAAAAGTAATTGACAGTTTTTAACACATTTTCATTTTATGATGAATTCTAAACCTCACAGAATATGGTAATTGGTTTGTCTTGAAATGATTTTTTTAAAATATGCACTTTTCTAAAAAAGTGTAACTTGAGTTGTCTGTCGTTTTAAATAAATTCACACTTTTCAAGCATATTTGTTTCCACCTACTGCATCTGATTATGGTGTCTTGCCCCTCTGTCTGCATTAACATAGTCTGTGTGGGCTCCTCTTAGACAGGAATATGCTGTTGTCAATTGTCAATGGGCCCAGGGAAGGGCTGTTCATGTCCTTCTTTTATCTATCAATTTGGTGTAGTTTTCCCAGCAAGGCCCAACTCCTACATTAAAACACCCTTTTAGTATGACCTTCATTGTAACTGATGTCATCTATATTTTCAATTCCTTTCATACAAATGGAAATGCAGCTCTCTACATTCAAAAGAAAACTTTTTGAAAGCTTTTACATTTTATATGAAGAGAACTAGAATGGATAGAAACACAGAACTTCAAATAAAATTCTTATTAAAGAAAGGTTAACTAGGGGCTGGGGATGTGGCTCAAGCGGTAGTGCGCTCACCTGGCATGCGTGCGGCCCAGGTTCGATCCTCAGCACCACATACAAACAAAGATGCTGTGTCCGCCGAGAACCAAAATATAAATATTAAAAAATTCTCTCTCTCTCTCTTTCTCCCTCCCCCACTCTCTCTTTAAAAAAAAAAAAGAAAGAAAGGTTAACTAAATGAATGCTAAATTTATATCAGCTTGTTGGCAATGGTATTTTGAAAGATGTGTTTAAAATTGTAACTAAACAGAAGGCTTCCAAAGAGATGAAGATAAAATTGGGAAGAAAATTATTCCTTTTGTGGGAACATTGGCAGTCCTTATTAAAGGCATATTTTTATCTTTATTTTGGAAAATGCAATGTTGTTTTTCAAAATTCTACTGAGAGTTGCTGAGATATTTTGCTGAGTAAATATTTTTTTCTTCTATGAGTGTTTTATTCATCTTAAAAATAATAATCATGAAATTATATACTAACAAAAAGTTTGGAAAAGGCAAGAAAGTTGTACAGCAATTTTCAAAATATAAGGAAACCTCAGGCAATGATTTAGGTGACTTGGGTAAATATTAAGATAACAATACCATCTATGATTTATCATTATAATTTGACATATTTTCCACCATTAACTCTAAAAATGCTATTTAATAATAAGCCCATTCATGTTTTTTTTAATATAAGATTTTGATCTTAAAAACACCATATATTTATTCTACAAAATACTAATAAAAGATTGTCAGAGACCAAGATTTAAATCCAGTCAATTGAGATAATTATCATAATAAGCTGGACATTATTGCAGATATTTTTATTGCATTTATTTTAGCTCAACTTACATGAATGTTCTCACCATAATTTTTAAATTTTTCTATTTTCTTGATGAAGCAATTGATTTACTGTGAGTCCTTAAATTTTAACTCTACTTATTTGTATGATTTCGGCTCTTTAAGAAGCATACAAATGAAAAATCAACTAATGATTGCTTCAATAGGTAGAATGGTTATTAAACAAACTTACTCTCAGGGAATTTCCAAGTTTGAATAATCAGTGAATATTCAATTTCCAAGTTGAATAGTCAGTGAAGATTTTTAAAAATAACCAGTATTGCTTCATGTTCCTTCCATAATGGCATAGGGTTGATGTTGGGATTGTGTCTTCCTTTATCTTCAAGAAATTTCTGTAAGTGCCTCAAGGAACATATCCTTACCCATCAACAACTATTCTAAAATAGGAATTGAGAATTTGATTTAGCTTTTTAAGAGTAATAAACAGTTCTGGAACACTCATAGATGACCTCCAATCATGAAACATGAATGAAAATTACATAATAGGCTCATAGTTAATACAATCCTTTGAAAAGTGACTCTCATATGATTGCCTTAGATAATTTGATTTCCATCACCTGGAGTTGAAGGATTGATTTCCTAACATCCCAGGAAATATAGGACAGATAATAGGATTGCTACATCCTAAAAATAGGTAGTTAGACATACATTTTTAAAGGCAGAGGTTAGACCATAATTGTATTATTATGTCAATATAGCCCACAATAATATGTATAACTAAAATGAACTAATAAATAACATACAGGCTTTGAAAAAAAGTTACATGCCACATTCTTAGATGAACTTTTCTTCCACATTTAGATTGCTTTATTCCATTTTCCTTTGTTCTGCATTGCTCCTATTAAGGGAATGATGTGGATGTAATTGTCTTTGTACTGCAGGCTATCTGCCTTTTCTCTATTATCATTGGAAAGTTTTTCTTTATGTATATCTTGCATTTATGCCATGATATTTAGACTTGATATTTTTTTCCTTCCTATGTGTTCCATCAGTGGGGGTTTTCAATCTATAGATTCATTACTGACCTCTGTGTTGGATAATAACTACCATTTTTTCTTAGAAAATTTATCACCTTACCTTGCTATTCTATGTAGGCTTTCACTTCATGATTAATTGTTCACATCCCTAAACCCTTTTCACACATATTATATTTCATTATTAATCTTTTCCAAATTCTGTCCTATTTCTTCAGAGATATTTTCTAAATCAAATAGGTTTTTCAGAAATTCCTGGTCCATTCTTTTGACTCTCCATGTAATACCAGGTATATTTTCATTTTCAATATTTCTATCTTACCTCTAAACAATTTGCTTTATTTTCCAGGACCAGCATACTTTTCTAAATGTTTTCTGATACTTCAAATATATTTATTTAAAGATTTTTTTTTTTTTACTTTTTTATATTGCTTCCTTGAATATGAGTTTGCCTCTTTCTGGAATTCGTTGAATGAATGTAATTGTTTTGTTTTTCTGTCCCTCTGACTTTTATCTTCAAAATGCTCTTTTCAGTAAAAAAAAAAATCCATACAAGCTTATTCCTGAACCTAGAGCTTCATTTTCTGAAAGACTTGTTCTAGAAAACTTATAATCACAAATTCTGTGAAACCCTTACAGATGTAATCTGTTTAAAAGCCTCTGGCCAGATTCACAAGCAGGAATGTCTTTCCCAAGAAACTTGAAGTGATGCCTCTGCAATGCAGTCATAAATAAAGATAGAGCCCTTCTCTCCCAGTGTCTGCAAGACGTTTAGAGACCAATTTAAGTGGGTATCTAGCAAATTTACCACCTTATGCGATTATGTTTTGTTTTGAGGATATGATAATTTTTTCTTTTATTTTGAGTAAATCTAATTAACAAACAGGTCTATGATGCTTTAACCCCAGCTCTTTGAATCTTCCCAGTCCTTTGTTTCAGGGTAACTGAGATCTGAGTTCTGCCCTCTGCACTTTGGCAAAAGTCTCAAATTAAAACTTCCTTGTCTATTTAACTTTGATGCAATTTTGCTTTACAGCCCCATAATTCAGTGTAAAATCTTATCTTTCTTGTTTGTAATTTTTTTCTACATATTTCTGGGAATGGTTTTATGGTTATTTACAATCACGACAAAATAATTCTTTTGTTCCACCAGTTTTTTTCTGCTTTTGGTTTTGTTCATGGATCTTGTTCAAACAAATGTGATTTTTTGTTCTCAAAATTCATGAATACTAGATATTGAACTCTGCTTGGTGTTGGTAACTCTACTTTCTGTACAGCCTTAAACAAACAGCTTGGTTTTAGACAGATTGTATAGTTTATATCAGAACCTAACACCACAATTGCTTCACATTATCACTAGCAATTACTGTAAAATCTAGTCAATGGAGAAATGTTTTGTGTTTATTGTCAAGATTTTTTGTGTGCACTCTCTATTTCTCTCTCCCTCTCTCTCATCTTAGAGATATTAAAAGGAAGTGTGTGTGCTCCATTTGAAAATTTGAGAAGAGTAGCTAATGTTGATAGATGTCTCTCTCTATCACTTTCCTGTTTTTATTCATAAGAAGCCCATATGGTATATATTCCCAAGTATATACTAATGTTCATGTGACAGAATTCTGTTCAATGTATTTATGATGGAAGTCTTTGTTTATGGCTGTCCTTCACAAATGAATGTGCAAAATATCAGAAAGAGGGGTCTTTCATGATTCATTGGCCTTGTTTTCTTTTTGCCTTCAATTCTTGGGTATAGAGCAACTATCCTTGATCCATGAAGATGAAAGTTACTTGATAGAGGTAGTCAAATAGGAAGATAAGAAATGTCATAAATAACATCTTGCACAAACACTGTGCATCCCAGGAAAGGGAGTCTCCCTAATTGTTTTAAATGTGGATAATGAGCATGAATGATTTTTTTCTAGATGGTAAACCCATAAAATATGGAGTAAAAATGGCCATGGAAATTCTCCATAGGAAATGAGCTATAATAGCCAGATGGACTAATATTCTCCATTTACTGGATGATTTCTAGCCAGAGGAATGTATGTGTCATGAAATTAGTGATTACTTCAGCTTCCTTTTATCTTCTTATCAGAATGCAACTTTAATAAAATTACTCTTTTTCTTCACTGTATACTTTTTTTAAGAAATAACATGTCTCTCAGTGATTTTAAACTGGAAGTTCTTAAGGAATCATATTAGATCAATGAAAAATGATCTACATTCCCTGTAGGGCTTGGTCCACAGTCTCAATGTTTTAATCACCTATGATTTTAGGTTTTCCTTTGGAGAGTTCCTGAGTGTATTTTTTATAAGAGAAGTACATGAATACATGTCAGCTAGCCAAAGAGGTGGAAATTGTATATGTTTTTATTTGCCTATCTAATACAGTTTTATTCCTTTCCTAATAAAATCAGTCAACATTAAATGTAGCAGTGTGTCTTGCTAAAATTACTCACTGTACATCTGCCCTTCTGCTTAAAGAGTTCAGATTGTATGATTCTGTCAATGAATTCCCACTATAGATATGAGCTTTCAATCAGGGAATCTCAAAGAGTATCAAACAAAAAAATTTCATGAATATAAACCACATGCAATATGGAGAGAACTTGGAATTAAACACTTAGGAAATACTGCTCATTGGCTTTGGTGCAGATGAACAAACTGGAGATTTCAGAAAGCCAGGTACATCCTGCTGCTACAGAACTTGCAGAGTAGAACAGTATGGAGGACTGAGGTTGGTTGCTGTATCAGTGAATCCAAAACAAAGTTCCATGTTGTGGGACTGGTAGCACAAATGATCTGCAGAGATGAGAACTGATCAGATGTAATAGAGATTACAGGTGAAGATGTCCATAGAAAAAGAATGGACAAACTGCAATGTAAGTGAACCTCTTTTCTGCCCCCAGGCCTCTAAAGGATTATGACCTGAATGTAATTGAAAGAAAGAAAGAAGCAGATGAGAGAGAGGGAGAGAAGGAAGGAAGTGAAAGAAATAAGGGCTAATAAATTATTAAAATATGTTAGAACTCATTAATGGTAAAAATACAATTTCTAATACATAGGATGGATATAACAATGACATTGCCCACTGCTGTTGGTCCATTTCCCTTTGACACAGACCATCATATTTGGGGAAATTACTCTTTAGAAATAAAAAAAATAAAATAAAATAAAATACCTCTGACATCTACAAATCCTACAACATCAGAGAACAGAATGTAGTATTCTGAAAAATAGAGAGGATTTCTTAATTTTTATTATTGTTGCCCATTTTACTCATAGCGAAACTATTGAGGGATGGTTATCACCAGTCCCTCAGTTGAGTGCATTTTATGTTACCTCTGAGCCATCAGAGAAAGAGGCATGTGCCAACAGCATGTATCCTTTATCAGCTGACTAGGAAACAGTGGTCTAGAGACTTGCTGGCACCATCAAAAAAAAAAAAAAGACATTTATGATTGCCCAGATTTCTGTCCTTTGAAAAAGTATATATACACTCTTTGGTTTCATTTTGTCTAATAAGCCCTATAAAAGTACGTGTAATTCAATCTATATTCAATGTGAGATTAAATATTTTAAATATTAAATATTTTCTGAGCAATATATGATACTCTCACTTCTCCTCACCGCACTTCAGGATTCCGTTGCTGTCTTTCTCTCTTTTCATGATTAAATCTGTTGTTATATTCTATGTTTGGAATAAGGTCTACAGAGCAACATAAACTTTTTGTGGCAACAGAAGGTATGAAATATGCAGTGCTGTTTTCTGGCCAAGATCTGCTTGAGAACAAGGTTAAAGGCTTTCAAATACATGACTGCCACTGTTCACGAACTTAGCAAAGATATTTTCTACCTCAGATAAAATCTGCCTTTATTTATTACAGAATAAGATAATTTTTGTGGCAAGAAAGATTTTTCAAGAAGAGTATATAGGTAAAAATTGCACTTTATAAAAGACACAATGTTTCTGTTCATCTACAACATCATTCCTATATATTAATTTATGTTTTTATTTCCCCCAAAGTCCAAAAGTTTAAAAAAAATGAACATGTCTTGTATTGTACCTAGACCTTGAGATGTCAGTAAGAGTTTATTTGATTAGTGTTATTCCAGGTGCAGGAAAAAACAAATGTATTCAGACACCCCTAGGTGAAATGTAAATCCAAGTTCTATTATTCATAGAAAAGTGATTTTTCTTGAAATGGGCTTCATCAGTTATAAGATTCTGCACACATTCAAGCAATTTATAAAGATACATTCTCAGAATGAAAAGTGATGAAATAATAAATAGAAGCTTGATTTAATGAGACTCTGACACTCGTTTAATCATTATTAAAAAGAATACTATACATAATTCTAGGAACTGGATTTTTTTCAACATTACAATTAAAAGAGCTTGACAAATGTTTCCCATTGCCACTGTGCTTATTAAGAATTGAAGGAGACATGTCATGATATCTATAACTTGACTTTAACTTACTTCAAGGGGATATCAATCTATAATGGAAAGTTACTATTTGTTTACTACACTCCAAGGTATCTGCAGGTTGATATGCTCCATAGGCAGTTTTACTTTGGTTTATTAGTCAATGACAAATAATAAATTGTTTTTAGCTTGCTTTGTCAAAATATTGTATTCAGTTTGACACGTTCACTGATGACTCATATCAATCATATGAACAAGTTCACATATGGACCCAAATTATTTTAATTTGTATAGAAATTAACATATCAACTCAGACACTTTCTCAGGCACATTTAGGTGAAAAACGAAAAAGTGCACAGTAAAGTAAAATATCTAGTGTTTTTCTCCAAAAGGAACAAAACAACATTGGTGAACTCACTTTGAAATCTTGCTTTGTGCTGACAGTTGAACTATAACTATATTTCATAAACCATAGCACTCCCAAGTTACTGAAAATAAATTGATTTTCTGGAAATATGCGACACACAGGTTCTCAATATGAGTCTTGAACAGTCTGTCCCTAAAGTATTTATTTCCATTTACACCCCTGACCTGCCAGGATCTGCAGTGCTACTGTAGTTTTTCATGTACTTCAAAAGCTACAGATCTGTTTCCATCCCTCTTAATCTAATATAAACTGCACATGCTTCTATCAGTTAAGACCTTCATTTTTATCCTTCTTCGATTTCATGACACCAGTGGTTCTATATTTCATAGCAAAGCAAACAGAATGAAATTACACATCTCTCAGATTTCAGCAATATCTGGTTTATGTGATTCAGGATCTACATGGAAAGAAGAGGTCATTCCCAATATTTCAGAAAATGTCTCTTTCTGGGCATTCTGTATAATAAATTTCATGATGTGTTTGAATGAAGGTGGTAAATAACATGTTTATTTGGACAACAGTGAAAAATCTTTAAAGCAATTAAGTTCTAAAATGGCAACTCTCAGTATAAACATAGGCAGTTCATGAACATGTTTATCAAAACTGTGGAATATGGAGTAGTCTATAAAGCAAACCATAGGGGAACTGAGTAAGAAAAGTTGTTAAATTATTCAAAATCTACTGTAAACATCATCAGTAAGGTTAAAATTGGAGGGAAAAAAACATGAAAAAAAGCAATAAAGCTGGGGGAAAATGTATTCCTTGATAATAAAAAAAATAAGAAAATGTTATTTTATTTAAAGGTAGCATTTTTCTCTATACTTAAGGATTAAACATAAATGTACATTTTGAACATTATCCTTAAAATTTTGCACCAGAACTTTAAAAATAAAAGAAAAAAGACAAAGACAATAAAGTATGAGAAGAAGAAATGAGGTGGAAATAAATGCCTGAAAGAAAACACTTATTAAGCTTCCTTATATTTAAATGCAATAAAAGACAGATTACTGGGGGAATAAATTTTGGCTAGAGATACGATGATTTGATTGTAACCCTTTTTTGAAATATGAGAATGAGGATAATTAAGAGACATAATGAAGGGTCAAATTTCTATTATTTAATGGTGTTACAAAATTTCTTTGCGCCTCTGTTGATATCTAAATA
Source organism: Callospermophilus lateralis (assembly GCF_048772815.1). NCBI lineage: Eukaryota > Metazoa > Chordata > Mammalia > Rodentia > Sciuridae > Callospermophilus > Callospermophilus lateralis. The sequence goes on along the minus strand of NC_135315.1, from coordinate 88,268,505 downwards.
ATTATAATTCTTTGAAATTGGATATGGTAGAATTAGTTCAGGTGTTCCAGTCTGTTTATCTGAGACATTGTAATGTATTAACTATCTGTCACAGAACTACAAGGCACTAGAAAGAATGTTAAGGTCTCAGTCATACAGATGGTTGTTAGGGCAAAAATCCAGTCCTGGAGTGAAAGCAGAACTCTGAATTTGGATTTTGACTAGAAGAGGATTTGCATGTGCTATAATCCACGGGGCCAACCAGGAGTAGATTCCATGTCTATAACTGGGTAATTGACTGGAATGACTCGTCTGAATAGATATAAGCTGATTTGAAATGATGGAGAATGAAGCCCTGCTGGGAACCTATAGCAGGATCTGAATTAATGTGGAGGCTGATGCCAGAGATCAGGAATTAAGCTTCCTGAAAACTAGGGATGTGTGACCATGTACCAGGAGTGAATCCAGAAGCATAAGCCAAAGGAAGATCAACAAGAAACAGCTGTCACTATAGTAAATACAGGTACAAAACATAAAAAGAAAAGCCAGAAAACAATGAAATTCTAATGAACTCTAAATTCACCATTAGGGGACATTCAATATATTCCATAAAGTGTTCAAGAGGACTTGATGTTTTTCTGTATTTATATACTTTTATTCAACATACTTATGTTAATTAATTCCTTAGAGTTATGGGCTGGGTTAATGAATCTTTCCACCTTAGTTCTTTCTTGTAGAAATGACCTAATTTAGAGTTCACATTCATTACAAGTAGTACACAACCTCAATAGCGTTATTCTTGAAGACTGATGCCATCAAGTTCCACATGGGGAAGTGACTGTGAAACCATAAAACTGTCCTACAAATACAAAAAAAGTATCTTGAAATCTGTGTCATGTTAGTACTGCCCTACCTAGAAATATATTGGCAATTGGCTTTTAATTGCAATAGGTGGTTGATTAAAACAGAGGCTTTATATTCATGTTTAGTTTGAGCTAAAAGTTTTTAAGAAACAGGAAAAAATAAGTGATTAAAAACTCTTTGAAAATAGGCTTTCTTCTCTTAATGGAAATGAGACAACTCTGCCTTTGTGCTGTTAATCACCCAGGCTACCAAATCTTCTTTCATTCCCTATCAAATCTCCATATTGGCAGCCTGCTAAAATTCCCTGGCTCATACAATGTTTCTCATAGTACTGAATCTAATCACACTTGAATGAAACATCTTCTATAGAATGGAATTCTGTGTTTTAACCTTGACAAATATCTTATAGGCTCTAACTGTAGATCATAATAATGTGGGCTCTGAATTTAGAAAGACTGAATTTGAAGACAGACATACCATTCACTTGCTCTGTGAGCCATTTGCATGTGATATAACCTGTTTTGCTTTACTTTTCTTGTTGGTCAAAAGGTCATAATAATAACATCCACCCCATGGAGATTCAATGAAGATTGTAGTAATTCATATATAATACTTTAAAAAAAGGTTAGGGCACATATTAAACTAACTATATTTACAGTAGTTGGAAAAGTAGTAGCAACCATAGTAGGGGGGGTTGCCAAATTTAGCAAAAAGAATGTAAAAATAAAAATATTAATTTAAATATTTTGGAGATATAATAAATTATCAGATATATTGGCCAACTAAACATTGTATATATTGAAGGAGTACACAATGATGTTTGATGGATGATCACATTGTGAAACAATTTTCCCAACTTGCATACTTAATTTCTGAGAAATAAAGAATAGTTTTTGAGGTTAAGTGTATCCCAAATATTGATGGTGGCTTTAACAGTAGTGTTGTGTACTTGTAAGTCCTATGTTAGCAAATTATACTGACATTAATTATTAGTAATCTAAAAATTAAATTCACTAAGAGTCTGATAGCTCATTAGTGATAAACAACTTCCAGTTCAATTGCTATTAAGGTACCTTTTGTGATTTCAGAGAAAAATGAAGTCCTGTGAGCAGTTAATTGACTTTTTACAATGTAAGATATTACATAATTTCTGGGAAAATAAATGAAAATTAAAACATTTAAGGTTTTAACAATTGGTTAAAAAATAAATCTATCCTCTTGTTAATTATGCTAGATTTCATTGCTTTCTTTCTAGTCTTTCTTTGAAATGCCAAGAAATTTGGGACCAAGTGTCCCTCAATTGCATTATTACATGGGTGTTACCATTATAACTTTGTAAATTCTTCTAGAGTGAAAAAGGGCTACAATGTTTTGTATTTGATGCTAAAATCAACTATTTCTAAAGACAGTCTGAAACTGGCAGTACTAAACGGTGAGAAACATCAAGTGAAAGAACTAATTAGGGCCATAGAGGGAACCATGAGATGGGGTCCCCTGGTGATTTTTGTTCCAATCCTTAGGTACAATATATACAATACTAATTTCTAGTCCATATTTTTCATGTATGTTACTATTGTATTTATTCAGGTACTTATTTTGTAGAATGTGTGTACATTCAAGAGTGGAAAGGACACTATTTTTTGATCTCTTACTGACATTTTGGCTGCAGAATTGTATCAAAGGTGATTGACCTTATGCCACCATAAAAATTTAAGTCAATGGAAATAAAGTCAGGGACTATGCAATACATGGTAGACAGAAAATCAATATGTTTTTCAATTAAAATCAATCCGTAAGATACATGGAAAACAATTTCACTACAGCCTATTTTGGCATACAAAATCAGTCATCACTTTCATTTATAAGGTAGAAGTTGAAAATATAGGAGCCATAGTCATAAATGAATATTAGTTTAAACTTTTAAAATTAAATTTATTAAGTAATTGCTTATTTGTAAGATTTGATATCAAGCTTTGTGAAGCCAAGTCTTAGTAGTTATAATGAGATTAATTTTCTACACTTTAAAACATAAAGATTGATATAAAAATTAAACACTTATATGTAGTTATCTCATTTTATGCTAACATTGTATTGTGATGAATATTTAAAGTGTAATTACATGTGTGTGTATGTATATTTCTATACAAGTAATTGTTTTCTATAATCAGCTAATGTGAATTAAAATTACATGTTATATGTTTGCACAATAACACCAATATCACTATCACTTAGATATAATGTATAGTTATTGAAAATATGAAATTATATATAGTAAGAAGAAATGTTAAATATTTCCTCAGACATTACTTTTTTAAAAAATAAAAGATTCATATACAGAATGATGAAATTTGTTTAAAAAATTAACATAGATATGTTTTCTGCTTAATAAAGCAAAGAGTAAAATCCATTAGCAAGTTTGATTTGGGCTCTTCTTTCATGGATCTGCTTTTTCATATAAATTTTTAAATAAAATTGGTAAAGCCTTTGAATAATCAAGATGTTGTTTTTACTAGACTGGAATGACTTTGCATATAAATATTAACTAATAATATTTACACAAAACTTCTTTTCTTTTTTACCCTACTGGGAGTTTATCTTTCTATGTGATAGGCAAGTACTCTACCACTGAGCTACACCCCCTGCCCATTTCCTTTTTTTATTCTATGAGATAGGGTCTCCTAAGTATTCCAGGTTGGCATCCAATTTGCAATTCTCTGTCCTTTTTTACACCTGTATAGCTGGGATTACAGGTCTATGTTAATGTGCCCGGCTTGAATTACTCTCTTCTGAACAAAGAAGCTCTCTCCCTTATCCTGATTTTTGAGCATTCATTTGCATTATCTTTTTGGTATGCAGCTAAATACCTTGGACATTGAAAGTGGTATTAAAGTCCCTTGTTGTTATTATATTGTCTGTCTATTTCTCTATATCTGTAGTATATTTATTTAGTTTATTTATTTGTTTTTGGTTCTGGGGTTTGAATCCAGGGGTGCTTTACAACTATGCCACAATTTTAACCCTTCCCATTTTTTTTTAAGAGAGTCTTACTATGTTGCTTAGGGTCTATAGTACTTTACTTATTTAAGTACTTTAAAACTCAAAGCGTATATACTTATAATTGCTGTCTTTCTTTTCTTAATTTAAATCTTTTTTCTTTGTTTTTGTACTTTTGATGTAAAAATCTACTTTTTCTGCCAAAAGAATAGATAATTGTACTATAATTTGCTAAACATTTGCATAGAATATCATTTTCCATCTGTTCACTTTCCATCTTTTTTCTTACAGGTAAAGTGGGTCTCTTATATGCAGCATATATGTTTGGATTTTTGGATTTTTTAAAAATTGATACATCCATTCAGCCATTCTATATTATTTAATTGTTAGAATTTAATCCATTTATAGTCAAGGTAATTTGTATGTAGGTATTTTCTACTACCATTATTAATTATTCTTTACTTTTGGTAGCTCTTTCTTTTTATTGTCTTCCTTTGTGGTGCTGTGATTTTTTTTTCAAGTAGTATGTTTTGAATTGCTATTTTTTAATTTTTATTTTTAGTGTATCTATTATTGATTTTTGTTTTGTAAATGGAACTTACAAAAAGTAAATTTGGATGCAAAGAAAAAAGCAAAGCCATCTCATTTAAATTTTATCAGAGTTTTTACTTTTTATATTCCATGTAACTTAAAATTATTGTAATCATTATTTTACTATTATACTTCATGTATAAGTTATTTTCACAACAAAATCATATTGTTAGATTATTCTTACTTTGTGTATTTACTTTTACCAGTGAGAGTTATACTTCTAAATATTACTGTGTTGCTTGTTCAAATTCTTCTCTTTCAGCTTGAAAAACTCCCTTTAATAGTTGTAAGACAGTTGTGGCAGTGATGAACTCCCTCTGCTTTGGTAGTCTGAGAAAACTTTATTTAATTAGTTTTTTAAATTTCCTCATTTTTGGAAGACACCCTTGGTAGGCAGAATCTCTTTCTAAGTGTTTTTATTTGTTTGTTTGTTTTATGCTTCATCACCTTGAAAAAGTCATGCAACTCCCTTTTTGCTGACTGTAAATTTTTACTGGGAATTCTATTGCTAGGTACAGAACTTTATTTTTTGTTATTTACATATTTTCTTTAGCTTATTTTAAGATTTTTTTTAAATCTTAACAGTTTGATTATAATTTCTTACAAGATAGTTTTATTTGGATTCAATTAAATGGGAAATCTTTGAATTTCCACTTCTTGGATATTTATATGTTGAACCAGTTTTGAAAATTTACAGCACTTTTAAAAAGCAATCTTTCTCTTCATTTAATATTCTCTGTTCTCACTTAAATAGCAGTGATTCGTATATTTGCTCTTTTGGTATTGTCCCATAAATCTTGGATTTTTTAATTCCTTTTCATTTTATATTTTCTTCTCTGTCTATACATTTCCAAAAAAAATTTATTTTATTTTACTGGTTATTTCTTCCACTTGATCAATTTGGCTAATATTTTTTTTTACTGTACTTTTATTTTTCTACATTATATTTTTTAGCTTCAGGAATTATTAATTTGTTTTTTTATTATTTCAGTCTCTCTGTCAAAATTTTTCTGCTCTGTTTCTGTCTGTTTCTAGACAATTTGATGAGTCTTTTAAAAATAAATATAAATTCTTTGACAGATCTTATATTTTCATCTCTTTAGGGTCAATCACTGGCATCTTTGTTTGCCCATTGATACTATAATATTTCCCTTCTTATTCCTAATTGTTGTGGGTATGCATCAATGCCTGTGGATTAGAGATTTTTTTTTTTCTAGCTTTTGCATTTTGGCTTCATATGGGACATGGAGAGTAATCCTATAGATGCATGTAGGCAGATTTTCTATTGCAGTCTTCAATCTCATGACCATTACAGCAATTACAGGGCTAAGCAGCTTTCTAGGCTTGGGTTCAACATGTCAAATTATATATCAGACTCGAATTCCTTAGTTGCTGAAGCTGGTGGTATGCCAGTCTGGATTCCAAGCCACTGAGATCTGAAGACATGCAATTTATTCTGACCTCAGGCAACTCTTATTAGCCTATGGTAATGTAGGCCAGAACTTACCTAAACTTCTCAACTAGCAAAGAGGCCAGTCTAGAAACTCAGTCCATGACTATTGGCCTGGCACAGGGGGGCTTTCTGTATGTCACTGGGTTTTTCTGAGACAAATCTTATATTATAATCCAAAGTAAAGATCTCTGATTTTCTTTTTTCCTTTTTTTTTTCTCTAGATACACCTCCATACTTACCTCCCTAGTTTGGGGGAAGATTAATTTGAGTAATGTAAATCTGTCTTTCATTTTTATCCAATAATAAGTTGTTACCTCTTACATAATCTTTTCATTCAAATGAAGACAGTTTCATGCATGATGATGGAATGATCTAATCTCATCATCTTACACATTTTATTCATTGTTTTTATTAACATGGCAGTTTTGATTTTTTTTAAACAATTGATTGTTTCTAGGATACATATAGGAAAATCATTTTAATTGACATTTTATATTTTCATTTGAACTCTAGTAGTTTAAATGTTATAATATTTTTTCATTTTATTTTTCTCAAAAATGTTTATTGAGATTTTTTATCTAGTGATATTATTTTTTTACAATAAAATTAGACATTTAATATATTCTGTAGTAGATAAAAGATGGATTGCTTCAACATAATTAGACAACACCACATTCAGTTCTACTTTTGATTATAAAAATAATTTTATTAATTGTTATGTAGCCTTGTAATAGCCTCAATTATTCTCTATGTGTCCATAGAATTTTCTTAAGACTTATCTATCTATCTATCTATCTATCTATCTATCTATCTATCTATCTATTTATCTATCATCTATCTATTTTGGTACTGGGGATTAAGCGCAGGGGCTCTTACCAGTGAGCCACTTTCTCAGCCATTTTACTTCAGTATATTTTGGGGATAGTGGTCTTACTAAGTTGAATAGGGCCTCACTAAATTGCTGAGGCCGCCTTTGAACTTGAAATCCTCCTGCCTTATTTCCTGAACTGCGGAATTAAAGGTGTGTACCACCATGACCAACTTAAGACAATTTTTAAATCCAATAGTGTCCAACTGGATCCCCCAACTTAATGACAATATGTCTTGTGTAGGTAGTATAAATGAGTTTAAAGAACTTTATGAATAAGCACAATATTTTTAAAATGGCAATTTATATATGCTTTATTAAGTTCATTGAATATGATGCAGAGTGATCACACCTAACACAATATATATACTATTAGTCTTTTCTACAAACATTTACAGAGGACATTTATCTTTAAAACACTATGTTCTCATAGACAAATTCTATAAAATCATAGCCTTTGAATGACCTTCTGTTGCTTAGACATTCACTAAAATATGTTAATAGTTATCTAGCTAAATGATACAAAATGCCCATGCTTCTAATTCACATTTTCCTTTTACTCAATTATGCTTATAGCCAAAAGATTCAAATATGAATTACTTTCCTGTAAAAGAAGGCCTTGATACCCTAGAGTAATTTTGTAAAATAACTGATCTAGGAGTCAGAACAGGTGAATTTTTGTGATTTGTATTACACTTTGCTGCATCAGCAAATTTCAGTTTTCTTTAAAAGAATCTAAAATCACACAGGAAATTCATTCCTATCTACTGGATTATGCACTGCATTGGTATTTTTTTTGTCACATTACTTGATTACTTTAAAGGCTATGTATGAACAAGAGAGAAAACAAAAGACAGAAATCATGAAAGTACATTAGCAACGTAGGGGGTGCTCTGTCTATAAATATTTTCACTTTCAAAGAAGTATCATGAAATACCTGTGAAAGCAATATTAGTTAGGCTGAAATATCAAAAATATACTGTGCAGATGAAACTGAGGACACTTATATTTTACAGATTTTGAGGATGGAAAAATACAAGATCAAGGTGCCAGCACTTTTGGTTCCTTATTCCTGCTGAGGGTTTTCTTTTTTATTTGTAATTACCACCTTTCTTCTGTATTCTCACATGAGAGAGAGGGAAGGGGGAGGGAGGGAGGGAGGGAGAGAGAGAGAGAGAGAGAGAGGGAGAGAGAGAGAAAAGACCTTCCTTTTATCATAAGAACACTGATTTTATCACTGGGACCTCATCTAAACCTAATGACCTCTCAAAAGCCACACCAATGATTATGATCACATTGGGGATTAGGTTATCAGCAGACAAATTTAGGATAAAACAAAAATCAATCCATAGAAAATTCTAAGAATAATTTTAATTTTTAGAATATTAAATATCATTCAGGTTTTAAAATTTTAATTTGTTTTAACTGATGCATAAAAATACATTTTAATGGCCTACTATGTGGATTTTTGTATACCTTCTGAAATATGTAAATCAAATTTAACTTGATTTACATAAACTTCTTCAAATATTTATCATTCCTTTATTGTGAAAATATTCAAATATTTTATTTTAGATTTTTAAATGTGAAGTACATGACTGTATTATATGCTCACTCTACTGTGCCATACCACATCAGGATTTCTTACTCTTGTGTTACAATAATTTAGAAACCATTGATGACCTTTTCCCTCTCCATTTCTCCTCCTGATTCTTTCTCTAGAGCAAAAGAAGGCCAACAATTCTCCTTTATGGACAGGCATTGCAGGACTCTGCCTAACATTGGGCAAAATCACTATGGAGGGATCAGGTTTAATAACTACATCATGTCTGTGACCACCAATGCCAACAAAGTTGTGTCAATTCTTGGGATTACATATTGCAAAGACCAACACTGGTTTGGGCTAAAAACATGGCCCACACTATTATGCACTGCTCATTTCTGAAATAGTAAGATTATTCCAGCCAAATACAGATGATGCTGGCTGTAATAGAAGTCTGGGGCAGTGTGTCTCCTTCTGGCATATGAATCTATTTTTTTTCTTTCCCCCTTTTGCCACACAGAGGCCTGGAAAATGGAAGCATTAGGGTACTCTTCGAGTTAGGTTTCACCAGCCTAACACTTAAGTACCAGAGAACATTCTGTGCTTACTACCTTTTTCTAACCCTAGTGAAATGGATAGTAATCAATTGGGTATATTGTTGAAGGCTGCCCTTAGCTGCTGGTGTTGATGCTAACCTGGGACCTGCCTAATTTCTATGGTCACAAGCACTTACACAGTTTCAGAGGAGCACCCAAACCCATGCCATACCTGGCAGTGGTGCTGACTCAAACACAAGTCCATCCTACTTGGGCACAAATCTTTAGACATTCTCAAAGCAGTTCTGTGTACTCCATTTGCAAGCCAGAGTCTGCAGATAGCTATGATACTTAAGGTTGGGAAATGGGTAGCTTAGCCTCTAAGGCTGATGCTAAGCTGGTTTCCATCTGTGTTTCACAATTGTAGGGATCAGAACAGTCCTAAGAGTAGTTTGTTTCAAACCCACAATAATGTTGGCAATGTTGCAGGGAGAAAATCAAGTGTGCCCCACATGCATTTTAGTCTCTGCCTGCCTGATGCTAGGGAATCTATAGAAGCATGATCTGTGAGATCTGACTTGGGTAGAGAGCTTTTGGTTTCTGCCTGGTGACAGTTCTCACAACGAAGAACAAGCTCTGAGCTCCAAAGAAAAGTCTTGTTTCAGGTTTCATGCACTGCAACCCTGAAATGGATTCTTACACTCACCTCTGCTGCCTGAAGTTTGGAAATGTTGGTAAAGACAAACAGCTAATGTCGTTCCTGGGGCTCAGTTTGTAGTTATTGTCTCCAAGATGGGGTTATTGTTTTTTGTCCAACACAGAATTTTGACATATTATTCCTGGTATTGAGTTTCAAGTTGAAGGTCTTGGTATGTTTTTCATAAATATCATCCAAAGGTCCATCTATAAAAGTAGTGGTCACCAGCCTATGACAGTAATGGAGGTGGTAGAGTCTTTTAAGAGGGGAGGCCATGCGAAAGGAAATTAGATCACTGGAGGAATATGTTTGCAAATGATATTACAATCTCAGTTCCTTCTTTTTCTCTTTCATATCTGTGCATGAGATTATCATACACACATGATCACTATAGGATCAAAATGACAGGGTCAATCATTCATGAACTGAATCTTCTAAAACTATGAGCCAAAATAAACTTATCTTTTTAAGTTGACTACTTCAGGAATTTTGTAACAGTAACAGGAAGGTGACTGATTAACACAGGTATAGATTAAATTCCCTCTTTCCCCCACATAGATAATGTCCATGTGCAATGGAGTTAGGGGAATGATGATTCCAGTGAATCTTACCCTCCTGCCTTCTTCAAAGCATCTTTTAATTTTATTACACTAAAATCAGGCACTAAGACCTCTCAGTGGCTTTTTAAAGCCAAGTGAAAGTGGCTTAAAGTATAAATATAAATAGCTATTTCAACTGGTATCCACTATGGTGAGACAATTACTGAAGGATCTTCTCCAGTTACCCTATTGTTTGACTTCCTGTATATAGAAACAAGACACGTGATATTTAGTTATTTTGTCATTGATGTTTCAGAGGTATCCAAATGCATTTTTATTGAAATAATGCTTTATTACATAACAATTATTTTTATTTGTTTATTTAAATCCATATTCATTATTGAACACATGGTTAAGAAAGGGAAAAAATTTAACATTACTTGGATAAAAACAATATTGTACTTTGTTATATAACTTTTTATGCTTCCTGAGAGGACATATTACATACATATTAGAAGTTAATAATCTTGCATTTTACTGAACTAAATATTTTATAAAACATTGTTTTAATGAACTTTTAATATATGGTTGTTCAGAGGATCAATTGTTTAAATAGTGACTAATTTAGTGAAAGAGACTCAATTATAAAATACTAGTGAAAGTCAATTGAATTTCTATCATAAAACAACTGTCAGAAATATTGGACCAAACTCACTATATTGGGATATTATTAACATTTCAGGGGTGGTTTTGGTACCAGAGTTAGAACCCAGGGGCACTTAACTACTGAGCCACATCCTAAACCTTTTTTAAAAGAAAAAATATTAAGTTTTGAGAAAGTGTCTCACTAAGTTCCTTGTGGCCTAACTAAATTTCTGAGGTTTACTTTTAACTTGTGATCCTCCTGCCTTAGGGGTTACAGGCTTGTTCATGCTTGATTTAAATTGGGAGATTATTTATATATTTACTAACTAGTGAAATAAATGTTAATATTTACAGAAAATTTTACCTTTATAGGACCAAAAATATCCTGAAAATGGAATAACCCCTTGATGTCAACATATGAGGATATATATTGGCATGGTTAAAATTAAGAGTATATATTCTATTGTTAATAGTAGTGATAAAGATGATGGAAATTTAAAAAAATAATAGTTTATATTAAAATAAGAAAACATAAGAATTTAAAATAAGAAAACATACCATAATTTAATGATTGGATTAATTAAAGTCTTTGTCTCCACATAAACAAAAGTTTTCTCCATTGTAGTGTTGATCATGAGTTACCAGCCTAACATTTCTTTTGTCACCTTTTACAGAGACTGCCCCTTGTTCTTTGTGCAGCAAGTGGTATGCTATGTATAATAGAAAGTTATTCAATTCTCTGTTTTTGTACTTTTCAGTTCAGAAATTAAATAAATCACAAATCCATACCAATGTGAAGAACAGCCAGACACCAGTAACTAAATTCCCTTCTTAGCAAAGCTCTCAAATCTAGCTTACTAAAATCTATGCAACTCCCTGGAACTCACAAACTGCTTACTAGAAATCTGGATCATCCATCCAGTCAATAATAACATAGCATTTTATAGTTGATATTATCTATTCTCTAATTTTTCAATAATTATGCCTGAAACAGCTTATAAAATCAACCAGATATTTTATACCTAAGAAGTAGCAAACAAATAACACAAATCAAAAACTTGGATAAGAGAATACCAACTTCAGTTTTATAATTAAACTTGTAATCTTAAAATTTAAATTTAAAAGTTTCACAGGTACTCTTTTCTATTACATTTTCTTTCAGGCATATTTTCTGATGATCTTAGTCTATAAAAGTAGTTTTACTCACGGTATTAATACTCATGTTTATTTCATTTGAGACTTGCCTCCCCGTGTCCGGGAGCAATTCTTCCCATGTGATGGGAAGTTATTGCTTTAATAACTATTAGCATCCAGCACCCATTTAGATACCCCACACTGTGTCCAGTGTTATGGTTTTTATATAAATTGTCCGTTATGTATACACATCTTATATCCCTAATTGATCCATTTTAGGTATGCTCTTTGACTTCTAGTTTCCACATAATATATCATTACATATGGCCTACTTATTATTATCATCATTATTAGTAGTATTTTATTTTTCCTAGGTTCTCATTCAATTATGCTGATTAGAGAATCTTCAATTGATAAAGAAATGTTTTTGTTTAATTTCTAAACTATCAAAAACACAGTCTTAATAGTGTAGAAATATCGTACATGGTATGAAGAAGGCAAATTCTCTTCTTTCAATTCATTCATAAAGGATATAAAACCAAAAATAAAAAAAGTAATAATGTTGAATAATAGAGAAGAAATACCAAACAAATGAAATGGGGAAAAAGTGATATTTATATTTAATCTCTACCTGCATCTTTTGACAGAAGAGCAATATCAAAATATTTGAGATCTGATTTAATTTGTTTTCCTTTATCCATTTTAAGATACAAGTAATAACAATATTTTTAGTCCTGATGTCAATTTAATTTTTACCATATCTACATGAATCATTTTCCATTTACATATTTCTGAACTAACTATTTATTCTTGCCAATGATCAATTTATTAATATGTACATCCTAGACTAACAAGTGTCCCTTAAGTGTAACATGTTGCAAACATATATACACAATAAGAAAGTTGTGTATATGTTTTTAAAGCAGTTTTACTCACTAAAAAACTGAAGCACATATATTTTAAATGAATTATCCTATTTCCTAAGGTAAATGAGAAAGCCATTTAAAAAAAAAAAAATCTGTGTTCTTATCTCAAACCCATTATAAATATCATCTATCCCATAAAGTTGTAAATGTCACATTTTTCTCATGATTCAAGAATATTAAGTATTGTCATAAATCTTTTTGGTATTTTCAATTTAGCTCCAAAATAAAAATATTTTCAAATTATTTTCTGAAAATTTTGGATTTTAAAAGGTTGACAAAACATCTCCTGAAATAGTTTTCCCTGACTTATTATTAGATGTCAGGAAACAGACACACACACACACACCAGGATAAAATTATGACATACTGTTCAGAGAGATTTTTGGCAAAACAGAAGTTAACAAAGCTGTAAGAGAATTAATTCTCTCAGCAAACATTAATTTAATGAATATAACCCCTGGCAGGTTAAGACATTTTGAAGGAAGAAAGCTTAAGATCTGCTGTGATTGCAAATTAGTTGATACTTCATGAAAGTAGAACTAGTACTTATAATATTGTACTATTGGGAATGAAGAAACATTTTAGAAAGGGATCATCTCAATTGCAAGAGAGTTTTCAAAAGATTAATACCCTTGGGATATTGAAAAATAAACCCAGTGAAATGATTATTAAGCATACAAACCATGACTGCTGATTTAGTCCTAATACATTTTGCTTCCACAGAATTTTAATGAAGGCTGGAAGAATCTTCTGTAACAATATATCCTTTTATGTAAGGATAGAAAAAAAATTCTGAGAGAAGTAAAAGAACCGGTTCACAAAAACATAAAGTACTTACTTAGTATTTTAAAATGTTTATTAAATAACATTGTATCAGAAGACAATACTTATTTTAGATGATTTAAAATTGCAAGACAATCAATAAAGTCTATTTAAGTAAAACTATAATTGGGCAAAACATTTAAATAACCAAAATACATTAAACTGAAGTGTATAAGTTCTGTTTTGGATTAAAAACTTTGAAAGCAAACAAATAGTACAAATGTACTTTGATGGCAATCCATGTATATTTCATTATTATTAGTGATATATTAGAAAATCATATTTAATATTTTTATTATTACATATGTTTAATTTTTGATGATATATCTGTATTAGCACATTGTGTTAGGAATATCTAAGACATTGATAAAGAGGCTTTTATTATTTAAGTAATGATATATATATGTACACTTACATATGAATCAATTAAAAGTATTAGATACTAGATATCTAATATGTATTTCATACTGTATACTGTATATGTACATATATATATTCAAGAATTCCTTTTAAACATTTGAAAAAATTGCTAAAAGCATTACTAAAATTTTTAATTAGATTAAATTCTTTCTATATTAAACATGTAGAAAGTCCAGAGAATTTATCATAATGTATGACATTAAATTTTGAATGTATTTCTAATACTCATGATTATTTTTATTTAAACATGAAGTTATTAAAATTTATTATAAATTATGTTGCTGAAACCTATTAACATATTTATACTCTCACAGGGTATGTATCTGCAGCATGAAATAACTCTTCAATATATATTTTAAAACATAGATATAGCATTCTCTTTTTTCTCATGGATTTGTAGCAGGTGTTGAATAGTCCTCAAGCATGTGTCCTCATTTGAAGGACTCAGTGCATTCTGCATTTTCTTATGACTGCAAACATCTGGCTTCTTTGCCTGAAGCTTTCTCTAATTTCAGTACTTTACTTTTCCATCCAAAATTATACAGGAAATGCCAGGGAAATAGTTTCCCTTGGAGGATCCTTTAACCAACAACTACTGATAGTAGTTGTATAAATACACCACTAACTGTCCTGTGAGGCAGGAAGTAACTCTTAGATGTACATTCTGAACTGTCTTGCAAAATTTTCTCAGTAAGGTTATAAGTTCCAGTCACCCACAGTGGTAACCACATTCTTTCTTTAATTCTTTATTTTTAACCCTTAAACTAGGGATTGAATCTCCAACACTGAACAATATTCCCAGCCTTTCTATTTAATTTATATTATATTTCAAGATGGGGTCTTGCTAAATTTCCAGTGCTCGCCTTGAAGCTGCAATCCTCTTGCCCCAGCCGCCCAAGTCTTGGCATGATAGGTGTGTGTCAATATGCCCTGTGTTAATTCTATTCTTAATTCCCCATTGGACATCTATTTTCTTTTCTTTTTTTCCCCATTTCCCCTTCCAAAACACTACTTATTTCATCTTCTTGGCTGACAAAATCTATACAGATCTCTGATCATACCATGTATATGGTGACTCTAAACTCAGCTTTTGCCTTATATACTCTGTCTATATTCTGCCTTATGTATCTGCAACATTACTATTAGTTGAGAAAAAACCTACACCTTTCAAAGGAATTCCAGTGATGAGATTGCAGTTATGCCTGAGCCTTAATCTCAAAACATACAGTAATGAGTTATGAACAATATAAATGGACACTTGAGTTTTTGAAACCTAAAACCATAATTCTAGAAGGGAGTTCAGTTTTATCCCATCCATTGTCCACGAGAGCAATTTATTTTGTTATAGTTTATTTTTAGGATATATCCACATACCTATTTTAAAAAACTGAAGATCACCATGGATTTTCATCTGAAAACATTTAGTACTTATGGATAAAAGTGGTGTAGATTTGAGAGTTCATGTCCCCCTAAATCTGAGCAGAGACTTTGACTGCTCCTGCAGCATACGGTGTACGTAACTCTCCACTATGTTACAGGCCCAGATATGTCCCTTAGATTTCAAACACCATGCTGCAGGAGCAACTCCTAAACTGTGAAGGATGGTCCCATTCCCTGAACTGACCCTATTTTGACTCCTCTTGCTTTTCTAATTTGCTTTTGTTTTTCCCCTCTTTTTTTCTGAGACATCCCAACCGTTCTCTTCTGAAGACATCTTCAATTCCAGGAACAAAGTTTGATAAGCATCTTGTAACACTGCTCAGAACTATCACCAATGCAACAGCATTCTCTTCATGACATGTCCCTGCCTGGCACATCATGAAACACTGATCTGCCAGACCATGCCTCACCAAGATTACATGCCTCGGCAGCTTTGCAGACCCTCCCTCTGACTATGAAAAACTCCAAACATTGCCCTCATTCTCCTTTCCATGAGTAAGGTTATAACTTTGTGCTTGGCTCCTAGGAGAGTTAACCTAACAAATATCTACCAGTCATATGGGGTAGTAAACTTAAAAGTAGGTCTTGAGAGCTACTGGAGTTGTCATATTATCAATGCATGGAACAGAGACAGGCAGCTCAGAAGAACTGACTTAGTGGTCCACAGAACCATGTGCAAGAATGAAATATTTATTTTATGCAACTAAGTTATAAGACACTTTGTTAGGCAGAAATAGATAACTATAAATACCGAATACTTGCCTTGAAGGAATGCTCTGTTTAAAAATATATTTCATAGAGCACTTAAAATAATGAAACATCTAAGATAGTTTTTCTAAAAATTCTGACAATGTTTTCTTAAACAAAAATTAAATCAGTGTAATTTTATAATTTAAAATTATCAGAAATCTCCAATTCAGATCACTAAAAAGGAAAAGTAAATGTTATAATGTATAAATGCTATTAACTTGACAGATTTATTTAAATACTTTCCCTTTTTATTCATTTTCTATATAGTAGCCATAATATGATTTAAACACAGTCTGCATGCTGTAGTCTTATAGCATTTTTGTAATATTAAAAGGAATGTTATTAAATATGCATGATTTCACATGAAATGCAATAACAGCCTCATATATATTTTGGCAACTTATAAGATATATATACTGAAGATTAAAATGACTTACAAATTGCTACATTTTGTAGTTAAAGTGCACATTTTTAAATTGTGTATGTAGGGTATATTAAAACAATAGACCTATGAAGTAAATATTTCAGAAGTTTTGTTTAAACATGAGGAAAAAATAACAAAAATGATAACAAATTTGCAACATTTTCTTTTCATATGTTTATGTGTAAGAAATAATTTCACCAACAAATCTAGGATCCTTTGAACTATTTTAATTTTAAATTGATAAAATAATAGCTGACATACATTAAATCCCTACTATGAGTTTTAGATTTTTCTTAAAATGTAAGTAGCCATTAAATCAAACTTGTTGTATAGATACTGTTAAAATAAACTTGACAATCTTAATAATTAATTTTAATATAATTTGCAATAAAATTCTCACAAGCAGAAAGAAAATACATAGCATTTTATGTGAAATTCTTCTGAGAACAATATTAGATACATTTTATAATGTTTTACATTATGTCTTTATCTTTACTTATTGCTGGGAGCTATTAGCCAAGTAGGTATGACAATTTTCTTGCCAGAGTACCCCAAGTTGCTTAGTGGAAGGACTCATGGAAATAGGACATTTTGCAGTAAAATTGCATGTAACGTGACCTTGCTCAAGGACCAGGGCGGATCCGGGTTTAGGGCGGTTCCAGGTTTAAGATTATTCCTGCTGCCTGAGTTCCCCTTGAGTCTCTCCTGGGATTCAGAGAGTTTTGGGGAGGCAGAGGAGGTGGATTTGGGCAGAGAACGTGGATTTCCCCAGAACGTGTTTGGAGAGGGCCGGTGTGAGATCTGGAATAAAGAATTGCTGTTTGAATCTACAAAGCTATGAGTGGCTCGTGATTTTGTGCCCAGCCAGACTGCGGCATTTGGTGGCTCGTACGCAGAATGCCAGAAGCTTGGGGGTAAGTGAAATTGCTCGCCCCTGAAGGAGAGCGAAAGAATGGGTGAGCATTTCAAAAAACAATGTGTTCTTGTTCTGATTTATTTTGTTTTTATTTCAAGTTACCTGTTTCTAGAACTTTCTCAGGCAAACTGGGGAAAATGGTTGACTCAAGGTTTAAAATTGTTTACCTCCAAGGAAGAGAAATTATTAGAGAAAGGAGGAACCCCAGTAAGACCAAGAACAGTTAGGGCATATGTTGATACAATACAAAAATGTAGCCCATGGCTTTTAAAGACGAGTTATTAAATATATCAATGGGACCACCATGGTATCCTGTAGAAGGATTTTTCTTCAACAAGAAAGAGATGGCTAGTTCTGTTTACTACATTTGTCTACATTTGGTTTCTCCAAAGTTCTAATTAATTTACAAAACTAAAGTGTTAAAATATCAACCACTAAATATGAAATCAATTAATCTTTACTTATTAAGTCCCATAAGGTAATATATTTAAACATTATGTGTGTTTTCATAAATTGGTAAATGGAAAAAAAGGTTTAATATTGCTTTGGTCTGTGTCTTTGCTGAAACAAGGTTACTAAGTGTTAAGATTCTATCAGGTGTAATTTATATACAAAGAGTATAAGTTTCAGTTGGGTTTCAATTATAGTATTATAGTACCATAAAAAAAAAACATGAAAGTATTATTAAAGTGGAGTGATTTGTCTAAATCAGAAATTTTATAAGAGTTGTTTCAGAATGTGAAATTTTAAAAAGGGTTAACAGTTAAAAAAGAGATACTAAAAGATTGAAGATATGAAAAAATATTATAATATGGAAGGTTAAAAGAAAAAGAAATGTTTCTAGATGAGATAATCTCTGTGTGGTAAAGTAAAAAGTTGTAAAATGCCATTTAAATAGATTTTTAGGAAACTAGACTTACTTTAAAAGCTTGAGAAAGGAAAAAAGAAGAAAAAGGTATTTGTACATGGCAGATTGAGACAAAGCTTCTAAATGGAGTAAAAAAGGCCTTTGATTGAAGGGCAGCCATGTAAACTAACATTAAGCGATTTAAACAGAATCTAAGCCTCATTTAAAAGAGCGAAGCTGTAGGTGGTGAAAAAGTACATTTAAAAGTACAGTATAGATGATAATTGGAAGGCTTTAAAAGGTTAAATAGAAGGTGGTTAAGATGCCTTCATGACGAAAAAAAAACATGAAAATGGGAAGATAATAGGATAAAAGATATTTAGATTAAGATGATTAAAAATTTGAAGTGAAAAACTTAAAAGACAAAAGTATAGAAAGTTAAAAAAAGAAAAGATGTAGAAAGACAAGAATTTTAAACCCTCAAAATAGGAAACAAAAGAAAACTAGGAGGAAAAAAATCAACTAAGGGTGAATGTACAAACCTTAGGCGGGGAAAAAAAACTAAAAGATGGAAATAAGATAGAAAATGGTTGAAAATATCAAGTAAAGGTATTTCAAATAGAAAATACAAAAAGCTAAGACAACTATTAGATACAGACATACTTATTAAACAAAAAGAGGGAATTGGAAAAGGGTATATATCCCGCAAAGTTAAACTTAAAATAACTCTTTTTACTCTAAACTTTTAAAATTTGGATTCATCAGGACTTAGTTCTGCGGAAAGACATATGTATCCAAAAAATGTACATAAGCCTAAAGTACTTTGGAAAGATATTCTAACAGGACAATGAAAAGGTCCTGACCCAGTGATTGTCTGGAGTCGGGGTTCTGTTTGTGTTTTTCCACAGGAAAAACAGCAGCTGATTTGGATTCCAGAGAGATTAACTAAAACAATTTCTACAGATCAAAAAGAAGATGATTTGACTCAAATCCATAACAGCTGATATTCAGAGCTCCAGCTTGGCTATTCTTACATCTGCGACAGTGATTAACCAGGGTGCTTTTTTCAATATCTAATTTATTATTGCATTTTTCCACATCATAAGTTTCTATTTTTATTTTTGAGCTCATACAAATCTATGTTAATGTTTTTTTGATCAGTTTTATTTTTTTAACTGGAGTTTTTAAACATTGCAATGGAGATTTCACCTAGGTGAAGCTACAAGGCCCTTACTATTGTCTTATGTGTTTTATGTTTGTGTGCACATTTGTGTTTTGTGTTGTATGTCTGTGTGTGCATATGTCCATATATCATATATGAGGAGTGCTCATGAAAAAATGGATCCGAATTATTTTTTTTATTCACGTGATTTAAATGGCTTAATTTAAATTAGGTAAACAGGTGTTAAGGATTGTTTTTAAAGGAGGTTAACAGATCTGTTTGTTTACTTTCACCTTTCCTTTTCATTATATTTAATAATTCTTTTCAGGATAATGTCTCTTTAGCATCATTGCCAGAATTCCTATCTTCATCCCAGTGCCGGTGAAGACAAAGATAAAACCAAACTACAGCTTCTATGATAGCTATCACAGTAAACTGTATAAACTGATGCATCAATGAATATAACTCAACAAGTAATGCTCAATCAAGGAGTCAACTTACGTTGGGAGGAAACGGACTTTGGGAGGAAATGGACATATTGATAGATTCCTCCACTTTGAACTGCTTGCAGAAGTTGCCTGGACTATGTAACTATCATTCGGTGCAGCGAATTGTGGTAGTGCTGGCATATCTTTGCTGATGGTGTCACCAGTGATGCAATTTTTCCAAAGGAGCCGTCAATTGGCTTGGTGTCGTGGCATTTCTGTATCCTCCTCCCTTCTGCTAGTGATGGTCTAAAATTTGGGGGCCAATAGCTATATGCTGGACCGGTAGTCAGTGACGGGTATGATCCAATTGCAGTGGTATCAACCTAAGACAGGAGGCTGATGCCTAAAGGTCAGTTTTCCGATGATGGGTAAGAACCATATGTTGAAATGGACAACCTACCAGGCATGGTCCTTAAGACACATTAACCTCACTCCCCCACTGGCACCAAGGCCAAATTTGGGGGCCAACAGAGGTGAGGCAAAGAACCTCACTCCCCCACTGGTGCATAGACCTATCCACAAGTATGGCTATATGCTGGACTGGTAGTCAGTGACGGGTATGATCCAATTGCAGTGTTATCAACCTAAGACAGGAGGCTGACGCCTAAAGGTCAGTTTTCCAATGACGGGTAAGAACCATATGTTGAATTGGACAACCTACCAGGCACGGTCCTTAAGCCACATTACTTGTTGTTTAATTAATCAGAACGGAGGAGATGCTGGGAGCCATTAGCCAAGTAGGTATGACAATTTCCTTGCCAGTGTACCTACCCCAAGTTGCTTAGTGGAAGGACTCATGGAAATAGGACATTTTGCAGTAACATTGCATGTAAGGTGACCTTGCTCAAGGACCAGGGCGGATCCGGGTTTAGGGCGGTTCCAGGTTTAAGATTATTCCTGCTGCCTGAGTTCCCCTTGAGTCTCTCCTGGGATTCAGAGAGTTTTGGGGAGGCAGAGGAGGTGGATTTGGGCAGAGAACGTGGATTTCCCCAGAACGTGTTTGGAGAGGGCCAGTGTGAGATCGGGAATAAAGAATTGCTGTTTGAATCTACAAAGCTGTGAGTGGCTCATGATTTTGTGTCCAGCCAGACTGCGGCAACTTATGTTGATCTGTTAATATTTTAAAAATGGAATCATTCTCATATAGCTTACCTTTTGTATAGTGTCTGTGTGATTTGTTTTTGAAATTTTGGTACTCACACAAAAATTTTTATTTACTCTCAGAATAATTTTTCAAATGTATGTTTCACAGAAGCTAAGGAGATGCCTAAGAAATTAATAATGGATAATATGTAATATACTTGATGCATTACACACACACACACACTCACACACACTTAAATCCTCTAAGGGTTGATGTTTGCTTTCATGATAAAGACCATTGTCAATATGGCCTCAAAGGCTCAATCTGCTTCTTTTTTGTTACCTATTCTTACTTTCTTTCTTTCTTCTCTTCTGCAAACTTTATTTATCTTTGAGTTTCTCAAGAGGGAGTCTCTTTGCCTTGAGTATAATATTTCTTGTAAAAATGATTATTATTCATGTGATTTCATCTCAAAAGTCATTGCTGGAGGAGATCTTTCCTGAAATCCCAGACTTGGGTCACATAATCCCATGAGACTGTGGCCACACTGTTTTTCCAATTTGTCTAGTTTATTGAATGGATTTTGAGCTCCTAACTTAGTCAAACAATAGAACTCCAATAATAAAAAAGCATTTAATAGTTGAATCTTAATAAAACTTATATCAACTATGGTGTATCTGTTTGTTTTCCTATATTTCAAAATAAAAGAGCTTATAGAATCCAGAGACAAATTACGTTATGACTTTTAAATTTTGCAATAACAACCATTCAAGGTTGGGTAACTAAGTGCCAGGTATACAGTGAAAACTAAGGTTTTTTAAATGTGTGAGGAAATCACATCTTTTCTCCTTATTGTTGAACATGATTGCTTTACAGTTAAAACAACATTTCTTTTTCAAGTAAAAATTTAATCAGATCAATTTCCTATTCGTGAGCAATGTTTCCATGCACCCTCTAGCTGATATTTTAAAATTGGTTTATATTGATTAATGTCATATTTCTTAACTGCACTGTCACAGACCCTCATGTAGTATTGCAAAATATTCATTTCACCTGAAACATACATACAAACATACAAAATACAGACAAACACACACACACACACACACACACACACACACACACACAGACATCTTTTGGGGATATCTCTAGAAGTTTCAATGTGTGTTCTTAAAGAAATATTGTTTGCCACTATATGACAATGTTTATATTATTTCTCTGCTGTTTCCAGAACAACTTGAATCAATTGTACATGTGGCCTCTGTGATTAGTATCAGTGTGGGGTGCTAACAACAAACGTTCTACATCTGCTGTTACTGAAATTAGTAAGGTATTGCTAGAATCCTTACATTGTGCACTCTAAAAATATGTGAAAGCTGACTCTATCTTCAAGTTCAGATCTATCTTATCTGGGCCAGAGCCATACTTATTTCCTAATGTCTATGTTTGCTAAGGGAGTAAGGGTCCCAAAACCATTCAAAGGGCTTTCACACAGCCAGAAGATCAATACTGAACTCAGAACTCTTCTCAAGTTTTCTTTCTTTTTACACATGGACACTCATTTAATAACTTAATTCTTAGATTTTTCTTCTAGTGAATTTTAGATTTAAATAAAAATAAATTCATTTAAATATAGTATCTAGAATATATAGAATATATGAATTTAATTTTCAATATCAAGTAAAAATCTGGTAATTTTTTCTTATTTGTGCACACAAAATTTCACGCAAAGATATGACATTATTTTTTCCTCAAAATGAGTCCCTTCTGGTTTTTACTACATTGTTTTATATAGTAGATATCTTTTAATGGGTCATAAAAAATTCACAATTTGTTTAGTAACTTAATCAATCATTTCTATTTATATTACTTAAATTCTATTTTATTAAGTACCATAATAAATTATATAATAGTAAAAAAGAACAACAGTGTATAGGAATAAAATTGTGTATGTGTGTTCATGTGTGTAAAGAGGCTAGTTTACAATTTTTTTTTTTTTTGGTATATGTGGTTTCTTTCTAATATCTGTTAGGAAAAAACTGTCAAAAATATTTCTTTTTTGTTGTTTAACATTTTCACAATACCAACTTACGAAATGGACTACATTTCAGTAGTAAAATAAATGAGCTTTTCTTTGTGAAAATCCAATTTTTACTTTAAAATATGAAATAGAATCATGTGCGAAGGGGAGGGAAACCACATTTACCATGAGTTCATATTTGTGGTGCTTGTGATATGTCCTACAATGTTGTAGGGCAAACAGGCTGCAAGGTATAAAATCTTGAGAAAATTTCCAAAATATTTTTTTTATGATCTGGAAACATTCTAATACACTATCATAAAAAATACATTCAGTATTTTTTTTACTTTATTTTATTTTATTTTTTATTGGTTGCTCAAAACATTACAATGTACATTCATTATTTTATAAACATATTTACTGTTATGTTTTAGTAAACCAACTTTGGGTTTTAGAAAATGCCAGATTATATTAATAACATATCCACATATTCCAATAGTTGCTGTCTTTCTACATAACTGAGTGACCAAAATAAGATTGCTGAGTCAACATGAACATTCTCTAGAGTCACTTTAATATCATGCTCATATTCAATGTATACATTATTTACTAAGACAATGTCTCTATAGAAATCTATGCTGAGTTGTAGGTAAACCTTGACAAAAGAGAAATGCAATATAATATGTGAAGAAATTGCAGCTGAATACTCTATAACTCTTAATGAATTGCTCATTGAAAATGACCATTAACTAAAAACAAGTCATTAATTAGAAAAATAAGGTATATTTATTAAAATTTCAGTAAGATATTTATAATAGAATATATCACAAATAAAAATCTAACAGTGTTTTCTTAAATTGGTACAAAATTTTGCATGTTTAAATCTTAAAATGAAGTACACATCTGTTGTGAAAATACTTTTTTTCTTTAGCCTGATCCTTAAAACATATTAATGTTTTATGTATTGTTTCTGTCAGTTTTCACATCCATCCAGTACTTCAGTTTCCAAATAAATTGATACATTTAATGTTTTAAGTCAATATTGTTTATTCACGGATAAGAGATTGTTTGCCATTCATGGACTCTTAGGATTTATAAATTGTAATGCTGTTTAGTTATTGCCTATTTCAAATAGCAAAAAAAACAAACCAGAAAGAAGTCAATGATTTCCTGTCTTAAATAATGCTTAGGTGCACACACACAACACACATACTCTCACTTCACAAGCAAACATATTAACCAAGAGGTAAGAGTAACACTGCAAAGGAAATCATTACACCATAGGGCTATGTTAGAAGAAGAGAGAATCCAAGTGTGGTGGTGCATGTCTGTAATACCAGTAACTCCTGAGGCTGAAACAGGAAGATGACAAGTTTAAGGCCAGCCTCAGCAATTTAGGAAAATCTTGTCTCAAAAGTAAAAAGTTAAATAAATAAAGAAGAAACAGTGATTTAGCTCTTCAGTGGTAGAGTACCAAAAAAATGAAAATTAAAAAGTACAATTTCCTAGATAGCATCCCTTGCTTAACAAGAGGATGAAGGGAAAAACTGAGTATCTTTAAGTAGTGCGCTATATGTAATAACACAAGTTAGTTGAAATTCATAATTAATACAATACTGTTTGAATAAGTAAACACTTTCACTTTCATGAGAACACTTTTAAAATGGTCATATTCTAGGTTTGATCATTTATAAATAGGTTTACCATGTCTGAAGGTAGAAAGAAACCCTTCATAAATTTGCTGTTCTTTTTTATGACAGAACTTCTAGTAAAACGGAATCTATCAACACTGATTAAGAATTAACCATCACCAAAGGATTAATGAAGAATAGAAAAAACACAGGACACTTTAAACACTTAACTTTTACAAATAATAATGGAGCTGGAAAGGGGCTCTTGTGTCATTTTGTCAGCCACACTGAGTTGTGCCCCTCAGTTATTATGATTCTGGACCATGGTCAGGGAGTTGGATTGTGAGGATGAGGGCACTGTGTTGCATGTGGGAGTTACCTGAGTATTTGCCACATGAATAAGTAAATGTAGGTGCAATTCTCTGGATGCTAGTTCAGATATGTGAACACATCATGGCCAATCCCAGGGACCGTACTTTTTTTGAGTTCTCACATGAATTTTAATCAAATTTAATATATGAAATGCATCATTATGTTGTTTGACTGCTGACAGCTATTTAGCTTCAACTCTACCACTTTTCTTTTACCTGGCATCTGGGCAAATGGATAATAAAACCTGGGTGCTGCATTGCCACAAGTCATACTTCTTCAAACCTGCCTCAAAACACACACACACACACACAAAAAGAATTCAGTCTCCTATCTTTGCATTTTCAAACTTTTAGGTTTTTTTTTTTTTTTTTAGTCCTGGGGATTGAACTCTGAGCCTTATGCATGCAAGGCAAGCACTGTGCCAACTGAGCTAAATCCCCAGCCTTCTTAAGTTGTTTTTACATCAGGTTTTGTCTTGTTTGTTTGTATGTTTGGTACTGGGGATTGAACCCAGGGGTGCTTAGGTGCTTAACCCACTGAGTCTCATCCTTATCCTTTTTTTTTTTTTTTGTTTAGGGATTCACTAAATTGCTGACTGAACTTGCAGTCCTTCTGCCTCAGCCTCCCAAGCCCACGGATTACAGGTGTGCACCACTGTGCCCAGCATTTAGTTCAGTTTTGGGGAGTTTTTTTTTTTTTTTGATCTCAGATGTCTCCATATGTGAGTAATAAACTTCCTCAACTGTTTTTGATCATGTTGTCATCAGTCTCAAGATCTAGCTACATTTGGGGAGGGGAGGTATTCTTCCTTTTTCCTATGGCCATATACAGTCATGTCTATGACTTGCTGCATCTTGGTGTGGGTCTTGGGCTTCACTCAGTGCCTGCCCTTTTCTTAGGATTATTTGACCAGTTTTGCCTTA
This sequence comes from Callospermophilus lateralis, assembly GCF_048772815.1. NCBI lineage: Eukaryota > Metazoa > Chordata > Mammalia > Rodentia > Sciuridae > Callospermophilus > Callospermophilus lateralis. Next base: position 88,242,437 of record NC_135315.1, on the reverse strand, counting down.
AGTTCTCATGAAATGTAGGTAATCTTCCAGAAAATTCGTTTTGCTGATGTTAATCATAGAATATATCATTTGTTTGTATCCAAAATACCTAATTGATATATGCAGATTTTGTTCTCCTCTCTTCTCACTGGTTTGATATTCTAAAAGAGACTTATTTACTTATTTCTAATCAAGAAGAACACATATACATGCTAATATGCATCATTTAAATTTTATTACTACACAATAGTGATAGTTGTTTTTATGTGTCCACTGGACTGGGTCACAGGATACCCAGATATTTAGATAAGAATTATTCTAGATGTGTCTGGGGGGTGGTTCTTGATGCGACTAACAATTGAATCTATAGATTGAACAAAGTAGATTGAGGGTGATTCACAGCCAACAAGCTGGGTACATTAATTTAAAAAAAATACTCCTACCTGACTGCCTTTGAAATGGAAAATTATTTTTTCCTTACTTTGAACTAAAACAGAAATATTAGCTACTCCTGAATTTCAAAACTCCTGGCCTCAGATTAGAAATATATGATCAATTATTCTGAGTCTTATGCTTTAGCATGTGAACTGGAAGTTATGAGTGGTTTATTGGATTGCTCTTCATCTTGACAACAATAGGTCTTGATACATCTAGCTCCCATGTAGTATAGCTAGTTCCTTACAATGAACACTTTCTATTTGTAGACATGTACATGCATGCACACACAAACACACACATACACTATTGTTTTGGCTCTAGAAGGTGCTAATTCCAAAGTTTAACTTCCATATTCAATGTTAATATTTTTCCCATTTTCATATTTACGTATGTCATATTTACTATGTTACTCTAAAAAATTAAAAGTATTAGAAATTGATTAAATTAGTATGAGTACAGATTGGCTACTGAAATCAGATTGTTTAGAGACCAAAATCAAGAGAATTAAAAATTGGGTAAATTAGTAGTATATTAAAACCATTTAACTACTTTAGAGTCTTGAAGGCACTATAATCAGGAATCTTCCATGTTTATGGAATAATATAGTTGGTTTCATGTGATATTCTATTTCAAGGTTTGCATTATATAATATCTACTGCATATTGTTTGTTCTACAAGAATATAGTTCCAAAAATATATTTGAAATTAAAAATGTAATTACTGTGTACTATTAACAATACTCATGGAATTGTGAATACTTAATCATGCTAACTCAATTGTAATATAAGTTAGTGTTTTGTTTCAAATTGATAAAGAGAGAAAAGATAAATGAATGCATTATGCATTCGGAATATGACAATTTTAACAACATACCAAGAGAAGGTTCTCAGGCTTTATTTATTTTTAATATATTTTTTTGTTGTAATTGGGCATTTTAAATTTTATTTTTATGTGGTGCTGAGGAATGAACCCAATGCCTTGTATATGCTAGACAAGCCATCTACTGCTGTGCTACAACCCCAGTTTCAATCTTTATATTTGATAAAGAAGCCATTCAACATATGATGGATTCATAAGATGAAACTTATAGTATCTTAGAACAAATTTATTTATTTTCTATTTCTTCCAAATTATGCCAAACAATTTCTGCATCATGCCCTTCACTATAGAGCTATGTTTTATGACAATATACAAAAATTATACACATTCTCAAGACATAATCTTCACAATCAAATCCAGCACATATGTTCTTAGGTATTAATGTCATAAGAAGTAATATTCCTCCTGTAGCACATTTTGAGAGTCAGACTATGATACACTTAGTCTCTGAAATATCAAAAACATATATCAAGTTTGGGATTTCCTCAATCACCAAGATTTGAAGAGTGCTTGTGAAGTAGACACCCACAACAAAAATGTGACTAATGAAGTGTTCAGGTGGGTTGTTAAAACTCAACCAATTGTAGATTATCTACTTGCTATACATATTTCTACTAAATCTCACAATTATATTATGACATGTTATCTCTAAATATAAAAATTAAATAGATCTTTTTTCTATTTTAAAAGAAGGTAAATAATATGTAACATCATATTTATATAATTTTTATTTATTCTGTAATAAAGTTGATAGAATAGTAGAACTACATCAAGGGAACAAGAGCTCAGGTAACTAAAATGTCTGCAGGAATCCCTTCACAGGGAAGACATATTTAAATTGGACCGAGGAAGATGACTTAATAGTGATCAGATAAAGTAGAATGGAAGGAACTTCAGAGAATATCAACAAACTCAATATTGTCAAAAGTAGGGTGTGTTCAGGTGATAAAATGCATAGGTGAGAAGAAAAAGAATATTAAGTGTAAGGTCATGGTGATGTATGAAACTTGACCACAGATGACTGTGCCATTTATTATGTCATTTATCTCTGGTTCCATATTTTAGTGGACATTTCTTAGAGCGAAACCTTACAATAAAAAACTATTATGAAGAATAACATCCTAAATCAGGAAATATAAGCCTACATTTTAATAATCAGGTATCTTTATGAGAATTTGTTTCTTTTAATTTTCCATTTTCATGTCAGTTGCTATTTTCCATTGAAAAACACTACGTTTTTACCCCTAAGTATTAAAAGTAAGTTTGTACATTGATACATATTTTTTTCCTAAACTTCAGGACTGAATGTGGCAATTCAGTTGAAAGCACTGAACGAATAAGTAATACCATAATTGCAAAAAAAGTAGTAAACTGAAAAATAGTAATTACACTGAGTAATTTGAAAGAAGAAAAAAAAATGCTGCACAAAATTTCAAATGAGGAAAGGTCTGATATTAGATTTGAAAAGTAATTTCAGAAATTTAAGAGGTCATTTTTTAATGTATCATAATTAAATCAAGATTTTAAAAACATTAAAATATGACATTTCTATACATATTTTATGCATGTAATTTTTTATTAAAACAAGATCAGAAAGACATTATAAGCAACATATCATCACACTAATACACAGGGACACACACACATTCACATACATAAAAAAATTTAAATGTATTTTTTAGTTGTAGTTGTAATTATTTATTTATTTTAAATGGTGCTGAGGATTGAACCCAGTGCCTTGCAGGTGCTATGAAATTGCTCTGCCATTGACCCACAACCCCAGCCCCCACAAGCCAAACTTTTAAAACATATTTGACAAAAATAAATACAGTTTTTTTTTCTAAAAAGAGAGATGATTCAGGAATACAAATAGACTTAAATATGCAGAGAATATATTTTTAAATTGAACTCTAATATAATTATTAATAGCATTAACACTATATATAAAATGAACATATTTTTAAATATACTGGAAAAATATAAGTTTCAAAGCTATTAATAAGATGTAAATATATGTCTTAATTAGGTTTTTAATTGCTGGTACCAAAAATATCTGATAAGAGCAACTTAAAAGAGGAAAACTTTATGTAGGACTGTGTCTGAGGTCAGTCAACAGATGATTGACTCACTTGCTCTGGACTTAAGGTGAGGAAGCATGTCATGGGGAAAGACCACACAGCAGAAAGCGACTCAGATCACGGAGGGTTAGAAAACAGAGACAGAAAAGGGAGGGAACAAAGGGGATTCAAGAAAGATGAGTCCTTCCAGGGCACATCTGCAGTGACACACCACCTCTAGCCATGCCCCACCTGCCTATATTAACACCCAGTCATTCACGCTAGAATGAATTTATTGTTACAGCTCTACCAATCCAACACTTTACCAGGAAACATTCCTACATTCATACAGGAGCTTTGGGCGAACACCTATTATCCAAACCAGAGTGTTCTAATGTAGTTAGTTTTATTGTACAGAATTAGGAGTATTTTTGATTAGATTATATTTATCAGAATTTATGTAATATCAGCAATAATATTAAAAAAGAAACAGTATAAATACTGAACTGATAAAGATAAATAGGAGCCCAAGCACAGAGACACCTACCTATAATTCCAGAAACCGGGAAGGCTGAGGCAGGAGTATCTCAAGTTGTAGTCTAGCCTTGACAACTTGGCATGACCCAATCTCAAAAACAAAAAAACAAACAAAATAGAGGTGTGGGCGGGGGAAGCTAAGGATTTAGCACAGTGATAATGTGCTCCTGGATTCAATACTTAATATTGGGGGAAAAAGATAATGGAATAATTTATCAAAACTCAGTATATTTAAAAGAAGGCAATAAATTATGTGTGTTTGTGTGTACTTAGATATATAGATCCATAGAAGAATGAATACTTTAAAAAGTAATCAAACTAAATTCCCCAAATAAAAGAAAGAAAATCTGTTAATAAGATTACAAAATAACAAAAAAAAGTGAAATCATGTAAATGGCCTTTACAAAAGAGATTTACTTGAAACACACATACAAAAAGTAGAAGGAAAATCTAAATTACAAAAAAATCTGCACATTAACTCGTTACAATGTCATTTAAAAATGCCACAGAAATATACCTGGGCAACAAGCAATACTAATTTCTCGACAAATGCTTATGCTTATAGCACTTACATTATGCCATGGACTCTTCTAAGTGCTTTATATATTGACTTGTTGTCTATGAAAGGAGAAGGTGGTTAAGGATTCAAGCTCCATTCATTTAACTGGTAGTTTCAGACCCAGGGTACTAGGGTAAGAATAGAAAATAATGACAACGGAAGAGACAAGGAAATGTGATGTGGTACTCTGCTGATTAACAACAACAACGAAAAAACTGTAGAGTAAATATAATGAATGAGCATTGGGTTACTCAGCAGGTATTTTGCTCAAAAAACAGGATTCTGCAGAAGGGCTACAGGGTTAACAAAACTGGGTGTGCGCAGTTATAGAGGGACAGAGGATGGCCTTTGTTGCGTTTGGTACAATGATGGAGAAGTTCAATTATTCAGAAGAGATTATAATTTTCCATATATATGGAACTAGTAATTAAACTTTAAAATTCATGATGCAAAATGTAGGAGAAAAGACAATGCAGAATAATAGCAGGAACTATCTCTCTGCACAACTGCTAGAATAAGAAAGTAAAGAATCAAGATAATATACCTGAATTAGAGCAACAATTTTATGAGCTTGCACTCAATTACATTAATAAAAAAATCAACACCCTAGCAATTACAAAGCAAATATTTTTCCTCCAAATTTCCATAGAAATTTCAATAGAAAAACAAAATACAACCCCGAAATACAAAATGATTGAAATTCTACAGATCTCTGACGACAACAGAATAAAATTAGATAAAATTGCAAATAAATTATGTAAACCCAGAGTTATTTAAAAATTTTAAAAAAAAAATTCTTCTAAAAAACCATTCTCTAAAGTGTTTTATCCAAGATCTTTACTGACTTAAAGATAAAACAAAAATCTCATGAAAATAATTAGGCAACTCATCCATATTTGTATATGGTCATATAGTCTGAGAATAAAAACAAAAGAAGAAATGTTGAAAACAATAATATTTAAGGTCGTAAAAAAAATTGGTACCTGCTATTGGTTAATCGATTCTACCAAAAAAAGATTGAACAAGTCAATAAAAATATTAACTAATGATAAAAATATGGAATAAGCTTAATATGTCCATAGAACCCTGCCACAGTTTGGCTGGGCACAAACCACGAGCCACTGAAGCAGGAACAAACTTTATTTTTTAACTCCACCAAAACCCTTCACACACGCTCCAGGGGAATTCTCCTGAATCCCATGTGGCTCATCCAGGAACCAGCAGCTGGAAATATCTCCTCTGGAAATCCCTCCTCCTGCACTTCCCCAACCAATGGGAACTCTCCGGGAATCCCCACGAGAATGCCAAAGTAACAGCCGAGGTGGAGAGTAATGCCTCGCCTGTCAATCAATACTATTGGCAAAATGCCAGGGGCCATTTTGACTAGGCTGTGGCTCTCAGCATCTCCCCCCTTCTGTTTAATTAAACCACAAGCAATGTGGCTTAGGGACCATGCCTGTTAGGTTGTCCAATACAATAAATGCTCCTTACCTGTCATTGGATGAGCTGGCCTCTTGGCATCAGCCTTCTGTCTTAAGTTGGTACCACTGCAATTGCATCATACCCGTCACTGACTACCAGTCCAGCATACAGCTATACTTGTGGATAGGCCTTTGCACCAGTGGGGGGATGAGGTTCTTGGCCTCACCTCTGTTGGCCCCCAAATTTGGCCTTGGTGCCAGTGGGGGATGAGGTTCTTTGCCTCACCTCTGTTGGCCCCCAAATTTTAGACCATCACTAGCAGAAGGGAGGAGGATACAGAAATGCCATGACACTAAGCCAACTGACGGCTCCTTTGAAAAAATGTACCTCCGGTGACACCATCAGCAAAGAAACGCCAGCATTACCACAATTCGCTGCACCAACAGATAGTTCACAATATACACAAGTGATACATAGTCCAGGCAAGTTCTACAAGCAGTTCAAAGCAGAGGAATCTATCAATATGTCCATTTCCTCCCAAAGTAAATTGACTCCTTGATTGAGCATTACTTGTTGAGTTATATTCATTGATGCATCAGTTTATACAGTTTACTGTGATAGCTATCAAAGAAGCTATAGTTTGGTTTTATCTTATCTTCACCAGCACTGGAATGAAGATAGGAATTCTGGCAATGATGGCTAAAAAAAAATTATGTAACATTCCAACAGGTACTAAGAAAACAATTTTCTGAACAATTTACCTAATCCTGAACAGAATAATTAAATATAATGAAAAGGAAAGGTGGAAGTAAACAAACAGATCTGTTAACCTCCTTATTTGTTCACATATTAAAACAATCCTCAACAGCTGTTTACCCAAATTAAATTAAACCATTTAAATCACGTGTATAAAAAAAAATTCAGATCCATTTTTTCATGAGCGCTCCTCATATATGATATATTGACATACGCACACACAGACATACAACTCAAAACACAAGTGTGCACACAAACGTACAACACATAAGACAATAGTAAAGGCCTTGTAGCTTTACACAGGTGAAATCTCCATTGCATTGTTTAAAACTCCACAGTCAAAAAATAAAACTGATCAGAAAAACATTAACCTAGGTCTGTATGAGCTCAAAAAATAAAATAGAACTTTATGATGTGGGAAAAGGCAATAATAAAATAGATATTGAAAAAAGCATCCTGGTTAATCACTGTCACAAATGTAAGAATAGCCAAGGTAGAGCTCTGGATATCAGCTGTTATGGATTTGAGTCAAATCATCTTCTTTTTGATCTGTAGAAATCTCTTTGGTTAGTCTCTCTGGAATTCAAATCGACTGTTGTTCTCCCTGTGGAAACACACAAACAGGACTCCTGACTCCTGACAATCACTGGGTCAGGACCTTTCCATTGTCCTGTTAGAATATTTTTCCAAAGTACCTTAGCCTTATATACATTTTTTGGACACATATGCCTTTCCGCAGCACTAAGCTCTGATGAATCCAAATTTAAAAAGTTTAGAGTAAATAGGATTATTTTAAGTTTATCTTTGGGGAATATATACCCTTTTCCAATTCCCTCTTTTTGCTTTAATAAGTACATTTTAATAGTTTGATGAGCTCTTTCAACTATGCCTTGTCCCTGTGGATTGTATGGGATTCCTGTTATGTGAGTAATGCCAAATGATGAGCAAAATTGTTTAAAAGAGGTAGAGGTATAGCCAGGACCATTATCTGTTTTTAACTATTTTGGAATGCCCACAATGGCAAAATTTTGTAAGCAATGAGCTATAATATCTTTAGTTTTTTCTCCGGCATGAAGGGAGCCCATCAAAAATCCGGAAGAAGTATCAACTGTAACATGCAAATATTTGAAATTTCCAAATTCTGGCAAGTGTGTGACATCCATCTGTCAAATATGGTCAGGTATCAATCCTCTAGGATTGACTCCAAGATTAACTTGTGGTAAAAAGGTCACACAATTTTGACATCGTTTTATTATTTGTCTAGCTTGTTCCTTAGTTATTTTAAAACACTTTAGTAAAGTATTAGGATTGACATGGAACCTTTTATGAAAATTTGTAGCTTGTTCTAGTGTAGAGAAAATATGTATGTCATGTAGAGAAAATATGTATGTCATGTGTGGTTTTATCTGCTAAATAATTGCCCAAACTAAGGGCTCCACGCAATAATGTATGTGCTCTGAAATGTCCTATAAAGAATGGATCTTTTCTGTCTCAGATTAGACTTTGTATAGTGGAAAACAAAGAGAAAACAGTAGAGGAAAAAGAAATCCTACCAGCGTCTTCAAGGGATACTATAGCATTAACTATATACTGACTGTCAGAAAATAAATTGAATACAGAATCTTTAAACATCACAAAAGCTTGTAATACTGCATTAAGCTCTACCTTTTGAGCTGATTGTTTGGGTACTAAAAATGTAAAAGTTTGATCAGGTGTAACTACTGCTGCTGTACCATTATTTGACCCATCAGTGAATACATTTGGAGCATTCATGATAGGTGTTTTTATTGTCATTTTTGGAAAAACTACAGGATGTGAAGACCAAAAGACAATAAATGATGAGATGGTAAGTGATTATCAAATGAAACATTAGATTTACACATGATTATAGCCCAAGTATTTAACTCATTAGCTAACTCATCAATTTGATCCATAGAATATGGAGTAATAATTTTACTGGGAGAAATTCCAAACATTCCCTTTGCTGCTTTTATTCCATTGAGTATTAATTGTCCTACAGCCTCAGGATACCTAGTAAGGATAGTGTTAGGAGAATAAGATAAATGTATTCACAATAATGGACCTTTTTCCCAAAATACTCCTGTAGGAATATTTTTTGTTGGTATTACAATAAATAATAAAGGTAAACATATCAATTCTATCCAAATGCATATTTTCCATATATGTTTCAATAATTTTTAATGCCTTTCTTGTTTCAGGTGTTAACATGTGGGGTGAATTTGGATCTGATGGACCTTTTAGGATATCAAATAAAGGTCCCAACTCTCCTGTTGGTATGCCTAGATAAGGCCTTATCCAATTTATGTCTCCCAATAACTTTTGAAAGTCATTAAGTGATTTGAGTTGATCTACTCATATTTGAATTTTTGGTGGACGGACCATGGTTGAGGATAATAGAACTCCTAAATAATTAATTGGAAAATTTAATTGTACTTTGTCTATTGCTATCTCTAGATTATAATTTTTTACTAAATTTGTAAGTGTGGCATATCATTCTAGCAATGTGTTTTTATCTTTATGTGCTAATAATACATCATCCAAAATATAGTGAAATATTTGTAGTTCAGGATTTTGATTTCTACGTGGCTGTATTGCTTTGTTAACATAAATTTGACACATAGTGGGGCTGTTAGCCATCCCTTCAGGGAGCACTTTCCATTCATATCTCTGATCCGGATCTTCATGATTCAGTGCAGGGATAGTAAATGCAAAATGTGGACTGTCCTCAGGATTAATTGGAATTGAAAAAAAAGAACAATCTTTAATATCTATTGCTAAAATATACCAGGTTTTTGTCAAAGCAGACAATTGAGGAATCCCTGATTGAGCAGGTCCCATAATAACCATCACATTATTAATGGCTCTTAAATCTTGCAATAATCTCCATTTACCAGATTTCTTTTTAATGACAAAAATGGGAGTATTATAGGGAGATACAGGGAGATACTGAAGGTTGTGTATGTCCCTCCGATAATTGTTGTTTGACCAGGTCATGGGCTGCTTGTATCTTTTCTTTAGTCAGGGGCACTGAGGAACCCATACTGGTCTTTCTGATTTCCAAGTAATTTTTATTGCCTCAGTGACCCCTTCTGAAAATCCAATCCATGTCTATTTATTCCTTGATCTATTTGAATTGGTGCTGCTATACCTTGTTCTTGTTCTCCTAATCTTTTTCCTTTCCTGAAACCTTGTCTAGCCCTAATAGTGGGCGCATTTGGATTGATATTATTTTTTTTTAAGAGAGAGGAGAGGGAGGGAGAGAGGGAGGGAGAGAAAGAGAGAGAGAGAGAGAGAGAGAGAGAGAGAGAGAGAGAGAGAGAGAAGGCGAATTTTTTTTTAATATTTATTTTTTTTTAATTTTGGACGGACACAGCATCTTTGTTTGTATGTGGTGCTGAGGATCTAACCTGGGCCGCACGCATGCCAGGTGAGTGCGCTACCACTTGAGCCACATCCCCAGCCCCTTGATGTTATTTATTAATTTCAAACCTAATTGATCTAGGACATCTTGTCCCAATAAATTTATAGGAAGATGATCCAATACATATGGTTGTATTGTTCCTTCACATCCTTCAGAATCCTTCCAATCTAATACCATTGCACCTCTCTGGGGATTAGTTGCCACTCCTAGGCCACGAAGCATTTGAGTGGCTTGTTGTAATGGCTAATGTTTTGGCCATTCTTGAGGAGATATGATGCTAAAGTCTGCACCTGTGTCCAGTAGCCCATTAAATTCATGTCCTTGAATATTTAGTTTTAGCATTTGGCGAGAATCTAAATTTAAAGACAGCATTGCCCAATCTACACTTGTGGAGCCTATCCCTTGGAACCTCTTTCTATACTACTACTGGAAAATTTATCATGTATGCTGGGTATTATTAATAACTGTGCTATTCTATCTCCTGGTGAAATTACTGATATACCCTTTGGAGAACTAGCTAAAATTTTTATTTCACCTTCATAATCGGGATAAATTACCCCAGGACTTATCTTAAGTCCTTTTAAAGTAGAAAAACTGTGTCCTAACAATAAGCCTACTCTTCCTTGGGGAAGAGGTCCTTTTACTCCTGTGGGAATGATTTGAACTCCCATCTCTGGAGTTAGTACTGCTATGGCAGAGGCACAGATCACAGATGTCCAACTCTGTGCTCCCTATGGTTCGTCTGATGAGAGATCTGATGGATAATGTGTCCTGGGCACTACCCTGATGGTGTTGCTGGGTTCCTCCATGGTGTTTCTCGGTTCCTCCAGTGCCCCGTATATTTTTGGTCATGGGCCCTGGAGCATTGGGCCCCCCTGTCCGTTTTTTGGTAATGAAGCCCGATGCCTTTCTCCACGGTATCGTGAGTAAACACCTGGTCCTTGCCCATGTTTTGATAATGGAGTACCCTCTATGGTGGGTTAAGAATGCATTCATTAGCCCAATGTCTCCCTCTACGGCAAATACCCGGTATTCTACTCCTGTGATACCTACCTTTGTTAAACCCTCCTCCTATGGGGCAACTCCTTTTAAAATGTCCTGTTTGTTCATAATTGTAGCATGTTTTTGCCCTGACATCTAAAGCCTGTTGTACTGCAGCTGCCATGACTTGCCCTTGTTCATTAATGTCTCTACAAAATTTAATATATGTTTTTTAAATCTCCATGTTTCCATGGTTTAATGACCTCTATGCACCAACGATTTTTTGGTCATAAACCAGTTGTTTAATTAGTGGCATTGCTTGTTCTGTATCCCCAAAAACTCTGCTAGCTTTTTGAATAAGCCTATCTACAAATTCAGTGTAAGGTTCATTAGCTCCCTGTATTATCTTAGATAATTGACCTTGTAAATCTTCATGTCCTTGTAAAGTCTTCCATGCCCTAACTGCATCTGCAGCATTTTGTGCATATATAGCAGGATCATATTCAATTTGTTGCCGTTGATCCTTATAAGGTCTTTTTCCTAACAACATATCTAGATTTCTTCGAGGGTAACCGGCTGCTGCATTTCGCCTAGCCGTCTCCATGCAAAATTCCTCATTGGCAACCTTCCATAACAAATATTGTCCTTCATTTAGCACAGATTTACACATGCTAGCCCAATCTGCTAGTGTCATGTCCAAGTTGGTAATGGATTCGACCATGCTTACAGTTTTGAAATCTAAAGCACAGTGAATTTGCTGCCCTCCTGCCTACTCAAGTACAGGGCATGCTAATCTTTGAGGCCCTGTCTCAGGATCCCATCTATCAGCTACGGGGGTTGAGGGAGACTCAGGTGTCTCCATAGGTGGAGCTGTTGGTTGAATTACGCCCTCTGGTGATCGAACGGTGTTAGTAGCAGCCTCCCATTGTAGCTTTTTCCCTAATAGCTGTTTCTCCTCTAAGCTTTCTTCCTTTAAATTTTCTTCCTCTGTCTGACTAGCTTGAGAGACCTTCTCTTTTACTTGATCTAAAATGTCTTTCTCCATGGTCTGAACCTCTAACAATTTACTTAACACTCTTTCAGTTTGTTTTTTACTAATTTCTAATCTACTATAAAGATAACGCAACACAATAAGATAACACAAAACAAAATCAAAACAGAATGAAACAAAAACGGAACAAAAAATCATTGTATCAATTTTTCTATTTTATTGACATGTGCATTTGTGGTCTATTTCTATCTCTTCCTCAGGGGCGAACAACTTCAAACCTTGAGCCAACAATTTTTCCCAGTTTGCCTGAGAAAGTTCTAGGGATAGGCAGGTTGAAACAAAAACAAAACAAATCAAAACAAGAATACATTGTTTTTTGAAATGGTCACCCACTCTCTCACCTTCCCTTAGTGGAGAGCAATTTCACTTACCCCCAAGATTCAGGTGTTCCCCGCATGGGCCGCCAAATGCCGCAGTCTGGCTGGGCACAAACCACAATCCACTGAAGCAGGAACAAACTTTATTTTTTAACTCCACCAAAACACTTCACACATGCTCCCAGGGAATTCTCCCAAATCCCATGCGGCTCATCCAGGAACCAGCAGCTGGAAATATTTCTTCCCTCAATCCCTCCTCCTGCACTTCCCCAACCATTGGGAACTCTCCAGGAATCCCCAGGAATCCCCACGAGAACTCCAAAGTAGCACAAGAACTCCAAAGTAGCAGTCAAGGTGGATAGTAATGCCTCACCTGTCAATGAATACTATTAGCAAAATGCCAGGGGCCATTTCAACTTGGCTGTGGCTCTCAGCAGAACCCTACTCTTACAAATCAGCAAATACAAACACACACATGAACAAAGATTAGAAATTAGGAATTTTCAACAAAAATTTCTACTTTAAAAATTTCTTTATTTCAAATATAAAAAGTCATTTGATACTTTATATAGAAGAGAACATTTCAAAACATTTTGTGAAATAAAAATAACTTAATATCCAAAACATCTAAAAAATTTAATTTATTTTTAAACAAAATGGTAGGAAGGTTGCATATAGTAACATGAAGAGAGAAAGTTTCTTTTTTTTCTCTTTTTCACTGAGTAATTATAAGCACAATTCACCATGTCTGTTGATTAAATTTTAAAAAAAATAAAAAAGGAACAGTTTTTAAATGTTGATAAATTTCAAAATACATCGTTTATCATATATTTAGCCATCTGGGAATGGGGGTAGGAGCCTCTTGTAATGGATACTTTCAAAAATTAATAGCTAACTTAGTAAAGAATGGTGTAATCATTTTGTTTAAAATCAAATATAAGGTATTATCAATGTTTTCACAATATATATGATTTCCCAGTTTTTACATTGGATAAGAAAAATAAATAAAATTCACACAAACAGGAAAGAGAAACAAAGTTCATTTTATTCACTAATAATAAGTTTTTTAAGGAAGAAAGAGAAGAAGAAAACCTATTAGAACTTATGAGATTGCAGCAGTGTTGCTAGACATTATTAGCTAGACTCTATAGCAAACAAACTCATTATTTTTGTTTATTATAGAGTGTGATATTAATATAAAATACTGAGGAATTAAGCTATTACTTTCTCTTTATGCCCAAAATAATAACATTGTATTGGAAGGTACTGAAGATTAAATTAATGGGAAAAGAGGTGGTGAATGCAAGCATGCAACAAAAAAAACAGACCTGCAAAAAATTAAGAAACAAATTTAGAAATAACTATAGTTGTATTGCATATCAGTGGGATAAGATGAATTAACATATCCTTACCTGGTGCAGGAACATAAAGTCATTCTTATGAGAGGGGAAAAAACAAATAATGATTTGCCTCATTCACATTCATTGAGTCCAAATAGAATGACAAAAAATAGATTAAAACTATAATTAGGAAACTACCAATTTTAATTTATATTATATAATTATGCAAGATTACAGAAGAATGACAATAAATGATGTTATTTTATTTTTATTACTGGTAAAGTTTATTGAATTTGTAAACATGATAACCAATGATCTGTGAACTTCCATTCACATTGCAAAGTGAATCTATATTTTAAAATACATGTATTCCATAACCATGAAGATGAAACAGAGAGAGCATAAGCTGCTCATAAAATGTTATCAATGTGACAACCTGCAACACTTTTTTGTCATCAGTAATGATCTTGTGCTCAACTATTCCATGCATAGAAATATACTCCTTATAAATTTACTAAATATGCACACAATTTAGCTTATACAGATTACTCCACAGATTACAAAGATGACTTGTATTGGCATTAATTTAATGCCAAAAAAATCTGTAAATAATTTAAATATGATCCATATTTATATAATTAAATATAAATATTTATTAAGTATGATTAAAGATTAAATATTTATTTTTAAATATAAGACCTAAACAAAATGAAATTCATTAGAGCAGTGAGATGGATTCATCTTGAATCTAAATATTCACATTGATAAATCTTCTAAAAATCATAGAAAATGTAAAAGGAAGTTCAAAAATAATATATTAACCCTATGATCTCCTTTATTAATCCAGTTATAAAATAAAGTTTTATATGTGTGTGTGTATATATATATATATATATATATATATATATATGTGTGTGTGTGTGTGTGTGTGTGTGTGTGTGTGTGTGTGTAAAGTAATCTACATTCTAGGGAAAAATATATATATATAAAGAGTAATATATTTTCTAAGAACATGTACATATGAAATTAACAATAAATGCAAAAATGCATATTTACATATATACACAAAGCAAATAAATAAAAAAGTTAAGATTTTTCACGTTCTTCTGGTTAAATGAGCAGAGAAAATGATGTATTTGTAACATTCAGAATATATGTTTATAATGGTTTATGTAACACATTAAAAAGTTTAATATTATGTGAACTCTATTTAAATAAATAAATATATGCATGCATAGATACATATTTTATATAAATAACACATCTGGGTTACAATATCTTTAAATTTTGTTTGATAACACTTTCATTATATGTGTATACACATTATATATTTCACACTACATTTTTCAAAAATACATCCCCACTAAATTTTTGTCTACAAATAAATGTGGAAATAAATAATTAGTGATTTTTCTCTACTTTTCAATAATTTTATAAATTCTAGTCTACCTAAATTAACCGACACATAGTCATCTGATACTTGATAAGGCATAAAAGACATACATTTGAGAAAGTATAGCCTTCATAATGAATGGTTTTGAGAAAACTGGATGTCTTTATATAGAAGAATAAAACTAGATTTTTCTTTCTCATCATGCAGAAATATCAATTCAAAACAGAACAAAGATATAGTGTTTAACAGAACTTTATTCTAGGTATTTCTAGAAACTATAGGGCCAATACTCCAACATATAGGTAAAAGAAATGACTTCCTCATTAGGAATCCTGCGGCTCACAAAATAATTCAAGAATTAATAAATGGAAAGGTAGGAAAATTAGAAAGCTTCTGAACAGCAAGGGAAACCAGATCATAAATAGCCTAAAAATTAGGATAATTTTTTTCTTATAACTTTCTGACAGAGGAGTAATATTCAGAATATATGAAAAACTCAGGGCTGGGGCTGGGGCTTAGTGGTAGAGTGCTCGCCTGGCATGTGTGAGGCTCTGGGTTGGATCTTCAGCACCAGATAAAAATACATAAATAAAATAAAGGCATTGTGTGCAACTACACTTAGATAAATGGATATTTTTTTTAAAAAGAATTCAAAAACAGTACCCAAAACAAATAACCTAATAAGTAAATAGGCAAATTAACTGAGCAGACATTTCTCAAAAGAAGAAATGTAAATTATGAAAAATAATTTAAAAAATTGGCATTTAAAAAAATATTTATTTTTTAGGTGTAGTTGGACACAATGCCTTTCTTTCTTTCTTTCTTTCTTTATTTATTTATTTATTTATTTATTTATTTAAATGTGGTGCTGAGGATCCAACCCAGGTACTTGCACGTGTTATGCGAGCACTCTACTCCTGAGCTACAACCCCAGACCCCCAAAATATTGGCTTTTGTAACCCATGAGAAAATGCAAATCAAAACTGTACTGAGATTTCTTCTCACTCTACTGAGAATCTCCATTAACAAGAATAAAATGACAAAAAGTGTATACAGGAATATGGAGCAAAGGAATTTTTGTTTACTGGTTGTGGTATTGTAACTGTACAAATATGAAAATCTATATTGAGTTTTTTAAAAAGACTAGGAATGAAATCATCATATGATCCAACTATAGCACTCCTCAATATTTATCCCAAAAAAATGATGTCACCATACTACACTGTTGCATGATAGACATTTTTATAGCAACATAATTTACAATATGCAATTTATGTAATCAACCTATGTGCCCAAAAATAGATGAATGAATAAAATGTGAAAAATACATTCAATGAAGTTTTCTTAAGCTATAAACAAGTTCCAGGAGCAAACCAAAAATATGTAATTTTCAGGAAAATGGATGGAGCTAAAGTGCATCATGCTAAACAAAATAAGACACTCTGAGAAACTATTAAGGGCCATATGTTTTCTCTATGAAAGTTGGAGAGAAAACAGGAGGAAAGCATAGAAGGGAAAAATTAGGTTTCTAGTGTTGAAGAATGAATTTTGGGGGAAGGTGAAAGAAAGAAAAAGGAGAGGTTCTGGGGAAGAAAAGTCATCCAATTTGTTATGTGCTTGTATGAATATGTCATAATGAGTACTACTATTATGTGTAATTATAATAAAAAATAAATATTTAAAAAATATAATACTGACTGTTTTCATTATGAAGATAATAATGCTTTCAAACTAGGCATGAAATTATCAACATTTAGGTAAAATTTTATGGGGTTTAATTATTCAACATATAGACATAAAAATAAAATGGTACTGGATTATTTTCAGGAGTATTAGTTGAATTTTTTTGTTGTTGTTGTTGTTTTTTGTATTGCTACAGATAAAACTGAGGGACTCAGGCACAAAAGGCAAACCACTACTGATCTCCATTCTCTGTCCAAATCTGTCCAAATATCCTCTATCTTAAAACCATTCATTATTTAGAGGAAAAAAACACAATATAATGTGTATAATATGTTTGTTTACTTCTTAAGAAAAATATTACATGCTTCTTGACAATAAATATTGCATTTATCATTATTTTAATTTTATTTCTTTTGGTATGATAAAATATTCAATCACAAATGTCTCTCATGATTATTAGAAATATATAAACATTGTCATAGAAAAATTAGTTTGTCCCTCTTAAACAGTAATATTGAATGTAAGTTTTTTTAAAAAAAATTTTTAATTGTCAATGGACCTTTATTTTATTTATTGAGGTGTGGTGCTGAGAATTGAACCCAGTGCTTCACATATACTAAGCAAGCACTCTGCCAGTGAGCCACAACCCCAGCCATGAATGTAAATTTTTAATGAGGAAAATTTTAAAAATATCAGACTCCTATATTTTTCATATAATTCTAAGACATCTAATTCAACTCAAACCATCCTAAATCAATAAGAAATATGTTGTTCACACAATTTACTCATGAATTTACAAAATATAAAACAATATGAAAGAAGAACAGGATAGACACTAGGGACATAAATGTGCAGTTCTGCAAATTTATTTAAAAATACAGATATTTGAACAGCATTTGGATTTGTTCCTTCTTTTGTAATTGGTTCTTTTTAGTTATACACAACAGTAGAATCTATTTAGACATAATTTTTCAAGCATGAAATATGTCTTTTTTGTAATTCAGTCCCAAGTACTTCTCCTTCACCTTTCTTCTCCCCATTCCTGGCTCCCTTCCCTCTATTGATCTTTCTGTCATTTAGGGGTTATTTTTTAGTTAATTTCTTCTAGATGCACATGATGGTTAACAATTAAGATGCAAACTGTGCTTTCAGCAGATTACTTGCAAGCTCCTCACCTCCATTTCATACAGAGCATATTTAACTTTTTTGAAATAGATAGTTCCATATTGATCTTTGAATAAAATAATTTTTAAGGAGAAATTTCATCATTAACACAAACACACAATAATAGTTTAAGAATCTGACTTCAAAGATGTTCCAGCTGCATTAACTATATCAGATAGATATGTGAAATATATGGATGTAATGTACATATTTATGGATATATGTATATATGCATATATATAAATGTTTGTATCTATAATTTACTTTTCAGGATAGCCAAAAAGAAAATCAATTTAAAAAGTAATAGATTCCACTTCTTAAATAATTGTGTCTATGTGTACATTACTTTATTCATTTATGAAATATACAGAAATGAAATATGAATATAAATATATGAATTCCTGAGACATATTCAAATTATCTTTAGGGATTTAACAATTATCTAATATTAATTATTGCCTTAAAATTTATGCTGTTATATTTTTCTTACAAACTGAGGTAATTTGCAATATATGTTTCAGATGAATAAAGTACATTGAATTATGTTTAATTTTCCTTCCATGAAAAAACAGAAATAATGTTTTGATATACATACCACACTATGAAGTTAATATATTTATCTGTTTTAAAATAGGGAAACTGAGATCAAGGGTAGAAACTTTAAACAGATTAAACATTGATTTAAAAAAAGGTACAGGAAATATAAAGAATCTTTGCATTCTAAACTTGTGATAAAGAATTAGAAGTCATTCTCTCATATTGGCATCTTTCACTTATCCTTTATTTAATTTAACCATTAAAATTCTTTCTATCCTTGTATTATAATTCTAATATTGCGTTACATAATAAGGGGTTGTTGATGAAAGGCAGTGTTTCATCTTCAAGAATGTAGCTTTCTACTGAGAAACAGTTTAATTCTATAGGGATTAAAATATGCAGTTATATAAATAGATAAAAAATAATAAGAAAGATATCTCAGACTAGTTAAAACTTCTATCAAGTCATGGAAAGTATTTAAGTGAATATCTAAAGAAGTATAACTGAACTAGGATTATCAAATTAACATGTGCACAGAAAAATGAGAAGGCTGGCAAGTGCATTAAATGACCATTATTTTCCAGTGTGCATTGCAAGAAGGAAGTCAGAAAAGAACCTGAAAGAGATGGGGGTGGGGTTGGAGTGATGAATTGGAGAGTTATTCAAATTCCCCACAGGTCATTACAGCATTTTGTTCACAGTGAATAAATTTGATTTTCATCTTGTAAAGCATAGAAGTAAATAGAAACAAGTATAAACTATTAAAATTAGTGTTCTGACCATGTGTGCACAGGTAGCAGTGCAAGGGGTGGTTTTGAGGGAGAAAAAAATAGTAAAGATAAGAAAGAGATGGGTAGAAAGTTTATAAATCAATTAACTGGAAAAAAATTACTGGGGAAATAAGGACAAAAGGAGCTAAGCATTTTGCAAACAGAATTAGAAGAGCTTTTTTTTTTCTTTTATGAGTGGAATAGCTCAAGAGGAGGAGAAAATCTATAGAGTCGTGTTTCTCAATTGGGCAAGAGACAAATGTAGCTATCATTCCTGTAATTATCACTTGGAGAAGAAGAGAGTGAAATAGATGCTGAGTTAAGTTTGGATTTTATTAAACTTAGGTTCTCATGAGATTATATATAATAAGTAAAGTAAGTAAAGCAATTTTGCAAGTTAGGAATCAAATTTTAGAAGGAGTTATAGATTTCACAGGCATGACATTACAAAACAGAACTGGAATTACATAGTTATCATTTTAGATTTCAGAAATTTCTTTTAAGAAATGGATTAAGAGAAAATGAAAACAAATATTTTACTAAAGTGGTAGGTAAATGGCACTGTTCCTAAAAATAGTTGGGCTTTAGGAAGAAACAAACAGTTAAAACATCATTCCATTTTTTTTTTGTCAAACTAAATGACCTAAGTGATAATTGTCTTTTTCAGAACTTGGCACATTATGGTCTGTAAGGTTGCTATCTATTTTCATAAATAAGTTTTGTTGAAACATTTACAAAACCATGTGTTTTTCAATGTTCCATGGATGCTTTTATGCTGTGGCAGTATAGTTGAATAGTTGTGATGGAGACCACATGGCACATGAACTTAATGTAGGGCTCTCTGCCCCTAGAAGAAATATTCCCTGGCCTGTTGTTTTTAACAACTTGTAAATAACTGCTTTTTAAGTTAAAGAATGAAAAATAACTTAGATTCCAATATATCAAGCCATTATGCATTGATTTATTTATATTTAAGTTCAATTTATTTTCAGTGACTCCTAAAATTATAAATATTAACTGGGTAACAGGTGACATTTCAACATATGTAGTGTTGTGCAATACTTAAATAAGGTTGAATGCATCTATTTTCATAAACGTTTATAGTGTGTTTATAGTGGAAACTTTAAAATTCCTTTCTTCTAGCCTGCTAAAATGTACCATGCATTATTGCCATCAGCAGTCACATAAGCATGCAATAGCATACCAGGAACTTAGTACCCGTTGGTTGACTTCCTCTCCTTCCATCCTCCTTATTCTTTCCTTGCTCTGATAACTACTATTCTATATTAAACTTCTATATATTTTTCAACTTTCACATATGAGTGAGATAAAGTTGTGCTTGTCATTCTGTGCCTGGTTTACTAAATTCAACATAATGTTCTCCTGTTTCATTCATAATAAATCACATGACATTATTTTTCAGCTAAATAAGAATTATTTGTGCATATTTACTAAAATTTTTTAATCTATTTGTAAGTTGTCAATTACATAGTTTTTCTGTCTTGACTGTTTGGGTTTTCTAACTACTACACTAAAGCATGATTAAAACCATGAGCTAACATAAACTATGCCTCTGGCACTTTGTTCTTGTTTTTTATATTAATTAGCTTGATTTAATTATCCCACAACACATACATCTATCAAAACACCACATTTTACCATAAAAATGTATATAAGTATTAGCTATACCTAAGAATGAAAAACTGTTACATTTTAAAGGGCACTAACTCAAATTCTTAATAATCAATTTTTGAAATTTATTTATTTTTATGTTCTAATTAGCTACATATGACAGTAGAATGCATTTTCACACATCATTCATAAATGGAGTATAACTTCTCATTCTTCTGGTTGTACAGGATGTATGTCACCCTGGTCACATACTCATATATGCACATGGGTATTAATGTTTGATTCTTTATGCTATTCTTCCTACCCCCATATCTCCTACCCTCCTTTCTTACCTGGATGCCTGAATCAAAGTACCTCTATTCTTCCCTAGCCTCTCCATCTCATATTATGAATTAGCATTTGCATGTCAGAGGAAACATTCGGCCATTGGTTTTCGGAATTGACTTATATCACTTAACATGATATTCACCCATTCCATCCATCTACCAGCAAATGACATAACTTCATTCTTCTTTAAGACTGAGTAATATTCCATTTTGCTCATGTACCATGGTTTCTTTATCCATTCATCTGTTGAAGGGCACCTACATTGGTTCCATATTTTAGCTATTGTGAGTTGAACTGCTATAAACATTGATGTGGCTACATTACTGTACTATTCTGATTTTATGTACTTTGTGTATAAAATGACAAAAGAGCTGGCAGGGTCAAATGGTGGTCCCATCCCAAGATTTGTAAGGAAACTCCATACTGCTTTCCGTAGTGGTTGCACCAATTTGAAGTACCACCAGAAGAATCAACCAATGGGATGGATTTAAACTAAAAAGCTTCTTCTCAGCAAAGAAAACAATCAATAATGTGAAAAGAGAGCCTACAGAATGGGAGAAAATCTGTACAGAATGCATCTCAGATAGAGTACTAATCTCCAGGATATATAAAGAGCTCAAAAAACTTAACATCAAAAAAAATCAAATAACCCAATCAATAAATGGGCTAAGGAACTGAACAGACACTTTACAGAAGTAGAAATGCAATCAATCAACAACTCTGAAAAAATGAGCAACATTTCTAGAAATTAGTGAAATGCAAATCAAAATTATTCTAAGATTTAATCTCACTCCAGTCCAAATGGAAATTATCAAGAATACAAGCAACAATAAATATTGGCAAGAATGTGGGAAAAGGATGCTACATTGCTCTTGTTGTTGCTCTTGATGAAAAAGCTAACTGAAAATCATATGATTATACCTTGTGGCAAAATTGGAAAATATATTTTAAAGAGACAGTAAAATCCAATAAGTATGACAATTATGATAAAAGTAAACAATAAATATTAAGGTATTCCTTCCCCTTATATAACTTAAATTGTGCAATTTGTTTATTATTATTATTTAATAAACAAAAGCCTATGGAAAGGGCATGGAAAATGGGGGAGAGGTCATTGAATAGAAGTTATTCTGAAAGAGACCAAACAAATCCCTTGTCTGAATGTTGACAAAAGATGAAGTGAAGTTGGGCTGCTGTGTGCTAGGATTGAAACCAACTCAAAACCTCCCAAATAAAAAGCATGTATATCATCAAGGGGGGTTTCACTAAATCACTGTTGTAAATATTTTATATTTCCACTGTTTTGAATGATTTAATGATATCATATTTTAAATTAATGATATAAAATGTGCTGCATAAGTGAAGTTTTAACTATTAATTACAAATATACATCCTTTTAAATTTTATATATCATATTTATATAGATAATGAATAGATAAACTCCTGTCCTTCAGAATTCTATTCATTTAGTCTATGGGCATATTTGGCATAGAATATTGAGGTTTGTGTTTGTCAGTATACTTCATTGAAAAAATGTATTCTAAAGAGAGCATTTACAGTTTGATTTTATTTATTTTCCAAGTAGAAAAATCATGTCCATAGTAAATGTTTTTACATATAGATATCATTACATATAGAAATCACTTTATGATGCTGAGGATTGAATGCTAGGTCACAGCATTGTGCTCTACAACTGAGCTAAACACAAAATATTTTATCATATCTTATGTATCATACTTTGCAGGATATAAAATTATTTGATGTAGCATAAAGAAAAAGAAAATCCTGAAATTTGAGGTACTACATAATGATTTCTCAGAAGTCATATATTAAAGTTAGTAAATTTCACATGAAAAGCACATATCTTAGAATTAGTGAAATATTCTAGTTTAACAATAAAGAATTAGATTTCACATATTAACATATTAGGAAAATGATGTTTTCTGCCATGACAAAAACACTGAAATGAAAATTGACAAAAACTACTTTTAAATTGTTTGATCTCTGTTTTGAGACTTTGTAGAAGATTAATTTAACATGTCAAGGCAGAAATTTTTAGAATTGTAGATACTGATTTGAAACATTAGTGGATCTGGTAGGGTTTTTTTCCAACTTTCTCCCAGGTAAGCCATAAATACTGTGTATTAAATATTTATTTAGCATATACATCTTTGTTTTTTTAAGATTTATATGCTAAGGTGAAGAACAATTTTCAATAAATTGAGACGATAAATACACAAAATTTAAGAAACCATTTTCTCTTTTTTTTTTCCCTAAAAAGTTAAATTTCTTCACTAAGTGATTTCCAATTAATATTTCCTGGAACATTGGGATACATAAAAATATAAATTGAGTCATATTATCAGACATTAACATAAAATGTCCATGTGGACTCTGTCAGATGTGACAGGTAGTTTTTATATGATTTATTCAAAATACATTAGCTCTTACTTTAGACAGAGTGGTGTAGTATTAATGACTTGTTCTAAACACTTCTATTGACTGCAAGTAATTCTAAAATGTTCACTGTCCACACTTCATAATTGCTTTAATCTCATTTGTAATTGAATATCATGTCAGGAAAGGAAATAGATATGATCATTGGCATGTGAACCAAGCAGCCTGTCTCATGCTTCTGTTCTATGAGGATGGTCACATTTCCAATATGCTGCTTTCCTCCATAAGGTAAAACTATGTTTTAATTTGTAGGACTCTAGGCTAGTACTTCAGTGTAAGGCATAGGCATGGGCATGAAATTCTAAGTAGATAAAGAATTTGTTAAATACATTATTTTGAGAGTGTCATTAAATTTTTCACTTTGCATCATCTGTTTGAAAAAGTACAAAAATTAAAACGACTTGACTCAGGAGTTGTGCATAGGAAATGAAGTTCTTTGGAATAATGTTTTGAGTTAAGCACTCTAAACTGTCAGGCAAAGCTTGATATGGTTGAGCTACTATGGGAACAGTAGTTGATACATTAGCAGCAGTAGCAATGGGGAAAGTAGACAACTGTCACCAGAAAAAATATAAACCTAGGAATAACTGTAATTAGTGTAAAAATTTGTGGATATTGACAATATGGGTACTTTAAATCATCACATCTTATTTAATTTAGTAATCACTATGAGCATATGAACAAGGAGGTAAGATGCTTATTTTACTGAATATTTGAAGATTATTTTCAACAAACAGATTTCTCAGGAAAGATTAATTGCACTTGAGAACTTAAAATTTGTAGTAATTGGTTTCTTGAAAATTCAAACCATTTAGAACTTCCTTTTTTAAAGAAGTGAATTCAGAATACAGTGATGATTTAAACCATTATTTAAAAGAAAAATAGAAGTGAGCTTTAAAAATGCCTTATATATTTCCCTCAGTGAATATTATCTAGATTTATTTTCATACTATCAATGTGATAAAACAATCCATATAGATAAAGCATTATTATGGTTTTCAAATGGTTTAAAGATGGAGCTGGTGCTATTAAGTTTTCTGGCTCTTCACCTGATTTTTTTTTTTGTAAAAAAAGTCCCCAAAGAATGTCATAATCTAGATTTATGAATGTATTATTATTGGTGGGTCTTCAGAGATCCTCTTACATTGCTGTATGTCTCATAAATCTTTAGGCAATTGAATTCTTTCACCAAAAAACTGCATGTATTCATCTCACAGAAAATATACCCAGTAAAATTTTTCATTTTTTGCCTTTCTTACTGTTCTGGTGAAGATGTTGTATTATAAAAATATGTATCTTTCTACTAAGATAGTGGACATACTTTTCAAAGATGGACACTTCATAATTCTATTATTTTTGCAAATTTTTCTTTAGAATTTATTAGTAAATGCTATTTTTTTCTTAATTATTGTCATGAACATTATTTTTAAAAAACATTTAGATCAAATCTCATAACTTTCTTGCTTTAAAAATACTGAGATGAAATATACATTTTTCTTAAACTCTAATCTCCAGGTTTAGATATACATCCAAGAAGTTAAATAAAATGATAGATAATGATATGAATTCCCCAAATCCTTTTATGATGAATATGCAGCAAAAAGTAGAGATGGCAACACTTTGAGAAAATTTGACATTCTGTCTCATGGATTTACTATAAAATCCCTGCCATCATTTGAATTTTTTGAAGTTTATATATATTTCATTTTATGAAAAAAAGTACTTCACAGGAACTTAGGCCATGGATGCTTGAAAACCCTAAATTCTTCTAAGAATATTAGAATCATATATATTGAATTTCTTACAGAATCACATCAAAAAGAATGTATTGCTATGTTTTACTATAATATACAGGCATGAGTCTTAATCTTGGTAGTCATATCTCAGGAAATAAAAGAATATCTCATAGTTTATTAGATATGGTGCTGTTTTTTATGAAATGTAGATTAAGTTAGTGCTCTGCATGTCTACCATGCCATGCACCTTTAAAACTTAGAAACTAAATGCATTGCTTATCATTAGCAATCAGCTATGGGAATATGAATTTGAAGCTTGTACAAAGTGGTAACATTAAAGTTACACTGAGCTACAAAAAGAAGAGAATAATAACATTCAAATGTTACAAATGAAGGTTCTTTCATGTACAACCTTCCTCCCCCTACAACTAGCTATAATAATTCAAGTATTACTTGCTATAACACAGAATTTGAAAACATCTTTTTTTTGGCAGCAAACTGTCCATGAAAATGAAGTATCTTTCTTTGAAATTTCCTTAATAATAATACAAAATAAAAGGAAATATTTTGATTATTAAACTTTTTCAATTTTAATATGATTAGGAAAACAAAAATAAAGCATATACATATAAAATATGAATTCATTTATGTGTTTGAATTTATTGTCCACAAGTAAACTGGTTGTATCTTTTGAAATATTTCCACATAGGAAAATTATTTGCACCTTAAAAATAATAACAAAATTTTAAAAATGTCATTGTGATAAGGAATATATTTAAAACTCAATTGACATTGCTTTTGGTTGAGTTCTTTCAAATTTTCTATACTTTTGTTTCTTGTGAAACTTCAATGTGATGGTTACTCACTTCTCTTTTATTATCACACAGGAAATATTAGTATTTTTATGGTAATGGCATAGTAAAAATGAAAAGAATGAATATTTATTAAACTATCTATTCTAATCAACAGAACAGTGAATTAAATCACAGAATTTGTATTCCAGGATAAATACACACCTCTGCACATAAGTTGAGAAATTCCTCCGGATTAAGACTAAGTATTAAATTACTCTTTATGCAATCTTGAAATAATTCCCCCAAATCTATCAAGTATGTGAATCAAAAACATAGTTAACTTCTAGACTTTTTTTTCCCTATAAAATAGACATGAAGTAAAGTGCGCAATGCCTGTTATATATTATAGTTAGAAACTATATGGAGATACTTTCCAAAGTTCAAAAATATTGTGATACTGCTTATAAATATTAAATAAAGTCAATAAAAAATGTTTATTTCAAAAGGATATCTTCAGTCTGGCATCATAAAATCAAAATTTTATGTGACACATTACAAATATTTACTATTACAAATAAGTGACATAAAATATATCAATGATTTATCCAACAATATTGTATAGAATATGTAATATTGTAATTGGCTTATAGTTTCAGAGAATAGTCAGATCATAAGGCATTTTTTAAAAACAGATACCAAGAAGTGAGAATTTAAGATCAGCTTTTACTGAAAAATCTCTTTCCAGGAGGAGGTTTTCCAGTCTTAACTTTTAATCATGAAATAAAGTAAAATGCACATTAAATAATCACAAAACAATTTTCATTTAAATTTATTTATGCCCTCAAACAAAATATTTCCAGCATGACACTTATCCAAAAGGGCTTAAAGCAATAGTCTCATTTATGCAGATCTTTAGAGAGCATTGAAAACATTCATTTTTAACACTAATTTTAGCAGATGAAATGCAAGATGGTAGAGTTTTTCTTCATAAATTATGTAAATCAGTCAAAATATTATGCCAAACCTCTCTCACCATATGAAACTTTACTGTTGGCAAATTGTTGAATTGTTATGGATAACATTTTAATCCTGAGGTGAATTTATCTATGAAACTTACTTTTTAAAAAAATTCTCTAAAGACAGCATTCAAAGGGTTACAGTATTTAAAATAGTGTCTTATAATCTATATGCTAAATTTTTAAAATACATATCACAGTAATATTTTATTTTTTTAAGGAAGTCTTGTACTTCATTGCTCACACATTTTTCTAGCTCAAAGATATTTTGCTGGTATTTGAAGTGTCATATTTGATTAAATATTAGTACAACTTTTCAATCTTTCCTTTTTTAAAATCTTTTTATAGTTGTACATGGACACCATGCCTTATTTAATTTATTTTTTAATGTGGTGCTGAGGATTAAACCCAGTGCCTCATACATGCTAGGCAAGTGCTCTGCTACTGAGCTACAACCCCAGCCGTCTTTCATATATATATATATATATTTGTATATGCTCTTGACTAGATTAAGAAAGTTAATTTTTTCTACTGTACTTACAATATTTTTAATGTTAATTTATAATCATGATCTAATTGCTCATTTACCTGAGGTATTCCTGCATCTACTTTGCTTGTCATCATTTTTCTCCTTATTCTGTGAAACTAGTGAATTATTTTTGACAAAATTTTAAAATGTTAAATCATAACTGCATTTCTGAAATAACTTCATCATGTCTGGGAACGTTTTTCATAGTTCTGATATTATAATCCTCTTTTCCACGGGGTTCCACAAGGCTGCCAAGAGCACTGCTAAGCCTCCCATTTCCCAGTCCAGGGGATGTTAGTGGATGTCAGTACTGGTTCAATTCCACGGTTCTCTATCCTTCATCAGAACCTGCCCTAGTCCATCTTTCATATATTGTTAACTCTCTAGTGCCTTCAAGTAGATTTTATTTTTTTAATTATAAAATACCAAGATATGGAGAGGAGGTATCTAGGTTTATAGGATAGAGTGGTAAATAATTTGAAATCTAAAGTGACATGTTTATTGCAATTAAATAATCAGAATCAATTTAATTTTATTAAAATGGTTTCAAGAAGATTAACTTATTAATTGTTTTGCAAAGTTGATAAATATAACTAAAGTCATTTAATAGCAATTAACTTAATAAACACTTTCCCATCTGAATTGTTTTAGTCAGCTTTCTCATTGCTGTGACCAAAAGACCTGACTAAAACAATTTTAGAGGAGGAAAAGTTTATATTGGGGCTCACAACTTCAGAGGTCTCAGTCCACAGACAGCTCTATTGCCCTGGGCTCAGGTATGGTGGGACATCATAGCAGAAATATATGGAGGAGAAAAACATCTCAGAGAAGAGTGATTCAAAGTCAGGCCTAAGGGATCCACCTTCTCTGGCCACACCCTAACTACCTAGTTAATCCCTATTAGGATATTGATACTCAAGTAACTCGGGGGACCTCTGGAAGATGCACAGAGATGTTTTCATTGACCCTGATCAGATCTTTGAACAACACCTCATAAATGTGAGGATTTTACATGATAAAATTAGCTTGGTGGTATACCTTATTCATGCATAAATTAGATACTGTATATATTTAGATTGTCTATAGGCTTTCTAGGCAATTCTAGTTTTATTTTTAATGTGAAAAGTTAGCAGAACTGTTTTAGAATTTGTCAGTAAAGAACTTCCAACAACTAAAACCTGAAAGCACAAGATCAACACAGATCTTCAAAATGTCATGGTGCCTCTCTGGCTTCTTTCTTTTTCAACTTGTCCAAGAGACTGTGCACATGAAAAAACAGAGTAACACACAATATTGGTAGATTTTTGTTTATGTAGGAAGAGCAACAGAAGTGCATATCAAATGCCAAAAGGCACTGAAAGCTGTTGCTGGGGATGGTACAAACAAAACTTCAGGAAGCTAGTGGTGACCTTTCATGATGTGTTCCCAAACCAGGCTCCTTTTGCCCACATAACAGCATGCCAGTCATTGAAATGAGTTTCGTAAAGGAGCAAGAGTTTATCCACAAGTTGGCCAAGCATGAAGATGGGAAGCATAAGTCTTATATTGACCTCCTGGGCATAGAGTTTGGGGACATTAATGGGATTTGGAAACAGGGTATTTAAGATGTGGGCATAATTGGAGGTGAGGTAATCAGTGGTTTTTATAGGTGTAATCAATCTTCATGGCTCTTCCTGGGTTGTGTGTTCAGAAAATGTCAGCATTAGCATGATATGAGAGTGGAGGTTTGGCCTTTTGACATCAATAGGACACCCGTTGCATACCTGAACAGGCCCATGGGAAGAGTCCTTTTTAAAAAACAAACAAAAAAATAAAACAAAATTAAAAACAGCCTTCTCATGCCTGAAAAATAAACTTGGTAACCATTATCATTGTAACACCTGTGTCAGAGGTGCTGGCTGCAGCAAGGCTAGTAGGAGACTAATATTATTTTGCTAAACTGAGTGACCTTCAGAGTTAGTGATTTTTAAAGATAACTAAAAGAAGTAACTAAGCAGGGAGTATAGGGCCTCAGAGTCAGAGAAGTACAAAGGCTTGATTAGTTTAAGTGAGAGTAGGCCAGCTGTGTTTGCTGTAGGCTAGTAATTGTCAAATTTAGGGTTCTTTTTTCCCTTGGATACTTGGGAGACAAATTCTTCTGATGGTTAAGTTCTTGAGAATGACCTGAGTGGGGAATAGGAGGTTGACCTTGATGGAGCCTTTGAGCTACAGAAGATACATATTTACCATTGTAGGTCCTTCTTTTACTACATAACCAAGGGATGATTGTGGCCCATCTAGCAAGGGTTTGGTTTTAAATGTACTTTTTTGCCTCAGTATTTCTGACATTTAATGAACATCTCAGATTGATCAATATAAACTTATTTTCAATTTATTTTTGAGTTGCTTATTTGCAGAGCCACTGTAGAGTATGTATGCATTTCATTAGAAACTGTTTTACCATTAGGTTTTTGAGTGTGATTTTTTAAATTATGGATGTACTTTTTGGGAAATTGCACACCAGCTCAGGTTTCTGGAAAATTGCAAGAAACATGGAGAAGGGAATCAGAGCACAGCTAGATGGATCTAGAGATAAGATTCTGCATTTTCTACAACCTGGTAGCCAGAAAACATGCATGTAGATAACTGGAATTGTTCACTAAGGAATGAAAGATAAAGTAAATACTTTTGTATTTTCCAGGGTCATGTGCAAAACCTCAGGTGTAAAGCCCAGAGATCTCTGAGAGAGTGAGCAAGTACCATGCATCCAGCTGCGTGCATCTTCCTGTGAACACTGCCTGTTCTCTGCCCTTCAACTCGCACTGGTTATCTAGAAACCCAAATGAGACACCTGCGAATTCAGATGCAGTTAAGTGAGGAAAGATACAGAGCTGGTTCCAATGCAATTAGAAACAATGTTAACAGTGGGGGAAAACATACCTTGGCTACAATTCCAATTTAGCATGTATTTGAGTGAAATCTGGATGCCCTGAAGTTGGGCAAATCTTTTAATTTATCTGTGCTCTTATGCTTGTTAGTGCTTGCTTTGCAGGCACAAGGCCCAGGGTTCAAACCCCAGTACTTACACACAGACAAAAAAAAAATAGAGGAAGGCATGCAGTTATTTTCACCTTTCATCTCTGAGTAATTTTCCTCTCTTTAAAAAGCTGACACTCAATAGGGCAGTGTATTCCCAGGGGCCACCAAAGCATTGGCCAGTGTAATCATCTTTGGCCTGAGTAATGAAGGCAGGGAAAGTCCTGAGCTTTTCACATGATTGTGGCTAGTTTTGTTTTCTTCATTTTCTCATCTTCTTCTCCAAATTATTCAATATTTTTGAGTTACCTCCTGAGGAACCTGTAGTAAAACTGGCAGATGACTGATGACTAATCATGGAATTGCTACAGATTGCAGCACTTGGTGTGACCTCTTGCTGTAATTGCCATGAGGGCAGCAATACCTGCTGCAGGCAGCCTGACTGTTTTCCATCAGCTTATGGTACCTGGAGGGGAATTATTAGGCACTTCACACATGTTCTTATTGGATCTTTACACAGGTGGAAAAATGTTGCTGTGGCAGATAGCCTCCCAGACTTTAGGATCTTGCTCTGTGCAATGGGGGCCCTGTGGACATGTTTTTATTTCTATAAATAGGTTTTTGTTGTTGCTGCTTTTGTTTTGTTTATTCTGCCAAGTTTTCTTTGAAGAGGGTGAAGGTGGTGAAGAGGAGGCAAGTAGCCTATGCTGTGGGCAGTGGGAGAGCTGTGGTGATAGAAATAGGTAGTTTACAAAATGAAAAAAAAAGAGATATGTTAATAATATGTTCATTTCCTCTTACTCATGAAGACATGCAAGATACAACAGTGTGCTACACAAAATATTTGCCAGTACCATTGCTTAGAACAGTATTTTCCCATAGTAAAAACTGCTTTTCATTTTAAATTTGTGCATCTTGTTTGAAATTTCAGATTAAAATGTAAATAGCATATGAGATCTATTATATCACAGGATAGCAAGAGCATAAAAATAAAGAAAGAGAATTATGAAACAAACAAAAGAAATTAACGTAGCTGAGTGCCTGGTGAATGCCAGAAACCATGCTCTGTGCTTTACATACATTTATTCCCCGAACCCTCACATGGGCCCTGCTATGTAAGAATAAAGAGATTGTGTGAGAGTGGACTCCAGTTGTAACCCAGATCATTATGAAGTCACAGGCCATCAGCTGCAGGCCTACACAAAAAACTTTCTTGTCACAGCCAGCATGGGGGATTCAGGTCAGAGATGCAATTGTGACTGTGAAGTTAAGATGATTCAGCATGTTGATTCTCTTCCTCAGGGCACAGGGGAAGCAGGTTCTCTAAGTGTAGGCAGGTGCATAAAAATGACTACACCCTTTCAAGGTTTGTTTCTGTGAAATTAAGTCAGTGTCTAAAAGCATCTGTATTTCAATTCTACAAGAAATGAGAATCAAAAAGGATTGTTTTTTTACAGGGCTATGGGCCTGTGCAAGGCCTTGTGCATGCTAGGCAAGTACTGTACCACTGAGCTCTACTTCCAGCCCCAGGATCAGTGCTTTAAGTTCCCTAAAGATACTATCTACACCACATAACACACCCACTGTTTTGAAATTAATCACAAGGAGACACAGAGGTGAACAGATGCTGTGCGCGAACTACCTATTGACTCATTCTTTTTTAAAATATTTTTTAGTTGTTGATGGACCTTTTATTTATTTGTTTGTATGTGGTGCTGAGGATTGAACCCACATGCTAGGCAAGTACTCTGTCACTGAGCCACAACCCCAGCCCCACCCCCCCATTGCCTCATTCTTAACAATCATTATCCAGCTCTTGTAAATAGATGAACACATGACACATCATGACACCTACCTTTTATGGAATACTGGAATATGCAGGCCCTTTCTGTTAAAAGAATGAAGTAAATATACTTATTGATAAACAAGGTTTAAGAAACATTTGGTAAAGCACAGAAAAACAATGTACTACTGTTGAGAGGTGCCACTCAGGAAACAAGTGCCCATTAGCCTTGAGTGATGAGAATATGGAGATGTGGCAAGCCAGCCATTGTCCATGTGTGTATGAACTATGGGCATCAAGAATACAAAGTGAGGGGGCAGCTGCCCGAGCTGCGGCGGGCGGGAGCGCCTCCCGGAACCTGGAGTCTTCCGCATGGCGCCTCCCCTCGGCGCCCGCGCCACTCAGGGAGGACGGCGCCGCCGCCTTGGAGAGGGCACCCCGGCATCGGAGGGGGCATCCCCGGCGCGAGGGCCGGCGGCGCCAACACAGACTCGTTCCCAGCCTGGGGCGCAGCGCTGGCGCCGGAGGGGACTCCCCGGCCACCCGCAGGTACTGCTGCGCGGAAGGCGCGCTGCTAGCTGCGACGCTGGGCTGCTAAAAGCCCAGCTAAAGGAGAGGAGGCTAAAGCCGAGGGGCTCTGGACCCGGACCCATACGGGGCAGAGAGGAGCCCCGAGGGAGAGCGGGCTCCGATGGCGCTCTCCCCGGTCTGCCCGAGGCAGGCAGGCCCGAAGCGGCGGCCGGCCGACCCTTGAGCTGAGGGTCCCCAGGGCAGCCAGCCATGACCTTCGGGCGCAGCGGGGCGGCCTTGGTGGTGCTGAACATGGGCGGTGCCCGGTACTCGCTGTCTCAGGAGCTGCTCAAGGACTTTCCGCTATGCCGGGTGAGCCAGCTGCACGGTTGTGGCTCGGAACCCGACGTGCTCGAGGTGTGCGACGACGTGAGCGCAACGAGTACTTTTTCAACCGGCACTCGGAGGCCTTCGGTTTCATCCTGCTCTGCATGCTGCGGCCAGGGCAAGCTGCGCTTCGCCCTGCGGATGTGCGAGCTCTCCTTCTACAATGAGATGATCTACTGGGGCCTGGAGGGCGAGCACCTTGAGTGCACCTTGAGTACTGCTGCCAGCGCCGCCTAGACGACCGCATGTCCGACACCTACACCTTCTACTCTGCGGAAGAACCAGGCGCACTGGGCGGCGAGGAGGTGCGACCCCGCGGGGCCCAGGCGGCTCCCTCCAGGCGCTGGCTGGAGCGCATGCGGAGGACTTTTGAGGAGCCCACGTCGTCGCTGGCCGCTCAGATCCTGGCCAGCGTGTCCGTGGTGTTCGTGATTGTGTCCATGGTGGTTCTGTGCGCCAGCACACTGCCCGACTGGCGCGCAGCAGCCGCTGACAACCGCAGCCTGGATGACCTGAGCAGGTACTCTGCCGTCCCTGGGAGGGAGCCCTCCGGGTAGGACGCATTGCTTCTCTGCACGTCTGTCCTGTAGTGTCTGTCCGTCCCGTCCGTCCGTCGAGTCTCCGTCCTGTCTGCCTGATGAACCAGGCAGGGTTCAGGGCCCAGGGAGGCCCCACGGGCGCCAACTAAGGGAAGGGTTGGGCCCCGTCATCACCCCTGTTTTCTGGGCACTGACCAGATCTGATACCTCTGCTAGAGACTCAGCTTGAGGGCGAGATCCCCAGGCCTGGGTAGGGGCAGACGGAGATACTCAAACCTCTTCTCTTTGTAGCTTACCTCTGAGCAGATAGAGACCTGCTAATTAATTTTCTCTAAACTTTTGTTGTTATTATGCAGTCATTTAACCCTGAGCATTTAATAGCAGTTTCAAATATTTGCCAATTTTTGGTGGTGTTTGAAAAGATGAAATCTTGTTCTGGCGAAATGTGATCTGCTGTGCTCTGCCCACACATGCTATACACCCTACCCTCGGCATAATGTGTGCTGTAATGGAATTGCCATATGATAAAGGAGGCTAATTTAACGACAGACTCTAAATAATGGATATCTGTGCCCTTTTCTGCCTTCTTTCTCTACCAGGGATGCAGTTAGTGAAGCTCCTGTCTATCTGCTACCAAAGAATCACACTGTGACTTTCAGAGGGTCTTCAGTAATGGGGAGGGATAGAACCCTTGCCTCTGGAGAAGAGAAAAACCCAAACTGCCTAAAACCCAGAAACAGTATCTGTGTAGTTTGTTTTGTTCTTTCCACTTTACTAGATGAAAGGAGAATATTTTAATCTGATTCCTAAGATGAGGCTTACCTCTTAATGGTGATAACACTTTTCTGTTTTTAGTACAAGTGAGTTTATTTTGCATATGTAGTGGGAGGAAAAAGCATACTAAAGTTGGACTTTCAAGGGAGACAGCCATTTTGGGCACAAAAATCAAGTTGTATATTCTGTTTTACCTTTGTTTGGTAACCCTTTAAAGATTCTCCCTCCATTCACTTTTGTATTTTATTTTTTTCCTAGTTACTTTTTAAATTCAAATTTGCACCCTGTGATCTTTTTTTCCTGATAGGCCTGTGGATGTTAGGAATGGTGCTATGCTTCTTGATTTTGCAGTGGATTATTTTCACATAATATTCTTCCTGAGGGAAGCAAAGATTTCTCCATAAATCTAAGTAAATAAAATTGTCTAGTATTATGGAGAAAAAAAAAACGAACACAAAGTGAAATGAACTGATGTTGTCCCTCTGTTCTCTGGTCTTTTTGCTTGCTCTGCCATAATCCCCACACACTCATAAGATGGACATGGCCTCCCTAGATGTCAGTCAACCTGCTGACATCAGACATCATGAGACTAGATTCAATCCCCTCAAACCTGACCCCTTGCCTCATTTAAGTGTCCTCTCCAATAAAAGGGTTCAGTAATTCTCTCTCTATCTCTCTCTCTCTCTCTCTCTCTCTCTCTCTCTCTCTCTCTCTCTCTCTCTTTTCATTGACCTCTCTCTCTCTCTTTTCATTGACCTCTAAGATCAGAGGAGCCATCACAGGACCCAAATAAAAAAGGTATATTTCTGTCTCTGTGTGGTTATTTCATGCAGCTTAGTTCACCTGGAGTGACCCTGAGTGTTTAGTCATGAGATACGACATACTACATTGTGTGACGATTTGATATTCTTGAGATTGACATACATTTTCATGCACATAAATGTATGGAGTTTTTCTGGAAAAATACTTAAGAAAATATTAATGGAATTTCTTTTTCTGGGTATAGAAGTAGAGGTAAAGAATATAAAATTATTTCCAGTTTTAAACAACATGCATGCATTGCTATTCAATTAAATACTAGGATTTGAAATGAATAAAGAAAAAAAATACTTTATAGAATTTTAAAAAATTATAGCATTCAATTTTCTATTTTAACCTTTTTTAAAGTATGTAGTTCAGTTGTTTTAAAAAGGCTTACATTGTTAGACTACAGCTCCCTGGAACTTTTTTATCTTGCAAAACCAAAATTTTGTACCACTGATCACTAATTCCATCCCTTTGTCTTTTGGAAGCAACTTCTTTGTTTCTATGATTTTGAATATTTTAAATACTTTCTACCAAGTGAAATTATACAGTGTATATCCTCTTATTACAGACTGATTTTGCTTAGCATATTGTCTTTAAGTTTTATCCATGTTACAGCATGTGATTGGATTTCCATTTTTTATAAGGCTTCCTATATTCCACTATATGTACATTCCACATTTTCTTCATCCATTAAATGTGTTCATGGATACTTTGGTTGTTTCTACTTCTTTGCTACTGCAAATAATGCTTTGGTGAATATGGCTATACAAATATTTCTATGATATCTGGATTTCAATGTTTTTGATATATATATATATATACACACACACTCAGAAGTAGGATTGCTGGATTACATTAATTTTTTAAAAAAAAATTACATTAATTCTTTTTTGGGAGAAACTTTCATGTTTTCCACAGTGGTTGCATTATTTTGCTTTTATCAACAGCACATATGGATTATAATTTCTTTGCACTCTTCCCATAAAATTGTTTTCATTCATTTTCTTTACCCATTGAAATATAGTAAGTAGTTCTTTCTTATCCATGTTTCTCTTTCTGTGTTTTGTTACTATGGTCAACCATTTCTTAAAAACACTAACATTTGTCTTTTTTCTTTGAAGAGAGAGATACCACAATCATATAAATAACATTTATCACATCATTATAGTTGTTCCATTTTATTATCAGTTGTTGGTAATCTCTTACTGTGTCTAATTTATAAATTAAACTTTATCAAAATTGTGCATGTATTGACAAAACATAGTATATTTAGGATTTGGCATTATTGGGCCTCCTCTGGGGTGTCCAAATTTGGCTCCCTTTGGGATAGGGGGACTATTGTACCCCTAGGATGTGTAGGGAAAGGAAGTCTGCAAATGCAAGTTTTTTGGGTTTGAGCACCCTGATTTATTGTTGCATTTTCTTGTTGATATCCCAGAAACACAAGTCTCTGGCTTCAGCTTATCCAGGCCAGGTGTATTTAAAACAATAGTCCTGAGAAGTGAGGTGCTGTTGCCCCTCAGATGAAGGGAAGGCCTGCTGCTGCTGTCGTTCCTGTGGCTCAGCATTCCTCTGCTGTGGAGCACCCTGCTGTGTGCACCAGCACACATGCTGCACTCTGGGTCATTACTTAGGGAGGCCCAGAAAATCCACATGATCTTCACTGAGCCTAGTCTCCTCTGTTATGGGATGGTTTCTAAAATCTTGCCACTGTCTAGAGAGTTTCTTGGATTGGCAGATCTACAGCTTCCTGCCTAAGCTTTCCATTTTGCATCTAAAGCACTTTCAGTTATTTTTTTTTCTCTTGGTCTTCCATGTTGATCTCTTCCTTCAATTATACATTTGACATAAATTTTGTCATATATAACATATACATGATAATGGCTAGAAGACA
Organism: Callospermophilus lateralis; assembly: GCF_048772815.1. Classification (NCBI taxonomy): domain Eukaryota; kingdom Metazoa; phylum Chordata; class Mammalia; order Rodentia; family Sciuridae; genus Callospermophilus; species Callospermophilus lateralis. The sequence continues at coordinate 88,204,932 of NC_135315.1, read as the reverse complement.
TTATTTCTACTCATTTTGCAAAATTTAATAAATTAAAATTAAATTAAGTTGATACATTTGAAAAACTCATTGCTTTTTGAAATTATTGTTTAAGTGATGATTTAGTCTTGAGTTTCCTTCATATCAATACAATCTAAATCATTTATCTCTACCGCGAATATATTCCTAATACAAGCTCTTTGATAAAAAATAAAAATAAATACCACTGCATTTAAAAAAAATGTTTTTGTTATGGTACCAGGGATTGAACTCAGGGACACTCTACCACTGAGTCACATCTCAGCACTGTTTTGTATTTTATTTAGAGACAGGGTCTTCCAGAATTGCTTAGCGCCTTGCTTTTGCGGAGGCTGGCTTTGAATTCACGATTCTCCTGCTTTAGCCTCCTGATCTGCTGGAATTACAGGTGTTTGCCACTGTGCCCAGCTACCCTTTTTAAAAATAAATGAGTACATTATCATTATAAATAAAATTGGGGTTCATTTTGACATAATTATACAAGCATGAGTATAATTTGTTTCAATTCAGGCCCCAGTACTTCTCCTTTTTCTCCCCTTCTCGCTTCCATTTCTTTTTCTCTACTGGTTTTCTTCTACTTACTTAGAGTTTTGTTAAAAATAGTCTTAACAGATATAAATAAAATATATTTCTGCTTAAAAGATAAAAGGACAAGTCCTCTAGGGATGTATCTAGCTATTTCATCTGATATGGTGTCTTTCTAAATACTTACAAGGACAGTTTCAGGACAGCAGCATGCAGCTCACCTTCTGTTCATATCCTAGGTACTCTCTTCTCCCTGATTTATGATTGAAAAGACTTTTTTTCACTTTATCCTCAAGAAAGAACACAGGTCTTCCCTCGCTAAGAGCTGAGGGAGAGCACAGCTTTGAAAAAAAAAAATTAAAACATCAGGGCACAAAGAAGAAGGGCAGGCAGAAGAAATGCCAGAACTTGTCTTCAAAATATGTCTGCAATACACTGAGCAATGCTCAAAATAAATCACACTTCCTGTTCACCAGGCAAATGCACGTTTTTTGGGTTTGAGCACCTGTATTCTATTTCATATTTGTTTGTTCTTTTTAGAAGTTTGAATTTTAAGAATTCTATACAATTATGTATTGCAAAAAAGTTTTAGAGCTATCAAAAAAGATTCTAAAAAGTTAATACAGGGGCTGGGGTTATGGCTCAGCAGTAGTGTGTTCACCTAGCATGAGCGAGTCCCTGGGTTTGATCCTCAGCACCACATATTAATAAATAAACAAAAATGAAGGTATTGTGTATAACTAAAAAATAAATATTTTATAAAAAGAAGTGAATACAGAATTGCTGTGGTACTATTTTTTAATCTGTATATGACTAGGTAATGAAAGAAAGGGTGAATTAACTATATATCCTTGAAGTAGATCAAAAGTGTATACACTCAATTAGCTTCCAGCAATATCCAGGCTTTATTGATACACCTGCCTGTCAGTCAGAGCAATGAATCTTAAAAATGAAAGAAAAGAGTTCTGTCTCAGTTTCCTAGCTGTCCTGTACCAAAGTACCAGAAACTGGATAGTGTGAATGACAAAAATTTATTACCTTATGGTTCTGGAGTTAGATATCCAAAGGCAATGTGCAAGCAGGGATGTTACTCTGAAGGTTCTAGGGGAATATCTGTTCTCAGGTTCTAATGCTGTCAGCAATTATTGGTGTTCCTTGGTTTGCAGATGCATTACTCCAATCTGTCATCATGTGGCACTCTATTTGTGTTACATCATTGTTTTAGTAAACTGTGCTTCACTGTGACCAAACGACCTGACAAAAACAACTTAAAGGAGGAAGAGTTCATTTTGGCTCATGGATTTATAAGCTCAGTTCTTGGTCAGATAACTCCATAGCTCATAACTCAGTTCATGGTCAGATAACATGGTACAAAGGTGTGGCAGAGGATGTTAGTTCAGGACACAGAAATAAGGAAGAAGAGGGAGAGGTCTAGTCACCAGGGAAAAATATACACTCCAAAGGCACATCCCCCAGTGACCTACTTTTTCCAACCACATTCTGATGTGCCTACAGTTATCACTCAGTTAATCCATACCAATGGATCAAACCACTGATTAAGTTAAAGCTCTCACAATCTAATTATTTTACATCAGAATATTCTTGTATTGTCTCACAAATGAGCTTTTGACTTCATGTCTAAATCATAACATTCAGCCCAAACCCCTAAACGCTCATGTTTATTTCACAGTGCAAAATAGACTTAGTCTATTTTGACATAGATAGAGGGTTGGGACCAAAGCAACAACTAAATTCACCTGGGAAAACAAGTTCTGAAGCTCCATGTCCAATATCTGGAGCACCTGGCACCACAATTCTTTCCAAAGGGCTTGTATAACGTCACCTCTGGACTTGCTATTTGTAGTCCACATGGACTTCTTCTTTACTTTTTCTGATATGTTTCTACAGTTTTCCTCAGCAGATGCTCCATGTTACTAACACCCTTGATGGTCTCCAGTGCAGCTTTGGGTTCCTTCTCACATATTCCTGTATTATCCTCTCAGGGATAGCCCTCTAACTCCAAACCTACTGCACTCTGCCTGGTCTCCCAGGTCTTCCTTAGAAATCCCAGTGGAAGCCTCCATGAATCCCTAACTCCATTATCCTAAAGTCCTTCAAAAAAACAAAGCACCATATGCTTGAAGCCAAGGTCAGCCATCATCTTGAGCAGTACCTAATCCTCTTACACTATTGGCTAAAGCAGTCTCTGAGTTCCTGGGCAATTGAGCATGCTGAAAATATTTCTTAGACCCCCACCCTATGCAAGCAGGATGCCCTTATGGCTTCTTCTCAATGGAATTTTTGTTTTACACCCTTGAATCTGAAATGGGTATGGTCTTTCCAATTTCCAAAGTTCCCTTAGTCTATCTTCCTGTTTTCTCTATGCCAATTCCTTAGCATCTCTTTAGTGACTATAAACTGTTTAACAATCACAACTATCTCAGTCCCAGTTTTATTCACACTTTTCTGGTCAAAGTCTATGATTTTCAAATCTGTGTGCTTCGCTTTCTGTTTCTGATTATCACAAAAATAAAAGTTCATTAAAAGCCACCAGCAGTATCCATGCCGCCACCTGAATGTGTATTGCTTTGAGATTTCCTCCACCAGATTAATTTAATCACATTTAAGTTAAGTGTCTCAGAAAGTCTCAAGGCATTGGCAAAACATAGCCAAGTTTTTTGCCAAACTATAACACTAATGGCCCCTAATCAAATTTCCAATAAAATCCTCCTCTACTGAAACTTCATGAGCCCAGTCTTTACTTTTCACAGTTCTATCAGCATTCTGGTGTTTTAAATTCCCAGCAGAATCACCAATTAAATTCTATTTACAGTATTCTGAAGCTTTTCCAGCTTGTGTCTCTAAACTTTTCAAAATCCTCCCCCAGTGAATCAGCTTTGTAAACCACAGGTTCACAGCAATGCCCCACTCTCATTACTGATTTCTCTTTTAGTCAGCTTTGTTTCACTGTGACCAAAAGATCTGACAAGAACTACTTAGAATAGGAAAAGCTAATTTTGACTCATGGATTCAGAGATTCAGTCCATCATTGGACAACTCCATAGCTCTGGACAACAGTGAGTTCTTGCTCTCATGAGATTGGATTAGTCAGTGGTGAGGCAGAGGTGAGGCAAGAGGTGAGGCAGAACATTATGGTGGACAGGCATGGGAGAGGGAAACAACTCATATTATGATAACCAGGAAAGGGAGAAATAGAGAGGGGTGGGTATTTCTGATTTGTTCCCAAGGGACAAAATATAAATTCCAAAGGCAAACCCCCCAGTGTTTCCTTCAGTCACTAACTACCTGTCTAGAGTTACCATCCAGTTAATTCCTATCAGTGGATTAATTCATTGATTGAGTTTAGACTTTCATAATCTAATTATTTTCCCTCTGAACTTTCTTTATTGTCTCACACATGAGCCTTTGGGGGACACCTCATACCTAAACCATAAGAATTCTTTTCTGTCTATTTGTGTTTTTCCTCTTCTTATAAGTGTACTGGTTATACTGTATTAGAGCTCCCCCCAGTCACCTCATCCTGATTATATCTGCAAAGACAATTTTTTCAAATAAGATAACATTTAAAGATTCCTGGAGTTGCTAGGGTTTGAATACACTTTGTCCTCACAAAAACTCTTGTTGAGACTTGATCCTCAGTGTGGTGGCTTAAGGCCTAAAAGGTGATTAAATCCTTAGGAGTAATTAATGCTTGTCTTGCAACAGTGAGTCCTTGCTCCCATGAGATTGGATTAGTCAGTGAGAGAGGGTTTATTCTAAAGCAAGTTTATGCAAAACTTTTTGCCTCTTTGCATGTACCCACTCATCACTCTCCTAAGTGACGCCATCCTGCATGTTATAATGTAGCATAACTTTATTTTGTACTTTATAACCTTCAGAATTATGAGTCAAAATGAAATCTCTTTTCTCTATGAATTATGTGGTCTTTGACATTCTGTCATAGCAATAAAAAGAATAGATTAAGACAAATTCTTAACAACATGACAACATTTCAACATGATAGTGGTCACTGTGATGGTTAATTTTATGTGTTAAATTGACTAGGCTAAGGGATGCCCAGATAGTTGTCAAAATATTATTTAAGTATGTCTGGAGGTTGTTTTTGAAAAACATTAGCATTTGAATTGGTAGACTAAATAAAGAGGATTGCCCTCAACCGCATCCAATCTATTTCGGGCCTGCCCAGAATGGAAAGTAGTAGGAACAGCAAGTTTCCTTCCTGTTTGAGCTGAGATATTGGTATCCTCCTGCCCTTGGACATTCAGGCCTGGTTCTGAGGCCTTTCAGACACAGGCTTGGACTTAAAACTTTGGCTTCCTTCTTCATAGACCTTCAGGCTTAGATCTTGCACACAACAGATTGTGAGACTTCTCGGCTTCTATAATGATGTATGTCATTTACTAGAATAGCCTCCATATATATTCATCTGTCTTATCTGTTTTATATATCTGTCATCTGTCTGCATCTCCTGTTGATTCTTTCTCTGGTGAGTCTTGGCAAATGTAGCCAGGAAAGACAGAGGTGGCATAAGTGATAGTTTTCTAAGAGAAAAGGCATTTTCTCATTTTGTTTGATTTGTTTTTTAGAAGGGAGGAAGAACTAAGATATGGGGGTTAATAAGAAATTTATCACAAAATGCTTTGGACTCTTCATCAAACAGAATGTGTGTGCATGACAGAACAGCAACTCTGAGGGATATGTGGCATTAGATCAAGAAAGGAAGCCCAAGTTTGTATCAAGATGAAGAATAGTGTCATTTAATATAGTGTGTACCAGGCTTTGTTTTAATCATTTCAATAGTACACAAGCATGAGGACAGTGGCCAGAGGAGTCCTGGGCATTGCTCATGTGAGGATGCTGAGTTATGTCATTTTGCTGTACTCCTGTTTATAGATGACTGTCACCTTTTCTCAAATTTTCACAAGAAAGCAAAGATCCCAAACTGTGTGGTGCCTATATGGATTCTGTCTTCCTAGCAAGGGTGAGACAGAGAACAGGCATGGTTCCCCAAGTTCATAAGGCAGCATCAAGGAGGCATTCAGGGTTGGGCAAAATGCTTTCTTTGTGATGCAGGCCAAGAACCAACAAAGCAAAGGGAGAAATGATAAATTCAGGATACAGGCGAGAAGTTGCAGCGGTATAACCCACCAGAAGAGGAGGGATTCCACCTGATTGCTGCAGCCTTATTTCACTTGTCCTCCCAGATGGTGGTCAAAGAATATGTCTAGACTGATCCTTATCTATTTATAATTTATTATATCATTCTCAAATTCCATTTCAAATTTATTTTCTCATGTAAGCTTAATTTGCAGTTGAGCTTGCTTTGTTTTTGTTTTCTGCTTTGTTTTCTTTCTCCTGATTTTAGCTGTATTATTCCAAGTTATTTATTTATTCAGGTACTATTTTCCTTATTAACATCATTTTATTCTGCATGCCAGAGGCTGACTTTGTAGTCTTCATACCTGTTTCACCTATTTGGCAGCTCCATTTTTTTCCCAAGGAATCCAGTCTAAAGGGCATTTACCTGGGAAAACTCTGCTCTCAGTGTTCTCTTAATTGCCTGATTTCAGTTGGAGGTACTTTCAATCAAAACCAACTGACTGTAATTGGTTGGTGTAAACATTCAAATCATAGTCTAGGAGGCTGTGGATCCTTCGCTTTCTTCTCAATGGAATCCTGGGTGTGAAGCTTTCTGGGTTTTGTTTATTTGTTTGTTTTGTTGTTGTGTTTTTTGGTACCAGGGTAATTTTACCACTATGTTACATCTTTATCCCTTTTTATATTTTATTTTGAGACAGGGCCTCACTAGGTTACTGAGGCTGGCTTTGAACTTGTAATACTCCTGCCTCAGCCTCCTGAGTCACTGGGATTAGAGGGGTGTGTCACTGTACCCAGTGCTTTTTGTCTTTTAGTATTCATTAGTTTAAGATGGAAAGGTATTAGTAATGGCAATATTTTGAGTAAATAGTGGGACTCTTACTGTGTGAAGTTTTTATTGGTAGAGAAATTCTTGTTCACATTGCCTGGTGGTTAAGTAGGATGAGGCCTTGTGTCCTGCCACTGGATGGCTCCATATGAAGTGCAATGGCAAGTGTCTTCATGGCCTGCAAATGAGGATGAGGACAGATGGCAGAATCCCAGAGTGCACAGGAAGTCTGTACTTGTGTGACCAGGTGGATGGGGTCCCATCACCACAGGAAGTTTATATGCCAGAAGTTCTAAACTGTTGGCTAATCACTGTTGGCTTCATTGGCAATCTTCAGATATTCTTTTGTTTGTTTAATTTTTCATGGTGGTCAAATACACATAATTGACAATTTAAAACCAATTTTAAGTGAATAGTTCATTGGCATTAAATACAGTCTCATTGCTGTGTCATCATCATCATTATCTATCTTCAGAACTACTTGTTTTCCCAAAGGGAAAATGTATGGCCATTCAATACTGACCTTTTTTTTCTGAGCTCCTGAGAGTACCATCATTCTTTCTGTCTCCATGAATTTGGCTGCTCTTTATACCACATAGAAGCAGAATCATATGGTATATGTCATGGAATGATTGGCAAATTTCACTCAGCATAATATCTTTCATGTTAGAGAGAGAGGGGGAATTACATTTTATCTCTTCACTTTATTTTAATTTAATTTTGTCAGCTCTTAGTTTAATTTGTTCTTTTTCCAGGCACTTTTGGTATAAAATTTTCGCATGGTATCTTCTTATTTTCATCAATCTCATTATATTTCTTTTGCAATTTCTTCCTTGACTCATTGGTTGTTTATTTTAAGGTATATTGTTTGATTTCCACATATTTGAACATTTTCCAGTTTTCTTTCACTCCTTTGTTTTCTTTGAATTGTGATAAAAAAGATACTTTGTATGATACAGATACTTTGAGTTTTTCAAAATTCATTAATTATTATCTTATGATTTATGGTCCTGGAATATGCTGCATGTGCATTTGAAAAAAATGTATACGCTTATTTTTAGGCTGAGTGTTTTCTATATCTTGTTATGTCTAACTGGTTGATCATATTGGCTAAGTCTTTTAATTCATTTTGATCTTATTATATTCTGTCCACTATTGAAAGTGTGCTACTGAAGTCTCTGACCATTCTTTTGGGTATGTGTAATTTATGTTAAATTTTTGTTCTGTTCATATTTTCAATTTCTGTTTTTCTATTTATTTTGAAGTGGTTTGATATTTGCTTCATATATATTTATTATGATTTTTACATAATTTTGGTCAATAGATTATGTTATTATGTTATTTCCCTCTTGAAACAATTTTTGGCATAGACTGTTTCTGTGTGCTGTTACTAATAACCATGCCTGACTCTCCTCCAAATTTCATAAATTATCTTTTTCTATCCTTTTACATTCAACCTGTACTTGTATCCTTGAGTCTTAAGTGAGTTCCTTGTAGGCCATTTAGTTCAATCCTGTTTGTTTTTTAAACCATTACTATATCGTGCACCTTTGGATTGGATAATTTAATCCTATTTTATTTAAAGTAGTGACTTCTACTGATGGCCTTACAATTGGCATTTTTTTTTGGTGGGGGGTACCAGGGATTGAACTCATGGACACTCAACCACTGAGGCACATCCTGAGTCTTATTTTATATTTTATTTATAGATGGGGTCTCATTGAATTGCTCAGTGCCTCAGTTGCCACTTGGAATTTTGGTTTCTTCATTTTACATTTATTTTGTTTAGTGGCTTTCTTCATGTTTAATTGAGGTTTTGCTGTACAGAGATTTTTAGACCCTTATATTTTTTTTTTGTAAATTCTGTAATTTTTTGTAATTATCATAGATTTTATATGTAACATCCGAAAGGTAAAACAATCTACTTTAAATTGATACCAGCTTAATATCATCACATACAATACTCTTTAGGACTGACTCCTTCATTTTTTATTACTGGTGTTACGTATTTTTTACCCAGCAACATATATTTATAAATATTTTATGTCTTTGGCTTTCAAATCTTATAGAAAAATGAATTGTAGCTACAAACCAAAATTTTAGTAATAACTGGTCTTAAATTTAATCATGTCCAGTTTATCTATAGCCTAAGTGTTCCAGGGTACTGGGGTCTTTATAGACAGACCAAAGAAAGTGACTGAGTCCAGTATGGGAGATATGTGGTTTGCTGGAGAAAGCTTGTGAGAGATCAGTGACTGCTCCAAGAAGAGTTCATTGCTGACAGGCTGACAGTGCTTCTGCTAGTACTTAACTAGCTAATGGCTCTTCTCTAAGTGTTTTTTTCACTGGTGGGTGGCTGGAGAAGTGATATATATCCTTTCCACAAAGCTCTGTGATCCATGTCTGTCCCCACTCAGAAAACGTTTTTTGTTTGTTTGTTTGTTTGTTTATTTTATGTTAAGCTGCAGAAGCAGTGATGTCATCAGCATTAGCAGGCTTAGACTGACTACATCCTGAGGAGCAACTGGCCTGATGTATATGCAAGAAAGTAGCTTTCTACAGATAGCACTGGTGTGCTGCAGTTTCCAGTTTGCCAAAGAGAAAGCCAGTGTCCTTTGAGATAGTATGCATCCAGACTTTCCAGTTCTCTCTTACTTTCATTATTCTCTTAACTTGGTGAGGTATTTTGGGAACAGAGAGGGGACATTCAGGGACATAATGTATCATTGAACCTCTTTGCTTTAGGGAAAATGCACCATGTACTTATATTTACTAGAGAACTTGATACTCTTATATGGCTTTGAGTTACTTTTTAGCATCCTTTTCTTTCAACTTGAAGAACTCTCTTTAGCATTTTTTGTAGGGCAGGTAAAATGAAAATGGACTCTTTAAGCCACTGTTTACGTGAGAATGATTCAGGAGAATTGCAAGTTCAAGTCTATACTGGCCAACTTAGTGATGACATCTGACTCAAAATAAATTCTAAAAGGAGTGGGCATGTTAGAATACTGTGTTAGAATCCTGGCCTAGCATGAATGAGGACCTGTGTCCTATCCTTAGTACAGCAAAAAAGAAAATAAAAACAACTTTTTCTAGAAGGTTCAAAACCTATGATTTCAGGTTTATTTTGTTCTTTTGAGTAGACCAAGTTTTATTGTTTCTTTGTTGAAAATTTAGCATTAAAGTAAACAGCCACCACACTAGTTCTGTTCATGAGGAGCCCTCACTAGCCATCCTGCTTGAAGGCTTGGGCCTTCTGAGAATTCTTATGCAATAGCTTCCCTACCTGTTTGTCTCTCTTGCCTCCTTTGCATGCCTGTATGTGCTTCCACCCTGCTTGAATTTCCCTGGGAGTCTACTCCATCTTTTCCTAGGGATTTGAGCTTTTCTATCATGTTACTCAGTCAGTGGTCTCCTGACTAAGCATCTGTACTTTCTATAAGATTATTTTTCATGAATTGTACATATTACTTCCAATGGTTTCTCCTGTTCTGAGCCATTTCTGGGTCTTTAAGCTCTTAAGTTTGGTGCTTCAGGGACCAATTGCTCAGTCAGAGTTGCAAATCATTCTCTGCTACCTCTGGGTTGTGGAAAAAACTGAAGATCCAGCTGCTATATCCCCTAAACTGCAAGGTAGGGCAGGGGCAAATAAATATATATATATATAGATAGATAGATATAGATATAGATATATAGATAGATAGATATAGATAAATAGATAGATATAGATATAGATATAGATAGATAGATAGATAGATAGATAGATAGATAGAGATGTATATTCCCCCTACAAAAAATCAATACTGTTTCCCTAAGTTTATCCAGACTTCAAACATGGCCAAAAGCTCTGAGGAACTTAATATCTGAGCATCTATAGCTGCCTCTTCATTATGAAGTCAAACAACAACAAGTGCTGGCGAGGATGTGGGGAAAAGGGTACTCTTGTACATTGCTGGTGGGACTGCAAATTGGTTTGGCCAATTTGGAAAGCAGTATGGAGATTCCTGGGAAAGCTGGAAATGGAACCACCATTTGACCCAGCTATTACCCTTCTCGGACTATTCCCTGAAGACCTTAAAAGAGCGTACTACAGGTATACTGCCACATCGATGTTCACAGCAGCACAATTCACAATCCCTAGACTGTGGAACCAACCCAGATGCCCTTCAATGGATGAATGGATTAAAAAAAATGTGGCATCTATACACCATGGATTATTACGCAGCACTAAAAAATGACAAAATCATGGAATTCGCAGGGAAATGGATGGCACTAGAGCAGATTATGATTAGTGAAGCTAGCCCATTCCTAAAAAGCAAATACCAAATGTCTTCTTTGATGTCATGAGAGCAACTAAGAATAGAGCAGGGAGGAAGAGCAGGAAGAGAAGATTAACATTAAACAGAGACATGAGATGGGAAGGAAAGGGAGAAAAAAGGGGAATTGCATGGTAATGGAGGGAGACCCTCATTGTTATACTAAATTACATATAAGAGGTTGTGAGGGGAATGGGAAAATAAACAAGGAGAGAAATGAATTACAGTAGATGGGATAAAGAGAGAAGATGGGAGGGGAGGGGAGGGAGGATAGTAAAGGATAGGGAAGGTAGCAGAATACAATAGTGACTAGTATGGCATTATGTAAAAATGTGGATGTGTAACTGATGTGATTCTGCAATTTGTATTTGGGGTAAAAATGGGAGTTCATAACTCACTTGAAGCTAATGTATGCTAATGTATGAAACATGATATGTCAAGAGCTTTGTAAGGTTTTGAACAACCAATAAAAAAAAGAAATGAGAAAGAAAGAATATATATATATATATATATATATATATATATATATATAGATAGATAGATAGATATAGATAGATATAGATATATAGATATATAGATATATAGATATAGATATAGATATAGATATAGATATAGATATAGATATAGATAGATAGATATAGATAGATAGATAGATAGATAGATAGATAGATAGATAGATAGAGATGTATATTCCCCCTCCTCTGAGGAACTTAATATCTGAGCATCTATAGCTTTTCCTCAGAATCAGGGCACTGACCAGGGCAGGAAATTTGGGGGCAGCACCTCTGAGCAATCTCACCATCCTCAGTTCTTCTACTCTTCTGTCATGATAACAGGACCCTGTGGGTGTTCCTCTGGTTTCCAGGTTCCTCCAATATATCCATCTTAGAAACCAGTAATCTGTATAGAGACCCCTCAAGGCCTGTGACCAAAGGCACACAGGGTCTGAGGCAAGTTCAATGACAAAAAAAGTCGATGCAACTGAAGACAGAGGATATTATTTGGCTGAAGTGAACCTCTGAGCAGTGGACAATGAATTAAAAATGCCAACCTTGCACTGGAACATCTACCATTCTTATGCCAGGTTCAGAACATATCACACGCAATATTATAAACTAGAAAGCTTCTTCAAGGCTGAGTTATTTCTTCCATTGTTTCTATAGTACTTCAAGTACTGAAATACCAAATAACCATGAAAATAGGGATTTCAGTAAAATAGAGCAAGGGGATCAAGGGGAGGGAAGAGTAGATAAAAGGGGATATGCTGAGAAATAAAACTGACCAAATTATGTGCATTTATAAATATGTGAACAATGAAGCCTACTATTCTATGTAATTCTAACATACCAATATAAAAGTTAAAAATAAATAAATAAAAATAAAAGATAGAAGTCAAAGTTTTCCCTTAAAGTCACCTCTTAAAAGCCACTGTAGAAATGCTTACGAAAAAGCTCAGGACAGAAATACAATGGAATTTGCTCACATTCAGGAATTTATTTGACTTCTAACAAGCCTCACATGTGAAGTGTAAAGCAACTTTTATGTTAGAAGCTATAATTATTAACTGATAAAATAATCACTTGATCACACTACAGTACATTTTTATGGATTTAGCTGAATCTCACTTAAGAATTTTCTCTCTGAAATGTACCCAGAAATGACACAGTTGTACAATAAATGTGAAAAGTGGTAAGACCATAACACAGTCTTAGAAAGACTTGGTGTAAAAGAACTTACCCCAACACAGTCTTTCTGCATGGTTTACATTCTTTCCACAGAACCAGCCTGAGTCAAAATAGGACAGGGGTCATAGAAAGCCCTTTGTCGTCTCATTTCCTCAGAGATGAGTGTTGTTTTTTTTTTTTATGATGCATCAAGTCAATTGGTCTTAGGTAGGAGTAAAGGATGCTGGAACATAAGCTTCTCCAGGAAAGCAGTCCCACCTGCTATACTTGCCCTGGCTCTGCAGCCCAGTCAGCACCTGTCCAGGCTGGTAACTGTGTGAATACCTGTGGAAGGGCATATGGATGTGAGACCCTAACTTGTGAGAGGTCCAAACCATTTCAGCTAAAGACTTCTAAAGTTTAAATAACTTTAAAGACTCGGGTAAATCAAGATTTTAACATAATGATAGCCCCTCAGACACTATAGGGAAGATGGGAAGGGACATTTAGAGACAGAGAGACCATTTTCCTGTGTACTAAAAATCATACATTGTGATTTGCTTAGGAATTATTAAATGGATTTTGTTAATCTGTATAATCTTCCTTCCTTTTTTCCCATTCTTCTTTCCTCCATAGTTTCTTCAATCTTTTTCTTCTTTCTACCTTTCTTTCTGTTTCTTGAAGTGACATAATGGCTTTTTTGAAATAAATTTTATTTCATTTTTATTGATGTGATAATTGTGCACACTTGTGAGATAGAGTGTGATATTTTCACATATATACACTCTAAAGATAAAAACAAGGTAATTGCTGGGTGTGGTGGCACACACCTGCAATCCCAGTGGCTTGGGAGGTAGAGGAAGAAGGACAGCAAGTTCAAAGCCAGCCTCAGCAACATAGTGAGGCCCTAATCAACTTAGCAAGACTTAGCGACATCCAGCCTCTTCTTTTGTAATCCTGTCTCAAAGTAAAATAAGTAAATAAATTAATTTAATTAATTAAAAGTGCTGAGGATGTGGCTAAGTGGTAAGAAACTTTCTTCTATTCCTAGTGTGCTAAGACTTTTTCCATAAATAAACATTGAATTTTTTAAAATACTTTTTATACACCTATCATGATTTTCTCCTTTTTTCCTATTATATGAATTATAATGATTGATTTTTTTATCATTTCAGTACCCTTGAATTCCTGGATTATAGCTCACTTGGTCATGAGGAGTTATTCTTTGTATATATTGCTGGATGCTATTTGCTGATGTTTTAAATTTCACTTTATTTTGTTGTACTTGTGAATTCTAACGCAGGTGATTGCAAGAAATAATACAGAGAGATCCTATGTACCCTTTTCTCAGTTCCTCCCAAGGATAACATCTGGCAAAAATATGTCACAACCAGGATATTGACATTGATATAGTCAAGTTACAAAACAGTTCTATCACCACTAGGACCCTTTCAGATGGCTTTCATAGCCACACATACTTCCTGCCGGGTCCTATGTCCTTTTTAACCCTGGTTAAATCTAATCTGTTTTCCAGTTCCAAAAGTTTGTCATGTCAAGAATATTACATGATGGCATCGTAACTGCATGTAACCAACGTGTGATTGCTTCTTCACTCAACAGAATTCTCTGGATATTTGTGGAAGCAGTCACATAAGTTCCTTCTAATTGCTGGGTAATATTTTGTGATGTGGTTATGCCATTGTTTATTTAATCAGTCACTCTTGGAAGGACATATGGACTGTTTCCAGTTTGGGGTTACAATAATGAAAGCTGCTATGAACATTCATACACAAATTGTTGTGTGAAGGTTTGTTTTAAAATCTTTGGTACAGCTTGGCATGGTGGTACACACCTGTAATCCCAGCAACTCAGGAGGTTGAGGCAGGAGGATTGCAAGTTTGAGGCCAGCCTCAGCAACTTGGTGAGGTCTTAAGCAACTTAATGAGGCCCTGTCTCAAAGAAAAAAAATAGTACTGGGGATGTGACTCAGTGGTAAAGTGCCCCTGGGTTTATTCCCTGGTACTGATAAATAAGTAAGTAAGTAAATAAGCAAATTTGTATAAACACCTAAGAGTACACTTGCTGGGTCATATGGTAGTTGCATGTTAAATTTTATAAGAAACTTCCACAACAATTTTTTGCAGAGTGTACCATTTTATATCTCCAACAGCAAGCAATGTATGATTGTTCTAGTTTTTCTGCATTTGGTATTGTCACCATTTTCTTTTTAAATTTTAGCTATTGGATGGCTATGTAGTGATATCTCATTGTGGTTTGAATTTGCAATAATCTGCATTAATGATGTTGACTAACTTTTCATGTGCTTACTTGCCATCTGTATATCCTCTTTGGTGAAATGTCTCTTCGTGTCTTTTGCCCATTTTCTAATTGGCTTGTTGGTTTTGTTTTATCTTGTTTTACTTTTGAGTTCTAAGAATTCTTTATATATTCTAGATATGAGTCCTATGTCAATACATTGTGTGTAAATATATTTTTCTCAGTCTGTAGTTTGTCTTTTCATCCATTTTCAATTGCAGAGTTTGAAATTTTGATAAAGTTCAATTTATCCATTTCTTTACTTTCATGGACAATGCTTTTGATAAAAGCTGTCATGTATTTTTTTTTTTAGTACTGAGGAATGAATTCAGCAGCTCTCCACCACTAAGCTACATCCACAGAGCTTTTTATTTTTTATCTTTTTTATTTTGAGATAATAGTCTCACTAAATTGCCCAGGTTGGCCTTGAACTTGTGATCTTCCTGCCTCAACCTCCCCAGGAGCTGGGCCTTTAAATTCCAGCTGTGTTCAGTTTATGTTTTATGTTTAATTCTGTGATTTGTTTTCAGCTAATTTCTTTCTAAGGTCTTGGCCAAGATTTTTTTTCCTGATAAATGTCCAATTGCCTCAGCCTCATTTGTTGAAGTCTCTTTCCTCCATTGAGTTACTTCTGCATTTTTGTCAAAAATGTGTTGGGTAGCCAGGTGTAGTGGCACATGCCTGAAATCCCAGTGGCTTGTGAGGCTGAGGTAGGAGGATCGCAAGTTAGAGGCCAGCCTCAGCAATTTATCAAAGCCCTAAGCAACTTAGCAAGAACATGTCTCAAAATTTAAAAGTGCTAGGATGTAGCTCGGTGGTTAAGTGTCCCTAGGTTCAATCCCCTGTACCCCCCCCCCAAAAAAAATGAGTAGGGCATATTTATATGGATCTGTTTCTGAGTTCTATATTCTGTTCCACTGACCTATCCATCACTCTCTCTGTCAGTACTACAGATTTAATTACAGTAGCTCTGTAATAAAACTTAAAATCAAGTAGAATGATTCCTCTCACTGTGTTTTTCTTTTTCAAAATTGCCTTAGCTATTTTAATTCCCTTGCCTTTAATATTAATTCTGGAATAATCTTGTCTATATCTATAAAGAAGCTTGTTGGAATTTTGGTAATAATAGTATTAAAAGTGTATATCAATTTGAGAGAATTGACATGTTTATTATGTAGGGCCTTGCAACCCATAAACACCTGCATGTGCCTCTCCATTTATTTCAATCTTCTTTGATTTCATTACTATTTTGTGATTTTCAGCATACAAGTTCTGGATGTGTTTTGTTATATTGAAACCTAATTTTTTGAGGGGGGTAGCAGGGATTGAACCCAGAGGCACTTGACCACTGAGTCACATCGCCAGCCCTTTTAATTTTTATTTAAAGTCAGGGTCTCACTAAGTTGCTTAGGGCCTCCTTAAGTTGCTGAGGCTGGCATTGAACACAAGATTCTCCTGCCTCAGCCTCCTGAGCCACTGAGATTACAAGTGTGGTGACAACTGACTGAAACCTAATTTTTGTTATTGTTAGAGATATTAGAAATGGCATCACATTTTTAATTTTTATGTTTACACATTCATTGGTAGCATATAGGAATATAATTGATTTTTATGTTTGTCTTGTATCCTGTGACTTTGCTGAACTTATTTTTTCCATCATTCTAGGAGAGTTTTTGTAAAGCCCTTCAGATTTTCTATGTAAACAATTATATCTTCCATAAACAAGAACCAATTTACAGCCGAATGAGGTGGTGCATGCCTATAACCCCAGTGACTGGGAGGCTGATGCAGGAGGATGGCAAGTTTGAGGCCAGCCTTGGCAAGTTGGAGAGACCCTGTCTCAAAATAAAAAATAAAAAGGTCTGGGGATGTAGCTCCATGGTTAAGTGCCCCAGATTCAATCCCCAGTATCAAAAAAGGGGAGGGGGGTGAACTGTTTACTATCCAGTGTCCAATCCATGTGCCCTTTCTTTTCTGTCCCTTGATTTGCTTTCTTTATTACTTTAAATCTTCCAAGATTATTTCAAAGAAAAGCAATGACACCAGACATCATTGTTTTGTTTCCCAATCTAAGTTGAAAAGAATCAAGTCTTTCACCAGTAAGTAGAAGTATAATATCAGCAGTAGGAATTTGTAGATTGTCTTTCTAAAACTGAAGAAGTTCACCCACCTCCTAGTTTTTTTTATTCTTTTTTTGTTAGTGTTGTTATTATAAAAGGGCATTGCATTTTGTTGAATAATTTTTATGCATCAATTGATGAATTTGTGGGATTTTTCTTTGTTGGTCTGTTAATATGGAGGGTTACACTCACTTATTTCTGATCATTAAGCTAGCCTTGAAGTCCTAGAATAGGCCACTCTTGGGTCTGGGGTTGTGGCTTAGTGGTAGAGTGCTTGCCTAGCATGTGTGAGGCACTGGATTTGATCCTCAGAACCACAAAAAAATAAATAAAGATATTGTGTCCATCTGCAACTAAAAATATTTTTAGAAAAGAATAGACCCCACTTGGATGTGATATATAATTATTTTTTTTCAAATAAATATCTTTTTTTATTTTATTAGTTTTTTAAATACATGACAACAGAGTAATGCATTACAATTCTTATTACACATAGAGAGCAATTTTTTATATCTCTGTATATAAAGTATATTCAAACCAATTTATGCCATTATACATTGTCTTTTTTTGCATTTCAATTCTTAATACACATATATACCACGATTTTTCATCTCTGTTTATATATAAGATATGTTGACACCCAATTCAAGTCTTCATATATGTACTTAGTATAATGATGACCATCACATTCCACCATCCTTGCGAATATCCTTCCTCCTCCCTTTCCCTCCCACCCCTCTTCAAAATAAATATGCTTTATTTTTAAAAAAATCAATATTGTTAAAAAGTTTATATGGTTTCACTGCATGTAATATATGATTTTTAATATATTGCTGAAGTATAATTGTTGATACTCTGTTGATAATTTTTCTATCTTTATTTATTTATTTATTTATTTATTATTAGTTGTTCAAAACATTACAAAGTTCTTGACATATCATATTTCAAACATTTGATTCAAGCGGATTATGAACTCCCATTTTTACCCTATATACATATTGCAGATTCACATCGGTTACACATCCACTTTTTTACCTACTGCCATACTAGTGTATGTTGTATTCTGCTGCCTTTCCTATCTTCTACTATCCCCCCTCCCTTCCCCTTCCATCTTCTCTCCCTACCCCATCTACTGTAATTCATTTCTCTCTCTTGTTTTTTCCCCTTTCCCCTCACTTCTTCTTATATGTAGTTTTGTATAACAATGAGGGTCTCCTTTCTTTACCATGCAATTTCCCTTCTCTCTCTCTTTCCCTCCTCTCTCTCATCCCTGTTTAGTGGTGATCTTCTTCTCTTGCTCTTCCTCTCTATTCTGTTCTTAGTTGTTCTCCTTATATCAAAGATGACATTTGGCATTTGTTTTTTAGGGATTGGCTAGTTTCACTTAGCATAATCTGCTCTAGTGCCATCCATTTTTCTGCAAATTCCATAATTTTGTCATTTTTTAGTGCAGAGAAATACTCCATTTTGTATAAATGCCACATTATTTTTTATCCATTCATCTATTGGAGGGCATCTAGGTTGGTTCCACAGTCTACCTATTGTGAATTGTGCTGCTATGAACATTGTTGTAGCAGTGTCCCTATAGTACGCTCTTTTAAGGTCTTTAGGGAGTAGTCCAAGAAGGGGAATAGCTGGGTAAAATGGTGGTTCCATTCCGAGCTTTCCAAGAAATCTCCTGGTTTTATGACCAGGAATATAGTATCTATTTTATTTGCTTTTAAATAGGCATGATGTGGAAATCCATCTTGGATTAAGATGCATTTGAGAAATTTAATTTATGAAAAGCACAACATATGCAACTATATTTATTGAATACCTAGATGCAGTATGGATATTTAAATTGTTAGACTTTATGAAAAGTTTGGAAAGGTTGTTCAGGTTTATGAATAGCTTTAGCAATGCCTGCCCTCTTTATGTACCTGTCACACTGTATGAATATGGTGAGGTCATACTCCCTAAGGCTCTCTTTTCAGGTTTATTTTTATAATGTTTACTTTTAGAACAAAACAATAGCTAAATTAGAGAAATAGCCTGTTGTTCCTATTGAAGCAGAGAGAAAAGATATCGTTGTACATCTTTATTATAGTGAAGATTTATTGGAACTCTCCAGTTGAAGGATGAATATGCCTACAGTTACAACTTTTGAATGAGCATTCCTCAGAAGTTCATTCTAGGCAAGTTCCACTCAACATCAGACCAGGAGGTTCTGTCTATTAATACTACTAATCTAATTTTCTCAGATACAATCAATATATAAGCATAGGATGATACTTCAAAACCAAAAATCCAAGGTTCATCTTTAATAGCCACTTAAATAAAATGTCAAATGGTTTAAATTGGGCCAGCTTAAAAATAGGTATCAAATCCAAAACTGCTGCAATTAAGAGTATAAAATTAAAAGGACAAAATAACTTTTTAGAAGGCAATATAATATAATTGCAGCTAAAAATCTTACAGTGGGAAATGAGGATATTTAAACTGGCTATTTATTAAACCATCAAAAGAAACTAATAAATGAAAATAAAGGCATTTGGATGGCCTAAGATATTAATCAGTCAGCACCTGTGGTTCTTTTACTTATATTTGCTGTTGTGTATCTTTGGTTTTCAAATTGTAACCCAATTTTCCTGAGTCCTTTTCTTTCTGCCATAGCAGAGTCAGGACCTTTACTTCCCTCCCAATACCCCAGTGTCCTTATATCTACCCTAGAGCAGGGATATAAGCTGTGTCCAAATGGGTTCTGAATCCTGCTTACTCATCAATTTTAGTCAATGACTCATTAAAAACCACTTCTGTCTCCTTTGGGAGAAGGACATATTTCAGTGTTTCCATAGCTTACTCTTCTATATCTACATATGCACAGCTTTTCTTAACAGTAAAGGAATATGCACAGTGGGAGGAGTCAGACCTTTGCAGGTAAAGAAAAGCAATTTTAGAAATGAATTATTTTCTTTGCTTTATTGTTTTTACCAAGACAGATAAGTATTGTATTGAGAGATTCTATTTTCATAATCAATATGTGCCTAAATAATATTTAAATCATTTCACTCTATACTACATTTTCAATAATTATAGAATGTGTTGTTCTTTCACTTAAGGGTAACTCTATAGACAAACCTAAAACTGCAGAAGGTTCTGAAAGATCTAAACATGGTGTTTTGAGAAACTGCAGGCTTGGGATCTAATGTATACTGCATTAATAAATGATATAAAATAATGAAAAAAAAAGTAAGACTCATTTATTGACCTCGTACCATGTACCAGGCACCACGCTCTGAGATCAGCATCTGCCATAGCACTGACTCCTTCCAGCATCTCAGAGAGATAACAATCATGTCTTTTTCATTGTTGAGATGAGGAAGTGGAGGTTCAGAGAGGCTGAGGAACTTGTCCAGAAGTAAACAGCTAAGATGTGATTACAGCTAGTCTCCAGGGTGCTCGATTGCTATTCTTCAATTGAAAAGTATGTTCTTTGTGTGCTGTAGCCAGAATGTTTCCTTCATAGCAGGGAGTTCATTTTTGTTCATTAGTGACTGCTGCTATTGTTAACAGCTCAGAAAAGAGAAGAGCAACATGATCAGAATAGTGACTGGCCCCAGACTCGAGGCAAGCAAAGAATCAAAGTGGAATGCCCAGCACAAGGACACATGCCTGTAATCCAGCAACCTGGGAGGCTGAGGCAGGAGGATTACAAGTTTGAGGCAAACTTCAGCAACTTAGTAAGACACTGTCTCAAAATAAAAAAATAAGAGGGCTGAGGGTGTGGCTCAGTGGAGAAACACTCCCAAGCATGTGCAAGGCCCTGAGTTCAATTCCCAGCACCAAAGTCTTTTTAAAAAATTAAAGCTGAAAACAAACTTAGGAATAGATTGCTGGGCAGTGGAAGAAAAGACCCCAGGAGGAGGGCTCTAAGTGTTGAGGCTGGGAGACTGGCATGTGGCTTTCCAGACCCCACACACAGGCCACCAGATGAACTGAGGGCTCAAGTAGTTCAGTGGAGGGCTGGACTTTGGTTGGCCCTGGTGCCTGCTCCCTTGTCATGGGAAAGAGCTTCCTGGGCTAGACCTGGCCAGACTGGAATTCCTCTGCCTCTGTGCAGACTAAACCTAAATCTCTAGTGACTGAAGTCATGGGAAAGGACAGATTGATAGGGTTAGGAAAGAGAGGTGTCCTGAGGCCCTAGCCTCTGACCAGAGGCACAGAGGGGGCCTTGACTGAGGCTAATATAGCAGAGCTGGGAACATGTCCTTACAGATCAGTGGGTCCAATTATTCCATTGTGTAGGGGCAAACCAAGGCTTGGAGAAGGGTGGCTCAAGTGATGGGCTTGTCCAAGGATACACAATCTTGAAGGGCCATGTGAGGGAGAGCACAAGCCTCAGTTGAGCTGTGTCGAGTGGAGGGCACCCAGGGGATGTTTGTGCCTGTGAGATTGCATCCTTCCTTCTAACCTTTCTATAGAAATGCCTGTTATGCACTGTGCTGAGGATAAGTGTGGCCCTGAGGCCTGCCTTGTGTATTAGCTAATTTGAGTATGCCTTAAGGAGCAAGTGACTTGAGTACTCTGACGTTCAGATTATTCATTTGTACCTCATGATAGTAGCCACCTCATAGTACTGAGGTTCAGATTAAATGAGAAAATATACTCACAGGAAACACTTAGGACAGTGTCTTGCATGTAGAAAATACTGTGTCAATGCTATTGCTATTATTGGAGGCCTTTGGGTTGGGTTGAAAACATAGATGCTCAGAAGTCATCCGCCCGGGCCAGGCATGGTGGTGCATGCCTGCAACCCCAGCAGTTTGGGAGGCTGAGGCAGGAGGATTGTGAGTTAAAAGTCAGCCTCAGCAACTTAGTGAAACCCTGTCTTTAAATAAAAAGGGCTGGGATGTGGCTCAGTGATTAAGTGTCCCTGGTGTAATCACTGGTACCAAAAAAAAAAAAAAGAAAGAAAGAAAGAAATAGCTGCCTTTTCTGATTGCACTCTAGATGGTGCGGCACTGGCTGTGCGAGTTTGGGCAACTCTCTTCCCTCTCTGAGTTCCAGCAGCTTCTTCTGCAATATGTGTAACATGAGACTAATAAGACTCCCTCCTTGTTCTCAGGGGTGTTGGAGACATTCAACCCAACCACAGGGACAAATCACCTGGCTCACAGAAGGTCAATGGTAAAGGGTGGCAGACATTCTAAGTGCTGTTGAGACCCAAGGAGAGAAAGAGAAGCCCTCTCTATGGTTTCTATCTCCCAGGGCCTGTTCCTCACACACCTAAAGCTGGCTTCACCGTCTTCCTCACCAGAGTTGGGCAAGAGCTCTAGTCCTCCAAGTTTCAGGCCCTGCTGTCTCTCTGTTGCTGCCCCCAAGCCAGCTTGCTGACTTAACTTCTACTTTTCACATAACAGTAGGGGCTATGAAAGGATTTTTTTGGTACCAGGAATTGAACCCAGAAACACTGGGCTGCTGAGTCCCCATCCCCAGCCCTATTGTGTATTTTATTTAGAGACAGGTCTCACTGAGTTGCTTAGCACCTTGCTATTGCTAAGGCTGGTTTGGAGCTCACGATCCTCCTGCCTCAGCCTCCTAAACCACTGGGATTACAGGCAGCATGCACCACTGTGCCCGGCTTGTGAAAGCAATTCTGAGGTAGCACTGAATCAGGGACAGAGCCAGCTGCAGGCCCACCCTCCCACAGATGGCCTTCAGTGGAGACACAGAGCCTGCTTGCAGCTTTCCCTCCAACCTGGGTGGACCCATTTGCCTCAAAGCCTCCCCTGCATCTGACCCTGGTCTTGGGCTCAGTGGCAGGGAGCAACAGTTGGAATGGGAATCAGAGACACCCAAGATTCTGAGTAGAGTCCACTGAAGCCCCTCCACTCCATGTCCCCACACAGTTGAGTTTAGGGGAGGGATAGTATAGCTCTACAAGAACAAGGAAGGGAGCCAAGATTGTGTAGCAATGATCCCCATTCTACAGAACAGAAAGCTGCAGCTCAGACATGTTGAATGCAGAGTTGAGATCACAATTCTTCTTAGTGAGGCCCTAAGCAACTCAATGAGACCCTATGTCTAAATAAAATATAAAAGCATGGGGTGTGGCTGAGAAAAAAAAAGGGGGCTGAGGTTGTGGCTTAGTGGTTAAGTGCCTTTGGGTTCATTCCCTGGTAACCCCCCTCCCCCCCAAAAAAATCACAATCACCGTCTGTTTTTTTTTTCCTACCAGGGATTGAACCCAGGGGCACTAAAGCACTGGGCCATATGCCCAGCCCTTTTTATTTTTTTCTTTTGAGATATGGTCTCACTAAGTTGCTTTGGGTCTCACTAAGTTGCTGAGGCTGGCTTTGAACAGGCAATCCTCCTGCCCCCAGCCTCCTGAGCCACTGGGATGACAGGTGTGCACCACCCGTATTGCAGGTTATTTAAATGTTATCTTTTCTAGAACTGGAGTGTGCTGGAGCTCGAAAAACAATCCTTGTTTGAGGGATATTTAAGTCTCCTTCCATTTTGTCAATGAGTAACAGTGGGGCCCAGAGTGGAAAAAGGACTCGTCCAAGATTCAAAAAGAGCTAGTAGCTGCTGTGAGACCTAAATCCAGACTCTTGATTCCTTGTCCAGGCTCTTCCCAGCCCCCAGATGCAGGAGAGGCTCTAGGTTCAAAGGTTGAAACTGGGGTGAGGGGTCTTTAGCACAGTATGGGATGCTCTTAATTCCTGCCCAATCAGAATTCTGTCTTCAAACTATTTTGTAGCTCTGAGGACCCTCTCACCTCCCTCGTTGGTACTCTGAGGAAGTCCTTTCCATGGGACTGAGCCCTAAACAGATTCATAAACCTGAGTTGAAGGGTGACTCCTCAGCTGAGCCTCTTCTCTGTGGGCCTCTGCTTCTGCAACCTTAAACTGTCGTGTGTGGTGTGGAAAGCAAAGTAGGAGCAGTTGAGTGTGAGCATTCGACTTCCCTCAAGAGCTGGTGAAATTCCTAATGCCCAAACCTTACCCGAAATTGCTGAAGTCAGAATCTGTTAACATAGGGCCTCCTCTTGGGGTGGGGAGTATGTGTCCAACCACGAGGAGATTTCAGTGAGTGGCTGGGAGAGGGAGATATCTAAGGCCTCCTCTGCCTCACTTTTGCTGAAATTCTGTGACCCATTCAGGGTGTCTTGGGATGGGGCAGGGAGGAGGCCTTGTCAGCTCCCCTCCCACACCCTCCACACAGAGCATGCCAGCCCAACCTCTAGGCCATTTTCCCAGGGTTAGAAAATTGCTGTGGGGTTTCTGGCACTGTCTGCTCCCGTGGCAGGAGTCCGCTTGTCCACGGCCCTCTGCTGCCTCTTTGCCTGACATCCCCCTCTTCTATGGCTGACTCCATGTGGCAGGCTCCAGAATAAGAACAGACTCAGGGTGTGAGTCCTCCTTCCTCAGCCTCCGTTTTCTCATTGATAAAGTGGATTAGTAATGGCGCTTGGAACTACTGTGAAGATGGGCTGAACTGAGGCCTGGAGCGTGCCTGTCACTGTGTGGGGCCCAAGGGAGCACGTAGCAAAGTAAGTCCCCTCCCCTGACGCCCCCTGCTCAGGCCTGGGGACAGCCTGGTGTCTGCCTTCCTCAGAGAGACCTCACAGAAACTGATTGGCCCTCAGTCCTGCTCCATGCCATGTTCTGAGAGAGAGCAGTGAAAATCTGCGACCTGCTTTTCTTGCGTCCTAGTTGGGGGACATGTTCATTTCCACTTGCTTTGTGCCACCTTCCAGCAAGCCCAGGGGGAAGGCGGTGAAGTCGGAACTCAGAACTAGTCAGCTGCCCAAAGGTGCTCTGCGTAGAATGGGCAAGGCTGGGATGGAAACCCAGAGATGTTTGGCTCTGGAGGCCCAGATTAGGGAAGGCTCTGTTCCATGTGAGGACCAAAGCTAACATAAGCACCCCTCATGGAAGGCACAGATGCTGTTGAAGGTGCTGGTGGGGCCACCAGGGCCAGATATTAGCTGCACATCTGTGTGAGTTCACGATCACACCTGTATGCACACCTGCATAGCTGAGGTCGGGAAGGACTATAACAAATACAAACAATACTTGGTGGGCTGACCATGTGTGTGTGTGTGTGTGTGGGCTCGGGGAGTGGTGGACACCCCTCTGCACCCAGCCTCCTGGTGGGCCCCAGGACACCCACCTGCCCAGCCGTCCCTGCTGGCCTGGGGGTCTGGCCAGGGGTGGGGCAAAGGGAGCCGGCCTATACCCTCTGGGCAGGATCGTGCCTTGCAGCAGGACGTCCTGGCAAGGTGGTGTCCTCACCCCTGTGAGGTGGGTCCTCACTGGTGTCCGAGTCTGGGGCTTGTGGGGGACGTGGGACTGAGATGGCCCGCTGTGTCTCGGTGACTGTCTCTGTCCACAGGGTCCTTCCTGTCACCTCTCATATGTCTCCAGGGACACAGATGGGGGACCACACTGCTCCTGCTCCAGGTGGGAATGAGGGGTGGGTGACCCACACTGGGGGTAGGAGGTCCCCCAGGTGGAAGGCTCGGTCCCTGGGGCAGCAGTCTTCAGAGGTGGCTTTGGGGAAGGGACAGGACATGAGGGTTCTGACCTTGATGGAGCTGGGTGAGTTAATGGCTGCTGGGCGCATGCCCTGAAGGGGTCCGTCCCGCCCACCCACCAGGGGCCCTGGGCTGGCCGATGCCCCTCACCACAGCCCTCTGTGTGACCTCCCTGGCCTTTGGCTGAAGCAGAGGAGACAGCCTCCAACTGGGAGGCAGAGTAGATCTCCCCTTGCATGTCCTCGGCCTCAGCTCCCCCTGTGGTGGGGGCGGTTCCCAGCGGTGCGCAGTAGGTGCTCAGTAAACCGCTTCCTTCCTCCCAGACCAGCCCAGCAGCTCAGGCAGGGCTTCAGGCCCCTCTCCACGTCTCCCCCTCCTCGTCTGGAATAAGGTCAGCACAAAGCACACCCTGAGGCCTCTCGGTCAAGCTGGACTGGACTGGGGTCCCTGGGGAGGCTGCGAGTCCGTGGTGACTCCACAGTACTACCAAGCGGCCACCGCAGATCACCATGAGGAAGACTCGAGGTTTGGGGTCAGGGACAGGGGTGTGCCTGACCTCTCCAACCCTTCTGGAGACCCCAAACCCTTTATGGCCATGTAGCAAGGGCCACAAAGGAAGGAATCTTTTTGGGGACACATGGCCACCATGGGAAGACAAAGACCAGAGCTCCAAGTCCTGTGCATGCCTGCCTCAGAGTGCTGTGTGGCCTTGGGGCAGTGTATTACTCTCTTTGAGCCTTGCTTTCCTTACCTCAGACCACCCAGGAGACCTCTGGCCATCGTTGTCCCCTGTGTCCCTGTGGGTGTGTCAGGGCTGTGTCCACTTGGCATTTCTTCTCGGTTGTGCGGAGCCTACTCTGCGGTCTACACAGGACAAGCAACAGGACAACTCACTAAGTAACTGTGAAAGTTCCTCTGGGTCAGGTCATGGGCTGGGCACGTGGTCAGCGCCAGCTCATGTGACGGACATGAGACTGACTTTTCTACACACCTTAATGCCACTCACTCCTTTATCCACAGCACAGAGACCCAAGCGCTGACTCCGCCCATCAGCGAGTTCACCCAGCATTCGTTTTATTGAGCACCTACATGCTAGGTCTGTGGGTAGCACTGGAGCCCTGGGGAATAGTGTGAGTACCATCTTGGACCTTGCTGGCTCCCTGTTGAGTGGGAGGACCTACAGTGAGCAAAGAAGACACCATGGAAGTCACATTGGGAGGTTCAATAAGTGACCCTGAGGGAGTGAAGAAGAACCATAGGGGTAGGGGAGGAGAGAAGCCCGATCGGAAAGGTGGCTGGAGGGTGAAGAACGCAGGCAGCACTAGAAGTCTCAACATGAAGGCCAGGGGAGCAGCCTGTGCAAAGGCCCTGTGGCAGGAATGAGCTTACATCACTGAGGGTTTGAAAGGAGGCCCACAGCACCCCCTCTGAACCTCCAGATTCCAGGGGGTGCTTATGACACTAGGGCTTGATGAGGTCCCCCAGGATACTATCAGAAGAGCCTGGGCCTTCTCTAGGGCCACCTAACAGGCCCTGTGGACATAGAGCTGGCTTGGCTGTTTCTGTCAACTCCTGGGTGACAACAGTGGGTAGATTGAGGTCCCTCAGACCCCAGATCTGGGTTTAGCTAAACTCTCTTGGCCTGATGACTGACTGTCATGTGGCTGAGACAGTTTTATTTATCTATTTATTTTGGGATAATAATCAGTATTTTTCTCCTTATTGGCCCCACTCTGGCCTTGGGTCCAGTCACACTAGGACACTTCTCTATGTAACACATTGCAGGTAACAGTGTGGCTGGTGAGTTAGTCTTGGGGACCTCCTGGGCCAGTGTCTGCACAGGTAACCCCCAGGGAGGCTAAAGACCCCCCAAGCATGACTCAAATAGCCTTAGATAGGCCCTTCTGAGCTGAGCCCAGGGAAAGCTGTTCCCTGTTGGCCCACCCAGAAGGTGCCCAGCTAGAGAACAAGGTGGGGCTGATGGAGTGCTCTGGGAGGGACTGGCAATGTCTGCCCAGTTCTGGGGAACCACCTCAGGGTGAGTTCCGCTGCACTTAGGTCTCACAGTGGGGTCACCCCCAAGAGGTCAGAAGGATTCACCCCTGGCTGGGTGACAGCCTGAGGGCCCACTAAGGCACGATCCTTCACACTTTGTCTTCCACCAGGAAATTGCCTCCCGGGACTGTATGAGTTTGCGAGTGCTGCTGTAACAGAGCATCCCAGGCCGGGTGGCTGGAGCAATGGGGATCTATGTCCTCCTGGTTCTGGGGGCTGCAAGCCCAGGGCCAAGAGCTGACAGGGTGGGCGTCTTTGGAGGCCTCTCTCCTTGGCTTGTAGAGAGCCACCTTCTCCCTCGCTGTGTCTCCTTTTTAGATCTCCTCTACATAGAAGAACCTGTCATGTTGTCCTCCATGACCTCACATTACCTCAGTCACCTCTGAAAAATCCAAACGCAGTCGCATTCGGGGGTACTGGGGTCAGGACTTCATCACAGGGTTTGGTGACAGTTGGAGGAACCTGATTCAGCCTATAAAGGATGGAGCATTCTCCTTGGAAGAGGGGGGAGGCCCTTTGAGAACTGCCCATCCACCCAGTTGTCTGTCATGAGGTTATAGACACATGTCCCCAAAGTCAGCAACTTAAAAATGTGATTCATGTTTAAATTAATTATCTTAAACATATTCAGTGATTTTTCATTATTTTATGTGTTAATTTTTCTCTGGGATATGTGAGTTGCCTCTGTCTCGGGAGGCACCTCTAGGGTGGCCCCATGGGTAGGAGTGGGAGGTTCTGGTGGCTGGTTCACTTGCAGCCCGGGAGTCGACCCTGACAGGGGCTGTGGGGTCAGACGCTCGCGGGTGGCCTCTGCGTGTGGTCTGGGCTTCCTCACAACATGGTGGCTGTGTTCCCAGGACTGTCTCAGGGGAGGACACCAGGGGGAAGCCGTGCACTCTTGTGTGACCTCACCTCATAGCATCCCTTCTGCTGCAGTTATCCAACAAAGAAGTTGCCGAGAACACCCTTACTCCTGGGGAAGGGGGGATCTGTTGGCACTTCCTATTTTGCAGACTTCTGGAGACGTCTCTATACTCCTCTGAAGAATACAGCTTTCCAGGGCAGAGGGGACTTGGAGGAGGAGATTCTGCCCAGGCCCAGAATGGGATGCCCTCGCTCACCCCAGACAGTTCCTAGGAATGTGGGGCTCCCCATGCAGGGCCAGGGAGGTGGCCTCCTTCTTCCAGAACCCACCCAAAGGCCTACAGCTGGACCTCAGTCAGTCTGTGGGATGGATTGTCACCTGGGAGGACAACACTGATTTTCTGCTTTCTTTTCCTAACTCCTATTAACATGTTGGTTAGTGGGGAGTCCTCAGGAGTCAGAGGTCCTCCAGGACCCCTTCCTTTTCTTTTTCTCCTCTACTTTCTCCTTGTCTCCCTCCTCTTCCTCTCTGATATTAGGGTCCTGCTCAGACCTGCCCCCTGGAGGCAGCTCCTTCCTTGGAACCAGGCTTTATGGCCACTTAGCACCTGGTATAGCCACTCAGGACCATGTCCCACCCAGCTTTCAGTCAGCCAGGCCACATCCAGCAGAAAGCAGGGAGGAAATGAACCAGGTGCATCATTGCTTTGTTGCTTAAGGACTTAAAAAAATAAGATGAAATTCACATAATATAGAATTAAAATAGGCTTTTACCACATTCACAGAGTGATACAAACACTGCCTCTATCCAGTTCCAAAACTGTGGCGTTCAGCCCTGGCAACCTCTAATCTAAGTTATTTTTCTCTGGATTTCCCAACTCTTATATATTTTGCAGAAATAGAATCATGCCATATCTGACCTCATGTGTGTGGTTTATTTCATGTAGCATAAGGTTTTCAAGGTTTATCTAATCATAGGATGCATTAGTACTTCATTCATATTCATGGTTGAGTAATATTCCATTGTATGGATATACCACAATTGTTTATCCATTTGATTGTTTTTGAACTTTTGGATTATTTCCACCTTTTTCAGTGAACATCTGTGAAAAATAATTTTTGGAGGGGGAAAGTTCCTAATTTTTATTGTTTATTCATATGATAATTTTGTGGTTAACTTTTCGGGGGGACATCTAGACTTCCTTACCATATTGCTGTGCAGAAATTGATCATGTGTTTAAATGACTCAAGTTGCATCCTGAAGTCTTCTGCCTACAGTCCTGCCAGGTCTTATCTGAGTGAAAGCATTTAGAGCCTTTAAATGTGACATAACTGTTCAACAGTGAAACCCTGGATGGACCGTGAAGGTGAGTTTGGTGCAGCATAGGAAAGGGGTGGAAAGTCAAGACTCAGCCACCCCTCCATCCACTGATTCACCATCCACTGATTCACCAACCACTGATTGACCATCCACTGATTCACTATCCACTGATTCAACATGCACTGATTCACCATCCACTGATTCACCATCCACTGATTCACCATCCACTGATTCAACATGCACTGATTCATTAGTTGAATATTTATCACATACCCACCTCACACCAGTCCCTGTGCTGGACACAGGAAGAGGTGCTTAAGGTATAGGTGACTCCTGAAGAGGCTGATGACCTTGGGGTGGGGGAAACAGACACACAAATGACAATCAGGCCAGGTGTGGTGGCCTCCACCTGTAACCCCAGCTCCTCAGGAGGCTGAGGCAGAGGTCACACAGCTGATTTCTGGGAAGGTAAAGCAAGGGACAGCTAACAGGGGTCTCTTCTGGGGACAGGGCGGGGTCAGGGATGTGGTTCTGCTTGCCTCTGTAACTTGAGAGCCCAGCACATAGTAGGTGCTTAGTTTTGCCTGGCATATAGTAGTCACTCAGTAAATGACTGTCAGTTGTGTGGATTCATGTTTCCAGAGAGGGACCGGACCTTTATTTTTCTGCCCTTCTCTGTGGTGGTGATTGGTTTTCATCATGGGTGAATACAAAACAAAGGTGATTCTCAGTTTTTGAGTGTGATCCTTTGTCTTCTGACCTTCCTCACCCATCACTGTGCCCAGGAGGATTCCGGCTCCCATTCACATGATAATGAACAGCCATCAGTACATAAGTGTTGCTCTGAAAAACGGGGAGAGAACTGGCCGGCCAGCCACAGGTCTGTTTATTAAAAGGGGAAACTCCCTGCAGGTGAGCTAGGGCCTCCCGGCCTCCCTGGCTCCCACCTCCGCTCTGGGTTCTGTGTGGGGATCTGGTGCCCAGAGCTCTCCCAGACCCTGGGTCGCCTCACGGAATGAGCCTGGCAGGGGACGGGGAGCTCCTGGCAGGGATGGGTGGTCCCCACCAGCCCAGGCAGGACCTACGTGACATGCAGGGGGAGGCTTGAGGGGACTTGAGGCCATGGCCAGAGGGCCAGCAAGCCAAGGGTGTGCTGGGGGAAGCTGCGCAGGGGACACTCCTCCTCCAGGGGCCCCTCATTTCTTCTCTCTCTCTTTCTCTTTTTGGTCCTGGGGATCGAGCCCAGGGGAGCTTAGCCACCTACCCACCTCCCCGTCTTCTTGACTTTTATTTAGAGACAGGGTCTCACCAATTTGCTTAGGATCTCACTAAAGTGCTGAGGCTGGCCTCAAACTCACAGTCCTCCTGTGTCAGCCTCCGCAGAGCAAAATACAGATTTCTTCTCTCTTCACCGGGGTTGATTACCTTAATTACTTTTATTACCTTTACCTTTGAAGATCTCAGATTCCTAATTTCTGCCTCTCCTGTGAAAGGTGACCACAGATCTTCTCTTGGTACCTGTGGAGTGGGGACAATCAGAGGCACAGCTTTATGGGGAATTGAAAGGAATTTTGAATTGCTTCTTGTGAATGTCCTGGTGCCAAGGAGCGGGAGCTAAATCCTGGGAGAGGCTGGAGGCCGCGGAGCAAGCGGGGCCAAGCTCCGACTCTGACAGTCTTTCTTTTTTCTTCTCCCTCCTCATCCCCCTCTGCATTCTTATTTATTTACTTATTTATTTTTGGTGCCAGGGATTGAACCCAGGGGGGGGGGGCTTGACCCCTGAGCCACGTCCCCAGCCCTTTCTATATTTTATTTAGAGACAGGGTGTCACTGAGTTGCTTAGGGCATTGCTAAGTGGCTGAGGCTGGCCTCCAATTTGCCGTCCTCCTGTCTGAGCCTCCTGAGCCACTGGGATGGCAGGCGTGCGCCTCGGTGCCTGGCTCCTCTGCGTTCTTAATGTGATGTGGGAAAAAAATTTCTACCCAGCAAATTTTAACTTCAACTTGAGAGAGAAGAATTACAGGCCTGGACAACTGTCCCACTTAACCCAGAAAATGGAAAGGCGATTTGGTTTGAAATAAATCCACCCAAGGGGAACATTCTGAGGTTAAGGGAGAAAATCACCAGGTGCCTGGATCTGGGGATATTTCAAGTCAGGGGATTTGGGGACAGTCCAGGCAGTGGAAGGTGCCCACAGGCTGAGTGGGGACATGGTGTGGGGAAGGACTGGGTACCAGAGAGTGACCTCATGAGGGGCGGCCACTGGGTGAGTGCCCAGCTGTGGCCGAGGTGCCTCAAGGTTGGAAGAGGAGGGATCCAGGCCACAGACCTCTCCTGGGGCTTCTTGGGCCAAGAGCATGGTGGTGTTTGGAGACAATGTAGCACTTAGAAAGGGGACTGTCACCAGAGCAGCCACCAATGGAGCTCACCTGGAAGCCAAGGCACAAGTCCCAAGTCAACCAGGTTTCAAATGCTGGCTCTGCCAAGTTGGAGCTGTGTGACTCAGGCACACACCCCAGTGTCTCTGGGCCTCCTTTCTCTAAATTACATGGTGGACATGGTGGTCAGGGCACTCAGGACACTCCCCTCTCAGAGCCACTGTCAGGGATGAATAAAATGATGGCAGGTGTGTGACGCTGAGCTCCCCAGTGTGGTGGGAAACTAAAGCTCAGAGAGGTCAACTGCCTACCTCAGGCCACACAGCTTCCTGCAGTGAAACAAAGTCTTTACCCCACTGTCCCCTTCTGATTCTCTTTGGGGACTGGGAATCGGCACCCCCGGGGTGGGTTGCTTGAGATTCCCCAGGAAGGAGAGTGAGGGAGAGGAAGGGGGAGGTGGGTGTGGGGGACCCTCATACTCCCTGAAAGTCAAGGAAATTGTGTGCAATTTCCTTTGATGAAAAGCACCTGGAGAGGTGACAGAAGGTGGCCTTAGAGCAGGGCATTAGGGTGCAGAGAGGAAGGTCAGACACAGTGGCATTTGGGGGTGGCTCTTTGGGCTTACCTGGGCCAGAGAGACTGCAGCCCTGTCCCCACAGCAGTACTCACCGGCCTTGGCCCTCTCTGTCCCTGGACCCTGTCTGTTTGTCCCTTTCTCCCTCCACCAGAGCTCCTGCTGGTGCCTGCTCCTTCCTCTTCCTGTACCTCTCCCCCCACTTTGGACCCAAAAAACACGGCACCTGTTGAGGGGCCACCAGTCTGGAGATGGGGGGCAGGGCGAGGGGACGCCCGGCTCTGGGAGGGGACAGGCAGGGGGCACCCTCCAGCCCCCAAGGGATCCACTGAGGCCTTGGAGGTTCCACTCCAAGACCTGCTTTCTGCACCCTGAGCCCTGGGTGACCTGAGAGTAGGCGTCTGGGTCTTGTTAAATTATATTAAAATGATTTCATGGGCCCGGTGACATGGGGCCTGTCATCCCAGAGGCTTGGAGGCTGATGCAGGGGAACCGCCAGCTCAAAGCCAGCCTCAGCCACAGTGAGGCCCTGAGCAGCTCAGTGAGACCCTGTCTCTACAGAAAACCCAACATAGGTCTGGGGACGGAGCTTAGTGTTCGAGTGCTCCTGAGTTCAATTCCTGGTACCCGCTCCTGACCCTTAAATAAGTAAATGCCATGTTTTTTTTTGTTGTTGTTTGTTTGTTTTTAATGTTGCTTCTAGAAAATTTAGAAAGTGCCTGTGTGTGACTTTCACCCTTTTCTCCTGCACAGGGCGGCTCTTGAGTTTGAAGATGTCCATCCTGGTCACCAAGGAAGTATCTGTCCAGCCTTAGCCTTTGGGTTGTGGCTGCTTTTGTCCTCTGGTCTGTTCTCTGACTTTAGAAAGGAGACAACCTTCTCCTCCCACTGAAGCGAACAATGTTGAAGTGGGGAGATCAAGGAATTCTTGCCACTAATGATGGTTTCAAGGCCCCCCCCTTCTGGAACACACCCCACTGTGTCCTCATGGCGGTCCAGGCAGTGAGGGTGACATCTTTCTGGAGTGGGGTCATTCTTAGACTCTGAGGTTGGACCCTAGATTCTTCCCTTGTTGGGGCCTGATGTTCACCATCAGAGTTGACTGGGTGAGACCCCGATGGAGCGAAGCCTGCTCTTGGCCCCCAAGGCTGGGGAGCCTTTGCAGAACTGCTGGAGTGGCCCACGGAGGCAGCAGGGGCTGGTCCAGGGCTCGGAGTGGGAGGCCCGAGGACAGGCAGGAAGCAGATAGGAAGGCCTACACATATGCCAGGCACCTTTGTGTGCGCCAGCCTGGACAGACACACTGACCCTGTGCTCCGGAGAGAATGGCTGAGAAGTCCCAGGCCTCGTCACCCCGTGCTGGTGGGTCATAAGCACTGTCTCCCCTGGCTGCCATGTTGGTCCTATGAAGCAATGTTCACTGCACATCCCATGTCCCAGAAGAAGAGCCTGAGATCAGAGATGGGCAAAACCCACATTAGCTGGGTTTCAGTCCTCTTGTGTGTGGCCTCAGACCCTGAGCCTCCCTGGGGCCTGCCTTCCTGCATGGTTGTGTCTGAATCCATGGTCCCTGCTTTTAATGGAACCCTGGAGAACCAGGGCATCCTTTAAACTTGGGCCACCCTGGGGATCGTGACACTCATGAGTTGACTCCCCGCTGAGTAAAGGACTGAGCACTTTGATTTTCCCCAAAGGCCTTGAGTGTCCAGGGAGTTACTGGTGTGAGGAGAGAGGCCTGTCTGGCTCTCGCTCACCTGCCTCCTCTCAGAGCCTCTGCCTCCCTGGGGGATGGCAGGGGTGCCCAGGGCACGTGGTCACCCCACACTGGAGCATTGACCGTTCTGGGCATGAGGTCTTGCCCAGGAGACATCAGCTGGCCAGGCCTCAACTTGCTCCCCCACATCTGGGAACGAGGACCCCAGTCATGCAGGACATGGGGACTCTACTGAGAGACCATGGGAGGGTCTGGAGGAGAGGGGGCTTCCCTGCCCACCTGGGCTTTGGTGTGGTGGCACTTCACTGATACATGTAGGGGACAAAGATGGCTAGGGACATTATTAGTAGAGTTTGAGTTATAAGACATCAGCAATCCTTCCTGAGACCCAGACACCATCCTGTCCTCACCTCTTCCACTTTCCTCGTCATCCTGCCTCAGCTCCATCTTCTGGCGTCTCACCAGCCAAGCAGCCCTCTGCCTCAGGGCTTTTGCAGGGCTGTCTCCCATGGCCTGAACCACTTTCTCCAGAAACAGTCATAATCACCCCCTTCTCATTAAGGTGCTGCCCAAATGTCACCTTCTCCAACAGGCACCTCAGGACCCTGTTGAAACCCACAGCCCCTCACCCCTCATTCTCCTAGCTCTTCTCTCTATAGCATCCTTCATTTCCTATCAAACCTTATTTTTAAGAAAGTCTCCTATTTAGGGGCTGGGGTCATGACTCAGTGGTGGAGTGCTCATCTAGCACATGCAAGACCCTGGGTTCAAGTCTCAGTACCACATGAAAATAAATAAATAGAATAAAGGTATTGTGTCTGACTACAACTAAAAATAGAATATTTTAGAAAGTCTCCTTTTAAGGTACTCACGCTGTTGATTCTTGTCCATTTTCTCCAAAGCTGGGACTCTCACCTGGCGGTCTGGCTCCTGACTGTCCCCTCTGCACCTGGCACACAGCCTGGCCCACACAGGGTGCTCTGTGGATGGGGTGGGACCAACCCGATGTCCTCACTCCTGTACTTCCAAGGGTTGTGCAGGTGGGTCCTGATCATTGTCACACAGGGATAGCAAATGACAGTGCCATTGTGTCTTCTCCAAGCTCAGAGATTGTTAGTCACGAACCGATTCATTTCAGGAGGTGTGGAATTGGGCTGGGGAAAGAGACGTGAATCAGGGCATCAGGCCTG
Source organism: Callospermophilus lateralis (assembly GCF_048772815.1). Lineage (NCBI taxonomy): Eukaryota > Metazoa > Chordata > Mammalia > Rodentia > Sciuridae > Callospermophilus > Callospermophilus lateralis. The sequence continues at coordinate 88,169,406 of NC_135315.1, read as the reverse complement.
GGAAGGCTGACCTGGACCCAGGTGCCCATTTTGCAGGTCAGGAAGCTAAGGGACTTGGTCTTGGCCTGGTGGTCCTGACTCCGAGGGCTTCCAGCTGCCCCTCCATATGACCTGGCCCCAGGCCCCAGGCCCGACTCCCCGGGCTTCTTCAGGACATGCTGCAGGAGAAGAGGGGTACTCTGGGAGACCGTGGGGGGCCTGGAGAGGCGGGGAAGGGATAACAACTACCAGGGAGGCTCCCCTACCAGTCTCTGGACACTTATGGAACATTTGTTCTTATCATTTTTTAATATGCAAAATTGAATGAGTGCTGTGGGTGGGCTAAGGTCCCCAGAGGCCCATGATTACAGGCCTGGTCCCCACCCTGTGGAGCTCTTGGGAGGTGGAACCTACTGGGAGGTCTCAGGTCACTGGGGCTGTGCCCTTCTGGGACCCTGATCTCTATTTTGGTTTTGTGGTGTTGAGGATTGAACCCAAGTCTTCCTACCATTGAGCCTCATTCCACAGACTTTTTATTTATTTATTTTATTTTGAGACACCATGTTGCTAAGGCGCTGAGGCTGGCCTCAAAGTTAGGATCCTCCCAAGCTGCTGTGATGACAGGTGTGTGGCCCATGGTCAGCCTGCTGCCCTCTTTCCCATCCTAGTCATGAGGTGACCAGCTTGCTCCACCACAGGCTCCCCACAATGATGTGTAACAGGGCCAACTGGGCATGCACTGCCACCTGAAAACCATGAGGCCAAATCCACCTCCTGTCTTTATAATCTGTTTGTCTTGGGGATTGTTACAGTAACAGAAAGCCAAGGACAGGCGAGAATTGTCTGATTTTAGAAAATGATCATGAGTCTATGGATCAGGTGTTATGCGCTGACCGAGACTCAGGCTGGTACAAGACCTGACACCTTGATTCAGTCCTAATTTCCCTGGGGTGGCCTATAAGTAAGATTAGGTCCATTTTAGAGATGAGGAAACTGAGGCTCAGAGAAGAAGGGGATTTGTCCAAAGCACAGGGTCAACGGCCTGGAGGGACCAGGACCCCTCTCCAGGCTGACCTCTGTGATACAAGGGGCTTCATGTTGGGGTGGGGGATCATAATTTCTTACAAAGAATAGAAAATGGGGGTCGGTGGGGGAGAGGAGCCGCAGACTGAAGCCAAGGGAACCCTTCATTTCCGTTTCCACCCGAGTCCTTGGAGGGTGTGTGTCCCGTTTCTGTTTTCTTTTGCACCTGACCTGGCCTACATAGGGTTGGGAATGTGGCTCAAGCGGTAGCGCACTCACCTGGCATGCGTGTGACCCCGGTTCGATCCTCAGCACCACATACAAACAAAGATGTTGTGTCTGCCGAAAAATAAATAAATAAATAATAAATAATTCTCTGTCTCTGTCTCTCTCTCTCTCCCCCTCTCTCTCTCTTTAAAAAAAAGAATTTGCCTACATTGCACATGTCCTTAGAATTCATGGGAGGCTTATTTAAAGGTAAGAGAAGGTCATACTTTAGATATGAGTTGTCTCTGGAAAGCTCAGGTATAAGACAATGCAGGAAAGTTTCGAGGTGAAATGATGGGTTTTGAGAGCTTAATCCTCATGAGTGCATTAATCCACTGGTATAAAGTAACTGCATGGTAACTGTAGTAAGTAGGGTAGACCTACAAGTAGTCAATCAGAGGGGGCATGCCTTTGGGGTTCCTAGGTTGTCCCTGGTGAGCAGAGTTCTCTGTCTACTTCCTCATTGCCGTGTCCTGAGCTGTTTTCCCACTCCCTACACTTCCTCCACCATGTTCTGCCTCACCTTGGCCCCAGAGCTACGGAGTTGTTGGTCAGTGGATGGAGACCTGAAACTATGAGCTACATAAGCTTGTCCTGCTCTAATTGTTGTTGTTAGATTTTTTGGTCACAGTGATATGAAAGGCAACTAAAACACAGACTAATGAATCCAGCAGGGAATATACAAGGCAGTACAGCATTTGAGATATAGCCTGGGTATTTCTAGCTGCTTTCAGCTTGACTTACCATGGGGCTCAGGAGCAAAAGCCAGGGGAGAAAGATCTAAAATACTTGCAGGTTTTCCAGAAAAGAAAACTTTGATTATGATTTCTCCACTTATTATTGATATTGAACATCTTCCCATGTGCTTCTCAGGCATTTGCATATCTTCTTTGGAGAAACATCTGTGGAAGTCCTTTGCTCATTTTAATATTGGTTTGTTGTTTTCTTATTGTTGAGGTATAAGGGCTCTTTATATCATAGATCTTAAATTCTAATCAGAAATATAATTTTCAAATGTTTTCTTACATTTAGTGAGTCATCTTTTCACTAATGACTGTGTCCATTGATGAATCACAGTTTTGGGGTTGATGTAGTTCAGTTTTTTTCTTCCTTTTGGTGCCTGTGCTTTTGATGTGCTGTTCAAAAAGTCCCTGTCAAAATCCCTTGTCATGGGCTTTTTCTCTTGTGTTATGAATTTTATATTTCAGATCTTACATTTAGGCCCTGTATTTATGTTGAAATAATTTTAGTCCATGGTGTCAGATAAGGGCCCAACTTCCTTGTTGAATGTGTTGCTATCTATTCAGTTTTCTCAACAGTATTTGTGGAAAATACTGTCCATTTCCATGGAATGCTGTTGTCAGAAATCACTTGAGAACTTTTTTTTTCATTTCTAAATTTCTTACCCTGTTTTATTAATCAACATTTCTATCTTTTGTGTTTGTATGATTGGTAACTTTATAGCATGGAGTTTTGAAATTATGACAGGTTAGACCACCAATTTTGTTCTTGTTCAAAATGTTTCTGAAGTTGGTTGTTTTCACATTCCCTATCATTTTAGGATGGAATTTTAAATTTTTGCAATGAATAATCTCTGCATCATGTACAACAAGACTGGGATCTTAATTAGAATAAGATTCATTCCATGTTTTTATGAATAAATCAAAATATTCTCTATTTTCATGTAAAACTAATATGAGTAAATAAAAATATGATATAAAAATGGTATTCATGAAAAAAAGAAGTTAGGAACTTTTTTAGGGATGAAACAGAAACTGTAGATTTCTTTGGGTAGTGTTGATATATTAACAAGTTTAAGTGTTCCTGCCTATGATCACTTGATATCTTTCACTTTTTGGTGTTATTATAAGTTTCATTGCTTGTTTTAAAGTCTTCACGTTTGATCTACATGATTGGGTAGTATTACATTGGGTCTAGTATTACATTTTATTTTTACTTGTCAGATGAAATTGTTTTCTTGATTTTCTTTCCATATATATATTTTTTATTATTAGTGTATAGAAACACAGTAAATGTGTGTGGGGTTTTGTATTGGCACCTTTGCTGAATTTATTCATTGTGGTGATTATTTTCTTGGAATTTTAAGATTCTCCAGATATAACTTTATCTCGCTTATAAACAGAGGTTATTATACTTCTACTTTTCCATTTGGCATGCCCTCTGCCTGTACTTCTTGCAGATTGATCTGGCCAGGATTTCCAATATGTTAAAAAGAACAAGTGAAAGCATGTAAATTTGTCTTCTTTCCATTTGGGGAAGAAAATATTTTGTTTTTTGATTATTTAATGTATTAGAAGGTCATTTCTTATGTGTGATATTTATTTTGTTGTTGTTTGCATTTTTCTTTTTTTCAGTATCAATAATTGCATTCATGGTCTCACATATGCTAGACATGCATTCTCCCAACCACAGAACTAAATGCTGACCATTTTAAAAATGTTGAGACAGAATAAGGTCAAGGGGTTTAGGCTGGTTTAGAACTTATGTGTTTTCTGCCTTGGACTTTGAATAGCTGGGATTACAGGTATACACCATATCGTCCAGCTGTTTTTCTTTCTTTATTTCTAGTTGTTTTCAACTTCTAATTATGAAAAGTTTTCTTGCAATATGGACACAATGACAAGGTTTGTAGTTCCATGTTCTTTTTGTGAACAGATAATTGAAGGAGACACTCACTAGACAGAGCATGAGGAATTATTCAAGTGAGAGTACACTGCCTTAGAAAAGGGGCAGTGGGCTCACCAATGGGAATGGGAGGCCTTGAGGCAGAGAAGAAACTGGGAAGCTGGCTTTGAGAAATAGAGACCAGATCTGGGATGCTAAAGTTAGTGATAGGATATGACTATCACTCCATAGGATATGATTACAACTGACTTTGGCAAATAGAAGTTTCTGTAGCTTCATTGGGAACTTGACTAATTTTAGATGAGATTAAGTAAAAGACTTTGTTTAATATGGCCCTACTACTCAAATTTGAGACCCACTGACTGCTGGGTGTAGATTCTTTATGTGTTATAATATGGTGTATACCTGTTACCCCAGCTATTCAAAGTCCAAGGCAGAAAACACAACCACTTATATGCTAGCTACTGCAAGGCTTGGAACACCTCATTTGACCAAAGAATCCCTTTTCAAACTAAATGAAGGTCAGGAGCCTTACCAGTTAAAGGTGAGAGACTTAATCCAAAATTACTGTTCTTTTCTGTAATTTTAGTTTTGGATGGACACATGGGATCTTTATTTAGTTCCATGGGGTGCTGAGAATCTAATCCACAGCCTCACACAGTGCCAAGAGGTTGATTCAGACACATCTCTTCACAAAGCACTTTACCAAATAGCCACAGGTGAGGCCTCTTCATTTCCATTTTGAAACTGTTTTCTTGAGGCCTCATAAAGGGGTGGACTTAGGCGAAGACCTTCCTGACATGCAGGGGAATTGAACAATAGGTAAGAAAACAGCCCCGGGACAGACTTTTCCATAAGATGAACACTAAGGCATTGACAGCTCCTGATCATGCTACTTAGGTTGCTATCTAGCTGAGCAGGGTTTCTCCACTGAGACCCTTACTGGTCACACTGATTTCTCAGTTTTCTGAGATGCTTGGCATTCCTTTCAACAATCCAGGACATGGCCATTTCACAGAGCTTGGAGCTGGTACATATCTTGGACACAAAATCACGAGCCCCTTCTGGAGAGTGGCCAGAATTCAGGAAAAATACAGGAACTTAGGAACATAGTAGGTGCTGCCCATCTGCAAAGCAAGCAGCAGTCTATTCATATATCCACCAGGATGAGTGCTGGAAAGCTTCCCACTGATGCATTATGTTTCCCAATTTTTTGTTTCCAGAGACTCAGTAAAAACTCCCTGAGATCAGGTTTTGAAGGGCACAGCCAAGAGTAGGAGAGATTAAAGGCTCAGTCACTGTAATCTCCTCTGCCACCTACAAGGTTGTGACCTGCTGAGCATTTTCCATTCCAGTATGTATTCACAGATATCCTTCTTCTTCTCCCTCTAATTGTGTATAACTTGGGGTGATGGTAATGTCAAGGCATTGTTCTGGATGACAGTGGGAAGTGATCTTGTGTAGCACATGTTCATATACACATTGGATTGATTTTAATATTTTCCCTTTGAAGTATTGAATCTCTGACCCTAACCCATACCCTACTAGACTGAGTACTAATCCTAACATATGCATGAAAGCAAACCTAAAATAAAGAAATGCAGGCAGTTCATAGGAGGAATTGTGTATACTTTGATTTTCCTTTTGCTTTATCAAGGGTATGTGTTATAACACTAGTCACATTTTCATTCTAATACTTCTCCATGGATCGTCAAATTTAACAAAAATATAACTTATGGATTCCCTTTCTCTGTAGGCTGGGTCAGAACATATATTGTTATATACATACATATTGCCCTTCCTGCTACCACAGGTACATTCATGTGAGTACTCTGACTTTGGCAAATACAAATTCCATGAACAGATTACCCCCCACCCCAAACCCCAAGGGGAACTGAAAGTTCAACAAATGGTGAGCTTCATAGTTGAACAAGTTTATACATAACCCCATGTAGAGTCAAATGAATATTTTTGTGTTCTTTGAATGATATATGTTCCATTAAGAATTTGGATTTGCATATCTATTGCTACTTTTACATGTATTCAATCTCTCTCTCTCTCTCTCTCTCTCTCTCTCTCTCTCTCTCTCATATATATTATTCTTTGAAAGGAGTTTTCTCACCCCTTAATGTTTCCTGAAAGAATCGAGACCCACAATGCCACCTACTTCATCCTTGAATGATGTCTAGACCAATACAGTGAAATATTTGAAATTCTCATGACCAGGAAGCACTGGAGATCCATTGGATCTCCTGTTGCTCATCATGACTGAATCAGATAGTGCTTTTATTTATTGACTGGAATTTATGAAAATGGTGTAGAACAGACATGCCATTGAGTTGGAGCCTGCTGGGAACTGGGCCTGGAGCAGTGGAGTGCAGGTGTCTGATAAAACATCTGTGGTGGAGCCATGTGGATCTGTTATTGGCTTCCAAATAACATGTGACTGACATGGGGCAGTCAGCAGACCCTTATATGTAAAGGCCTCTTGTTGTGGAGAGAGGTTTGGGGGTGATAATCAGAATCAGATTGCTACTCTAAGTGGGAAAGATGTATGGGATAGCACCCCAGTTGGTGTTTTCTCTTGCAAAACCTGACTCACCACATGTGACAGAACTCCCTCCAGTGCTGTGTCCCAGTTTGTTGTAGGGACAAATGAAGCAAGGCACTAAAGATAGCAGGAACAGTTTTATTTGGCTGCAGCCAGGTTCAGACAGCACAGCTTTTGCTGTTATCAATCAATCCCTCCAAGTTCAGGGAGTTTCAGAGTTTTATACCCAGCATGTAAGTAGAGGGGCTCAGAAGTTTACAGTCTGCAGAAGTTCACATAACAGCAGCTTTTTCTTTCACTGTTCTGGGCAAGTTAACCCTTCAAGGACAACACTTGAGAAGAGGAGAACTTCTTCTTCCCTTTCTTCCTCCCTATGCCAGCTGTTACCATGGAGCCCATTTGTATCTTACCTTAAAAATGTAGACATCTCTGTGAAGCCCAGCTCAAGGCAAGAGGCCTTGTTTGCACATTTCTTCAAAGTACTATACTGGATATATTTGTGAAAATAGTAAGGGGGTGTCCAGTACCTTGGCCAGTGGCCAAGTAAACAGAGCAACACAAATGTAGAAAGTTTATCTACATTGAAATCTTTTGCAGAGACTCTTTGGCTGACAGTCCCCAAATCAGCCATGGTGAAGTGGAATTTTCTGTGGAAAAAGGGGATACCACTTCATTGGGTCCCCCTCTTCCTCCAGGGAGAAGTCTTTTCTGCTGTCCTTTAATAAAGCTTCAACTTTCCACTCTAAACTTGCCTTGACGTGCTTCTCTTGTGTTATACTTCAGCATTGGGAAAGCAAGGCCTCATTACCAGTAAACAGCAGTAACAATAACAGTCAAAGGACAGAGATAATGCCAAAAGTAAAGTCAACATTTAGAATTGAAGATAATAATAATCTTTAGTGATAATAATTCCTTAATTTAATACTTTAAAAATAATAACAACATGTTGCTAGTGAGCAAATTTGTGACATTGCAGTCAAGGGAAGAAATAAACAATGTCAATGCATTTCTGCCCCTTTCAATTCTTTATTCACTCAAATTCTTAATACAACTTTACTCTATAGGTTCCTAATGAAGAAAACAACAATCCTTAATGATAGGCACTGCAGTGGAGATAATCAAATAACAGCAAGCAATTCTAGATTAATTAATTCCCAGAAAACAATTTTAGATTAATTCTGAACATTGCAAAACAGATTTAATCATGACAGGCTAGTGACAGACATTTCCTCTGAATTCTAAGGTCAAAACTCTCAAGCCTTAGGCTTTATGTCCTGCAGATGCACACTCACTCAGACAGCAGTGATCAGGTCCCAAACCAAAACAGGCTTTTTCTGGTGGGGAGTGAACGACCAGTTGAGGAGAGGGTCACAGGGAAAAGTTGCAGCTCTCACAAAGGTCCAGACAAGGCAGTAGAGTTTGAGAGCAGTGAGGATCACACAGAGAATAGGAAAATGATGGCAAGTGATAGGATGTCAGTGTAGGTCCTCATCAGGCTCTCCAGCTTGAGTACATAGGCTGGCTGAATCCCTGTTTATTAGCTCTATTTTTTATACTAAATTTTGTTTTTATTTTTATTTTTTTTTACCACATATTGTAATTATCAGGTGCCACCAGATTTCTCATTTACCCTGAGGTCAGAAATATCTGGTCTGGTGGTCTCCATCCTGATATTCTCACCTTTCACTCTTATCAGGAGAGGAAAGGCTGCCAGAGGCTTTATTCAGTTTATCGGGGTGAGGGGAAGTAATTTGTCTGAGGCCATAATAGAGGGCTCTGTGGGTGTACCTGGTGATAAATGACCTCTAATAATGACCTCAAGTTTCAAAATGGAGTTTTTTAAATGGGGTGAGAAACTGATGTGACTCCATTTTTGAGAAACCAGCCTCTACCTCAGAGCAAAGCCTGTCCAAAGGGGAGAGTTACCCTTGTCCATGGAAAAACTCAGAGTGCTCCTAGGCATATACCCACCCTGCTGAGTTGTTTGTCTGTAAATAACTGGAGAGATCTTCCATGCCAAGTGATCCTGACTCAGTTACACTAGGTTAGTACCCATAGCAACCCCCTAGCTACCACAAAAAGCATGAGACACAGAAAATACCTGAAACACCATGTGACCTTCCCAGTAGTTTTATTGGTTGGTAACATGATTAGGCAAGTTTATCATATACATTCTTGCAACCTCTCATGGCCTAAACCAATCAGTTCAAATGTATCCACAACTTGGACTAACCAATCACCCTTACACAACTTGTTCCTGCCAATGAATGTGCTAATCAATGTTAAGAGTTGTTGTTTGACTTTTCTGTGTTGTGAAATGATTGGCTCTGTGATGTTGTGATGCACACAATATCCCCCAAAATCTATTAATCCTCAATGAATTAAAGGTCAAGACTCACTCTTTGGGACCACTGTATCTGAAATGGTTGTGAGTCCAGGCTTGAGCTTACAATAAACACTCTTGTGTGACTGCATCAGATTCAGCTCCTGGAGGTCCATTGGGGTCCCATGAATCTGGCATTACAGGAGTTGCTTAGGCTCAGGCCTAAGGCCATTCTCACACAACCTCTTTCACCTTGACAGCTCTTCTGCAGATAAACAGAAGCCATAACACATAACTCCTGTCTTCATAAACTTGATCTCTTGAGTCCAGTGTCATTTCAAGTTCTGGGTTTAAAAAGACATATTCATTTTCCTTGATGTTTTCAACAAATCACACAGAATTCTTAGAAATGGCTTGGAAGGATAACAATGTTATATTGCAAAACTTCATGAACTTTCAAATTGCTTGCTGTGTGTGACTTACCAGTATGTGAAAGGCCTTGGGAATATGTGAATATATTATGAATATAATAGAGAGAACTCTTGAGACATTTTTTTCTTTCTGTACATACATCCTGAGGCCAAATGAGGCTGTTTACTAGAGGTCATTTCTCAAAGAAGAGATAATGATCATAAAGGAATAAATTAATCTATATATTATAAATAAATCTAATATATATTTTATTAAAATTTAGGACATATATGGTCATGCCAAATAGTTTGCTGAATCATTTCAATTACAGTTATTTTGTTATTTTAATGTTTTGCTTACTATCTTCATTAGAGATATTATTGACCTGCAATTCAGGAAAACTGTTAATTCTAGCACTGAATTTATTAGGTTTTGACACTTTGATATATTACTTATTGCCATAGGATCTCTTGTTTCTCAATGTGTATATTTATAAATTTACACATTCTAGAAGGTTTTAGAAAGATAAAAGAAAATATGTATTAAAAGAGTAGTGTAAAAAGCTCTTTAATATACCATTGCTATGGTTATTAAATAGCATTTTCTTTTTAAGAATGTATTAACCTGGGGCTGGGGATGTGGCTCAAGCAGTAGAGCACTTGCCTGGCATGCATGCATGCGGCCCGGGTTCGATCCTCAGCATGACATACAATCAAAGATGTTGTGTCTGCCGAAAACTAAAAAATAAATATTAAATTCTCTCTCTCTTTTTAAAAAAAGAATGTATTAACCAGCAATATGTATACAACAATAACATAATAAATAAATATGGTACAAACAAATAAACATAAATTAATAAATGTTATATGATTTATTTTATAATAATATTGGTAAAATATATCTAGAGGTGAAAATAAACATTTAAATAATGATACATGTACATGTCCATTTTTATTAAGGTATAGTGAAATACATCTATTTTTGTAATATACTTTTGTTCATGAAAGCATCATAAATATTATTATCAAATATTATTGTAGCTGCACAAAATTAAAAATCCAAATTGTACATATATCAGTAAATAAATGGCTTTTAGTGACTGAAATTTCTGATTCTGTTATTGTGAAACACAAATATTCAGTAAAATATGCTCTGAAAAAAACCTCAATTTGAAAGTGTAAAAACATAGAAAGGAGTATTTAAGTTGTTTCACCATGAGATTAATTTAAAATACTTTTGATACCCAAACAAATACTCTGAAGTTTTTACTCTTAAGAAATACATATGAAAGAATACAGCAATTCTGTCTCTGAGTAATGCAAGCATAAGAGAAAGATGATAAGAATATTAAGTAAGTCTCAAAAATCTGAGGATCATGAAATAAATAAATTCTTGGCAGGAAAATATCAGAATCAATTTTGATGTAAAGTCAAAACTCATAAGCATTCTAATTTACCAAATTTTAATGATTTTATATATTAGAGAAAAGAAGTCAGAATTTTAAGCAAATACTTGAGAAATGGGTGTGCATAATAAGGTTTAACCTCAGAAAATTTTATACATCCCCTGTGTCTGTCCATGTGTCTCTCTCACGTCTTTCCACTGTGACATCAAAAAAAAAAAATGAAGAACAAGTTTTTGAGTAATTATATTTAGGTCCTAAAAAAGTTAAAGAAGGGGCTGGGGATGTGGCTCAAGTGGTAGCGAGCTCGCCTGGCATGCGTGCAGCCCGGGTTCGATTCTCAGCACCACGTACAAACAAAGATGTTGTGTCCGCCAATAACAAAAATAAATAAATAAATAAATATTTTAAAAAAAGTTAAAGAAAATAATTATCTATCTATTTTTAGAAGTAATTTGCCTTAGTATTTCTTCAATAATTATGTTTACCCTGTGCTTGTTGCTCATAATACTGAATGTGTAGAACCACCCAGAAAGAGAGCACTATTTAAATAATGTCAGAACAAAATGTGCTACAGAAGAGTAGGAACTGAAAAACAAGGCCAAAGCCAGTGCAGGACTACACAGCATTTAGGGCTATATCAAAGAGGAATGGAGTTGGTCTTAAGAGGTCTGACTTCCCTTAGCCAAGACAAAGAACTAGTACATACTGTCTTAAAAATATTTTTCTTCAAATCTTATATTTTGATGGATACATGGTAAGAATCCAGAAGTTAAATGTAAACTAGCAAATTTACATTCATTTCTGGGACACTTTTACTTCTAGGTCTCTAGACTAATTAATTTTAATGCCTTTCACCATATTCTAGATATGGTAAATAACTTTTTCTTCTTCAACATTTATCAGGTAATTTACAAAGGACTCCATTACAGAATACAGTCATTTTTAAAAATTCATAAAGCAACAGATGAAATTGTTTAAAACACAGATGCAGTAATATCACAGGATATAAAGTCTGTGTAGACACCATGGTCTTTATGTTTAGCTCCTAGTTTAAAGAAAAGTTTACTGGCATGGATGTTAAGTTTTAAACCTTATCTCAAAAAATTTGAAAGAACTTCTCCTGTGTCTTTAGACAGGGAGACTGGTGGTAACTCAGGGACAACTGTGGGTTTGGCACCTTTATTCATGATCACTTTTTACTTTGTGGAAAGACTTTAAACTCTTTAAAGATTCACATTCCCACTCAGCAGTAGGGAATTTTATTTTTTCATGTTCTATCTCCCCTTTTTCATATCTCATTTCTCTCATTTTAGAATCATGTTAGAAAAATTTAATCTCCTTGTCCAATCTTCTGTTTTCATTCTGAAGGATCTTTTCAACAGTATCTTTCAGGTTTTATAATAGACATCTATTTTTTTAAAAAAAAAAATTAATCTTGTTCTTAATATACAAATTCTCTGCCTTCATTTTGAGTTTTGCACCTGGTGAGGTGTGATTCATTGAGTTCAGGTTTGAAAAAATAATTTTTAAGTTATAAAGTTTCAATCATATATATTAAGATAAAGAAACAGTTTTAAAGATACCGTATTTGCTATAGTATTTTAAGTACAATAATTTTAAATTACAAATATTTAAAATACTTTAATTTTCTTTCTCATTTGACAATCTTAATGAAGGCATAATGGCTCATTTTTTTTTTACTTATAATTTTATCCTATTAAATATGCCTTTTCATTTATTATTCATGAAAAATTATTAATAGAAATTCATCACTGGTTAAGAGACATGAGTCAGCCAAGAGGCAAGTTAAATAAAAATTTAAGTTTTTCTCCATACACAAAATAACTATCTAAGCATACTTTATGCTGGAAAAATCCTTCAAGATGGCAAGTAACACAAACAACTGTGCTGAAGGCTGAAACTGATTCTGAAAGCTAATGCCTCTCCCACAGCACACCATCACAAAGTGAAGATTTCTAAAGTCTGGGAGACTAAGGTGGATATTTTTGATGAAAACAAGTACTCTTGTGATACTAACAAATTGTAGAGGAAAATTGATTCATAAAACCCATGAAATGCAGGAACCCCAGAGTTCTGAGAACTATCTCAGATGTAAGCCACCCAGTAGACTTTCCTGACCATTAGATTTTGTTCACTTTAGACCTTTTAGAGCGGGAAATAAACATTGATTAAATAAATCACTCAGACGTGAGGTTCTAAACAACATTTACTTTCTCAACTATAAAGTCTAAAACATTACTCTTAATGGATTAAAGCACAATTATCTGGGACATATTTTTCAAGGCTTTTTAATTTTATTAGAATATACATTTAATGTGCCACATTCTTTTCCAAATTTCTTACGGAACAATCTCAAAGATTTGACATTATGCTTGACCATACTTAGGGAGTCCCTTCAAGAACTGTAGAGTCATTCCACTCATGCCAAGATGATATCATATTTACATAAAGAGTGAGTTTTTAGGTTGTTTGGGGTACAAGGTACAGATTCTATTCAAAACATTAGCAAAAGAAAATACAATCACTGTCAGATGAAGTTCTGATATATAAAAGTAAAATAACTTAAAAAAAATTCCAAGCTGGGCATGGTGGCGAATGCCTGTAATCTTGGTTGGCTCTAAAGACTAAGGCATGAGAATTGCAAGCTCAAAGCCAGTCTCAGAAATTCTGCAAGATTCAGTCTCAAAAAACATACAAAAAAAAAGAAAAGAAAGAAAGAAAGAGCTGGGGTTTGGCTCATTAGTTAAGCACCTGTGGGCTCAATTCCTGATTTAAATAATAATACTAATAATAATTCTAAATAACATCATGATAAACACAATAAAAATTTGTAACTGAACTTTTTTTTGGTGGTACTGGGGATTAAACCCAGGGCCTTGTGCATGTGAGGCCAGCACTCTATCAACTGAGTTATATCCCCAACCCTATAACTGAACATCTTACTAGACTCTAGCTTACTTTTGTGACTTTGGTGCTTTTGCTATTCCTTCTCTTATTCTATACTTTCTGCCAAAATTTTCTTCAGAAACAAAAAAACTCCCTCTTTCCACAAATTATCTTCATAAAGGAAAATGTCTGGACATCTTCACCCCTTTGGTAAGGATTGTCAAGTCTTCTATTATGAGTTAAAAACTCTATCCTATTCTTTAATTCGGTACTTCTGCCTGTTTTTCTGTCCTTTTGTTTAAAATTGTGATTAATAACTGCATAGTTACAATTATGGTTTACATTGCTTCCTTGCCTTAGAACAATTAAGCCATTTGCACACATATCTCTAAACCCCAATACTCATGCTTTGATTTTTCTTTGTGTTCAGCTACATCACCAAGGTGGTTAGAAGATCTTAATGGTTAACTTTTTATGTATGTGAAATAATTTGATTCTTTTATATTTTTCTAAATATAATGATAAATAAAATATTTTTGTAGAAAATATAATGTGAGTGATCTGTTTATTTTAAAGTGTCTGAATTTTTTTTTTACATAACAGGCTTTGTAAAGCCAGTCATTTCTATATTTTAAATGAAAGGTGTGTTTGAGGGGGCTGGGGATGTGGCTCAAGCAGTAGTGTGCTCGCCTGGCATGCGCACGGCCCTGGGTTCTATCCTCAGCACCACGTACAAATAAAGATGTTGTATCCGCCAAAAACTAAAAAAAAAATAAATATGAAAAATCTCTCTCTCTCTTTCTCTTTGTCTCTAAAAAAAATATGTGTTTGAATAAAAGCATTTTAAGAAAGCCTCCACTCAATGATGAATAAAATTTCCTATTAAAGAATATTGGCCATTTTTATTTTTTTTAGTAGAAAATGTTTCCCATAAAAAGAAGCAATGGATATTAGCCCACCACCGTTCGCTAAATCACCTTTCATATAAACCTATGGCAGGGATGCTAAGAAGATTATATTTCAAAGCACAATGAATCTCAAACATCAAATAAAACTCTAGGCTTCATGAAACCAAAAGAAAAGATTTCACCAGCATTTTCTATTTACCACAGAGCCTTCTCTCAAAGAAGTAGGCAGTCCTATGCTAAGTATTTGATAGCATACCCTTGGTGTCAACATTTCCTATTCTTCTATAACAATCACTGGAGGTCCAGATTTCCCCTCACAGTCAGAATTCTATTTTCTTCTATAGGGTATGCTCACAAAGCAAAACAAACAGGAGTTCATGGAAAAGGACTTTTTTACTCATATTTTCCTTGCTGTCTTTTTTCTGGAAACAAACAGAAGGCATCTGTCTTCAAAATTACTTTCACCATAGTTTACTAAAATTTTCTAATCCCAATATTGGACTGCAGGAATCTCTTTTGTGGGAGCCAGTGTTAAGGGTCTTCTGCTGCCAAACAGAGGCCTCACAAGACATGCAGAATGTGGATGATCCACGTCATGTCTTGTGAGCTGCATGGCTTACACATTTGCTTTCCAAAGGAGTCAACCTGATGTGATCTAAAAGGTCCTGTATTATATAAATTCTGATTTTCTTAGAAATTGGCCATCTTTATTCAGCTCAGCTAGTGTGCTGCTCCTAATGATCTCTGCATTAATACTAGTGAAACACAAAAGAGCAGTGGGCCTCAACCATTATTTTTCACCTGTTTCAATCCAAATATTCTTCAGGACTACTTCAGGATTTTTTTGTATAAAAAGCCCACCCATCTTAAATTGGTTAATATACCAGTGGATTAAAAGGCCCTATTCTTATAGCTTTATGACTCTAATTAGCTTGAATGCTTAAAATTGATTTAAGTTATAAACCATGCTGTTTTGTTGCAGTAAATGGTATTGTGCATATGCATCAAATCACTGTATCAGTGTGAAGTAAATGTATGGATACTTAGATCAAGACAGCAGAGGCATGGGTGAGAAATTCTACACATCAAGAAAGAGCTGAAAGACCTGTGTTTGTGCCTGGAGCTGGGATTGGACTCAATGGTAGAACACTTGCTTATAATGTTTGAGGCACAGGGTTTCATCTAAGCACTGCATTTAAACAAAATAAAGACCCATCAACATCCAAACATGTATATAAATAAAGTGCTTAAGTACTTTCTCAGAATTAGTCAATGCCATTTTATGAAAATAAGAACAAAATGAAATGTTTCACCCCTTGTAGAAAAGCTGTTACCGTCAATAAAGTGCTGCTTATAAATTTATTTCTTCTTTTTTATCCTGTGAGGAAATTACAACATGTTAAAAATTCAGTTGTATGTTATCACCCAAAAGAATGATTGAATATCAGAGTTTTTCTTCCTATGCAAAAATCACCACCCTTACTGTTATTGTAGGAGAAATTAATAAACACAGAAAGCTTGGCTATTCTCACAAAGTTTATGTAAACATGTTACTCTAAATTAAATTTATATAATCAATTATGATTTGCTACCAATGCAGATGTCTTGTTACCATTTGGAACACATGAAGAGGTGATGAATTGATCACTATTTCAGTTTCAAGTGAAACATTTCTTATAAGGGTGTCTGTATTTTGTCAAGAAGATAAAACAAGAACAGTAAGGACTTATTGATTCCTGATCCATGCAAAAATAACTGAGAAAGAAGGGTGATATCACTTAGAAAATGTACACAAGTTTATTAACCACTTTTTAAAAAATCATATTAAAAATACATACAAAGAACTACAGATCCAGTTAAGAAAAAATCAGCTACTCCAGGCAATAAAACTACAGGAGATATCACAATATCAATACTTGAGAAATAGTGCCACTTGTTATCTGATCATATCACTCACTGAAACATTACCCAGGAGAGTCAGAGCCAGTATAAACACTCCCAGAACCATTTAGAGCACACTATTCTTTAAGACCTCAGAAGTAAATGTAGCTAGAACCTACTTGCATACTAAAATTGTTTATTGTCACAAAGGTGAACCAATATATTCTGCTTTACAACTCTCTTGGCAGGCCAGAGAACAGGGTAAATTTATTATCTACAGCACCATAATGCTCACAAAGAACTCTGTATTATTCATAAGACTGCATATAAATTATAAAAAACATATTTTTTTCCAGTTTATAACATTGTTTTATACATCTCAATACATTATGTTTTGGCCAGCAAAGTACATATTATTACTGACAGCTGTTGACATGATTCAATAAAGCCCCAAGGGGTTTCACTGATAATCCTAAATCACAACTACTTTTCCAAATAAAGAGCAACTTCTATCTCTCACAATATTTAGAAAAGGTTTGCAGAAATGTCAGTGGTTCATAAGGAAGAAACTTGGGCAGAAGCCCTAAGAAACTAGTGTAATTTTCTAAGTTTAGTCGGGAGGACAAGGGGTCTTGTATATTAAAAAATAAGCCCTCTGTAGAAAATGGAGTCTCTCATGTGAAGATTAATAAGTCTAATTTTGGAGAGTTTCTGTCAGACTTTGCTAGTATTTTATTTGGTTTCTTATCTTTCTCTTCTTGTGTCAGATGGTGAAGTGCCTAATTTTAAACCACATTTTGAGATGAATGTCCTTAAAAAAAATTTAGAGATTTTTCTATTGACTTTGAATTCCTCTGCAGTTTTCAATTTTGCAAGTCATATTAAAATAGGCAGAGTGCATAACCAAATGTTATTAGGATATCTTCAAATAAATTTAATAATTTCTTTTTTTATTCCATGTACAAAGGAATGATTTAATTACAATGAATAAAAGATAAGTTGAGAGTAGTTGGTTCTTTGCATAAAGCAAAATTTTTTAGACATCAAGAACTCCATGAATACAATTTTGAGCTGAAATATGGGTGGACTCCTCCTGCCCCTCTGGACCCAGCGCACCTCTGGCACACATGTCCACGCAGAAAGTTAAGTCACGTGGGGGGGGGGGAGCGAGATTGGAGACTCTGAGGCCCCGGCTCTGGCTCCCCACCACGGCTCCGGCTCCCCGCCCCAGGCTCTGGCCCCCACCGCTGGTGGCCAGGCTCCCATCCGCGGACTGGCCTGCTTGGCCAGAGCCTCCGCCGCCCTGCCCGCTGCAGCTCCTTCCTGTCAGGCCCTGTAGTGCGTCGCCCCTTGTCCCAGCCCCTGGAGCTGACAAGAGCGGCAGCTTGCGGGGCGGGTCTCCCCTGCTCCTCTTTCTCCTCCTAGAGGCTCAGCCGGTGGTTGCCTCTGACACTCCGCTTCACCTTCACACACCCCCAGCACTTCCAGAGTCCTGCCTCCCCTCGCTGCCCTCGGGAGAGCTGGAGCCTAGGCTGTCTCCAACACCGCACCAGTCTGGGCGGCAGGCGCTAGCTTCTCCAGTGGGGGGCGCAGGCGCGGAGCTCACCTCTGGCCTGCACCGGGGGACTGCAGCCTCCCCCAGCCTCGCGCTCCGGGACTCGTCTCCCAAGTTCTCCCGATGGAGCGCCTCCTTTCTCTCCCGGGGACTCCGCTCCTCCCACGCCGCTTCCCGCCCTCCCCACCCCAAACCCCAACTCCCCAGCTCCATGGCGCCTCCGGGATGCAACTCCCCTTTTCCGCACACTTGGGCAGCGGTGTCCGGACCCAGAAACAGCCCTCTTGGGGGCAATCGGCTCCTCGGGGCTCCACGCGGGCACTCACAGCCAGGGGTGGCGACCCGGATCCCCCGCCTACCTCCCACCCGCCCTCGCAGCCCCTGGGGAAGGCGCTGTGACTGGCTATTGTCATCCTCCGTCAGGTGCAGGCTGCCCAGGGCGCTGACCTTTGCCGCCTAAGCTGTAGCTGAGGCTGCAGCCGCCAAGTTCCCGAGTTATAACTCCTCCAGTTAGCAACTCCTCCTGCTCCACTCCACACCCTCCTCCTCAACTCCTCCTCCTCCTTCTCCTCCTCCTTCCTCTCCTCCTCCTCCCCCTTCTCCTCCTCCCCTCCTCCTCCTCCCCTCCTCCTCTTCCTCCTCTTCCTGCTACACCCCTCCCCCTCCTCCTCCTCATCTCAGCATTTGCCAAGAGAGTAGGACCGCTGGAGCTCTGGAGCAGAGGAGGGGGCTCAGGAGCAAGGCCGTCGCTCCCTCCTCCTCCCCAGCAGTGACCGCTGCCAAGTCCTGTCACTGGGGAAAGGACAGGGTGGAGGAGGGGGCAAAGGTGGATTGAGAAAAAAAAAATATGGGTGGAGGGCATAGGAGGTGGAGAGGTGTGGCAATTCTTCCTGGGCCATGGAAGTTTTTCAGTATCTCTCCACCAAATTAAAAGTAATAAAAATTTTTTAAAAACTCATAAGGAGAAAAAGAACTTCTGAAGCCATCAACATTTTTCTTTTTCCTTAGTCTCCACCTTAGAACCTAAAATATTTTATGCTGCTATCATCATCCAATGATGCTTCTGCAGGCTTATGGGAGAGAGGCATTTTCAAATTTTTAAAAATCTTTCTGGATGATTTGCACTTTTTTATTAATTACGATTTCTTTCTAGTCTATCCTAAATATGATTTTAATATTGTCAATTTTCCTTATGTGTCTCAACAAATCATTTTTTCCTCCATTAAAATCAATAGTATTCATTCAATGACTTTTTTTTGTTATTTAAAAAAATTATATTTCCCATGAACTGAAAGCATCTTCTGTTAATACTCTAATCTGAGAACATAGTGACCTAAGAAAAGAAAAAAAAAAGACTTTTGTAAAGAAACTCAAATAAAAACTATTTAATTCAATAATAGTTTGCATCTACCTATACTCGGAAACTAATATTTAAGAAGTCAAAATGAGAAACTTTGTATTAAGGACTATCTAATTTAAGATCTTGGATCTGCCGACAATGGTGTCAAAATGTGAAAAGAAGCACACCTAAAACTCCTGAGTCCAGCAATTAAAAACATGAGAGGATAGCAGACCCTCAATATCAAAGAAAAAAGGGGTCAGAATCTCCTGGTAGAGTGCTTTTCTATTATGTGTGAGGTACTGGTTGAACACTCAGCAGCACATTAAAGAAAACAACAAAGAAACAAACTAAAAATGATATTATATCCATCTACAGCAACAAATAAAATTTCAAGAAAAAAAGGACTGTGTCTTAGACTTGCGTACCCTCACTACTTGTGTACCCATAAACCTATATAGATAGATAGATAGATAGATAGATAGATAGTATGAATTTTTCCTTTGATGCTTTTTCAAGTAACTTAAATTACAGGTGTTCATTATAATTCTGGAATCCCCCTACCCTTCTTCTTCTTATAATTATTTTGAGTGGCTGTGAATTGCATTAAATGCCTTGGGTTGATTTATTTTGAGGGAGAATTTCCTTCTAATAGTAGGACCTAACCCAGACAGAAGTGCATTGACACTTATCACTGTATATAAGGTTAAAGCAATTTGTGAATAAAGATGTATATATTTTTATTTATGGAAATGATATCACAGTTAGTTTTAAATTTTATTTAACTTTTCTGTTCACTGATCTTATGAAAAACAGCTTGAAGTTTAAACTCATTAGCAATTTTCTTAGGCATCAAGATCCCCATATCTCTCATGCCTAAAAAGAGACTCACAAGTATAATTTTAAAGTTTTTTCTATTCAAATTAAAAATGAAAAACAAAAGTCAGCCACAGTGACATATACCTATAATCCAAGTGGCTCAGGAGGTGGTTGCAGGAGAACTATGAGTTCAATGTTACCTTAAGCAAAAAGTAAGGCACTAAGAAACTCAGTAAGACCCTGTCCTTAAATGAAAAAGAAGAAGGAGGAGGAAGAGAAGGAGAAAAAAGAGGAGAAGGAGGAGAAGAAAATAAGAGCTTAAACAAATTGTAACTAAAAACTCTATATTCAATATATTATCATGGTTTGACACTATGAATTTATTAATACATACATGCACTTTTGGAAAACCATCTTAATATTCACTATTTACCTGAAGTCTCAGGCATATCTCAGTTTACCGTATCCAAATTTAACATTGAGAGCTATGGATTCATTGACATCAGCAAGATGAAAGGCCTGACCCACTCATTTTTCTGTCCTAGGTGATGGAATACACTTCCTGGACATATTCTCAACAGGTCCAAAGAACAGGAGAGACAGTGCACATGGAGACAGCTGGCAGCTCCAACCCAGAACTGTACAAATGTGGGCATTATTTCTCACCAGATTCTAGGAACAGATTCATTCCCATTCCAGATCCCACATGGTAAACATAAAGAATTGGTGTCACAGGAGGTGTATGGTGCCAGGTCTTCAGATTTTTCAGTAGCCCAGACTCTACAATATAAATACATTAAAGGGAAACTTACCACTGTCTATAAGATGACTGCTGATTTTCATACAACCTCTGCACATCATGTGATTGAATCCTGGCATCCAGCCTATAGTGAATAAATTAACTAATTATCTGTCACTAATTAACTCACTCTAAAACTTATTAGCTCATATTTGGGATGGTCGTCAATTTAGGCTCAGTTCACCTGGAATCTTTGCTGCATATGATTAGCAGATGGTTGGTAAATACACTGAACTTTAGAGTGTAATCTGGCTGTCAATAAAACACCCTGATGTTTTTTCCCAAAATAACTCATGATTAAAAAAGTATTGTGTGCTTGTTCTCATGGAGGTAACAGTGTTCTGAAAGCAAAAACAAAAACATTCAAATGTTTCTTGACCAGATACCTGACTAATATTCTTTCATAACAAACAGAATTACATAATTCATAAAAAATAATAAGAGACCATATTCAAAGTTTTGGAAACACATTCTACACTTTTCTAGAGTAGGAGTAAAAACATATCATCTACTTTCTGTATATAAATGAAGCTGAAGAATTCTTACGTGTTGGCATTTATGATTATTGTACATTTTATAATAGATGAGGTTCACATAGGTGTTCAGTGTGAAAGAATATTTGCTAAGTCTCACAAGAATATTTGCTAAGTAACTTTACTGGAATTCAGGTTCAACTTTACCTTATCTCAAAGCCAAAACTCACCTCCTCTAGGTTACATGAGTTATCAATACTTTCATAATCTTTTGGATGTTAGCTCGTGACACTTATTCAAAAGAGCAGAATTTTTGTTTCTTTTGTACTAGAGATCTTACTCAGGGGCATTTAAGTACAAAGTCACATCTCCAGCCCCATTTTATTTTATTTTATTTTTTGTATCAGGGATTGAAGCCAGGGGCACTTAACCCTGGGCCACATCCCCAGACCTATTTTGTATTATACTTAGAGACGAGTCTCACTGTTGTCTAGGGTCTCACTTTGGCTAAGGGTGACTTTGAATTTTCCATCTTCTTGCCTCATTTTTCCATCCTTCTGGGATTATGGTTGTGTACACCTTGCCCAAAACAGTCGTGGTTTTGTTTGTTTGTTTGTTTGTTTGCTTTAGTATTTACTCAGTTGCTGAAGCTGTCCTTGAATGTGAAATCTCCCTGCCTAAATCTCCTGAGTCACTGAAATTACAGAAACACATTACCATACCGGTTCTTTTCAGTTCATACAATGGCAGAATTGGGATGTCAAACAGAAAGAGAGCTGTTAAAATCACCCCATCTTAAATGGTGTCTTATTTCCTAATATTTAAACATTGGACTTGTTTTGACACATAATGAGGAAATATTATTTTAATCGGGAGACTGTTGATTCTCATTTTATCTATACAATTTGTTACAGTTCAAAACTTGATTTAATTTGAAAATATAATTCATCCTGTAAAATTTCTGTGCTTTCTCTGCTTTCTGTTAGAACACTGGTCTCAATGCCTGTGCAAAATTATGATGAATTTACAGCTAGAGAGAAGTCTATATAATAAAATATTAATAATATTTATTTTAATCATATTTTTGTTTCATATTTCTAACTTAGTTAGCAATAGCAATATGAAGAATTGAACTCATAACTCCTCTATCACTGATTAATACTCCCAGATCTTTTTCTTCTTTGTTTTATGACAGGGTTTTTCTCAGTTGTCAAGGCTAATCTCAAACTTTTGATCCTCGAGCATGAGAAACCTGTATCACCGGGATTGAAGTGCATGACCGTGTACATGGCTATTTTGTAACATTCTTAAAGTTGAGTATACAAACTCACATAATGGTGCATTCCTGTAACTCTAGTTACTCCCAAGGATGAGGTACTTTTTTTAATTTTTTAAAATTCATCCATGGTGACTAAGATGCAGATAATTGCGTTGAGAGAGCATACAACACAAGCCTTAAGTCATAGACTGAAGGATCTATTTCTAGTGAATGAAAAAAAAATCATATATATAATATTGTGTTGAATAATCACATGACATTTTGTTTGTTAACAGCAGCACAATGATGAGTATGTAACAGATTTAGTTGCATATGTATTCTAGATGGTTAAAATAATATTAGTATGGCTTCAGTACATATGCTTCCTGAAGTTGCAGCTACAAAGCAACTGACCAATGATCATTTGCATGAAAAGCTTGTCTGGGTACCATCTGGAGGTGGCTTTTAGTAGGTCTTGGTTGTTAAAATTTATTTCTACAGTAGTCTTATAATACTCTAGATGCTGAAAAACTTCTTATCCTTTAACATTGCTTGGTTAAAATTTATGCACTGCTCTTAGGAAGGAAACCCAAAAGCCTTTTTAGTGACAGATGTACTATGGAAAATTGACCCCACAAAGTTCAGATGCTGTGTAATATCAACTCCCTGAAATCAAAGAAAGGAAATGACTTACATTCTTGGAAAGTGAAGTCACTAGCAGCTTTCTCTGAAAAACTACACCCTGTGGCAACTGGGAGTATTTCCTACAAAAACTACATTTAAATAGATGCTTATGAAACCAATTAACAAATATCACCGGGTCCTTGAGGATAAGAGAAGGAATCACACATGGAAGATACAGCAAGAAATGATTTTCCTCTACATTAAGAAGTGCTTGGGCTGGGAATGTGGCTCAAGCAGTAGCAAGCCCGTCTGGTATGCGCGCGGCCCGGGTTCCATCCTCAGTACCACATACAAAGAAAGATGTTGTGTCCGCCGAAAACTGAGAAATAAAATATTAAAAAAAAAAAGAAGTGCTAAATCCGAGACTTGAAGTAAAAAGTTTGTCTTCCCTGCTGTGGGTAATGCTCAGCTTCTGAGGAAAATGCTGGCAAAACCGATTCTTTGCTAAAATAAAATAAAAACAAAAACTAAAAAAGTAGAAGAGAGTGAATGACCTAATATTTCTTCAGACACAAGGTACACAACTCTACGGTCCCAAAATTTTGCAAGTTTTGACCATTTTCCATCTCTTCATCTTTTAGAAAATGCCCCTCTGTTAGGCTCTGCCATCCCGGGAATAGAGGTGTTGTTTTCATCCTTTTGATCGCCCACGGGTGGCCCCAGGTGTCCCTACCTTACAGTGCCTGACCAGCCAGCCCAGAGAGTAAACTGGGTGGCTTCTTTGCTGTCGCCTGACGTAAGGTCTGCCAACTCCTTCCAAGACCCACATTTTGCAGGCCACGATCCAACTCACAAGTCCCCTGAGATCCCTTTATGTCCAGGAGCTCCATACTGGAGTCGGTTTCCCCAATGAGGCACTTTCAGGGTCTTGGAGCAGACACTGCGCTCTGGCCCTTTCCAGAAGCCAGGCAGCCTGGCCTCAAGGGCACACAGCAGGCAGCACCCACAGCCTTAGGAAAGCGGGCTCTGACGCTGGTCCCTTCACAGTGACGGAGAGCAACAAGTAAGAGCCCTAGAACAGAGTGCCAGAGACACCATCAAGCCCTGGAACCTGAGGAGCCCAGCGATCCGGGGAAGAGGCCCTATGCATGGAGCCCGGAGCACAGCCCGCAGTCAATACAGGCCTCCTGCCCTCTCCACAGAGGGGACTCGGAGCTCCAGCCTCCCCTGCTGCCAGGCTCTGCTGCCCTCTGGCCTGCCCTCTGGCGCGTCCTCTGGCCCCGGCATGGGCGAACTCTGACTCCTGAGGCAACTTGCTCATCTGGTGCCCACCCTAGACCTGAGCGAACTAAAAGAAGAAGAAAGACCAAGAGGGGAACACTGCCTTCCCAGGACTGGGGACCTCGAGAAACCCTCTGAAAATGGGTCCAGTTCGGCTGACAGGGGACCCAGCCACCTCCGCTGGGGCACAGTTCCCAGGGAGGTACTGGGTTCCTTTTCTTACCTCTAGAAAGACCTGAGTGCCAGGAGTCAGTCCCTCCTCAGCTGTGGACTTCTTCCTGCCCGTGCCTCCTGCCCGCACCTTTCTTGAGTCTCTCTTAAGGATTATGTGACTTTTTGCACCACTTGGGGAGCAAAACAGAACACTTAGCCTCTTTTTTAAAAATAATTTTTATTTGTGGATGAACACAATACATTTACTTATTTATCTAATGTTATGCTGAGGATCAAAACCAGGACCTCACACATGCTAGGTAAGTGCTCTACCACTGAGCCAGGATCCCAGCCCCACTTAGCTCCCTTTTGAAACAGATCAACTCTATTTGCATAAAACAAGCAGGCTGGGGTGAGCAGTCATGATGCTGTTATTTATTTATTTATTCACCTTGAAAAGCACAGAGTGTTCAGCAACTATTAAGAATGAACAACTGGAGAGTGGCTTTGCAGGTTTTTTTAGGAAGGCAGGTGAGTGACCAATTGCTGGGATCCATGTGACTTACCTGGAAACTGGGAAAGCACCAAGGTTGATCTTTCTTTGTGCAAGGCTGCCAATCATGAAGCCACTGCAGATATTTCTGATGAGTCAACTACTGAGCCGAGTGACCAGCTGGGTTTGACACATTTCTGAAGTAACTCAACTCTTCTGAAATGATTCCTGTTTTCTGCCTCCAGCCAAAAGTCATCTCAAAATATTGATTAATTTCAGAAGGAGGAAAATAAGGTTCTAATGCTGCCATTCAGGTCCAAGTCTTCTCCAGGGCATTTGCTAGGCCTGCTGTGAGCCTCCATCAAAATGGTCAGGAATTCACTGACAAATTTCAAAGGGGCTGAAATGTCATTACTGTTTGCATAACTTTGGATTGATTAACAATAGCATAAATGACACAAACATGACAAAGGTGGAAGGTATGAAGCAAACCTCTCATTGGCAATCTTTTTTTAGTCAGTATTCAGTAATAGAGTCAAGCAGTGGTTTACCTAGCATGGCTTATTTGGGGGGCAGAAAATGGCTTAAGTAAGGATCAGAGTTACATAAGCTTCTTTCACCATATCAATTTTCTTTCAGACGCTTACAACATTCTTTTCATGGACACTCATGCCATCCACATCTCCAAATACAATATGTCAAATCTTTCTTTTCTGAAATCTAGATTCTATTTTTTGAGGTTTCATAGTCCTGCCAGAAATTATATTTCCCATCTTGGTCTTCTCTTTCATCTATTTGCTTTCTATTTAAAAAATGAAATAAAATAAACAAAGAAAAAATTAAAAAAAAATTCTTCTGCATGCCTATGTATCTCACATTTCTTTTTGTTTTGAAAACATAGGACTTGGTGGTACTTTACATGCTCTCTAGATCAGCCTGTTCTCTAATTAATAAACCTTGATTAAACTTCCAACATATTTAATGACAAACTATATTTTGTTTGTAAAGGGGAGTTGAGATAAATTCTAGCTCTTGTTTCTTTGTTGAGAGCCATGGCCAGTCAGAATGATGGCTGGCATTTGCCAGAGGGAATGTTTGAAAGGTGACAGGAAATGTTTGAAATGTTATGCCAGGGAACCATTGAGATGATGATTTGTGTTAAGCTATATCTAATTGCTGTGAAGCTGGATTGATCCCATTGTATATTTGACCTTTACTGTCAGGCAATGGGGTGGCTCTTGCTGATTTTGGCACCTGATACTTTGAAGTTCTTCCTCTACTTTGGAGTTCTCCTGGGGATTCCCAGAGAGTGCCCATTGGTTGGGAAAGTGCCGGAGGAGGGATTTCCAGTGTGGGAGGTTGCTGGAAGGGCCATGTGAGTGGTGTTGGTGAAAAAGCATGCATGCACTGCCGGTGAGAGTTGAAATAAAGTAGTTGCTGTTTGAACCTACAAGGCTTTGTGGCGGCTCGGTTATTTGTGCCCAGTCAGACTGCGGCATTTCATCTTGATGTAAACTGTGAAGTATATGAAAAACAAGTCCAAGCACATTACTCTAAATCTTTTGTCATTTAAAATGATAGACCTCAGCCAGAGCAAAGGAACATATACAAAAATACTTGCACTAGCCTGGTTTCAGACACCCCCACACCCTAATGGAGCAGCTGACCCCAAAACAATAAGCTCAGGAAATACCCTATTCACATTCTGGTTCCATGTTAATTAATTAGCTGGGATAAGTGCTGAGAATTAGGCAAATATCAAAGGTGCCAGTTTAGCTCAAGGCACTATCAGCATATTTTCTCAACTAATGAAGTCATATTTAAAATTAGGTAGTCAGTGTAGTTAGGTAAATCGGTCTAATACGGAGTGAAATCTAAAATGGAGGCCTTGCTGAGAATAATTCTGGGAAACACAGGACAACTCATGGAATGTTAATGAAGTCCCAAGAAAAGCCCTAGGCCCAAAGTCCATCCCAAAGGAATGTTAATGAACAGCCCCAGCAGATTTGAAGATAGCCCATCTCAAAGAAGTGTTAATGAAGTCCTTCCTGCTCAGACTACTTCTTTGGCCCACCTGTGTCCCACCCCTCGGGCCTTCCAACCTACATTCCATCACCAAAACTATAAAAAGGGGGAGCTGGGGATGTGGCTCAAGCGGTAGCGCACTCGCCTGGCATACGTGCAGCCCGGGTTCGATCCTCAGCACCGCATACAAACAAAGATGTTGTATCCGCCGATAACTAAAAAATAAATATTAAAATTCTCTCTCTCTCTCTCTCTCTCTCTCTCTCTCTCTCTCTCTCTCTCTCTCTCTCTCTCTCTCTCTTTAAAAAAAAAAACTATAAAAAGGGGAGACAACTTCACTTCCACGGATTCCACCTCTTGGGTCCCCTTCTTCCTCTGGGAGAAGTCTTGTTAAGCTCAAATTCGGAACCCCCAAAAGACCACCAGAGACCCAAGATTGATGTAAGCAGCAAAGAGGTGTTTATTGCGAGCTAGCTCGGTCCTCCGCACGCACACACAGCAACTGGTGATGCTGAGAGGCCCCGAACCGAGGGTTTGCAGCATTTTTATACATTTTTTGGAGAGGGCAGGGACTTCACATACATCATAGCCTCTTTTAGCAAATCCTCTTTTAGCAAATCATCACACACCGCGGGAAAATCAAATAACAACTCTAAAACATGATTAGCACATTTACTGGTAGGAACAAGTTGGACGGGGGTCATTGGCCACTTCTAAGCGGGGTACACATTTGAACTGATTGGTTTTGGGGCTTGGATGCCTAAGTGCCAGGTTACTCAGATTCCCAAGTTATTAGACAACCAGAGGAGTCAGTGAGAATATTTACTGGGCAGTTCGGGTATTGTCCTAACAGCTACAGGGATTAGAGGTTTTGGGAGTAGCAGAGGAACTTAACAATACTTGGTCTTTTACTTTTTAACCCAAGCCCTGCAGTTTAGAAACTTTACAATGTCCAGTCTTTTACACTTTAACTCAGGCTCTGCGGCTTAGAATCAGCTTAGAAATTTTACCTTTACAGTCTTTTCTGCTGTCCTGTAATAAACTTCTAATTTCTACTCTGACCTTTCCTTGGTGTGCTTCTTTGGTGTTATTCTTCAATATCGTTGAAGCAAGGAGTCTCGTCACCGATCAACAGCAGTAACACTACTATCGCTGGTAGTATTGTATTCTGGGTGTAATAGTGTAGAATAAAGTAAATCACCAATACCCTGAGTGAGACCTTCCAGAGCCCTGGCCAAACTCTGCTGACCACAGTAATAACTCCACAACTACCAATTGCTCCTAAAAGAAATTTGTTTGTGCACTGTTTCAACTTTAACAAATTTTGTTCGAGTTACTATGTTCTGAAGTTTAAAGTTTTAGATGCAAAGGTGACTGGGCATGTGCAAATATCTGTAAACTTCAAACAAATAAATTTGCATTCTTTTTTCTAGGACTTTTATGGACTATGGTTTCCAACAGTCATTCACAAAAGAGGTTAGAAAAAAATCCCTGTTAATTCCCAAGGAATCTTTACACAACACTTTTACACTGGCTACTTCACATAAAATTGCCTCAGGGATTTAATTCATAAATCAAATGAATTTCCTGCAGCCTGTACAGTTCTGTTGTAATGGCTATTATAATAATGTAAAATTGTCATGATTGGTGAAACATTCCTGAAATCCTAGAAGTTCAGGAAAATGAGGCAGGAGAATTGGTAGTTTGAAGACAGCCTCATTCACTAAACAAGGCTCCAAGAAACTTAGTGAGAGCCTGTCTCAAAATATAACATAAAAAAGACAGTGGATGTGGCTCAGTGGAAAGCACCCCTGGGTTCAATACTCAGCACCAAACCAAAAATTAAAAAAAATAAATAAACATAAGGATTCAGGGTACAAAAACATGTAAAAAATGTTGGCAACAGCATAAATTTAATAAATATATTTTTGATAAAAGTGTTAAGGTTTTTTAAAAGCTCAAAATAAAAATGCTACATAATCCACTAGAAATAATTTGGAGTACTACCACAAGGTTGTACATGCCTGTACTCTCTGTGGCTTAGAAGGGTGAAACAGGAGGATCTCAAGTTAGAGACCAGACTCAAAAACTTGGCAAATTCCTAAGCATATCAGTAAACCCTGTCTCAATAATAAATAAATAAATAAAAGTGGTGGAGACTGGGTATGTAGCACATTGGTAAAATGCCCATGGTTTTGAAAGGATACAGTTTGTCCTGAAAAGTTTTTAAGTTGCATTTGGAACCTGAAATTCATGTGGCAGTAAAACAATTCCCGGAACTGCCCATTAGATGTGTGTCAAAATCTCCCCTGACCACCTAGTTGCTCAAGGAAAACAACCAGCCTCTATCTCAGAGCAAAGCCTGTCCAAGGAAGAGACATGACCTTTGTCCTTGGAAAAACCCACAGAGCACTCCAAGGCACATTCCCACCCTGCTAAGTTGTTTATCTATAGGAGAGATCTTCTGCTCCAGGTGTCCCTGATTCAGTCAGGCTAGGTGGGGACCCATAGCAGTTCAAATGAATACCCCCTTTGTACTGACCAATCACCCCTAGACAACTTGTTTCCACCAGTGAATGTGCTAATCATATTTTAGAGTTGTTATTTGATTTTCCCGCGGTGTGTGATGATTTGATATGATGTATGTAAAGTCCCTGCCCCCTCCAAAGAATGTATATAAGCTCTGCTCAAGTTGTTCCCGGGGCTCTTTGTTCTTTGCTCCTCTGAAGTGAGCTCAGAGCCCCACCATGCTGGACCCCCAATAAACCCCTTTGCTGTTGCATGAGACAGTCTCTTGGTGGTCTTTTCCTCCGACGTTTGCCCGACCTTTTCAGGTTAATCCCTGGGTTCAATCCTCAGTACCACAAATAAGTAAATAAATAAAATAAAAGAGAGAAAGAGATATATTGAACTTGCATGTAATTTAAATTCAAAATAAATTTAAAAAATTATGGGTATATATGTAAAGCAATTGAAATCCTTTTGTTGAAGATATTGCTGCACTTCTATATTTATTGTATCTTCATTCACAGTATCTAATAAAAGAAAAAAAAATTAAGTGCCTTTTATATAAAAGGTATTATCAGAAAATGCCTTTCAGCTGCAGATTATTCAACTAATGCCTTTAGAAACTACACACTTAAAATTAAAACTGATCCCTAGAAGTCAAGACTCAGATACTGGTGTTTTTTAAGTACTCCAGGATATTTGGTATCTGTGGGCACCTTTTTTCAGACTGTTCTAAAACTCAGAATGAGGTACATATGGGAGGTCAGGATGAAACCACAATATACAGTAAATTCTTCAATGGGTAATCTTAACTCAGATACTCTAATAGATGAAACAGTTTTGGAGATAAAACTAGATTCTATGTTTCACTGATTTCTGGGTTATGGATTTAATCCAAACATATATTAGAAAAGACTTAAGGCTACTGGTTAAAATCTATTTATAATAGGTATTGAAAATATACCAAAGGCTGGGTGTGTTGGTGCAGGCCTGTAATCCAAGTTGCTGGAGAGACGGAGGCAAAAGTGATAGACCCAACCTGATCTTTTATTAAAATTGGGAGCCATCTTGCCACAAAGCCATGAAAAGATAAGTTTGGCTTTACTATAAATTACTGCAAATTCTGAACCTGCTTAGAATGCTGGAAAGTGCCTTGAACTCACCCATGCCTGGCTCTCTGACCAGATAGCAGCCCTCTCTGAAACTTTAGTGACACCTCATAAATATTGGCCTTCCCTGGCCAGACAATGACATTTTCTGAGGCTCTAATGGTCCTCATAAATTCTGATGTTGGGGCCAGCATAAAAAATATATAAACTACCATTAGTGTGATGCTTTTCAGAATTCTGTTATCTGTAACCCTCCCTTTTGTGTAACTTTCTGGGCTATAAAGCTGGTGGGGTTGCTGTCTTGTTCCCACTGTTTTGAAAGGGAGAGGCAGCCCGGCCATTAGAAATAATAAGCTTGCTTTAATTTGATTTTAATTGAAGTCAGTGGTCTTTTCTTGCATCCTGGTCTAACAAAAAGTGAAAGACCCCAGCCCACCAACCTTAGGCTTAGTTACAAAATTACTAGGGCATGTCACAATCCTTCAGACAATGTGTTTTTCAGATAATCAGTTAAGTGTGACCAATTAAAAAGGGAAAAACAGGATGGTTGGGAAAGAGCAGAAAAACAGATTCCAGGGCATGCCTGAATAAACAGGGGCTAATAAGCAGGAACAGAAAAATCAGAGTGCTCATATGTAACTGTCATGTGGTGTAATTCCAGGAACATGAAATGAAAAACAACTTGACCCTTTAGGTAACCTGTATGCTGGGTTCAAAATAACCAATAAGAAACCTGTTGCTTACCGTGTGCGTGAAACCTGCCCCTTGACCCTATAAAAGACCTGTACCCCAAAGCCCGGTGTGCCAGCTCACCGAAGCTCTGGCTGAGGTTTCGCTGAGCACCCACAGGCGTCTGTGTCTGAATAAACCTCTTGCGTTTGCAGCCAGTTCCTCGTGCGTCTTTCTTGGACAGGGAGTCGGTGGGTCTTTCAAAAGGATCAAAAGTTCAAAGCCAGCCTTAGCAAAAGTGAGGTGCTAAATGATTCAGTGAAACCTCATCTCTAAATGAAGTAAACAATAACCCTGAGACTAAGTCTCAGGAGTCCAGTGTTCCTAAGTTCAATCTCTAGTATCCACCATTAAAAAAAAAAATATGTACCAGGGGCTGGGGTTGGGCTCAGTGGTAGCTAACTTGTCTGGCACTTGGCTTAATTCTCAGCACTACATATAAGTAAATAAAATAAAGGTCTATCAATAACTAAAAAATAGTCTTTTACATAGTCTACCTATTTGTTGACAGCCTGTGACTTAATTTGCTGTGTACTTTAGTTTTTGAAATTGAAGTTGGCCATGCATGGTGGATCATTCCTGTAATCTCAGCTGCTTCATAGGCTGAGATAGGAGGATCCTGAATTTTAAGTCAGTCTCAGCAATGGTGAGAAAGCTAAGCAACTCAGTGAAAATCTTTCTCTAAGTAAAAATAAAAAGTAAGGGTAGGGATGTGGCTCAGTGGTAGAGTGCCCATGACTTCAATCCCTGGTTTTGCCTCCCAAAATATGGGAATGGGGATACAGCTCAGCTGGTAGAGTGCTTACCTTCTAAGCATGAGGCCCTGGGTTTATTTCCCAGTACCACAAAAAAACAAAAACAAAAACAAAAAAAAAAGAAAAAGAAAAGAAAGAGATTGATGTTTCATGTAGTTTAAATTTAAGGTAGTCCCACTTTTATTTTCCTGCCACACCAGAGAAAGGTGTTTACTGAAATGTTTGGAATGTCTCTATGGGTCAGGGCCATTTTAATAAAAAGGTCTTACATATGAAAACAAAATGAATTGAGGACCTTTATTGGGACACATAAACTACACTACCTCATTTAGAAGAGATTAATTCTTTTTAATGTCACCTAATTTATTCTGCTTTATTCATATGTAAAAAGCTCAGATTGTTGGTAACGGTGCTGCCTGGAGGGGCTGGGAATGTGGCTCAAGTGGTAGAGCACTCACCTGGCATGCGTGCCACCCAGGTTCCATCCTCAGCACCACCTACAAACAAAGATGTTGTGTCCGCTGAAAACTAAAAACTAAAAACTAAAAATAAAATAATTCTCTCTCTGTTTCTGTCTCTGTCTCTGTCTCTGTCTCTGTCTCTGTCTCTCTCTCTCTCTCTCTCTCTCTCTCTCTCTTAAAAAAAAGATGGTGCCTGGAGCATTTCTCTTCCAGGAGCTCAGGTCCATGACACTGAATGGTGTGAACTTTTAATGGCACAATGGCACACCTCCAAATCTCCAAAGTGTCGTGAACTCTAAGCCAATAAAGAAGTAGGAGCCCACTTCCCCCTGCCCCTCCTCATCCCCCTTGAGCTCATAAATATCAAAAGCCTCTCCCTCTCCTCTCCCCCATCCCTCTCCCCGTCTCTTCCCCCTTCCCTCTCTCTTCTTCCCCCTTCCCCCTTCTCTTCTGTGACAGGCCTCTACAGTCCTGCTTGTTGAGTTTATGGAGCTTTTCCGCCATTCCTACACAGATGATAAATCAAATCTTTTAAAAATGCTCTCTAGTTCTTGAAGAAAAATAAAATGAAATATGGGAAAATAATCATTGATAATGTTGAAAGTGGAGTTTTGAGATGAAACAAAATTTCTCACATTGCCAATTGCATCTGGGTGCTTGTCTCACCAATTTTGAAGAATAAAATCTATTTATTTAAGCAAGTGGAATAGAACTCCCACCATGTGGGATGGGGAATGATACCATGATAAACTCATTTTTGTCTGCCATCTTAAAAGCTTACAGATGTTTTTCAGAAGACATGAAAAAAATTATTTAAAATAGGTTTTAAAAAAGGCATCCTGAGTACCATATGGGTGCATTTTTATCATTTCTGTAACACATCTTTCCTCTTGCAACTTCACCACGGGACAAAAGACTTTGTTGAAGGTGTTCCCAAAAGTGGGCATTAAGGTTTTTTACATTTGAAATAGGCCTTAATGGTGCTCATTAACGTATCTTCCAGTTAGCCTCTAGCTTTGTTAGAATAAGGTTCATTATCCTGATTACACTGCCATTTTAGTATCCCTTCTATTTTATACAAATTCACTATAAAAAAAAGAACCCTAGATTTGAAATTGTGAACAGAGAGCTAGAAAACTAGAAGTTTATTCTCAGACCTAGGAAGAGCTAAGCTGAAGTTCTGAAATTTATATTGTTGTTCTGAATTTGTGATACTGCTTCCCCTACATTAAAAAAGCTCAGGAGTCATGAGGAGCATTGAGTTAAAATCCAGCATCAGCAACTTAATGAGGCCCTAGGAAACTCCAAGGGACCCTGTCTCCGTATAAAAATATTTAAAAAGGGCTGGGGATTTGATTCAGTGGCTTAACACCCCTGGGTTGAATTCCTGGTACCAAAAAGAAAACAAAACACACACACACACACACACACACACACACACACACACACACACAAAGAAAAACCTCCATAACAAGCTCTAAAAGTACAATCTCTCTTGTGCATGGAAACAACAAATGAAGTTGGGGTTCTCTTCAGATAATTATTCCAGTCTTCACCACACAATGTGGGAACATGCTGGACTCATGACACATGGATGCCCACAGAGGGCTTTAGAGACAAGCTGAAAACACCATACAATTATGGAACAAAATGCCCAGGTTTTTAACTGCTGATCTAAGCTTCACTAGACTAGTAAGGGTGGCGGATGGAGGTTGATCTGTCACAGAGACCCTCTGAGGAGTCCTGTGAAGATGGTCTTAAGCCTGAGCCTACACAACTCTATTTTAAAAATTCTAGTTTCTAACCTGCAGTCTCACCAGGCACACACACACAGAGCATTTCAGTATGGCCTCTAACAAGTTATTTCCCCTCAACTTGATAAATAGAGTGAAGCCCCTGGCAGGCTCTCCTAGCCTGATAAGAGAGAAAGGCAAAAATATCAGGGTGGAGACCACCAGACAAGATGTTTCTGACCCCAGGGTAAATGATAATGAGAAACCTGGTGGTAGCTGAAGAAGATTGCAAGGGGGGTTAAAAAGCCCAAAATTTTATGTAAATAATAGAGCTAATGAACAGGGATTGAGCCAGCCAAAACAAGGATGCACTTGAGATGGAAAGCCTGATGAGGACCTGACATCCCATTACTTGTCTTCATTTCCTGATCCTCTGCATAATACTCACCACTCTCCAACTCTATGCCCTTGTCTGGATCCTAGTGAGAGCTGCAACTTCTCCCTATCATTCTCTCCTCAACCAGTCATCTGCTCCACACCAGGAAAGCCCTGCCTTGGTTTTTGTCCTGATAACCCTGGTCTGAGTGAGTGTGCATATGCTGCACATAAAGCCTAAGGCTTGATACTTTTGAACTTAGCATGCAGAGGGAATGTCTGTAATTAGCCTGTCATTATTACGTGTGCTTTGCAGTGCTTAGAATTAATTTATAATTGTTAGCTGTGAATGGATTATGTCTATTGCAGTGCCTAGCATTAAAAATTGTTTTTTTTTCTTGATTAAGAACCTATAGAGTGAAATTATGCTGAGTAATTGAATGAATAAAGCATTGAAAGGGGCAGAAGTGCATGGAAATTCTTAATTTCTCTCATGTACTACATATATCACAATTGTTGCCCCCTCACAACAAGTCCCTAGCCACAATTTTTATTTTCCACCATTGCCACTCTTGCCAGCTATAAACAACCTACTTATCCAGTCTCAAGAAAACAAGGCACACTTATCATTTTCTTGCTTTCAGGATTTTCAGAGTTCTCCCTGTGATTTGTTTTCAGCTTCTTAGCACAGAAATTTGGGCTCCTGATCCATGACAGAAAGCCTACAAAATGATGAAAAGAATGGCACCTAAGAGACTGATTGGGCAAGTCTTCAGGCACTGACTCCAACCTAAGCCTAGTGGGTCCAGAATCAAGTCCAAAAGGCAAGCTGCTCCATTTTCATTGTTAAAAGACTAAGGATCAGGGCTGGGGATATGAACTTAAATAAAATAAATCTAAATACTTCTTATGAGATATCTGCTGTTTTCCAGATATTCACTGTACCACATATGATTAAAACCTGACATTTTCCCTCCAGTGGATATATTGTTGTCTATAACTGTATAAGAAGTCACTCTAAAACTTACTGGTTCACATTTGGATTGAACTGCATTCATCTGCAATATTTTTGTTGCATATGTTTAGCTGTTAATATTACTAAACTTCAGAGGGTGATCTGGCTGCCAAAAAAAAAATAAAAGAAAGAAAGAAAAAGCATGCTGAATCTTCTTCGCATGATATCTCAGAATCTAATAAATTAAAGTGAGATTGTTCTCATTGAGGAGACAGTGTTTAAAAGAAAAAGCAAAAATATTAAAAAATATTTCCTGACTAGATACCTGACTAGTACTCTTTCATAGCCACAATTTTATAAAAGCCATAAAAAAGAAGAAGAGCCCTGACCCAAAGTTTGTACAATGCATTCTGCATTTGGCTAGAGTAGGAGTAAAATCACATTACCAAATTTCTGTACACAGATAAGGCTAAAGGACTATTGATATTATGTCACTAATTCTGCCTTTTTTAATAGATGAGGTTTATACAGCTGTTCAGTGTCAAAAAATATTTTCAAAATCCCACAAGTACTGTGTGAGTGTGTGTGTGTGTGTGTGTGTGTGTGTGTGTGTGTGTGTTAGGGTCTGTGTTTATATGAGTGTAGTGCTGGTGGTTAAACTGAGAGAATTAATATTCCTGAGCTATATTCTCAATTTTTTTTCTTTTCTTTTACTTTATTTTGAAACAGGATCTTGCAAAGATGCTTTGTTGTGTGCCCACAATTTTTAAGTACATATCAAGATCAAATATGCCTGACACAAAGGCAAAACTTACCTCCTTTAGAAGTTATGATTCATCATTATTTTTAAGTAGTGACATTTTTAAGTAGTGACATTTATTCAAAAAGGGGAGGGGGGTTACACATATATGTGGCTCATGTCAGCAATCTTAATAATTTGGGAGACTTAAGCAGAATAATCACAATTTCAAATTCAGCCTAAATAATATGAGAGGGCCCTAAGAAACTAAGTAAGACTTTGTGTGAAAGCTAAAAATAAAATAAAATACAATTTAAAAAGCTTGATGATATAGGTGTTTAGGGGAACTACACTGGGTTAAGTATTCATTCCTCTCCCCTTTTTTTAAAAAAAGAAAGAATAAAAAAAAAACAAAATTTTTACTTCTGATGAACTTTTTATTCAATGGGGATAATATGTTTGAGAAAAACGTCTAAAGCTTATAGCAAGGAATTAAAATAAACTTGGGAAATTGCTGAAAATTGAATTGAAAAATCTAGAACAAGCAATACTTTTTAAATTTCTTATCAGGAGAAATTTGAAAACAGGCATATTTCATTTCAGTCATGATGAAAATGCAGGATGCTATGGAAACTGCAACAAAAAGACTGTATCTGTATCACAAAAGTTTTGTAAATGGAGAATATGAAACACTACATTAAAAAAGTGAGTGTGAGGAAAACATTAAGGCCATATGTGTAATCTAAAATAAATAATATACTAAATCTCCAGTATATGAATTTTATCTGGGAGTATGTCTACAAAACAACACAATACTCCTTAAATAAAGCAGAGGATTTGTGATAGTCTCAAATTCAAAATGATTTCACATCTGTGGCTGTTGTGCAGGGGCTTATATCAAAAAAGCAAGGTTTGGGGCTCAAGCAGTTGAATGAAGATGTGAGGAACTTTTGGGATGGTAGGTATGCTACTTTTTTTTTAGAATTTTTAATATTTATTTTTTAGTTTTCGGCGGACACAACATCTTTGTTTGTATGTGGTGCTGAGGATCGAACCCGGGCCGCACGCATGTCAGGCGAGCACGCTACTGATTGAGCCACATCCCCAGCCCAAGGTATGCTACTTTTGAAGGCAGCAATAGCCCATAACCAAACTCTAGCTTCTATCCCTCAGCCCCCCAAATTAGTAAATAGAACTTTTTTTTTATGCAGGTCAGATAAATAAGGCATATCAACAACATTTTACTGATGTAAGAGCATGCTCACAAATACATGTTTTTGATCTTGAGTACATAGATTGAATATGATTGTTTATGACCTTGGTTACTTGCTAAAAATACAGCCCTCTGGAAGCCTGGCCAGGTACTAACATACTTGGTCTTTTTTTGTCCTTAAATGCCTTATGGCATTGAGCATTTTACAACTTCTATTGTAAGGAGCAATGCTAACCTCTCCATTCTTAAGGTGCAACACAGAATGCTGTTTATCTCTAATTCCTACAGACAAAAATTAATAATCTTGCTCTCTTGCCACCTGGGTAAATTATTTTATAAGTCCACCAGTTCTACTTAACAGGTAAAATGGGGTAAACTTGGATACCTGGGATGACCATGCCTATTGTTCACTGAAGCCATTGGATACTGTTGTTTCATTTAATGCATCATCCATTGACTGGACTTGAAGGCCTTTATCCTTCTTCTTCTCCCCAGACTCAATCATCACAATGGAGAAGGATGATGGGTATTTTAAAAATACAGAGATCTTACTCTACTGGATATACTTTGGATTCCTATACTTCTTGATTATTTTTCAATTTCTCATTCTGGTAATCTCTCATACACTTGCATCAGTTTTTGCTGTCAGATCTATAGAAACAATTCATCCCATGACCAGAGCAGCTGCACATGACTCATTTGACTACTTCTCCAAATCATCTATGCCACTGCTGCCACTTTTTTCTTTGGCAAGGGGCTGAGGCCTGGGCTTCATCAGTTCATTGATAGTTCAAATTCCAAGGTTTATGTTTGCACACAGTGCAGTCAGAATCCTTATTTCTGTTTACAAGGAACTAATCCCACTATGTAACAGCTCTCCACAGGAGTTCACTGTAATTGGACTGAGGCAACAAAGTGTTGTATGCTTTTTCATGTCCTTAGTTGCCACTACTCCCCTAAAAATCTCCATTAATTTTTCAGGACTGAGATATCTCTCACCTGCAAATATCCTAAAGACTATTAGAGTTGCTGTGTGGGTGTTGAGACCCAGGATGTAAAATTTTGGTCTCTAGCAATTGAGAGATGTGAGGACGAGTTGGCAGTGTAGTCATGCTTATGCAGAGGTAACAATAGCTCCCAGGTAGCCCAGAGCATTCAGCCCTAGAATTCTGCATCATTCCATAGGCCCTTTCATATATAGGCCAGAAGAAAAAGGTGCATGATCAATATTTTACATAGTGAACACATGCTCAGAAGAAAATGTTTATGACAATGAATGTGTACCCTTAATCAAGGTATTCATTACTTAAATAAATGATAATAATACTAATCATCATCATAATAATAACAGTAACCTTTGGAAGCATCAACCACAGAGTAGCTATAGCCATGTTTGGCCTTTCCAATGATCCACTCTTAAAAGTTTCATCATCAAAAATCTACACACTTGAAGTCTTCTGCAATGATCTATTACTAAGGAGGTAAGACCTCTGCATCCACAGGCCTCAAAAAATATGCTGTATGACTAGAACACAATCCCCCTTTCTAGGATTACTAAAAGCCATCTCCAGATGGTATCTAAACAAGCTCATCATTCTTCCAACTTATCATTGATCAACTGCTGTGTGGTTGCATCTAAAGATATCAGATGTATTGAAGTCATACTGATATTATTATATGGCAGAAACCCATTCCTGTGCTGCTGATAACAAACCAAGTGCTATGTGATTTTGCAACACAACTTTTTGTATTTGAGATTTTTCTTTATTAACTAGAGTTAGAGCCTGCTTTGTAAGATTTAAGGTTTGGCTGTGTACGCTGTATCTTATTCACCAAGGTTACATAAAAATAAAGAAAATACATCATCCTCGTGAGTTTAAAATTTTATTCATCATATAGTCTTCTCTTTAGCTATAACCACACCATAATTTTCCATAGGCTGTATGGTTTGAACCGAGTATCCTAATAATGCCAGAAGAAAAACCAGAAGTTCAAACATATTGAGTAACATTTTCAAATTAAATCAAAGTTTAGGCAGTAAAAAATTGTCTGGATAAAATGGACATGAACAGACTGTTGACTATAATAGATAATGTTACCTTCAGTATACATTGAAATATGGGTTTAAATATTTAAACCTTAGGAATGAAGCCAGAATTAATAAAGGGGTGATTATAACAGCTGCTTCTCTGCTTATCATTTCAATTTTGTCTATTCATAAACCAGGAAACAAGAGCCAATATTGTAATGCATGTCTGTAATTTCAGTGACTCAAGACGTTGAGAAGAAGGATTTTAAGTTCAAGGCTAGACTCAGCAACTCAGTGGGGCCTTAAGCATCTTAGTGAGAACTTGGCTTGTCTTTAAAAACAAATGGGATGAAGATGTGATTTGTGATAAAGTGTTCTGAGTCCAGTCCTTGGTACAAAAAAAAAATATTCTGCTTTTTTTGTGCCACTATCTAACTTCTAAAACAATAATTAAAGATTGATAATTCATGTAGTCTAGAGGATGTGAGTTGCGGCTTTGGGGTCACAGAGAATTGATCCTGAATTTCAGTAAAGTTGCTTAATATTCAGGAGACCTTTCAAATATTCTTTCACACTGAACATCTATGTAAACCTCATCCATTACAAAAAGCAGAATGATACTGAGTGTCAACATATTAGCAATTCTTTAGCCCTATCTGTACACATAAAGTTGACAATGTGTTTTCACTCCTCTTGTATCCAAAGTACAGAGTATATTCCCCAAATTTTGGATCTAAGCTCTTATTTTTTTGTGAGTGACTTATGTAAATCTGTGACTATGAAAGTGTTTTAGTCAGGAAACACTTTGAATACTTTGTTTTTACTTTCATAACGTGTCACCTCCTTGAGAATGAGCCTACCTTAATTTATTTGATTCTGAGAAAAAGGGTGTTTTTTTTTGGCAACCATATATCCCTCTGAAGTTCCGTAATTTTACCAACTATCACCAAATGCAGTAAAAAGATCACATATGAACACAGGCTTAATTGATGATAAGCCCACACTTGAGATAATAATTTTTATATGGTTTCTTCTTATTCAGTGATAGATATCTAATTCACTAAACATGGGCTGAATGCCAGGATTCAATCACATGTGGAACAGAAGTTATGTGAAAAACATATTGTGCCTTATAGGTACTGGTTAAATTTTTATTAATTTAAATTTAAACTTTAATCTCTTGACAGGATTTATTGAATTTTATGGAAATATGTGTAGACTTCTATGCCTTTAATATTTGATGATATTCTCAGAGTACCCAATACTAAAGAAGAAAAATGAAATCACAACCCTGCATTAGGCTAAAGAAAAAAAACTGCAAAATAATTTTTTTAAAAATGTTTAGATTCTAGTTTCTGGTTTACTGATGATCTGATGACCTAGAGTCTTCTCTCCAGTGATACCAATCTCTTTTGGTTAAAGTATAATATATAAAATGAAAATGGATCTGTGCCCAGAATCCTGTGAGAAACAGCTTCCACTTTTGTACACTTCTGAGTTGGAGATGGCTTCTCTCTCAAAGTGCAGAATCTCTCCTGTTCTTTGGCCCTGAGAGAATGTTGTTTGGTATGTTTATTCCATAACCTAAGCCACAGAACTGAGTTGTCAATTTTTTTCACCTTGCTGAGGTCAGGGTATTTATAGATCACAAACATGGAATGTAGCTATGGTGAACATAGATATCCCTGAGAGGTCAAGAGTGAATTTTATTTTTATTTTTTTTAATATTTTTTTTTAAAGAGAGGGAGAGATAGATAAAGAGAGAGAGAGCGAGAGAGAGAGAGAGAGAGAGTATTTTTTTTAATATTTATTTAGTTCTCGGCGGACACAACATCTTTGTTTGTATGTGGTGCTGAGGATCGAACCCGAGCCGCACGCATGCGCGCTACCACTTGAGCCACATCCCCAGCCCAAGAGTGATTTTTAGGATGAAGCTTGAAAAATAAATTTATTTATTTGTCAATTTATATTTTCAAAAATAATAATATTGTGGATATAGTAGTTTAAGTTATTAAATTGATTTAATCTGTCCTTCTTAATTTTTATTATGAATACTAGAAATTTTTAAATTATACTAATGCATTATATTGTTTTTCCCTGTGGGAAAAATATTAATGCCTTAGGACATTGCTTAGAAGTTTAAAATAAAATTTTCTTTCTCATAAGACCAGAGAGCACAAAAGTTAAATGAAATTTTAAAGTAATTTTGATAAAATTTTTATTCATGAAAGATTATATTTTGGGTGTGTGGGAGATCTTGCCTCTTGGTTTTATTTTCCCCATTGGGTTTCTCCCCACTGAAATTAAGTTTTCATCACATGAGAAGAACATCACATAATCTTTTACCTTTCCCCCTCTCACTAAGGTGTGGCTGTAGAGTTTAAGAGTGGTGAGGATAATACAAATGATGAGAAGTGATGAAATGTCATTCCAAGTCCTCATCAGCCTCCCCAGCTCAAGTGTATTTTTTATTGAGCTGGCTGAACACCTGTTCATTTGCTCTACTCTTTATTCTAAATTTTGCAGCTTTTTTACCCTTTTTTTCAATCCTTGTTAGTTACCACCAGATTTTTCCATGACATCATTCACTCTAGGGCCAGAACATCTGGTCTGGTGGTCTGCACCTTGGTCTTCTCACCCTTCCCTCTTATTAGGTGAGGACAACCTGCCAGAGGCCTCACTCTGTTTATCAAGGTGAGGGGAAGTGATTTGTTTATGTCTGAAGGCAATACTGCAGGGCTTTTTTAGTCATGCCTGGTGAGGCTGCATGTTTCCAACTGAAGTTTTTAATATGGAGTTTTTTTAATCCAGGCCTAAAGCCATCCTCACAATAGTGTAGTTAATTTGCCAAAAATTAAGGTGTTTTTTTTGTTTGTTTGTTTGTTTTTTTGTTTCTTTAATGTATTTGTCCCCATTTGAATTTTTTTCTTTTTTCTTTTTTTTTCTTTTTTGTACCAGGTATTTAACTCAGGGACGCTGAGATACATCCCCAGTCCTTTTGTGTATTTATTTATAGAGAGGGTCTCACTTAGTTGCTTAGTGCCTTGCTTTTTCTGATGGTAGCGTTGAACTCATGATACCCATGTATAATTCTTCTGTGCCACAGGGGTTATGGCCTGGGCCACCAAGTTTGCTTTCAGCTGAGTTTTTAAATATGTAAAACAACTTTATTAAAGTGACATTTAGAAGCATTCCTAATATTCAAGCAAACTCCTTTGTCCTGGTGTGGCAGGAAATAAAAGTGGAACTGGATTTTAATTTAAATAACAAGAGAGTTCAATTGCAAGGGCTTAATTAGAACACAGATAATTAGAAGGTTACAGGCCATGGCACTGTTGTACTTTTTAAAATATATTTTTCTTAGTTGTGGATGAACAAAATATCTTTATTATTATTATTATTATTATTATTATTATTATTATATTATTATTATTATTATTATTATTATTATTATTATTATTGTTGTTGTTGTTATTAATGTGGGTCCAGTATCGAACAGACTGCCTCATGCATACTAGCCAAGAATTCTATTACTGAACAACAACCTTAAATCCTTACCTGGTATTTTTTTTTAATATTTATTTATATTTAATTTATTTATATGGGGCACTGAGAATTAAGCACTGTATCAGTGAGCCACACCTTCAGCTCTTTCCTGGTACTTTTTAAATACCTGTTTTACATAAATTTTAATTAGTTGCTTTAACCCTTTTCCAATATTTGTTTGGATTAAATCAATAACCTATAAATCAGTAAAGTCTAGTTTTATCTCAAACTCTTATTTTACTTCCTCTTTCTTCCCCAGACCAGACACCTTATCCACAGTGTCTGAATTAAGATTCCCCCTTGAGGAATTTACTGTATGTTGTCCACATTTCAAACTCCAAAATTTACCTATTTCTTAGTTTTGGAAAAGTCTTACAGAATTTGTCCAGAGGTATCAAAATTTCTTGGAGTACTCAGAAGAATCCGTATCTGAGTCTTGCCTTTTAGGGAGCAGTTTGAATTATAAATATGCAGACTTTAAGGCAAGTAGATGGATGATCT
Organism: Callospermophilus lateralis; assembly: GCF_048772815.1. Taxonomy (NCBI): domain Eukaryota; kingdom Metazoa; phylum Chordata; class Mammalia; order Rodentia; family Sciuridae; genus Callospermophilus; species Callospermophilus lateralis. Next base: position 88,125,633 of record NC_135315.1, on the reverse strand, counting down.
GCAGCTGGAAGAAACATTTTCATCAATACCTTGCATCTAAAAGGCACTTCATTTGCTTCCTTTTATTAGATACTGTGAATAAACCTACAATAAAAATGGAAGTGAAGTAACATCTTTAATAAAAGTGTTCCAATTTCTTTAGATACTTATCCAGAATTATAATTACTGGGTAATAGGGCATTTTTTTTTAAACCAAGAATTGTTATTGTTATTTATTTGTACTTATTTAGGCAATTTACCACTTTGTTACATCCTTATTTTTTTAATAAGACAGGATATCACTGAGTCACTTAAGCCATTGCCAAGTTTCTGAGGCTGTTTTTAAGTTCCTCCTGTTTCATCCTCCCAAGCCACTGCGAGTACAGACATTCACAATGATACCCTGCTTCAAAAAAATTATTATTAGTGGATTATATGGAATTTTTATTTTGAGCTCTTAGAACCATGATAGGGGCTGGGAATGTGGCTCAAGCGGCAGTGCACTTGCCTGGTATTCATGTGGCACTGGGTTTTATCCTCAGCACCATGTACAAATAAAGATGTTGTGTCTGCCGAAAACTAAAATGAATAAATAAATATTAAAATTCTCTCTCTCTCTCTCTCTCTCTCTCTCTCTGTCCCTCTCTCTCGCTTTCTCTTTTAAAAAAAAGAACCAAGATAGTTTTTTCAAAAGTATCTTTATTAACTTTATATTGTAACCAAAATTTTTAACTATGCATATACACCTATACTCTGGAGTCCCTACTATCTTTCAGATATTTGTTTAGTTTGGTGTGGTTTGGTGCTAGGAATTGAAATCCGTGGGTGCTTACCACTGAGTTATGTTTCCAGTCCTTTTTTTTTGAGATGGGTGATATATCACTCATCTCTGAATAAGTTGTTTGTAGCCTTTCTATGTTGTTAAAGCTGTCTTTCAAATCACAATCCTCCTGACTTGCCTCTCCAGCCTCTAGTATATTGGCCACCACACCTAGCTCTTTCAGATTATTATAATAACCTTTTCAACAACACTGCCCAGGCTACAGAAAATCTCTTTGACCGATGCATTTTATCCCTGAGGAAAGTTTATATGAAGTAGCCAATGTAGGACTATTCTGTACAGATTTGTTGGAATAAACAGGGATCATTGTTTGTTAAGCTCCTTTTTGAACAGCTATTTGGTATCACAGTTCATAAAAGTGCTGGGAAAAGAATGTAAATTCATTGGTTTGAAATCTACAGAGATTTACATAAGCTCAATCACCTTTTGTTCTAGAGTTTAGAACTTCAGGACATAGTAAGGTAAATAAAATATGTTACAGTTGAGATATTCAGTACACACATCGACACACACATCCACAAATACACACACACACAAAAAAACTTTCTAGGAGCAATTGGTAGTTCTGGCATTATTACTAGTGTATCAGGGACATAGTAACATAAACAAAATATGTTAAATGTGAAACATTAAATACACACATACACACACCCACAAAAAAAAACAATAAATTTTTCTAGGAGGAATTGGTATTTCTGGCCTTATTACTAGTATATCAGGGTTGGGGCAGGATTCTGGAAGTGCTAAAATCTTACTCAAGTTAAGAGTAGTTTACTGGATTCCTCCCTATTTTGCCTATAATACAAGCTAGAGTGAACTTCATCTGTCAGCAACAGCAATTGGGAAAATATGCTGGCAGATTTTTTTTTTTTGAGATAAATTGACAGCTTTGATATTTGGGTATTTTTGTGTCTTGGTCACAGCTGATGAAGCACTTGTGAAAAATTTTATGGCTCCTAGATATGACCATTTTTTTGTATCATTTCTTTAATATTTCCTTCTTTTTTTTGTGGTGCTAGAGATTGAACCCAGGGCCTTGTGCATACAAGGCAAGCACTGTAAAAACTGAGCTACATCCTCAGCCCCTCTCTCACATTTCTGCTCACTACAGGTGATTATGGTAGTTTGGAATTTTGTCCCACATACGGTACATTTCTTAAGACCGGACTAGTATCCAGTGTATCTAAATCTCTCTACTCATTCATGATTTTGCCAAAGAAATACTCACAGTAGTTTTTTCCTTAAATTTATCTATAGATGGAGGGAGAGTGTCTCATTTAATATGCTGCTTTATTTTCAACATCATTCCCTGTTAATATTTGCTTTTTATAGTGTTGCTAAGTTTGGAACTGACTATCTTGCACATTCTGCACACACACTCTAACAGTGAACTTTGCCTCTATGTCCCAATTCTAACTTTAGGTCGGATAGATTCATTCATTCACTTCTAATGTTATTTTTTATATGGTTGGTTTTACATATGCCTTTCTATTGCTCTTAACAATACTATTGATCTACATATGATTTCAGATTTGATTTATATTATAATATATTGGTCTGTATTATTTCAATATAGTTTCATAATATACATTAAATGTGTCTCATAACAATAACTACATTATTTGATTTTTATTAAAGGTTTTGGGGTGTTTTACATATATTTTATTTCTAAGATAATTTTTTTGGTCCATTCTTTTCTTTTCTTTTATTTGGTACTTAGAATTAAACTCAGGGGAATTGAGCCACATCCCCAAACATATTTTGTATGACATTTAGACACGGTATCTCACTGAGTTACTTAGGGTCTCACTTTTTCTGATGCTGGGTTTGAGCTCACAATACACCTCCCAAAGTACTGGGATTACAATTGTGCACCAACAGGACCAGCTCTCTTCTTGTATTTAAAGAAAAACATGCTAAAATTTTGATAGGAAAATATTATATATTAAATTGAGTTAAAATAGTTGTCTTTGTAATGATTAGTTTTATTTACACACATGCTATTTTATGTGCTTTTGTAAATTTTTATTTAGTTTGTGATAATTTCCACATATTTTCCTTGAAAACCATTATACATGTGATGTATTTAACAGATGTAACTTCAGTATAATACTTATGTGGTATTTTGTACTCTAATTAAACCAAAAATCTTTCTGGGCTCCAGAAACCATTTTTTTCTCAAACTTTATTATTTTTATTTTTCTGAATCACCTCGTCTTTCCTCCTAGGCCACAGATTTCTACTGTATTGACAAGTATAGCTCTAGTTTTATGCTATCACATACTTGTATGCTGTCATTGTACACACAATAATTTCTACAGGTCTAAGCTGCTTGGTGAGGAGTATTTTATATATATATATTTTTTTTTTCATGATGAAATAACAGCAATATCTACTCCGTCAATTGTCAATTTTATGTACTATGTTTTTTTTTTTATTCTCCTTTTTATAGAATTACTTTTTCCAAATTATTGAGATTAATGAATTTTAAACAATTGAGTATAACAGTGCAGTCTGTAAATTTTCTTTTTTAACCTAAGACAAAATACATCCCAATTTTAATAGGCTCATTGTTATGTAAATGACATTTAAAAACCTACATATATAACACCCTTACCTGACCTTACTGTGGACTATTGATATCTGGGTGGAGGGGATCTGAAAGTGATCCATGGAAAAAGCAGAACAGGGATAGGTCAGGTTGTGACATTGGTGGATACTGTGTATGTAGTAGTGAGTATTCATGAATAAGTATTGGTGGAATAGGTACAGGTAGAGAAAAAAGTGCTGTGAAGAAAAGAGGGAAAGAATGACCAGCTCAAGAGTTCAGATTTAAAAAGTCTAATGGTGGATCAATGAAGTATGAGGGAAAAGGGTAGTTTCTTTGGAGGCAGAAATAAGGTAGAAGCGAAAGAAGAAGGTAACTCTGGCACAGTCCCCAAGAGAAAGAGTCAAACGAACACTTCTCTCTCTCTCTCTCTCTCTCTCTCTCTCTCTCTCTCTCTCTCTCTCTCGTGTATACATATATATCATACTTCTATAACATTAGATTAAAGTCAGCCAGCCTCAGCAACTTAGTGGGGCTCTAAGATAATCAGTGAAACCCTTTTTCTTTGTAGAATATTTTATTAAAGGCTGAGAGTGTTTCTTAGTAAAAAAGCATATCTGATTTCAATTTGTAATATGAGAGACAGAGAGAGAGAGAGAGAGAGAGAGAGAGAGAGAGAGAGGAGAGAGAGAGTTCTTGCAAAAATTAAAAAAAGTAATCAGTGACACTGTTAGTGTCAAGGATGTAAACAATTTTAAAGTAATAATGAGCTAGTTGGAAAACTCATTTAGGTTATTAACTACTGCTTGGGAAGTTAGTCTACTCTCCAAAATATAAAAGTGAGAGAGAAATCCTTTATTAAAGTGTATATAAGAAAAAAGAGGAGTTTTGACACAGCTTTTAGATGACCCAGACTGGGTCAACTTTAGCAGGTGATTAGGATTCTGCAAAGCTGTTAAATCCTTGAGTTTTTTGGAATAATGTGATTTTTATCTATTCTTCATAAATGAAGATTGAGGTATAATATAAATGAGGCTTGGCAAAGGAAAAACATTTCAATGAAAAATAAATGTATGAATAAACACATAAAACAATATTTAACCAAAAGTCAACATTCAGAATATTTATGCAATTATGTAATCACCAGTAATGTAAAAACAATGACAACTAAAAAAAGTGAATTAATCAAAAACAAATAAATAATGTAATGAATGAATTAATAATGAATAGCTAATAAGTGCAAAGATGTAATGTGACTGGAATTGTCAAAGTCAGCTTGTAGCCATGAAAAAGTGTAAAGGTACATAGAAATGGTGTTTTACTACTTACTGAGACATACCCTATGAACTATAAATTCCACTCCTAGGTGGGAAAAGTTGAACACAGAACCCATTCACCTGGCTCTCTCACGTGGGAACTGTGCAAAATATTACCTTTTTCTTTCCCTCAAATTTTATTGCTGCTTCCAAGAACACTATCCTCTATATTCACGCTATCATTGTAGACTTGTAGCATGTGAACCCCTCTACTGTTCAAGTTTTTCTTCTTTTTTTTCATTGCTCTTTTTCTTCCTACCCCCATATCATCCACCAATACTTATTTTGTATAGCAAAATCTACATACTCAGCAATTACCCGTCTTATATCTTACTATATCCATTTCCTACCTTCTTCATGAACACTTTGCGATCCCCTCCATGAAAACATCAATAGTCCAAAGTGATCAGAATGGGGGTAAAAATTGCAGAATATTAAAGGTCAGTTAAACAACAAGAAAGCTATAAAAGTGTGCTTCATTTAAAGGTGAAAATAAAAAGAAAATCCTTAGACTTCACTAGTTAAAATAAAAGATGAAAAATTTATGAGCCTCAATAATTTGAATTATACTTGTGAGTCACTTTTTTTGGGGTAAGGGATATAAGAACATTGCTAAAGAGTTTAAAGTTCAAACTGTTTTTTTTATGAGACAAAGAATAGAAAAAATTTAAAAAATATATATTAAAGTAATTGTGATATCATTTTTATAAAAATATATATACATATTTATTCACAAATTTCTTTAACCTTATAAACAGTTATAAGTGTCAATACATTTCTCTATGGGCTAGGTCCTATTATTGGAAGAAAACTTTGCCTTAAAAGAACCCCATACAGAGGCATTTAATGCAATTAACAGGCCAAGAAGAAGAAGAAGAAGAAGAAGAAGAAGAAGAAGAAGAAGAAGAAGAAGAAGAAGAAGAAGAAGAAGAAGAAGAAGAAGAGAGGTGAAGAGGATTTCAGGTTGTGAAGCATTCCTGTAATATAAGTTACTTGAAAAGACATCACAGGAGAAATTTATACATTGTCTAAAGACATATATGTATATATTAATTATAAAAAGTGTTTATGAGTTCTGTAGTGAGGGTGCACAAGTGCAATACACAGTCTTTTTTTTTCTTGAATACGTTTTGTTGTAGATGGACACAGTATCATTAGTAGTTTGTTTGTTGGCTTTTTTTAATATTTATTTTTAGTTTTTGGTGGACACAACTTCTTTGCTTGTATATGGTGCTGAGGATCGAACCTGGGCCACCCGCATTACAAGAAAGTATGCTACCACTTGAGTCACATCCCCCTCTTGGGTGGCTTTTTAATGCAGTGCTTCATATTCAACCCAGTACCTCGTGCATGCTAGGGAAGTTCTCTACCATTGATCCATAACCCTAGTCCCCAAAGTACTTAATCTTTTTTTTGGGGGGTGGGGAGGGGAGAGTGTGTGCGTGTAGTGCAGGTATTGAATCCATGGCCTTATATCAGCAAAACAAGCACTTTACTGACTAAGCTATATTCTCAGCCCTGATCTGTAGTCAGTTAACAATGACAATGGAGCAGCCTGTCATTTAGACTTTGATTCTGTGCCCACTTGGCTCAGGTTTGAGGCAGTGCCCGAAGCCTTGACCAATCAGTCACTTAGGTGAGAACTGTCCAATCCTCAGGCAGCCAGTGATGAGGGGGAGGACTTCCACAATCTTCTGTTCCCTTTGTGTCTGGAACCCGCCCTTTTTTAAATCTTTTTGTAGGCTTCTGTTCTGGATCTGAAGCCCAGGTGTCTGTGCTATGCAGAATCTGAAAACAAACCACAGGGAGAACGCTGAGAACCTTGAGAGCCAGGAAATGGTACATGTGCCTTGTTATATTGAGACTGCTTAGGAAGGTGGCTTAAAGCTGACAGGAGTGGCAATGGTGGAAACTGGCAGTCATGGCTAGGGACTCTTCCTGTTTCTCTCCACAGTCTTGTGGCCAGAGGGTCTCTCTGTGGTATCTTAGCCTTCACCTCCCTCTGACTAGTCTAGTGAGGCTTAGATCAGCAGTTGAAAACCTGGGCATTTTGTTCCATAATTGTATGGTGTTTTCACCTTCTTTCTAAAGCCCTTTGTGGGATTCCATGTGCCATGAGTCCAGCAAGTCTCCAGATTGCATGGTGAAGACTGAGATAATTATCAAGAGAGAACTCCAAATCCATTTATTGAATTCATGCATGAGAGAAGCTGTTAATTTTAGGGCTTGTTACTCATGAGGGTTTGTTTGTTTGTTTATTATTATTATTTGTGTGTGTGTGTTGTTGTTGTTGTTGTTGTTTTGGTACCAGAAATTCAACCCAGAGGTGTTCATCCACTGATTCACATTCCCACCCCTTTTTTAATATTTTTATTTAGAGACAGGGTCCCTTTGAATTTCTTAGGGCCTCACAAATTTGAAGATGCTGGCTTTTAACTCATTCTCTTCATGAGTCCTGAGATTTTTAAATGTAGCAGAATCAGTATCTCAAATCCAAAACAAAAATCTGAAATCCAGAACTTCAGTTTAGCTCTCCATAGGTCTCAAAGTAAACCCCTAGTTTTCTAGCTCTCTGTTCACATATGCAAATCTGGGTTCTCTTTTCACAGGGAATAAGTATAAAATAGAATAGATAGTATAATGACCATGTAATGTGGATAATGGGCCTCACTCAAACACACCTGGTGGCTAACTGAATGATGTTAATGAGCACCATTAAGGCATATTTCAAATGTAAAAGGCCTTGAAGCCTTCAACAAAGTCCTTTGTCCCAGGGGTGATTCCTGATTGAATATGAAGAAAAAAAGGATGGGTCACAGAAAGAATGAAAGTGAACCCATATGATAGTCAGGATGCCTTTTCCAAAGCCTATTCTAAATGCATTATGCTACCTGTTCTGCCCAAAACTATCTGTAAACTTCTAAGATGGTACAAAAAAAAATGAGTTTTTTTTTTTTCTGATATCATTCCTCATACCACATGGTGGGCGTTCTATTTCTTCTTGCTTAAATAGATTTTTTTCTTCAAAACTTATGAGACAAGCACCCAGATTCAATTGGCAAACTGAGAAATTTTGGTTCATCTCAAAACTCCACATTCAGCATTATTGATCATTATTTTCCCATGTTTTATTGCAAAGGTATGCATCATTTATAATGTTTTTCTTCAAGAACTGGAGGGCATTTTTACAAGATTTTAATTTATCATTCTGAGATTTTCTCATGAGAAGAAAGCAGAATAAAATTAGGTGACATTAAAAAGAATGAATCTCTCCTAAATGAGGTTTATGTGTCCCAATTAAGGATTTTTATAAACTGTAATGGGTCATTAATTGAGGGTTTATGTATTTATTAATTTGTTTGTTTATTTATTTATGGTCAGACAATCTGGGGTTGTGGCTCAGTGATAAAGCACCCACCTAGCACGTGGAAGGTCCTGGGTTCGATCTCAGCACCACATAAAAATAAGTAAATAAAAAAAAAATAAATAACCCACAGAAACATTCCAAATATTTCAGGAAACTCTTTTATTCTGGTGTGGCAGGAAAAAATAAAAGTGGGACTAACTTGAATTTAAATTACATGCAATTTCAATCTCTCTCTCTCTCTCTTTCTCTCTCTCTCTGTACTGGGGATTGAACCCAGGGCCTCATGCTTAGAAGGCAAGCACTCTACAAGCTGAGCTATTTACTCAGCCCCATTTTTTGGGGGGTGGCAGACCAGGGATTGAAGTCAGGGGCACTCTATCACTGAGCCACATCCCTACTCCTATTTTGTATTTTACTTAGAGACAGGGTTTCACTGAGTTGCTTAGTGCCTCACCATTGATGAGACTGGTTTTGAATTCATGATCCTTATGTCTCAGTCTTGTAAACAGCTAATATTACAGGAATGTATCACCATGCCTGGCCAACTTCAATCTTTTTTTTTTTTGAAGAGAGAGAGAGTGTGTGTGTGTGTGAGAGAGAGAGAGAGGGAGAGAGAGAGAATTTTTTTAATATTTATTTTTTCATTTTTTGGCAGACACAACATCTTTCTTTGTATGTGGTGCTGAGGATTGAATCCAGGCCACACGCATGCCACACGAGCATGCCACCACTTGAGCCACATCCCCAGCCCCAACCAACATCAATCTTAAGGGCTAAAGTACACACAAATTAAATCAAAGTCCATGTCAATATCTTGGTACTATATATATAAAGTTGTTGATAGACCTTCTATTTTAATTACTTATATGTGGAGCTGAGAATTGATTCCAGTGCTTCACATGTGCCAGACAAGTGAGCTCCACTAAGCCCCAGCCACAGCCCTCTGGTACATTTTTTATGGGGGATATTGGAGATTGAACTCAGGAACACTTGACTACTAAGACAAATCCCCAGGATTTTTTTTTTATTATTATTATTTAGAGACCGGATCTCACTGAGTTTCTTAGCACCCCGCTTCTGCTAAGGCTGGCTTTGAACTTTTGATAATTCTTCCTCAGCCTCTTCAGCAACTGGGATTACAGGCTTGCACCAACACACCCTGATACATTTATAATATCTGTTTTATGTAGATTTTAACCAGTAGCCTTAACTTTTTTTCTAATATATATTTGATTTGAATCCATAACCCAGAAATCAGTGAAACAGAATCTATTTTTTTTAAAGAGTGAGAGAGTGAAAGAGAGACAGAGAGGGAGAGAGAGAGAGAGAGAGAATTTTTTAATATTTTTATTTTTAGTACTTGGCGGACACAACATCTTTGTTTGTACGTGGTGCTGAGGATCGAACCTGGGCCGCACGCATGCCAGGCGAGTGCGCTACCACTTGAGCCACATCCCCAGCCTCAGAATCTATTTTTTAATCTCCAACACTGCTTTTGGTTATGTCAGTGTCTGAATTAAGATTCTCCATTAAAGAATTTATTATGTCTTGTGTTCTCATTCTGACCTCCCATAGGACCTAGTTCTGAGTTTTAGAATATCTGAAACAAGGTTCCCAGAGATTCCAAATTTTTTGGAGTATTTAGAAAACACCACTCTCTGAGTCTTGCCTTCTAGGGACCAGTTTGAATTTTAAGTGTTTAGCTTTTGAAGGGATGGACAAATTGGATGCTTTGCAGTGGGAAGACATTTTCTGATATACTTTCTATCTAAAAGATACTTTATTTGTTTTCTCTTATTAGATACTGTGAATAAAGGTACAATAAAAATAGATGTGTGGCAATATATTTAGCAAAAGGATTTCTAATTTTTTACATATATACCCAGAGTTATTATTACTAGATTGTATGACATTTTTTTTACCAAGAATTATTATTTATATTTTCTAATTTATTTAAATACTAGATATTAACCCCAGGGCAATTTACCAGTGTGCTACATACCCAGTCTCCAACACTTTTATTTATTTATTTATTTTGGAGAGAGGGTTTTACTGATTTTCTTGGGACCTTGGCAAGTTCTTGAGGCTGGACTTTAACTTAAGAATGAATCCCTAGTTTTCTAACTCTTATTCTCCTAAGCCACTGGGAGTACAGGCATGTACGATTTTGCACTGCTACCCCAAATTATTACTAGTGGATTAAGTGGCATTTTTATTTGGGGTTTTAAAGAACCTTAACACTTTATAAAAATATATTTATTAAATTTATATTGTCACCAACATTTTTACATATTTGTGTACTGTGGAATCCCTATTAATAATGAGATATTTGCTTGGTTTTGTATGGTTTGGTGCTGAGTATTGAACCCAGAGGTGCATACCACTGAGATACATCCACATTCTTTTTCATGTTATATTTTGAGACAGGCTCTCATTAAGTTGATTGTAGCCTTGTTATGTTACTGAGGCTGTCTTTCTACTAACAATTCTCCTGTGTCATTTTCCATAGATTCTAAAATTTCAGGCATATGCCACTGTACATGACAATTTTAGATTTTTATAATAGCCATTCCAACAGCACTGCATAGGCTGAATAAAATCTATTTGATTAATGCATTAAATCCCTGAGGCAAGTTTATATGAAGTAGCCAGTGTAGGAGTGTTGTGTAAAGATTAGCAAGGATTGTGGAATGTGATAGACATTATTATCTAAAGTACATATATGGGAATGGGATGTGGCTTATGTGGTAGTCTACTCACCTGGCATGCGTGCGGCCGGAGTTCGATCCTCAGCACCACATACAAACAAAGATGTTGTGTCCGCCGAACACTAAAAAAGAAAAATATTAAATTTTTTTTCTCTCTCTCTCTCTTTAAAAAAGATAAAGTACATATATGAAGACAGGAATTGATATGAGCATAGTTTATATACAAACAGAGGTATGAAAAATTGTTCTATATGTGTAATAAGAATTGCGATGCATGTCACTATCTTGTATTTAAAAAATAAAAAAAAAACGCTCTTTATATGTTTTTCTGAGAACCAAACTCAGTGCTTTGCACATGCTAGCAAAATAGTGTACAACTCAGACACAACTCTAGCCCATGTACCCAGATTTTTATACTCTCTTTGTAGTAATCAGAAACAACTTTAAAAATTAAAATTGCATTCATATCACTTTTCCTAGTACAGTAATGTATTACTAACTAAAATTATTCTTAGTAATTTTTAAAAATAATCTAATGGATGACTATTATTTTTTCCAAAGATTATTTTATCACTTCTTTAGGGCTTTGTGAAGGGTCTTTTTTTTCACAATATAGATGTCTTCTATTATCAAATGGGTCCATGCTAAGTGTGTTGAAAATAGTGATTCTAAAAGTTCATACAATCTACACATTTCCAAGACTACAGGAGAAACGGAAAGACAATATTCACAACCAAGAAACCATTTCCCATGGAAGCATAGTATCAGGGTCCAACCTGGAGTGTAATCCAGATCTTTCACTGGTAATGTTGTTTAAGAACCACAAGCATAGGTTTTTGAGATCCTCTAAAGTACACTGAATGGCTTTAAATCACTTACTCTTCTTCAAAATAAAATTTACCTACTTAAAAAATAAAGCACTATGAATGAGAAACGTGAATGACACATAAGTTCTGTGGAGGTACTGAGGTTGACCTTTAATTATAGTTTATAAATAGTCAAATAAGAGTGGACTTAGAGTTGTCTCATCTTTTGCAAGACATGATATAAAATCCTTAGATGAACTGACATGAAATAATGAAAATGCATTTCAGGGAAGTGATATCACAGAAATTTTCATGGTAGAATCTTAGAAAAGTGGGGAAAATATATTCATATACATATGCATTTCTAGAGAAAAAAATAAGTTATAAGTACATGAGTATGAAGGTAAATTCAGTGTGCCTCATGCATTGTAGGTTGAAGGTAATGATAAAGTAGTAACTGAGGAGATCCAGAACTCTATTATTGTGGGAGACATTAATAGCAATTTAGAAAAAGAAAATATAGTCAAATCCCTTTAGATTTGCCTATGTCCTCTGTTCCTCTTATGAATTTGATTCTGTCAAATGAGATTATGTGGGTATGGTTCTCTCTGAATTTATGTTTTCTTCTGTTTTTAGGATTATGTCAGGTAGGTCATGTCTTAAACTCACTTTGGGGGCCCTTTTACCTCCTATTTTGGACTGCAGAGCAGAGACTCACCTCACTCATTCTGTGCAATGAATTGACTTTTGTCAATCCTTGCAAACAATGGTTGGAAGAACAAGCATATTGGAGCGTCTTTCATATCCTATAATATGGTTGTCAGACCCTGTGGGTTTAAGAGTAGTTACTTGCTATATTAGAAACATCTTCCCTATGAGAAGGGCTTATCTACATTTTTTTGTTTGGGAAGCCCCATCAAAACAGAAGAGAAGAATTTATGGTTACAAACAAAGGAATGCCAGAAGCCATTAGATAGGAGAAAATACAAAAAAATAAAATCTTCTCATAGAGCTTTTAGAGGTAAAAAGTTTATTTCTCTGTTTTGTGCAAGAAAACTAAACTTTCTCTTTTGCCTGACAATATTTTGATGTTTTAAACTTGCTTGCAATTTCTACCTGTGTTTTGAATTCACCTATGCCTGGCTATCCCTTACCAGCTAACAACCTTCTCTAAAACCTTACTGGTGCCTCATAAATTCTGACTCCCACTGATGAAATAACAATTCTCTCTAAATCTCAGTGGCAGCTCATAAACTCTAATGTCTGGAGCTGAATTGATTTTCTACCTTGAAATGTTAGCCATGTAGATCCTTAACCTGCTATTTGCCTTTGTACTATGATTGTCAAAATCTTGTTAGCTGTAAGTACCTTAGACACCCACCTCCTTTGTAACTTTTTGTGAGGTAAAAACTTTTTCTGAAGATCAGGGGAATGATCTCTAGCATAGAATCTTGTAAGAGACAGTCCTGGCCAGCTTTTGTGCACACAGTCCTATCTTGATTTAATTTGATTTAAAATTTGAGTTGGTGGTCTTTTCTTTGTGTTTTGGTTTAACATTAACCTTTTTTTTAAACTTCACTGTAAATAAAACCAAGGAACACAATGAAACTCCTGTAAATGAGCCAGGTGCATACAAATAGTCATTCTTTACTGAAAGCACAGTATTCATTATAAAAATGATATAAGCTTAAAAATTAAAAGATATCTCAAATATCAAGAAAGTTTAGGATTTAGAAATTTTATCTTTCAGTATATAGGTAGTAAAATAGGACAAAAGAGAAAATGTGAAGCATAAATATATTAAGTGATATGTGAAAAAATCACCAAAATATTTATTACAAAAATCATATCTACAGAAATGGTTCAAAAAAGCAGTCTTTTTGTCAGGAATAAACATTTGGACAGGAATGGAAGTTTTGCTTCTCTTTTTAAGTAATTTTACTCCTAGTGAATAATCTTTACACTATTTCTGCATTATACTGGTTGGAATTAATTATAATTCATATATCTGCAAAAAAGGTACTGAATGCAGAAAAATATTATTGCTCATGTTTAAATCACCTACATTATCTGATCTTTCCCTTTTTAAACCAAAAATCTGCATAAAACCATCTCTTAATAAATATCTCTATCTCTCTATATTAGCAGCAACTGAGTTATAAAATTTGCTATGATAACTTGTCTCTTCATATACTTAAAGACTATGAATTTGCTGCTTAGCACTTAGGTATAATTATCTATAATGTTCTCTAGTTATTTATGTCTCTATGCCAAGTTTTATACCAAGCTTTTAGTATGTGCTTTAATTAATCTGTGTAGCAATGTATGATTTATGTCTTATTTGTGACACTTTGTTCCCAGAACTGTGTCTAAAGGGATATATGTAAAAAATAATTATCCAGGAAAAAAATCTATCTAATATTATATTTTATATTTATTTATATGTTTATGTATACATATTTTTATTATTTAGAAAAACACTTTGGTATGAAACTACTGTAATAATAATGTATTTTAGCTTGAATTGGTTGTGAGAAACAAACTAAAAAGACCTTTCTCTATGTTGGTTGGTGATTTCTGCAACCTTAGGAATCTAGTGAATAATAGCAGATATAAATAAGTTTGAGGCAGAACCAAAAAACTAGATGATGTTTTGCTTCTGCTTTCTATCTTGATTATTAGAAACATACCTTTAAATTTACATGGAACACTTTTGGAATTTTTGGAATTCTGTTCTGTTAGTTCTTCTAAAAAAATCAATGAAAGTGAAAAATAATGCAGGAAAGATAAATAATTAATTTCAGTCAATTCATTTCTTAAAATAAACATTTTTTCAAAGCTTTAGAAATATTCTAACGCAATTTCTATTTTGCTCAGAACAGTAGACTATATCTCCAACTCATTCTTCTCTAGAATTGGACTGTGTGCAAATATGAAAAAAAAAGTGCTAAGATGCCCTACATGGCTTATAAGTTTTAAAATCCTGACAGGAGCTCAAATCTGCCATTTTTCTACTTTACAAAATACAAAATCTTAAATTTGTATACTTAACAAACATTTACAGAAGTGTAATTCAAAATGATGAAAAAAATTAAAAAAAAATTATTGAAGGACTGACACACTGAACATGAGGGACTTATAATATTGAATCCCTTATATTAAATGTATTTTATCATTGTCAAAATTTTCCATGTTTATATTATCAATATATTAATCAAAATTTTTATGCATTTAATAACAAATATCTAATTTCCTGTTTTATTCAGTCTTTAAAAAATTAGTAGTAATTAATATTACTAATTTAATTCTCATACTTGTTAAAGTATGCAACATATATTTTAAAAGCTATGGCCATAATAAGTAAAAATCCAGCCTAATTTCCTTTTAAGATTTGGACCCATCTCATCATAAAGGCATGAAAAGTTAATTTCTGCTTCATTATAAATTACTGTGATTTGTAAACTTGCTTGAAATCCCTACCAGTGCATTGAACTCACCCATGTCTGGTTTTCCCTGATGAGATAACAACTCTCCCTGAAACTTTAGTGATGACTCATAAATTCTGGATTTACCTGACCAAATAACAACTCACTCTGAAACTTTAGTGGTGCATCATAAATTCTGATGTTGTCATCTAAATTTGCTCCCTAAGTGCTAAACCATTTAGACCATTAACCTACTAAGTGTCTTTGTATTATGCTTGTGAAAATCCTGTTGTTCGTGTAAGTTCTCAAGTCACCCCCATTTTGCAACTTTTTGTGCTATAAAACTACAGTCATAAAGAACTGGAGTGTTGAATTCTTTTACCATGGATTTCAAGAGAGATTGTTTTGCTCAAATGTGGGACCCACAAGAGACCACCAGAGACCAAGATCAATGTAAGAACCAAAGAGGTTTTTATTGCAATCTAGGTCAGTCCTCCACACACACAGCAACTGGTGGCTTAGAGGACTTGAGCCCGGGGTTTGCAGCAGTTTTATAACTCTTTGGGGAAGGCAGGTACCCCACATACATCATAGCATCGCTTAGCAAATCATCACACACCTTGGGAAAATCATAAACAACTCTAAAACATGATTAGCACATTCACTGGTGGGAACATGTTGGGTAAGCATGATTGGTTAGTAGAAGATGGGGATTCATTTGAACATATTGGCTTAGGCCATGAGGGGAGTATATTCTGCACTACATGGTTTCCCAAAATGTTATCAACCACCATAAACTACTGGAAGTGTCATTTGGAATCCCAGGAATTTTCCCTGTCTCATGCTGATTGGTGGCTGCTAGGGGGTTGCTATGGATCCCCACCTAGCCTGACTGAGTCAGGGACACCAGGCACAGCAGATCTTTCCTGTTATTTGTAGATAAAGAACTCAGCAAGGTGGGTATGAGCCTAGGAGTGCTCTGGTGTGTCTTTCCAAGGATAAGAGTCATGCCCCCTTCTCCGGACAGTCTTTGCTCTGAGGTAGAGGCTGGTTTCTCACCTTTACCTTATGATTTTTTTAGCTGTAGCTGGACACAATACCTTTATTTCACTTATTTATTTTTATGTAGTACTGAGGATTGAACCCAGGATCTTGCACAAGGGAGGTGAGCACTCTGCTGCTCAGCCACAATCCCAGCCCCTTATGTGTTGTTTTTATTGGGCACTTTTTCTATAGGGGTTTTCTTCCAAGTTCAAAGTTCAACCTGTCACCTAAAAAGAACAGAGATCAAGAAATAAATATATAAAATTTGATAATTATTGTCATTATTTTATATTAAATCCTGAATAATATACAAGCATATATAATACATAAACTCAAATTACTTTATATGTAAGTTTAAATGAAAATGTTCTGTTGGTTGGGTTAGTT
Source organism: Callospermophilus lateralis (assembly GCF_048772815.1). Taxonomy (NCBI): domain Eukaryota; kingdom Metazoa; phylum Chordata; class Mammalia; order Rodentia; family Sciuridae; genus Callospermophilus; species Callospermophilus lateralis. The sequence goes on along the minus strand of NC_135315.1, from coordinate 88,109,212 downwards.
CCCACTTATGGGAAACAACCTTGCCTTAAAATAACAGCAGCCTGAGACTCTGGGGTACATTTCTCAGATTAAAAAATAAAACAAAATAAAACAGCACTCAAAGACCTGAGATTCTAGCCTTTATTCATGCCTGGATTGCATAATATTCCCTGTCACCCAAAAAATTGTTCACTTCTCTCAGATTCAATGTTCATGATCTGAAGCCCCTTCCAATCAAGAGCATTTTGTGGGAATTGTCCAATCATGTGTCATCAGGGAGGGTGGGATTTTCACTTCTTATCTCCTGAGTCCTCCATTTTTGCCATCTGTAGTCTCACACTTCAGAGTCACATGTTGTTCTGCTTTTCAGAAACTGAGGATCCCAAGTAGCCCTACTTTTGAGAACCAGGAAATGGTGAGTGTGCATTGGCCTAGCAAGGGAGGCTGGTGGAGAAAGACTATTGGAATCACAAGACTGGCTGTGTTGAAAAGAGGAGCTAGCACATTGGGACTCTGGGCAGTCTCTGGAGTTTGCAGGCTTAACTCCTCCACTGGGCCGCTATTTCCTCAGTCCTACTTGCCAACCAAATGGGGAACATGTCAGTGGCAGAGACTCTTTTCTGCCTTCCTTATGCTCAAAGGGCATCCTCAGAATCTGCATAAAATACTATGTGGCAGGTATGTTCCTGCAACCCAGTGTCTTACCAGATGCTGGAGATTGACAGGTGGAATAATTATCAAAATAAAATCTCCAAGGTCCATTTTCCTGCAGGAGAGGAGCTGTCATTTTGGGGTACCTAATTTCCTTTTGAGCCAACTAATTTTCATTTTGACATTCTTTTATTTTTAATTTGTTCATTATTATTATTTTGTTAATGTTAGGTAAACTCAGGGATACTGTACTACTTAGCCATATCGTTGGTAGTGAAGCCAGATTTATAGATAGGTAGTTAGTGTAGTTAGGCAAATTGGGCCTAATATCTAGTAAAATCAAGACTGAGCACCATATTGAGAATGGAGTCCAGGATAACAGGAATTGAAAATGTCCACAAGGCCCTGAGCCCATCCCTAGGAAATTTTAATGAAGCAGCTCACAGCTAACATGGAGATGCTAATCCAAAAGCCCTTCCAGCCCAGATTACTCCTTCAGCCCACCTGTCCTCCACATTTTGGGTCTTCCCACCTACATTCCAAAACTGCAAGATAACAGAAAAAAGGACAGGAATGTGACAGGAATGTGGGATAGCTGAAGGAAGACCTTAGCTATAAAAAAGCTAAAAAGACCTTAGTTTTTTTTAAAAAAAATCCCTTTCATGTATTTTACCTCTTTGGTCCCCTTTTTCTTCTGGGGAGAAGTCTTTTCTACTGTCCTTTAATAAAGCTTCTACTTTCCACTCTAAACGTGCCTTGGTGCACTTCTCTGGGGCTATACTTCAGCATTGGGGAAGCAAGGACTCTTCATCAGTAAACAGCCCTAACAGGTTTAAATTTATTCTGAGAAAGGCCCTAGCTAAATTGCTGAGATTATTTTTGTTATGGTTTGATTTATCTAGAATTTGCTATTGCAATAAAGCATACTGTTTTTACATACATATGCATTCATATGGGGATCTTATTTATATTGTGATATTTTATTATTGCAATATTATAATTTCACAATATATATGAATAGTAGGCCATGATAAGTTCTTTTTTTTGGTCTTATAATTGAAAAGGTTTTTGGCTAAAGTTACATATAACTTTGTAGATGAATTTTAAAAATTTATGCTTTGGTTTCTTACTTCATTTAAAGTAAAGCTTGATGTTTTTTTTATTATTGCATTATTCTTGTATTTAATAGTCAGGTTTATTTTGACATAACAATAAAACATGAAATATAATTTACTCCCTTTCAGTATCCAGTAGTTCCCCTTTCCCTATTCTCCTATTTTCTTCTATCGTATATTTATATATAGTTTTTTGAATTATTGCTTTATAGAATACACATAAATGTAGACTTCACTGTGATATATTCATATTTGTACATAGAAGTTTTGTTGAGATATATTGTCGGTTAATTTTTGGGGAAAATTATCACCTCTGTAATGGTGAGTTTTATTATTTACATGGGATGTAAAATTCAGTCTTTTATGTGCTTTTTGTGACTTTTATTTTCTCATAAGTTCTACATATTTTGTTTCTAAAGATGTACACATGTGAAATACCACTTGCATAAGGCACCTATGTAAAATTTATACATAGTGTTTTATGCTCTTTTTTAAACTGGAAATACTATGAAATGTTACTGGCCCCAGTGACCATTTTTCCTACAGATTATTACTTATCTCTTCCAAGATATATGTTGTATTGAGTCATGCCCTTGGGCTTCAAGTGTTTGGATGAGTACCATTGCATACTTACATGTTATCATGATCACATATGCTCTAATTTCAGTAAGTCTCTGTGATGGGGAGTATTATGTATATTCAATAGCAAAATAGTTTCCACAAATAGATACTAATTTAAACTCCTTTTGAGTTAATGATTATTAATTTGTTTTAAATGTTCATCAATGTTACTTAATTTTTCTCATGATGGGTTTTTATTTTTTGTTTCTTAAATTTCTAAATATTTTGAATTTTTATAGCTAATTAACATATCTCATGTATAAATTTGAAGTTCAAACTTCTGTCTTTTATATATTTTTGGCTTAAAAGATGATAAAAGGTTCCAAAAATGCAGCTAGAGATTGATTTCAAATAAATAAAAACGTTTAAATTATTTTTTAAAATTGACTTTTTTTTACTCATCATTTATTATAGGTTTCTTGTGAATTGTAAGGGTAGATTATTTAAAGTGGATTCTAGGGCTTATCTTTGTTAATTACTACAGAAAAAATAAATAAAAAAATTTCTCTACACTATGGCTCAGGAAAATGAATAAATTTCTTTAAAATCATATGGTAATAAAATTGTTAAATGACATATTTACCAAACATCCACTCCTTAAAAAATATTTTTCTGTAATATTTTTGGCAGTGAATCATGAATTTTATTATCTGGATTTTGGAATTTAATATAAAATCATATGGAATAAATTTGGCCAATCATAGAAATATTCATACATAATTTGTTTTTTACCTAATGACATGTTGTGGAGATAGGAACTAAGAACATATTTATTTTTAGAAATATTTACTTTTTTGCTTTTCAGTTTCTTATAAGCCTTTTAGATTTATTTCCTTACTGAGTCACTCAGGGCCACTGATGGGTTTTTTTTTTGTTTTTTGTTTTTTGGTTTTTTTTTTTTTTTTTTTTTTTTTTTGGTAATCTCGAGGCATTTACCCTTCTAAGAAATCTGTCTTGTGAGCTCTGTTTCTGAAGAGTTTCTTAATATGAAAAAAAAGTATTTATGTTGCACCTGAAATGTATTCTCAATGTACTCTCTTCAAAATGGAGAGAAAGTAATATTTCCCCAGACTGACATCCCTGTGTCAGGAGCTGACAATACATTGATGGTCTTTGAAGAAATTTCATACAGTTCTGTCTCTGGGTAGTTTTCTGTGGGCTGCTGAACTGCCATTTAGTATCCAGATACCCATGTTTTTTCATCTGTACTAAGGGAATAATTTTAGAGGGCACAGATGAATAATGCTCTTCATGAGGCTGTGAATACCTATATGTTCTGTAGTGCACAGCTGACAAAGCCCCTGGAATACACTGTGCATATTCTATTTGGTTAACCATTATCTGCCACTCACATAAATTTTCTTTCAAAAGCTTGTAATAACCTTTTTACTTTAGGAATCCATGTCATCCACATTCCGAAGTATAAAAGTTTGAATCTTTCTTTTCTGAATTCCAGGTTCCATTTCTCTTGCGGTTCAATGTGGTACAAATAATTATGTTTTTTTTTCTTTCTTTTACACTGTGTTTCTAATAAAAATGTTCTCTGCTCTAAACCTATATTTCCCATGTCCAGCTATGTTTAGCAAATGACATAGATAATTGTATTTGATAATTTATAAAGGAGAGTTGAGAATAATTCTTGCTCGTGTTTCCCCTCCTTAGAAACTGAACCAGAAGTGTTCTTGGTACTGAAAAGGGATGACCATAACCAATCAGATATATAAAAAAATGTTGATTAATTGTATATTCTCTTCTAAAATCTCTCTGTTCAGATCCTTGGCCCATTTCTTGATTGGGGTATCATCATCATCATCATCATCATCATCATCATCATCATCTCTATTAGTATTATTTGCTTAGTCTTTTGAGTTCTTTATGTACCCTAGAGATTAGTGCTCTATGTGAGGGGGTAAAATATTCCTCCTAAAATGTAGGCTTTGTCTTCACCTCACAGATTGTTTCTTTTGCTGAGAATAAACTTTTTAGTTTGATTCTATCCCATTTATTATTTGTTTTAATTCTTGTGCTATCAGTGTCTTATTAAAGAAATTGGGGCCTAATCCCACATAATGAAGATTAGAGCCTGTATTTTATTCCATTAGACACAGAGTATCTGGGTTAATTCCTAGGTTCTTGATACACTTGGAGTTGAGTTTTGTGCATGGTGAGAGATGGTGGTTTGTTGAAGAGGCTATCTTTTCTCCATTGCATGTTTTGACACCTTTGTCTAATATATAATAATTATAATTTTGTGGGTTAGTCTCTGTGACCTCTATTCTGTACCATTTAACTGCAGTATTTTTTTTAAATGCAATGCTATTTTTGTTACCATTGCTCTGTAGAATGGTTTAAGGTCTGGTATAGTGATTCCACCTGCTTCACTCTTTCTGCTAAGGGTTACTTTAGCTATTTTTGGTCTCTTATTTTTCCAGATAAATTTCATTGTTGCGTTTTCTATTTCTATGAGGAATGCCATTAAGATTTTGATCAGAATTGCAGTAAATCTGTATAGTGCTTTGGTAGTACTGTCATTTTGATAATATTAATTGTGCCTATTGATGAGCAAAGTAGATATTTCCATCTTTAAGGTCTTTTTTTGATTTTTTTCTTTAGGTTTCTGTAGTTTTTCTTGTATAGACCCTTCAGCTCTTTCATTAAGTTGATTCCCAAGTATCTTTTTTATGAAGTTATTGTAAATGGGGTAGTTTTCTTCATTTCTTTCTCAGAAGATTCTTTACTGATATACAGAAATGCCTTTGATTTATGGATGTTGATTTTATATCCTGCTACTTTGCTAAATTTATTTAGTAGATCTAGAAGTTTTCTGGTGGAGCTTTTTGAGTCTTCTAGGTATATAATCATATCTGGCATTTACAGGTAAATGGATAGCATTGGAGAAGATAATGCTAAGTGATGTTAGCCAATTCAAAAAAAATGCCAAATATAAAGAGGCTGACTCATAATGGGGTAGGGAGGGGGAGAAATAGATGGATTCTCAATAAAGAAGAGGAGTGGGAGGAAAAGAAAGGGGACACGGGATTTGCAAGAATGGTGGAAGGTGATAGAGACCATAATCAAAAGTACATGTACGAAGACACAAATTTGTATCACCATACTTTATATACAACCACAGATATAAAAAATTGTGTTCTATACATGAAATAAGAATTGTAATGCTTCTGTTGTCATTTCTTTAAAAAAATTGATAGAAATATGAAAAAAAATTGTTCATAAATTATATACACTAAATATGTTCATGATATATATATATAAATAATCTCCTCATATATGTTTATATATACATATATAGATCTAGGGAAAGGCAAGTCTCTTTCCTGAATTTTTAAAAATCAATTAATTTATTAATTTGTTCTAACTTGCTAATAGAGCAGAATACATTTCACTTCATAGTACACAAATGGAGCACAAACTTTATTTCTTTTTTTGTACAGAAACTATAGTTACAAAACCCATGTAACTCTACTTTGTGTACAACAAGATTTTCAGCCCATTCCACCATCTATAACATCTCCCATCACCTCCCTCCCCTTTGTCTTATTCAAAGTTTCTTCATTTCTTCCATGCTACCTCCCACTTCCCTTGTTATGGATCACCATCCACTTAGCAGAGAAAACCTTAGGTCTTTGGTTTAGGAGGATTGGCTTACTTGCCTTAACACGATATTCTCCAACTCCATCCATTTACTTCCCAATTCCATAATTTTATTCTCTTTTAATGCTCAGTATTATTCCACTGTGTAAATATACCATATTTTTTTAATCCATTCATCTATTGAAGAACATATAGATTGGTTGTATAGTTTACCTATTGTGAATTGTTTTGCTATGAACATTGATGTGGATATGCCTCTATATTATGCGGTTTTTAGCTCTTGTTGGTCTAAACTGAGGAGTTGGGTAGCTGGGTAAATTTTGGTTTCTTTCCAAGTTTTCTAAGGAATCTCCTTATTCTTTTCTGGATTGGTGTCACAAATTTAGGGTCCTACCAACATTGTTACAGTGGGGCTTTTTCCTTACATCCTCACCAACATATATTTTTGCTTGTATTTTTAATAACTGCCATTCTGATTGGAGTAAGATTAAATTTTGGAGTAGTTTTGATTTGCAATTCTTTAATTGCTAGAGATGTTGAACATTTTTTTATTGATTGATTGTTCATCTTCTAAAAAATGTGTCTCTTCAGTTCCTTACTCCATTTCATTTAATGATTGGGAAATTTGTCTTTTGGTTTTAAGTTTTTTAAGTTCTTTATATATCCTGGAAATTAGGTTTCTACTTGATGTGCATGTGGTAAAAATTTGCTCCTATCTCTGGTATCACTTTTCGCCTCACTGATTTTTTTTTTTTTTTTTTTTTTTTTTTTGCTGAGAAGATTCTTTTCAGTTTGAATTCACCCAACCTAGTGACTCTTGTTTCTATTTCTTGTTCTTTAGTAGTATTCTTAAAGAAGCAAAATTTCAAATCCCCTACCTGGGATTACAGGTGTATGACATCATGATAGCAACACAATTCATCTTCATTTCAAGCTTACTTTCTTAAGGGGACTTCATCCTAGAAAGAAAAAGAAAATGTTATAGACAGGCCATTGGGTCTAAGGCCATGTCATAAAAATAAAGAATATTCCATTAGTCAATTTAAATAATAGACTCAAACACACACACACACACACACACCATACACTTTCTGGTGAAATCTTTTTGCCCTGACTCAGGGCAGTTTCTCTCTAGTTTTTTGTATTTCAGGAGAAATATTGGTAAAAAAATAAATGTATCATTCACCTGTAGGATAAAAAGAAGTGATCATGTCCTTCATCTTCCTGAACTCAGGACAAGCATAACTCTCAAATATGGTTCTGTGAACTGAGATTTTCTGGAGGCTTGAGATAATTTTGAGGGTGCTGTTCCAAAAATACATATACTTTATTAGTAATATTTTAAATACATAATGGTAATTTTCACATAGTGGAAATTATGGGTTATACTATAAAATTCAATTTTACTATTTTTTATATAAATTCTAAAAAAATAATAATCTTTCCACCTCATGTAATTTAATGTTCAATCTGTTTCCATACAAGAGAAGTTAACTGAAATTTTACAGGATTGTCACAGTATTATTTCCATCCATAAATAATATATTTACATATATAATCTACACATTCAAAAGGCCTCATATGCAAGTTTAAATGCAAATGCTTTTCTGGGTTGGATAGATTTTACTTCTCCAAGGATACTTTGCCATAAATTCGATGCAGCCTGAGGATCTGAATTTCAATTCCCAGATCCTCAAAATAAAATAAATAAATAAATAAATAAGTGTACAGACAAGACCCTAAAATTGTGACATCATTTATTTGTGGATTTGAGGTTATCTCCTGACTCTCAAAAAACTCACTAGGTTCAGATTGAGCATATGAAGATATAAGTTGTGTCCAATCAGGACCCCTTATATAAGCATTGTCCAATCTACACATACTCAGTAAAGAGAAGCAAGTTTTGACCATCTGGTGTCAAGTCTGCCAGAGTGGGTATCCACTTCTAGGCTTCATTACTTATATTCAGTGAACCTGATTTTTTTTCTCCTGTATAGGTACTTTGTGATTTATAGAGAGGACATGTGGTTCCTAAAAATAGAGTAAATGATGAGTGTGCAGTGAAATCCTGAGACTGGATGGTGAGTTTGGTTGAAACTGGCTGCACTGACTATGGTGGGAACTGGCAATGGCTGGCTAGAATCCCTGGTGTAATCTTTGGTTTCTGCATTACTGTGCCTTCTTCTGAGAAAGGTCAGCCATGAATTTCCACTGGCCAGTCAACTGGATCATATATTAATAGTAGACACTGGAAGTCCTATAGTATCCTATAGAATATCTTCAGCCCCTACCTTAAATTCTATGTGAGAACATTTGTGGCAATATTTCCGAATCTTCTCAGATTGTGTTGTGGATTCTGAATTGAGGAGATCATCATAATCACAAATCAATGTGTTTTTTCCTCCAGGAGTGGGGTGAGATACTCTATAGGTATCTCAGTTTTTCTTTCCTCCTGAATTCATTCTCCTTCTTTTTAGAAATTGTGTTATTGTGGATTTAGCCAGAGGTACTGTATCGCTTTGCTATATACCTGGTATTTTTAATTTTTTTTAAATCTTCAGACAGTTGCTGAGTGTGATTTTAAATTTATGCCCCAGTATTGTGAGTTGCATTTATATATAAAATTTTTGCTTTCTGTTCAATGACAACTTCCTCCTTTTCCAGTATTATCAGTTACATTTTTGCAGTATTATCAGTTATTTTACCTATATTATATTTCACATGAACATGGTATTTTCAATTGTTATACCAAAAACTGGATGAGACTTTAAAGTATTTTTTTTTCATCTCTGGGTGCAATGATACATGCATATTTATTCCAGAGACTCAAGTGGGCTAAGTCACTAAGATTGCAATTTCAAGGTAAACATCAGGAACTTAGGTAGACTTATTAGACAATTAGAAAAACCTGTCTCAAAATTTTAAAACATGGCTGGGTATGTAGCCCAGAATTAACATACTGCTGTTTCAAATCCCCAGTACCATAGAAAAAAATTAAAAGCAAAAGTTTTTGTTGTTGTTGTTTATAAACATTTTACATAATTCAAAAGTAAAGAATAATCACTTGATCTTGCAAAAATCATGTGTTTCTATTCTTCCTTTGTGTCTCCAAAGGCAGACAACCTGTCAGAGTGTCTTTATGCTCATTTGTGAAATGTATATGAGAGCATTCTCATTCCCTACTCTGGTATTTTCCTGGAACTGTGTTTCAGAACTATGTAATATGAGGATGCCACAGCTGGCACATCTAATGCCTCTCATAAGTCCAAACCAGTACTTGGTCTTTTCTTGTTCAAGAGTAGTATAAATATAGAGAGCTTAGTTTCTCAAAGAAATAACTTATAGAACTCTCAACTTCCATTTTTTTAAAAAAGTCTTCACTAATTTTATACTCTAGCACAGTGTTTCTTTCTTCCATATTCATATAATTGGAGTACTACTTACTTTTAGAGTAGCCATTCTAACAGCTGTGCTCATGCAGAAGATCTTATAGTTGGATGGTGAACTAAAATTCTGATGTAAGGTTTTTAGATTCCAGGGTGCCTTATGCTCACTGGAAAAAAAAAATTGATAAGCATAAAGAGGGATCTGTGATTGTAACCATTTTTCTTCACTAATATTCAAGATTTTAGCCCATTACAATGTTTGCACACCAATGTGAAAACACTTCTTTTTGTTCTAGGGAGATTTGCACCTGCACAGTTACCAGTGCTTTCAATGCTTTGAGGTTTCAGATGTAGTCCATTGAATGGAAAACGTTAATATCGGGACAAATTACTTACAGAAAGAATTGGTTAGGTTTGATGTTATTAGTAAAGTGAGCTGGGTGAGAGAGCTCAAGAAGTGCTAAACTGTCACTTTGGCTTTAAGTGGTGGTCTATATTTCTCTGTTAATTTTTTGGTACTGTCTAAATAAAAGTTCAACTGTCAGCAACAGCTATTTGCATTTTTAGAAAATGTTGGCAAATCCCTCTAAGGGATTAAGGGGTTCCCTTAAGATTTAACAACTCTTCCACTCTGGTCTAATGGAATAAAGCCCATGGATCTTGCATGGCCATAGAAAACCACTTATTTTTTTTTCCTTCCTGGAGTAAATACTCATGTATATCTTATTCCTTCCTCTGTGTGTACAGATAAATTAGCATTTCCATTACAGGGAATTTAGAGTTAAATAATATATTGCAAACCCAAATCAATCTTCCTCTATTTATATTAACACTGTATTTGGGCATTTTGTTCCAGTAATTTTGCATATTGCTCAAATTAAGAAAATCTTCAAGTGCATTCTACTTATGTCTTTTTTTTTAAGAGAGAGAGAGAGAGAGAGAGAGAGAGAGAGAGAGAGAAAGTTTTCAATATTTATTTGTTTAGTTTTCAGCAGACACAGTATCTTTGTTTGTATGTTGTGCTGAGGATCGAACCCGGGCTGCATGCATGCCAGGTGAGCGCGCTACCGCTTGAGCCACATCCACAGCCCCTCTACTTATGTCTTGCTCTCTATTTTTTTTTTCAGTTTTCCAATTTGTGTGCCTCTAATTCCTTTACAGTTTTTAGATGGATTCAAAACGGGAGTATATATTTATTTTGTTGTATCCATAAATGGAGAGAGGCTTATATTCTGCTTTTATTTATTTTAATTTTATTTTTTAAAATTATCTCTCTTTATATCTGCTGTTTCATGCATGCTTGTGTATAATTCCATTGTCACACACATTCTGCATACAAGTCACTTTTGGTAGTAATCTATGCCTTTTATTCTAACATCTGCCTTGAGGTTGGATTGTAGCATTCACTCACATTAAATAGTTTTATTGATATGTTTTGATTTATACACTTATAATAATTAACAGTAAAAAGATATTTGCATACATATGAATTGCCCTAAGTAGTTTTCTGTATTGTGATTTCTTTATCTTAAAATGACTACACTGTTGTAATATTATTACATGCATTAGTGTCACGTAATGACCACTAGTACATTTGCTCTTATATATGAGAGAGTTCTTGTCTAATTTTATATACATTCAACTTTCCAGGAAAATTTTAGAAGTTTTTGCTTTGATTTCTTCTTTAACAAAAAATAAAGAATGGTAAAATTATGCCCAGTTTTTATTAAAGTGTACCTTGAGAAAAGTGATCATTTGTATAATAATTTTATCCTTTGTAAATATGTTGAATATTTGAGTCTTTTATGTTCCTTTCTGTATTTTTATTTTCTCAAATACTGCATATTCTTTTGTAAACATACTTGCGTATGAAATGCAACATTCATGTGACATCAGCATAAAATATACATGGTATTTTATTGTATTTGTCAAACTGGATATAATACATCAACAAATATTCTAGCTCCTAGAATTTACATTTTACAAAATTTAATAATTATTTCTTCCTCTTTATCCATGCACCTTGGTTTCAACTCTGGAAGAATGTGGCTGTATTCTCATGTACAGTTGCTGTAATTTTAATCTATAATTACTGTGTGGGTGTATCATATACATATGATTACAAAACAGTTTCTACATATGGATAATAAAAGCTTAAATTATTATTTTCCTTTATTTTGTGAATGCATTTATTCCACATATTTATCAATATTATTTAATTCATCTAAATGATGTGATTTTATTCAATGTTATCTAATTTTTAAAGATTTTGAGTTTTTATGATTTTTGAACACTTAGATATATCCTTTTTAAAGTGACTCTTCAAGAATTTTTTATTTTTCTTTTGCAATCTGTTGTATTTCTTCTTCTTATAATCATTTGATTATATGTGAGGAAATTAGGGTTCTTTTCCCTTGTCAGTTTTGCAGCTTTTAATGTAATCATTTGATGAATATATTTTTGTATCAATATTTTGTAATTCATAAGTTTAAGTCTATTATATTATATAATTTTGAAAACAAAACAAAATATTTTTTTTCTTTTGTGATATTAGGAATTCAACCAAAGTGTCTTAATGCTGAGCATATTCTCAGCTCTGTTTTAAATTTTATTTCCAGATGGGGTTTGCTCAATTACTTCAGTTGGCCTTAAATTTTGAACTTCATGCCCTAGACTCCAGAATAGTAGATATTTCAGGTGTGCACCACCATATGAACCCTATCTTTTGTATATAAACTTTTGAGCTTTGTACTTTCTTATATATTTCAGTATTATTTATTAATAACTTATATTCTACATTTAATGTGTCAAAATATGTTGTTATGTTTTATGAGTGAAGGGATGAAATAGCATTTTATTATCACACTCTTTTCCCAATATCCTAGCATGTTTTAAGAGTTTTGTTGTCGGTGTTGTCTGTAGTTCCACCATTTATATTATTATGAGGTTTACCCTGATTGATTTTACTTCATAACATCAATCATGTGGCATCATGGTATTTTGGTCAGCAGTAGACTTTATGTACAACCATGGATCTAGCAAATATCTTAGCCATGTACTAGTCTATACCATCTAGATTCTATCATTGCACTCAGAGAATTGGAAAATTGCAGAAGATTCTTAGGATAAATTTTCCAGAGTGTATTTCCATAAAGTGAGAAATCATTATATATGCATATATTTGCAATTACATACTGTATAATTGATATATTTATTTTTTTAATTTTCAAATTTGCTAGTGCTTTTTTAATTGTATCTGCTTTTTTAAAAAATTTGTATTGAAGATTGAACCCAGGGGTGCTTAACAATAAAGCCACATCCTCAGTCTTTTTTTATATTTTATTTAGAGACAGTGTATTGCTGAGTTGCTAAGTGCTTCACTAAGTTGCTCAATACAACATGTATAAGACAATATTATATATAATCAGTAAATTGCACAATGGTAAACAAAAAATAAATAAATGAATAAATAAATAAATAAAAGAAACAAGGATGAAAATATAAAAGATATATATCTGTAAGTGAATCCTACCATTATAACCACCACCATCAACAGGATTTTAATTAGGATAAGATATATCCCATGCTTTCATAATATCATAAAAATCGATTTTACTGTCAGGTAGAACTAGATAGAACAAATAGAAAAAACAAATTATATTTGTTTTAAGAGCTATTCGTATATTCTATTATAAATATCATACAATATAAACATTGATCAAAGTTTGTATATATATATATATATAAATAAATAAATAAATATATATATATATATATATATAATTATGTATGTTAATAGATGTTAAAATTATAGAAAGGATAATTCAAACAGGATTGTTGTTACTATTTTTTATATTAATAACACACATAAAAAACATAAAATGTTTGAACTTAAATAAACTGTTAAATATTTCATTAAGTGGTCTGTCTACCTTGTTGCATTTCAACATTTCTCTTATACCATTCATGTTGGAGTTACTAGAGATCTCACTACACATTGAGAATAGCTAGCTCTATCAGAGAAATAACAAATAAAATTCTACACATTAGTAAATCTCTGATTAGTGGTTGTACAATTAAAATTTGATGGTTCCCGTTCTTAATTACCATGATTTTCTCATCTGAAAAATATGTATAATTTAGATCAAGACATAAAAAATGAAAAAAATATATATTTTTGTGATAATGCCTGAGTTTTATATTGTGTTTCATAAATGTGGTGTATGTATACTTTTTTGAACTTCAATCAATTTTTCTGCAGAATTACACTACCTACATGATAGTCTACTAACTCTCATTTCAAATTTAATTACATTACAGACTGTGCAAATGTTCATGTGGTCAATGTGTTATTTATTTACCTATTCTTATTTTAGGAACTGTTAACATTTATGGATATAGCCATTGATTTTACTGAAGAGGAGTGGGAATGCCTTCAGCCTGCTCAGAAAAATTTATATAGAGATGTAATGCTAGAGAATTATAGAAACTTTGCCTTCCTGGGTAAATTTAATTTCCCTTTAAAATTATTAACTACTAATTATTATTTAATTTACTTCTGTTTCAGAGTATCTTCTGGGAACTTCTCTATAAGAATGACTTTCAGATTTGTGTTTCAAAGAAAAAGGGCATAAGGGCATTTTTAGTACAGATATTCTTCACTTTGGATAAGTAGTACCTAGTATAATTTAGTGATGTAAACTATTGTAGACTACACATAGCAGGGGACACAGTTGAGTCATTCAAATGTCAAGAAGAAAACCAAACTGAAAAATGTTGAAAGAGTAGTTATCCAGCAGAAGAAATTTTCAGAAGCTTAGGTTTACTTATTTTGATTGTAATCATTGAACACATACTGCCCTATATTTATCACATTTTCAAATTCCTTGTTGTTCTCTGTTTTCTTCTTTAGTGATGTCCCAGTTTATTCAAATTATCCATCAAAACTTACCTTTTGTTTTGAGGGCCAGCATGATCTGTTTCAAATCTTCTCCTAAGGAAACTTTTAAAGAAGCGTAGAGATGAGAGAGACACACACAGTGAAAAGGAAAAAAGAAAATAAATAACTGGCCACCCCTCTTAACAGCTGCACATATAATACTCCAAAATTACATACCTTCTGATACCATGAATACATTCTAACCCAGGTTTTCTTTAAGCCCAAGTGCTAGCTAACCAAGATTAGGAACAGTTAATACAAACATAGATCCCCTTCTCCGTAAGGACATTACCACAGAAACTAGATAGTGCACCTGTAGAGTTGTCTTAATAGCTTCAGGGAGAAACTGTTGGGCATTACAATTTTGGGACTCAGGGTGCCAGTTACAATCACTCCAACACTTTCCTGTGTATTCCAAGGTCAGAATACATAATACCTTCCCTCTTTTTAAAGGCCGTTTGAATAAATAATATTACTTATCTCTGTAATGCTGGTGGGGGCAAAAAATAGGGCAGACATAGACAACAGCAAGTTCCAACATCAGTAAACATCCACCTATGAATATTTTTGACCCAGTTGAAATTGAGTAAACATGAAGTTAACCAATCCAACAAGTCCAAAATCCACCATCTTGTTCAACCTTATTAATGATATCTTTAAGGTAATCTAAGTCTTTTGAAATAAAATTACTATTATAACTTAAATTGAAGGAACACATGTTATTAAACTTCTGATATCCTTTTTGATGTAACAATAACAGAAAATCAATTGCAGCATGATTGTCAAGTATGGCTTGACAATGTTGTTTTTGTTCTTCATTAAGCATATTTACATCCATGGAGGCATAAATAATACTGTTTATGATAGCATAGGCGAGTTTCATAGAAGATTTATAAGCCCGTAGAGCTAGTCCAGGTAAACCCACTAAGGAGAATGTCGACCTATTAAATTCTGCCTTAGAGAGAAGCTTCACTGAATCATCACTGTTTTTATCAAGAGGAATAGATCTTATATGTATAAATTGCACAGGATGGTGACCTATTAAATACTATGTGGATGGTAAGGAAACATTATTCTGCTAAGAAAACAATGAGACATTTTTGCAGATATACAACAATTTTATGCAGGTGAGTCAAACTATTGTAATGGGTTCTAGAAGTCCATGATCTGACAATACTGATTTTCCCAGAGCTAGTGTACAGAAACAGAGCAAAATTGTTATTAAGACCAAAGCATTTACAGAGTTTTGTGTGAGTTTATCAATCAAAGCAGTAACAAAGTTATCTAGAATACATTCTAACCCCATTTTAGCCAACACCTGTTGAGCTGAGGCTGTTAATGGTTTTATACACCCCCCCCCCAGTAACTAGAATTTATGTATCTTGGGATCCTATTTTAATGATTCTCCTCTTTTGAGAAGAATGATTATTCTCTTGTTTGGATAAACTCTTATCTTCCAGGGTTAAATGAAACTTAGAAATCAGCCTGTGAAGTCCCTGATGTACATGTATAATTGCTATTTTTTATGCATGAAGGTAGAGTCCAAACAGGACATGTTGGCATTAGAGTAGCTGTCTATGCTTTTTCCCACATGATCAAAGGCATAGGATCTTGTCATGCTGGTCAGATGGAACCTCATATATTACATAATTTTTTTAGTAATGGCTGTTTGAGAATAAAATGTCTATTCAATGCAGATGACCAATTTTGTGTATTAACTTTATGTTGAATATTGAGCACATTAACTGTAAATAAAAAATATTTAATGCATATTAATATAAGAGAGGCTAGATCTTTGTTTGTTGCTGTTTTAAAAGAAACATATTAGGATACAATTTGCTCACTCAACAAAAGCTCGTCCAAAAGAATTAGGAGAAATTTTATGATTTAAAACTATATCTCATTGATTAAAAATTGTGCAAAAGGATGAAATGAAAATGCAGGAGGATTATCCATCTCTCAACAAATAGGGCCTCTAGGAGCAGATCATGCTTGGTTTCTTTCCATGCTCTCTGCTGGAACTGACTTGACATTTTCTTTTTTTAGATTCAATTCTGTTAGTATTTTTTTCTTTTGTTTTGTGTTTTGAAATAATGCATTAGTTATCATAAATATTTTGAAGTGAATGAATCATTATAATTTTATTTTGTGATTTTTTAATATTTTTTATTTTTTAAAAAAATTTTGATTAGTGATTTAATTTCTGGATCATTGATTTTTTATTGTGGTATGCTTGGATTATATTCACATCTCCTATAAATATATAGGAGATGTGAAAATATATATGGAGTCTTTGACTATAATATTAACCCTACACAAAACACAGTATATATATAAAACACTTCTCTTTATATATCCTATAGATTTTTAATTTTTACAATATTGTACAAGTTGCTTAGACTTTTCTTAATCTTGGTACTGCTTGATAAGCCTCTCCCATATTGGTAGAATTTCAGATTTGCACACTAGTAATGCCCCTCTCATTTTTTCTTAAAGAATTATTCACATATACATTGTGCTCATTGGTGTTAATATTTTTCAATTTCACTTCCTAAACTTTTTTAAAATAGTTATTTAGTGTTCTTTGAGTAATTCATAACTGTCAGTCTCCTTATGTTAAATTCTTAATGTTTTTTTTTTCTTATTTTGTCACTTGGATTTAGCCATGATTATCATTGTTTATATTTGCTGTACTATTTTTTATTTGTTCATTAAAGGAGCCATCAGTAGATTATATAGTCCATTTTTGGAAAAAAAGTATAAAAACTTTTAAATAAATAAAAATAGGCAAGAACAGTGCTGTATCCTTGTAATATTTTCTAATTGGGAGGCCATGAAAAAGTACTTCATTTGAGAGAAGTCACAGAAATTTAGAAACGACATGGCTCAAACAATTTTGAAAAAGACTTGTGTTGTAGTTTGTGATATAGAATTTTTGGGGTAATCTCCATAATTACCCATGAAACATTAAAAGTTGGATGACCTAAAGATCCAGAATTGCCAGTACTAAATATGTATCCATGAACAATTAAATCAGAAAATTGAAGAGATACCTCTGTTTTGTGTTTAGTGCAAACATTTTTCTCAGTATTAAAGCTAGGGTCTAAATGTGTGTTCCCATCAATGTCAAATGTGTAAAAATATGTACATATATACTATTATTATTTAGTTATAAAATAATTTGTCTCATAAAGTGTTATAAGAAATATATGCAGGACTTTGAATTAAGTGAAAGGTGGCAGGCAGATATTAAGTTGTAGGAGCATTTGATTCACATGTGGAAGTCAGAAATTTAGTGAGCAAAATTTTGCTCACCAGGTACTGTGTTTTGTGTAGGGTTGATATTATAGTGAAAATCTCCATATTTTTATTTATTGAGCATAATAGGGTCAAGAGTTTTATTTTACCACATAGTGAGTGTATTATGTTCTTCATAAATACTAGTAGAAGGAATATAATACCTTATAAAACAAAATTGATAATTATATGAAATAATTATTGTGTTAATTCATTCTATTTAGTCATTTTACCTTGCATATATAGTATAAAATACCATGATATATTTATAGATAAACAAAGTTGTATGTGTCAATAAAGGAAATTCTCATATCACATGAATGTAAAAATATAAAAATCAATTTAATATACTTGACTATCATGTGTTGAATTCATCCAAGTATTATGGCCATAGGCAATGCAAGGTTTTTATAGTCTTTTAAAAACTGTTTTTATGATAAATTTTATAGACATATATGTGTATATTTCTTAGTAAATCTTTTGTTCATATTTCTTTTTAAAAGTCCATTGCCTCTTTGCACTTCTTGAATATTTATGGTACTATCACTCAAAATCTACTTGTTATTTTTATGTCTCTATGTCATAGTAGACAAAAAATATTTTTGGACATTCTTTAAAAAAGCCAGAAATGTTTGTATATGTTTTACATTTCTCTTGTTCTACTGACAGTGAAGGTAGCTGGTAAATATTTCCTAAATACACAATACTATCTTATGAAGGAAAAAAGGCTGTTAATGATACTTTTCTACACCTTATTATATTACTCTTCTTAATGATGTACTCCTCTTAGATACTGTGGTCTCTACAAGAATTTTGGTAATATTCTCAAGGTAATTTTGTCTGTACATCTTTTATTCAACTAATATATATTTTGGATTTATGGTGACTTTGGACTTACTAATCTACTACACTCCTGATGTACTTATTTTACCTTAATTTCATGTTATGTATGCAAAATATATTTATCCCAGTCTAATAGGTATTGTTTTTACTTTTGTTTATTTCAGCAATGACTCCTAATCATACCCAAGTATATTTACCAGAAAAGGGCCTAAAACATATATTTCATGAAGTGATAAATGTAAAATATAGAAGTTGTGATCTTGAATATTTACCATAAAAGAAAATAGGGAAAACTCCAAGTGAGAGTGAACACCAGAAATCATATAAAAAATCAGGCCTTGTTCTCCACCAGAGAATTTATACTGGAGAGAAGCCCTACAAATATAAAGAGTGTGGCGAAGCTTTTATTAAAAAAAAAAAAAATGTCTTATTTACCACAGAGGAAACCAAAACGGAGAAAAGCCGTACAAATGTAAAGTATGTGCCAAAGCTTTTGGTCAAAAATCACACCTTATTCGCCACAGCAGAACTCACACTGGAGAGAAGCCCTACAAATGTGAAGATTGTGGCAAAGCTTTTGGTCAAAAATCAGACCTTATTTACCACAGCAGATATCACACAGGAGAGAAGCCCTACATATGTAAAGACTGTGGCAAAGCTTTTTGTCAAAAATCAAACCTTATTTGCCACAGGAGAATTAGCACTGAAGAGAAGCCCTACAAATGTAAAAAATGTGGCAAAGCTTTTTGTCAAAAATCAAACCTTATTTGCCACAGGAAAATTAGCACTGGAGAAAAGCCCTACAAATGTAAAGATTGTGGCAAAGCTTTTGTTCAAAAATCAAATACTATTTGCCACAGGAGAACTCACACTGGAGAGAAGCCCTACAAATGTAAAGACTGTGGCAAAGTTTTTGGTCGCAAATCAGACCTTATTTGCCACAGCAGACCTCACACTGGAGAGAAGCCCTACAAATGTAAAGATTGTGGCAAAGCTTTTGGTCAAAAATCACACCTTATTTGCCACAGAAGAACTCACACTGGAGAGAAGCCCTACAAATGTACAGAATGTGGCAAAGCTTTTGGTCAAAAATCAAGCCTTATTCACCACAGCAGAACCCACACTGGAGAGAAGCCCTACAAATGTAAAGAATGTGGCAAAGCTTTTGGTCAAAAAATAGACCTCATTTATCACAGCAGAACTCACTGGAGAGAAGTCCTACAAATGTAAAGAATGTGGGTCAGCGGTTGTGGTTCAGTGGTAGAGAACTAGCCTCGCATATGTGAGATCCTGGCTTTGATCCTCAGCACCACATTAAAATAAATAAGTGAAATAATGGTATTGTGTCCAACTAAAACTAAAAAATAAAGATAAAAAAAGAGAGTAAACCTTATTAACAACAGAATTCATACAGAAAAGAACCTCTACACATTGAAAAAAAATGTAGCAAAGCTTTTAATAAGAAATCAATTATTTTCACCACTAGGCTATTTATTCTGGAAAGAAGACATATAAATGTAGAGAATGTAGAAAAATTTTAAGTTATATGTCATATATTACTAGACATCAGAGAAAACACATTGGAGAGAAGCTATACAAATGAGATCATTGTACCATTACTCTAAGAAAGGGACAACATTTAATCCTCACCACAATAACCATAGCATAGAGAATGTTTTGAAATATGAAAATTGACAATGTGACAATGCCTCCAAAATTTATTCACCAATACACAGAACCTGTGGATACATACTGGTTAGAAAAAATACAAATGGAAAATAATTGTAGCTACATGTTTCTTAAACACTGCTTATTTTTGGAAAATTCATTGTGCCCAGAAACCCTAAAAAGTTAAAAATATATCCAAAATGTATTTAAATTTTAAATTCATTGAACATCTGAAAACTTATACTAGTAGTGAAATTGAACAGATTTTGTCCAAAATATATGCCTTATATAACAGTGTAACACTTATAATTAATGTGAGAGTAGACTAAATTTATCATCCATATATTATACCTTGATGTATATGACGATCAGTATAATACAGAACTGATTTAAGTTTAGAAAACAAGTAGTTGTCTTTAGCTTTTGCTTAAATTTATTAAGCATTATCAAGTTATTTTGAAGAAATATCAGTCATTATATCATACATGCATAGTGAAGGAACGTCATCTTTGAAAGAATATAATTGTTTTTCTAAATCAAAAATTACTATTTTCACTTTTGAATGCTGAGAAAAGCATTATATGAAATCTATTTTTGATGTTTAACACTGAAGTGTAATATTTTAAACTTTAATTTTTTGTTGTATTTCAGTTTACATTTAGGTATTTTTATACACTGAGCCACATTCTTAAGCCCTCTCTCCACCTTTTCAAATTTTGAGACTGTATTGCTAAGTTGCTTGAAACCACACTAAGTTGCTGAGGCTGAATTTAAACTTCTGAAACTACTCAGCTTCCCAATTTGCTTGGATTACAAGCTTGGACCATCATGCCAGGTTTACAGTGCATTTTTTTTTACCTATATTTACCTTATGTATGCAATATGTCTTTATAACTGAATATTTGCTTATATGTTAACATTCATGTATTGCATCCTGTTGTTAAATGACAGATATAATAGTGTTCCACTTGACCTAATGTTCTATGTAACAGTAAAGCATACTGTTGAGTAAATAATACTCTAGCATCTGTTAATACTTTTACACATTTTAAATAAACTTAATGTGGAATACAATTTGCATAAGTCAGATCATTATTTTTTTCTGTTTTATTTATGGTGAAATTAAGAGTTATAAGAAGGATATAGTTATAGAAAAATTAGCCCCAGATTTTCATATCTTGAATTATAAATTTTAAAATTTTAACTTTTTAACATTTTAACATTTCCTAGTGATTTTAATAGACTGAATTTCCACAAACTTAAAGGTAGTTCTTACAGGAGAGAAGGGCTTTGTGTTTCTTGTGTTCATAATGGCCTTCTAGACTTCATCCTCATTGGAGACTTTTCATTTTTCTGTTAATGAGGTCAATGATCTGTGTTTTCATGTACATTAGTAAATTCTGACATACTTGTTATTCTATAGGTAGTGTTATTTCAGGGCAGAAATTAGAGAAATGGATGTGGTGTCAAGGTTGAGTGAGTCCTTATACTAATGACAAAATAATCAGTGAGCTATGTTTTATAGTCTCATTTTCTGAGGACCAAGTAGTAAGAGGTAAACTGAGAAGGTTGTATATAAAGATTACATTTCTTATCATAAAATGTTGACTTTTCAGCTACAAAAGGGAAAAAGCTCCTTATACACAGAATCCATACAAAAATCATATTGAATATCATTCATAATTTTATAAACATTACATATAATTTATGAAGAACAGAGTTTACAGCAACATATGCTTAAGAACAAGGTCTGAAGAAATTGTACACTCTCCAATATAGACATATTTATACCAATTTAATTATACATGAAACTACACTAAATGAGAAGAAAAATCAATTAGATCAACACACAATGATATAAAAATAAAAACTTGTAAATACTTAAGCCAGAGACCAATAGTGGATGAAGTGTGTTTTCCAATGCTAGGGAAAAATGCACATATAATCAGTTAAAGGTAATTGAAGAAAGATAAGTTACCTACTTGCAACTACAAAATCATTTTAAAGAAAAAGTGTCACAAAGTAAGCAAAGATTATTCACTTCCATTTGTATGCTTTGTAATATTTTCCAAAACTGTTCTGCTTATTTTATTGCAGTCAAATTGGGAAACAATCCAGAAAGTTAAAAAAGACAAGTATTGCTCTTCAAGTTTTAAAAGCAAGAAAAGGAATAGAGTGAGATCTATTGAGCTAGAAAAATTTACTAGTTAGAGTTAAAAAAAAAAAGAACTGAGATTACCAAAGTCTAAATATAATGTATTTTAGCCATCCCTGGCTGCACAGGGCATTTTTGCTTAACAAAGAATTTGTTCACGGATGTATGCTTAAAAAACATTGCTGTTTTTAGTCAGTCTTTTTCATTAATAACAATGATGTACCTTTCAACAGTTTCCAGCCACAAAAATACACAATTTCAGAAATCTTCTGGTTCATCCTCCTTATATTCTGCCACAATATTCACCAGGACAAAATAATATGAACCTTTTGTCAGCCCCATCAAGGCATTCACTTCTGCTAATTTTAAGGCCAAACATATAATGCATAGAAACGTATGATACATGGAACAACATAATTTTACTTAGTAAAAATAATTTTTTTCATGAAAAATATATCCCAACTTCTTTGTCTTGGGATTACATTAGAAAAAATATAAGGTAATTAGGCTATGAGCCTTAAAATTACCTTAAAATACAAAAAAAAATGTTTATTTTTAAATATTGTTTTTATATTTCAAATATTCAAATTCCACAATCAATGATACAAAAACATGAGAAAAACAACTGCAGTTTGATGTCTCATCATCACATTTCAATACCTGCTGTAGTTTGCCTGTGGCTTCCACATTTAATTTTTTAAAAATAATGGTTTTTCCATACAATTTGGGTGAAGGACAAAATCTCCTGCATTATTTTCCTGAGCAAGCCATCATACTTGAAACAACTAAAATTCAAATTAAAATATGTTTACTCTACATTCTAATTATATCATTTCTTAACTCATCTAGCATAAAATAAATTCACTTTCTTCTGGTTGAATATCTTGAGCTGAAAGATATGTTACCTGGGAGCTAAAAAAAAAGTATGACCTAAATAAAGAGATCTTTTTTGCATAAGGCAAATTGCACTTTTTGTATTTGATTTTTCTGCCTGTGAAGATCTACATTTATTTTCCTACAATGGTATTATGATTGATGGTGACTTGTGTGATTACAGGAGGCTTAAAATGTGTGTTTGAGTCCTTTCCCTGGTAAAAAATACTATAATTTGTACTCTAATATGAGACTCAAAATGGTGCTAGAAAAACCTATTTTTTAATCTGCCTCTTTATTCGTGGTTTTCTAATGGTTTTGATCTAGTCAGTTCAGACCATTTCTGATTAATGGGTGTCACAAGATGTAAATTCCCTATATAATCATTAGCAATGAGACAATTCTTCCCATAAAAAATTAAAATATTCTCATAGAGTCTTTGCTATATTCTAAGGAACCACTCTTGCTTTTGCTTTACTAAACAAAATAAATTCCACATATTTGAGTCCCAAAGTAAATGGTAATACATTAACCTAAGCACCATGAGGAATATAAGAAACACAAGATATCACATTTGAAATATAAAAACAAATAAGAATCAGAAATGCTATGCCATTACCATGTAAACTATACCAGAGCTTTTAACATGTAAACTTAGATGTTCTACTCACTCTCATAGTAAGATGCCTTAGACTCAAAGATAGTTAATCACTCAGTGATATTAAAAGTCACTCAGTGAATGCATAACAGTTTTTCTTCTAAAGATTTTACAGAATTTTTTGATAAAACATTGCAAAGTCTCACCTATCTTCTTTAGAAATAAGAAACAGAGGTTGTTTTAGTCTGTTTTATAATGTTATATAAAAATACCAGAAATAGTCCAATGTATAAAAAGAGATACAAATGCATAAAAATATTTTCTGAGAGGCTGACAGTGTGGCTCAGTGGTAGAGTGCTCACCTGTCACATGCAAGAGTCTGAGTTCAATTCTCAGCACCACATAAAAATGAATAATTAAATAAAATAATGGTATTGTGTCCAACTATAACTTATAAATAAATAAAAATATTTTTGAGTACATAGTTCTGAAGATTTAAGTGCAGTGTACCAGAATCTTCTCAGCTCCTGTGACAGCTCCTTCACCTGCATTACACATGAGGTGGCATTATGGTGAGGGCTCATTTGAGAGTTAGAGAGAACATAATAAGACAGGAAGTCAGAGAAATTCAGAAAAAAAGACTTGCTCTTTTGTAACAACTGGCTTTAATAAGAACTATGTTGTGCCCCATGAAAGTTACATTAGCCCTTTCCAAGAACATCTCCCCCAATGATATAACCACAATTTACTAGATCTCACTACTTAAACATTCCACTATTTTCCAACTCTTTCCCTTTGAAACTAAGTTCCAAACACATGAGCATTTGGGGGACATACTCAAATCATAATGAAAGTAATATGAGAGAGACAATGGTAAAAATTAGACATAGAATGTGATTTCTTAGTAGTTATAAAGATTCTAGGTACTATAATAAAATGTTTTAGAGTATAGAAATTATTTTAGATTGATATTTTATTTTAAAGACAATAGGGAATTTAATTAAATTACTTTTTGAAGAATGAATGAATTTGAATGTGACAAGACTAATGGGCTAGGTATATTAAAATAAGGGAAAAGTCTGTGCAAAAACTCAATGAATGTTTAGTAAACCATGCCTAGGTATAAAAAGAGAATGCTGGGCTTTCTGATTATACTATATCAAGCCAAAAGTTTACTGGCTAAAATCTGGTGGCCCTCAAACCAGAGCAAATATTCCTATAAAAGATGCAGTGGACATCAGTCTCAAGAGCTTTCTACTTAAAATATCTGCTTCCAAAGACTACATAATTCATAGTAATTCTCAGGAGTATTATATTTCTTTCAATTTTAATTTTCAGCTTTCTATATAGTTACCACACCATCTCATGGCCAGATCAATATTTTCTTGAACTTTTTCATATATTAATCTATACACTATCTCAGATGTGTTTGTTTCTAGTTTGTCAGGGATCCCTCTTAGTGAATTCTGAGATGTGTGAGAGGTTGAACAAACATAGAAATTTGTTTATTAAAAATAAGCCATGTTGTAGGTGGGAAGTAAAAGGAGAAAAGATGCAAAAGTCCTCATCTGAATTTGTATGTGCTGATACTACACAAGGTTATTCCAATGATGTCTGGTTTGGGTTAAGGAAGCAACTTTTCTTATACATTATGACACAAAGTTCATCAAATATGGTTGTTACAGACTTTTTGAGAACACCAAAATTTTTATTAATAATTTCTACATTGAAAAACTACTGTTACCTTTAAACAAAACTATCCATTGCAATAAATCTGAAATAGTTCTTTAATATTGCAAAACAGAAAATTGATGGCGTTACTGACTGAATGCCAATATTTTCCAATAACACCTCACACCACAATATATGTACCTTATATAGTTTAACATCTATAGGGATTCTTAACACAATGGATAGATAATTAAAGTAAAGAGTTAAATGAGACTCAGAGACAACTAATGATAGTAAAAATTATTATTACTATATTTCAAATATTAGTGCACCCTTTTGCATTTTTTCCCAAAAGTTATTTTTTTAACCTTTGGTATGATATTTCACTTTATTTAAATACCATGATAAATAGTACTGTTTTTTCATATGTACTCTCTGATGCATCTCAAATATATTTGCATACCCCAAGACCTTAGCAGATTTCTATACACATTATTCACTAGAGAAACAGTAGTTACTTCTGAAATCTATACTGCTCTTTTCAAATGAGGCCTTGCAGTTTTTTTTAATATCTGAAATAATTATAATGAACTTATTTCAAATTAGCATATAGTAAGTGGCTGATAAATATTTGTGAAAAGGATGAAGAAATAATATAAGCATTTATTTAATCTGTACAATATGGTATGTGGTATTTCATGATTTTAGCTACAAATTATTGAATATCATAACAATCTTACTATGTGAGTAAGATGTGGGTATGATGAACCAATAATAAATAAAAATTGCATGCTGCATTGTTAGTAATTCTCCAAAATTTTTTTTCAAAAACAGACACTCTGATGTGTGGTTTTTGTCAACTAATATATTATGAATGAATGAAGCTCAGTAAATGAATAATTGGAACTACATACTTGCTTAGCGTGACTATGATTCATTGTTAAAATACCTTTAGCTATATAAAATTTTAATACTGTATGTACCATTGTGATATAATGGAATTTTGATAAATTTTACATTAATAATGCTAAAGTCTTTCATTGAGTCTTATATCAGTTTATGAAATCAACTTACTATATGTGATTTCCTCAATTCAAAGTGTCTTATGTTTTAAGAAACTGTATGGACAATGCAAATTAAAGTTAACATACTAATATCAAGAG
Organism: Callospermophilus lateralis; assembly: GCF_048772815.1. Taxonomy (NCBI): domain Eukaryota; kingdom Metazoa; phylum Chordata; class Mammalia; order Rodentia; family Sciuridae; genus Callospermophilus; species Callospermophilus lateralis. The sequence goes on along the minus strand of NC_135315.1, from coordinate 88,082,641 downwards.
CAGAAGCACCATAGGAAAGATAAAAACAAAGAATTGGGAGATTCCACCATTATAGATGTAATTTTTTCAACATCTTTTCAATGTACCTAACCCACTATTGATACCAAAATTAATGAGAAAACTCTTCTCATGCTGATTGTGCATGATGCTATTATATAAAATGAAAACAAGCAAATGTGTCAGAGATGCATTTTACAACATTAGTTGAAAATACAATTGATTGATCAGTATCTCACTGACCCCAGCAAATACCTTCCCAGTGTGCAAGATAAATGGGTAAAAATTTAAAAAAATCAAGTAAAATTTATGTTAAAGAATAGCAACTATTTTTTTATAAGGAAAATGCTAATTTCTTTTGAAACAACATGACAATAAACTGTGCCCTATCACATAAAGGAAAGCAACAAATATGGTAAACTTCTTCATTTTATTCTTTGAATATGCCAAGTATTCTTTGGCAAACTTCCACATATATTGTTTTAATTTCACAGATGTAAATTATATCTGGTTTTCTCTAAATTGCTACTTATTTAATATAAATTTATTGATAAATTATTTCTGCATGTGCTGATAGTGAAATATAGTGAGGAATGGAAGTCATTTAAAGCTCTATGAATTGCAATCCCAGAATGCTGGGAGGAAACTGTATATAATCATGAGAAACATATTGAGTACTATGAATTTGTTCCAAATATTTATTTTTCTTAGTATCCACTTTTCACATAAACTTGTGCTTTTAAATGAAGCTGACTATTAAATATCATAGAAAAGGCCATCAGAGTAACCAGAAGAAGAAATTTAAAAGAGAAACAATCAAATCATAAACATCTGGTTGAAACAAGAACTGGAAAACCGTTGGATCTTAGCTTTTGACTTTAATAAATTTTCTCCTATCATTTTTTTTTTATTATGACTAAGAGGAAGGTACTTCTATTAAAACCATGACCAGAAATATTTATAGCAATTTGTTTTTCTAAAACATGGATAAAATTGACATGCTAACTCAGGATAGAGTCTTATGAGTAAATATTGTTATGGTAAGAAAAAAAAGTACAAATACTCAATGTGAATATTGGCCTTTTCAAGAAAAGAATATTAGGGTGAAAACCAATTTGGTAAGATAGTATTGAATATTTTATATCAAAGAAAAGGCAGAAATATTTAAAATAATTTTGATTATTAGATGCGTGTAAAAAAATGTAGTGTCCAAGCCTGATGTGGTACAATCCTGTAACCCCAAATATCATAGAGGTTGAGGCAGAACGATCACAACTTCAAGGCCAGCCTTGGTAACTAAGTGAGACCAGGTCTCAAAATAAAATATCAAAGAATTTTGTATATATATGAGTGATAAAGCACCCTGAGTTAAATCCCCAGTGCCATATAAAACAGCAGTTTTCAAAATTTACACCCAAATCAGCAGCCTACACTCTATCTGCAAGTATGTAATGTTTTAAAAGAAAACTAAATTTAGCCATACCTACTACTAGTTGTCTGATTATATTAATCATAATCTTGAAATATATACATAGAAGACCCTTCACAATGTTTTATGTGTTCCCATTATTTTTTCTAATTGCAATGAGAAAGAGAGAAAAACCAATTTAACTTATGGGGCCACTTCTTTTTCTTCAGGCCTAATGAATCAAATATTAAAAGGATTTAGCATTTAATTGATTATCAATTATGATATGTGTTCTGTGATTTCTTGCTTAATCTACATTGGAAACTTTATTATTTCTGAGTATCAGCATCTGTACAGGCCACCACACCCCACTCTATTTTTTAATAGTTACAAGTCCCTGTGTTCATGCTTCTTCCTCAGTTAGTTATTCTCTTTTAAAAATAATTTTGTGTTGCATTCTTTGTCTACAGAAAATTTATGAAGGTTAAAAACCCTTAAGCATTTTCACAAGTTTGACTTTAAGATAGTTTTCATCTCAAAACACACACCAGAAGTAAGAATTATTTTTTTCTCTAATTTATTAGCCTTTCTGACATCCAATATCAGGACATGAATGCTGCACATGGAGGGATGTTCTTCCTGTTAAGAACAATCAATACTGCTTTCTTCAATCCCACTAAATTTTACAAAAACTGCACATTTTACTGTATTTCATATACGAACTTGGATTTCTATTATTTGTGTTTAGTGCGTTTTAACTTTCTTTTTTCATCACTTTTTTTTTGTATTTTCTAATATTCAATTTTTTTGTGGTGAGAAAAATAGATCTCACTAGAATCTTCTAATTTTTGCTACATTCAATCACTTGACTATTCACTAGCTAATATTTCTATTAAATGATCATTTTAAAGGTAGGACTGAGGTATGCTAGCAAAACTGTTTTCAAGGTCCACTGCAGAATCAGCATAACTTTCTTGAGCTCTGCAGTTAAAACCACTGTTTCTGTCCACAAACTCTGCTCCCTTTTTTTAAAATTTTTCTTCTATATTCAGTAACTCTTTTTAAAATGAAGCATGGAAAATAGCTTTTTAGGTTTTTATTATTCATAAAAATCTATTTTTATTTATCATTGATGGACAATCTGCTTCATTTTAGAATACCAGGTTGAATACTATTTTTCCTTTAAATCTTGAGGTTATTCTGTATTTATCATATATAATCCATCATTAAGGATAAATACTTGGGTTTTATTCTTGCTTTCTTGAAGCTGACCATGGTTTTTTATTTCAGGATATTTTCTTTGTTTTAAGCATAGATACTTGAGAAAATATGGAGATATATTTAACATATTTAAATTTTATTTTCTTGATTAGAGCATTAAAAAAATAAAATATTTCCAGATCTAATTTTTTTTTCAGTATATACATGTAGGAAAATGGATAAAATATGGAAAACAATATATCTGTTTTTCAGACACCGAAAACAGGCATAGCAGGTGAGTGAAACCATAAGCAATAAGTGCAGACTGGTTAGGCGAACTATAACTTTCTTTTAAAAATGGTTCTTAATAAATGCATTTTGATAAAATGCTGTTAAAACTTATGGGTAAAGGAGAAGTAAAAATAATCAAAGTATATACCACTGTAAGAAATACTTGAGGTCTGACACCTGAGAGCAGACTCTGGGGGAAACTTCATGTTGCGATAGGAAAGAATCCCCCACTTTCTCTTTACCCTCTCACCCACTTAACCTCACCAGAAACCACCAAGATACCCAGAATAAAAGGTCTCAAGTTTAATAGTCACACTCTTTCCAACTACAAAAAGCAGTTACAATTCAACTGAACAAAGAAGCTAATGTGCAAAGTTAAGGGGATCTGAGACATCATCTAAAAAGTTAGGTTAAAAATAATTCTGTTTTTTATTTTGTGTGTGTGTGTGTGTGTGTGTGTGTGTGTGTGTGTTTTGTTTTGTTCCAAGGGTGTGGCTATTCCTTGGTCACCTGAACTCAGCAATGAAACTGTTATTTTGATGAAGTGTTAGTGGGTGACCCACATTAAAAAAAACAAATTTTAAAAAAATTTTAAAAAGCCTAATTACCAAAAAAAAAAAAAATGTTGCTACTTTCTCCCTCTACATTGTGCTTTTCAAAGTATCATTTTAAAAAAATATTCCTTTTTTTGTTTTAGGTGGACACAATATCTTTAATTTTTTTTTTATTTTTACATGGTGCTTAGAATGGAACTCAGTGCTTCACACATGCTAGGCAAGCACGCTACTACTTAAGCCATATCCCCAGCCCTAAATATCTTTTCTAAGTTTTGATTTTTATTTTTAATCCTGAAAAGTAGACAGTAAAACAGCTTCTGGAAGAATTTACAACCAACTGCATGAGAATCTGGGAAGCTGAGAGGCTGAAGTTGGGCTGGGAGGAGCAGACTGGAAGTCTGACTAAGAAGCAGACTTCCCTTAGTCACACTTGGAGGCTAAATATAACTAAAAAGAAACAAAAGTCAATAAGTGTTTGTAAACCAGGAAATGACACAGATTATCATCTTAGTATCAGTTATAAAAAATTCATATAATCAAGAAAATAGAGAAATCATGAACAGGATTAGAAAAATAATAGGTGTAAATTTTATTTTTAGAAGCTTATTGGTGATACTTAAAAAATAAAGATGAATTTTATGTTTTGATTTTAAATGGAAGGCAGAGAGATATGGAAGTCATATAGTACTTCACAAACTTTACTTTGGTTACAAAAGTATAATCAATTGATAAACTCTACTTATTTTACTCTCTATCTTCCTTGGCATTTCACCTGAGGTCACAGAATGACCAATAACTAAGCAAATAACTAACCAAGAAGATAGTCACTTAAGTTACACTCTTTTTCAGAAAACCCCAATCAACTTCAGAGCAAAGGTGTGATACAACACCTATTCATTTCCTTCTTTGGGAAAAGGTCCCTTTTGTGAATCAGATAGAAGAGGAAATTGGCCAACCTCTATCAAAATATTACTAGAAATAAATATGAGTTATCTTCATTTAGAAGTAAAGTGAAATAAAATAACACCATTGTACAGTATCTTTCAGGATTACCCTTGAAAAATAAAAAATGAAAAAACTCTTTCTAAAGAGCAGAATACTTGGCAGCACACTTCATCCTTAATTTCACGTGGAAAAAGAAGTTACCTCAGGTAAGAAGGTACATAACAAGGTACATAAAATAATAGGATAAAATCAAGACTTGGTCAAGGGTTTAAAAGAAACTTATGAAGACTATAAAATTTGGGGGGTACAGTAATAAGGATGGATCTCTGAGAGAGACAATGCAGTGTAAATATCATAGGATTTCATGCTATCACATACCAAAGCACATACATCATGGACATTGTACAAGACATCCAAGTTGACAACTGGACTTGGCTAGTTGTTTTTATCCAACCTCTGATGCTGCACAGGATGAATGAGGACTGAGTACCATAGTGGTTTCCAGTCACCGTATTTTATCTATCAAATGCTTCTTCCAAATATCTAGCCAGCTACGAGGAGAGGTCTATCTCTAGGTTCTTGTTATAGCATGATTCTTTGCATCATTCTCTCATAATAAATTAAGAAGTGGACATCTTTTAACCCAGAAATAATTTTAACCAGAAAAACCCAAACTTTTAAAAAAAAATTTTTGCTTTTACAGACAATAAATGCTAAGCAAGTAACACTAATAAAGTGTCAAAACATCATGCCTAAAATTGAATCAGACTACACTTAACAAAAAAATGATATTACTATTGGTCTATGACCATGGGATTCACTGTATTATCATCAAAAAAAGAAACAAAAAGCAGCTGGCCTGGTAGAATTCTGGAACAGGTGATGGTGTTGCTAACACTTCTTAAATTTCACATCATTATATCAGTTTGTGCTACCAAGAGACACACTATATAGATCCAGGAACCAGAGTGTCAAATTTTAAGAGTCTTAACTCACCATCACTCCTACTAATGCTCTTGGCAATTATATTTTCTTACGCCATGCCTCTGCATCCTCCACTCTTAGAAATCCTAATTATTTAAGAGGACACTTTTCCAACAGGATGTCTAACAAAATTCCAACTAAAATTTAAACTGCACTTGAGGATTCTAAATTCTATGTACTAAGAAAACAGAAAGAAAGAGGAGAAATTACAATCCTAGCTAGGTCAATTCACTCTCCTCACCAGAAGGACATTGATTCCATGTTGCAATGCTAAGCAAGTACCACTAATAAAGTGTCAATACATCCTGCCTAAAATTGAATCAGACCACATTTAACAAAAATAGAAATATTACTATTGGTCTATGACCATGGTATCCACTGTATCCAAAGTATAAAAGTCTATTGTATATTTGAAGATAAAAATCAGATGATTCAATTTGAAAACAGATGATCCAATTCTCTACTTTTTAATATTCACTTTCCATACAGGAATTGTAAAAGTATAAGTGCAGGAGTTGTGTCTTGAGAAAATTATAGTAAGGAGCCTCAAATGATTTGGGGATGAGTATAGAGACCAAAAGAAGTATGTTTAGTGAATCTAAATTGAACAGCAGAAGAGACACAAGATGACTATTAATTTGACATTCAGTCTACACAGCTGTCAAAACTGTAATTAATTGCACTGTTTTCCATTCTTATAAGTTTTCTTCAGGAATAGAGTCTCACCAGTACCATAAACTAAGTAAAGAACTTAGACAGAAAAATGAGATTTTTGTGGTGTCACTATAGGTAACTATGCTTTATGGCACCATTAGGACTGAAGGATTCATTTCCCAGACAATTGCTGAAAGTGGTCTTTTCAAAATATTTTCATTAGTAGAAGATCGTTTTTCTGGCTATTACCATTTAAGGCTTCCTAAACTCAAGATTGTTTGAGACTCATGTAAATCACACTCCATGTCTCAAGTAGGAAACATGTAAGAGTGCAATACAGACACATAATTTCACTTTGAGTAAGCAGAAGCCTCCTTTGAGATTAGACTGCAACCCCAGATTCTGTGTGCCCAAATGTGCTTTCTTCCCTTAATTTCCATTGTGCTGATCTGAAGTACACTAATTTATGGATTTCCAAGATGCCTAGTCATGGTCTTAATCCACCTCCTGGCAATTCCTAATTAGAACTCAAATTCATCCTTCATCTACTTCCAGACTTTCTGTTTTCCAGAAGTTCTTGGAAGTCTTTTGTCACTGGAGATTACCTCCTCTTTTCATTGTGGATGTTTATCTCATTTTATGCTTCTCTTTTACTGTTATTTTAATTCATTGTCAGTAAAATAGACTTGTATATATTTTTTTAAAGAGAGAGAGAGAGAGAGAGAGAGAGAGAGAGAGAGAGAATTTTTAATATTTATTTTTTAGTTATTGGCGGACATAACATCTTTGTATGTGCTGCTGAGGATCAAACCCGGGCCGCACACATGCCAGGTGAGCACGCTACCGCTTGAGCCACATCCCCAGCCCCAGACTTGTATATTTGAAGATCCAGATCTCTAAATAAAATGGTTAGCTTAGTTTATGGGCTTATAATACACAATCAAAAATGTTCAATTCATTTTAATATGAATTTAGATCCATAATTAAAATTGGAGGAAATAAAATAGGCTTCATTAGGATGTAATTCTGCACTACAAAATTTCATTGTTTTTCACAAAGGAAAATAATTTTGGAAGATAACATGACAACAAGAAAAAGAATCACTATTTTTTATATATAGTTGTGCTTGAAAGAGAATAATTATGTCACCATAAATTGATGATATAATATAAAACAAAAAGCTTTATAACAAAGTTCTGTTTATTTTTGACAAAACGTATTTGAAGCAAAAATACCAAATCCATGAATCTCCTCAAAATACTCTACAATGAATAGCATTTCTACACAAATCACACAATTTTTATGATATTATATAAATTTTCTAGACATAGATGTAGAAGTTAAATACACTAATATTATTTCTCAAGGCACATTTATTCTGAAGCACAGTTCCATAAATCTGCAAATACAATTAAATTTTACTTATTATACACAGATCAGTACCTCAAAAATGACCAAATACCTGGATATATTTTTTTTGACAGATTTCTATTTCCTAGACAATAAAGACAGCTTTAATATAATATATCTCCTACCTTTTCAGTGACACAGAATTTTTAAATTTTAAGTAAACTTCTCCTATAGGCTCAAAATTCACCATATAACTATGGTACTAATGCATTAGTGATGGATGTTACAAGAAAATTTCTTAGTACTTTTAAGAGAATTTTTTGAAATGAAACACTATATCAACAAATGATCCTTCAAACAAATTGTGATAATGCATTCACAGTAATAAATTTGGAATAAAGAAGGTATAAATATTTATTAGCTACAGGACTTTGAAAACACATGCTTTGGACCTAAAAGACAGTTATTTTGCTTTGTAATTGTAGCATTTTTATAGCCATGTGAGGAGTTTTCGGTCTATGTTTTTGTTTTGTGATCTCATGTGCTTCATTTATTCAGATTTACAAATGTAATATATGCTTATATGAGTTATATGCCTCTTTCTAATTATAGAATATATTTTTAGAAACTCTTGATAATCATACAGTTTCTAAATTAGAGAGCAATTGCCATGCAAGCTAGAAAATGCAAAGTGGCTTAAATAACTCCTCATCCCAGAGTCCAGCCTTAGAATTTTCACATTGTTGATGATCAATAAATTTATATGTTTCATAAAGTTAAGATCTGTTTAATCTTCAAATAAAGAAATAGGAAGCCAGAGAGGTGCTTCTTCACAGATATCAAGCTGTCATTACTGGAAAACCCAAGAAGTTCTAGAGGGCAGTCTGTCCCTCTGATTGAGGTAGTTATGTAAAATTCAAGTCCTGCTTTTCTTCCCCACAACTTTGGCTTTCCTGTGTCATCTTGTTCTTTGTGTTTCAATGACCAGAGAATGAGATAGGTTCACAATTATTTGTTCATGCTAAAGACAAAAAACAAACAAACAAACAAGTGAAAAAAGAACTAAAAAACAACTGAGTTTGTGAAAACATCAGAAATTTAAGTACAGTGATCAGGATAGGATGAGATTCCACTGACCTAAATGTTCCTTTAAGAAAAATTAGAATCAGACATTTCCGTTGGGACAGAAATGGGAAAGGGCATATATGTATGTATTTAGTCACATATATATACACACGTGAAACTAATACATAAAGAATGAGTGAACACAAATATTTCTCCTCTAAACTTGGAAATTATATTCCTGTGTATTTTTAATCCAGGAATGGGAAATTAGTAGTACATTTATTGATTTTCAAAAATATTCAGTGTGCTTCCAAACCCTTTTATCCTGATCCTCTCATTTGTCATTTCCTAACTTAAAGAGTACAGGGTGTGGAAATTTTTAATCTTTTGAGTTAAATTAGATCCAAAGACTTTATGAGAAATATAAGTAGTTTATGGCATTGTGATATTGCCCTCTATGAAATGAAGTTTTTAACATAGAATATCATTTTCTTCTAAAATTTAAAAAACTTATAATTACTCAAATTATAGAATTCCTATCAATAGTAGTTCTATTTTATTTTATAATATTACAGAAACAAGTTTATAAATAAATAATGGTAAATTACAGATGGGGATATGGCTCAGTGGTGGAGCACTTGCCTAGCATGTGTGAGGTCCTGAGTTTTATCCTCAGCACCACATAAAAATAAAATAAAATAAAGGTTTATAAAATATCAAGGTAAAACTCATGTCTTCCATTATAATATGTATACAAATAAGTAATTTTTAAAATCTCTAGAAATGACATTCCATATTTAAGTTGTATCACTAGAACTCATTAAAGTTAGAACAAATGGAAAAGTAAAATTAATAATTTTCCCTATTAAAAATGACTCATTTTAGAGAATATTAATTAAAGAAGCAAAGGTTGTTAGAACAAAATATCCTTAGTGAGCCATACAGAACACAGTTTTCTGGTTTGAGTAAAACTGTTGGAGCTGAAATCTCTCTTCTGCATCTATAAGAAACCTCACTAGTATGCGAAAATTTCCTCCTTCCACAGCCTTTTCATGACCCAACTGCACACTACTTCTGAATCAAAGAATGCAGAGGCACTTATCCAGATGATGAGGTAAAAGATGATGTGGTGCAGGTAATAGCCTAAAGAGTTGCACATTTAAAGGAAAGATATCTTTATGTTCTGTCTCTGCAGGCCTATAATATTATTGTCTAGAGAAATATGACAAAAATCTCTTTGGAAAACACAGAACTGTGGCTTTCCCAGTGTAACATCTAAGCTGTCTCTTAATTTTACTTCTTCTTTGGTGGATAACAGCAATCCTGGGAGAGCTGGTCTCCAAACTTTTTTCTGGCAATATTTGGAAAGGCATCTCAACTGGAATCATGTCCAAACAAAATTGCTATTACTCTGATCATAAGGTCAAATTACTCCAGTCCAATTAAACAATTTACAATGCCTAAACTTTGGGGTGAGTGATTTCTGGCACCTCCCATGGTTACACCATGGCTCTGAGGTTTCTTTCTCTATCATGTGTGATAGGCTCCTCTTCCCTAGTTTTTTTCTCACATGAAGAACCTGGTTTCTGGGTAGTGTTTTTTCTGCATGCCACCATTTCTAAACTGGCTTTTTTGTGATTCAGGCTCTGTGTAAAATTTTAAAATTAATGTGAAATTTCAAAAGAAGAAGAAGAAGAAGAAGAAGAAGAAGAAGAAGAAGAAGAAGAAGAAGAAGAAGAAGAAAAACAGGAAAAAGAAGAACAAGAACAAGAACTGAAGGCCACAGGCTGAGGAGATCACAGGAAGATTGAACATGGAGCTGAGTTCAAGCACATGCTTTAAGGCAACCCTAAGGAACCTGTGATTAGCCCTCATATTCACTAATGGAGGTAAAGGGGAGGCCTGCCCTTTCTCTGAGACAAACCATGTAATATTAGCTTAGTCTTGTCTGTACTATATATAAAGTTATATAAAGCATAAAAAATAAAATAGGGACTTGTGATGTAGAATCAAAAGAAAGTACAATCATTTTAAGTGGGTCACTGAAATTCCAGTGTTGGATTCAGAAGATACTGCTTTATCACAACCATTGTCAATGTGTGAAGAGTTAATAAAGTATCAAAGAAATTTCAAAAAAGGTATTTTGAGAGAGATTTGGAAACTTGAATTAAATGGTAATAAAATAAAATAGAAACTGTAACATCTACATGTAATTTTCCACATGGTTGAATTTGGAGTAGTTTGAAAGCTGCAAAAAATTTTATAAGAAATGCCAAAGCATGAGACCTCCAAATCCATGTACAAGAGAAATATAAAATAGGAGAAGGGCATAAAGAGTTGAACAAGCATATGTGTGATAAGGCAAGGCTCATATGGGGAGGAGGAAGCCCCGGGCATCATGTGCCATGGAAAAGTTTATCCTCTAGGCCAGTCTTCATCCTGGCCCAGCCACTCCTCTGCCTTTGCTGAAGTGGGTTGTGCCCTAATTCCTTGCATGGCATTGTCCATTGATCACCAAGATACCACCTGGAATTTTCTCTACTATGTACACTTATTCCCTGGGAGTATTGTGGGGTGAGTTGTGGCAGAGGGGTTGGCTTGTGTCCCCCCGCCCCAGCTTCATGGAGTCTTCTTTTGTTTGGAGACACAGGGAGCTCTTTGGAGAGTTACAGAAGTACAGATACACATCTAGTTTTCCTGTGGACTTGATGCACAACATTGAGCAGGTGAATTCACTCTCTTTGTCTAAGTTTCCATAATTTTTAATAGAAAAGTGATTGCATCCCTAATTGTGAGCATTAGAGTCAATTACCCTAATACCTGAACTTTAGCTCCAGTCAATGAAAAAAAAAATCTCTGGGGAGTACTCTCAAGCATTAAATCTATGAAGCTTGCAGGGAGTTTCCTAGATTTAATGACTATTATAAAATAAATATTAGTGGAAATGGTCTTGAGTACATATCATACATTTGTATTCTGGCTTTTATATATTTATAGAGGCTTGAATAGTTTCTTTTTTCTTTGGTACTTGGGATTGAACTCAGGGGCACATAACCCCTGAGTCATATCCCCAGTCCTATTTTGTATTTTTATTTATAGAGGGTGTCTCACTGAGTTGCTAAGCACCTCAATTTTTCTGAGGTTGGCTTTGAGCTCACAATCCTTCTGCCTTAGGCTCTCAATGTGCTGGGATGGCAGACATGTGCCACCTCTCTCAGCTTGAATAGATCTTTAATTTCTCTACTATTTATTTATCTTTAAGATGGAGCTAATGCCACTTGCTTCCCAATACTATAGTGAGAATTAAATGAAGTCATAGATAGTTGGCACTTAGTGCCTATTGAGTGCTCCATAAGCTAGGGGGTTGACAGGTCTTTGTATTTTTGCTTTGTGGGCACCCAGTTTTAGCTCTTTTGGCAAAGTCTTGAACAACTTAGCAAAACCCTGTTTCAAAAAAAATACAAAAATAGGACTGGTAATGGGGATGTTGCTCAATGGTGAAGCATGCTGAATTTCAGTCACTGGTACCAAAAATGTCATTTAATTTAGGTCATTGTAATTATTGTATTAGTATTTCATTTGTGATCTAGACATATATGAGCATAACATCATTGACCAGTCTCATTTCTCAGTGCCTGAATCTTCTCTCTAATCCTCTCTTCCATCAGTCTAAACTCAACTATTCTTTCTCCATTTTTTTGAGATTCACTTCTTTTTTTCTCCATTTTTCTTTTACCTTTCATATATGGGAGAAAAGACTTGACAATTGACTTTCTGCATCTGATTTATTTCATTTAATTTGATGTTGTCCAGATTCATTCATTTCCCACAAATGATATAATTCCATTCTTGTTTATGGCTGAGTAGAATGAGTAAACTTGTGAAAATATGCATAGATGCTATTTTCTGGGGATGTCACCTGCCAGCACACAGGACCTTCAGTGTCCAAGCTCAGCCTGCCATTGTGTGAACCAGGGAATGAAGATGCAGGAAGCAAAAGGTCAATTTTGAGGTCTTCCAATCTGTGTCTCTGACTACTTATACATGCACCAACCAGCCTGGTAACTTCCAGAGTGTCCTTCATTGTCTGCATTGATGACTAACCTGCCTTAGTGGTCTGTTTTCAGTACAGTTTTGTTCTCAAGAGGAGGGAGTCAATGTGAAGGTAAAATCTCCTGTCTCTAAGTGTCAGATGTAGGATTTGGCTCCTTCCCTCAATGCTTTCCCTTATGTCTATTCATGAAACTGCCTTTATCTGCTTTACATTAGTCCTCTCCTCATGTGGCACCTTTGTATTCATTTCTGTCCTGAGCTCTTGTTGGGGGTTGAGAATCTAGAGTCAGAGCAGACCGGGGCCCACTGGGCACATGAACTTAATTATTTTATTTATTTTATTTTTTACTTTTCAAGGATTCATATTTCCCATGTTGTGAAGTAGGATTGATAGCTAGTAATGGTGACACTTAATGACATCAGGAGCAATTGATGACCATGTTCTGGACTATTGTTTTTGAGAATTTTATCCCTGACCTCTTCACTGGCAGTAAGAACTCCATGAGTTGAAGCCATGTTTATACCCATGTTGCAGGACAGGAATACTCACCTGTGTCGAGTTAACTTGCTTAAGGCCACACAGGTAGCAAATGGCAGCTTCATTGTTGCTGTGGGAACAGAGGAAAAAATGCACAGATGAACATGGTAAAGTGTTGGCACATAATGATCAGGTCATAGAGTAAGAAAATGATGTACAGTTGCAATGGAAGGCCTGTCTCTAACCAGGATACAGGCAGGGCACCTGAGGAGGTGAGAGCAGAGTCCAGAGTACAGGGTACAATGAGGCTTCATTCCTATCTTAAAGAGGTAGTTCAGATTGTTACACCACAGGAGGCCTGCGCCTGCCTTTCAGGGATGGGGCCAAGTTGGTTGTCCCCAAATTTAATGTGCATAAATACAGAATATGAGGATTGGGCTTGGTGAAAAGCCTCAAGCTCCTTGCTGTTTTATGTGCACGTACATAGGCACATATATGGCGGGATGCCCAGAGAGTTGATAACCTGTGTAAAATTCAGGAAAGTGTTCATATTGAAGGAACAATTGAAAAGACAGAAATATCACTTTAAATATATTTTAGTCTGTTTGGACTGCTCTAAGGAAATACTAGAAACATATACCTTACAAGCCAAAAAAAATTCATTCGTTGACTTCTGAAAGCTCAGTTGTCCAAGATCAAGTTTCCAACAGGTTTATTGACTGTTGAGAACCTACTTTTTCATAGACGGCTCTAATTTGAAGGTTTGTGTCCCCTTGGGTACCTCTCCATTAAGGTGATGGTATTAGAAGGTGAGTCATTGGGGAGGTGTTGAGGTCCTGAGGCTGAAGTCTTCATCAGTGGAATTAATGCTCTAATGAACAGTGCTATAGGCTATCTGGCTTCTTCCACCACATGATGACACAGCCAGAAGCTTCTACCCATTAGAAATGTCCTTTCCAAACATTGAATTGCCTTGTGCTTTGATCTTACACACTGTGAAAAATGAGTGTCTGTTGCTTATAAACCACCCAGTCTACCATAGATTATTATAGCAGCTTGATGAGAGTAAGAAAGTACACCATCTCTGTCCTCACAGGATAAATTGAGAAGTTTCTTGGCAGCTATCTTTAATAAATGACAATAATTCTATTCCATGACTTAATAAACGGCAGGACCCCACCTTTTTCTGCCTAGGCTCATGATAAACTACCACAATATTAAAATACATACTCACACAGGGTCTAGGACTGGTCATTTTCCCCGAAGTGTGTATAACCAAGCTTCTGAAACCTGGACCTGAAAGTAACTGTCAAGTCCTCTCTGTGTTCTTGGCATTAAATTTTCAAAGAATTCTTCAGTGTATATTAATAGTCATATCTGTGTATTCACCAGGCTGCTCACACTAGATAAGAAGTGGCCCCTGCCCTTGTAAACTCCAGTGTAGAGGAGAAAGCATAAAACGCATGTTGTCCCTTGTTGTGCTGACACTAAACATTGCATATGAATCCTGTGATTCTTTATTGCCAATTACTGGTCAGTAAATGTTACATCACAGCAAGCATTGCTACTTTAGGTAAACATTTTGTTCAAATTGAAGAAAAGATCCTGGAAATCATGCAAGCTTAAGAAATTAATTAGTCACAGAATAGTATGGTTAATGCTTGGGTTGTCAGACTCTTAACTGTGTTGGGCTTGATATTTGTCCTTTGATTTAACTGTATGTTTTGAACATGGTTTTCATTTATGTGGCTCAAATATAAACCCATGTTAAAATACATTGAAGACTCACCTATATTCCGTCCCCACTAATCTTTAACCATTGGCCTTCATGAACAACTCATTTAATTGTTTCTAGTATATATTCTTACTTTTTCTTCTTCGGGTAGGAGACAATAACAATAATATGTTATTATGTAAATTTCTTTGTTACCCAAAAGAGAGTGTTCCTGTATATCCTGTCTGTCCCTTATTTTTCACTCAATGAAACAACCTGGAAAACATTCCACATATGAAATAATCTAACAAATGATGGACATTTGGGCTATTTCTGAATTTCATTTTTTTAACAATATTTCTGTATTGAATAGCTCTGGGAATCCATTTTATATTCTTGCAAATGTACATTCAATGTTCAGTCCTGCAAGAATTATTGCTTTATCAATGGCTATTTTTTTTTTTTTACTTTCAAATAATAAAGCCCAATTCGCTGGAGGGTTGCAACATTTATATTTCTCCCAGCAGGTACACAAGTTCATGCTTTCTGTAGATGACCCATATACAGAGGCCACATTTTGGATATTCTGTGCACTATCACAATGTGCTTGTAATTTCTTCTCGTTCTGAGAGAACCATTTCCTATTTCTGTTATTTTTTTCTTTTTACATATGATTGATATCATGTCATGGTTACAGAAGAAAACAGCAGTATCCTACTCTAAAAAACCCATGGCTTGGTGAGAGTCCAATGCTGAAACCAATAATTTCTTCCTAGTACAAAGATCACCAAGTATACAATGCATTTTGGTATTTTGTGTCTTCCACCAAATTGATCTATGTAATCTAAGTCCTTATACCTATGGGGTGACAGTTTAAAATATTGTTTATTTATTTTAATGTTTGTGTATTAATAGTGATAACATCATTAATTTTTTAGTTAGACTTTTATCAATTTATTGACTTTTAGAAAGACCCAAGGACATGAGCCTTAGAAAAAAGACTTCCTGGAACACCCCCAATATTGAAAATAAATGCCTTAGATATTAATACATTGGTACAATTGTTCAGCACACAGTAATAAATATAAGATCATGGTAGGTCACATTGATGATGGCAGTAGAAGAGAATAAGAATCAAGCATTCAAGAACATGCAGAATACCCACAAGGAACAAGAAATCACAGACTCTGCTGTGAGAATTGATAGTTCAACTTTGCCAAGCGGGAGCTTCTGGGGCTGAAGGTGACGTCATTTTGCTGAGACAAAAATATCTGTAACTATGAACCCTGTAATTATCAACATCCCTAGATGTATTATGGCCAAGATACCAATGGTAAAGTTTTTGGGCTAGATCTTGTGCTAGAAAAGGAATGTGAAATTGCAGAATAAAATTATGGTGTTAGCTGAAATATCCAAACTTCAGAAGAAGTGTTTTTTTTTTACTAATAAAATAATATAGTTTGTTGATCTTTTTCATGTTTTTTCATATTCCATATTAATAGAATATATCTTAGGAGAAAATGAAGGAGAAGATGTTGTTTCAAATAGTGCCATCTTCATCAATCTCAGCCTATCCTATTACTAGGTATATATGTGGATTCACCCAACACACATTTTTCTCACTTCAGTTATTAAGTCCCTCTAATATCCTCCAGGTGCCATTCTAATACTATTACCAATTTATGTCTGAATTATACAATGGCAACTGTGTTTCCACTATACATAGCTTTCTTATAGATTCAGAATTACCATATATTATCAAAATAGTTCTTGATATAATCTCATGTTGAGGTTTTCTGGGGTAGTATGCTACTTTGATTTCATTTTTCTTTTCTTGATTAAGCAGTAGGAACATATTGAAAACTCTACAATTTTCAGTGAATTGAAATGGAAGGATTGCACAAAAGTAAAGAATTGCAACCATCTGAAAAAATGAATCTCAATGTAGTTAGTGTGCACACCGATGTATTTTTTTAGTGCTATCTTTTGACCATTTACTACCCGACCTAATGCCTTTAATATATCATCTAAGATGACACTTTGAAGCATGCCCTCTAAGGTGATATTTTTATTTGTATTTATAATTTTTTATTGAGTTAATGTGTTACCTTGATGCTAAATCTGATCATCTTGTATGACATATACGGAGTCATATTACATATATTCTAGAGGTATTGTATATGAAAGAAGAACACATATGGATGTGTTTCTGAAATAAAAAGTCCTCAGTAGAAATTCTGGCCATTGTTTTAATTATGCAGTTCCTCATATATGTGATTTAATAGATTTAAATCTTTTATTTTAACAATGGCTACATATGTTTTTGCTTCAAATTGTTTTCATAAAGTTAAAATATTCTAGCAATATGTGTAGAAAGCTTGTTGGCAGTATTTTAGGCCTCTCTTTGAATTCCCAATGTAGCTATCCACCTTGCATATATGTTATTATCATGACCAGAAAAAATATCTTAAGTGACCAAATTCCAGCTATTGAATATCAGTAGAAATATTTTATTATTGTCTTCTCCTCAGTCATCTGGAATAAAGGTGGTAATTCAAGTCACAGTTTAGATAGACTCAAAGTCATTCCATTGTAAGGTTTTTAATTAAAGATCAAGAATCTGACCCAAGCGTAAAAGATAAACTTCCATAAAATCCCAATATTCATCTGCTTGAAGGAAGCTGAATGTGTTTCTTCAGTAAAGAAACCATACATAAAATTGATACAGAAAATTTGATGTTAATCTGATGGAATATTTTTTATAAAAGGCATGCTATGTTTTAAGTCAAGTGTCTGAAATAGTAAGTATGTGTTTTAAATTCTTTCAAGCCACATATTTAAAAATACCAGTTATCAGGGCTAAGATTGTGGCTCAGTGGTATAGTGTTTGCCTAGCACATGTGAGAAACTGTGTTCAATCCTCAACACCACATAAAAAAAATAAAATAATAAAATAAAGTGTAAACAAGGTTTGAGAAAAAATAGCAGTTATCAGAAAACCATGTGGATGACACTAAATTGTTCCATGACTCTTTAGACCTTTTAGATATAAAAGACATAACAATAAGAGAAACCAAAATAGTGAAACATTTATGAACATAGGATACCATTTTAAAATCTGAGGTAATGTAGATATTTGGTTAAAACATCAAAGTGTTTATTTCTGCTTATTTTAGTTTCTAACTGGAATCTACTATTTGTACTTGGATATGAGACCCAGTATTGTAACTCAACATGTGTATATAGTGTGTAATTATCAGATCAGGGTAATTTTCATCTGATTAAAATTATTCTTTGTTTAAAACCTGCAAATTTCTTGCTATTTTGATTTGTTTAAGAAGTTATTATAGAACATAATCACCTTATTGTGCTTTAAAACCTAAGAGTTACTTTCTGGTCTTAACGTTTTTTGACACTTCTTACACAAAATCAGTCTCTTTCTCATTCTTATCATAAATCTGGTTAGCATTTCTGTTTTCAGTTTCTGTGTAATCAACTTTTCAGCTTCAACACATAAATGCCACATGCAGTATTTGTGGGAAAATAAATGTCATTACTAGGAAAAATAAAATATCATCCTCAATAAATAATTTGGGAAATTGGCATAATTCTCTGCACTCACTCATTCAGTGTTTTGAACTTGTCTCTAATAATAAATTTGGAAAAAGAATAAAAATATATAAATCAAATATCCATATGTTTTCAAGATTTTTATGGATCACACTTGGTCAGTGAGAGTAAGTTTTGTGACATTTATTTTTATAAAAATGGCATATGCTAATTCTTATAAATTTATTTATAATAAGTGTATATATTATATGTAAGTTTTTGTATTGTGAATTTAAATAGATCCATATTTCCATGGAATATATAACTTTAAAAATTGTATTAGAGTTGGCTCAGTAACACAGGCCTGTCATTCCAGTGAATGTGGAGGCTGAGGCAGGAGTATTGAGAGTTCAAAGCCAGCATCATTAACTTGGTGAGGTCCTGAAAAACAATTTAATCTTGTATCAAAATAATAAAAAAAAAGAAAAGAGGACCCAGACTCAGTGGCACACACCTGTAATCCCAGTGGCTCAGAAGGCTGAGGCAGAAGGATTATGAGTTCATAGTCAGCCTCAACAATGGTGATGAACAAAGAAAATTAGTGAGACTCTAAATAAAATACAAAATGAGGCTGGTGATGTTGCTCAGTGGTGGAGTATCCAAGAGTTAAATCTCAGAAGGGCCAAATCAATTAAATAAATGAAAAGTTCTGGGGATGAGTGGGCCTGTGGTTCAGTGGTAATACATTTGAATTGCATGGCATGTGTGAGGCACTGGGTTTGATTCTCAGAACCACATATAAATAAACAAAATAAAAATCTATCAACAAAGAAAAAAATATTTTAAAAAACTGGAGGTGTATCTCAGTGGGTAATCACCCAAATGCACTCTCCCTGTACCCCTTCGCTACCTGGGATGCCCACCCTGACACATGTGAAAGAACAATATCTCAGCCTGGCCACCTATCCAGCAGTTTTACTTTAACAGCCCATGAGGACCCATTCCTCACTTGATGTCCATCTTTTCATGCCACCATGTGACTATGCACTGGGCCTACACTAAGCCACCCGAGCACAATTGGTTGTTAAGGTCCAGGTGCAGGTATTTCTAATTCATTCCACTGGGATGTTATATTTTATAAAATGGGTTTCTAATAATTCAAAATGACAGGTTTAGGGCTGAAAGTACAGATCAGTAGTACAACGAGTGTTTCCCATGTGCCTGGCTCTTGGTTCCTCTGCCACACGACCAGCGTGAGCTTCATGAAAGAAGATTCAGTGCATAAGAAATTGCTAGAGAGTTTTAAATTAAAGAGACAGACTCTAATAACTTTAATGCAGCTCTGAGATGGCTTCTCCTAGCTCCCGCCTCCAGCCACCTAATCTGTTGGTGAGGTTTACAGAAGAGACTAGTGAGAGAGGGAGAGCACGCAAGGGAGTGAGCTTTTATTGGGCAACAAAAAAATTCAAGGGAAAATCACAGCCAATGAAGGATAAGGGGGTCAGCATCTCAAGGTCAGGGCTGGCAATTGGGTCTTCAGGTCAGTGGCCAGGCACACCTCTGCATGGACGAGCCCTCGGACCTGGGAAAGGGTGGGGAAGACTTTTTAACACAGGCTGTGTTTAAACGCCTCTCACCCAGCCAGGGAGGTAACTCAAATCACATGTAAGGATGGCGTCCCACAGGATCCAACTCCAGCATGTAAAAAAAAAAAAAAAGCCAGGCAGGCCTGGTGGCACATGCCTATAATACCAGTGACTATAGAGGCTGAGGCAGGAGGCTCAAAAGTCTAATGTCAGCTTCAGCAATGTAGTGAGGCCCTAAAAATCTTAGAGAGACACTGTCTATAAACTATAAAAAGGGTTGTTCAGTGGATGGTTGTTCAGTGCTTAAGAAATCCTAGATTCAGTTCCCACAACCAAAAAACAGAACCAAACTCAAACTAAAAATGAAAAACAAACTGTATTCCCCAGTATTATTTGCAGGTAGGGGTCTCTATGATTCTGTGCTGGCCAATGAGATATCAGTGGAAGACACTGGGCCTCTTAGATCTTTGTTTTTTTCCTTCTTCCCTTTCCCCTGATTGCTGTATTGAAAGGATTGCAGAATTAAAAACAGAAAGGGTTCTGAGGCATGATGGCATAGCTGGATAGCCATAGCAACCCAGACTGCAAACCACTGGGCTTTTTGATTTTCAAGTAAAAGGAAATCTTTTTCAGTATTTGATGGGTACATTTTTCTAGCAGTGGAAAGACAGATGCATTGACTTTTCTCCTTGTTCTACTTTCTGTTCATTGTCCTCAGGCTCAGGAACAATGCAGGTCAAAAGAACCAGCCATCTTTGTCACCAATTCTTTTTCAGGTCTCTGGGGATGGAGTGTAAGTACAACACAGAACCTCTACAGTACCTAATCTGAGCCCTTGGGACAGAGTTAGTCCTGAGTCATCTCCAGGATTCCTCACCTGTCCCAGAATGTTCACAGAGAGTGAGTATATTTCGTCTTGTTGCCAACACTCAAGTCCAAAATCCCAGGACTCCCAGGGCTCTCCTGAGAACTGTTCCACAACAGACTAACACTGGTCCCAATCTCAATTCCTGCACTGATGGGACATTGGGAAAGTGATTTTAAGCAAGCCTTACTCTTCCCAATTTTGAAGTGGGTCTTCTCCAAAAAAGACTTAAATCTAAATGAACACAGAAGGAAGAAGCCAGGGTCCAAGGACTGAAGATGAACCCTGCTTCCAGAGAAAGCTAGGATTTGAAAAGATTTCCAATTAAAGTGAGGTGGTAGGTAAAGTATAGACCTTGACATAAAACAATAGCCTGAGAGCAAAATTTCAGGTGTGGGCAAAGACGTATGTGTGAGAGACTGATGTTTCACAGCCTCCACAACAGGTAAAAATGAATGCTAAAATTGTAATATGTAACATAAGAAAAAGGAATCACATTTTTTTCCTTTTTTATTTCTTTTCTTTTCTTTTTCTTTTTTTTTTTTTTTTGTTTTTTTGTTGTACAAGTGTTTGAAACTAAGGGAACATAACCACTGAGCCTCATCCTCAGATTTTTTAATGGTATTTTTTAGCTTTTGAGACACATTGTTAATCACAATATTGGGGTATTCTTATATCAAACAAGCAATTTGATCACAAAATAAATATGTCATGTTAGCAACTACTTCTCTTTTACTGATTTTGTTTTTTTTCTTTCCATAAATTCAAGTGAAAATGCTGTTTTTTTCATATTTAATAACTTTTTAATAATTTTAACCATTATTTTATTTTTTTGTTTCTATGTAGTGTTGATATAACCCAGCACCTCGTGTGCACTAGGCAAGCACTCTCCCACTGAGCCACAAACCCAGCCCACATTTAACCTCATTTTAATCAAATAATTTTCTTTCTTTCTACCCATCCTTGTTTTTTTTATTCACCCTCCAATCTATGTGACTAAAAAGTCCTGAGAAATGATACTGCCTAATGTTAATTCTGGTGTTTGGGGCACTGGGTTTTGGCAAGATTTCCACCCCTTGCCCAGTTTTGCAGTACTCTGCTGTATATTTTGAATTCTTTATAGAAGCCTTTAGCATTTTTGTGGAACAATGAAATAAGTTTCCCAAAGAATGGCACTATTTTTGAAAGGTTTGGAGACATTGAATGACATGATGAGAAAAGCACCTGGCATAGTGTGGTTGTGTGATTCTGAGAGGACAAAAATTTCTTTGTGAGATCACAAATGGTGTTCTTACCTAGAATGTCCTTTACTTTGCTCTTTAGCATACTTCAATTTATCCTTTAATACCTAGTTTAATGTGAAGAATTTGTACTCTCAGCCAATACCTATATCCAGCCTACTGGACCCCTTCTCTTTGTTGTTTTGCAGCAACAAAGCAACAGAAGGAATGCTTTCAGTGTGCTCATATAGCAATGGGGTTCAGTGAGAACTATAAATGGGTTTTGGCCACTGAAATCACTTGGCAAAACCCAGCTCCTGGTTTTATTAAACTTTACTATCAGATTCCTTGACCTCCCCAGTGTCATTTTTAAAAAAAAATAAATCACCTAGTTCAGTTTCTGCAGCTTGAAGCCCAAGTCCCCAACTGCTGCCCTGTCTCTACAGCATTGGGTCAGGTTGTCAAAATAAACCATAGTTATACAGAAGTCATTATAAAGAGGCTTTCTCTTCTGAGACTGAACCTTGAGAAAGATGGCCATGACCAGATACCCGTGCTTCCTCAATCTGAGATGCCCCAGGATGGCTGGAGAAGAGATAACAGATGACTCTTGTTTGCCAAATAGCTGTGCCCATCCTGTGCTGAAAGGGGGAGAGAAGGTGCTGATGGCCACAGAGCTTCAAAAAAAAGCAGAAGGCCATGTCCTTTGAAAACATGATTTTTAAATCTGGCTGGGCTCTTTCACAAATAGGGCAGGGACATTGCTAGTTGCTGTACAGTGTCTCTTCTGCATCCATAATACAAAGACAGTGCTGAAAACATGCTCACATTTATGCAAAAAAAGTATTATCATCAGTTGGAATTCTGTAAATGGAGATACTCTGGTTATCAGAGTGGTTCAAGGTGAACCATTGAAGATGTTGGGTTCAAACATGACCAGAGCCCAAAGGTAATTGTCCCTTAGACTCAGTGGTGTCACAACCATAGATATCTCTGCAAGATCTCTTTCATTCATTTCAGATGGAGTTTTCAAGGAACAGTGGAGAGGCCAGGTGATAGTGAGGCTGGTGTAGGAGTGAACTTGATGGATAACCATGGCTAATGAAGAAGAGCAGAGCCATTTTGTATGCTAGTGGATGCTGGTGGAATTGGGCCAAGCCAGACTGCAAAGGTTCCAGGGCTAGAGGGAAAAACCTGCAATCCCAGAGTGTTAAATATGTCTAGGAGGATGAGTCATGTGAACAGAATGCAGAGGATCAAATTGGTGGAGTGGGCGTGGCTCTCAGAACAATGCAGGTAAGAGGCCAGATGCTGGGTGGAGCCTATGAAAAAAAGTGGAGATTACCTTGTGGGCAGAGCTGGTGAGGCAGAGTCAGACTGAGTGAATGGAGCCCAACTCCTAAGAACAGTAGGCAGGGAGAAGACAGGGGAAGCACGTGGGAGGCAGCACCCCACCCAGGACCCCTTAGGTGAGCACAGCCTAGGTACCAGGAGGCACAGTAATGCAGGAGCAGAGGGCATGGTGGGTGCATCCACAAGAGGCAAATGGATTCAGGAGAGGCATCTGGTAATTCTGTCAGGATTCACTGTGGACCCAGAGGGGAAGCAGGGTCTTTGGCCTCTGAGATAATAATGTGACCTCAATGTCTGCTCCATTGGGGGCCTCAGTTTCCCCTCTTACCCACTGAGGCAATGGAGGGAGGCTGAAGATGCCATGGCACAGCCTTTCTTTCTCCCACTCATTGGATGCTGTACACTTTCTATATTTTCAGGTTGGTTGGGTCCCATGGAGTTTCTTGAAGGGGTCCTTGGGATATTGCCTGAGACACTTTGTTTTTGGGGAACAATAATTTTTTCTTGTGTGTTCACAAAGACTTCTCTTGGTGCCTGCTGTTTACATATTGAGACCCTGAAGTCCAGAGAGGGTAAGCCTGTGATGCAGCTGTCACTTGCTGGAGTCTGATCTGGATTGCACAGTCCCCTTCACTCACTCACTCACAGGCAGGGGTTTCATAGCACCTGGGCAATACAAAAAGCATTGATGAGGGATGAGGCCTTGACTCTTTTTAGGTGGTACTTTGGGACACTCCCTAAGTCTGTAAAGTGGGACACAAAATAACATCTGCCTCTCAGGCTGGTGTAAGGCCAAGTTAGAGAATCTTCATGATTCTCTAAAAGGCAATTTGCAATGGATGGGGCAGGGGATCTATTTTGACAGTATTATCATTTAGTATTTTTTTAAAACATTCACTTTTTAGTTGTAGGTAGACACAATACATTTATTTTTATGTTATGGTGAGGCTTGAACCCAATGCCTCATGCATAATAGACGAACACTCTACTTCTAGGCAAAACCACAGCTTTCATTTAATTTTATATATGGAAACATACTCCTTGCATAAAAAAAAGAAATAAAAACTATAGTACCAGGTTCTGTCCCAGGCAGAGAGGACACAGACATGAACAAAACAGCAAGTAATCTCTGCTCTCATTTTCGTGGGGGCTACCATTCCCCTGGACTGACCCAAGAATTCAGGCACTAAAGAAACATGAAGTACCGACCCCCTTTAGGCATCTGATCTAATGTTACCATCCATGGAAATATTTTACCTTCTCAATTATTCTAAAACACACTCTTCTTCATATCATTTAGCTGCCCCAATCCTTTCCTACCTGTGAGATAAAGGTCTCCTTAAAGATCCCTTCCTTGCTTGCTTCTCCAGTTGCATCTCCTCACCCCTCTTTTAGGTTTCAAGAATTCCTGTCTCATCCCTACTTGTACTTACTGCTCTGCTTAATGTGGGTACTTTCCCATTGTTAGAAGTGCTAACTCCTAATTAGACACTAGATGGCATCAGAACTGTACTTTTGACATTTTTCTATCTTCCACCATAGTATCTGCCTACTTATTGGCTGTCTTGGTTAAGAAATACTTTAGAAAACTCTTCAGTACTTGCTTTACAAGCAGCTTTTTATTTTTTTGGTACAAATCTTCATTAATTGTATGCATGAAATTAATCATCCAGCTATGAAAGGGAGTATTACACTAACTACCCAGTGTATATGTGTGTGTATGTGATATGTATATATATATATATATATATATATATATATATATATATATATATACATATTTTTTTTTTCATAATTTATTCAGAAGTGGGATAAGAGTTTCAATTCAATCATGGCCTCTTTCTACACCTGTTGTGCTTGGAATGTTTCAGGAGTCCTTACTAATATTGCAGGTATTTATTTCTATTTTCTATGCTGTGATAATTAAAAGCCATTAAATAGAATAAATATATCTCAGAGATGCCAAGTGGTATCTCACTTGTAGTTGTCCATTGGGCATCTGTAGGCCTAAGTGAATATTCAGAGCTTTTTGGCAAAAGCATTCCTGTATGGAGCAGAAAAACCACATGAGGCAGGAAAAAAGTGTGTTAGTCTTGAAGAAGGCTTTTGTGTTGATGTTTGTGATTTCTCCTTGATATCCACATAAGGTGAGAGGAGAGAACTGGGAAGAAAATAAATATTTGGAAGGCAGGGGTATGTGAAAAATACTGCAATGAGACTGAGCATGACTCGGGTTTGGGTGAAGATATATAAGTACAGGGAGCATTTCTCTGAGCTGAGAACACACCTATATTTAGCCACGGAGAAGGAAATAATATGAAGAAGACAGAGTGTGGGCATTCAGTTAAGGAGATAGTAAACCAGGAAAATGTAATGACATGAATTTCTGGAAGAGGTGACTTTAAAAAGAAAGGCAGAACCTCTTGTTCTAAAAAAAACACTAAAAAGTGAACCACAGGTTGACAAAGGAGGGACCTTGAGTTTTGGTGCCATAGGGGTTTCTGATAATCTCATTGGAACCTCTGTCCTCAGGTGGTGGGAATTGAAGCCAAATTGAAGATTTATGGAAAAATTAAGGTCAGCATAGTGAAGGCAATAGCTGGAGATCATTTTTCTGGTTGTTTACAATGAGATAAAGGGAGACTCAACCAGGTGTTAACATTTATGTTCTCAGAGATGTGGGGAGAGTTCATTCTTGCAAATGTTTGTTTATGGCTGCAGAAATCTTTTTTTTTAAATGTCATCATCATAGTCTTTTAATATTTTACATAAAAAACTGTATACACAGCTTATAGAACTTTTATGTAAACATCATAAGCTCACCACTTTGTTATTTGTCAGTTTATTTAAAAAATAAAAAACAAGACAACAATTTAGTAGAAGTACCACTGGGCTGGGAGGAGAGGCGAAAAAAGGAAATGGGGGCAGGTTTATTCTCTATACAGAGATACAGAGAAAATTTCACATAGCTATAGAGACTGCCTTGTGAAAAATGAAAGCTCTAAATAGACCAATACTTTTTACCTTCCTTTATCAAAATAATGTGCATGACCTGCACAAATAAAATCACAAACAGTGTTGCCACTTTTTCAAGAAAACAAAGCAAACATTAGTGGGGTTTTTTCCCTCTCCTAGTTTAAAAGTCATCATCATCTTTTAAAAAACATCAGAAGTAGATGAGGTTACAGCATACAAGTATGGTCAGAATGCTACTGTCTTATGCAAATGACAAGTGCATTAAGTGTCAAAAAATGAAACAATTGTGCAAAAAATTCTTTCAACAAAAAGTTTTTAGTCTTTAAATAAAACAACATCATTTTCTTGGGCTGAACAATTTTCACTTGTAGGACAGGCACAAATTTCGCTTATGGGAAAAACAGCCCGGCAGCGAAACCCCCTACTGACACTGGTGGTTGGTGAGGGGTTTTCTGGGGGCTTATCCGCAGGAGACACTGTGTCTGGAAGCTGCCTTTTTCTCAGCCCCAAGTCAATTGCAAATGTTTTCTTCAGGGGTCGGAAAGATGGCCAAATCCAGTTCATGCTTGGATGGGCCCCGATCCAGCCTGGGCTGGAACTGTTTTGGGGCCCTGGTCATTTCACTTGCCTCCACCATTAAATAACATCATCTCGCCTCCGAAAATAAAATTATATCTATATTTATATAACACCCCACCCAACCTCCCCAGCCCTCCCCTTCCGCAGTTCCCGGGGTCTATGCTACAGACAAGAGACCACACGCGCTTGCTGGTTGTGGGTGAACAACTGATGGGGCGCGGCCACACTCCTGCGCCCTGCGTGTCCCTGGGGACCAGAGACCGGGGCGGGGTGAAAACGGGGCGGGGGGTTGAACAGACACACAACCACACACTCTGAGGCCTGGCTCTTCAGGAAAGGGTGCTCAGGTACCCCTTGGCACTAGACAGGGCGTCAGGACCTGTGTAACACTGCTGGATGAACACAGACACTGGAAAGGGGGCACCCGATGCCCACGCCAACTCTCGGCGCCACAACCAGAGCAGCCAGGAGAAGCCAGGTGGTCCGGCGGGGTCCTTGGGGGACGTGGGTATCCCCTTCTCCCACTCGTGGGGGACGGGCCAGGGAGGGGGAGCCATGCTGGCAGGGGAAGGTGGGGGGGGCGCGGTTCTCATAGCACCTTGCAGCAGTTGATGCAGCCGTTCTGGGAGCCATAGCGCTTCTGCAGTGCAGCGCGCATGGCGGTCTTGAAGACCTCGCGCTCGCCCTCCTTGGTCTTGGCGGAGCACTCGCGGTAGTCATAGGCTTGGATGCACACGGCCCTGGCGCGGCCGTCATCCATGCACGCTGGTTCCTGCTTCATGCCGGCCAGCTTTGTGCGGACGTGCTCCTCGCTGCGCAGGTCTTTCTTGTTGGCCACCAGAATGATGGGCACGTTGGGACAGAAGTGCTTCACCTCGGGCACCCACTTCTCGGGGATGTTCTCCAGCAAGTCCGGGCTGTCCACCGAAAAGCACATGAGGATGACGTCGATGTCCGGGTACCACAGACGGTCATAGTCCTCCTGACCCGCCGTATCCCACAGCGCCAGCTCCACCTGCTTGCCATCCACCTCGATGTCCGCCACATAGTTCTCGAAGACGGTGGGCACATACACCTCAGGGAACTCGTCCGTACTGAACAGGATCAGCAGGCACGTTTTGCCACGTGCGCCCTCGCCCACCACCACCAGCTTCTTGCGGATGGCCCCCATGAGCGGGCCAGGCCCGGCCAGCAGGAGGGGGCCCGCAAACGCCTCGCTGCCTTCCGGCTCGCCGCTCACCGCTCACCTTGGGTTTCGCGCTGGGGGCAAGGGTCCCTAGCTGCACCCAGGCCCTGCAGTGGCGCGTTCTCTCGGTGTGCCGGGGCTGCTGCTGCGGGGCGGTGGGGGCGCCGGGGCATAGGGCGCCCCGTGCGTCTTGAAGCGCTGCTCCGGAGCTGTGGCCACTCTTCTCATCCCAGCCCTAGGGTGGGCAGCTTTGTGCGCAAAAGTGGCTGGAGCCACGAACTCGGCCTAGCTCCCTGCGGGATCTGTCTAAGCCTCCCGTAGTGGGGTGGCGATGACTAAAGCCTGACTGCGGTGGCAGATGCCCAGAAATCTTTTTTCTATTACCATATTTATCACCTACACCTTAGAGTTGATTTTTTAGAAGTAATATGGAAGCCCAATAGAAATTTCTGGAGAGTAGGAAGGGCGCTGGGGCAGGGCAATCAATGAAAGTAGAAGATAGATAATTAGATATGATCACTGTATACCATGCATTTGGAAATATTATGCTCAACTCCATTAACATGTGCAGTAAATATTTGTTAATTAAAAACAAATTAAAACTAATTATTCTATTTGATCACTGAAAGGTAGGCACTCAACACTGAGGGAGAGAGTATCCTTATGGTTTGTTTCCTGCTTGTGAAAATGGTCATTGTTAGTCACCTATAAAGATAACTGTTTAAATAATTTTGGAAGAAATCGTATGGTTTTGAAGTGCCTAGGTTGAGTAATATTCCATACACACACACACACACACACACACACACACACAACACACATATATATATCTGTGTGTGTGTGGCTGTATGTTTGTGTGTGTGTGTGTGTGTATATATGTACATATAACATTTATATATATCATATTTATATTATATATAAATGTTATATTATATTTATATTATATTTAAATGTTGTATATGCATATACAACTTTTTATTTATTCATTCATCTGTTGATGGATACCTAGGTGGTTCCAGAGCTTAGTTATTGTGAATTGACCTATTGTACATTGATGAGGCACAAGCAATGTATGAGTGTACCTTTGCCTCCAACATTGTCATGAACAATATTATTGCTTGTATTCTTGAATATTGCCATTATGACTGCAGTGAAATAAAATATTGAAATAGCTTTGATTTGCATTTTTCTAATCGCTAAAAATGATGGTCTTTTTTATATGTTTGTTGATTAATTGTATTTTTTCTTTTGTGAAGTGTCTTTTCAGTTCCTTCATCCATTTGGGTTATGTCTCTTTTTTTCTGGCAATGAGTTTGTTGAGTTCTTTATATATCTTGGAGATTTCTGCTCTATTTGATGTGTTTGTGCTAAGGATTTATTCTCCCATTCTGTAGGCCAACGAGAAGCAGGAGTTCACCGAGAACTTTGTCAAGGCCCTGGAGGATTTGGAAAAGAAGCACCAGCTGGCGAGTGTGCAGCATCACTGCTGCTGCTGCTGCTGCAGCCTCCGCATGAGGACCCTCTGTCAGGCATTGGGCGCCACACCCTTACCCCCCCAGCTGACATCAGTCTCCACGAACTTGAGCAGCTACTGGGGGGTGCTGCAAATGTCCCCTTCACCTCCAATCCCGTTCCCTTCTCCCCGTCACTGCCGCTTTTATAGTATTAAGACATATCTATATTATACATAGTTTTCTAGTGTTTTGACTATGTATTTAGTCAAAAGTTTTTTTCTGCATTTATTGAGATAATTTTTTTTATTCTTGTCTTTACATCTATTTAATTAAAAAAATATGTTTATTGATTTCCGTGTATTGAACCAACCCTGCATCTCTGGGACAAAGACCACTGATCATGTTGTACTATCTTTTTATTATGATTTTGTATGCTGTTTGTCATAATTTTATTGAGAATTATGACATCTCTATTCATCAGGAATACTGGTCTGAAATGTTCTTTGCTTGATGTGTCTTTGTCTGGTTTTTGCATCAGGTTGATATCAGTTTCATAGAATGAGGTTAGAAGGTCTTTTCTATTTTCTATTTTATAAAATAATTTTAGAAAAATTTGTGTTCATTCTTTTTTCAACTTCTTGTAGAATTGGGATGAGAATTCCTCTGATCCTGGATTTTTCTTAGTTGTTAGGCTTGTGATAATCCCTGGCTTGTGAGAATTAATGTAATATACTCAAGACTTTATACTTTAGAGGAGAAAGGCCTACTCTAACATTAGCCTGCTTTAGCAAATGTTAATCCTCAAATAACAATATTTTTTGAACTTTTTTTGTTTTCCCAAGAAGACTGACATCTCCAAGACTTCTTTCTTTAAACATGTATGTTAAAATATGTGTGTGTGTGTGTGTGTGTGTGTGTGTGTGTATCCAATGTTTTGTCATCACTTGGTAAAACTGCATTAAATAACACAGCCATCACATCAATTTGGGTGTGAAATCAAGCTTTTTAGCCCTCATGTTAAATTTTTGATTTATACAACACTTTTAGCTATAATTTCTATCAGAGTCTCTGCATGGAAATATGAAATAATGAGATAAAATATTTTAACACTCTAACTCTCCAATATTTTAAAATTTATTTCTAATTGAATTTAATGTTATTCATACTTTACAAAATTCTCCTGAAATAAATATAAAAACTTTGAAATAAACAAAACACAAGGATATCAGTCAAGGGAAGTGACAAAGACCTCATGAGAGCAGGATGAAGATTATAAAATATTTCTGAATTAAAATCTAAGTTCCATGAAAAGTTGAATCAATATTTTTCATGTGTGTGTATTGAGATAATTACTACACTAAGACATTTAGGTGTTTGTAGAGTAGGAGGATATAAGATACTATTTCAGTGTTAAGAAATAGGGAAATAAAAGGAGCTCTATCATGAACATCATGTTGAATTTTGCTGAAAACCCAAATGTGAAGCCTAGAGATGTTTTGTAGAAAGCAACAAAGTTAAGCAAATAGATCATCAGTTTTCTTGCTTCTGAGTACAGACTAGAAGGTAAACTATAGTTATGACACATATTTGTAACAAATTCAATAAAATGCTTCATTTCAAGGGAAACTAATAAACCAGGCTGTGGTTGAAGGAACTATCAAGTTTAACTTGTTCAACTGTCTTTAACACATCTATAACCGAGAAGAAAAAATGACTATTTTCCATGAATAAACTCAGTAATAACAAAAAGTTTTCTCAGATAAATGGCTACACTTTGAATAATGTTGCAATATTCATTAACTCTGGTTCTGCTTACAGAATAGTCTCACAGTTCCTGATAGACTCATGGGTACAAAGAAATATGTACCAAGGGCTTATATTCTTCTTCAAAAAAATTTTCATTTTTTTCCCCCAAGATTTGGCCATCCTGACATCAATGTGTGGATTCAGATATTTGGGGCAAAGCTGTACTCTGATGATCCAGTTATCTTTTTTTAAAAAAAATTCAAAAATTTCTGTAGAAAATGTTTACCTGAACACCCAAAGTCTGTTGTCATTCTTTGAAAGAACTTGTCTTTGAAGAACATTTTTTTTCTTGAAAGTTTTCAATGAACAAAATCATCCTTTGATATTTGGGTGAAAAATCAGTGAAAATTTTTTTGAAAGTTTGAATACTTCTCAGAAATAGATAAAATACCTTTCTCTAAATTATTGTAAACTGCTCTTATTACAGAAAAGTCAGTAACGTAATAGAAAATAATTTGGTATTTATTGGTGTTGTTTTTTTTTTTTTTTTGGTTGTTTGTTTTTTGTTGTGTTCCTCGCAAAACAATGTAGGACCTCTCATTAGACCCCGGACATGTATGGCTTGTTGTATAAGAAAATAAATTAAACAAACAAACAAAAAAAAATAATGTTTTATGTGAGTGTGTATACTTTTAAAATATATTTTTCAGGTTTTTCAACTAAAACCAATTCAGAGTAATGACACCTAATATAAATGGATATGCCTCCCATAGAGCTTTATTTTCCAAATGACTATTTTGTGAGAAGTAAATATGAAGAGTGAACTGAGACATCTTCTCTTAGAAAGAAATCAAGGAATGAATGGAGAGTGAGAGATAAGAAGGAAATAACCAATAAAATGAGGAAGGAAGAAAATAGAGAAGAGAGAAATGAAAAAAGACATTTGACTTTTTATTTTTATTTTTTTCATTTGGGAATGAAGACAGGTTAAACAACTTCTTCCTGAGGGAGCCTGTTTTCCTTCCAATTACTCCCTTTCCATTATAGTCCATCTTCTCATTCTCTCACACTCATCATGTTGAATATATAGCAAATATACATTGTGATTATGAACTAATCTGTGCTTGAAGATAATTTCTTCAGCCACTGTACAGTCCAGCTTAGCCATGGGCAGGTAGTTTAAGAACTGTGAAAAAAAAAAAGAACTGTGGTTGCCAATCATGCAGGATTTTCTCTTTCCCATTCTAGGAACCAAAATGAGAACCTCTTTTCTGTTAACCTTAGCTGAGAATGTAAGGGAAGGTCCTGACTCCCGTGATTTTGTCCAACTCTACAAAATATTGTTGTGAGCATAATGGAACTTGATCTGGACAGAAATGACTCAAAGTCCCTGTTATCTGTTTGGGGTAGGTTAGTGTTAGTAACTACCAAAGCTCAGAAATGCAAGATCTACCTTAAAAGGGTTAATTTATTAAAATAATGAAGAAAGAATATGGAGCTCTCAGTATTACCAAATGTCTATTATTTATCAGATCAATTGGACTGTGTTTCTCAGTAATATCACCCACAATTTATTTGGCCTTTAATGTGTATCAGCACTCCTCTTTACTTGGACTATCTTTATTTATTTCAACCAGAGATTTGTTGAGTAAGAAAAAGAAAGTACTCTCATTTTATAGGTAGCATATTGGAAGTGAGGTAGACTTAAAATATCACAGATAATTTTCACATGAATATGAGTGTAGTAAAATAAGTTTAGAACATCTTTTCCTTAGTATTCAAAGAATTACTACCTATGGAGCAGAGTGATAAATAACCATTTTTTATTGATGTAAAAGCATCTTTTGAATGTAAGGTACTAGTTTATTCACTAATGACTTATGTTCACTGTTCTCTAAAAATATAATGAAAATTGTAAAAATAGAAAAAAAGAAAGAAAAATAATGTTGTTGGAAATTATTTATTCTTAGTACAAGTGTTATTGTTGAGGACCAGTCCTAGGGCTGTGCGTGTTTGAGGCAAGGAAAATCAGCAAACCTTCTCTGATTGTTTTAATGAACAGACTTTATTTTAAGAAGAGTTTTAGATTTACAGGAAAATGAAGCACATAGTAACTTGATATGATACGCCTTCCCTTATTTAGAGTTTTCATTACTTTTTTCTTTGTATATGACTGAGAAATATTTGATATAAGCAAAAAATCAAAATATTTTGTTAATAGTTTTAGTATTAAGTAATTATTAATTGCAATGAATAGTTTAATTATTTATTAAAACACTAATTTTACAGTTTTTAAAGCATTGACAAAGAATAATGTCAATTTCTTCATGATGGTGTCTTACAGAGTATATTCACCACACCAGAAGTCCCTGTTCTTCACCTCTTTAGCATCTTCTACTCTCCCTGATTTCTTGGCAATGTTTAACACTTTTAATGTTTTGACTTTTACATAATGTTACAAATATGGCATTTCAGACAATATATTCTTTATGGCAAATATAAATTTATGATGCCTACATTATTTTTATGTTTGATAGTAAATTTCATTTTTTTTTAAGTTTTGAATGACCCTCCAGTGTATGGATGTATCACAGTGTTTATATTAATAACAGGTAAATAGCTACTGACATCTCTCTTAGCTGCTTCCTGTTTTTGGCAATCATGAATGAAGAAGCTGTGGACATTTGTATGTGGGTTTTGTGTGAACTTAGTTTTTAATTCCATTGAAATAACACTGAGAAATACAATTAGTGAACCATATTAAGAGCATATTGTAATTTTAAGAAGCTACCAAACTGTCTTCCACAGTGACTGTCCAATTTTGTGATCCCAACAGCAGTATACAAGAGTTGTTCTTGTTCCACATCTTTGCCAGCTCTTGATATTGTGAGGTTTGAAATTTTGTAAATTTTTATAGGTGTGATTAATTTGTTATTTAATAATGACATATGATATTCAGTATTTTTTCTATGCTTTCCAAATATATTTATTTCTTTCATTCAAATGTAAAACCATTGTATTAGGGTAATACCAAAATACAATAAAATATACATATATAATTCATATTTTCTCATGTTTGGACATACCTATTTACCAATATAACAGTGACCACAATCAAGTTTTTTACATTGAGAGTTTATGCATATGTTTCTTGGTGCCCTGTTGTAATTTCTACCTCTTGTTGTAATTTCTCCTCCTCCTACAGTGTGTGGGGGGGTGGCAAACCAAACCAAATCAAAACAAACAAACAAACAAACAAAAAACACATGGAATGACTTTGTATTGTGATACATGATACAATAAATTGTAAATCACACAAATTAATTGTGAGAGCCTTAGTCTGCATAGATGGTGACCTTGGGACAATCAGTCATCCCTCAACCATAGTATACTCATCTGTAAGATTAGAAGTCTTCCAATCAGGACTCAAGATAATGGAAAGATAAGGACAAAGTAAATAATGAATGTCTGACACAGAGAAAGCTATTGAATTCTGTTATCCAGTGTTACCATCCAAGCTTTAGTCTGGTGATGCAGAATACATGTGGGTGACTACAACTCCATAGTTTCATTCTTTTTATTATATTTTATTTGTTATTTTTAAATATTAATAATGATAGGAAATATTTTGGAATATTATGCATACAGTGAGTATAACTCATTGTAGTCAGAATTCTATATTGTTGTTCTACATAATACAGTTACTCTGGTCATCTGTTCAAATACAAAGATTAGAAAGTTATGTCCAAATACATAGTTCATTTCTGTAACCTCTGGCTATAATTGTATAGACTTCAGTGTTTTCATGATTTTTTTCTTATTGGTGTTATTGAGGTTTAATTCTCATAAGAGTGCCCATCAAAAAATTAATTAAGTATTGACCTTTACAATTTTGTGGTAAAATTACCACAATTACCTTGTTTTAAACATTTTAATAACTGATTTAATTAATTTAATCTGTTAATCAACCACTTAAATGCCTTCCAAGTCCCTGGCAACAAACTCTCTCCTTCCTAACTCTATGATTTTCTAATTTTGGATATTTAATATAAGTGTAATTATCTCTTACCCATACAATCAATAACTGATTCCTACATGGATGGATTAAGAAAGAATCTGCTAATGTTTCCCTTTGGATGACATCCTAGGAAGAGACCTTTGTGGTAACCACATGGAGCTATGCACTTGAAGGGACTAACAGTCCATTTTGGGTTCAATGTGCCTTGGTCTCTGGCCAATCTAGATGGACATGTGCTTGGTCAAGTAGCAAATAGGGTGTCATATTGCAGAGGTGATAATCTGTTATGTGGAAACAGAAGTATGGGTATGAGTGCTCACTGGAAGTGGAGTCTTCAGGGCATAAGTCCCAGGGAGAGCCCAGCCTCTGGAAGCATAGGCTGTACCTATACTTGCAGGTGAGTACTGTACAGTAAGCTGGCAAGGATGGAGACAGAAAACCTGTTACCTAGGGGCTTCCATGCCTCCTTATCCTGAAGAGCAAAGTATGAATGGGATTTGGCAGAAAACCCTTATATGTATGGTCAATATTTTGATGTGCTAAGGTATCACCAATCATGCATGGGCATGTAAGAACAGAAAAGAATGGAGTCAGAATCCCTACGTCAATTCATACACACACACACACACACACACACACACACACACACACACACACAAACACACACATACCCTCAAAATATATCACAGAACTCAATGCAAAACTAAAACTACAAACTTTTAGGAAAAAAAACAGGAATACATCATTTTGGCCTTATATTTAGTAGTGGTTGCTAATATAAGGCACAAGGAAAGCAATAACGGAAGTAATAAGTAAATTGAACTTTACTGAAAATAAAAGCTTCTAAGCATCAAAGAATGCGCTAAGAAATTGAATTGACAACTCAGAGAATGGAAGAAAATATTTGTAAGTCATAGACTATAACTCAGGAATGACTGTTTCCAAATATAGAAAGAACTGTTACAACTAAACACAAAGAAAATCCAATAAAATATATCCAAAGACTTGGATGTGCACTTCTCTAAAGATCATTATGTTTGCAAAACAGTAATCATTTTATCATTTATCATTAAGGAATTGCAAATCAAAGTCATAACAGGAGACCACTTTATGGCTAGAAGGCTACAATCAAAGACATGGACAATAGCATATGTTCTCAGGACACACTGTGACCTGGGGGGAAAATGTAAAGAATGTGCCTACTTTCTAGTACAGTCTGGTAACTCGAGTCTTCCATGTTAGTCACAGACTTAGTAAATGACCCAGCAATCCTACTCTAAGTGTACACCCAAGAGAAACAAAGGTATATGAGTGTTCACAGCAGTGTTATTCAAATAGCCAAAAAGTACAAGTGACTCAGTCAACTAACAATACAGATTAATAAATATGGCATTTCCATCTAATGGAATGTTGTTCTGCAATAGAAAGGAATGGAATACTGATGACATGCTATTATTTGAATAAACCTTGAAAATATTAGGCCAACTCAAAGAAGCCAGTAATAAAAAAACAGGGTCTCATTTAAGGCTCTGATTTTATCCTTGATGAAGGAAGAGCCACTAGGTACTTTGTCCCAAGTGCTGACAGCCACACACCTCTCCAGGCACAGTTAGAGAAAGGTTTACTGAAAAGTTCTAAGGTGAAGCCAGGTTTCTCAGCATGCTTTGCATGGTTCCTCCCCCAAGTTCCCTGATGTCACAATTCCTTTCAACACCTATTCTTCTAGTAGATCCTCCAGACAGAAGGCAGTATCTTCCAGGATATTTCATGTCATGCCATGTCATTGCCCTGCCCAAACTTCTCCATCCCTGCCTTTCTCTGGACCTCACCAGAGAGCCACTTTCAATGTTGCTCAGGGCAGAGCTCAATGCTCTAAGGCAGCAGGCCCTACAGCCTCTAGGAGGTGCTCTTCTTAGAGTAATGGGCTAATGGAAGAGAGGGGACTCAGGAAAAAGTGCATCATGTAATTTATATCACAGAATTTTTCTATGGGTACGTAAAGTATATACATATTTTGAATAGAGGTTTACATGTCCCAAATGAAGGTGTCATTTCTTATTTTCAGAAATCTGTCACTTTAAAAAACTCTAATAGAAGGCCACATTTGTCATATTTATGACCTTCATTCAGTTGTATGTTGAAAACAAAAGTTGTATGTTTTCCTCTGACCCAATATTAATATTGCTAATGGCATAATGACTTATTCAACCAAAATTTCAGGCAAGGATTTATGAAAAGCCTGCCATCACCAACCAAACCCTCCCAAATTAATCCTCAAATGAACACCTCACCAGGCTGGATATCCCAGCATGTGGCTCCATCTAATATATGTATTGAAGTTGAGTCACCTGCCATCCTCACTGAGAACTCACCTCTCTGTTCTTTTAGACTCACTGCTCCTTCACTGGAACCCCTCAGTTGTTTGTTTTCCATTTTAAACACTGTATTGTGGTTAAAATAGACATGACATAAAATTTTACATGTTAACCATTTTAAAAAAATATTTTTAGTTGTAGATGCACATAATAACTTTATTTTTCTATATGTAGTCTGAGGATTGAACCCAGGACCTTGCATGTTCTAGGTGAGTGCTCTATCACTGAGTCACAACCTCAGCCCTCAAAATTTTTAAACGTAATTCTTTTACTCAATATAAATACTCTCAGGTCCATAGCATATTTGAGAAATATTGCTATGCCTGAATATATGAATTTAGAAGAGTAGGTGGTGGCCTAGTGCTAGGAAATACTTCTTCAGGCCTTTGGTAAAACCACTATAGAATCAAGGAATCCCTGTAATGAATAGAGTATTTGAAAATAATTCAGGCCTAGTTGTTATTGGTTATCTATTTTTGGCTTGTATTTATTTTATAATATAGATATCCTCATTATATTTTTAGATTATTATTAGTGGTTATTAGAACATAATCATGGGATGGGGTTGTGGCTCAGTGGCAGAGCTCCTGCCTTGCATGTGTGAGGCACTGGGTTTGATTCTGTATCCTACATATAAATAAATGAGTAAAGCAAAGGTCAATCAACAACTTTAAAAACTCATAAATAAAACACTTAATCATATACCTATTAGTTTCATTCACTTGTACTATATTTATCCACATTAGTCATGTAAAAGAAGAGTATTTCTTTAATTATGACAGTGTGAATATCAGGAGGAGGATTCCTCTTTAGTTGTGGAAATTTTGATTTTTACAATAACAGCCTAATTATTTAGGTAAAGTAAATGTAAACATGTACTGTATATATTACTTTTTTTTAATTTAATACTTCCTTATTTTTCTATAAATTGCCAATTTTTAATATTGTTTTATTTTATTTTACTGTCATCTTTTAGAGCTGTAAACAATGTTGGAACCTGATTCACTAAATGCTGTCATATTTAAAAGGGCCCTTCAGGTTTTTATTCTGAAGCTATAACTTTTTATAGGACTGTATCATGGTATTTAGGCATTTCAGTACTATTTTCAACCTGAAATTATATTATTTTTGGTTTCTTGATGTAAAACATGAACTATACTAGTAACTATTCTCCTACAGTAGTTAGGGAAGAAGTAGTTCTTGATGAATATCAGTGGGGAATAGTCAGCCCATTTTATAGAAACTTTGGATGTAGACTGCCATCTACTTATTTAGAGCAAGTAATGTTTTATGCTGGAAAGTAAAAATTATTTATAGGATTTATTTAACAATCAATGTTACTTTTGAGAGAAAACAGATTCGATTTATTGAACTTGTAGAGTTCCTATTTCAAGGCCCAACTTTTTCCTCATTTAAATTAATTGTGGCCCAAGTATCATTGAAAGTCTTCACTGGCCATCAATTGTGATAAAGCTACTGTTTATATTTAAGAAGAAAGTTATATTACTGTATTTATTTTAGACTTAAATATATAATCTTCACAAAAAAACTGAAGAACATATTTATACTTGAGAAAAAGCTTTAACCACTAATTCTTAAGTAGGGTATTTTTAATAAATGTTCTTTCTTGGTCTCTATCAGGGAAGCGTAGTTCAAAGTGTCACCTCTGGACTGGTGCAGTTTTGGAAATTATTACTTATTTGAAATGATATAGAAATTGAACATAAGAACTTCAAACATGTTATAGTAGTTTAGCAGAGTCATTTTATGCTTATTGAATCTAACAATAACAAAATTTTGAGTTATGTCTTTGTTTCTTTATTTCAGTGTCCTAATAATTTATTTGCATTTTACAAAACTCTCCCTGAGAACAAAACAAAGACTAGAACACTCCCTATATCAGCATCATGTGTATGAAATAAAAAATATGTAAGAAAAAACAGGGACAGAGTGAACATAAATTATGGTTTTCAACTCCTATAAGTTTTCTGAGAATTGTAATTTTTTTTCTGTATTCAAAATCTCCTATTTCCATGACATTTTTAATTGTGTTTCCTGGCTTACTCTTAATATGCTCTAGTTATAACTTTTTTTAATGGAAAAAGTAGCAGATTTTTATTATCATTATCAATGCCAAACAAGACTTTAAATCAAATAAAATCATTCGTTAAGCATAAAATTACTTTCACAGTTGCTACAATCACAGTAAATAGGTTTCTCTGTATAAAGGGACAGTCTTTGGAATTTAAAATATCCCAAACTGAAAGATTACATATTTAAAACTCTGTCTGTTGCTCATATAATAGTGGATTACTCAAATTAAATGTTATACTCTCTTAAATAAGATAAAATGGAAATAATTCACTCATAAGATTTATAAACCATCTTTATTTATAAAATACTATCCTAAGAATTATAATCTCATCAAGCTTCAATTGGAGCAAAATTATAATCACTTAAATAAAAGCACTTACATAAACTAAAAATGAGAACTATATTACTTTTGAAGGCAGATAAAAAAATTATTGTCAAGTTTTTTGTTGTACTTCTGAATGTTCAGTAGCAGACTCTTTTGAAGGTGGAATCCACCCTGAAGTGAACTCACTTCTACTTTCAGAATGCAGGGGAGAGAGGAAATCCAGCTCTGGGGGGAGATAATGAAGAAAAGATCATGGTCCCATTGAGAATGGAGGGGGTGGTGGACTTGGTTCGAAAATATTCTTGAGATGCTCCATACATGTTTCCTGGAGGAGGTGGAAGTAAAAAAGTTCCCTTCTCATGAACTTACTCCTTGGATCCATTGGAAACAACGGATGTTTGATATGAGGGAAAGGTAAGAAAGCAAAGCCAGAGTCAGTTGCTTGTTTTTCAGCAGGGAGAGATGAATCAGTTTCATTGGAATCACCAAGATCAACTTAGTATCCTTTCTACTGGCTTTCATTTCTGAAGATGAGGCCCATCCAATTAATCCAAGGGCAGCATATTGGAACTTCTGACTTCTGCTTATCCAGATGATTAGAATAACATCCTTCGTGCCTTTATAGAGGAAGATGTGGCTGGTGGTGGGATCATTATCCTATGGGCTTGTTCCAATGGAGGTGCCAGGGGCCCAGCACCAGAAGGTGCTCTCTGAAGATCACTTCACAAATCACAGCTTGATTCTCTTTTTGAACTGCTGATAAGATTGTCCAGAGGATTCTCTGGGGCCCTTGGCCTCTTTCTCCTCCCAATGACACCAAAGGCGAGAGTATGAGTGGACCCTTCTTTTCCGAATGAGAAGGTCTTATTTCACATGAAGTTTGACTCAATGGTGAGAAACTATTTGGGGAATTCTATCTGCCAAAGACTGAATTTTAAACATCAAGCACAGAAGAATATTCTACCACAAGTTTACATTTGAAATCCATTTCAGTTTATTTTTGTCTATTGAGAGCATTTTGTTTCCTTAAATCATTGAGGTATCTTTCAGCATTCTGAGCTGCCAACACAGTATCATGTGCTTTTTTCTCATAGTAAATAAAGTGTGCCTGATAAAAACAAATGGTTCTCTCGAATTCTTCAAGATCTTTGGCTTGCTTTCTATAGGTCTCCAGTGGTTTAATTATATGGCTGATCTTTCCCTCCACTTTGGAATGTTTCCTCCTCTTGCTCTACCTGGTAATTTTCTTCTCTTATTAATTTCCTTTGGAGTTTCTTTACATTTTCTTGATATA
Organism: Callospermophilus lateralis; assembly: GCF_048772815.1. Lineage (NCBI taxonomy): Eukaryota > Metazoa > Chordata > Mammalia > Rodentia > Sciuridae > Callospermophilus > Callospermophilus lateralis. Next base: position 88,041,325 of record NC_135315.1, on the reverse strand, counting down.
GTTCCATCATGACTTTAAGTTTATGCTAAAGATTCTGATTTTTGACTTTCAAATTCTGTATTTTCTGCTTGCAAAGTGTGCTGTATGTATACACATGGATGTATAACCAATGTGATCCTGCAATCTGTACACGTGGAAAAATGACAATTTATACCCTATTTGAATCAAATGTATGATATGTCAAGATCATTGTAATGTCTTGAACAACTAATAAAAAAATAAATAAAATTTTTAAAAAAGAGAATATAAAAAAGATGCTTGTTCTATCTTAAGATTGTTAATGTTTTATAAGGTCTTCCTTTGTTTTACCCACTTCAGAAAATAAAGTAAAAATTTTATTTCTTTCTCTAAGCTTTTAAAAGAGGCCTTTAACTTAGCAACATAAACCAGTTTTTAAAGCTCCTTTTGGCTGATCTTCTAAGTGAGCAGCAATTTCTTATTCACTTTCCATTTCCAATTCCAAGTTACCACCATCTGTTAGCACTTCTCCAAGCACAGGAACCCAATCTTTCATCTGCAGCAAGTGTTCATTCAGAGACTTAATGTGATTTTCTTTATTTTTAAAAACTTGTTCTGCATGTACTTTAGAGTGTTCATATGCCGTTTATTAAGGCAATTCAGTTTTTCTTTTCATACTTCAACTTCTTATAAAAGCTATTTTTGACTTTCCTTAAGTTGGGGATTTTTATTCAAAAAATTTTTTATTGCTACCATAACTCCTTCTTTATTTATTTGATGTATTCTCAAGGTTGTTTTACTTTCAGGTATTTGTGATTTAAGAATTTTGATTAATCTACTAGAAACTTAATTTTTTATATATCCCACTATCAATTCATCCTGTTGAGAATCTTTAGTTTTCTCTTCTTGTAGCTCTTTTTCTAGAAAGAATATTTTCTCCTCAGGTTTATATACAGATCTATTCAGGTTTTTATATTTTGACACCAAATTTTCTGCTTTTATTGACTCTTTCTCCAAAATGGCATCCTTTAAAGATGACTTTAAGCCATATCCACAATATATAAAGAGCTCTTACAATTCGATAGTAAAAGATAACATAATAAAAAAAGGCCAAGGATACAAACAGATATTTCTACAAAGATACACAAATAGCCAATAAAACACAAAAAATGCAGTCTCACTGGCCCTTGGCAAATGCAAATCAAGTGAGAGGTTACCGCACACCCACCAGGACATCTACAGTGGACAGTAACAGATGAAAAGTGGCATATGGAAAAACCAAGACCCTCAGACATTCCTGGTAGGAGTATGGCAATAAAGCCATCTTACTGGCAGTTCCTTGGAAGGTCAGAGGTGCTGTGTGATACAGTAGCTCTATCTCTCCACACAGATCCAAAAGAAAGAAACTGCAGTCCCTACACATCTGCGGCAGCATGACTCCTACAGCCAAACCTCCCAACGGCCTGGGGCTGATGAGTGCACAGATCCATGAGCTGGTGAAGGCCCCATGCAGTGGGCGCTCCTCAGTTACGGGGGATTCAAGGGCCTGGAGGACAAGGGTGAATCCTGTCAGCCACACCCCACACAGCCACAGATGGCAAAGGGACAGAAAGCAGCCTCCCACTGCCTGAGGTCAGGGTGATGGATGGGACGCAGCAGCAGAGGGGCTGTAGATGGCTGACAGGGATGGGGGTTGCAGTGTTCTAAAACCGACTGTGGTGGCAGCCTTGCGATTTTGTGGACACACTAAGCACTGCTTGAGTTTTCCAGGGTGTAGGAGCTGCATCTCACAGAGAGCTGTTCAAAGCCCCACCTGGGACTAGGCCACAGGCTCCCACTGGGACCAGGCCACACCACTGCCTATGGCCTGGTGCCTATGGCCTGGAGCTAGCCTGGCATGGGAGGCACTGGTCTCCCTCCTTAGCCCTACACAGAAGAAAACGAGGAGGCCAAGTCCACCATCCAGACTCACCACCTAAGACTTTAAAAAAAAAAACTGGATGCGGCAGAGGCCCACGCCTGTCATCTCAGCAGCTTGGGAGGCTGAGGCAGGAGGATCATACCTGGAGGCCAGCCTCATCAAAAGAAAGGTGCTAAATAAGCAGCTCAGTGAGTCTCTGTCTCTAAATGCATTGGGTGGGGGGTGGGCCTTGAAGCCGGGTGCTGCTGGGGTGGACACTTGCTGGCTCTGGCCTGGGCAGGTCCCTGAGTCAGGACAGCCCCACAGGCTCTCAGCAAGTCAAGACTTCCCACTGCCCCCTAGGTCCCACATGCAAAGCCAGGAGAAGAAGCCCTCAGCCAACACTGTACCTTCTCCCCCTGTCCCTCATAAGACCCGGGGTCAGACGTGGGTCTGCGGGACAGAGAGTGGGAAGGTCCCCTTGGGAGCAGCCTGTGGGTAGCAGGTCAGAAGTCGCTGACAGTGTGCTCATGTCCCAGATACTCTTCAGCCCCCGCCCCAACCCCATCTTGCCCAGAGCCCTGGGTCCTGGCCCAGTCTAGCATTGGTCACCGCCCAGCCTGCCTCTGGGCTGCACACTCCCTGGACACCAGGTCACAGCCCCTGCTCCTGGGCTTGGGGGCAGGGCCATGTCCCTCAGTGCTACTCAACCACGTCCCCGGGACTAGGCACCAGAGTCCTGTTCTGGAGACCACGGGGCTCCATCCCCACAGGCAGGTTCTTGGGCCAGAACCACCTTCCCATGGAGCTTTCTCTGGGGCTCAGGGTGGACAGCGCAGCACTCTCTGTAGACACCTGCTGGCCAGGCCAGGACCCTGGGAGGGGGCTGTGAGCAGGGCTCCCCAGCAGGGGGTGCCATGTATCCATGTGGAGCTCTCGGCCAGCCAGGCAGGACCCATGTAGGGAACCCAGTGAGGGGAACCTTTGATTGGGACCCAGTGAGGAGATACAGTATGGGGAACCAGCGAGGGGACTCCTACAGTATCAGGTGGAGGCTGAAGGGCCCCCAGCCCCCAATGCTACTCACGGTGCCCTGAGCTCCCCCAACAGCTGGCCAGACTGACACCAGCTGCCCCCAAGCTGCAGGAGGTACTTTCGCACTGATCTTGTTCAGTCACATCAGGGGACTTGGGAGAACCACACAATGCTGCCCATGAACCTGGGTCATTCGCTCAGATCCCAAGGGCAAGGGTGCACCCAGTGGCAGGGACCCGTGGGTGGCCTGGTGCTGTGGTCCCGTAGCTCCTGAGATGGGGCTTCTCCATTGAGAGCAACTGAATTTCCCACTGTTTGTCACTCAGCAGCCAGTCTGGGCAAATGGGGGGTCACTTATGACTCTAGCTGTCCTGAGACACTTGGAACACAGGGTTCTTTTCTAATTCCTGCCCCAGCATGCATTCTCGGGGATTCGTCTCCATGGCCCTGGGCTGCTGGAGTGGAAGATGCCCTCCTACCACCTGTGCTGCGAAGGCCCAGGCCCAGCTCCTGTTGAACCAGGAAGACAGAAAACCCCGAGGGCGCAACCTGCCCACTGCAGCCACTGAGCCTGAGGGAAGGCGGGAGGCCTCCAGCCCAGGGGCCCAGGGAGGAATGTCCCCCAGCTGTGGTGCAGATAGCAGGGCCACTGTGCTAAAGATGTGTGCGAGCCATTCTGCAACAGACCCCCTGTCCCCACAGCCTGGAGCAGCTATACTCAAAGGCAGGCTGAGGCCAGGCAGGGGCCAGAGGTCCCACTGTGTCTTCAGAAATGTCTTCCTGTTCTTACTGGTTTTGTTCCTGGAGAGACCTGCGTTCTCCTCAGTGTTTAGAGCAGCTCAACTCACAGTAGCCAAGCTACAGAACCAGACTAGGTGCCCCTCAGCAGATGGACAGATAAAGAAACTGTGGTCTCTATACACAGTGGAATATTACTCAGCCTTAAAGAAGAATGAAATGATGCCATTTGAAGGTCAATGGATGGAGCTGGAGAGGACTGTGCTGCTTAAGTAAGCCAATTCCAAAAACCATAGGGAAGAAAGGGGAGGGACTGGGGGATGCAGGAAAATAAATGGACATCACTTTTCCATGTTCACATAGGAACACAACCAGGGACACCCCACAGAAGGGCCAGTCACAGGAATGAAAATCACACCCCGTGTAAGTGACATGGCAGGATGCATGCTGCAGTCATGGGGAACTAAGAAGAACCAATTCAGAGACAAACCTGTGTTCCCATCTATGCCAAGGGACAAGGTGCAATGTCATTCAGTGTCCTCATTGAAGATGAAGCTTGCTCTGCTATCCTCTGGGAGCCAGTGTGAGGGAATTGACACTCAGGTCACCAGAGCAGCCCCACCTCCACAAGCCTTTGCTCCCCACAGGAATGTTGAGCCTCAGAGGCCCATGGACACCCTGCCCATCAGGGACAGGGCAGCTGCGGCCTTCAGTCCCCCTGCTGTCTCCTCCCAGGGGCAACATGCACACCCTTCGTCCCATCCTGACTTGTGACATCATGGAAGGGGATAGACCAAGGCAGCAGGGACAGCTGGCAGCACCTACCTGATAACACAGTGGCCTCTGTTGGAGGCAAAAATCATAATGGGGGGTGATGGAAGATTCCAGAGCTTGGTGCAGGGAGGTAAAGCCCTTGATGTCCAGCATGTGCACCTCGTCCACAAACAGCATGCTGGGGACCTTCTCAGCCACGCCCTGGTCGATGTACTTGCTCACCACCTTGTTGATCTCGCCTTGGACAGGGTCCCAGCCAGTGGGGAAAATGTCACCTGCTCTCTTCTCCACACCTAAATTCAATCAAGACCCAACCCTGCAGCCTGGTTCTCCTACTGGCTCTCTGACCCAAGGCTGGGTACTGGACCCATTCCAGGTTTGGTGTCATCATTTGAAAAACAAGAATCATGCCAGTTGTGGTGGCACACGCCTATAACCCCAGCAGCCTGAGAGGTTGAGGCAGGAGGATCACAAATTGGAGGCCAACCTCAGCAACTTAGTATGGCCATGAGCAACTCAGTTCAGACCCTGTCTCTGAATAAAATACAGAATAGGGTTGGGGATGGGACTCAGGGTCAAGAGCCCATGAGTTGAATCCCTGTACCCTCATCTAAAAAAAAATAAAACAGGCATGATCACCCCCAAATGCCACAAAACGCCTTTTGTGGAGCTGTGTGGGGCACAATGACCAGGAGCTGCCCCATTAAGCCCTGATGCTGATGCCAAGACACCTCATTTGGGAGCTCCAGGGAGATGTGTTTTCAAATGTGAATTCTCCTCTGCTGCACTCAGTCAAGGAGCTGTTTTGGGGGCCATGCATGACAATGCTTAGGTTAATGAGCTTTCCATCAAGTGCACTTAGAATCCTCTCCCCAGAAAACCTGACCAAGGAGTGTCAGAGCAGGCCCAGCCTTGGCCCCAGAAACATCAGCCCTTACAGAAAAGCAGACCCACCTCAGGTCTCAGCCCTCACCTTCCAAACCAGTGCCCCCTGTCATAAGGATGGAGCTGTTCCCAAAGAACCGGTATCTGAGGCCTGTCCTTGCCTAGAGCCATGATACAGGGCTGTAAAAACCGAATTCAGAGACAGATCTGCTCTTGGTCACTCATGGAGGAGCTTAGGCTGCTGCAACTCCTCAAGGCAACAGTGGATTCATGTTGAACTTACATTTTCAGGGAGTAAAGTGGTAATGGTCCAGAGAAGGACATAAAATTAGGGAAGAGCCAGGCGTGATGGCACATGCCTGTCATCCCAGCAGCCAGAGAGGCTGAGGCAGGAGGATCACAAGTGCTGGGATGGGGCTCAGTGGTTGAGGGCCCCCGAGTTCAATCACCTGCATCAATAAATAAATAAATAAATAAGTCCATAAAGGAGCAAGGGAGACCCACTGCCTGGTGTCAAATTTGGCACCTTTTTGGGACCTCAAGAGAAGCAGATGCTGACCTCAGTGGGGCCAGAACACACAGTGTGGCCACGGCTTCTAAAGGGAGTGAAGACCCAGAGCCATGCAGTGGGAGGCGCTTAGAGCTGGGAGCTTGTCAGAGGAGGGCTTCAACTTGGCTCCAGGCTTTGGCTTTGCCACGTGTCCTACCTGTGATCTCTGTCTTCTTTGGCTTCATCAACTGGCCCATCATGGACAGGACATCTTGTCCCCCTGTAGCAGAGAGGACTTTCTAAGGCAGCTACCAAAGCTCATCCTCCTTCCTCCTGTGGGTCCCTGATGTCACTCAACTTGGAGGCCTGAGGTGGAAAGGCCCAGCACACTCCCCTGAGAAGGATGAGGGGCTTCTGAACTCAGAGGGATCCCCTTGAGGTTTCCCCTGACCTGCAAGAATCAAGCAGAGTCGTGTGCGGTGGAACATGTCTTTAAAAATCCTGGCAATTTGGGAGGCTGAGATAGGAGAACCGCAATTTGGAGGCCAGCCTAAGAAACTTAGTCATGTCTGAGCAACTCAGCAAGACCCTGTCTCTAAATAAAATATAAAAAGGGCTGTGAATGGGGCTCCATGGGTAAGCACCCCTGGTGTTTAAGCTTCAGTACAAAACAAAACAAAAACCTCCGGCCAAGAAGGAAAAAACTCCAATCTCAAGAGTCTCTGGCCTCTCCTGGGAAAAGCTCCAAGGGACTAAAAGCAAAACCAGATTCCCAGCAGAAAGCCCGTTCCTGGTGGGGAGGCCCCTTCAGGATTAAGAGCAAACCTGACTCTCTGTCCAGTGGGGCCCAGATCAGCGCCAGCTGGGAGCTGGAGGATTTGGAGCTCTTGCTCTGTAGAGGCCAGAGCCTCCGTGAGGCTGTCTGAAGCCCTGTGAAGGCTCCCGCCAGGAACCCCCAGTCCGGGGTGGAGAGCAGCCCCCAGCAGGCTGGCAGGCAGCCAGGGGCAGACAACGCCCAGACATCAGCTGTGACAGCATCTGGACATTGGGACAAAGGGGCCGAAGCTCATGTTGTGCTCATTGCTGAGCCTCTCAGTGGGCTTCCAGGAGGACAGCACGGCCCTGACAACTGGTTCCCAGGGCCTTGGGCATGCGCTGGCCCAGGAGAGCCTGTCCCTGGGGCCTGGTGTTGGCCACATCCAGGTCATACAATATCCCATTCTGGATGACCTCCTTCTTCTTGTGCATGTCGCCCTTGGGCAGGGCATGTCCTCATCGGCCTTCAGAGGGAATTCCGTGGCCTCTGCCTTTGCCAGCAGAGCCATGGGGCACCGGGACCACACAGAGCTCACCGCTGCCCACCGAGGGCCCCCAATGGCAACCTCCGCATGTGCCCCGCAGCTGGGGGCCCCACTTTGGCTCCCAGACCCGCCCGGGCCACACCTGAGACTTTCTGGAAGATTCTCTCCCCTTTCATTTCACTCCTGATAAAGGAGCATCCAGGGGACTCACTGGAGTCGGGGTCCTGGCCTCTTCTAGGTGGTGATTTTATGGGTGACACGAGGCCTTAGGCTCATCCATGCACCAGGGAGGGGCTGCCACCATGGGACACAGCAGCAGATAGAGGACGAGCCACCTGGTGCAGTCCCAAGGTTTAGGACTCAGGGAGGGACACCAGGGAGATAAAAGAAAATGGAAGATGCTGCCTGGTGCAGCGGGAAGGGACAAAGGCTGTCTGGTCCCTGTCCCCGACAGGGTTTGCGTCTTGCACACTCTGCCTGCTTAAGTCATGAGGAGAGGAAGACAGAAAAGCCAAGGTGACTTAGGTAAAGGGACAGCTGCTGACCTTCCCCCACCCACCACCAATGAGCAAAGTGATGCCCTAGTTACCCAGTTGTCACCCTGGCAGACCCTGATGTGTAACACTGTCCCCGGGGAGCATACCTTCACAGCCCCGATTTTGGCCTCCATGTAGATGACATCACTGGCCTCCACCAGCTCCTTCTGCAGACTTTAAAAAATGCTGGAGTTCAGCTAAAACCAAACCAAACCAGACAAAGGGGGACTCAGACAACCCTGATGCATGTTCCAGTTTCTCCTGACCCCGAGGGAAGGCACCTTTCCAGAAGAGACCTGAGAGGCCAGGCACAGAAGTGCACACCTGTCATTCCAGGGACTCGGAGGCTGAGGCAGGAGGATCGCCAAGTTGGAGGCCAGCCTCAGCAACTTAGCAATGGGAGACTCCCTCTCAAAACAATACAAATCAAAATAAAAAGGACAGGCTTCTGGCTCCCTGCTTAAGCACTACGGGTTCAGTTCACAGGACTAAACACGAGAGAGAGACAGAGAGACAGACAGACACTTGAAGTAGCCAGTGATCCTAGGAGTGGGTGGGTATGAGTGTATTTGGCAGGGCACAAGAGCCTGGACTGGGGGCTTAGCACACCAGGAGGTGAACCTGAGGATGACCATGTCTACCTGCAGGGGACAAGAGAAAGTCACCATTACTCTTCCTTGCCTTGCCTTCAGGGGTTGCAAAGTGGAAGGAACATTCTCACAGGGACCCAGGTATCCTTAGAGGGGATATATGTCCTTGGCCATGCTCCATGGCACCTTCCAGGATCACCACTACAGCTCCAATCCTTGGGTTACGGACACCAGAGCTTCCTGCTTAGCCACCTGAGGCTGCATTTGATGTGGCCCATGATTCTGGCTCTCTAGGCCTTGGTCTCCTCCTCTATGTGACAGCACCCAGAAGTACCCACAGAGAAGTCCAGCTCAGAAGGGGAAACATAAGTTGGAAATCCCCCAAACTGTCTGGGTCAGGAGGGTGAGGAAGGAGGATCACCAAGGTGGAGGCCAATCTAGACCACATAGCTAGGCCCCGGGGCTGGGGCACAGCTCAGTGGCAGAGTGCTAGTTCACTATGACCAGGGCCCTGGGTATGAGCCCCAGGACAATAAAAAAGCAAATCCTAGCACCCTCTGGCCCCCGGGGCTGTGCACACACATCTCAGGGTGATGGTGCTCTACGGAGCCTTGCTCTTCCCCAGGGGTGTGCACTGGGCAAGGACAGCAGCCTCTGCAGGACCAGGCTGGCAGACAGGTCCCGAGGCTGAGCTTCTAGAGCAGCTGCTACAGATGGCCACCCTGTGGAAACACACCTGAGCTCTTTCCCAGACAGAGTCCAGAGTAAAAGGGGGATGCTGGGGACATGACACAGACTAACACCCACTGTAGGGCTCTCTCGGAAGAAGGTGGCCCCCAAAAGGCCAATTCAGAAACAAAGTCAGTATGTGGTGGCCAAAGGTCAAGGGGAGAGACATCAGGTGGCCATTCATGGGAATGAGGTCCCTTGGAAGGTGTGACAATATTCTAAAATTAAGATGGGGAGTGTAAACAATGTCATGCCTCAAAATCCTGTGCGCTACACAAACTTAAAATGGGTGGATCATGTTCACAACTGCACCAACAGAGCTGCCAGGAGCTCACCAGGACCTGGCCTCTTTGGCCTCTTTGGGGCACTGTGCGAACAGGAGCAAGGTTGGGGAGTCCCTAGGCAAAAAACTTCATAAGCCTCCTTCAAACTCAGACACTTCACAACTCCACACAACACACCTGAGGTCCTTCTGTCCCAGTATGTCATCCATGTGGAAAAACAGCCGAGAAGGACATGGGTTTTGGGGGGACTGGGGGTACCAGGGATTGGGCTCAGGGGCCCTCAACCACCAAGCCCCATCCCCAGCCCTGTTTGGCATTTTATTTAGAGTCAGGGTCTCCCTGAGTTGCTTAGGGCCTCGCTTTGGCTGAGGCTGGCTTTGAACTCGCAATCCTCCTGCCTCAGCCTCCCAAGCTGCTGGGATCAGAGGTGGGTACCACCTTTGTTTTGGAAGACAATTTTCCTCTTCTCTGTTAGGCTCATTTCTTTGAGAAGCTGGTCGAAGCAGAGTGATGGATGGCTCAAATTTCCACTGTGTTTCTGTGTCCTCTCTCCTACAGGGAAGAGGACAATTTTTCTTTTCATCTCAGGCACTTTTATTCGGTTGATTTTCCAGAAGAACTTTCTCAAGGTGTTATTCTTGAGAAGGGGCCACCTTCTCAGAACCTCATTAATCCAGGATGGACAGGATGTGATGAGGGATTAAAGAGATAAAGACAGGTTGTGGAGCCAAGCTGCTGAGATGAAGGCCCCATTAGAAAACAGAAAAATAGCCCTTGGAAGAAGTGACATTTTCATGATCTCCATAAAGCTGTGACCAAGAAACTACCTAAGAGAATCAAAGAATCACCAAGTTATAAAAGAGGGAAAGATGGAGAGATTCTACGGTGGATGGATAGTAGTCTAGAGATGAGAAACTGAGCCCCAGAGAGCCCAGAGGATGGACAGGTGTTACCCAGCACCAGAGGACTTGCAGTCACCCTGGCCCTCAGCCAGCACTGGGCACAGCTGTGGAGCCTCTTTCTGAGCCTGAAGACTTGATCTGGAAAACAGGAGAAATGAGATTCTTGACACCTGCACACACGGGAACACAGCTGTGATGAGCCACAGGTAAAATATCTCTCTAAGCCCACAGCAAGAGACCTGGCTATGCAGCAGGAGACAGGTACAGAGCTAGTGTGAGTCAATCATAACACAGTGGATGAGTAAAAACATTATGAAAAAGAAAGAAAAAAGAAAACAAAATTATGTCCACTTTGACTTTTTGGGGAGGTGAGGGGGCAGTTTGGGGATTTGAACCCAGGGGTGACTTATACCTGAGCCACATCCCCAGCCCCATTTTGTATTTTATTTAGAGACAGGCTCTCACTGAGCTGCTCAGGGCCTTGACTAAGTTGATGAGGCTGGGCTCCACCATGTGATCCTCCTGCCTCAGCCTCCTGAGTGGCTGGGATGACAGGCATGCTCTACTGTGCCTGGCTGGCCAATGACTGTCATTTGGGGGATGAGATGGCATTAGCAATTTCTTGACTTAACCACACAACTCACAGAAGTAATGAAAAAAGAAAGACCTACCTCATGAAGGGACCTATGTCCTAGCCCTTACGAGGTGTCCCGTTATACTACACGGTGTTATCCTGAGTGTCCCATATAGCATCAACAGTGCAGAGGCCAAGTAAAGGGGGACACAGAGGTCACACCACATGCCTGTGCCACAGTGCTGAGAACAGGGCTCAGGACAGACTTCCCTTGAGCTGCTTGGTGCCCTTGGCTATCTTGAGCCCTATGATCACGTGGCTGATGGTCTTGCCATAGCCGCCCATGGGGTTCTTGGTCTCATATGACGTCAGTTCCATCACCTTCCCCTCGTAGACCTCCTTGGCCTCCTTTATCCACAGCCCTGGAAGAATGGCTGATGGGTACATGGTGAGAAGCAGGACCATCCTTCTGTTCACATACATCTCCTCCTCACCAACACCCTTCTTACCTCAAACTTCCACAGCACAAGAACTGACAAGTCACCTTACAGTACAACCTAGTGACACCATCATGGGTAGAGAGCAACTCTTCTGGGAGCGGTGACACAGGCCTGTCATTCAAGCTCAGGAGGCCGAGGCAGGAGGATAGTAAGCTGGAGGCCAGCCTCAGCAACTCAGTGAGGCCTTGATCAATTCAGGGAAACCCTGTCTCCAAATAAATTCAAAACAGGGCTGGGAGGTGGCTCTGTGGTTAGGATCCCCGGGTTCAATCCCTGGTGCCCCTCCTCAAAAAAAAAAAAAAAGGGTCGCTGCTCTCCTGACAAATGGGGAGGCCACAGAAGACTTCTGCTGGCAGGTGGCCATCAGGATCCCTGTGAGCTGATATGGAAATATCCCAAAGGCAGAGACACACAGCCACATGATCAGACACTCAGGCCACTTCCCTCAGTTCAAGGGGGGCATTATCTTATCACCCCATCCCTTGCCTTCTCTTCTCCAGAAACCCAACCAGGACAAGGACACTCTAGACTGGAAGCTAGGGTCAGATCTCCTCTGCCTGTGATCCACCTGAGAGCCTATAAGTGGGGCTTGTGGAAAACATCCAACAAGGAAGCCACATTCTGTGTTTGATGAACCAAATTCACAGCTCCTGAACCCCAAAACAAACTTCCCAAACAAATCTCGAAGCAGCTGTGCACACCTCGAGTCCAAGTAGCTGCAGAGGCTGAGGCTGGAGGATCATGGGTTAGAGGCCAGCCTCCACAACACTGAGGCCCTGAGCAACTCAGGGAGACTCTGTCTCTAAATCAATGCAAAATAAGGCTGGGTGGTGCTCAGGGGTCAAGGGCCCCTGGGTTCAATCCCTGGTACAAAAAAAAAAAAAAAGAAATTTTCCAGACAACATGAAGGTAACAGAAAACTCTATCAAGCTTGGAAAATTCTGGGCTTTTAAGCCTCCTTTGATTTTTTTTTTTAATAGAACCATTTCTATTTTGCAAAGAGGAAATTCCTCCAAATGGAATGCCTGTCCATACTCACTGTGAGGGGACAGTGATATGAAATTCCTCCAGGAGAGGAAAAAAGGCATCCCCATTTCTCAGCCACTCATATTTGTCTAGCAATTTCTTGGTGGTGACAAGTAGACAGGGGAAGGCCCAGTGGACCATGGGCCCAGATTTTGGCCAAGAGAGAGGCTGTGGGCGCTGTCTCTGGCCAAGACAGCACAAAGGACACGGGTTTCATCTGCTGTCTCAGGTTTCTAAGTCCCTGACATGGACTTTATCACATCAAGGAAGTGGCACAGATGGGGACAGATGACCCTCTCTCCCTCTCTCTGCAGCTTTGCAGGAATTTAAAGATGTGGGAAAAGCAGGCTTCTGTCTGAGGGGAGACCACAGCTTCCCCTTTTATTCTGTGGCAGGATCTAGAAATTTCTCCTCACCTGTGCCACCAAAAGCCCTGCTGTGTCCCCCACCACCCCACTCCAGGGGCCACTCCCATCAAATGTGCCTGGTGACCTCTACTTTTTCAAATTTTAAAGTAAAATTCAGTTCCCACTGAGCCATTGAAATACAAGCAACTGTGAGAAGACCAGTTTTATCAGGTTTTTGTTTCACAAAAATGGGGTTTTAAAAATTTTTTTAAGTTGTAGATGAACATAATTTCTTTTTTTTTTTAATTATTTTTATATGGTGCTGAGGATGCAACCCAGGGCCTCACACATGTTAGGTGGGTGCTCTACAACTCAGCCCCTGACCCATCCCAGAAAAATGGTGTCTTAAATTTAAGTTCTTAAAATATTAATATTCAGGTATTTGAAAGGTAGTACTATCTTACTGGTCACATATTTTTCTTGGTTCCTTTTTGTACCAGGAATGGAATTCAGGGGCCTTCAACCCTTGAGCACCATCCCCAGCCCCTTTCATATTTTATTTAGAGACAAGATCTCACTTAGTTGCTCAGGGTCTGGCTAAGTTTCTGAGGCTGACCTCCAACTTGCTATCCTGCTGCCTCAGCCTTCTGAGCTGTTGGAATATGGTTCATATGTTTAACTTATGAGTTGAATAAAATCACTGGCACATGTTTAAATAAGGAAAAATAATCCAGGCACCGTAGCACACATCTGTAGCCATAGTTACTCAGCATACTGAGGCAAGAGGATGGTTTGAACCCAGGAGTTCCAGGATTGCCTGGGAAACATACTGAGATCCTGAAAAATAGGACATGAAAAGGGAAAAGAAAAGAAGATGTGAAGAAAAAAAACAATAGAGAAAAAATTTTAAACGTAAAACCCAGTTGTATACATGTATAATCCCAGCAACTCAGGAGGCTGAGGCAGGAGGATTGAGAGTTGGAGGCCAGCCTCGGAAACTTGGTGAGAAGCTGTCTCTAAATTAAATATAAAAAGGGCTGGGGACAGGGCTCAGGGGTGAAGTGCCCCTGGGTTCAATCCCTGGTACAAAAAAATAAAAATAAAAAGCCTAAGTTCAATGTGACACAAAGCTTAGCTTCTAGACACAAGTTCAGAATTAGAACTCTTCAGTTCAGCATTAGTGTCACAGAGGGGCTAGGGGTGGCTCAGCAGCCATGGCCTCAAAAGGGAGATAGAGAGAGAGACAGAGACAGAGAGAGAGAGAGAGAGAGAGAGAGAGAGAGAGAGAGAGAGCGAGCGCACCATAGTTGAGTGCTTACAGGGACCTGCTGGGGAAGATCAAAGGCAGAGCCAGTCCCACAAAGAGGCACCGCAGGAAGATAGAGTGCCAGCCATGGGGGTACCAGGTGGCTGTGGGGGGTAAAACAGGATCCCAAGATGTCTCCACACTTCCAAATGCTGCACCCTCCTACTGCATTTTCTTTCCTTCAGCATTATATCAAAAGTTCCCCAAGTAGACTTCTTAGTCTTTTTATTTATTTATTATTTATTTGGGTACCAGGGATGGAATCCAGGGGCCTTCGACCATTGAGCCCTGTCCCCAGCCCTTTTTATATTTTATTTAGAGGCAGAGTCTTGCTGAGTTGCTCAGGGCCTCAATAAGTTGCTGAGGCTGGCCTCCAAATTGTGTTCCTTTTACCTCATCCTCCTAAGCTGCTTGGATGGCTAGCTACTCTTGCCTGTCTTGTCAACAGAACCAAAAGAACATGAGCATTTTTAAGATGAAAGGATTCAAAGCACCAGAGAAGAAACAGCCATCTTTCACACTGACGTGATACTCACTAATAGTCCTGCGGAAGTTCTCCATCAGCACCTCTGTCTTCTTGTTCTCCATGGAGTAAACTTTGCTCCCCACCAAGGAGAAGAAAGGCACCTTACTCCCCAGCTCCTGAGCAATCACCAGAGAAAGGGCTGTCTACAGAGGCAAGAAAGGAAAGGTTTTCATTTTACAGTCTTGAAAACATATTTAAAACCCATCTATAAAAATATTTATTCAAGAGGCTGAACATGGTATTGCACACTTGTGATCCCTGAGACTCAGGAGGCTGAGGCAGAAGGATGGCAAGGTGGAGGCCAGTCTCAGCCACTTATCAAGACCCTGGGCAACTCAGTGATACCCTGTCTCTAAATAAAATATAAAAGTTTGGGGAATGGGGCTCAGGTGTTAAGTGCCCCTTGGTTCAATCCCTGGGACCAAAATAAATAAATAAATAAACAACACTAACAAATCAGGAAGGATTTATTACATGACCTTTATTTTATGTTAAAAGGCCAGAAAATAGTGGATAATACGTAAGGCCAAATCTGTAAGCGGTGGCTTGGTCTGCACAAGCTCCCCCTGACAGTGCCCTGTGGTCAAATATAAATTGATGCTCAGTAACATAACTTTGGTTGGCAGATGCTAAAGAGAACCTGATGAAACAGACATCTCATCAAATACCAAGTTTTGGAAAGCAAATGCTCTCAAGTGGGTCCAGGACTGGGAAATGCCATGGCTTCTGAGTGCCATTTCATCCTCCCTCATCTCTGAAATAAGAATGAGGTCAGACCCCATGTGTGTAGGTCAAGCAGAGCCTCCTGAGATGCTGAGGGCCTCACTAAGTTGCTGAGGCTGGCCTCCAACATTAGATCCTCCTGCCTCAGCCTCCCAAGCTGCTGGAACAAGGCCAATTGAAGCTACTGCTTCAAAGATGGCCCAGGGAAGGCTCCTCTTTTCAATGCCCTTTTGGTTTCAGCTCTGAGCAGCCGATATGGGGGATGATCAGCGAATCCACTAGCCCATGGGGCAGAGGTTGGTTCTAGTTCTGATCTTCTCCATGTTTTCTAGGGTGGTCTTGAGCACACAATAGTGCTAATGCTGGACAGCCTCATCTGGCGAACTAAAATACTGTTTAGATTATAAGGAGCCAACAAGCTGCCCACAGGATGGTTTGATTGGGACTCTGTAGTCTTAGATGTGCCTTTAAACTTGGCTTTTGTTGAGGGGAATTGAACACAGGAGCCCTCAAACCCTGAGCCCCATCTCCAGCCCTATTGTGTATTTTATTTAGAGACAGAGTCTCCCTGAGTTTCTGAGGGCCTTGCTTCTGCTGAGGCTGGCCTCAAACTCGCTATCCTCCTGCCTCAGCAACCCAAACCAGCCACTGGGATTAAAGGCATGTTCCACTGTGCATGGCTCTTGCCATTTTTTGAACCCTAGGAAATTTCCTGTTAAAATTCAGCTATTTGGTTTTTTTGTTTGTTTGTTTGTTTTTTTGTTTGTTTGTTTTTTTTTGAGAAACCAGGTCTGAACACAGTGGCCCTCTTTTAGTGAAAGGGCACCACAACCTTGGGCTTGAGGAAGTCACTTTGCTTACCTCGCTGCCCGAATGCTTAGGCACCTGAGTTGGCAAGCCCAAAGCATGTGTTCTAATAGCAAAGGGAAAATGTCTAGAACAGAACACAGAGGGATGTGATTCCAACACCATGAGGCCCAGGGGAGGCCACAGGCGACAGTGCTCATCTGTATTATTTTGATGTTTCTGGGAATGGAACCCAGAGCCTGGTATGTGCCAGGCAGCTGTTCCACCACTGAGCCTCAGGCCCAGCTTTTTTTTTAATTTAGAGACAGGGTCTCACTGAGCTGCTGAGGCTGGCCTCCACCTTAAGATCATCCTGCCTCAGCCTCCCATGTTGCTGGGTTTACAGGTGTGAGCCACTGTGCCTGACTCTTCCCTGTTCTTTCACAACCCCCAACTCCCCATTCTCAGTTTCCAGTGTCAAAGACAGTGACCACTAGCCACTGAACAGAATCCCTGCCTCCTTCCACCTAACACTGAGGGGTGACCATTACCCTTCCATTCAAATTGAAACAATACTTGGTTAAGAATGGCTCCTTTTCTGTCCAGCTTTCTCCAATTAAATGCTCATGGAAGGGGCTGGGCTGGGGATGGGGCTAAGTGGTGGAGCACTCGCCTAGCATGTGCAGGGCCCTGGGTTTCTTCCTCCATGCCACATAATAATAAATAAAACAAAGGTATTCTGTCAAATTACAACTAAAAAACTATATTATAAAAAAGAAACTCATGGAAGAAAGGCAAATATACAAACCCTTTCCTATGGAGCTCTTTATATCTCACTGATCTTTTCATAGCCTGTCATCTTGAAAGTCTAACTTGTATTTTTTTAAATATTTTAATATAATCAGGCCTCCCAGCTGATCAATAACTACCCACCAAGACACATCCCAGAACTTTATGTTGTTTACTTTTGAACAGGGTTGCATTATTCATATTTATTTTTAATTTTTTTCTTTGAAACAAGTTTAATTTTGTTCCAGCCCTAAATTAGGGAAAGAACTTAAATCTTAAAAAATTCTCAAAAATCAAGCCATTATAAAGTTAAGCACCCCTCCCCTTAACAATAAATATTGAACTGATATAGGTGACTGAACTGATATAACTGATTTAGGTGTAGATGGACACAACACAATGCCTTTATCTTTAAGTGGTGCTGAGGATCAAACCCGGGTCCTGCCCATGCTCTGCAAGCCCTCTAACACTGAGCCACAATCCCAGCCTGCTAACTTTTATTTTATGGATTAAGAAACTGAGAGCTGGGTGTGGGTGTGCACACCTGTCATCCCAGCAGCTTGGGAGGCTGAGGTGGAAGTATGGCTAGTTGGAGGCCAGCCTCAGCAACTTAGAAAGGCCCTGAGCAACTCAGCAAAATCCTGTCTCTAAATAAAATACAAAAAGGGCTGGGGATGAGGCTCAGGTGTTTAGTGCCCCTGGGTTTGATCCTTAGTAGCCCTCACCCAAAAAAAGGGTTTCTCAGTCTTGCCTCTGTTTTGGGGGCACGGCCTTGCAGTGAAGGTTGCTTGGCAGCATCCCTGACCTCTAACACTAGATGCCAGGAGTCCCACCATCACATTTTGAAAACTAAAAGAGACAACTCTCCAGATACTGCCAAATATCTCCTTGGGGGCAAAACTGACCCAGGTTGAAAATCACTTAAGAGCTAATCTCACCTAGCTGGACTTCCAGAAAGACCACACAGAGAATGGGAACAGCCCACAGCTAACGGGTTCACAGCTGGTGACTGTCCACACCAACAACACCAAACAGTGAGACTCAGAAAGCCCTGTGGACATCAAGAAAGGAAAATCAGGGGAGGGCTACTAAGGATCAAAAATACCTCCAAAACATCCAGAAAGAAAGGTCCCAACCCTGAAAATCAGACTTCTTAAGAGCAACACTGGAAGACAAAAAGTACTAAATAACACTGAGTAAAACAGCACTGAAGGAAACAGCTATCATGCTGGTGCTGTGGCATAGGCCTGTCATCCCAGGAGCTCGGGTGGCTGAGGCAAGAGAATCGTGAGTTGGAGGCCAGCCTTAGCAAAAGCGAAGCCCTAAGCAACTAAGTGAGACTCTGTCTCTAAATAAAATGCAAAAAGGACTGAAGATGGGACTCAGGGGTTGACAGCTTCTGGGTTCAATTCTTGGGGTTCAATTCTTGGTAACTCCCCCTCCCAAAAAAAATGGAAGACAATTTGGACAAGCTAATGTTCTTGTAAGTGCACACTGTATGGCATTCCAGCCTCAAAAAACTTCCCCAGACATAGGACTTCTTCATCCACCATCAGTCACCACACAACACACCCTGGCAACTCCATATGTACAACTTCAAACTTAGAATTCAAGTTTTTTTCACAGCTGATTGTGTTTCTGCTTCTGAAAGGTCAAGTGGCCTTCCCCAGGCCTCCCAGCTGATTAATCAATACCCACCAAGATGTAGCCCAGAACTTTATGTTGTTTATTTTTTAACAGGGTGACATTAAGTCACTTAGAGCTTGGTGAAACTGCTGAGGCTGGCCTCCAACATGTGATCCTCCTGTCTCAGCCTCCAGAGTCACTGAGATGACAGGCAGGGGCCACCACACCTGGTGAGAGCCCTCTTCTTTACATACAAGAGCACAGGCTCCTACTCTCCTATGCCAAGAGGCCCTTCAAGAGAACAAGCCATGTCCAGACCAGGAGCACTGGGAATCCTGAGGATCTGGTTGATCTCCTTGCAGATCCCAACAAGCTCCACCATATGTCCTCTTTTGTCCCCTGGAAAGCCCGACTCTGAAGGGGAATTATCAAACCCTCTGCCCAATTCCAGCATTTAAAATCAGTCAGCAGTTTGAAGCTCAGCACTCAACTGAGCCATTTTATGCCATCAGGAGACTTCCTGTTTCTCTGCCTGAAAAACACTAGAAGCCCTTAAAGATCAAAAGCGTGTTTCTGTTATTGTCAATCATGCACGTAGCCAAAATAGTGGTGGGCAAAGTTTGCATTCAAAAAAATACTGGCTGACTCATTTTTCCCCCTCCAATAATGTGCCACAGAAGATTTTTAAAATATTTTTTAATTGTTCATGGACATAATATCTTTGTTTTAATTTTTTAAAATATTTATTTTTTTAGTTGTAGTTGGACACAATACCTTTATTTCACTTATTTATTTTTATGTGGTGCTGGGATCAAACTCAGGGTCCCGCATGTGTGAGATGAGTGCTCTACCAATGAACCACAGCCCATCACAAATTTTTATGAGGCCCTGGACCAATAGAAATGGATTTTCAGCTGGGCATGGTGGTGCAAACCTATAATCCTACCTCTCAGGAGGCTAAGGCAGGAGGATCACGAGTTGGAGGCCAGCCTCAGCAACTTAGCAAGGCACTCAGCAACTTTAGCAAGATCTTGGCTCTAAATAAAGTACAAAAAAGGGATGTGGCTCAGTGGCTGAGTGCCTCCAAGTTCAATCACTGGTTGAAAAAAAAAAGAAAAGAAAAAAAAGAGATGGATTTTCCAAGAAAAGGAGACTTGAAAGAGTTCAAAGACGATCCCAGTGACCAGACCTCTCAGAGGACTTTTCTTCCCCTCTGGCCAGGATGATTTTCATTCTAGAAGTAAAAGTTTGAGATCATATTCCTTTCTTAAACACACATGTGACTTATGTCGTTAAAAAAAGACTAGTTAAGATGTGAATTCCATTTGGCTTCAAAGTGAGGATCGTCCTCTTGAACAGCAGAAATCAAAGAGAACAAAAGGAATTTTCCAGTTCCCAGGGTTCCCGCCCACAGCATGGCTCTTTCTGCCATCTTCTTGTTTTGATTATCCCTTCTATGACATCACATGCCTGCAGCACAGAGGTTACAAATGGTCAC
Source organism: Callospermophilus lateralis (assembly GCF_048772815.1). Taxonomy (NCBI): domain Eukaryota; kingdom Metazoa; phylum Chordata; class Mammalia; order Rodentia; family Sciuridae; genus Callospermophilus; species Callospermophilus lateralis. The sequence continues at coordinate 88,021,502 of NC_135315.1, read as the reverse complement.
TATTACTGTGTTTCAGTGGGGAAAAAATCCAGCCCCTGGTCCAAACGATTCACAGACTAATCCAACAAACCCTGGGTGCCAGCACTCTCCATGCACTGTTCTGGATGGTGAGAGAGAAAGTGAGAGAGAAAAGTCTGCTGGGCACAGTGGCCCACATCTGTGATCCCAGTGACTCCAGAGGCTGAGGCAGGAGGATGTCAGTTCAAAACCAGGCTCAGCCAAAGTGAGTCCCTGAGCAACTCAGAGAGACCCTATCTCTAAATAAAATACAAAATAGGACTGGGGAGAGGCTCAAGAGTCAAAGGCTCCCCAAGTTTAATCCTGGCACGCCCTACCCCCAAAAAAGAGACCTAGACAAGAAGCTAGAGGCTTTTCTTTGGCTCTTTCTGTTAATAGGAGGCTCCGAGGCCACAGTCACAAGCTCATATAAATTGCAGGTTTCTGTAGCTGTTCAACCTCCAGGGAGACCAAAGGCTATGACTCTAGGGTCCAGCCGCTTAGAGGGGGTGGATTGCAGACCCCCAGTTGTCATTAATAAACTCAGTGGCCATGGTACTGGTACCAAAACAGGTGGGTGGACCAAGGGAACAGAATAGAGGACACAGAGACCAATCCACAAAATTACAACTACCTCATATTTGACAAAGGTGCTAAAGCATGCAATAGGGAAAGTATAGCATCTTCAACAAATGGTGCTGGGAAAACTGGAAATACATATGCAACAAAATGAAACTGAATTCGTTTCTCTCAACATGTACAAAAGTTAACTCAAAATGGATCAAGGAGCTTGATATCAAACCAGAGACTCTACATTTGATAGAAGAAAATGTTGGTACTAATCTACATCATGCGTGGTCGGGCTCCAAATTCCTTAATAGGACACCTATAGCAGAAGAGTTAAAAACAAGAATCAACAAATGGGATAAACTCACACTAAAAAGTTTTTTCTCAGCAAGAGAAACAATAAGAGCGGTAAATAGGGAGCCTACATTCTGGGAACAAATTTTTACTCCTCACACTTCAGATAGAGCTCTAATATCCAGAGTATACAAGCAACTCAAAATATTAAACAATAAAAAAACAAATAACCCAATCAACAAATGGGCCAAGGACCTGAACAGACACTTCTCAGAGGAGGATATACAATTAATCAACAAATACACGAAAAAGTACTCACCATCTCTAGCAATCACAGAAATGCAAATTAAAATCACCATAAGATACCATCTCACTCCAGTAAGAATGGCAGCCTTTACGAAGTCAAACAACAACAAGTGTTGGCGAGGATGTGGGGTAAAGGGTACACTTGTACATTGCTGGTGGGAATGTAAATTGGTGTGGCCAATTTGGAAAGCAGTATGGAGATTCCTTGGAATGCTGGGACTGGAACCACCCTTTGACCCAGCTATTTCCCCTTCTTGGACTATTCCCCAAAGGCCTAAAAAGAGCGTACTATAGTGATACAGCTACATCAATGTTCATAGCAGCACAATATCTAGATTGTGGAACCAACCTAGATGCCCTTCAATAGATGAATGGATTTTAAAAAATGTGGCATTTACACACAATGGAGTATTACTCAGCGCTAAAAAATAACAAAATCATGGCATTTGCAGGGAAATGGATGGCATCAGAGCAGATTATGCTAAGTGAAGCTAGTCAATTCCTAAAAAACAAATGCCAAATATCTTCTTTGATATAAGGAGGGCAACTCAAAACAGAGCAGGGAGGAAGAGAATGAGAAGAAGATTACCATTAAACAGGGATGAGAGGTGGGAGGGAATGGGAGAGAGAAGGGAAATTACATGGAAATAGAAAGAGACCCTCATTGTTATACAAAATTACATATAAAAGGAAGTGAGGGGAAAGGGGAAAAAAGAGAGAGATGAGAATTACAGTGGATGGAGTAGAGAGAGAAGATGAGAGGAGAGGGAAGGGGATGGGGGGATAGTAGGGGATAGGAAAGGCAGCAGAATACAACAGAAATAGTATGGCAGTATGTATAAACATGGATGTGTAACTGATGTGATTCTGCAATCTATATACATGGTAAAAATGGAGTTCATAACCCACTTGAATCAAATGTATAAAATATGATATGTCAAGAGCTTTGTAATGTTTTGAACAACTAATATAAAAAAGAGGTTAGTATTGGGGTTACAGAAGGCATTCATGGAACACTTCCTACTACCTCTAGTGTTCATGACACCTCCCATGCAGCCTGGGTGGGACTGGAAGAGGGCCTAACTGTGTCATAGAAAGGGAGATAGAACCTGATCCTATCTTTTGGTGGTAAGAAAAAGAACAGGGGAGAAGGTGGGTCAATTGGCAGCATCTGAAGCCAAGACCCCAACTTTTCTGTCCAAGGCCTGGTGGATTTGAAATGACTTTGATCTGCCAGTGGAAGCTGGCTGGCCAGCCCTAACTGTCTAGAATTCTTTCTGGCTCATCCTGCCAAGAAAGAAGAAATTCTGCACTCAAAGTGGGGGCTGGGACAGGAAGCATGTCCTTGGAGGTCCTTAACACTCTGGAAGTCTTGACACAGGGTCTCTGGAAAAATAAGAGGTCATGTCCTTGCAGAAGAACCATTAGAAACTTCTGTGTGATCGTGACACAAACCATTTCTTCTTCCATAACCATCCTTGCTATAGCCCTGGCTCAGGTCAGACAACCTGCCATGCATGCACTTTATTTTAGAATATATCTTGCTTTATCTATAGCTATATCTATATATCAATCTCTCTACACATCTATCTGTCTATATACCTATCTACCTGTCTATCTATATTTCTATATATCCATATATCTATATATCTATATATTATATATCTATCTATATCTATTTATCTGTATATCTATATAACACCTATCTATCCCTGTGAATTCCTGAACTCCCAGTCAGAAGAAAGCACTCAATTCTGTCTGTGAGTGTGCTGAGGGTGATGTGATTTCTCACACAGAACCCTCTGAGCTCTGCAGCAGAAACAAGCCCCCTCCTGATGTAATTTAAAAGAATAGCCTCCCAATTTTCTCAAATCTTTTCTGGATACACCTTATCCAAGGACAGGATAAGCCAATATTTGGTTAAATAGTTCAGAGGTTAATTCTCAACAGATATGAGAACTTTTTCTTACATTCCTCCACTCTTAGAGGGAATCTGGTCAGCCCTTTTTGCTGGATTCACAAGGCTACCTTTGGCCCACACGTGCCCCACTCTTCAGGCCTTCCCACCTACATTCCATCACTGAAAGATAACAGAACAAAAGACAGAAACACTGACAGAAATGCAGGAAAGCTAAAAGAAAACCTTAGCTATAAAAAGAGAAAGACATCGCCCTTCCATGGATACCTCAATGGGGAATGTTCCGTCAAGTGTGGCCTTGGCTCCTCCCCCTCACAGGACCCCTATTAGTCCTCTTTATATTTCTCCTAATAGAACTCTGTATGTTAAATTGTCTACAGAAGTTCCTGCAAGATCAGATACACAAATTCACCAACCAGCCAGTCAATCAACTACTTCTTTAAGACTACCAGCCCCTGATGCCCAAAACAGAGACCTATGACTCATTACCAATGCTTCTAGTGAAAAACCAGCCTCTACCTCAGAGCAAAGCCTGTCCAAGGAAGGGACATGACCTCTTTCCTTGGAAAGACCCATAGAGCACTCCTAGGCACATTCACACCCTGCTAAGTGGTTTATCTACAAATAACAGGAGGGTGTCCCTGACTCAGGCTGGGTGGAGACCCATAGTAACCCCCTAGCAGCCACAAATCAGCATGAGACAGGGAATTACCTGGGATGACAGATGACCTTCCCAGTAGTTTATGGTATTGGGAAACCATGTAATTCAGCATGAATACCCCTCTTGGCTTAAACCAATCAGTTCAAATGAATATTTGTAACCAATCCCTTCAACCCAACTTGTTCCCACCAGTGAATGTTCTAATCATGTTTTAGAGTTGTTATTTGATTTTCCTGCAGTGTGTGATGATTTGCTAAGAGATGCTATGATGTATGTGGGGGTCCCTGCCTTCTCCAAAGAATGTACAAAACTGTTGCAAAACCTGGGCTCGGGCCCTCTCAGCCTCACCAGTTGCTGTGTGCATGCGGAGGACTGAGCTAACTCCCAATAAACACCTTTTTGCTGCTTACATCTATCTTGGGTCTCTGATGGTCTTTTGGGGGTCCCGAGTTTGAGCATAACACTAGCTCCAGAGACTCTGCCCCCACCTAACACCCTTCATAACCTCTTTTCCAGATTTTATAACCTCTCTTTCACTTCCTAGAAATGAGATCTGCTCTCTGGCAGGTTCACTCTGCTTGGTCTGTCTGTTCTACAGCATCCCCACAAGGAAGCATCAAACCTAAACTCCCCACACATCAGATGAGGAGCCACCAGCCAGACGAAGACTGGCAGATCAACTTCACTCACATGCCTAGGCACAAAAAGCTTCACTATCTTCTTACTTTGGTTGATACTTTTTCAGGTTAGACAGAAGATTTCCCTACATCTAGGGAAACTGCTGACACCGTCACCTCCATCCTCATCAAGCAGAGCATTCCCAGGTTCAGACTTCTCACCTCCACCTAGTCATACAAAAGTCCAGCCTCCACTTCTCAGGAAACAAGCAGACCAGTGCCTTCCTGCAACATTCATTGCCTCAGTCCCAGCACAACCACAAACTGAATTGGACCCTCTTCCACTGGGTGACTCAGTCTTACTTCAGGATCTGCATTCTCAGTCATTGCAACCTCGCTGGATGGGACCCCATACAGTCATACTTACTACCCCAATGGTGACCAAGCTTTTAGACATTCTCCCTGGTACCATGTCTCCCACCCTAAAAAGGCACCTGTTCCAAATATCCAGTCCTGGACTTCCACCACGCCCACCAAAATAAAAATTTCTCACCAATCCTGTTCTTCTTTTACCAATCATTAAATTTCTTTCAAGTTTCTATCCCAACCACAGATGGTGCTTTAACATCTAAGTGACATGGCACCAGAATTACATCACCCACTCTCAGTTAATGGGTCATGGCGATTGCCCTTCCACTGGCTGAAATTGGGCTGTCACCCTTAACATTACTGGATTCAACCAAGCTACCTCTGATACTTCCTAGAGTCCCTATGACAGGACCAATGGCTGATACCAAGGATCTCCTCTGCCCAGGACTGATTTGATGCCATTGATGACTTGTGGTTTCAAGGAACTTTTATGGACTCTACCCCTGCCAAAATAGCTGTTTATAGCCACTGGGTGTTATTTCTGGCTGCCTAGCGTTCCCAGACCTGTTCCTGAACATTCCTCCACTTTCCCTCTTAGGTCCCACGCTGCCCACCATTAAGCAGGATGTAGCCAGAGGATTTTATGATTTCCCCATGTCATTTAGAAAAACAAATGGGAGGAATGTTAGGTTCAAGACAGGCTGAACCAAGTTGTCTGTAGGGCAGGCTGAATGGATGTTAGCTGCAGGATAACACATGCACTCAAACCCCCTGTCTGATCCTTTATAACCTGATTATATCAAGTCTGAACACTGGACCCCCACCTATCTGGTGAAACAGAAACCCACATCTGACCCCTGCCCCATCTTCCTGAAGGCAGAAGAGGCCATCCTTAGCAACTACTATGTAATCCAATCATTGTCCGCTAACAAGGCAGCTTGCAGACCCAGAGACCCCATTACAATTTAGCTTTAAAAACTCCCTACTGCTGGGGGCCCCCTGTCTCTTGTTCTCTCTGTCTTCATCTCTTGCTTCACTCTCACTTGCTCTCTCTTTCTCTCTCCTTCTCTTTTGCACTATTGCAATAAAGCTCTCTTGGTCACTCCAAGTGTTGTGGTCACTTTCCTTTCACTTCCACCCCTGAACTATCATTTGGCCCTTTGTGAGAAAGCAGAGGTGGGCTTAGAGTGACCTTTCTATTACAGGGGTGGGGGTCACTCACAGAAGGAAAGTGAAATACTGGAGCCCAAGCCTTGCCTCAGGCAAAGGAAAGTTTGATTATCCTTGAAGCACGGGATTCCAGTCTGGAACAGTTGGTTGTCAACCACAGAACCAAGACTCCTCTCCTGGGTATTGAATGTTTATTAAGCCCTGCCTAGAAACAAAAGTGAAAGTGGGTGTGATACTTTCACTTACATGTAGAAGAAAAATAAAGGGAGGACAATATATGACATACATTGCAGTCTCACTTATAACCAGAAACTTCAGCTGTGGTGAAAGACAGAATGTGTTGAGTGCTTGCACCTGCTGCTAGTGAAGAAGTTTGAGTTGGTTAAAAAAAGAAAGAAAAAGTACTAGGATCCAGTTCAAACAAAAAAAATCCAAGAGGGAGTTGAAGATAGAAACTAGTGTTGGGACACTTAGTGTTGGGACAACCTTATTTAAACTAATAAAAATGAGAGGCTAGATTGAACTAGGGATGACACGCCAAGGTCAATTACAGACTGCCTCAGTCTACCCACAGGCTTTACTATGACCCTTCCATGGATCCCTTCAGTTGCCAGTAATAACAAGATTGAAATTTTTGAATTCATTGGGGGGGGGGGATTTATGTGCCATCTCATACTGTTAGCATATATACTAGTCTATGTATACTCACTATAATTTTAAATTTATGTTGAGTTAATGTGTAGTTTGAAAAAATGAGCACTAGTTTTCAGACAGTTTCCTTATTCTCCTGAAGCACCCCTTACTCATTTGTCTTACACAATTAGAGGCAAGGGGTGGAGTTTCCTATAAAGACTTTTAAAAGTTGTGTCTTAAAGTAATGGTCATTTAAAGTGGGCTTGATTAAACCATTTTAAAATCAAAATTCTTGTGACCAGGATGAATCTTGATGATACAGATCCATCCCACCCAAGCATTGTTTGAAGCCTAGATCTTGACCCTCAAACACTAAATGCCCCCAAACACTAAATTGGTGTTCCTCAATATCTTTGATAACTAAAAATTTTCCTTAAGGACTGTTCTGCCTCTTTGAGAATACTATGAAGAACATATCCATTATCTACAATATTTTAATAAGAAAGGGATGAAAAACAACATTTTTCTGGGAATTTTTTTTCTGATATGTCTGACAAATAAAAAAGGCCATGATCTTGGTTAGTGACACCTTTGTCAATTATTCTAGAATCTTGGAAGGCAAGGTTGTGTTTGTCTGTGTTTAATGGGAATTCACATTAGAAATGTTGACATCTAAACACTAATATCATTTTAGCAGTTTGATGTGAGAACAGAGTTGGGAAGTGACAGCGGTGTGTACGATAGCAGTTCTGAGTTGAGTAGAATATCCATTCATGTCATCAGTTTGGGGGGGTGGGTTACTTACTAGGAGTTGAACCCAGAGGCACTCTACCACTGGGTTCCAGCCCTTTCTCCCTTTCTTGAAATGGCAGTCTCAAACTTGTGATCCTCCTGCTTCAGCCTCCCAAATTGTTGGGATTAACAAGCAAGCAGCACCATGCCCAGATGTAATCACTTTTAAAATAACCCTTTCTACTTACTGGAGTTCATATTAGCAAATATGGAAAATGTAGATAGATGTACATACACCAGACCTCATGGTATGACTCATTACAATTTATCTTTTCATTTGAAACACTGCTAGTTATGATAGAGAAAAATTAAAATAGCGTTTAGCTCAAGCTAGCTACAGTGTAACAAAAATTTCTTCAACTTGTTTAACTCTAAAAAGAATGTTCATTTTGACTTTTTAAAAATCTTGTAAGGTGTTTGTTGCTTATTACTATTGAAAGGTGCTGTGGAAACAAACATGTAAGTAAAGACTTCTTGGAAGAGAATATATTTTCAATTGTGTAGAGATGTATTGAATCTCTTTGACCTGAGAAGTCAGCCAAATTGAAAATAATTACTTTTTTATTTTGAGCAAGTAAAATGTCCCAGAGTAAAAGAGGTCAGTACAGTTAAAAATACTGTTAAAAACCATTACTTTTTGTTCATATTCACATATTCCTAAGTAAACTAAATAAATAACGAGTTATAAAGTTATTGAAAATATTCCAGTTTCTAAGCATGGAGGAAATGATGCCAAATGAAAAAAAAACATGCATGCCATTTTGGAGTTTTACATTTGAGAGACATACGAGTTAATTAGAAGAAAACCAAATAATTTACCATACAATTCTGTGGTTTATAATTAAGGCATTTCATTGATTTTTAAGATGCACATCTGAGATGGATGGAATCTTAAAATTGGCATGTTGTAACCACATGGCAATTTTTCTTCTGAATTGCACATAGAATAAGAATGTTTCGGTTGTTTCTAGGTTTATCACAGACCATACTATGGTGAAACAGCTTGTATACATATTATTTTATACATGTGCAAGTACATCTGTGGGATACATTCCTAGAAGTGGGATCACTGTGCCAGTGGGCAATGCATTTATAATTTAGTTAAATGCTTCCTTTCTTAGGTGTTGCACCATTTCAAACTTCCACAAGTACAGTTGCTCCTCATTATTCATAGAGGATTGGTTTGAGGACCCCTTTGTGGATGCTGAATTACAATGATGTTTAAGTCTCTTATATAAAAAGCATAGTATTTGCATATAACCTATGCATTTTCTCCACATACTTTTAAATCATCTTTAGATTACTTAGAAGACCTAATACAATATAAATGCATTGTAAATAGTCATTACACTGTATTGTTTAGATACTAGTGACAACAAAAAGTTGGTATGTTTTCAGTATGACAATTTTTAAAAAAATATTTTTACCTATGATTGTTGAATCCAGTCTGAATACCACAGATACAAGAGGGCAGATCTCAGTGTATCAGAGTTCCTTTTTTTCTGGGACCTTTCCAATGTACTGTTTACAACCCTTGAATTTGTTAATAGTTTGATAGATGAGAATTATTAGTATAGAGTAATTTAATGTGGATTTCTATCATTATTAATAAGGCTGAGCATATTATGCTTAAAAACTAACTGTATTTTTTTTCTTGTGAACTCTCTGTTAATGGGTTTTTCACATTTTTGTTTTGGGTTGCTTTTTCCCATTATCAATTTCTAGAAATTTGTAAATTGGAGAGATTAGCCCTGTGTGATATCAATTCTAGTTTTCCCCAGATTTTCACTTATTTTTATTTACCTTCACATATTTTGGTATACAAAAGTCTTACATTTTTTTTCTTTAAATTTTACAGTTTATATTAATCATTTTGGTATCTTGATTTTTAAAAATATTTCTTTATTTCTATGTGGTGCTGAGGATCAAACCCAAAGCCTCACAAGTGCTAGGCAAGCACTCTACCACTGAGCTAAAGCCCCAGCCCAGGTATCTGGAGTTTAAGTCACTGAAAGGCCTCCAAGATTTTTAGAATTTGCCCATGGTTTCTTTTAGTACTTTTATGGTATCACATTTACATTTAAATGTTCAAATTAGGATTTATTCTGGTGTTCAGAATGATGCATAGGTTCAACTTTATCTTTTTCTGTGTGTCTGTTATTTTCACCTGTTGCTTTTAGAGCCCTTCTTTGAATCTGTTACGGTATTGTTAACTTTTGGAGGTATTGGGGTGTCTCTGGGGTTTGTATTCTATTAGTCTTTTTCTTCATATACCAGTATCACATTATTGGTTTTATAAAAGTTTTAATATCTTTTAAAACTAGTTTCCCCTTATTGCTTTTCATATTCCTGGGAATTCTTGCTTGCTTATTTTCCCATTAGTACTTTTGAACTCTTCGATCCTCAGCACCACATAAAATAAAATTAAAAAAAAAATATGTTGTCTCCACTGAAAACTAAAAAAATAAAAAATATATATATTTTTTAAATTCTCTCTCTCTCTCTAAAAAAGGGTTCCCATTTGATCATTTGCTAGAACAGTGTTTAAAACTAAGAGAAACATTTAACTAAATGAACTGGTTTACTATAAATGTTACAACTTAGAGGCAGCTCCACGGAAAAGATGCAAAGGAGTATGGAGGGAGCTCCCATGTTCTCTCAGGGTGTCTACCTGCTCAATGCCTGAATCTCTTCAGAAGCTTTGTGAATTCCCATCCTTTTGGGGTTTTATGTAGTCTTCATTACTTAGCTATTATTGATTTTACCATTGGTCCTTATTGAGTAATTCAACCCCCAGTCCCTGTTTCCTCTCCAGAGTTGAGAGGTGATGCTGATAATTCCAATTATCTATTCACAGGGTTGGTTTCCCTGAAACCTCTATTCTGCAGCTATCCAGGGGCTCTTCCCAAATCGCCTTATTTAAACTGTGTGGTTAAAAGGCGCTTCCTCTCTCTGGCACTGTTTGAGGAACTGGGGACCAAAATCCAGCTATTATACGAAAAGATGCCCTTTTGTGTTTCATTACTTGGGGAAGTACATGGGTTTTAGGAGCTAGGACAAAGACAAAAATATATATTATGTATATCATGAATTACACCCAGAATCCTGGTATTATGAGTTAACATTTTCTACTTATTAAAAAGGGAAATATAGTCAGTGCTTTATATACTTTGGTTCTGCATCCAGAATTCAACCATGGGGAAAAATGCATTGACATGGAACGGGTAAACTTTTATTTTATTATATTTTGCTTGTTACTGTTCTCTAAAAAATACAGTCTAACAACTATTTATATACTATTTACATTGTATTCTGGTTTCCTAAAAAATTATTTTTTGGTTTTAGGTGGACACCATATTTTTTTTTATTTTTATGTGGTGCTAAGGATCGAATCCAGTGTATCACGCATGCTAGGAAAGTGCTCTACCTCTGAACCACAACCCCAGCCCTGTATTAGATTTTATAACTAAACTATAGATAATTCAGAGTAGACAGGAGAAAACATGTGGGTTATATGCACTTACTATTCCAATATTATTGCCCTAAGCATGCATGGGTTTGGGTATCTATGGGGGTCCTGGAACCAGTCCTCTGTGGATACCAAAGGACAAATCTACTTCTTTTAGATTCATCTTAAAAACAGTAATTATATTCAATTAATTGTGGATGTGGTGTTATTTTTCAAGTACATATTAGATTGTATATATATTAAAATGACAAGTATAACAAAACTTGGAAAATATTGGTTGAACTGAATTCTAGCCTTTTGCTAGATGACTGAAGACTGACCTGGGACCACATGAATCTTTTCTTAATTTGGAAGGTTCCTGAATCCTCCTCCTCAAATTTTTTGCTCAGTCAGAGGCTTGCCCTTGGGTCTGTCTTCAAAAGAGAGTGCCCTGGACCCTGGACATTTTTTAAAATATATTTTCCTTTGGTTATAGATAGACACAATGACTTTAATTTTTATTTTTTTAATTTTATGTTATTGTAAGTATTGAACCCAGGGCCTCACACATGCTAGACAAGTGCTCTACCACTGAGCTAAAACCCCAGTCACTCTGGACATTTCTCAATGTACAGATTTCTCAGTGTGTGTGTGTGTAGGGGGGAGAAGATGGTGGGTTGTTACTGGCTTTTCAGGCAGGTCAATTCTTTGGCACTGTCCTAAGCGACTTTATCTCTTATATGCTATCAGTGGGCCTCTGCCATCATAACCAAAGCTCCCCAGTCCCATGTTCAAAGCCCCCCACTGAAAGCCACTTCTAGGAAGACTCCTAGTTAACAGGATCTAGATCCTGGCCCTACCTCCATAATTCATATTCTTTAAATATTCATTTTACTGATAACCAATGCACATTGCACAGCCCAACATGCCCTGGGATAAACAGCTTTAATGCCCTGGGGACCTGGGGTCTTCTGATTGCACTAAGGAGGAAAAGCACTGGCCAAGGATCCAGGCTGCCTATTCTGAGTTGCTCAATGAGCCCCTGTCTCCTTTTCCCTTTCTCTGAAGTGAGGGTTAACTAGCATCAGCCTGAAAAGACCATTGGGAGGATGGAATGAACTAATCCATGCAGAACGTCTAATGAGCACCTGGCACACAGAAGCCAGATAGGGGTCAATTCAAAATCATTCCTCCCCTCCCTTCCCCTTCCCTCCCCTCCATTCCCCTTCCCTTTCCTCCCTTCCTTTCTTTCTTCCTTCCTGAATGCTGCATAACCTAGGTGTGCTCTACCACTTAGCTACACCCCAGCCCATATCATTTTAGTGACAGGATCCTGGAAAGTTGTGCAGCTTGGCATTGAACTTGTGATTCTTCTTTCTTATCCTCCCATATGCTGGGGTTGTAGGCATATTATATGGTGTTCAGCTGTTTGATTCCATTTTTTAGATGATTAAAGGGAGGAATGGATAGGTAGCTTCTGCAGGCTTGACTCCCTCAGGAAGATAACAACAGCACCAGGGCTTGGCCTGGTTGTCTCTGATTCTTCTATAGCAGGTTAGAGGATAGATGCAAACCCTGAGTTGGAGTCAGAAGGAGGAGGGTTTCAGGGGCACCTTGACCCTACTCTTGTGCAGGGACATGGCTTACTGCAATGAACCTCAGCTTCCTCATCTGCAAATAAGGGCTTTGAACCAAATGCCTTCTGAGGCTTCTGCTAGCTTCCCAGTCTTGTGTCTTTTGTGAAACCCCAAAACTGTATCGAGGGGAAGTCAGCTCAGGTCCTGCAAAGACAGCAGAGCCACCCTCTGAGGACACTGGGCTCTTTCCTCACAGTGCCCAGTGAGGCGACCTGATGACTTATTACTGGAGCTTTCATTCTTCCTCCTGCCCTTCCAGGCATCTGCCTAACTCTCAGAGCCTCTGAGAGTAACACAGAGGAGGTTATTTTGGCTCAATAAAAACATTGGGCCAAGGACACTAGGGCCTAGTTTCCAGCTATTGTGTCTGGTGAGGCTGCAGGTGTCCCAGTTAGCTTCTCTGCATCTTTCCCAAAGGGTACTGCCCAATGGGATTGCTGAACCCAGGAGATTATACACTGGGGCAGCTGTCTTGACTCAGATGTGAGAGTCAGAACAGTGATTTCTGGGGACACCAAGTGGTGTGAAGGAGGAGGAATTGCTAGATGCTGAAAATATCTGCAATCCTATAACATCATTCTCTGTGTGTTCCTGCACACAGCAATGGTGAAGATGATGACCGTGATCCATACTAATTATCTCTTCCATTCGTTGAGCACCCACAAGGTATCTGCCATGATACTAGGGCCTTCCCATCATTGTGTATGTATGTGTGTTTGTGATTGGATATGTGTCTCTTTGTGTATATATACACACATACAACACATATGTAAATGTGTATATGTGTGTGTGTGTGTGTGTGAGTGTATACTTAAATATGTGTTATTACTTCACATAAATCATGTAAAAGAAGAGACACATATCTTGAATTATATATTAGTTTGTATTTTTTTTTTAATTTTGGGGGTGGCTGCTGTGTATAGAACCCAAGGCCTTCTGTATGTGAGGCAAGCACTCTATGAAGCTGAGATATATCCCTAGCCTTAGTTTGGATTATTTAATTTTGTTTAATAAATGTACATAATAAAATCCAGAATTAGCTGAGAGTGTCAGTTACCAGTAATTCACTGTATAAAAAATATAAGAAACATGTGTATGAGAAAAATCTAGCCATGACTTAAAGTATTATTTTATGCAGAAATTGAAAGGAAAGTGAAGAGTTACTGAAAATGATAATCATACAAAACACCCCCTGAAGCAAATTGGAGAGTTGGTGCAGCTGAGAATGGGGGGAAACAAGCCAGGTATTCACATCCCAGTATATCCATTTTCAACAACTAAAAGCCCAGAAAGAAGGGAGCAATACTAAATACGGAGCTCTGGAATTTGACCTTTCCCCTAGAAAATTGGTCTTTAACAGAGACACAGTAAATACTGAAACTCTAGGAAACAAGGTATCTCAGAGAAAGAGTAACAAAGAACAAAATTTTAGTCCTCATCTCTTGAAATCTGGGCTTCCATCTCTCCAAGTAACAATAAATTTCAACATTTTAAAAACTTCCCTCCTTAGTTAAAGGGTTTAAACTCCATAACTACCACTGATTATTCAAACATCCAGAAATCCCAATGATTAAAAAACCTAATTATAACCTATAAAATTAAAATCCTCTCTGTAATGAATGATCATTATTCTTGAATGCTGACACAAAGAAAAGACCACCAACTTTAATTTTAAATCAAATTACAGCAAGGTTGTGTGTGTTTACACCAAGAGACCTGATTAACATTTGTCTCTCTTGGCACATGGTAGATATCAACACTCCAGATCTTCAGGAAAGAGGTTTTTAGCATAGAAAGTTCCAAGGGTGCAAGGGGGTGGGTGCCTTGGGACTTACATATAACAGGATTTTGACAAGCATAATACACAGTCAGATAGTAGATTAATAATCTCTATGTCTTGTGAGAGCTAACTATGTGAACAGAGGGGACCTGTATGTTTTCTTACTAATTATCCCATGTAATTCTTTTGTTCCTATAATATGAATTGTAGTGTTTCTGATAATTATTTTATCTCTAATAAGCCAATTCTGAGCTGCAATGTTGTACAATATTTTAGAAAAATATTCAAAGATCAAATGTTACAATAAAACATTATCTTTTTAAAACACGTTTCCATCTATATGTGACCCATTCAGTCAAGATTGTTTTCAAGAAACAATTGATACCATTGGTTCCCGGTGATGAGTCTTGCTTCCCCCCAGTTTATGTTTTAACGTTAGAGACGCTGTGTCTGATTCATTCTACTGTATTTTCCATTTCTATTTCCAAATCCTTCTACTCACTCCCCAGTCCAATCAGGTAAACCTTCACTCCTTTCCTCACCTTGCTTATTTGGAGGCTGCTTTAACATATCAGAGAGAACATTAGATCTTTTTTGTTTTGTTTTGTTTTTCTTTTTTTTTTTTTTGAGATTGGCTTATTTAATTTAGCACCATATTCTCCAGTTTCATCCATATACTGGCAACTGCCATAATTTTTCTCTTCTTTTAGACTGAGAAATATTCCAATGTGTATATGTACCACAATTTCTTCATCCATCTATCTGTTGAAGGGCACAATTGTGTAATTGGTCTAATTAGGTAGCCCATTCCCACCTCCTCTTGTGACAAAACTGTCCTTTCCATGGAAGTTCAATCAGCCTTAACTCAGCTGTTTCTGGATTTTTACCTATTCTAGAAATGTTTTTGTTTTTACAACTCTCCATGTCCTCTATAACTTGTCAATGAAAATTATCTTTCAGTATTTCCTTTAAAATTTTATAAAAAATAATTTATTCATAATAATTTGAATTTAATTTTAGAATGGAATTACATTACTATAATTTACCAAATGGGATTAATTTTAATACTCTTAATATCCAACTTGTTAACTAGAATGATTCATTTAATCAACATTAAATCTCTGAAACAGTTTAAACTAACTAGCTGGTATTATTTCCTCTTAGCCAATGAGTATACTAGAGGCAGATTTAGGAGGTGTTACTGGAACCCTACTTTACCAAACCTTGTACAGAGAGTCAGCATCAGGAGAAACCTGGCTTTTAACTTCCAGGTTGAATGGGTTCCAGGACCCCCATAAACATCAAAACCACAGGGATGCTTAAGCTATTCATAGAAAATGGCATAGTAGTTCCATGAAATCTTTGCATACACTCCTGCATACATTAAAACATGTGTAGATTACTTAAAATACCCAGTACGACATATACAACAAGTAACAGGTTAAGCAGTAATGACAAGGAGAAATGTACATTTTTTAGTACTGATGGAATTTTTTATAATATGTTGCAGCTAAGATATGGAAGGCCAGCTGCCACATAGGCCCCTGAGAGAGTAAACAAATATTTAAACTTGGCAAAACCGGGAGGAGTGACCACAGCCTCAGGAAAATGGTGGTGACTTCTCCCACATGAAGCTTCACCAGCAACAGAGCTGTTGCTTTGTCATGTGGTCTCACAAAGAACCAGCAAGTTTTAGCTGTGGATGAGGCATGTGATGAATTCAGGTGTACACATCCTGTCTTTTTCTAGTGCGACGCTGTTTTGCATGCCCATGGGCCTTATACCACTTTACCAGAAGCTCCATAGGCTCTTACTCCCTTTAAGTAAATGGTCCTGGGTTTTTGTTTACAATTTCATAAGAGCTTAATGTTGTTTCACTACTTTTGTGCACACTTGCTCCTTCTCTGGCTCTCCCTGTCTCAGGGCTAATTTAAAATTAACCACCATTTGTAATTTATTTTGCTATTAAGAGGACTGAAATTCTAGCTAGAAGAGTGACCTGTAACTAACAGAAAGTTCCAGTCAATAACAGCAGTGATTCCAAAAAAGACAAACACCATCTGCAAGCTGAGAAGATGACTTTGTATCCAATTAGGCTGTTGTGTAGTTGCATCTATTTTCTGTCTGAAAGTGCTGCTGATCTTGTGCCCCTACTATGGTATTCTCAGAAAGTGAATCCTTCATTTTTTAAAAAGAACTCCTTTGTTTGACTTTTTTTAACACTGTTTATGTGATGTAAGCAAAATTTATTAATTTAAACATTATTGTGGTTCAGTGGCATATCTTTGATGTTTCTAATCTATTTACCTACTTGAGAACTCTAAGGACATTTAAAATTAAGCCAGTTTATTGGAGAATTTTTGAAGCATAATGTAGTTTTTAAGGTTTTGCTTTTTTAAAAAAAATGAGTAAAACTTAATTTGAATAAAGAACACAAACATCTAATCTCATCCAAATTTTATGAAAATAAAAATCCAAATCCCATGAAGAAAAGATATCACCATTAGTTTTTGCAAATTCTGAATGAAGAACTAAGCTTGAACTGGTGAACTAAAGAAAATAATGTGGATACTAGTATTTAGATTTCAAGTCGCTGTTACTGACTTCGGCAAGTTTTAAGCCAAATACCATGCTAGTAGCACTGCACAATTTACTATTTCCCATATTTTTATGCTCGAGGTTGGACTCAGTGCTGCCACAGAGCTACATCTCATCTTCTAATTTTAACTTTTAAAAATGATTCTGTGCATTTTAGTTGATATTGCTTTATACAGATCACTGGTAGTTTCCAGTTTCTTATTTTTTAAGACTTATTTAAAGCACGGTTAAAATGTATTTTTTTAGACATATGCACCTACAATGCCATTGAAAAAACTTATAAAAGGAAAGTATTGGAGATTCCATAGGCACCTCTGAAACAGTATTCATTCTTAAATCAGATTTAGTATTAATAGCATTTAATAAGATCATTTACTTACTGCTCTAACTTTTAGATGTTGGACACAAATGATTTGTGAAAAACCTAGATTAACAATTTACATAAAATAATCCTTTTTTTCCTGTTTCTGGAGTTTGTTGTTTCATTTTTTTAGTTTTATCTTGAATCAGTTTGAAATTAGTTATTCTCTAGTCAAATTGTATTTGCAACAATTTATATTTCTCTAAGTTTGCTTTTCACTGTTTCAATGAAATTACAAAAAATATTTTTTAAAAATTCTGTTACATTAAAGAACAGTGATATTGCTAGATATATAATTTTATTTAAATAATTACAACCAATACACCCATGCAAAGTAGATTTCTGTGTTCTAAATTCATTAATTGACTGTCCTATTTAAAAATATTTTTTTACTGAGCAATGTCATAAGACTTAATTATCTTTTTCAAATAATAAATAATGTACCTTTTTAAATATTGTGCTAATATAAAATCAAGAAAAATACACTTCCAGAAAAAGTAATGGCAAGATATTTTAGAAATATTATAAGATTTACAGTGGAACAACAACAACAAAAAAAAAAATAGATGACAATTGTTGGCATGATTGCAGCCATCTTTATTTCCCCAACTCCCACTTTAAATACAGTTTTTATTCTCAAGAATAATTGATTTTTGCCAGAAAACAAAAATGTCTTTTTATGTTCTGGCTCTTTGTATGCAAATTTAGCATACTAATAAAAGCTGAATGTTCTCTGAAGCTTTTATAGTTTAACATTTATAATTTCTCTTTTAATCTTGTCTAAATCATACAAAATTGAAAGTCAATAATAAAAGAGTGTTTTGTTGTTTGATAAGTTTCAGTTATTAACAAATTTTTTTGATACTAGAGAAAAGGAATTTTCAAATGATTCAGGAAATTGACAAGTTTAAGGTGATTTTTTTGGCACTATCATATATCCTCCTCAGTTAAAAAATAATAATTTCAAGTTAAATAAGTTTTACAAACTTACTGTTTATATATAAACTTATGAATTCAGTAGTAATATGATTTATCTTCATAAAATATTTCAGGTATACCTACAATTGACTTACATTATAATAGCATATTTAGAAAATCTTTTTTCAATATGTATCTTTTGGGGCTGGGGCTGTAGCTCAGTGGTACAGCACTTTCCTAGCATGGGTGAGGTGCTTGGTTGGATCCTTAGCACCATATATAAATAAAATATAGATATAAAAATGTATATTTTGTATTACTATAACCCCAAACTGGGATAAGAAATCTAATACCTATTATTAGACTTTTTATGTTCTTTTATGGTAACACTTTCAACTTACCTTGTTAATTATTATGCATCTTACAAACAACATTAAATTCACTTTTGAACAAGAAATTACCTAATATTTAATTCAATAATGGAGAGTAACATCCTTTAACAGATGAATGGATAAAGATAATTGTAAGCGGGGCTGGGGATGTGGCTCAAGCGTTAGAGTGCTTGCCTGGCATGAGTGAGGCCTGGGTTCGATTCTGAGCATCACATACAAACAAAGATGTTGTGTCCATCAAGAACTAAAAAATAAATATTAAAAATTCTCTCTCTTTCTCTTTAAAAAATGTATGCACACACATACAAATGGAATATTAGTTATAACAAAAAATAGCCTTATGTCAACATATAATCTACTGTCATGTATACTTAAAAAAAACATTAAAAAGTATATGTCCTTTCAATATAGAAGTCTGAACAAATTTAATTTATGAATGAGAGTGAATTTGAATAAAATAATTTATAGTCAGTTTTAATTTAAATTTTTAATAAATGTTAATGATAAACATGTAGCTGAGGGACTATCTCAGCAGTAGCCCATCATGCTAGTCACACAAAAATCTGGGTTTGATCTTAAACATCAGAATAAAAATTATAAAGGAATAAAAACATGTTTCAGGGCAGTGAAAAATGCCTCATTGGTGGAATACAAACTTTCTTGAGTGCAATTTAAAAATCCTGAAATCTTTTTAAAGTTTCCAATTTAACCAAATTACCCTATATTGAATTTTTTAAAGTAAAGAGAAATATAAATTATTATTATTATTATTATTATTATTATTATTATTATTATTATTATTATTTTTGCTCTCACCTCCATCATTGGTATCAGGGATTGAACTCACAGAAGCTAAATCACTTAGCTACAACCCAAGGCCTTTTTAAATTTTTTTTAAATTTGGAGATAGGGCTCAGTGGTTGAGTTCAATCACCGAACTAAAATCTTATACATGTTAAGTAAAAACAGGTTACAAAATATGCATCAGGATCCTGTTTTTATGACAAAAAATATACTTATGTACATATGGACATTGAAAAGGTCTGTAGACATATTTACTTGGGTGTTAAATAGTCATTATTTTAGGATTTATGTGACTCAAGATGTTATTCCTAGGGGTAGAGGTCAATAATTTATACATATAAACATGAATCTACAGAGATACTCATTAAGACTTCAATAGCATTCTATACAAACAATATTAATTACCTCTAAAATTTTTCAATTAAGCCTTTGTCTACAGGGATATGTTTAATTTAACTTATTATACCTGTTTTCTATGAAGAATTTTAACATGATTCAGCTTTTCAATGACAAATTTTGAGCTTGTGTCATGATTTTAAATCAGCAAAAGCACAGATTTTTCTACCATCACTACATGAAACAGTTACTAAAGATGCATGTGTCCTCAATAGATACGATGAGAATTTAATAACGATTTCCATTTAGAGTCAAATTAAATAGACTTTTATCAAAAGTGGGGAAAAGATCCAAGCAAGCATATCACAAAAACAATAATCCAAACAGTTGATAATCAAAAGGAAAAGCACTAAGCCACTTGAATAATTAAAATCAATTAAAACTACAATTATGTACTGCACGCCAAACGGATTGGCAGCAAAGGTCTAACAATACCGGAAAGTTGGCAAAGTTGTATATAACACAACTCTCATATACTGCTAGTGCATGCACAAATTGACAAAACTACTTTAAAAAAAATATTTAGTTTTTAGTTGTAGCTGGACACAATATCTTTATTTTATTTATTTTTATGTGGTGCTGAGGATCAAACCCAGGGCCTCCAATGTGCTAGGTGAGCACTCTACCTGTGAGCCCCTAACAAAACTACTCTTTAAAATAGTTTGGGGTTCTCTAATAAATTTAAAGATATGAATTCTATGACCCAGCAATTTCACTCCTAGAAAGACATAAGTACAATTGCATCAGAAACACTTTGCAACAGTGTCCACAACAGCAATAATTCTAATAGCTAAAAAGTAGAAACAATCCAAATCTAATCAACCACAGAATGAAATATAAGTTGTTGAATATCCAAACAAGAGAATTCTATATGGTAACAAAAATGAACTATAGATAAATGCAGTAAGTTGGGATAATTCAGGAAGGTGACAGAAGCAAGACATAAAATATAAAGTTCAAAAATAAAAACACTTTAAACATATATGATTTTGGAATATATAAATTAGTAATAAAACTAAAGAAAAATCAGGATAACCTGATTTTTAGAGGGGGCCTTTAGGATGTGGGCAATGTTCTACTTCTTAACACAAACAATGTCTCCTCCACAGACATTCATTTAATAATGTAATACTGGGGCTGGAGTTGTGGCTCAGCAGTAGAGTGCTTGTCTAGCATGTGCGAGGCCCTGGGTTCAATCCTCAGCACCACATAAAAATAAATAAATTAAAAAAAATGTATTAAGTCCAACTACAACTAAAAAATAAATATTAAAAAAATAAAAATATAATGTCATACTGAAGAGTTGAATTGTTCACTTTTCTGTATGTTGTTATAGTTAAATTTTTAAAAAGAGGGATTAAAAAAGAAATGGCTACTTTAATTTTGGATTTCCTTTTCCTTTAGGTAGTTATTCTCTAGTATATAAAACACCTTTCTTAATGTACAGCTTTAAGAGAGTTCAACATCTCTAGCAATTAGAGAAATGAAAATCAAAATTACTCTAAGATTTCACCTCACTCCTGTCAGAATGGCAATCAATCATCAAAAATAGAGGCAACAACAAATGTTGTCGAGGATGTGGTGGAACAGGCATACTCATACATTGCTGGAGGGACTACAAATTGGTGCAACCACTATGGAAAGCAGTATGGAGATTCCTCAGAAAACTGGGAATGGAACCACCCTTTAACCCAGCTATCCAATTCCTTGGTTTATATACCCAAAGGACTTAAAATCAGCACAGTATAGTGATGCAGCTGTATCAATGTTTATAGCAGCTCAATTCACAATAGCTTATCTATGGAACCAACCTATGTATCAATCAACAGATGAATGGATAAAGAAAATGTGGTATATATACTCAATGGAATATTACTCAGAGCTTTAAAGGAGAGTAAAACTATGGCATTTGCCAGAAAATGGTTGGAGTAGGAGAATATCATGGTAAGCAAAATAAGCCAATCCCATAAAACTAAAGGCCAAATGTTTTCTCTAATTTGTGAATGCTAATTCACATAAGGTGGGGGATAGTAGGGAAGAATATGGTTACCTTAGATTAGGTAGAGGGAAGTGATGGGAGAAGAGGGGAGGGAATGTGGGGATAGGAAAGAGAGTAGAATGAAACAGATATTATTACTGTATGTATATATGTGACTACATGAATAATATGATTCTTCAACATGTATACTCAGAAAAATGAGAAATTATATCCCATCTATGCATGATATATCAAAGTACATAAATGCACTCTGCTGTCATGTATAACCAATTAAAACAAACAAACAAACAAAAAGAGACCATGAAATTAATTTGTTTAACTTGTTCAAGGTAAGGCTACTGTATTTAAAATTAGATACAGTTGTTTAAAATCAATTTGACAATCCTCTCTAGACACTGCAGTAATTACTATAATTAATGTTATGAAAATGAGAAATCAATACCACTGAAAGGAAATGTTTTAACTGAGTAATAATAATGTAAAGTAAAATATTTTCACCCATTTGTATAATTATATGAGTCTGTTTTGTAACATACCTAGGTTTGGTTTATCATTTTCTTGTTCTCTTTTCAAGGTCATTTTCTTGTCATTAATTTGAGCATGTGGTACTTCAATTTTAGATAATAAGCTTCTTCTGTCTATTTTTAACTACTGATTTGATGCTGTTGTAGGTCTTTTCAGGTATTCTGTTTCTTCCAGCTTGAATTTTGATAAGTGATTTTTTTTTAATTTCACCTCAATTTTCTTATTTGTATAAATAAAATAATTTATAATATTTTGTTATTTTATTTGTTACATGTTTAATTATGATCTCATATTCATTTATAACATTTAAAAATCATAATGAATTCTCCAGAAAAGATTTTCTTATTAGCATTTTCAAGGAACCAATTTTTAATGATTTATCCTCTATATTGTACTGTACATTTCATTAATGTTTTTTTACTTTATTATAGTTAATCCTCATTATTAATGGATCCTGTGTTTTCAGATTTGTCTACTTGATAAAAAGTTTTTGTAACCCTCAAACCAATACTTGTATTGCTTTGTCAGACATAGTTAGAGTAGTAAAAAATTTAAATTTCCTCATGCACATGTTCCTGGCTAAGTTAAACAAGGGCATACTCTACCTTTGTATTTTAGCTCTCATATTGTACACAAATGTCCTGTTTAGTAACTTGTTTTTCCATATTGTGCTTTTTATCTGTGATTTCATGGTTTTAAATGGCCCACAAGTGAAGGGCTTGGTGTTCCTAATTGCAAGAAATCTGTGACGTGCTTTAAGGGGAAAAGTGTGTTAGATAAGCTTCTGTATGATTGCTCTTGGCCGTGTTAAACATTAATGAATAATATACAACACAGAAGGTATCTTTTTTCTTTTTTTAATGGCACTGGGTACTGAGCCCAGGGCCAAGAGTATGCTTGGCAACATTCTACCACTGAGATACATTTCTTCTCCCCATCCCCATATAAGATTTCTTTAAACACAACCACACAGAAAATAAGATCATGTATTGACTGGTTGATGAAAATATTGTGATTGAAGCTTGCAGTAACCTATTTCTGTATTTCCCACAGGAGCAATGACTCCTTGTAGGTTTATAAAATATAACTACTGAAAATAATGAGAAGTGACTGTATCTTATTCCTTCTCTTTTCTTTAGGTTTTACAGCTCTTTCTAAATTTCCAAGTTTGAGGACTATCTCATTAATTTTAACTTTTTCTTACTTTCTAATATAAGACAAAAGGTAATGTTCTTCTCCTAAATACTCTTAGTGGCCCCTGTTAAAAATGCTTATCTTCATACTTAAATTAAGACTCTAAAACAAATCAGCAACTGATTTTTTTATTACTATTAAAAATAGTATTCTTTAAAATAAAATTCTGTTTTGATACTTGTTCTTGTATTCACTGTTCCAAACACTTTAATAATCCAACTGCATCTTTAGTGCCTAGAGCTGTCAGTTCAATCTGAAAAGCAGCTAGCAAAACATTGTGCTCCTTTAAGAAAACAGGTTGGAGAGCAAGTAGAAATTCCCCTCACCAGCCCGGGAGGCTCTCATGAGATTGAGAATTATCATTAACCTAGCAGAGTACAAATAACAAAAGTTAGGTTTCAAATAAACATGTTTACATGTTTTTAAAACATTCTACTAACCAAAATAGGTTTTTAAAAGAATGTATGTATTTTTGAGTCTGAAAATACAGACAATAATTTATGTGAAATTTCATATAAAAAAGAATTTAATTTACAAAGTTCATTATTGTCATTAAAAATAATAATGCTACAAAGAATATAATATTCTTTGGGTACCTCAGATTCCCTTTGCACTTGTATTTTGGTAATTAAATCCTTAAGAGATGAGATGATATTAAGATAAGATCTTCTCTCTTCTAGACAAAATTCTGAAACCTGTTGAATAGAATGGTCTTCTCTTTCACCACATGGTGACTCAGTGAGAGAAAGCACCTGCAAGCCCTCATTATGAACAGCTCTCAGTAATCCCTAGAAACCAAAATCCAAAAGCCAAAGTTATGACAACTTCTCCAAATGCTGAAAAAATGAGAGCTACAAGGAGAAATATTAAGCAATATAGCATTATGAAGCAAAATAGATTTAGAAAAGGAACCGCAGAAAAGAAACTCCAGGAACCTTTACTAAATGCCTTCTTCCTGTGGAGAGCTAAGTCAATTGCAACAGATGGTCTATGATTTCCATAGCTTTCACCTCTAAGTTCCTTCAGTTTAGCTAATGTACTCTTCCTAGATTTAATGATTAGCCATTGATTTGACCAAAAGAAATACCGTGAGAAAAACTCCCATTCCTTGAGACTGCTTTTATAATTTTGGCAAACAAAATCAGCAATAATAAAAATTATTTTTTTAAATCTTCATAACATAATTATTTAATATATTGTATTTTATTATTTGTGGAATATGGAAATAAAATAAAATACAATATATTATTATTTGTGGAATATGGAAATAAAATGAAATAGATTCTCATGGATTTTTTTTTCTTTTAAGTCATTTATTTTAGCCTGTTTTCATTTGAAGCATGAGGTGAGTGCTACCTTTTGCTTCTATTTGATGGGGTGGACTGTACTAGACATTGTTTGAGCAACCAGGGATGCTACTTCCAACATCCTTTTTTCTCAATATCTAGTTAACAGAGAATTGACCAAAAGATCTGGTCACTAATTCTGGAAGAAAGGAAGGAGTGAAGGGCAGCATATTTTCTCCCTCTCTCTCCCCCTTCCTTCAATCTTTCTTGCTATACAGTTTTTTTCAGAGATCCAGTATATAACTTTAAATAAACTACTATGTTCAACATAGAAATTATACTGGCTAAGTTTACTAAAATATATTATGTTTCAGTAATATTTATCTTTCAGTACCTTTATTTTCTTTGGAAATGATTCTGTTATATTTTCACCTTCTTCTCCTCGTCCTTCCGATGCTGTGTCAAATCCCTGATTTTGTGTAAGATAAACTCCCTGACTCCAGTCTGATCCAGAATCTAAAATAAAGAACACAATCATTTGTTGTTAAACAAACAAACAAACAAAAATAAAAAACATACCCTCTTCAAACAAAAATAACACGTTTTAATCAAATACTATAAACATTCCAGAATTTTATATAACTTACCACTGGAATATATTTCTCTAGTTTTGTAAGCATTAGAATACGTTAGTTCAGGAATCAAGGATCCCTAATTAGAAAAAAGAAACAACATACATAAATATTTTTGTTTTAATAAAAACAGAACCCAATGAACTATTTTGCTGTTATAATGCTGTAAAAAGAAAAAAAAAGGGAAAGAAAAAGAAAAAAAACTTAATCTAAGCATACTTGAAATGAAACTATGATTTATAACAAGTCTATAATTTTTTCCTTAAGGATATTACCATAGTAAGAAGAGATAGTTATTATTTAAGGAATCATAACAAGTTGCAAACTTACATAAGAACTCTACTATCTAATACAATGGGGACACTTAAATTCTAATAGTATAAAGAAGAGATTTTTCTCAAATTTCTTTTAAAATTTTTGCTTAAAAACAGATTGTTGACAACAGTGGAAACTCCCCCCACATGACAACAACAAAATAAATACCTCTTTAGGTCTCAGACACTGTATCACTGCCTTCAATGTACCACACTCCTCTCTCAGTAACTCAACAGCAACATAATGTTCCTTCTTTAAAGTTTCAGTTTCTGAAATATGTCTGGATTCCATATCCAAAATTTCAGTGGCATGAAGTTCTTGTATGTGTTCAATTCTTTCAGTAAATTGCCTAATTATTTCAGAGACTTTTTCTGAGGAACAGCTAGTCTGTATATCATTTTGAATTCCTGCATTTTTAACAAGAATTTGTGGAGTCTGGTTGCTCATGTTGACCTTGAGTATTTGGTCCGTTTGGGATGCAGTGTTTTTACCTACTACAATAGGAAGTGGCTCTAAGCAGATGTTTCTGTTTGTTGGTACTTCAGACTTATCCTCTTTTATTAAGAAGTGGGATAATTTCTTTTTTTCCTCGACAAGTTGATTCTTAACTTGGCTTAAATCTCTCTGAAGAGATGCCATATTTGTCTCTTTTACCTAAAACACAGATGAATTAAGTTGAAAATCTTGCACATCAAATGAAGAACTTACAGTGGAGAGGGAAAGAGTATAATTTCATTTATATGTTCACTTGCCTCAGGATAATAGGAAAAACACTTTGGAAACTGTAATACATATATACTTTCGCATGTATGTATGGTCACAGGTTACTACAAAATTGAAATAATTTTATTAGCCTTTACTTTTGTTTCCAAGGGGATTTAAGTTCTCTTTAACAGCAGTTTTTCGCTTCCTTTGCTAAAAGACTAGAGATTAAAAGCATTCTTCTAATATAAAGATTTCTAGCAAAAC
Source organism: Callospermophilus lateralis (assembly GCF_048772815.1). Taxonomy (NCBI): domain Eukaryota; kingdom Metazoa; phylum Chordata; class Mammalia; order Rodentia; family Sciuridae; genus Callospermophilus; species Callospermophilus lateralis. The sequence goes on along the minus strand of NC_135315.1, from coordinate 87,994,924 downwards.
AAGCAAGGAGATGGTGAATAGATTTATAACAATGAATTTTTCAAAAAGACTTGTAAATTTAGTTTTTAAGTTATGGCTCTGGACTTGTTTCTATAGGACAATTTGAAAGGGAATTAAGATGGGTAGAAATGAATGAATTAGGAGTTATGTTACTTGTCTTACCAAAAGCTCTTTTTGAAGTTTTTCTGTCCTTTCTTGGAAAGTGGCAAGTTCTTCTTTGGTAGCCACTAACTCAATTCTAAGAGCCTCAAGTTCTTCAAAAAATCCACTTTCTCCACTGGCATTTATTAACTCAGTAGTTGTCTGGATACAGTAGAAAACATAAGAAATACATCATTAAAAACAAAAGAGCTAAATTCAAAGCATTTACACATTCTAATGAAGCTTTTCCAAGACTGACTGCCTAGGGGTTTTAGTGATAAATGCTCTTTTAACAAACAGTGAAACATTTTAAGAACCATCATTTTGTATTCTTAAGGAAATAAGAAAGATTTTCTGGGAATGAAAGACAAATCATGCCATTAATATATATAACATTTATAAATTATTGATAAAAATATTCTTTGTGCCACTCAAAAGTTTCATATTTATATTACTTTCCTCAAAAGATATGAGCTCAAAGATAATTATTATAAGTTATACCTAAAAAGTTATATTAATATTTTAATAATTATTACCTACAGTAATATGCAATTCCAATGAGCTAGGAAGAAAAAGTATAGTGAATGAAATTATTATCCTTTGCCAATATAAATTAAGTAGACATAAAATCCCAATGTATCAATCTTCTGGGGCAGATAAGACTGAACTTCTGGTACTTGAAATTGTAAGTTTATTAAGTGAGGGAACTTGTCATGTCTGTCATACACTAAGAAATAACTGCAATTTCTGATCTTTATGTAAGTAGACTTAGGTCAGTTACAAATTTTTCCTAAGAAGAATAAAGTATATTATGAGGCATAAAATTTGCCAAGCTAATAACTTGTTACTCATATGTTAATTCAATATGAATATATTTTGATATTTTTATAATTGTATCTCACCTACATAACTTTCACAGATTTTATGCCAAAATTGTTTTTGCAAAAGTGTGGTATGACCATTTTATAAAGCTCTCCCCCAACCAAAAAAAATTGTGCTGGTATTAATTTAAAATCATCTATTAATAAACTGTCTTCGGTGCAAGATTAGAATGTATAGAATACTTATGAATATACATTACTGTGGTGTTGATGATTATAGGGTGCACTATAGTACTTAAAAGAGATGATGACATAACATACTTAGTAGAGGTACATTAAGGGGGAAAATATTCACAGAAATTCTAGAGGACATTTGCTAAATTTAATGTTTCCATATTTATTTGAACTGTTCTAATTAATGACAACCCTGATTGAATAAAGATGTTTGAAGATCACAAAATATAATTAGGGCCCATTATTCTAATGATAATAAAATGACCCTATAGTGTTAAATTTAATCTGGTCTCTATACCTTGAGTTTCTGTGTAAGAAACTGCAATATAACTTGGTAGGGAAACAAATGAACAGAGTATAATCAACTACTAAGTCTCAGCCAATGATAATAGGCAACTACGTTTCAGCCAATTATTGGCAATCAACCAATCAAATCACATCCAAACAAGGTCTAGCCATGACCAATCAAGCAATTTCTGAATTTTATTTGTGAGTTCTTCCTCTAAATCCATCCACTATTGCACAGTGAAGCTGTTCGAATCTCTTCTGTTTCTGAGTGTTGCACAATGCATGTAGCACTTTTTGCTCCAACAAACTCTTTAGTTTGTCTAAAGTTCTTTAAGAACAGTATGATTTTTAAAATAAAATCCCATTATGTATAAATTGGTAGGTGTCAGCAGAACTATTTGGCTTAGAAAATTACCAATCAGCTTAATAAGAAAAGGAAAAAAAAAAGAGTTTCTTAGGGTATTTATTTGAAAAATTCAAATATAAAACTAACCTTGAGAACAAAATCTCCATGAGGGCTTCTTTTCCTTTCTTTTCCTTCTAGTTTTTTCTTTCTGTCCTCCAATAACTTTTGCAGTTCTATCAGCTTCTTTTCTTTTTCCAAAGCATTTTTCTCTGCAGTTTCTACTTGTTCTTTTTCTGAAATCAAAGTAGTATGCATTTCAATCACTTGTCTTTCTAAGTCTGATATTCTCAAGGTTAATGCAGAAATATCTGACTCCATCTTGTTTTCTGTTATTTGATTTAAATTCTGCATATTTTCCTTTTCAAGTTCTGATGAAGCTATTCCTTTATCTTGATAGAATTTCACATATTCCTGAACTGCCTCAAGTTGGACTTGACTTACAAGAGCAGCAGCTACTTTCTCCTCAAGTACTTTCTGTAGGTTTACGATCTTCTTCTGAAGCATTTCTGTTTCAGATTGGCCTTGTTCTTTTATGTCTTCTATTTGTTTATAACACTGGATAAGTTCTAAGTCCTTTGTGCTAACAGAGCTCTCAAGCTGTAGCAGTTTTTTTTCCAAATTTCTGGAAACTTCGGTGCTTTCTTCAAAAGATCTGAGATACATCTTGTTCTCAGGGGGTTTAAGAACATCTTCAATATGGATTACTTCCAGTTCGGGTTGGTCTTTGCTGAGATCATCTATAGTCATGCTAACACTTTCATCTGGTATACTTTGGATTTTTTCCTTATGGTCATGTTCTCTCTTCAAGTTGACTAATTCTTGTGTTAGCTGATCCATTTTAAAATTGGTTTCTTTAAGTACATTTTTTGTGAAGGCCATTTCTTCATTAGTGATTTCTACTTGCTGTTCCAAAGCCAGCTTTTCAGCTATAACCTTTTCCAACTGATGTTTCAAGCTGTCCTCTTGTTCTGAGGGGGAATTGGTATCCAACAACATATTCTGTTTAATATATGACAATTCCTCCTGAAGTTTTTCAATCACTTCATTGAGCTTGTCTGTTTCTTCTTCTCTATTTTTCTTCATACGTTCTTGATCACTCTTTAGACATTCTATTTGGGCTTCAAGATCCCTTAACAGTTCATTTTTTTCTTCAAAATCCTATTAGTTAATTCGAAAAAGGGAAACACAGAAAAGTATGTATTCATATTTTAAAATTTTGTTTTATTTTAGGGTAAAAACTTAAAGATGATCAGGCACAAAAGGTGTATAGCTTGTCAGACACCTTATGTTACTTTCAATATAGACCAACACCTCCCTTATCACATCAAACAAAGACCTTATTTAGAACATCATTCTGGAAGTTCTATTACACATAAGTGGCTTATGCTTTTAGTATTTGATTCTCTAATAGGATATTGTCAACATTAGTACATTTTATTGGAAAGGATAAAATACTGAATTAAGTCTATAACAGATGGCATCCAAAGCTAATTACTCTATTTAACTATTAGATTTCAGATAATAACCAATTTTAAATGAGTATACCTTGTTATCTGTTGTAAGTCTAATTTGTGATGAAAGTCTCTAATTTGCTCATTTAATCGATCAATTTTTACCTCTTTTTCCTGTATTATTTGAGCAAATTTCCCAAATAGCATATGCTGGTCATGAGTAGAGACAGCCTCAGGATCCATTATGGCAAATCTCAATTTCTCCACTTCATTCTAGTGACAAAAATAACTATCATAGTTGGATGTATTCATGACTGGCATTTCTCACAACATTGTTTCAATTAAGTCTTATAAAAAATACATTTCCTACAATGTACAAGTAAAAAAAATTAGACATAATGTAGATCAATAATTCTTGAAATATTTTAATAAAAGATCTCAAAAATTTAATTATAAACAGAAAAATAAGTTCCATGCAAATCTATTTGCTTGCTAGTGTTCTTTGAGTGAGTATTATTTAGATCTGGACTTAGTAATGTTTATTATAACTACATAGGAGCAAAACTTATTATCTCTTTATAGAAATTTTTTTTCTAAAATAGTTACCTTGAATAACTTATTTTTTTGTTCAAGTTCCTGTAGAGAGGTAGTGGATTCCTTTTTCTGTATTTCCAATTGCATATGAAGTTGCTGAACTTCTTCATTTTTATTTTCAAGCTCATCTATAAATTGCTCTAGTTGTTCTTCTAAGTTTGTTATCTTTAATATCAAAATTATGAAAAGTAAAGAAAAAAAACTTTATACAGATGTTTGTCGAGATAGAATTAAGAATGTTGGGGCTGGGGCTGTTGTGCACATGTGAGGCACTAGGTTTGATCCTCAGTACCACATAAAAATAAATAAACATATTGTGTCCAACTACAACTAAAAAAGAAATTTAAAAAAAATGTTGTATTTGCTTTATAAAAGACATATGCTTAATTCATAAGAATAAAGGAAAGTGGTTTTCTAAGCCAGCCATACCTGTATGGTTCCTAGACATGCTCACACTGCACATTCTTTTTTTTGTTTTTTGGTTTGTTTATTTTGTTTTTGTTTTGGCACTGGGGACTGAACCCAAGGGAGCTTTACCATGGAACCACATCCCCAGCCCTTTTTTTCATTTTACAGTTTTTAGATACAGTCATGCTTAGTAAGTTGCTTAGGGTCTTGCTAAGTTGCTGAGGCTGACCTCAAACTTGCAATCTTCCTGCCTCAGACTTCTGAGTTGTGGGATTATAGGTGTGTGCCACTGTGCCTGTCACCTGCACATTCTTAAACCATCTTGCCCAAGCAGAAGACACCTTAAAGAAGGACACCAGGAAACATTTTCTACCTTAAGCAGAAAGAGTCACAGAAAGGAGTAGTCCACATGCTAACTCTTATGTTAAATTCAGTTAGAATTAAGTCAGTTGCTATTGAAAAGCTTAGAAAAATTGTAGAATTAATTCAGTTATTCTAGTATCAAATAAAACTAACTTAATATAGTCCCACAAATATCTAATTATAATTCATTGAATGCCCTGGCTGCTTTGTGGTTTGATTAAGCAGATGGAAGCAGAGATACACAATAAGGTCAAGAGATCCTTAGGTCTGAATTGCAGAGTAAGTTAAACAAAATAATTTTAGTAGAAAATCAGGGAGCTCTTACTTATAAGAAAACAGAAATTTAATTTTTGAAGATGGATTATTAGTAATAAAAGTAAAATAATCCTCTTTGATGGTTATACAAAAAAATGAACCTGATGATGAATATTAAGAGCTAATTATTGCTCTATTTAAAAATATGGGTTTGATTGAGGACATTAGCAGTCACTTTAGCTCACTGCTTCACAGCTACTTAATATTTAATAAATGAATTTATAAACATATATTTACTTGATGATCAAAAATGTTGCATTAACAGCAACCTAAGATGCAGAAGCAGTGTTTAGTAGTAACTGGCTCAGAGCCAACTTTAAATCATTTAGTGCCTTAAAGTTGAAAAGGGGCATATGTTGCTTATATACTGATACATCACATAATTAGAATCATTCTAGCACAGGCAAGGCAAGGTCTTAAAAATCAGCCTAAAAAGAGACGTCAGCAAGGAAAAAAAATCAGCCTAATATTTCTTAAACAGAAATGGTATCAATACTAAATAATGGCTATTATTTATAGAGAATTACTGCTAGGCATGGGTACAAAGTGCTTTATATATTGTTATTTTTTAAAAAGCCTGTTACAACCTTAGGAGCTCTATTCTATGATTAACCCCATTTCAGAAGTAAGGAAGGGAGTTACAGCAAGGAGTAACTTGTCCTGAGGTCACATGTCTACTATGTGGTGAAACCACCTTTTGAACCTGGGGAGTTCCAGTCCTAAACTATAATTTATCTTGTTTCTAATAACTAATGTCTAAGACCTCTATTTAAAATTTTTTGTAACACTGATATTAAATTCTGTAGACACTAAAACACGTTTAGTGGTTGTACATATATAATTTCCAGGTTAGTTTATTGAAAATTGTGATGACTGTATCTTCTTCAAAGTTATCTGACAGTAGTTACACCTATTCTTCTCTTCTATAACAAATTTTAATGACAAGGTATTATAAAATCAACATACACATAGTTATTTAAGTTCAAAATTGCTGCCCCACCTCACATGACCTTTTTTTTCCTTGTGACATCACTTAATAGTCAAAGTCTTAGCTCTATGTCTTAAAAGCCCTGCTACTCAAAGTGTAGTCTCTGGAGCAGCAGAATAGATATCATGTGAGAGCACGTTTGATGCACAGAATCTTGTGCTGCACTCAAAATCTGCATTTTGGGAGCTGAGGTTGTGGCTCAGTGGTAGAGCACTTGCCTAGCATGCATGAGCACAGGGTTTGATCTTCAGCACCACATTAGGAAAAAAAAAAGGTATTTAGTTTCTCTACAACTAAAATTTTTTAAAAAAAAGATAAAAAAAAGACCTGCACTTTAACAAGATCCCCAGCTGGTTCATATGCAGAGAAGGACTGGTTTAAAGTACTAACATTTTTATTTTAAGTAGCTGAACTTGAGACATCACATCAGACCTTAATTTCTCCAAATGACACTATGGAACATTATTGTTATTCAAGCAGACTCTAGTTTCAGGCTGTTTTATAACAACACCAAAACCAGAAGAACATTAGAAAGGTTTAAACTTGTTTTACTTATCTACCAATTGATATATAGACTATTAGGATGACACTAATTTGTACCTATTTGAGTTTTATTTTATTTTATTTTTAAGTGTTTTTTTTCCTCATAAAAAAAAGTATAGGGGCTGGGGTTGTGGCTCAGTGGTAGAGCAAATGTTTGCCTGGCATGTGTGAGCCACTGCATTCGATTCTCAGCACCACATAAAATCAAAAAATAAAATAAAGGTCCATCAACAACTTTAAAAAAATGTTAAAAAAAAAACTTATATGTTCCACTAATTAGATAGCATATTTCTTGAAGTCTGGTGTTGATTTCACAACTGAACAAAAGTGCTTTACATGCAGAAACAGTTTAATAATAAATGTTGAATGACAGTCTTTAACATTTTTCACTAACAAGCAAAATATATTCAGTGTTCTGGCAGTATAGCATCATAGGGTTCCAGAATCAGTTCTGTCTATACTAAGTACTAACCTCTCTTAAGGATCAGCTCACACATTGGCAAATTAGGATATTTTAGAACAGAACCTATTCCCAGCGAGACTGTTAAGGGTTAATGAGATAAGGCATTTAATATACTTTCTAGACTCAGCCCTCAGCAAAGTTAACTATTATTTACTATTGCTATCTGTAAACTAGAGCTCATTAATTCTACAGAGAGCTAAAAGTTATTGAAGGAATTCTTTTCTCAAAATAACTATTGTCTCCACAATATTTCCTTCTCCTATAAGAAGCTGTTTTCTTCTTTTTATTAATCCCACATTTCTACGTAGTTTAATGAACTTTCAAAAAAATGTTTTATTCAAATCTAGGTTTCGGGAGTATTTGAACATCTCAACTATAATGATACATAAGGATATCTTTATGTTTATACTCAATAGGACATTTGAAAACATTTGCCTAGTTTTCAGGATAAAATGCTTAAGTTATTTTCATTAAAAGACATATGTTTTAATTCTACATTCATTATTCAGTTATAGGTAAGGGAGGGAGTTCTGATAGAATACTCATTATAGTTATTTAAAGCAAGTAAATGAAGGTCAGCTGCTATTTTAATCTGTATATATTCACTCAACATCTTTGACTCTGGGTCTCTATCTGTAAAAACTGAAAGTCAGTTAACAGATGCTCTCAATGGTTTCTTATAGTTCTGAACTACTAGTGCTATAATCCTGAGTAAAAGGTAGATGTGTATTAGAAACTTAATTCAGGAAATTAAGGTGTTAGTAGATATATATTACGTTCAAAAGATAATAAAAATAATAGGGCATGGTGGCACATGAATGTAGTCCCAGCTACTCAGGAAGCTGATGTGAAAGGATTGCTTGAACCCTGTAATTTGGCGTTTATAGCCAGCCTGGCACTATACTTAATGGCTTCCATCTCAAAATACAAAAACAAAAACAAAAAAACCTGTGTGTGTGTATGTGTGTGTGTGTGTGTGTGTGTGTGTGTGTGTGTATGTATGTATGTATGTATAGAATTAGGGCTAAGGAAATAACTCAGTGATGGAATGCTTGTGTGATGCCCTTTGACCCCCAGAACACACACACAAATGAAGAGAAACAACTAGTAAGCTACACCAAGATTCCTTAATCAACTACCACTACTTTTAGATCCAGTTGTGAAGGTTCATTTTTTGGGGGAGGAGATTATTCAGTATTTAAGATAAATCATTAAGTATTAATTCCTTTCAAATATACAGAAATAGTTACACAAAAATAAATGTGCTCACTACCTTCAATGAAAACTCCAAACCTAATAAACAAGAACTTCTCAGATGTTACATAAAAATGGGAAAACGATACTTCTCATGGATCATTTCAACTGTAGTAATTTCTATGGATTCCTTTTTTCTTCTTTGAACTACACATTCGCTGAACCGTCATTTTGGCTGATGTCTAAATTAGTTTTGTAAACAGATTTCCAAGTACTTATTAACAAATACTTCTATGATATTTAAGGAAAATAAGTATTTGTTAAAATAAATTTAAATGTTCTGAGAAAAATTCTATGGAAAGAGACAAAAACATAATTAAAAACATTTTAAACATTTAAAATTATTTACTACTATACAATGTTGAGTATTATATGTTTTAGGAAAACTATTAGTAGACAATAAAAGTTATGATTACTATAGCTCTAAAGGTAAATTTTCTTTTCTTGTTCTCACAGGGGTATTATTATGTTGTCTAGGCTGACCTTAACCTCCTTGGCTCAAGTGATTCATTCTCCTGCCTCAGCGTCCTGAGAAGCAGGGACTACAGGCATGCACCATGCCTAATTGAATCCTTCTCGTTAAGAAGGAGGGAGAAGGGCAACACAGGATAACTTTATAGTTACTTTCTTGTTATTATTATTTTGTGGTGCTGCAGATTCAAACTCACATTGAGCTAAATTCCCATTCCTATTTCATTATTAATCTTTTAAGCACAAGCTTCATATGTTGTAAAACAACACTCTCAATTCTCAGGGAAAAGTTTAAAAAGAAAAAGGAAAGCAAGCAAACCCAAATTCACAGTAGAGGGGAGCAAAAACTCAATGTCCATAGCACAAACAGGAGAAAAAAGATGCTGCCTTTTGTCCTAACTACTACATTTCTCCACTGTCCTCTTCATTCAGCCCATACCTGCTAAATTGTCCTTTCTCGCTCTCTAAATTTCTTCTTGCTTCAAAGTGCTCACACTAGTTATCTTCTCAACCTGGAATAAACTTCCTTCATAAGCTTATCAGTTCACATGTTTATTGTCTTGAAGATCAATCTAGGCACTGAATTGAGAAAGTCTATACTTTGGTTTTAGACCACAAATTTCATTTTGTTCAAATGATGTTTTCAAGGTAACTGATTTTAAAATAACTCAAAACATATTTTGTCATTTAAAAATAAAGTGGTAGAGTGCTTGCAGTTGCAGTTCTAGAGACAATTCTGCTTTAGCTTCTAAGGCTCCAAATTGTTTCTGGTCCTCTACCTTTAAATATATAAGAATGTTCTCAAATTTTCAGACATTAAATATTGATTATTCAATGTGTGTGCGTGTATGTGTGTGTGTGTGTGTGTGTGTGTGTGTGTGTGTGTGTATGTTTCCTTTTGGATAAGTAGCAATTCTCTCTGACCAGTTAGGAGGACAAACTACATTAGTGAATATCAAAAAGTTATAGATATTCAGTCTTGAATACTTTCATAGAGTCAAACAGGAACTTTTGACACTTAAAATGCATTTCTCAGATAAAAATGAAGGCTCTTTCCCATCTGCCCCCATCCTCAAGCTTTCTTATTCAAGCTCTGATGTTTGTGTATCAAACTTTTCTTCATTAAAATACTTAATAAAGTTAACTCAAAATGTCACACCTTTTGAAAATTGTCTGTGCTAACAAGTAAGGCTTGTTCCAGTTCTCTCACTCTGAACTCTAGCTTTTCAATTTCTTCATTTCTCTCTTGCACATCTCTCTGCAGCTGTTCTTTTGATAGAAGCAGCTCACTGCACTTGTCTGTTTTTTCTTTTAGATCTTTTGTTAATTGTTCAACCTGAAAATATAATAAACAAAAAAATCTAAAAATTTGAAAAGTTCATAACTTTCAATTCATCTCAAAAATCATTTTTTTTCAAAAAACATTTTGAAATGCTGTATTAATTTCATTTTTTATAAGAATAGAAACTATTGTCTCAAACAAAGGTTGATATTTCCCAAGTTGATAAGAACTAGGCAGCACTAGTAAACAACAAATATTGCTTTTGCTCAACGCTTTTTAGAAAAATTTCATTCTCTTAAGACTAAGACTTTAGCTACGAAGAGGGGAATAATATTGAATTATCTAGTAATGGTATAATTGTACTAAGACCTACGACCTTAAAGATGGCAAATTTTGTAGAGTACTTACTGACTTGGTCTCAGAATGTGAAGTAAGATAACCTGAAAAAAAATCTTTCATGAATCACCTTTTGATAATAGTTATTTACAAAGTACTTTCAACCTATACATTGCACCATCCCAGAATAGAGATGAGGATGGGTGGAAAGAGAGAGCTGTACATTTAGTGTCTTAATAGTTCTCCTGCATCCAAAATAAATGATGACACATCCCAGAACTTATCCCTGAAGACTGATATGCAAGTGCCTTCAATTCAATGGCTCTGTGATAGAAGAATACAGGAAGGATTAATAAGATAATTTATGAAATTAGTTCTGATCAAGAGGTAGAGGAGGTTCCTAAAAAGATAAGTGATGGTAAGAAATAAAAGAATACTACCTTTATTCAGTGAAACACTTGGAAGCAATTATACAAAATGACAATCATTATTCAGAACATTAAAAAAATGCAAGCTTAATTATAATTATAGGATTAAATTTTAACAGTAATAAAGCTACTGAGAATAATAGGTTGACTAAGTTTTGGATTAAGTTCATGAGAAAAGGCTATAAAACAGGTACAAAGAAATGGCATATTATAATATGTATTCACAGTTGGAATTTTTGGGTCTTCAGAAAATCAGAAGCTGGATTAGTTCTGGCAGGGTAAGCAGAGAACAAATGGGTCACAATGTTCCTGAGAAAATTCAAACATATCTTAAAGTTTCATGAACGAGATAGGTCAACTTTCATATATTTTTTAAAAAATTATATAGTACAAAATGGCACTCAAAGTTCTAGATCTTGAATTATCTTTTGAGTTTCAATGAATAAGTCATTGTTTTTCAAAATCTACAAATACATTTGTTAGAAATAAGGGCAATGACTACAAACAAGGGGAATGATGACTTCTCTGCTACTCTAGCAGATTTAACATTTTATTACAATGAACTTATAGGCATTTTATACTTCATTGAGGTACTTTTAAGAGAAATGAATCAAGTAAACTTCTTAGAAATTGTAGATAATTTTCAGCAATAAAATTATTTTCAGAAATAATAGTAGTTGAATTTAAGTGTTAACTAAGGGCCACACTAATACTGCTATGCAGTGGGAGCTATTACTGTCTTTATTTTAGAAATGAATAAATAGATTTGAAAGGTTAAGTAGCGTAGTTACTGTCAGACACCTACTACATAGCATAGCCATGATCCACACTGGAATTGCATTATCTCAAGCACAATCTCTTTATAACCAGGACAAGCCATCTTTAGAAATATATATATAAGTGATATACATATAAATATGTATAATATTTCCCATGTAGCATTTGTTTAATAAATGTAGAGTTTTCTGTATGAGGAAAATGGACAGTGGGAGTGACAGAGTAGAAGCAGGGAGACTGGTCAGGAGGCTACCTCACACATATAGGCAACTAAGACACAGGGAAATGAATAAAGGTGAGAAGAATAAAAAGATGTAGTATAAATCTGATCCATTAGTGGTTTGGGATCAGGGCTGAGAAGGAGTGGGACTGAGGAAGAATTCTAAAATTTAGCAAAGAAGATGATTTAGAAGACAACATTTATTGAGATGAAGAAGGGATAATTTTATTTTTGTCTTTTTGATAAAGGCTAATCAGGAACCAAGAATATGATTCCTGGATATGTTAAAAATGAGACATCTACATGGAGACAGTGTAGGCAGTTGAAAATTCAAGTACAGAGTTCAACAGAGATGTTAGGAATAAAGGAACAACTGTGGGGCAATTTACAGATGACTGGGAAGAAAATGTAAAAATGGAAGAATGAGGACTCTAAGACTGACTAAGTCATGAGGCACCCCTCATTTATTTTGGGTACGCAGAAGACAAATAAACACTGGAGGAGAGAGACCATACTCTACAGTAGGTGTGTCACAGCAGTCAAGAGAAGGAGATACTTATAGAAGACTGTAATGAGTGTCTCCAAATGGTTGAGTAGTATTGAAGACAGAGAGGTGATTACTAGATACAGCCAAGAGGCTTTGGGTAACCTTCATTGGAACAGTTTAAATATACTAAGGGGTATAAAATTCCAAGAAAAAGATGTTGGAAACTTCATTGTAGTGGACTGTAAAAGAGAAGAGAGAGGGAAATAATTAGTAAAGAGTGACTACAGAGAATTATCAGTTTTGTTGGGATGGGAGTAGAGAATTAGGCAGAGAAGTTTATTTAATACTAGAAAATGTATAAAGATGGAAATAATTCCAAATTTCAGTACAACATTTTTATGTTTTGTTTTTTATGGTGCTGGCATCAAATCCAAATCCAGGGCTTCAGGTACACTAGGCAAGTGTTCTACACATGAACTATAACTCCTAGTCCAATACAAACATTTTTAGGGTTTATGACCTCCTCACATTTAAGTAACATTCAATGTCCTGATTTTTAAGATTTATACCTTATTCACTTTTAAGTTTTGCATAATGTAACTCTTACTTCACACTCAAGATACAAATAGGCAATACCAATAAAGTTCTTACCTCTCTAGTTTGATGTTCACCAACAGGCTGGATTCGAGGCACAACCTTAAGTTGTTGTTCTAACTTCTGTATTTCTTGTTGGAACACATCTCTCTCATGTTCTCTGTCAATGGCTTGATCCTGAAATTGAACAATAATAAAAACAATAGTAATTGAAGAAACAATATTTATTAAACCTATTATCTCTCTTTAGTCATAGGTTAAGTTTGTTTGAAAAGAAAGGACTGATGACCTTGGAATCACAAAGATGCAAAAACATTTTTGGTATGACACATTACTTATATGGGTTCTTCCACAAAATTTAAATACTTAAAATTTATTTTCAAGAAAGAAAAAGTAGGGGCTGGTGATGTGGCTTAAGTGGTAGCATGCTCGCCTGGCATGTGTGCAGCCCGGGTTTGATCCTCAGCACCACATACAAACAAAGATGTTGTGTCTGCCAAAAACTAAAAATAAATAAATAAATATTAAAAAAAGTAGGGCTGCAATTGTAGCTCAGGGGTAGAACACTTGCCTAGCGTGTGTGATGCACTGGGTTCCATCCTCAGCACCACATTAAAAAATAAATAGATAAATAAAATAAGGTTATTAAAAAAAGAAAGAAAAAGTATTACCAGTTGTTTTCCTGGTAGAAAAAGTACAAATCATAGAATATAAGCACTAATATGACTGAAATAAGCATAAACAAAACAAAAAGAAGAATTTAATACAGAATTATCTATTCTATACATCTTTCATAGAATAAAAGGGATAATTAAGATGCATATGCATTCAAGCTTTAAGTACTGACTTAGCTGACTCAGTGGACCCACATACTCTAGAAGTGGTTTATGGATAAGAATTCTAAAAGAGAGAGAATGCAGAACTTAGGCTAATTATAAAAGACTAAAAATGTAGTAAATCTTGGTAAAAATGTGTATTTTTTTAATGATAACTATGGAATTTCACATTTCAACACAACATTTACAATGTCAATGTTTGAGTTTAAATAGTCTGCTCAACTTTGGGCTAAAGGAAAGGTGACTATAAAATTCTCTGATCCAAGAGTGCAAAATTAATGTCTTAATAATACAAATGAAGCTGAATTATACGGGTACCATTTCATTTCCTTACAAGCACTTAGGATGTTGATAATGAAAAATAAAATAACTCTTCAGAACTTTGAATATAGGCCCATCACTGATTTTTTTAAAAAAAATAAATCATTTTTCCTACTCTTGGCAAATAACAAGCATTTGAGCCTTCAAGAATATAATGTCTTTGGTTCTCTGTTATGCTCAAGTAAATTTTTGAGTTACTGAAATAGAAGCTTTAATCATTCTGTACATGCTAAAAAAGAAAGCTCTAGAGAAACAAGAATTGCTCAAGGTTAGAAATTTCATCTGCTATTTAACTATGGGCCTCAGAATTAATCTATGAAAACAAAAAAGAATTTTTGGGAACTACATAAGGCATATGTTTGCTTTAGTTTGGCCAATCAAGGTGCAAACCAGAAGATATATTTATCTAACTATTTATTCCCCATCCTTTCCCCCAGTGCTGGGGATAGAACTTAGGGCCTTGCATATACTGGGCAAGTGCTCTTCCACTGAGCCATATAACAGGAAATACATTATGATGAATTTCCCTGACCAGTTAGTGAATTCCCTTTACAATATGTGGTATCTCAAGAGTCTTTTCAAGGTATAATTCATATTCTAACACAGAAAAAAAAGGTTTAGTTTGTTTCCAAACAGAAAAGAATACCTGGAGAAAATTCTGGGTGTCATATATGAAGACCATTCAAAGAACAAATATTTCAACAGAAATGTATGTTATATTGATAATTCCTTCCTCATTGAATCCCAGAAGCATATTAAAAGTATCAGGGGGTGGGACGGTAGATTGATATGAGAAGTTAACCAACTAATAGGGAATAAATGAATCAGTTTAAATGTCAACAATTGAAGAAACAGCTTAAGTCAATAATTTAACCCTAATAGAAATGAATCAGGTATTAAAATGCAAAATATATATTTGTCATAGTTACTATATCTAATAGTCACTGCTATTGCAGAAACATGCCATATTAAATAATTAGAGAAAAAAGTACCAAAGAAAAGCCAGTCATCAGAACAAGAGCTCAAAGACATTCTTTCAACTTCTCAAACTTAATATTTAAAGAACAATATTTTTTTTGAGAATTTTAATATTTATTTTTTAGTTTTCATCAGACACAACATCTTTGTATGTGGTGCTGAGGATCGAATCCGGGCTGCACGCATGCCAGGCGAGCACGCTACCACTTGAGCCACATCCCCAGCCTGTAAAGAACAATATTTTAAAGGAAAAACTGCTCAAACTAATTTCCTACCAAGAGATAACTTGTATGGTGAATTAATCTACTAATATTTATAAAAAGAATGTAAAAATCAAGTGAAGGAATTGCAAGTTTGATATGTAATACAATAATGGTATGTTATGACATACTACAATATATAGTTTTAGACATTTCCACTACAACATATAGTTTTAGAGATTCCTTATAGTATTAAATAACATTTTAATGGAACATTTCACACAATAGTGAAGTTAAAATCTCTTTTGATATATAAAAAAATAATGTCTAACAATCTAGAAAATCTGGATATTAAAACATCAATGAGTTTTTGAACTGGAAGAGCTCATCATTACATTACCTTCACCACCAAAAACAGGACTACGAAAACTAATATTGGTTATCACAAATACAGCCAATTATTAAAGAGAAGCCTAAATAAATTTCTGTTGGACAGTAGAGAGAAATATTTACTCATTTATGCCTTATGCAATATTCAGAAGGTAGTAATAATTAAGGAGTTTACCTGACTACTAGTTTCACTTAGAGCTTCCAGCATTTTTTCAACTGCTGCTTGTAGTCGAGAACTAATATTCAGCATTAATTCTTCATTTTCAGGATCTATTTCAGTTCCAGCAAAACCAATCCTTATAAGGTGCTGCAATAATTCTGTTCCTTTCTCAGTTACTTTTGAACACATGCTATTATCAGTTCTTGGCATATCACTTCCAGAATAGGAGGGTATGGATCTGTCTATAACTAGAATAACAAAGTGTTAAAGGCATACATTAATAACAATAATTTCACTTTAAATTTTTAAAATCAAGTCAAATTGAAATCATTTTTCAAAGTACATGTGTTTTAATAACAGCATTGTAAAATTGCAGAATTTAAGATTTGGGTTATTTAGTAATTTTTCTTTAATAAAAATTTGCGGGTTTTTTTGGGGGGGATACTGGGGATAAAATCCAGGGTCTTGCACATAATAAGCATGTGCTGTATTGTTGAGCTATACTCCCAACCTGATAAAAACTTTTTAAGATAACTTTTAATAGATATTTATCAAATGACAAGCATATAGAGTTTGCTAAGAAATGGGGACACTAAGGAGACAAAATCTGGTTCCTATTGTGAAAAACTTTACAGTATAATGAAACAACACACATATATACATAAGGTAAAAAAAACAAAAAAAAACAAAAAAACAAACAAACAAAAAAAAAAAAACCTCTATCCTGCAGTGGGATATGGAAGAAGAATAGAATAAGTGCTCCTAATTTGTTTGGAGTAACCTGACTTTTAAGCATTTCATATTTGAACATTACCTGCTCTGGCTACAGATTAAAAGAAACAGATAATTTTGTAGCTTGGTATTTTTGTAAAAAGTATACTGGGAAGAAATTAGGATGATGAGCAGTGCTAATTTAACTACAGACACTGTTACCATACTATCAACATTATTGTTAAATCTTACATAAGAAAATCTGGTTGACATAGGCAGATGATAAGCTTTGCAACTGAACAGAGGAGTATTAATGGAATATGTGGAGATACATAAACTGTTAGAAATTTGGGTCTGCAGAATTAGGGGTCATCTGTAAAAAGGTAAGAGTTTAAACACTGAAAGTGGTTACATCTGTTTTAGGAGTGATATTTAGTGAAAGGAGGAAACAAAGTTGGAGCCTCTGTATATCATAAGCTAACCAAAGAAGCCATATAAGAAATATGAGGTAGACAGGAAAGGGATGTTCTAGAAGAGAACATTTCAAAAAGGAAAAGACTTTAGTGAAGTTATTTGCCTAGAAAGACAAACAGTCAAGGATTATGCTATGAATTTAATGACTGAAAAGTCACTGTTCTCCTCAGAAAGAAGTGTTGTTACTATAAGAACAGAAACTAAAGTCAGTTAAAGCAAGAGTTAGTCTATTCTTTTTAATTTTTATACCTTCATTTTATATATAAATTTTTTATGCAGTGCTGAGGACTGAACCCAGAGCCTCACAGGTACTAGGCAAGCACTGAGCTATATCCCCAGCCCAGTCTCTTCTTGCTTATTCTCTTATGAAGTATACTGAAGTTTACCTTGTAGTATGTGTGTGTGTAAGTTAAAATAAACAAATAGTTATTTTTATGAATATAAAATGAAATTTTATGGTACAATATGACATTTTGTGGTACAGAGAAGCAATCAATGGTGAGAAAAAGACTGAAGATTCTGTGTACACATGGGAATAAATCTAAAACACAAGCACAAGGTGAAACAAAGCCATTTATAAATGATCACTGAGTGTTAGTTTTTTTTTGGAATGGTAACAACAACAACAACAACAAAAATAGGCAATAAAGCACCTAGAAAAGATAAAGATGTCAATCAGCTTTATGTATTTTTCAGGGCTGAAGATGTAGCTCAGTAGTAGAGTGCTTGTGCTTGCCTGGCCTGAGTGAGGTCCTAGGTTCAATTCCAAGTGTGCGTGCACACGCGCGCACGTGCACACACACACACACACACACACACACACACACACACAAAATTGAAGATAGAAATTATCTGAAATAATCTGAATATGTTCCATTAAAGAAACATATTTGTTTGTTCCTATGAAACAAAAGAGAAAGACAGCAAAATTATAATTACCCATAATGACTAGTCTGGGGGAAAAAATCTGAGGACAAAAAAAAGAAGGGCTATATTATAACATGCCAACAGAAATCAAAAACAGGCAATTTGGTGAACAGAATCACTTGAGTGGTGAACCAACCACTCAGATTTATGTTGTAAACACAGCAAATAATAGCTATTCAAGTCTTTTAGTCATATACTTTATGAATTATACCATTCATTTCCTGATGCATAATGGTAAGTTTTTCAGGTTAAAGGAGGGTGAGCAATATCATAGTGTCTTCCCAGCCTCAGTGGCTCACTGAAGACCTTTATGGTTCCAATTGGAAATCATGTGAATCAAGCTTGACCCAAGTGTCTGACAGATGAAAACTATACTAAAAGATATGGAGTGGAGACAACGAAATTTGTCCAAAGTCACATTAAGGCAGAAAAAAAAATGAGGCTTTCTCATTACTAATCCAGTATTCTTTCTATAACTTCCCACTGCTTCAAAAGTAAGCCAAAACAAACAAACTTCAATCCATGGACTCCTACAGGAAAGATGAGCATTCTACCCCTAAACTATCACACTGCAAACCTAAAGGAAATTTTCTTTTAACAACCTAGGGAACTCATTTTTATGAACTGATCTAATATCCACTCAGGTTCAAGTGATTTGACATTTGGCCAAAATTTCCTTTCAATTTCATAAACTAGTTTGCTTTTACAAGGATGTGAATATTAGCACAATCATTTATTATTTTCAAGTGTTAACAAGTTCATACATGTTTAAAGCCTAAAAAAGTTCAGGCTTGAAGGCTGAAACTACATCACAAGTGACACTTAAAAAAAAAACAAAAAACAAAAGTTGATTCACAATCAGATTAAGCTTTAATTTTTTTTGTTATGGTAAATAACACAAACCTTTCAATGGTGCATTTTAGTTTTTACAGAAATGCTTCCATTAAGAATGTGAAGAAATGTCAAAAAAACTTCTTACATATGGGGCATATTGTCAATATTTAAAGCCAGTATTTTCATAAAATAAATGTTTTTAATCATAAACTCTATTAATTCACTATATCCTTAAAGATGCAAACTAGGTAAGTATACCCCAATGATACTTAATTTTATTAGTAAAAGTAACATAGTCAGGCATGGTGTTACATGCCTATAATACCAGCAACTTGAACAGGAGAAGTATGGGAAGTTTAAGAGCAGCCTTAGCAACTTAAACCAGGCTCTACACAACCTAAGATAAAAAGGACTGAGTTATAGATTAGTGGTTAAGTGTCTCTGGGTTAAATTCTTGGTACCAAATCAAACCAAAGAATGATTTGTAAATACAAAAATTAAGATTGAGTTAATTAGACGAAGAGCATGAGAAGAAGATTAACATTAAACAGGGATGAGAGGTGGGAGGGAAAGGGAGAGAGAAGGGAAATTGCATGTAAATGGAAGGAGACCCTCAGGGGTATACAAAATTACACACAAGAGGAAGTGAGGGGAAAGGGGGAAAAATATAAGGGGGAGAAATGAATTACAGTAGAGGGAGTAGAGAGAGAAGAGGGGAGGGGAGGGGGGAGGGGGGATAGTAGAGGATAGGAAAGGCAGCAGAATACAACAGACACCAGAATGGCAATATATAAATCAATGGTTGTGCAACTGATGTGATTCTGCAATCTGTATACGGGGTAAAAATGGGAGTTCATATCCCACTTGAATCAAAGTGTGAAATATGATATATCAAGAACTCTGTAATGTTTTGAACAACCAACAATAAAAATTAATTTAGAAAAAAGATTGAGTTAATTAAATGGACCAGCAAAATTATCTGTGCCACAATATTTTACACAATGTATTTCTTAACTTTGAATTTTTCTTCTAATGTTTTCTGAATCAACAGTTGATTTCAACAGTTAACATTTTTAAAGATCAATAATAATAAAAATCAATAATAATAATCATAATCAATTCATATATGTACAAAATGGTTGTAAGTAAAATATTAAGTGTGATTTAATCTTCCCTTGAACAGTAATCTCAGTGTTTCCTAGACTATGAACTACTATAAAACATAGACGATACAGAAATTACTGAATAAATGTTTATAGAATTGAACAGATAAAGTTGCTTATAATTAACAAACTATTGCTAGATATGTTAAAATAGACACTATCTA
Source organism: Callospermophilus lateralis (assembly GCF_048772815.1). Lineage (NCBI taxonomy): Eukaryota > Metazoa > Chordata > Mammalia > Rodentia > Sciuridae > Callospermophilus > Callospermophilus lateralis. The sequence continues at coordinate 87,974,902 of NC_135315.1, read as the reverse complement.
TGGATATAGACAGTGGATAGAGGATTTGCTTTCTCCAAGAAAATGAACATGAACATTATCCTCTGTGTTTGCTTGATCTCAATTACCAATTTGTCTTTATAACTCAGCATACTGCTCCTTAAGTAGTTGCTGTTGTTTGCTGAATATTCAGTAGCCATTTTAAGAAGTATCTATGAGAAATGCTAACAAAAAGGCAAAAAAAATTGTTTGCAATGTACAGAACATTCCTTAGTGTCTTTTGAATATGGAAGTCAATCTAGTACAGTTCTTACCAACAGAACAGCAAAATTCCTCCCTAGATGATTAAGTGAAACCAGTTAATTACCTTAAAAATTTTTTGGTAGTCACTTTTATAAGTTTTAGGTATTTTCAAACATTACCTAATTCTTCTTAATACATCAAGATCCATATATTGACATAATAGTCTTCATTGAGAACTTAACCAAAAGCAAGTTAATTTGAAAAATATATCTACCTAGTTTGAAAAGAGTAAATGTGGAAGGAAGGGTTTAAAAGTCAGGATTATTTCATCTTGTATTTTACTAAAAATGGCATTGAAAATTATTTTTGAACTCACCTGAAGTGTCTTTAATTCAAATTTATTTTAAATTCCAAATCAATCTTTTCTCTATAGTTAAAATGTACTGCTGGCTAACTAGAACTTAAGCAAACCTTCTGTAATTAGAATACTTTCTATTTTTCCCCTTGAAGCTTAAAAACTAGAGTGTTTCAAAAATTGTAAAGCTCTGGCATTTCAGAATATTTCCTTCTACCTGGGCAGAAGTGGTTGGATGTGAAATGATAGTGAACTATAGGCTTGACCTTCTAATTTAAGAATCCAGAAGCCGACATCATGCACTGTGTAAATGGGAAATGGTGTAAAACCAGGCTATGGTGGAGGAGCAAACACTGAAGGAAGGAAGGAAATAAAATCGGAGCCAATATTAATGAACTTGACAACAAACATAACAACACTGAGGACCAATGAAACAGTTGTTTCTTTAAAAGGGTAAACAAGATTGATAAGCCCCCATGCTAAAATAACCAAGAGAAAAGGAGAGAGAAGCCAAGTGTATAAAATCGAGATTAAAAAGGTGAAATCATCATAGATATCACAGAAATCCAGCGGATCATTAGAGACTATTTTGAAAACTTGTACTCCAAAACATTGGAAAACCTAGAAGAAATGAATACATTTCTAGATAAATAGGATCTACCAAAACTGAATCCAGAGCAAAAGAAAACCCAAACATACCAATGACTTGTAATGAGATGGAAGGCTTTTCGTTACTGTCTCTAACAAAGAAAAACTCAGGGCTGGATGGACTCCCAGCTGAGGTCTACCAAAAATCTTTGAAGAAGAAGTGATGCCAAAAGTTTTCAAATTACTCCATGAAATACAAAGGGATGGAACAGATTCCAAATTTATAAAGCCAGCATCGCACACATACCCAAACCAGATAAGGATTCACATCAAGAAAAAAAAAACCTACATATCAACATCCCCAAAGAACTTAGATGCACAAATATTGGATGTACGTTTTCTCTGATATGCAAAATATAAAGAACAAAAAGGAAAAGTAATGTGGGAAAGATGAGTACAGAAAAGGGACCAAGGGGTAGGGATAGGGGAGCTGAGCCATACTGCATCAGTAAAAATATGGGGAAAATGATAAAGATTTCTAGGAAATCTTGATACTAACCCCAACAACTGAGACAACCAGTCATTAAGGGAATGGAACAGCTCTCAAAAACTGAGAGGTATCACATTTCACATAAAACCACTGTTTACTTGCTCTGGGGGGTGGGGAGAGAGGGGATTTTTCTATTAGCCTACCCTTTAATATAGAAAAAATGCCACAAGATATTTGTTTGATGACATCGGAGGAAGCCCTAAAAGGAACACCAACACAAGTCTTCACAGGATTAAGCCTTCTGAGGCAGGCAACATGGCTCTCAGTAAATTAAGTGTCCTGATAGAAATGTGAAGTGATCCAAATCAAGCTAAATGAGAGCTGGAATCCTAGAGGTAATGACCCAACCAAGAGCTGCTCCTGGACACTACATTCCCCTACCCCCACTTTTGGTAGTAGTTATGACCGTTTTATTTTCCCTCATGAAATTTATAAAATAGGTGCAGAATAACCATCTTAGTGTATTCTACTGTGATTAAGTTTTTTGTTCACACAGAAAACACTCTATTACCATCCCAATTCCAGAAAGTGGGAAGATGTACTCAGGGGGCACTCTTCCTCTGTCAAAGTAGAATGACACCAATGCCTCAAGAATATGTTACACCCTTGAAGTAATTTTCCCTAGGTTCAAAAAAAAGTGAGTTTTCTTTTCTTGTTCTTCCTGGCCCAGGTGTTCTGATGCCAGGCCTGCACTCTCTTTTAAGATGTTCGTGATGGTGATTGTCCCAAGACTCACAAACTGCACAAATCATCAAAAAGAAGAGGCCACCTCAGAAAGGGCAAAGTGTGGACAGTGGGGCCCCCAGTGGATGTGACAGATGATGCAGACCCTTCAAGACCAAGGAAGTGGGTGACAGGTGGCAGCTCATACAGCAAGTGTGAGTCTTCCCTTTACACTTATAGTTGGAGCACTAGATCAGGGGCCAGCATCCCTTCAACTCAAGAAATATTTTGAATAGGCCAGAAAAGGGGATGCTTTATTTTGCAAGAATGCATCTATAGGCCAAGGCACATGGTCTCCTTTGGAGTGATGGTTGCATTCCACATCTTTGGGGAGCCCAATCTACTCGGTGGAGAGTCCCACAAAAGTCATGTAGTGTACCAATACATGAGGTGGATCTCTCACCCATTCAGCTTCTCCTGCCAGTAGCCATCTGGCTCCATTACCTACCCCACTGCCTTTGTCTGGAGTGGTGTCGAATCCTTCTCTTTCTAGAAGAGACATATTTTCTCTTCTCAGCCTTGATTTTTAACATGTCAAGATTCTGCTGGTTAGAAGGGGGAAGGAGGCATTTTCGGTTGAGCATGGCAGCATCCCCCCCTGATCTGAGCCAGTTAGGAAACTGTTGCCAGGTACTTTGAATGGCTGCCTGAATTTTCCAAGTTAGTCAGTGTCCAGCAGAGGGAGCTCTCTGAAGTCCCAACCATCTACCTGATGATGGAGATCAGAAACTGAGAGCCCAATCTGTAACCAGGTGGAAAGGAATCTGACCTGGATTGAGGGAGGGATAGAGAAGGTCAAGAGGAACAGTAATTGAACACATGAAAGCTTGGTATGTTCCATCTGGGGCTTGTCTCCTGAACAGACATGTGAGATTTGTAGAGGGGTTGTCAGCTAACCAGGGACTATGGATTCCCAGAATGAGAAGGACAATCATCTTCTGGTGGTGTCCTTCCTCTTCAGATGTGGTGAATGAGGGTTAGAAATGTGTGAGTGCGTGGTTAGGAGAAATTCATGAGGGCCTGTCCACTTATCCATGAGTTGCACTTCTGATCTCTGGCTTTTCTATGTCTTAAGTAGGATTGAGTCTCCTGCCTAGAATGTATGAGAAGGGTCCTGAGGAGAGGGTGTTGTCCTAAAAGAAGGAAATTCCTGCATGGAGGTCAGAATTAGTTTCAGCAGCTATAAAGAACATTGAGTGCTGTCTTCATATTTTCAAAATGGAGAATGCATTCTTCTTAGTGAGGACTGAATGATCTCATAAGGGTTCAACTGCAGCCCTATTCTGGGGACAGACAGGATGTGGAGCTGGGCAGTAGGTAATATCATTTCCCAAATCAATCTAGTTTTCTGACATAGTCTTCAGTTATTTTGTGACACACAACATGGAATTGACTGCGTTCTTTGCCTTGTTCATCCATTGAAGGAATTTCACAGACACAAATAGTGAAAGTGTGAGGGCAAAGTGTCAGATTATACAAAAACAATATAAAGAAAGCAGAACTCCTGCATGGGTGGGGTCCCAAGAGAGGGTTGGCAATGAGTGGCAATTGTCTCAGGTTTTATAAGGATCTAAGGGTTATGAAAATAAGCCTCCAGCCCACTCTTGGTAAGGCATTAAGGGACAATGTGCACTTCATGTGTCATTTCTTCCCCTCATGTTAAGGTCACTGTGTTGAAGTTTATCCCTTTTTAACACATGTCTCACCCTTTGTTTGAAGCTCAGCCTTGCATCTGTGGTCTTTGTATTCTGTTCCACTGTCGTCTTTCAGTTAGGAGAAACTTGACCTTGGTGAGTGCAAGTCTCCTATCTGCCTACCCAGCTCCTTCCCTACCTATATTTTTGGGTGTGAGTCCTATTTTGTGTGTTCCATGTTGATTGAGACTTCAGGCATCACACAGTCTCCAAAGAACTCCTCATGATTTACTCAACTGGTGAATTACTTTGGAGACAAAGGTGAGAACATAATTACAGTCAGGGTGCTTCTGAGCCCCTTTCAATTCAATTTTCTACCAGTCTTGGACATTTAGGTGAAGTTCATTGCCAATATTCAAAACAATATGGCCCTCAAATTGGGCCCACTATTTTGGGCAGCTCTTTCATTTTCAGTCTCTTTTGGACACAGAATTGGCATCTGAAACACATCTTTTTTCTGTCATAAGCATTCCAATTCCTCAGAGGAGCTGTCTGGATAATTGCATACACATATCTGTTCCAAAATGAGATTTTAAGGGACAAAACCAATGTCCATCAGTGCTCAAGAAAACCTCTTCTAGTGGTAGGCACTTCCCTACCAACTACAGGAGGAAGTAGAGAGGCATGACCCACAGACACTTCTGTCTGCATCACACCACAGGAACACCAGAGGCTCCCCACTCTCTTGACAAACAGAGAACTCCACTCCTTCACACTGTGGAACTCGATGCCCAGGGTCAGTCCTCACTAGTCACAGCTAGAGATGCAACAAGGAATAGAAGCAATGGAGTGCATCTGGAGTGAAACTCAACACCACACACCAAACCATCCTTAGCCGACTGCACCAGGAGAAGGCAGATGATAAGAATGGATCCAAAACAAATGTGAGACACAACTGGACATGGAAGTGCCTGCCTTTAATCCCAGAAGATGGGAGGCTGAGGTAGGAGGATTGAAATTTCAAATCCAGCCTCTGTAAAATAGTGATGCCCTATCCAAATTAGTGATAGCTTCTCTCAAAATGAAAATGAAAAAAAAAAGGCTGAAGATATGGCTGGCTCAGTGCTTAAGCTCCTCTGTGTTCCATCCTAGATTAAAAATATATAAATAAGTAAATAAATAAGTAGCGGAGACACATCCATCTCATCGGCAGGGCAAATTTAGCACAAATACAAGAAATTTCACAATACAAGGAAACCTGACACCTCCTACATTCTATAATTTTCTTGGCACTGATGCCAAATATTTGAACTTGCCAGACAAACTATGCAAAACATTAATCTTTTAAAAATATTAATGGAATCTGAGAGAATTCTGCTGAAAGATTGAAGGGGTTTAAGGCAGAACATGAACCCAAGAGAGAGAATGTTTGAAAAAGAACCAGACTTAAACAATGAGTCACAATGGCCGCCAGAAGGAACTTTGATTTGAAACCCTCACTGAATTGGACATTTTTTGTTGCTGGACAGGAAAGTGGGCAAAAACATTCAGGCTTTTTGAGATATGATCCTGTCCTTCCCGCTACTCTCTGCTCTGTCCTCCTCTCTGTTCTATCTGTTCTCCTGCTCCAGTCTTCCTTGCTAGGAAAAATCCCAAACTCCTTCCCATTGTTCTTCAACCTCTCTTTCCACATCCTCAGAAACACCCGAGTTGCTCTCAGCCCAACCTTACCTGTCTTCCTCCTCCCAATACACACCAATCTGCTCCTGCCACCCCTCTTACCCCTCCAGCCCTCCTCCTGCCACCACAGTTCCTCCTCCCTCGCTCCATACAACTCCCTCTTCTCCTGCAGCCAAGGCTCCTCTGCCCACCTCTTCTACTGACACAACCGTTCCCCTCCCCCTCCATCCCTCTCACCCCCCCATTTTCCTCTCCTGAAGCCATGATTATCTCCACCCACTCACCCCTCTTTTCTCCTGTCAGTGCCCACACCCAGTCCCACCAGACCCTCTTAACAGATAACCCAAAGTTCCTTTGTCCCTTCAGGGAAGTGGCTCATGCTGAAGGGATTGTCCCAGTACATGTCCCATTCTCACTTCAAGATCTTTCCCAGATAGAAGAGCACCTTGGGTCCTTCTCTGCTGACATTTCTACTTATATTTCAAAATTCCAATACCTCTCCCAGACTTATGATCTTATCTGGCATGACATCTCTGTTGTTCTGTCCTCCATCCTTACCCCCATGAGTGAGCCCGCATCTAGCAGGCTCAATCAACCTATGATATCAGAAAAAGCTCAAACAAGCTGAGGAGGGCCCTCAGAACCCTATCCAATATCTGGTGAAAATGGCCTTTAAAGTTTATAATGTCCAGGAGGAGTCAGCTGATCTAGCTAAGTAGGCTCAATTACAGAAGTGTAACACTTCTGGTAACACTTACCAGAGCCCTGAGGCCTACAGCTCAAGTAAGAGCTCCATGGAGGTTCCATCATGCCTCTACACTGGGTACTTGCTTCAAATGTGGATGCAAAGGTCACTGAAATCACCAATGCCCAAAGCCACACCCTCCTTCCAGGCCATGCCCTATCTCTAAGCAGACAGAACATTTGAAGAGTGACTGCCACATGGTTGGCCCTTCCTTGGTGCCTCTACATCGGAGTATGACCAGCTAGGTGGTATCTTCACTTAAACTATTGGGGTTCACAAAAGACTGAAGAAGCCCAGACTTGAGGACCCCCATTACACTCACAGAGCCCAGGATAACAGTTCAGGTAGTGGTTAAGTCCACAACCATCCTTGTGGACACAGGGGCTACCTATTCGGTCTTGCCTGCCCACTCTGGGCCTCTGTTTTCTTCCAAGGTCTCAGTTATGGAGATTGAAGGCAAACCCTCCTCCCCAAACTGAACTGCTCAGCTGACCTGTGCCCTGAAGGGACACCCATTCACAAACTCTTTTCTAGTCATTCCATCCTGTCCGATTCCTCTCCTAGGCAGAGATGTTCTCCAATTACTAGGAGCCACGGTCCAAAATACATCCAGAGTATACTACCACCCATGTCCTTCTGCCTCTAATCTTTACCCTCTCTAATAACCAGACAGTATCTGCTGTGCCATCGTCCCCTGATCTAGTTGATCTCCAGGACTGGGACATCTTCAAGCCGGTCATAGCCTCCCACCACAAGCCAGTACATATTTAGCTGAAACTGCAAACTAAACTTCCTTTATGTCCCCATTTTCCCATCTCCAAAACCTATAGGGAGCAATTTAAACCCATTATAGACTGCTTACTTGCCCAGGGACCCCGCTTTCCTACTGACTCGACCTGCAACACTCCCATATTGCCAAGATGCAAAGCCTCAGGAGCCCATCACTTAGTCCAGAATCTCCGCCTAACGAATGAGACAGTTATTCCCATCCACCTGGTGGTTCCCAACCCTGACACTCTTCTTTCTCATGTTCCCACTTTGAGCACTCACTTTATTGTCCTGGATCTTAAAGATGCCTTCTTTATAGTGTCCCTCCATCCTGACTCTTATTAGCTCTTTGCCTTCACATGGAAGACCCTACATCCTTTAGGTATCATCAGCTGACATGGACAGTCCTACCCCAAGGCTTCAGGGACAGTCCCTATCTCTTTGGGGAAGGCTTGGCATGGGATCTAACTGCTGGTGACTTAGGGGGCAGCACACTCTTACAATATGTGAATGACCTTCTATGCGGTTCATCATTCAAGGCTTGTGAACTCACACTGCTCAGCTCCTAAATTTCCTGGGGTCCCTGGACTATTGGGCCTCTCCAGCCAAAGCCCAGCTTACTACCTCTTCAGTTAACTATTTAGGTACACTTCTCACTTCAACCTCTAAAAGCCTGATATCAGACAGAATTCAAGCTCTCCATGACCTACAACCACCCAAAACAGTGGACTGCATCCTCTCCTTCCTGGGTCTGGCAGACTTTTTCAGGCATTGGGTTCCCCACTTTGCTCTTCTTACCAACCCCTTGTACAAGGCCACTAAGGAGACCCCTCATTGGACCCTCACCTCCCCTAAGCTACTAGCCAATTCCTTTTACAAACTCAGGAATGCTCTTATATATTCTTGCACTCTCTCTCTTCCTAAGCCTAAACACCCTTTCCACCTCGTTATGGATGAAAGACAGGGTATCACCACTGGCCTCCTCGCTCAGCCAACTGCACCCTCCTATAAGCCGATGGGATACCTCTTCAAGTAGCTTCACTCTATGGTTCACGATGACTACTGAGAAATGTTATAAAATTTTATGTTCTCCTGAGAAGTCAACTTAAATATATTTCTAAAAGACAACAAAGAGAGCCTAACTTATTTAAAGTTTAAAAATGTTTTGCCTCTTTCCCTTAAGAGGGAATTAAAAGCTCTCTTACCTTGTCTGTTTCATGTTTCATATATAATGATAAATTATGTTCACTAATTAATATTAATTTAAAAATTATGTATAATTTTTTTATAAAATAATATTCAAGTAAAAATTAATATTAGTTTCAAAATCAAAACATCTTGCCTAAGATTGAACAAGTGGCCACCATACCTAAGTTATAATTCTTTCATCTCATTCCAAGTTAAGACAATTATTCAAGTTTTTTTAAATAAAATTCAGAAGATAGGCTTTTGTTATAAAGATTACTATATTCCAAAATAAACAAAAACACTATATATAAATAAGTAAATGTTTCAAATTATAAAAATTATATTCCTTAATTTATAACTATTATAAAATTAAATCTTTTACTCTTATTAGTTTTATATTGTATTATCCTTACAAGTTTTAAAACTATTGTCTCATAAAGCCTTATGCAAGTACAAATTTTCATGTAACAACTGAAGGTAATTTATAATAATGAGATGATTACTTATAAGACAAACAAGTTGTAATACTGTATTTTAGTAGCTGGCCTTGGAATTGCTCCCATGGGCTGTTGTCTCCATGACCCTGCTTCCCTGGGGTGGATACCCTGGCCAAATTGAGTGCACTCACAATTCTTCAAGGCCTACAGCATGCCAGACTCACCATCCTATGGTGGAGGTGATAGGATGCCCAGTGGCCCCATGGATTGGAGGCAGGGCCAGCCGAGGCCCAGCTGAGGGCAGTGGAGGACTGTTGGGATCTAGGCAGTGTCAGTCCTTAAAGAAGTTAGCATCATCCTATCTGGGTAGGGGGGCTGAAGGTGTTAAAGCCCAAGTGTGTTCTTAGCACTTTCTTGCGCTTCTTGTTTCTCCACGTGGGCTGATGACCATGGCTCCAAAGGCAGAGATCAGATCTGGGAGCCAGTCTTGGCTCCCAGGGCTCATAGATGGACTATGGGTGGACATCGAAGTAGAGGTTGATTTTGAGGATGTGGTGCTGGTTCCCCCAGGAGAGCTTAAGCCTTTCTGTGTGGGCAGGTTTTGGGGGATGGCAGTAACTGTGGCCACACCAGAGGTTGCTTTCCCTGGGGTGTGCCTTGCTTTCTGTCCCTTGGTCCCCATGGTGGTGCTCTGGCTAGGGACACTGGAGGTGTTCTGTTCTAACTGTGCCCCATGTTGCTGCCTGTTGCTTGGGGTACCTCCTCTTTTGGAGGAGATACACAAGGCCTCAAAAGCTATAATGAGTTCAGGGAGCATGTCATGGCTCCCAGATCCTCTCGATGTCATTGGGACCAAAGGGTAACCAGAGGTATCCTTACTGGCTGTACTGCTTGTCCCGCAAGGTGAGCTTGGGTGTTTCTGGATGGGCAGGCTTTGAGGGATGGCAGTCAGGGTAGGAACACGAGTGTTTCCTTGCCCCTTTGTTCCCTTTTCTGTGTGTTTCCCCAGTGCCACAGTGGTACTCTGGCTAGGGGCAGTGGAGGTGTTCTGTGCCCCATGTTGCTGCCTGTTGCTTGGGGTGCTTCCTCTTTGGGAGGAGATACACAAGGCCCCCAAAGCTGTAATGAGTTCAGGGAGCAAGTCTTGGCTCCCTGATCCTCTTGATGTCATTGGGACCAAAGAGAAACTAGAGATACCCTTTGTTGTGCTTGTCTCCTGAGGTGAGTTTTGGTGTTTCTGGGTGAGCAGGCTTTGAGGGATGGCACTCAGGGTAGAAATTCTACTGTTTTCTTGCCCCTTTTTACCCTCTTTTGTGTTTTTCCTGGGTGCCATGGTGGTACTCTGGCTAGGGGCACTGGAAGTTTTCTGTTCCAAACTTGCCCCATGTTGCTGCCTGTTGCTTGGGGATTCTCCTCTTTGGGTGGAGCTACACCAGGCCCCAAAGGCTGACATCATTTCAGGGAGCAAGTCTGGGCTCTCTGATCTCCTTGAAGTCACAAGGGCCATAGGGAGACTAGAGATACCCTTTTCAGTGGTAGTACTTGTCCCCTGAGGTGAGCTTAGGTGTTTCTGTCTAGGCAGGCCTTGAGGGATGGCACTCGGGGTAGGAACTACACTCTTTCCTTGCTCTTTTTTACCCTCTTTTGTGTGCTTTCTGGGTGCCATGGTGATGCTCTGGCTAGGGGCACTGGAAAGGTTCTGTTCCAAACTTACTCCATGTTGCTGCCTGGTGCTTGGGGTTTCTCCTCTTTGGGAGGAGCTACACCAGGCCCCAAAGGCTGACATGAGCTCAGGAAGCAAGTCTGGGCTCTCTGATCTCCTTGATGTCCCAGGGACTTAAGGCAAACTATAGATACCCTTTTCAGTGGGAGTGCTTGTCCCGTGAGGTAAGCTTTGATGTTTCTGGGTGGGCAGGCTTTGAGGAATGGCACTCGGGGTAGGAACTCCACTCTTTCCTTGCGCTTTTTTACCCTTTTCTGTGTGTTTTCTGGGTGTCATGGTAGTGCTCTGGCTAGGGGCACTGGAGGTGTTCTGTTCCAACATTGCTCCTTCTGGCTTCCTGTTGCTTGGGGTTTCTCCTCTTTGGGAGGAGCTACACCAGGCCCCAAAGGCTGACATGAGTTCAGGAAGCAAGTCTGGGCTCTCTGATCTCCTTGATGTCCCAGAGACTGAAGGGCAACTAGAGACACCCTTTGTAGTACTTGTCCTTGGAGATGAGCTTTGGTCTTTCTGGATGGGCAGGCTTTGAGGAATGACACTCGGGATAGGAACTCCACTCTTTCCTTGCCCTTTTTTACCCTCTTTTGTGTGTTTTCTGGGTGCCATGGTGGTGCTCTGGCTAGGGCCACTGGAGGTGTAATTTCCCAAACTTGCCCCACGGTGCTCTCTAGTTTTGGGGGTTTCTCTACTTTCTGAGCTGGATATTTCCTTGCGTGACGTCCAACCCAAGGACAAGTCTCTCCTCCCAGCTGCCTTTGAGGTCACTGAATGTGTCTGGGTGCTGCCAGGAGGACCCATAGTGGAGTTTCTATTTTTGTCAGACCCAGGGGTTGAGTAGTTTAGGCTGCCCAAGGTTGTTGGGCCCACAGTCAAGGGTGGCATCGGAGCTGCCCCTGGACGTGGAGCACGCTGATGACAGCTGACAAAGCTAGGGGCTCCAGGCTTCATCCCACCAGGAACCCCAGAACTTGGTGGGATGGTGGCTCCAGGGGTGAGAGGCTGCTTACCCTGCGGACTGTGTCCTCGCACCCTTCGAGCTAGAGCTGGAGCTTGCTACAGGTGAGGTCCTGTGAGTACAGTAGGGCTTTGGGCCCTGGTGAGAGCACGGGAAGCTCCTACCCAAGGTGGAGGGAGGCCCCAGATGTGGGGGCTGTGAAGGCATAGTGGTGTTCAAGGGTGTGACCCCAAAGGGGGCCACTGGCTGTGCAGCCAAGCCTGCCAATGTGCTGAGAGAGGGCCTGGGAGGAAGGGCCAAAGCAGCAATTGGCAGGCTGGGGAAGAGCGGTCCTGTAAGATTGGTGATGGGAGGATGGCTCTGGGAAGAGACAGCAGAACTGACCCACACTGGGGTGTGGGCCACCATGGTTGTGCTGCTGGGGGGATGGGGAAAGGTCTGGCTGAGGCCCACTGATGCCAGAGGCCTGGACCCTCCCAGTGGAGAGGGGACCCCCCCATGGGCTTGTGGGGCCATGGCACAGCTGTTCCCAATGGCCTGGGTCTCACCCATCAGAAGACTGTTGATGCGCTGCAGAGCTTTCTTCTTCTCCCTGTCTAGGTCCTCAGCAGTCACTGCACAGGCCAGTAACAGAGGTGGTGGCAGCTTCAGAGGTTCCCCTCGGCGGCATCGCAGCAGAGGAAACTTGCATTTCCGTGGCCTACTGGTGTCTCCTGTGGGTGAGGACTTCTTCTTGGGCAATGGGTGTCCCGCCCTGCCTTCTGCCACCTTCTCACCCTGGGCCTTCTTTGGGGGAATCCCTGGGGATGAAGAACATCATCAGAGAAGTGCTCTTCTCTGAAAAGGCGGGAAGTGGCATGGCCCCAATATAAGCGCCCCCCATGCCTCCAAGCTTGGAGCAGGGGGTAGCCTCCCTGGGCCTCTGAAGGGGAAAGCAATGTCATTAGATAGGCGGTGCACCATCAGGTGAGCAAGTGGTGATGGCATCTCCAGGATCTCGCTTGCTGGGGCTGGGCAAGCACACCTTGTCCTCCCTTGAAGGTGTGAGCTAGTGTTTGTATCTAGCCTTGCTCTGGTGAGGGTGGGCGGGACTCAGTTTGACAGCCAGGAGCTCTTGCAATGGCAAGAATCCCTCAGCTCATGCCCCGCCCCTGAGCTGTCAGAGTTCTGTCTGCTGTCCTGCCTGGGACTGGCCAGTCAGAAGGGGAACTGCTGGGGGGCAAGTTTCTTGGCTGAGCAGCATTTGCAGGTGGTGGCAGCTTTGGGATCATGGCCTGTGTGTCTTCCTGCACTTTCTCTGGGAACAGTGGAGGGAACAGCTGCTGAGAATGCATTTAAGGCATCCCCCAGAGTCTGGCTGAGGGGTTCAGCAGGGCAGGCTGGGAGGGAATGCTACCCTCTGTGCACAGTCCTTTCTCTTTGTGTGGAAACCAGAAAAACCCAGCTGTGCGCTCACAAAATTGAGTTTTATTCATATTTGCGTTGCTTTCTTTGAATTTTGGTTATCAAGATTCTCCAATTTTTAAATTTATTTTTTTAGTTGTCAACAGGCCTTTCTTCATTTCTGTGCAGTGCTGAGAATTGAACCCAGTGCCTCCCACGTGCTAGGCAAGCACTCTGCAACTGAGCCACAACCCCAGCTCTCCAATTGTTTGACTGTCTTCATTGCTTAGCTGTTCTGGGGACAATACTAGGCCTCCTACTGTTCCTACAGTGTAAGATATGTTACCTTTCACCAGTCTAATCCAACGCAGACAACTACAGACCCAGAGATCCACTCAGCATTCACTCTTGGGAGGTTCCAGTTGTCATGGGTTTTGGCTTTTCCTGGATGGAAGGGCACCCTGCCAGAGTTAGCTGTGAGGTTTCAAGCTCAAGCTTCCCATAACCCACTAAGCAGCCCTGCATGCTCCTCCATGCTCAGCTATTAAGAACTGTCCCTCCTCCTCACTGGTGGAGTTCTGGGCTTGCTTCTGAACTGGGCAAAATATCAGTGAGTGGGGACCTGGAGGAGTGAGGTTGGAGGGAGCCTCACCTGGGACTGTTGTCCCAAGTGGGTGCTCCTTGGGCCCCTTCCATTGCCCATGGCCTTTTCTGGGTCCACTGGACCTGCAGTAATCAGTGAAGGCCTCTGGGTGAGGTTGTGGCAGTGCTCATCTCTCCTGGTGGGATAATTCCTGGCATTGCATCCTTCTGAACCCAGTTCGAGGTGCTGCCCAGTAGGCTGCATTGGGAATCAGGGTCCTGGAAGTAATGGAATCACCTGCTGGGCCAGTGAAGCACAGACTTGCAATGGGTGACAAAGTTGGAGTTGGGTTGCCAAGAAAATGGTCCTGGGGCTCAGTGTCTAGGTCCTTCCTCATAGACACAGCTGAATTGGCACTTATCTTGAACTTTCCTCTGGAGTGGCCAAAACCAGAAGCTCCTTCACTTCCCGAGTGTCATGAAATCATAGTGCTTTTGAGAAAATGGCTGGAAGATGGGTTTATGGCCCCCACCATAGGCCTCCCCACAGGCTTACAGGCTGGGAAATTCTCAGTTTCCTCTTCCAGTCACCATTTCCTGCTGCATAGGGAGGAAAAATGGACACCCTCCTAGATCATGCCTGCCTCTGGAGTCACGGTACTGACTGCATTGATGGACGGGGTGACCAAATGTGGGCCACACCTGAGTGGTCCTGGAGTCTGAGGTTGGCCAAACTCTTTATTTTCTACTAACAAAGGTAAACACAGTCTTTATTGCTTGCTTTATTTCTTATTAAATCAGCAATTCATGCTTGGGGTAGATCAGATAGAAAGTACAGATTGCTAGGATTCCTTGGAATGTGGCCTTGGGTTTGAGTCTATGGATAGTGTTGTGTACAAGTGTTGTTCAGTCATTTAAAAGGAATACACATTGTGGTGCTCACAAACATACACCTGTAGAATGAACTTGCAATATACTAAGCCACATGAAGGCCTCACTGTGGTTTTTCAAGATCATACTGATTCACAAAAACCCATCTTGCCCTCGCCTTAGAGGGAATAGAACTCAAGTCCTGGAAACTGCCTTTAAGACTCCAAATTTGTTTTGGAGAGGATAAAAAAAAAAAAAACACCAATGTTGGAGAGGACTATTATGAGTTTTATTTAAAAATTGATTTCTAAATGTGGAATCAGAATAAAGTAATACATGTATAATATAAGCATATATCATTGTTTCTAAATTATCATGTTAAATTTCATAAATATGTATTAGATCTCCTAAAAAGTTGATATCAGGAAAAAACTCCATTTTTATCCTCTTCCTGGGAAATATTTTCTATTCCCACACTGAATTTTTTTCTTAAACTTGGTTTCAGCTTTTAATTTGACACCTATGTATGTATATTCATTTTTTTTAAATTGCGGATTACTTGCATATATCATCTAATCACCTGTTTTTAATTCAATGTTTCATACACACACACAGACATTGATCAGAAGTTATTACCATTCTTTTTCTTTATGAGGCAGCAGAAGCACAGAGAAGATACAGAATATGCCCAGGACTCCACAGTGCATTCCCTACTGAATGTTTGTGTCTCCTGGAAATTTATGTTAAAGCCCTAATGCCAATGTGATGGCATGAGAAGTGAGGCCATTGGGAGGTAATCAGATTTTGATAGGCCAGGGGAGGCATGTCTCCCAAGATGAGATTAGTGTTCTCAGAATTTGAAAAAGAGACCAGGGCTTACTTGCTCTCCACCAAGTGAGAATACAGTGAGAAGCAGCCAGCTATGAGCAAAAAGAGGGATCTTTCCAAGAATTCAAACTGTCAGTACCTTGACCATGAACTTCCCACCCTCCCAAATGGGGAGAAATAAATGTTTCTTAAGCTTAGAGTATTTTGTTGTAGCAGCTAGAACTGACTAGGACAGTCAGTGAAAGGACTTTGTGAATATTCAATGAAATAATGTATGCAAAGTGGTCTATAAATATAAGCTATTGCATTATCACCTTCATCATCATTACCATTTTTCCTAGCCAAATGGCATAGGAGCTATTTTTCACACCTAATTCAATTCCAAAAGAAGCCACTGATATTTCTCCAGCAGAAAGAGGTTATGACTGCTCCAGATGAGTTACTACCTAAATTTTCAGGTTGTTTGTGGCCATTTTATGGATCTACATAAACCTTTGGCTGCTCTGTAAATGAGTTTTCTGGCCCATCATGAGATTTATACCCCTGTGCCATCAATGCCATCCCCTTTTAGGGTGTCCAATTATGACCAGTCATTTACATCTTGAGCCATTCTGAAATCCATGTGTATTTTCTCATCCTCAGAGGTCTATAAAAACATGAATGACAGGCGATGTCACTGAATGACAAAGATGGGAGAGGACAGCTTGACGAGCCTGGAGAGGAGCCAGGCAATCAGAGAAAAAAATAACACTAAGGGTGGAGGAGGCCAACCTCTTTCCAGAGGGCTCTTGGAAGAGCCAGCCTGATTTTCTTCTTCTCAGGATGGATTGGGGCTAAGATTTTGGTAAGATAAGGTCAGCCATGAACTGTGTTGAAGTAGGATGCATTGGGGGTGCTTATGGAACTAGATTTGTATTTCTGCTTTACAAAATATCTCTGAATAATTAGGTGGAATTCCCTGAGATTCCGTTTTCTCATCCAGCAAATGGGCCTAGTAAATGAACCTTCTCGACAATGATAAGGTGAAGATGTCATGAGGTTATATTTGCAAAGCAGTTACAAACTATGGAACCAAACTAGGTGCTGTTCAAGAGATGAATTAATAAAGATAATGTAATACATATACATAATTGGATATTACTCATTCTTGAAGAATGAAATTATGGCATTTATCAGTAAATGGATGAAGCTAGAGAATATGATGCTAAGCGAAATAAGCCAATCCCAAAGAACAAAATGCCTAATGTTTTTCTCTGATATGTGGAGGCTAATGAACAATAAGGAAGTGGAGCTAGGAAAAAATAGAGATCCTTTGGATTAGACATAGGGGAGTGAAAGGGGAGAGGGGTATGAAGGGAGGAAGAAGAGCAGAATGAATTGCAAATTATTACTCTATGTGCATATACTGTAAAGGTGACATTGCAATAAATTACTGAGTTGATTTTAAAGCAGGAGATGGAAACTTTATTCACCAGCTGGTAGTCCAGATCCACCATCCAAGGGATAGGTAGTCTGCAAGTCTATACCCTTCAACCCCCACCCAGGGTGTGAGTACACCTTTTGTAGTTCAAAACACATTAAAGAATAAGTGGCTGTTTGTATAATTCAAAACCATAAGCAAATGTCATGAGATCTAAAATCATAAGCAGAATGAAAAACACATTTTTAGTGACAACACAAAGTAATTTGAAATTCTTTTTATTTATCAATTTAGGAAAACACATTTAATGTTTAAGTATGTTACCCTATAAAATTTAGGAGTCAAGAGTACTTGATGTTATATTTAGCAGTTAACATTTTAACTTTGTAAGCCAATTAGATGTCTCTAACAAACTTATTTAAAATTAATTCTATATATATTAAATAAAATTTACTTATTTTTAAAATCAAAGATATCAGAGAAGTGCACTGAACAGTATCAGTTTTTTTTTTCAGTTGAGGAAAAATCCTAGAAACAATGGATATTAGACATTTTATAGACATTCACATTTATTCAACAACTGTTTGATGACCTAGAAACAAAACTGCATTGGTAACTTCAAAGACAATGTTACTAGTTGTTGTTGTTGTTTGTTCACCCAGCATGGACAAAAATGTCATGTACATGGTAAAGAATGGTTACTAATATCTAGATAATCAATCTTTGACAGAACACACTGTCCAAGAAAAATGGGAACCAAAAAGAAAACACTTTTACATTCTATAAGAATTTCCATTTTATGTTGCCAAACATGCTATGCTAAGCAACTGTTGATGGGTAGAGGTGGAGATTTCCCTGGGAGAAGCATTTCTTACATGATGTGGAGTCTCAGGGCAAAATGGAGTCTGATTGGATATTATCCATATAGCCTGGCCCATTACAATATAATTACATGACGAGAATAACTCTATATCATGTGCAACCAGAAGAATGAGAATTTGTACTCCATTTACGTATGATGTGTCAAAATGCATTCCACTTTCATATATAACTAATCAGAACAAATAAAAGTAAATGTTCTTGGGCACACTAAAAACCAACAACAACAACAACAAAAATAACAACTAAAGATATTTTCACAGGATATTTAAGTGACCCTGGACTCTATATCCTGTGTCTATGGGCCAGAAGGATTAGTTAACCCTCCTTCTAGAGAATCCACTGTCCTGTCTGTACAGGAAGGGGAGGCTTGGTATGCAAGCTGCTTGAGAGATTTCATCTACAGCTGTTAAGCCAAGGGCTGCAAGAAGTGTCTAATCCTGCAGAATTGGTAGAATCATTGAAAATTGAGTAAAAACTTACTGCCAGTGTCTATTCTCTACACCAGTCACTGGTATACACTGTGGTCCATCAGAGTGCCATGTGTGACATGGATAGCATTTTATGTTATTGGTAGACTTCTTTATTTAATAACTTTTGAAATACTATATATATAGTATATATAATATACAATATATTTATACTATATATATAGTATGTTTTCAAGATCACTAAATCAAGAGAGTTAAAATTCTTATTACCTAATTTATTACCTATAATGAAAATGACAAAATCAGAATGTGTGTCTGATTAATTAAACCTTAGTAAGAACCATTATAAACAGCAGTAGCAGCAATGTACATGCAGGGGCACATCCAAAACAAATGGCAACTTAAACAGGTCGTGTTTTAACTCCAGATTTGCAAACCTGATGTTTTAATTTTGAGGTCTGGGAGGAAAAAAATCAAATTTTGGCCTCCTCATGATTGATTCTACTTCAGATAGGCCAACTCTTCTGTCAGGTTCTCAGTCAGCATCTCCAGTTCAGCTCTGGCTAGGGTCAGCTCATCTGGCACCTTTTGCAGGACATTGATGTCAGCCAGGACATTCTTCTATCTGAAATGTAGTTTAGGAATGCAATACACTGATTTGGACAAGGCCACTGTCATCTTCAGGGCTATCTGATGCACAAATCTACGTGACTCTTTTCAAATAGCAGCACTGTAGTGTGTGATATGTGTTCTTGCTTTTGTAACTCCCTTCCTTCTCTCCGTGCCTTCCTTTTTTCAGTATCATGCTTAATTTTTCAGTTGGAAGGAAGGAAAGAGAAAAATCATGAGATGATGCTTTTTCACCAACAATGAATCCCACTAGCACTGTGCATCCCAGGCAGGGATTCCACTTTGGCTAGCTGTTGTGGCCTTAAAAAATAGCAGCCCCTATATTTGTGCAGTTTCTAATGCTGTCCTAAAAGCAAATGAAAATTAAATAATAGTTATTCTTTTGCTGAATTTTCTTCATGATTTATTCATTTTAAAACATTGGTACTTCTTCATTATATTTTGCCAAGATTTTATAGGTTAAAGGCCATCATCCTTGCAACTTCCTGTGTGAAAATTTTGTAATCCAAAAAGTTTGTATTCCTTATGTCAGGAAGTATGAGATATGGTGGAGGAGATGAACATATAAAAACAAGTGGATGGATAAAATTTCAGTTGTATGTGCATCAGGAAAACAATTTTTGCACTTAACCCCTTATCAGATACATTATTAGTTCATTGAACGCATTGAAAATTAAAGTTTAGGGCATTGGTAGAGTTGTGTTTAATTGTAAGTCATTAAAATTATAGTGATCCATAGACTTAAGAGTAAGCAACTTATTTTAACAATGTGTAATGTGAATTGCGTTTGATTCTAAATACTTTTTGGAGTGATCATCCTATTTCCATTTGTCCAAACACCAAATATATGGAGAATGTGAACTTCAAAAGATTCAAAATATGTACTATCAATGGAGGCAGGAAAACAGGGAATAAGAGAACATGGTAGGAAAGGTAAATTATCACCTGTCTATTCCACTCACTTCATTCTGAATCCCATGCAGCCTATTTTGCATTGCCAATCTGCAAGATGAGCTAGGCACTGCCAATCCTGGCAGAAAGGTTCTGGCAAAATAAAGGAAGTCATAGATAACAAAATTCTAATATGCAAGTAGTTTACAAATGTTTTTTTAACACAAAATTCGAGTGGTAATGTTAAATGCTGTTTCATTAAGAATTACAAAAAAAAAAAAAAAGAAAAGAAAAGAAAAAGATAAAAAAGAAGTGGTGTTAAAACTATAAGCCAATGATTCAAAGTAATGGATTATGGTAAAGCCCTACTTTCCCCGTGGGTTCTGAAAACAACCCTTTAAGATAAGTAGTATGATTCTCATTTTATAGAAGAAACAGAGATTCAGAGAATTCACCCAGTTAACATTTGGAAGAAGGAGAGTTCAAAGTCCTGGCTGCATGATGCAAATGGCAGTAACTGAAGAGGCTGTGTACAATCCTAGGTAAGACTTTATTATACTTTAGTTTTTTCAATTAGTCCTTCCCTGCATGCTACTCTATTGATCAATGTATCTCTCCTTCCTTAATGTTACTTCATTTCTTCCCTTCTATTGATATGTTTTACTTCCTATTGTGGTTTCACACAACTGAATTATGGAAATAAAATGTCTACTCTAAATTTATCCAGCACCTCTTTTTTCCCCAGTAACTGAACAACCTTAAAATGTTTTAATCCTCTAAACTTTTACTGTGTAATTGTTATTATAGTATTATAGATCTATCTTTTTGAGTTTTCTTTGAACACACACATATCCATTTTAAAATAGGACTTTACCTTGTTTTAACATACCCTAGCAGTTACTCATTAAGGCTTTCAGTGTATGCCCTGTGTATTCATGTAAGCATGTTTGTGTTTCAGACACCCTTGATGATAGCTTAGCTGGGAATCAAGTTCTACTTTGATTACTTTGGCACAGTTTAAGGATACAATAGAATTTATTCTGGTTTCTACTACTGGTATTGAATAATAAATAATACATTTATGATTTGTTTTATAAACATATTATTCTTCCAATTGTTGTAAATTTTCTTGTTCCTAGTATTCTTTTTTTAAATGTCTTTTTAAAAATATTTTTTAGACATTGATGGACCTTTATTTTATTCATTTTATTTATATGTGGTGCTGAGGATTGAACCAAGTGCCTCACACATGCTAGGCAAGCATTCTACCACTGAGCCACAACCCCAGCCCCCTAGTATTCTTAAATCTATAATATGCCTAAGTGAAGACTTGTTTTTATTGATCTTGCTTAAATTATGATTTTCAAACATCTCAGAGTCTGTTTTTGATTATTATTCCCAACCACATTTTTTTCTAAGGAAAATTCTATTTGATATACAGCAAGATCTTATTTTGTCCTCTAATTTGCTGAACATTTACTTTCTTCCCTTCCATATCTTTATGGCTCTCAACTAAACCATGGATATTTTCATGTATTTTCTAGTCAAACATGTTCTTTGGGTGTAAACTGCTCTTTGGTACTTCCTCCAATTTTCCTTTATTTTTGGGAAGTTTACCATTGTTAAATATCAAAATCTAAATTGACCTTTTAATTCAACATTCTTAGTTTCTTTTCTTATGACTTTTATTCCATTAATAATTTTCCCCTTTAAGCATACTTTACTATGGAATGTTTATACCATTTCATTCTGTAAAATTTTTGAATGTCTGATCCTGATGTCATTTGCCTGCTGATTCTCACTCATGGTGTATTATTTCCTTACATTAAAAAATTATAAGTAACTGCTCTGATATATTCATGGATAGTAGAGCTGACAGTGTAAGAATAACTCTGTATTTTGTGGCTTATCCAATGTTCATATTATTTTATAATGCATCATTTGTCCATGCTCTTAAGGATAAGTGACATAAGAGAATCTTTTTATATTGTCCCTTTTAAAGACAGTAAATCATTTTTAAAAACAGAAAACCTCTTCAGGCTATTCAATAATTAAACATTTTGATAGGGCATCATTCATATTTGATTTGTGTTGACTCCAACCTGGCAACAAACACATAGCTTGCTACTTTCATATTCACACTTGACGGGGCTTTAGGGGCACACTAAAATTAACCTTGATTTTGTCACAGACACAAATACTTGATTAAGAAACTTAATCACAATTTCTAAATCCAAATGAAGAGTTACAAGTGTGAGAAACATATAGATCAAATTAGTTGTCAAGGATCAGAAAATCCTTCTAAGTTGAAGTTATTGGAATTAAGTGATTTTGCCAAGGTGAACTGAGAATGTTATAGATTCAGATGCAAAACTAAAACCATCATACTATTGCTTCCTGGTTATCACCATGTCAATCACAGTTCCTGGAGATGGATATCTGTGGGCTCTCTCTCATCCAATGAGGAGGTCCATGGTACAGGGTAGAGGAGTGTGTGGCTGTACAGTCGCTAATCAAGACCTAAGTGGGTCTGATTTTATTGCACAGTTACCATGTATATAAACTTAGGCAATAGCTAAGCAGACTATAGGCAGCCACTAATACAATTTCTGTCCAACTCTCCTGGCAGGGATCAATCAAGGAGGGGCCATGGACCAAGTGCTGGCCTCATGCCTAGGGCTGTGCCTATGGGGTGAATGGTATGCTACTCACACGCCTAGCACAGGGGAGTGCTTTGCCTCTCAGACACCCTTAAGGTATGCCATGTATGCAGTACACCATGCACTTCTCCTCACAGATTTCCATGTTCATGATTGTTTTTAACAACAAAAAAGCTGGTGTTTATCTGTTTTTTCACCACAATGAAAGTTAGCTTGAAAATTTAAAAATTAGGATGTTTACTCAACCATCTTAGAATCATTCAGGGTGCTAGAACATCAAACACTTAGAATCTATTTAAAAGCTTGTGGCCAGTAGCCACACACCCATACAGCACTGTTTACAGTCTTAGTTGCATTTACACAAGTAGGGCAATAAAAAGGGAGGAGTCTCTTTGGAGGCACCCACATCCTAGGTGAAGGGACCCTTCCTCTCAACATCAAGACCACTCCTGCTATCCCTGCTGGGCAGCAGGCTCCACAAACAGATGAGGTCAAGGAGACAGCTGGAATGGAGCCAGAGACTTAAAAAACTCCAGGATCAAAGGAGTGATACCTGCAAACCATGGACACTGTGCTCTTGAATATCTGTGAATCTCTAAGGCTGAGGCTGTGGTGCAAAGGATCCAACCCAGGGCCTCACAAATGCTAGGCCAGTCCTCTGCCACTGAGCTAAGGCCCCAGCCCCAAAGACTGTATCTTTTCAAAAGTATTCTCTCTCTCTGCACTCCTCCACACCTACCCCTTCCAATTTTCTTTCTGGTAGTTAAGAAACAGAACAGTGCCACCAGATGATCTGTATCTTTTTCATTCTCAAGGCAATATTTCAGCCAACAGGATTAGAGAATTTCTACCAATTGTCTGATATCTAAAAGGACTTCATTTTGTCCTCACAGTCAAAGAGAGGATTTAGTCTCCAACACTGAGGAAGATCAATGGAAAAAACAGACGGAATACTGGTTTAGAATGCAAGTTTGGTTGCAGAAAGTCTCAGCTTGAATTCTGCCTTAACTAGCTCTCTACGGCTCAGAATTAGACATTTTCCCAATCAGTGAAATGGGCTTAATGCATGAATACTCATGTTCCCAGCACAGGCACCAGGAGTACATGAGAAAATACATACCAAGTGTCCATAGGAAGTACTCGATAAATATCAGATGCATTTTTTTTCATAAATTAAAAATCATTAAAAAGGTATTACATTACACATTCCCACAATTATCCCAAAGTATAAAAATTTACCTTCAACACTAGAGATTCCTGGTAAGCAGACAGCTGTCTTCCCTAGTTGGGAAGCTTTCTCAATTGGGTCTCCAAGGAATTCTGAAAATTTTGGCAGTGCTGATGTCTTTAACATGAAACTCTGTATTCATTCTGTAACAAACATGTGGTTTAGTATGATAAAACCTAATACCCAAGTATTAGTATCAAGGGTCACCTTGTAGGGCAATTTCTATGTATTTAATTTAAGAGAAATAGTTGAGAATTAAGTAGCATAGCGATTATGTGGAGTTCAGGCTTGGACTAAGGTGTCCATAGACAAGTGAAGTGAATCAAGGTTACATTAAGTTTTCAAGTAGAAATCCCACTGGAATATGTTCAACAGGTTGAACATTCCTAATTTAAAAATCTGAAATACTCAATAAACTGAAAAGTTTGAGGGCCAATATGATATGACACAGGTAGAAAATTCCACATATGACCTCCTGTGATGGGTTGCAGTCAAAATGAAGGTGTATCCAGCATGGTGACCCATTCCTGTAAATCCCTGCAGCTCAGGAGGCTGAGGCAGAAGTATTATGAGCTCAAGGCCAGCCTCAGGAATTTAGTGACACCCTAAGGAACTTAGTGAGTCCCAGTCTCTAAGTAAAACATAAAAAGGGTTGGGGGTGCGACTCATTAGTTAAGCATCTTTGGGATCAATCGGCAGCATCTACCAAAAAAAAAAGTTGCTAAAAATATTGCATAAGATTATTGTCAGGGGCTGGGCATGTAGCTCAAGGCAGAGTGCTTGCCTACTCCATGCAAAATACTCAGTTCAAGGCCCAAAACAGCAAAAAAACAAAACAATAGGGAAAAAAGTGTCCGAGGACAAGGTATATATGAAACATATATACACATACACATATATATGCAAATATTACAAAATCTGAAAATCTGAAACATTTCCAGTTCCAAACATTCTGGATAAGGGATACTCACATCATAGCACAATTTAGCATTATATATATTTAGATGGAAAGAGTTAAGCAGCCAGGTGACAATAGCATAGAAACTGGATATTAAAGATCCTTAACATTCTGAGAGATGTACAATGAGCCTCATCTGGGAGTGCCTGCTATAAGATAAAGATGGTGCTAAAAGAATGTTACCATAGATTATGTAGCACCAAATGTCAGGACAAGGCCTTTCATTCTAGTTTGTTTCCCAACCAAAAGAATCCAAGGGAGGTTTTATTGCTCTTCCACAGTGAATAATACTTCTTAGAGGAGGGGTCACAGACCACACAGTCTAGTGCCTTAGTTAAGTCCATAATGGAGGTAAATGCATCTGCTAATACCAATTAATTATGTTCCTGCCCAAAGTTAAGCACCCTTCCTGTACAATAATCCTACCATTATCTGGTAATGATTTTCAGAAGAACTAAAATTTACATTTAAGTAAGTTTTATACAGAAATAAAGAGTCCCATCAACACCACATAGGGCTGGTTGAATACAATATGACACTAACCTTTTGACTTATTATCAGATACACACAGCATGGAGAAGTTTATTTCCAGCCAAACATTATCCATTCTTCCCTAAGGAACTTAGTGAGATCCTATCTCTAAATAAAACATAAAAATAAAAAATCTTAATAGACCAGATTACAAATCAGGTACAAAAGGGGCTTTTTCTAAAAGGAAGCAAAGTGCATCAGCCTCATCTGGTTGTGCTCAGCCATCCCTCACTTGGTTCCATCAGTGCTGCTAAAACACCTTTCCCACTCCCTATGTGGGAGCAAGCAAGCTGATGAAGCCTGTGTGAAATATTCAGAAGTCAGCCCAGTGCTCACCTTTGTCTGCAGTCTCTGGAGGCCTGTTGCTCTCAGGTTTGATTGTGAGAGCACTGATGAGCTGCACTGTCTCTCCTAGCTTGGATACCTAAGTTTGGACCATCTATCTTCTGCCAAAAAAAAAAATAAATAAATAAAAAGATTTAAGGTGGAAGTCAGACCTCACCTGAGTCTCCACTAGGTTACCTGACCCTAGTAGAATGGACTGGTCATTCCTACATGATCTATTTCCACAATTTCTCAGTAGCAGCAATGGTGTGGGACTCTCCAACATCCTTTACACGCATAAAGATTCATAGCTACCTTATGGGAGAGCATAGGCTTTCCTGTCTTTCTGGAACAATCTCAGGAAGGGACATCTCTAAAACTGCTCCTTTTCCCACAGTGTGGAAAACCCACTTACATAAAGAAGACATTAGCAGAATCTGTCAGGGGGGAGATGTTGAGAGCCACAGTCAAGTGGGAATGATGCCTAGCATTTTGCCAGAGGGAGTGGTTGAGAGGTGATTCCAGTGAGCCATTGAGATGATAATGGCTAAGTTAAGCTGCATATTCAGTTGTATATAGACCCCTGCTGTCCGCCTAGGATGCCTGGGCACCCTGCTACTTTGGAATTCTAGTGGGGATTCCTCGGGAGTACCCCCTGGTTGGGGAAGTTCCAGAGGAGGGATTTCAGGTTGGTGGTGTTCCTGGAATGGCCATGTGGGTGGCGTTCTCCAGAATTCAGACAATAAAGGAGTTCCTGTTTGTACCTACAAGTGCCTCATGGCGGCTTGGTTATTTTGTGCCCAGCCAGACTGTGGCACCACATGTTGCAGCATGCCCCTAAATGCTGTGACATGCCCTACAGATGAGACCCAGTAGGGTTCCCACACTGGCGTCTCACTCAGGCCACTCTGAGGAGATAGGAACCCTGGATCTGCTTAGAGAAATGACCCATGAGGGTCCCAAGGCCTGGAATCTCCATCAGGCTGCTCTGAAGAGAAGGAACGCCTAGGCAACCCTAGAAATGTGACACACAAGAGTACCCAAAGTGGGCATCCCCCTCAGGCTGCTCTAAGGAGAAAGGAGCCCCAGGCATCCCTAAAGACAAGGCTGTGGCACCATGAGGAATGGAATCTCAGGAGAGGAGAAAGAGTCCAGGAGACCCCTCTCCCTGCACTCCAGCAGGTCAAGTGCTGCAGCAGCCTGAGCCAGGCAGGCAGAGGCACAGAGGAAGGCAGCTACAGGGAGTCTAGACCCTCACTCACAGGCCCAAGGACAGGGGCTTCTGGGACATGTAGTCTTTGAGACAAGAATGACTTAGCCAGGGACTGCTCTGTTTTAGAATCGGGTTTTAAGAATATCTGATAATTCCCAGCCCAAGGTGACCACTGTAGGAGAGCAGAAGAACCTGAGTTCAGACCAAGTTCCCAGTAGCCTCTGAGAGCATTCTAGGTAATTCAGTCTGTCCTGCCTGTCCAGCTCTCACCAGGGATGCTCCTGGGAGCTGTAGGCTATGCAGATTCAGGGTTCTCAGGGATTCTGGACAGTGTATCTGGTGCTCTGCCCACTCAGTATTTGCCCTTCAGGACCATGGAAGCTGTGTGCCACATGCTGGCCCAAGCATCCTGGCGGACCCTGACAGTGGACTCTGGTGTTATATCCATGAAGCCCTCACTCTAGAAGCCCAGGGGCTAAAAGTAGTACATTCACCTTCATACCCCCAGGATTCTGGGTCATGCAGTCTTGTATTCTACAACACAACCCAGTGCAGAGGTTTCTGTGAGCTGCAGACTACTCAGGCACCCCTAGTGATTCTGAACAGTGCAGTCTGGCATTCTTCCCCATTCAGCCCTCAAACCAGAAGCCTATGGGGGCTTCAAGTAGCACATTCACCCTCATAACCCCACCAAGGATTCTGGGTAGTGTAATCCAGTCTTCTACAATGCAGCCCCCACTGCAGAGGTCTCTAGAAATTTCAGGCTACATAGTCAGAGGCATACCTAGGGATTCTGGACAGTGTAGTCTGGTGTTCTGCCCATGCAGCATCACTACAGTGGATTCTGGGAGCTGCAACCCCCCAAGGATCATGGGTATTATAGCCTGGTTCTATGTTCAACTGTACAGTGACTACTTAGAGCTCGGTGCCCCCCAGGAATTCTGAATATTGTAGTCAGTTCTACTCAGTCAGCCCTGACCCAGAGGTCTCTGAGAGCTGTGGCCCATTGATTATTCTGGGTAGTGCAGTACATCCTACCTAAGTGGACTTCACCATCAAAGCTCTGGGATCTGTGTAGCACAAGCCTGCCTAGACACTCCTGGGGAGGAGTCTGTGTTATGCAATACAAAACTTACCCCAGCAGTACTCAAAAGGAAGGTGTGTAGGAACTGCAGGCCCCCAGGGATTCTGGGTAGTATAGTCCATAGCTCTCACTGTGGAAGCCTCAGAGATCCAGGACACATGGACACGGGGCACCTCCAAGAATTCTAGGTAGTGTAGTTCAGCTTCCTACGCAGCAGCCCCACTATTGCAGACCCTGGAAACTGCAATCCCCCCTGAGGATTCAGATAAGGTAGTCAAGTATTTTGCCTGCATGCCCCTACTGCAAGGGCCATGAGAACTGAAGGCCACATGCTTGCCTTGGTACTGAAGACCTCAGTGTGGAAGCCTCCTGGAATTGCAGGCAGCACATTCACCAGTGTGTCCCCCAGGAATTGTAGGTAGTATAGTCTGACCAGCATAATGCACAGCTCTCACTTGGGAGGCCTCTAGGAGCTTCAGGCTGCACACACACCTGGGAACACATACCACCAAGGATTCTGGACACTGTAGTTAAGCTCTCCGTCCAACAGTCCTCACAACAGAGGATCCTGAGAGCTGCTGGCACCAATATTTGTGGGTAATATAGTCCTGTGTTTTTCCTACTCACTGCAGAAAATTCTGAAAATAAAATTCCCCCTTAGGATTGTGGATAATGCAGTTCAATGGTTTGCCCACTCACCACAGAGAATTCTGGGAGCTGTAGTCCCTGAGGGTTCTGGATAACAAAATCTAGTGTTGTGCCTGCACAGTCCTGCTGAGGATCACAGGAGCTGAAGACTCCATGTTTTCCCTGGTACCTTGGAGATTCTAGGAAGTGTGCTCTACCAATACAACAATCACCACAGAAACCTCTGGGACTTACAGGGTTACAGGGTATGTAGGCATCCCCCGAGGTTCTGAGCATTGAAGTCTGGTATTCTGCCCTTGCAATTCTCACCCCAGAAGCTCCTTGGCAGAGCAGGCAACCAAAAGTAATTGGGAGCATAGTTTGATTTTTTTGTCAGTACAGCCTTCTCCACAGAGGTCTCCGCAAGTTGCAGGTCCTCAAGAATCATGGGTAGCACAGGCTGTTATTTGACCCATGCTTCCCTCACTGCAGAAGGCTCTGGTTACTACAATGAGGATTCAGCAGTTACCCAGGATTCTGGGTAGTGCAATCCATCATAATTTTTGCATCTCTCATCCTAGAGGCTCCTGTGAGCCTCTTGTTGCCTTTTCATCAGCCCTTACCTGCAGGCCCCAGTGAGATTCCAGGCACTGGGCCCTCCCTGCACCATCTTGAGGGGGCATTTGTGTCCTCAGACACTCAAGCCACACCAAATTCATTGACATACCATGATATTGAGCAGCCAAAGCCCCAGTAAGAAATACTGTTGTAAAATAAGTTCTGCTAAAATATTACCTGAGAAAGTAAAGAACATAGCAGAACTTCCTTCTCAGCACAACAGGCAGTGCACAGGAAGCTTCTTCCTCATATTTTCCTCACATGGACCTCAGTCATCCTGAATCCACAATGGAGTCTCCATGGGTAGGTGCCAAAGAGAAGGAATTTCTGGTCCTCACCTCAGACATATCCACCAGGCATCCCCAGGCCATCGTATCTTTCCAGGTGTGTCCCAAGGATTAAAAAAAAACTCTGGTCTACACCTTTGATAGAGCCCCTAGGAGTCCCTAGATGTGGCATCTCTCAGATGGGTCCCCAGGAGAAGGAAGTTCCAGTAGGGCACAGAACACAGCCCCCAAAAGCAGTTGATCAGAGAAAGTTGTTCTGAGTGCCCTCTGCTGGCCACTGTAGTCAGTGCAGGATGCTGGGTGTTCACTACTCAGAGCTGCACCCCCTTGTGCTAGGCACAGGGAAGCTCTGAAATTCATAGTTTTGACTATTCCAGGACATGATTTTGGAAATCAAAAAGAAATAGCGCCTACCATCCTATGTCTTGATCAGACTGGATGGAGATAGTAAGCAGCAGAGTGCATGGCCCATAGACAAAATTTCATTGATTTCCTATATTTCAGCAGTCACGTAGAGGAAACAGTGAAATTTATAAACTGGAATAAGAAAAATTTTAAAGCATTAATATTTAAAATAGAGATCCCAAATTTGAAGTATTTTCATGTAAGTCTTAAAGTACAACCATACTTTCAGAAAATCTTGCAATGTTTTGAAAGAAATAAAAGGAAATATGGAAATACAAATAAATGCAGAGATATTCTTTGTTCAGGTTTCAATATAATTAAGATGAAATTATCTCAAACCTGATCTGAAGATTCAGTGCATTCCAGAAATTCCCAACAAGCTGTTTTTAAACCTAGACTACACAGCACTGACTGCAAAAGGACACACTTCAAGAAGCCACACATCTGGATGCCAGAACCTATCAAAATACTCCCTAGACTTGCATTTAAAATGGGAAACTGTAAAATGCTAGAAGATGTGCATGACCACATGTTTCATGATGAGGTTTTAAATACAGCCCCAGCAAAAAAATCCATGAAAGCTGGGGATGTGGTTCAATCCCTGCTATCAAACAAACAATAACAACAACAAATCCATGAAAGAAAAACCTGATAACGTAGACTGTATTAAATTACTCTGTAAAAAAAATCATATTAAGGAAATGAAAAGATAAGTCAAAGACTGGGGGAAACTTTGGAAAGTATATGTCTAAAACAAACTTGTGTACAAAATATAGTAAGACTCAACAATAAGACAACATAATGGGTAAAGATCTGAAAAGACATCTGACAAGAAAGATATGAGATGGCAAGGAAGCAAAGAAATGATTCTTAGCATCACCTGTCATGAGGAAAGCACAAACTAAGACCCCAAGGTGCACTGCACACCTACTAAGCTGCTAAGGTCTTTACTAAGTAGAGTATCAACCATGAGGATGATGAGCAGCCACAGGTACTCTTGTGCATTGCTGGTAGAGCACACAACAGCTCACCACTATCAAAAAACTGGCTATTTTCCTCAAAGTTAGACATGGTGTCACCACCATGTTCCTAAAAATATAGACAACTGCCTCAAAAATGTATATATAGGTCACAGCATGCAATTACATACAGTATTTCTATTCACAATGGCCCAATACCTTAAGCAATCAGGATGCACACTTCAATGGGTGAACAAACAGCATAACTGCTATGAATCCATGCCACGGAGGCCCTGGTGTCTCTGAGCTCCCCCAGGTCTCTACTCTAATCTGGTCTCTGGACCCCCTTACCTTTGCACACCTCACAGAGGGAAAAGTGAATTCTGAGTAGAAACACCTGTATATGCAGCTGATAAACTCAGGCTCAGTATGCGGTTGCTGCTCATGGAAAGACATTAAAAAGTTCTGGATGTGGATGGTAAACTCAGAAAAATGCAAGCGCAACAACCCAGGCCTGCATCTTTGTCCATAGGAGCTTCCTGGGGAATAGACAAACATGGAGGAACTCCAGGATCCCTACAGAACCACATCTAGGGGAGAACCTGGAGGCGACTGCCATTAGGGCCCCTGTGACCCACCTCTGATGAGCTTAGAGGACATTATCCTACAGCTTCAAACCCCCATCCCAACTTTTAATTTCATCTCTTTCCACAGGTTGCAAATGCATCCTCTGAGCTTGGATTCTGTTGCTTGATTAGCTTATTTAGTGTTGCAGAGAGAGTTGTGCCACTACCTAGTCCTGATGCACAACCTCTGAAATTCACTCTAGTTATTCAACATAGATTCGCATATTTCAGCTAAAATAGAGCACATCATCCCATGTTTTGATCGAAAAGGATGGTGCCATGGTTTGAATATTTTCCACCCATATTTTTTGTCCCCAAAGCCCTGGAGCCCAGAAAGTCCAGGGCTGAACAAACCACCCCTCATATACTCTTTCAGCTCCCCTCTTGCCATCCACACTTTGGAACAGACAAAATATCTCTTTTAATCTCAGCAGGGAGAGTCCCTCAGGAATGTACAGTAGATGATACTCCCACTTGGTCATGGTGTCTCACCTGTGCCCACTGGGCCCAGCTGGCCCTTCAAGGGAGTGAGCACAGAACAAGCTGGGAGCCACACCCATAAGAGTGGTGCAAGACAAAGTCAGATGGGTGGAAGGGAAGGGGGCTGGCTGTCAGTATACTGAGAGTAGATACCTTTCCCCATAGGGGCTGAGCACAGGGACTAAGGAGAGACCTCCTGCCTCCATCCAGATGACCTCTAGACACTGCACAGTTACCCCTTCCCAGGAGGTCCTTTCCTACCTAGTCAAGGGTCAGATTCAGGCACTTTAGTCCATTTTCCTCAAAATGGACATGATGAAGTCAGATGATGAAGTTCCAGGGTTCTAGAAATTTCAGGACTGAACCCACTGCCTGTCCAGCATAGGAAGCAAAAGGACCTTGAGGTCATCACTCAGTCCCTGTCTCTAATTGACCAGCTCCTCACAGGCTTCACCCTACTAAAACTCTAGACCCTCCCATTTTCAGGAAAGGCCACAGGCTGAGGCTGGGATGAGCCCAGGGTTCTGAATGTTTCCTGAGAGGGCTGAGAGCTGCCACATCCTATAGCAGCCTAAAACACAGTAGTCACTCCCTCTTCCCTGACTCTGGGAGAGACTTCCTGGTGGGGTCACAGGGGCCCAGTGCAGTTGTAGAAAGCAGGAAGATAGCTTTCCCCGAACTCCACACACCCTGATGAGCTCAGGGAACCTGGGAGGCCAGGACTAGTGCCCTCCTCTTCCTCCAGGCTTGAGGATTACCTGGGGCATGCCAGGACATAGGTGAGAAGTGTGATGGCCTCCCAGAGGCTGGACTCTGAGGCTCCTTGTAGGGTGTTGACACAGTCCTGGGTCAGCTATGGTCTCAGAAAACAGGTTCAGCACTCACTCCAGGGCAAGCAGAGATCCTGTCTCCAAATAGTCACATTCTGAGCTACTGAGTTAGGATTTCAACATATGCACTGTGAGCCTGGAGTTAGCCCATCACACAGATTGGGCTCATTCCTCTCCAAACACTGGGCCACTGTGAGAAGTTACATGATCCAAGCCATGTGAAAATTGCTTAATCTATATCAACATGGTAAGGCCATTTTGAATTATGCCAATACTGTGGGGAGATTTTAATCAATACCAATCCAATAAGGCAAATTTAATCTATACCAAACCAGTAAGGCCACTTAATCAATACAAATCTGGTAAGGCAACTTTAATCTATAATTGAATCTGTAATCCTGTGAGGACTTTTTAATCAACACCAGTCCAGGGAGGATAATCCCATTGACACGAGTCCTTTCATCAAGACAAAGTGGGGAGGACATTTCCCCTGTACGTGGTTGAACTGTTCTGCTCTAACTTCTCAGGATAATACCAACATATGTCCAATTACTATGTGACAATTAGGAATAAAATGACATAATTTTATAAGTTAAATTTAAAAAACTCACTTAGGATGTTAAAAAAAGACAAACTTGGGATGGGGTAGTGCCTCAGTGGTAGAGTGCTTGCCTAGCATGCATGAGGCACTGGGTTCGATCATCAACATCACATTTAAAAAAATGTTAAATAAACACAATAAATGTATTGTGTCCATCTGCAACTAAAGATCTGGGGAAGAAAAACAGACTTAAGGGGAAACAATCCTCCCCAAAATAGGAAAGAGAATCTCAGATAACAGCAGTGGACTTGACTGCTGCCACCCTCTAAAAAATGAGTCAGAGTTACCTGCCTTCTACACTGTCAGCAGGTACACAGAGGGTCCCTAAGCAAAGGAGACAGGACTGGCCACACCCTGGCTAGCTCATAGCTGGTGAGGTTGCTGTGCTTAGCCAGGCCTGCCTATGAAACCTCCTCCCCAAGCATTTTTTTTTCCTGGTCCAAAGGACAGGCTGGGTGGGGTTCCTTTCACAGGGAGTACTCAGGGACCACATATTCTTATGCAATGGTTGTGCTTTGCAAAGAGTGGGTCTCTCTGATTTGCTGTAGTCCACAATGTGGAATAATTCTCCTCCTCCTCCTCCTCCTCCTCCTCCTCCTCCTCCTCCTCCTCCTCCTCCTCCTCCTCCTCCTTTCACAGGGAGTACTCAGGGACCCCATATTATTATGCAATGGTTGTGCTTTGCAAAGGGTGGGTCTCTCTGATTTGCTGTAGTCCACAATGTGGAATAATTCTCCTCCTCCTCCTCCTCCTCCTCCTCCTCCTCCTCCTCCTCCTCCTCCTTTCACAGGGAGTACTCAGGGACCCCATATTCTTATGCAATGGTTGTGCTTTGCAAAGAGTGGGTCTCTCTGACTTGCTGTAGTCCACAATGTGGAATAATTCTCCTCCTCCTCCTCCTCCTCCTCCTCCTCCTCCTCCTCCTTCTAATCCTCTTCCACTCCTCCTCCTCCTCCTCCTCCTCCTCCACTCCTCCTCCTCCTCCTCCACTCCTCCTCCACTCCTCCTCCACTCCACCTCCTCCTCCTCCTCCACTCCTCCTCCTCCTCCACTCCTCCTCCTCCACTCCTCCTCCTCCTCCACTCCTCCTCCTCCTCCACTCCTCCTCCTCCTCCTCCACTCCTCCTCCTCCTCCACTCCTCCTCCTCCTCCTCCACTCCTCCTCCTCCACTCCTCCTCCTCCACTCCTCCTCCTCCACTCCTCCTCCTCCTCCTCCACTCCTCCTCCTCCACTCCTCCTCCTCCTCCTCCACTCCTCCTCCTCCTCCTCCACTCCTCCTCCTCCTCCTCCACTCCTCCTCCTCCTCCTCCACTCCTCCTCCTCCTCCTCCACTCCTCCTCCTCCTCCTCCACTCCTCCTCCTCCTCCACTCCTCCTCCTCCACTCCTCCTCCTCCTCCACTCCTCCTCCTCCACTCCTCCTCCTCCTCCTCCACTCCTCCTCCACTCCTCCTCCACTCCTCCTCCACTCCTCCTCCTCCTCCACTCCTCCTCTTCCACTCCTCCTCCTCCACTCCTCCTCCTCCTCCACTCCTGCTCCTCCTCCTCCTCCACTCCTGCTCCTCCTCCTCCTCCACTCCTCCACTCCTCCTCCTCCTCCTCCACTCCTCCTCCTCCTCCACTCCTCCTTTTTTTTATCTTCTCTTTCTCTTACTGTTCCTCCTACTTCTCTTCTGTTCCTTCTATCCTATGGCTTTTTACCTTTCTTTCCTCCTCTTCCTTGTCTTCCTCCCCTGCCTCCTCCTTTCCCTCCACCTCATTCATTTTCTCTTACAGGTGAAATAAGAGGAAGAATCCATTGTGCTTTATTTCTATGACTGTGGACACCAGACATTACTCTGGGATTGCTTCTGCCAGTTCACCTCTTTTTTGACCTCTGGTTGCTTCCATAAGGAGCTGTGCCAGGCACACTAATGAAACTGGCATTGTCAGTGCTCAGCGCTGCAGGATAATCAGAGGAATGACATTCTTCTTGGGGATAAGGCCTTCCAGTGGCTTCTTCAGGTCTTACTCCCAAGATCTGAGCCTGGTGGGTTTCCCGATGGCCATACTTTCAAGGAACCAAGGTGCCCATCACTGCTCTTGAGAGGCCTCTGGCCTCACACCACTTACTGGCAATGTCCTTAGCATAGAAGGGCCTATTTTTAGTGGTTGAGGATTTGACATGTCCCTGAGACCACAGATCCTGGGCACTTTAGTCCATTTTCCTCAAAATGGACATGATGAAGTCAGATGATGAAGTTCCAGGGTTCTAGAAATTTCAGGACTGAACCCACTGCCTGTCCAGCATAGGAAGCAAAAGGACCTTGAGGTCATCACTCACATTCCCCTGCATCTATTGTACCGCCACCTCAGACAGACTGGTCTTGTTTCCACAGAGCAACCTCTACAGTGAAGATGGCTTTGGGTTGGCAACACACAGCACAATATACTGTCCTGTCCTTCTGTCTTCCATGTTTCTCTCAGCTCCTAAGTCATGTGTCTCCATTCCACATCCCTGCCCCATGAGGGCCTGGGTGGCCCTCAGGGACTTCTCTTAGGAAAGCAGGCATCCATGATGTCCAAATCTCTTCAACTCCCCAGAGTCCTATGAAATAGCCATCAGCCACATGAAATTGTTTTCATTCTAAATAATTAAAACCAAAAGTCTCTTTCTAAGTCTCCCCAGCCACAATTCACAAGCTTAATGGCCACATGGGACAGACACTATCCAGGAAACCAAAGCATGCTGAGCTAACTCTGCCCAAGACCCTGAAAAGACAAACTCTAAAAATTGTCATTTCCTCTGACAAAATATTTGACCCTTACCCCGAGATGAGGTTTGTGGCTCTCCATCACTGCCACTGAGCTCCTGAGGGTGCACAGATTTTGCACATTCATAAATAAGTGGTTGACAAAACAAAATGTCACAATGACTCATTCTCAGAAATTCAGCTTAATGAAAAAATTTTCATAGACTGATGTCTGAGAATTTAAGCATATTCATAGATTTACTACTACTTTAAAGGGGATCCTTTAGACATTTTTTAAAAATTCTGAAAGGTATTTAAATGTGCTTGTGTCACTCTAGAATTTTGAAATTCAAAAAGGACTTGAGATATGCTTAAAGATCTAAGGTCAAACAGATCATATTGTTGGAACTGAATTCTCACTCAGTGGAAATGGAAAGTCAGGACATTCAGTATTGGGGGGTGGAGTGTCATCCTCTTGCACTTGAGCTGACCAAAGTCAGAGGTACTCAGCATGTGCACAAATATTAGCCTCAGGGTGCAGAGCCTAGGGGCTCAGGCTGTAATTCAAAAGGCTGCTGACAGCCCATATAATCATATATGATGCAAAATTCTAGGCAGAATTGGGGAGAAGTCACTTTGAGTAATCTTAGAGTGTGGAAGATGAGATGGAGTTCCATTACACTAACCAGAATGGGACAGGACAAGAGCTACTCAGAGCTCCCAGATGACACTTTGGGGTATCCATCTTCAGGGAAGTTTCCAAGAGGGGCTGTCCTCAGGATTGATCTGGAAAGCCAGGAAGAGATGCTGAGGGCAGGAGAAGAGGTGAGGACAATTCAGGTACAAAACTGGGGGAGGGATTATGGAGAGTCAGAGACAGGTGGTCAGAATGGTCAAGCTGCCACTGCACTTTGCTCCATATTATATGGGAAGATCTCCCAGTAGACAGGCAGGATAGCCACCTACATGTTGGGTAGGTAGCCCCAACACAGGGCTTGCCAGAGTCTGACAACCAGTGTGGTCAGGGCTGGTACCCTCTGAGGCTTCTCTCTGAGCTTGCAGATGGCCTCCCTCCCTATGTCCTTATACTGGTACCTCTGGGAATCTGTGCCCAGTTTTCTCACCTAAGGACGCTGATTGCATCTGAATGGAGCCACCAGAAATCGTCATTAAATTTAATAATCACTAAAAAAAAAAAACCCTGTCTCCAAATACGGGCATATTATGAGCTACTCAGTTAGGACTTCAAAGTAAGTATTATGAGGGGCTAGGAATCAACCCTTCACACGCACAGGGCTCATTCCACTTCAAACAAAAGGCTACTGCAAGAAGTTATGTGATCCTATCCCTGTGAAGACAGCTTAATCAATACCAATGTAGAAAGATCATTTTTATATATACAATCCTGTGAGGACAGTTTAATCAATATGAATCCTGTGAGGCCACATTAATCTAAACCAATCCTATAACGACACCTTAATCTTTACAAATCCAATAAGGACATGTTAATCTATGCCAATCTAGTAAGGCCACTTTAATTTGTCCCAATCCTTTGAGGACTTTTTAATCAACAACAGTCCTGTGAGGACAGTTCCATCTACATGAGTCCCTTCACCAAGGCAAAGAGTGGAGGTCTTTGACCCTGTACATGTTGATTGAACTCTACTGCTCTAACTTCTTAGGATAACACCAACATATGTCCAATTACTATGGGATAATTAGTAATAATAATGCTTTTACAAACTAAATTTTAAAACATTAAGAAAAACACAGACATGAGGGGGAAAAATCCTCCTCAGGATAGGAAAGAAAGTAGCAGTGGCCTTGATTGATGCTACCCTCTAAAAATTTTGAGTTGAGGGCATGGACCTGCTAAACTGCCCAGTAGCTCCTCAGATGGTCCCTAAATGAAGGATCCAGGTCTAGCACTACACCCTGGCTGGCTCATGGCTGGTGGAGGGTGCTGTGCCTAGCTAGGCCTGGTCATTCTGCTTTGCTTTTCTGGTCCAAAAGGCTGGATGGGGCTGCTTCCACAGGGAGCACTCAGGAACCTCATGTTCTTATTCAATGGTGGTGCCTCCCAACTATCAGGTCTCCCTGACTTGCTTTCCCCCACAATGTTCTCTTTTGTTAAAACATTAATTCTCAAAATAATTATCTTTACTTAAAAGGAAAAATGCAATTTTGGGGAAAAAATAAATTTTGAGGGAACTGTGTCCTGGCAAAGCAGCTGGAGTTTCACCATGGTGCTGGAGGTCTGTGTGGACTTTCATTCTTACCTCCTTCTCTACCTCTTTAGAGTATTCTGTTTGAGAAGAATGAGGAAGCTGCTTTCACCAGTTTCACACTTGCTTCCTGTTGGTGGAAATGTAAATTGGCACAATCATAATGGGAAGCAGTATGGAGGTTCCTCAAGAAATTTAAAAAAAGGCCTATTATACGACCCAGCATTCCCACTTATGCTCAAGTCAAAACATGTTACCTGCCTTAAATATACACAACTTTTACTTGTGATTTACACATGAATTAAGCTGGAGAACAGGAAGTTGGTAGAGAAGCAATAAAACAATGCATGATTGGAATACTTCCATGCAGAAATCTCTGAACAGCAATGAAGGAGGAGAAGGTCCTGCTGCTTTTAGACCTTCCAGGTGTCTTGTCCCTCATCCTGAGACCTGGTGGAGAACTCCTCTGTTTCTGGAAAAAAAAAAAACTCAGGTCCCAGGCATTGATGGATGCCTGCAGCTTTGGTTCAGCTGGAAGCCAACTTTGAGTCTTTGGGAGTCTTAATGAAGATACCAAAGTCAGAAAAAAAAAAAAACTTCCCAGATGGTCTTCTGTCTAAGTATTTTTGGAAATGTAAGGAGATAAAAATCTGAGCTCTGTATAACACTGGACTGGATTCTGGGAAATATCACCCAAAGGAGATGCAGTAACCCAACCTAGAAACAGCAAGGCCAATGTGTTCCATTCTCAAGTCTGACATCTCTTCTGAGATAATGTCCCTTCTTCCTTAAGAAACAAATAATATCCTTTTCTTTACTGTCTTTTCAATACTTTGGTCATTAAGTCACACTTACATGGTGGCAGATAGCATTGCAACGGAATAGAAAAAATGTTTTAGTCAGCTTTTTTGCTACTGTGATTAAAGGAACTGAACAACACAATTATAGAAGAGGAAAACCTTATTCAGAAGCTCATGGTTTTGGAGGTCTTAA
The DNA here is from genome assembly GCF_048772815.1 of Callospermophilus lateralis. Classification (NCBI taxonomy): domain Eukaryota; kingdom Metazoa; phylum Chordata; class Mammalia; order Rodentia; family Sciuridae; genus Callospermophilus; species Callospermophilus lateralis. The sequence continues at coordinate 87,936,064 of NC_135315.1, read as the reverse complement.
CTCATAGAAGGCTGGCTCCATTTCCCAGGAGGAAAAGTGAAGCTGAACATCATGATGGGAGAGTGTGGCAGAGCAAAGCAGCTCACATCATGGTCATCAGATAGCCAAGAGACAGACTCCACTTTCCAGATATAAATATAGACACTAAATCCGTTCCCTAATTCCCACCCCTACCAGTTCAGTTATCACTCAGTTAATCCCTAGCAGGGGATAAAATCATTGATTAAGACTCTTACCACCCAATCACTTCTGAACCTTCTTGCATTGTTCCACATGTGAGCTGGGAGACACCTCACACCCAAACCACAACAAAAGACGAATGACAAGCACCTGGTGATGAGGTGATAAATTATTCTTGGGAATTAAACTATTTCACTTATACGTGATGCTTGAGGCAGCAAACCTCCAAGGAATTTACCTAAATAAAAGAATCCATGAATACAAATGACCATACAGTCAACCTGAGTTGAGTCAGGCACTACAGAGAAGTTTAATCTCATTTAATCTTCATATCAACCTCAAGGTGAAGGGAGTATCAATAAATTCATTTTCAACATGGGAGAAGAGGGCCAAGAGGAAATTAAGAAATGAAAATGTGATCCCACAGAGGTCACCATTAGCAAAGCACATACTAAGGCTAATAGAGAGTGTCATTTTGATATCTTCTGTCTCCCTTCATTCAGGAAAAGCAAATCTGGAGGTAGCACATGAGGGCCTCTGAGGCATGGGATAGTTGCTCTCTGCTCTGAATGATGGGAAAATTGTCAGGCTCAGCATAACCTGAACAAGATATCCATCACCTCCCATCTCACTTTCTTTTATAAACCCATGAAACAAAAAGTATCTGCTGTCTGTGTGGAGGAGACAGAATCAACCAGGAGACTACTGCCAAAGTCCAGATAAGAGATGGCAGAGGTGGTGCTTATGTGAAGAGTTTTCTTATGAGGAGAGATGAGATGTCATTCTGTGGGTTTGGACTTCAAGGACTGCTGGCTTATGTTGGACTCAAGAATAAAGTTTGAAACTTGCTAGATTTGGATGCCTATTTGAAAGCCAGAGAAGTACTGAGTAAGAAGGCAGGTATGGAACACTGAGGTAGAGGTGAGATATTCTGATGTAAACTTGAGAGGGATTAGCACATCTCTGGTACTTAAAGGCCCAGAGTGGAAGAGAGTGAAAGAGATGATTTGGAAAGAGTGTTGATTTTAAAAAGTGTGTTTTTAAAAACTGTATAGGAAAAAAGTAGGAGAGTATTGTGGAAAAGCTAATTGAAGAACAAAGTTGTTTTTACAGGAGTGAATGAATTATAGGAGTGTACTGTATTGCTCAGTGCAGGTAGTAGAATTGCCCAAAGATTTTGATAGGTCATATGATTTGCAATGACCTTAGGCAAATTATGTTAATTGACAGAAATAATCAGGATTGTTTTTCAGCTTTTCTAATGCTTTTCTTGACTTTCAAATATTTTGAGTTGGCCATAGTAGCTTTTCCTGTTTCGATTTTATGGCCCCATTTAATTTTCAGAACATTTTCTAAATCTCAAAATATGCTAACCATTGGAGGGTGTTAACATTGAACAATGAGGAAATAAAGGAAGGATTATATATTCCTTCCTGTGATAAATCTTTTACTATAGTGAGACAATTGTATCGCTAATTATGTAGTATATAACCCGAGTTTAAAAGAATGTTGGCAAAGAATATACTAGGGTTACAACAATTAAAATTCAGTTTCCTAATATGTCCCAAGCAACTCTATTTTTATTGTACGTATTATTTTTTTCCTGCCTCATTTGAGAAATGGGCTTGGAGTACTTGTGTTTCCATTTACTAAACCACAAGTATGACACTGAGTCCATTCTCTTTGACATTACCTGGTCCTGTAGACTGATTTCTTCCCACAAAAATTCATATATTGAAGCCCTAATCCCCAAATTAAACTTTTATTTTTGTGATAAGTTCTATAAGGAAGTAATTAAGGTTAAATGAGGTTATATAAATGGGGGCTTCGATATGGTAGGATTGATGTCCTCATCAAGCCCTCCCTGTAGTTGTGGAAGAGAGCCTTTCCAAAAACCCAAAAGAAAATTGATCTTGGACTTTTCACACTTTAGAACTATGAAGAAATAAATTTTCTATTCCTTGAGCCACCTAGTCTATGATATTTTATTTTATGGTAACTGAAAAAGGCTAGAATACCTGGGAATAAGATGAAGTAGTTACGGTCTCACCTGCAACTCACTCCAACATGTGTTAGGTATTTTAGCTTGAGTCTTACTGTGTTAATGTGGTAATGTAACCATTCAAATATCTATTAGCTTATATTTGTTGTGCATGTGTTACGTGACAGACACATTTCTAGATATTAGATATACAGAGGTGAAATAAAATCCACATGCAGCCTATTTTGCAGTGCACATAGAAAACAAATAAGGAAATGCAAACAATAATTTCATTTAGGTCACGTGTAGAGGTACCTACAGAAATAAAATTTCAACCCTCGATTTTGATTTTGTTCTTTTAATTGCTCCCAATAATTCTTCCATGCCTGAGGAACATTTTCCACAAATTGTTGCTCAAATGCTCAGATGTTAACTCCAATAAACATAATGGCCAAAGTCTCCATCCTCAGAATCATACTTCCTCAAATTCTTTTCACTTTCCTATGTAATTAGTCAAGATTCAAGATTTTATATATATACATATATATATTGTGTGTGTGTGTGTGTGTGTGTATATATATATATATATATATATATATATATATATATATATATAGTGTCTGTATGTAGTGTTTTTAGAAATTTCATTCAGAAAATGAAAGCATATCTTTGTCTCCCTTAAGAAGTAGGCATGCTTCCCTATTTTATATAATTATAAACATATATTTAGTCAGCTCTTTGGTAGTCAGAAAGCAAAGCAGGCGGAAGTTTTAGAATCACTTCTGGAAAATCCACTCAACCCATGGAGGGTTCATGTTGTCATTATTTTTATTTGGACTTCATTTTGCTGATTGTGCTTTAACTCCTCTCATTCAGGTTATACATTTATATGTGATAAGAAGAGCTTCATTTAGAATCTTGGAACCGGTAGTGTAACCCCTTCCTGAAACAATAGTATTAAAAATAAATGCTTTTTCAAAATAAAGGAACATAATAGCCATCATGTATACACAGTTGACCTGTTTATATATGAAATTTTCACATTGTCTATTGATATTGTACACAAGGTAGAAAAGAAACAAGCAACACCATTGTGCTCAAGCTAATGGATGAAGACAGCATCTCTCATGCTTCTAGACAGACAAAGGACAGGAAAATGTTAATTGCTTCCAAGCAAAGAGTAGGAGATGATCTCCCAGGATAATCAACTAGGCGTCCTAAATTTGCCGGGGAAAAGACGACTGAGACTGATTATCACATGTCTCACAGGAATATTTCTCTCAAACAAGCCATATTGTGTGGATATGTAGGTACTAGAAAGCAGAAGAGGGGAAGAAACTACATACAGGAGAGATTGAAAATCTTGCAATAAGAGAAGGGATTTGCTTTCCTGTTCGGAACTCTGCTTCAGAGCTGAAGTGAAGACATCCATGCCCCAATTCCACAGAATCCAGCCAAACATCACAGCAACTGTAAGGCTTCCAAAACTTCAGCAAGCCATTGCAATCTTGAGTTTATTAAAATTGACTCAGGGTGGATATAGTGCCCTGGCAACCCCTAAGAGGGTTCTGGTGTGATCACGTGATTGTCTTCCTTCTAAGTTGAGTGACTGAGTTAACCCCAGGCAGGCCTGCCTAGTTAGATTGAACAGCTTCTTTCCTTGAAAGGGACCCTGGAAGAAGAATGAGCCCTCTATCTCCTGGAATTGGCCATTTCCCTTTTTAAAGTCCTCTCATTTACTTTTCCCAGATATCTCTGCTCCCAACTAGAACAGATACCCAATGAGTGAAGAGAGTCCACCAGTTAACAGCAGCATTTAGAGAAGAAGGATAATATGTATCCAATGAATTAAAGACAAAGATGGGAAGAAAACCAGGTTGGTGTTTGGCAGATAATAGCTGCATGACAAATGGCTATGGATTACTAATCCAATAACCTCTTTCTTTTACAAACCAAATGTACTTGCAGCTTGAAAACTGATTTCTGCACTCAAGCGTCCATCTCAACTGGAACCAAGAAGGTTCAAGAATGGAACCAAGAAGGTTCAAGAATGGTGATAGTTGAGTAAAGGACATATCCCCCTACTTCACATCCATTTCTTCTTTGGGCCAATAATTGACTCTTGATTTATATACTTTACTACACACATCGACATGGGCCCAAGAGTATCCAATCTCCAAAACTAAAGCACCCCATAATATAAAAAATATTTAATCACATCCAATTTTTATGAAGAAAAATCGAGATTTTATTCTTTTAGTTATTGAAGAGAGGAGTAATTCTTTACTCTTGAAACTTCTATATAATTCTCCCAGGATTTGGGGATATAGCCGTGCCAGTTACTTGCAGAAGATGTCCATATTTCACAACATATGCCTTAAGGGGAACTGAAATTAGCCTAAATATTAAGAGCCTTTATGTGGTTTGAGGCCTGGCATTTTGTACTTTGCTTTTGCATCCAGTTTAGGTATCATAAACCATTATAAACATTGGGGAGGATGACCAATATAATTAAATTTGAGAAAGAGTTTCCACTATAAGCTTTGATTTGAGGACACTTGAGAATTTTTAAATAATTCCACTTTGGTTAAAATTTTCCATTTTGAGTTTTTGCCCAAAGGTAATTTCTTTGTTTTTGTTTGCTTTGGAAAAAAATGAGGGAATTTAACAGTTTGAGGGTTTCAATATATTTATTTATGATTAATTTTGATGAATACTTTTATAAATTATATTCTAAATGATGTAAATTTTCTGAATTTAAAATTACAAACTTGGAAAGTGAAATGATCATTAGAAAATTTTAAACTAGACTAAATAATTGTAATGAACATTTGAATTAAGAAGAATGATCATACACACCCACACATGCATAATTTTATATTAAATGTAAAGAATTTGGGTCAAATAAATTTCAGCTCACACTCTGTCTTGTACCTACAAAAATCTGAAGAATGTACCCTCCTGAATTTAATTAGAATTCCATAAGAGAAAACTCAACCTTATTCTGTCAATTCCCCTATCTCATTATATTAGAGTAAGGAAAAAAAATCTGTTCCCCTTGAATATTAGTTTTTGATTTTTGTTTAAAAAACAAAAACAAAAACCTGTCCTCCCTGCATGTTTCCACCAATGTAAATTTCAGTAGTGGAGATAAGGGTTTTAATGAATCTAAAGATGTCAGTTCCTATATACAAGGATCCTGTATTTTGTCATCCCTATATTACCATAAGGAAAAGCAGATTACTACTAACAAATAAACTCCAATAATTTTTCTTATACACATCAGAAAAACAAATTTCCAGGGCACACTGCCTCCCCAAAATCTGAAAAAGCCGGGGATTCAGAGAGTCCCAACAGAGACTTTGTTGCCCAAGATCTGAAGCAGAGGTCACTATAGCCATAAACTGATGGAAAGATTTCAGTAGCAACTTTGAGAAACTGCTGGAGGCTTAGTGTGAACTATCAGGAGATGATTAACTCCTGGGAGCTGCAGCCTGAAGGTTTGGGGTTGTACCTCTATGTTTTCTATGAGGTTCTCATGGTAAATATCCAAGAAGATCCCTTCATGGCTCTGACAGGAAAATATTTTGAAAAATCCTTGTGAAATTACCCTAGAGTGTTCTCCATAACAGTCTACTCTTCAGGGACTGGAAGGGCAGGGGGTTGGTTAGAACAGAACAGAAAAGAAAAATGGAAAAACTGTCTTTGCCACAAAATCTCAGGTAGAAGAGGAGCACAGTCTATTCAGCCCCTTTAGCATTCCTATTTCACTTTAGAGAAGAAAAAAATAGTGTGAAGGTCAGATTTCATGGATATGGACACACTCATGACTGGCACTTAGTTTTGAGATTAAGGATTCATTACCATCACAGCAACAGAGCTCTAGTATAGTGGGCTATAACTTAAGTGATTGAAAGATCCAGACTCCCTGAACAAGAATATTCAAGAGGTCAAAATCAAGACAGGATACGAAGGTAAGAACCAAGGAGTAACTTAAACTCCTTGCATGGTCAGTGAACAAACCTTCAATAAATTCCAAGCCTGAGACAGACTAGCAACAATTTTCACACTATCTGCCTTATGTACTTTGATGAACAATACATCATTCAATAAAAAAGTGTATAATAAGGATTAAGACAAGAAATAAATAACAGTGTGAAGAGAAGAAGCAAGTAGCAGAATCAGATTCAAATATATCAAAGGCTCTAGTATAAAAGGCAGACAACAGAAATGCAAAAACAGACAGAGCATGGAGATGTGAACTCAGCAATTGTTACGGTTTGGATGTGAGGTGTCCTCCAAAAGCTAATGTGTGAGACAATGCAAAAAGGAAATGATTGGGATATGAGAGCCTTAACCCAATCCATGGATTAATTCCATTGATGGGATTAACTGGGTGGTAACTGAAGGCAGGTAGGGAATGGATGGAGGAGGCAGGTCCCTGGGGACATGTCTGTGGGATATTATTTTGTATCTGGCTACCGACATTCCTCTCTGCTTTCATCATGTGAGCTACTACTACACTCTGCCACACTCTTGCTATGATGTCCTGCCTCACCTCAAGACCCGAGGAACGAAGCCAGCTGTCCCTGGACTGAGAGCTCTGAGACAGTGAGCCCCCAAATCCACTAGTTGTTCTTGTAAGATCTTTTGCTCATAGCTGCAAAACTGCTGACTAAATCAGATCTCAAAAATTCTCCCTCTGTCTCTCTATTTCTTATATATAACAGAGATTAACTCCAGCAGCTAGATACTATATCAAAAACTTTTCACCCACATATATCCACCTCAAACTACAGAAAACAAGACAAAGAGAAAATCTTGAAAGGAGTCTAATGGAAGAAATACTGCACCTATGGAGAACAAAGTTAAGAATTATAGGGACTGGAGTATAGTTAAGAATTATAGCTCACTGGGGTATAGAACACATGCCTAGCATATCTGAGGCCTTGGGTTTGACCCTCAGCATAACTAAAAAAAAAAAAAAAAAAAAACAGACGAATTATTTGAACTTATTTCTTCTTTCCTATAAATTATATGCAAGCAAATGAAGAGTACAATGAAACATCTAAAGTGTTGCAAGAAAAAAATCCAAATTAGAATTTCATATCTATAGTTAAACAAAAACTTCCCACTGTGTACAGTGACTTTCTTCAAAATATTAAATAATGGATTAGGATTTTAAAAAAAAAACAATACTTTTACATCAAAGAAGCTATATGTACCACTCATAGGATGTATGAAAATGATACTTTATATCTGAGATTTTATATCTGAGATTTTCCTGGTAAACACCCACAAACCTGACTTAATCAAAGGAATATAGCAAGAAAATACCAGTTAATTGGCATTTTGAAATAATGTTTGTATTATGAACTCTTAAGAATGTATAGATCTGTACCATTGAATATAGTTACTTCTGGCCACATATGATCATTGAATGCTTGAAATGTGACTAGTATGAGTTAAGGAGGACTATACATGCAAAATAAACAACAGGTACCAAAGAATTAAAATAAAAGGAGGGATACAATTAGTCATTAAACACCGATTATGTACTGAAATAATGATTTTTATATTTGAGTCAAAATACATTATTAAAATTAAATTTGTTGATTTTTATTTTTTACTTTAAAATGTTTAATCAGCACATAAAACTATATATATATTCAGGTATGCAAAACGATTGTATGTATGTATGTATACACACGTATATGTGCACATATCATGTATCATGTATTGATCACCATGGTCAAATTAATTAATATAGCCATTACCACTCATAGTTACTATGATTTCCAGCATTTTATATGTAGTAATTGGAACATTTCAAATTACATATGGTCCATGTTCTATCATAGACCATATCTATTTGATTATTTTTTTTTACCATGTTCATCGGATCTTTATAGAAATCTCATAAAACATCAATCATTATAAATGTAAAAAAATATCAATACCTTAAGCATACCATATTCAAACTGTGGATAACCAAATATAAAGAAAAATAAATTGAAAGAAGTTCTATTTAAAGAAAAAAACACCTTAGCTCTTTGGGAGCAAGCATGGAATTTATCAGACATTGGTAAGAAACCTTACGAATAAAAAAATGCAGCAAAATATTTAAAGCATTGAAATATAAAAACCACCCACTTAAAATTCTGTATTCAGTAAAATTATCCTTCAAATGTGAAGGAGAGATAGAGATTTTGTCAACAATAATTGAGGTATTCTTTGACAGTATATCTGCCCTGCAAGAAGGATTAAAAGGAATGCCTCAGAGGAAAAGAAAATAACACAGCTCAGAAAACAGATCTACATATAGACATGAGTATTAGATGAAGAATAAGTGAAAGCAAAATGCAAAAACAAATTTTTTTCCTATTTTTTAATTAGTCTAACACCATTGTGCTAATACTAATTAGCTGTATTTAATTTACATCTATACAATTATACATTTTGCTCTCCAGCCCACATGAAACACCAGCCAAATCAAACCACCTTCTGCACCATAAAATACACCTTAACGAACAAATAGAAATTACAATGCCTAATCTCAGATCACAATGAATAAACTAGAAACTGACAATAGGAAGATAGTGAAAAGCCCTGAATATTGAAAAGGTAAAAAAAAAAAAAAAAAAAAAAAAAAAAAACAACTTCTGAAGTGACAAATGAGACAAGTAAGAAATTTAAAAGCATTTCAAAATAATCTATAAAAATTTGTGGGGAACATTAAAAAAAGCAGAAAATTGATAATGTTGAATGCATATATTTAAGAAGAAAGATCTGAAATAACCTAAGCTTTTCACTTAGGAAACCAGAAAAAGGAAAGCACACTAAATCTTAAATAAACGGAAAAAAAGAAATAATTAAAATTAGAGCAGAACTCGATGAAATTGAGAACAGGATACCAAAAGAGAAAATGAATAAAAAAAGATGGTATTTTGAAAAGATAAAATTGGTAAGAATCTAATCAAGGTAGCTAAAAGGGGGGGGAGAGAGAAGGAGAGGAATCATCAGAGGCCATTCCTAAATATTCTCTGAATGTTAGAAGGATAATAAAGTAATATTATGAATAGCTATATAATGAGAAATTTGAAAACCTAGATGAAAAATTTCTTGGAAGACAAAATCTACCAAAATGCCTACTACAAAAATAAGTAGATGATATGAATGGTACTGTATATATTAAAGAAATTGCATGAATACCAAAGGGTTATTGTATTTTAAAGTTAAAAACAATATATTTCTCCATTTTTCCCATGTCTAACCCCTCTCCGCTATGGATCAGCATCCACTTACCAGAATATTCTGCCTTTGGTTTTTAGGGATTGACTTATTTCATTTAGCATGATATTGTCCAACTCCATCCATTTACATGCAAATGCCATAATTTTTTTTCTCTTTTAATGTTGAGTAACTTAAATTGTTCAGGCTGGGGATATTGCTCAGTCTTTGAATGAAAGAGGTAGAAATGATACCTCATCACATTCTATGGGGACACACAATAGAGGCCAAGATCCTGCAAACTAAGAAACTGCATAGACATCTATCTTTCTCACAGGTGCCACAGGATAATTTTATCTTTGAAATTATCTAATCTTGGTCAGAATGGCATATCCTATTCATGAGACCCTTATGTGATAATTGAATCAAGTTTATGAAAAAAAAATTCCTTCATGTTCTCAGAATAATAAACTAAATGAGGTAAAGGAAAATGCAAAAGACAGGGAAAGAAAATGATGAAATGGATAGATGAAACAAGGAGGAAAATATTAAAATTATTTCTAGCAAAATTAGTTATTACATTAATTATTCAATGGCTAAGTTCAAAGCCAAATAAGATATACTTTAACTTGTGAGGAAAAATCCTGATAAAAAACTAGACTTGAAATATTTGGATTAAATTTTAATCATATGATGAAAAACCTGCTTATGTGTATAAGCACATGTAAATCAAGACCTGACAGGTTACATTTTTCAGGGGTTCTTTTTGTCTTCCCTTCATATTTTTTGCTGGTTCCTCCTGAACTTAGTACTAGCTACCCTACGTTTTCTTACATCAGGATCCGGAAGCCTAACTTTCAGATACCTCAACCATAAATATATTGGCTTTTGAGAAAAGCAATTTTCACAAGAAAGACAAAAACAATCTTTTAGATTTGTCAATAACAAGAACAACTACAAAAAGCAAAAACTCACTATAAGAACGTTCAAGACTTGGAGTGGGGGTGGGGGGCTTGGGTTGTGGCTCAGCTGTAGAGCGCTCACCTGGCACGTGCTAGGCCCTGGGTTCCATCTTAGGCAATGCATAAAAATAAATAAAATAAAGGTATTTTGTGCAGAGCAGCACACCCCAGAAACTCACCCTCAATGTCTTTTTCTTTTAAAGTCTTCTCCCACAAACGCGAAGAATGGAATCCTCAGGCCAGATGGAGCAAGTATTTGTTGAAGATCAATGTAGAAGACTCTCAGTTCAACAAACTGCGTGAGGATGCGTCTTCTTTTCTGCCGCCATCGTCTTCTTCGCCGCCGCCGTCTACCTCTTCCCTGCCGCCGCCGTCGTCGTCGTCTTCTTTTCCGCCGCCATCTTCGTCGTCGTCTTCTTCTTCTCCTCCTCCGCCTTCTTCTTCTTCTTCTTCTTCTTCTTCTTCTTCTTCTTCTTCTTCTTCTTCTTCTTCTTCTTCTTCTTCTTCTTCTTCTTCTTCTTCTTCTTCGCCGCAGCCGCCTTCAGTTATCTTCTGCGAAGTGTGCCTAGCAAGAGGCCTTATATAGCCCTCCGATTACTGTGATTGGCTCAAAGTTATGCTAATTAGGGTTTGAAAAATGTACCAATGCTATTGGTCCAGACTTTGGCCAATCAGATTTGGAAATGATCTAATGCTATTGGTCAATTCTTTTTTCCCACCATTCATTCATGTCTGCCCCACTTCCATTTTCTCAATGGAGGTTGAGTAGTGGGAAATTGAGGTTGTGGGCCCAGCTGCAGTTATGCATGGCATGGGCTTTTGCAGCAGGCCTCCCTGCTGTGCCAAGGCCTGGCTGCTGCAGATGACAGGTCTGACAGGTCAGGGAGCCTTGACTCCCTAGGCACTGGCTCCAGGCAGCAGCAGGGCTGCTGAAACTCTGACCCACCCAGGCCAACACCCCACCTCTCTTGCTTCTTGGCAGGGATCAGTAGACAGGCTGTGTGACTTTGTAGCCAGGGCCATCAGTGCTTAAATACACAAATAAGATAGACTTTAATTGCAGGGGGAAATCCTGATAAAACTGGATTTAAAATATTTGGAGGGCTGGGGATTGGCTCAAGCGGTAGCCCGCTTGCCTGGCATGCGTGCGGCCCGGGTTCGATCCTCAGCACCACGTACAAACACAGATGTTGTGTCCGCCAAGTACTAAAAAAAAATAAGTGTTAAAAAATTCTCTCTCTCTCTCCCTCTCTCTCTCTCACTCTTTCTTTAAAAAAAATAAATATTTGGATTAAATTTTAATGATATGATTAGGTGTATAAGCACATGTAAATCAAGACCTGACATGTCTTGCAGAAAATGATCAACAACACTGGGGACAAAGCCAGGCACAGTATTGGTACTCAATAAATTTGAGCTATTGGGTATGCATGTGTATCTGGAATGTTTTCCCACTAGAGGAGAATGTTACAGTCAGCTCTTGCAGTGTAACAAGACAACTTAAATTTTCAAGGCTGAAAACAACAAACTTTATCATCTTACATTATTGCTTCTCATAATTTAGTGGGTCCAGAATTCAGGTAAGGCACAGCTAGACAGTTCTGCCCCATGTGACATTGGTGGGATTCAGATAAGGCATAGCTAGACAGTTCTGTCCCATGTGGCATTGGTGGAGTTCACTCACTGCCCTCAGCTGGTGGGACCTTCCAGGTCCCACTGGGCTAGAAACTCCAGGAGGCTCCCTCACTTGCCTGACCCCATGGTGTGTTTCCATGTGGTTGCCCCTACTTCATGGATGTCTCATCGTTCAGTCATGGTGTGAGTTTCTTCACAGCATGACCTTGGCTTCCAGAAAGATGGTGGGAAGGGCCAACCCTGTTCAGAATGAGGCCCCAAACTGGCAATTTGTCAATTCTGCTGCATTCTGTTGCCCAGGAAGCCACTTGATCCAAAGTGCCAGAAGATGTAGCCCACCACTCCCTGGGTGGAGTACTGAGTGTGTTAAAGAGGAAGTCATCAACTGTGAGTGTCTTTGAAAGCCACATCCCACAGAGAGGATCCAGAACTTTCCTGACTATCCAAATGCTCCAACCTATCATGCCTCTAGCTCTTGGAACAAGCCTTTCTCTCCCCCTGCCTCGCTTGGCCTGACTAACTTTCTCCTCACTCTCCCTGGTCCTGATTCAACCACCCCTGCCTCTGGCAAGGCTTCTCTGTTCCCCTAGGTTGACTTGGTGCTCAATAGCTACTTCTCAAACATCCTGTCCTCTCTTCCTGAAGTAAGGTTAGCACTCCTGTCAGTAATTATAAGTCTGGTACCTGGAACCTTTCAAACATGGAAGACATGGAGTACAGGGTCATCTGTGAAGGACTTCATTCCCAGATCCTGATTCAGGGCCCAACACCATAGAAATAGACCACAGATGTCATCATCAAGAGTGTTGACTCTTGTGTTCTAGCCTCACCTTGGTCCCTTCCTCCTGGTATGGGCTGGAGGTTGCAGATTCCCGAGGAAGCAACTTCTGGGATGGACAATGTTCAGGACATTTAGTGGGATGGGAGGGAGGAAAAGGATTGGGGCTGGAGGCTGAGGATGTCACTCAATGGCCGAGTGCTTTCCATGTGCATGAGGCCCTGGGTTCTGTACCTAACAGCAGGACCCCCCAAAAAAGCAAGTATCATAGTGAGAGAGACTGGGCTGTGATAAACCTGAACAAAGCCATTAGCCAACCCTGTGAGGACTCTGAAGATGGGCCATCACTCGGATTGTGGCCAGGGTCTGTGTTATTATTACCAGGCTTTACCAGTCTTTGGAGGCCTGCTGTTTTGAAAGAAGATGTAGCCTTGAGCAGAGGGGACACTTCAGTGGAAGCCAGTGCCTGGTGCGCGCTGGAGCTGAAAATGTCTCTCTGACACCATGAGTTCAGGGGAATATGTCCTTTGTCCTGAACTGGATCTGCACAGCCTGCAAGAGTGACACTGGTCTAATATCTCTGGACTTCCTGTTGTATTTCGGTGATGAAGAGAAAACCGGTACACCTTCTTCCGCAACTCCCAAGAAGGTCTTAACAAATGAACCTGGAAATGCCACCAAGTTTCTTGGGCTGCTTTGCCAACATTTACACAGACAGGCACCATCTTCCTTGGGAGGAGGCACTGCTGATCCAGGAAGGGACACCACACCCTACAAACATGAGGGGAAAACACAGTATTATCTTGATGGGAAGCCCCTCTGCATGGGTTCAGTACCCATTCTGGGTTCTCCAGGCTGACAGATCACAGTGGAAGAACTGAGCCTCCTGCTTTCAGATCTATGGATGCTTGCTAAGTCTTCTGCTTCTAAGCCAATGATATAGCCAAGGTGCTTTGGTGGATATTTGTGTGACAGTGACAATATTTCCTGATCACCAAGATGCCAGTGGCTATTGACCATTCCCTGACATGTCTATTCAGGCAGCAAAGAGAATGAGAAGTTTAGATCATGGGAAGACTCTGGGCAGGAGACGCTTGTAAGAGGCCATCCATGGGTGATCTGTAATAATGGCAGCTTTCCCAGGCTGAGACCAGTCTGTTAGTTTTTAATGATCATGTGCTATTACCAGGCTCTGGGCAAAGTCCTTCAAGTACTTTGCCTTGTTGAATCCTCAATACCTTCCTCCCATTTTGCTGACAATAGAGCTGAAGCTCACATGACCTCACCAGTGGCAGTGACTTCAGTGGGATTCAACTTTTGGAGATCTGGATCTCCAAAGCCTAGGTTAGCTCTCAGTCACTAGATGCATCATGTAGCCTGGCTAACATCTGTACATTGAGGGAGTTCTAAAGTGAACTTGGCCCATCTTGTCTTTAACTGGCTGGCCATGTTAAATGACAATAGCATGTGACACAGATAACAATGCTATAGATGTTTCCCCTTATTCCTGCACACTCTTTCCTCTGTCTCTTACTCTCTCCCTCTCTTTCTTCTCTGCTCATTGATTGAAGGTCTATGTTATGTGCGACACTGCAGATATACAGAAACTGAAGCCACTTGTCCTCTCCTCTCTCTGTCTTCTGGGAGCTGCAGCCCTAGGAAAACCAGACACACAGGCAAATGTTTACAAAGCAGTGAGAACTGTGAGAATGCAGAGATTCAAAGAGAGGTCCTCAGGAACATGCAAAGGCAACCTAATTGCCTGGAAAAGCTTAAGCAAGGGGCCTCGTGAACTTTGACTTGACCTGGGTAGACAGAGAGCCCAGTGGAAAAAACAAAGGAGTGGGGGAGACCTAAGCCAAAGGAAGGCCTAGTACCACAGCACGTGTGCATCCATGTAGAAGCAAAGGAACTGGCAGGCTGGGGAGAGCTGGGCTTGGGTGGAAGTCTCAGATGTGAGGGGAAGATGGCAGGGCTCCAGAGAAAGCTCTTGTGGTCATGACAGATCTGGAATGCCATGCTCAGGTGACAAGACTTAGGACTGGGGACCCATGATAGATATTTAAGTGAGAAGGGATCAGATCGGTTTCATGGCTTGGAAAGATCAGTAAAGAGGTGTGTGTAAGCTGAACAGAGGACAGAAACAAGCTGGGGAGAAACTGGAGGCAGGGAAAAGAAGCCAGAGATGGCTCAGGCGGAGGGGTGTCTTCTGTTCCCCATGGCCCTGGCCTCTGAAAATCTGTGTGTGCCAATGGGTTCAGCAGGGCCTGCTTTGCCCTCTGCAAGCACTTGCCTGTGTGAATAAGATGGGGCAAGGCAGCCCTGGAAGAAGCCATCCTAGGGTGGGCTTTCAGGCTGCCAGTCCATAGAGTACGTTTCAAAGTTCTTTGAACACTCTCAGAGACCACCATGTCTTCCAAGCTGACCTTTCCCAGGTTCTCTGTGTATTTAGCTTTATTTCCATCAAAGACCTTCACTAGAGTCAACAAACAGGTTGGGCCAAGATGGAGGCCACCCCATTATCTTATTGAGCAGCCCTATAGCTGGTTTGTCCCCAGCAGAGTAGAAAGTGTCTGGCAATAGTTTCTCTCTTCCACCCTGAAATAAAAGACAATGTGGCTGGTGTTTTTCTGCTCTCAATTTTTCCAGCCACTCTCACAAGCCAAGCCTCAGTCTATATTAATACTTTTACTCGGGATGACATTTTCTCCTACTGTCGTTCTGTCTTTTTTGTCTTCCTCCTTCATTCCCTAATTTGCCTAATGTGCATAATTCAAGCCTGTGTATCAAGTCATCCACAAAACTATCACATTACTAAGTTCCTTCCTCTCTATTAACCCCATCTCTGTCTCTCACAGAAATTAGAGGGAGGTGACTGCAAACCTGCAAGGGCAGGAAATAGAATTATGAAATGTGTTAATTGGGACATCAAGTCAGCTTTTATTCCAGGCACTTCCATCCCTAAGCCACTTTGAAGCTTACCCTTGTGACCCTGATTCTCATTAGATGGTGCTGTTAATGGTGAGTGGTGTTTACACATGGTATATATATGTCATTCCTAGGCCTTAAGACTGGTGGTCCAGATGATTGGTGGATCCAAGAGGAGGACAAAGACAGCCAAGAGGGTCCAGGTAGTAAAGGGCAGAGATGGCAATGAGAATGGGCATTAGGGAGAAAGCATGCTGGGGAGGTGAGGTGCGGGCTACAGAGATTCCACCAAAATACATTGTTTTAAACTTTCCCCTTTGTATGAAGTTCAGGGTCTGCAAGTTCATTGGCAAAATACATTACTTTTTTCTCCTCCTTCTTTTGTGTTCTTCTCATGCTCTTCCCAGCCAGACATGGACCTGCTGCCAGCTAGGCTTCTCAGGAATCTAAGCCAACACCTTGCAAAGTGATTGAAATGAAAGTTTGTCCACATTTAAGTGGGTGGGGGTTTCCCATGGAGCAATGGGATTTACAGTCAGGCATAGGATAAAAGCCTTTCTCTCTGCCTCCTGGTAGGGCTTAACATTTTTCCATAAACCTATAGTCATGGCAAAATGACAACAAGACTCAGCCAATATGGTGCCAACTTGATGCTCTGTGGAGAAAACTGAACTCTTCCCTCCATTTGCTGCTTAGCACTGGGATGTGGCTCTCTCTTCACAATGACTTTGACAGTCACAAAAGACACCTTACAGTCTCTGAATTCTGGAAGACTGAAAGTAGGAGACAGCTAAGCATCAGCAAGGTGAGCAGGACAGGAGAAGAGCTGACAGTGTATCTGTTGAAAACCTTCCTCAGGATTGTGATTTGTTACTTATGTTCAACTTCACTTAATAGGAGGTCCAAGTGGGCAGGAACTATTTTTGCTTCATTCACTGTTGTGTCTCCAGAGCTCCTGGCCCCAGTGCTGGCTCTTGGTAGATGATCGAAAACCACTTGTTAAATGAATGCATCAATATACATGTGCCCGATTGATGCTCCCAGCAAGATCAGGTATTATTGTTCCAATTTTCCTAGTCACAATATTAAATATTTTAAATAATGCTGATCCTCTCTCTCTCTTCTCTTTTGCTGACAATGGTAGATGAGGGTGGTTACATTTATCATTTCATAAGCAACAAGGAATTGAAATAGGATCACAAAAGAATAGAAGACTAGACAAGACCCAGGAAGTATATGCATTTGTGGCTAATTGCATTCATTGACAAGATATGGATTATTTTCCTTCAGGGAGAAGGTGGCTGTCTCTGTTGGAACAGAAAAATGGGGTTATTTGGGAAGAACACATTGAAAAGTATAAATATGTATAATATATATATATATATATATATATATATATATATATATATATATATATATATATATATATAATGAATCATCAGTAAGGGAGATAGACACATGACAAGCCTTCAATTTTCAGAAATCTCTTGCACAATCTCTCTCTCTCTTCTTTCTGTCTTCCTAATGATTGATTTAATGTATGAACCCCTCCTCTCAATCCTTCAGCCAGCACCCTTGAGAATTCAGTCTTTTAAATATGTTCTCATTAGAGTCAATAATTCACCATGGCATATTATATAGTGCCCTGATTGTCTATAAAGCTGTTCTTTCATGTTGTACATCCTGGTGTGCTCAAATAATTAATTTGACTAGCTATAAAGAACAATACCTTCTATTGTGAGTGGTAAAAAGTCTCTCCACAGAGGCAAATGTATAGACATGGCTGGGAGACAAGCTCTGCGGGAGAGTTTCTCAAAGAATTTTTATGTTAGAGTCAGGTAGTCCTGTGCTTGGACGTATATGAAGATATACAATAAAGTGTAACTGTGACTTGGAAGTAGTCCATTACCAGTTGATCTGAATACTTTAATTTGGCATTTTCTTCTTCTTCTCCTCCTCCCTCCTTCTCCTCCTCCTCCTCCTCCTCCTCCTCCTTCTCCTCCTCCTCTTCTTCTTCTTCTTCTTCTTCTTCTTTTTCTTCTTCTTCTTCTTCTTCTTCTTCTTCTTCTTCTTCTTCTTCTTCTTCTTCTTTTTCTTCTTCGAGTAAGAGAACTCTCAAAATTAGTTAATTTGGTGTCATTACGAACCCTTGCTTGAAGGGTGGGTGTGTTGGTGCACACAAGTAATCTCAGCTATTTAGGAAGCTGAGGATAGAGGATTACAAGTTCAAGGCCAACCTGGGCAACTTAACTTGACCCTGTCTTAAAATAAAATTTAAAAAGGGCTGGAGATGCAGCTCAGAGGTAGAGTACTTGCCTGGGTTCCATCCCCAGTACCACAAATAAGCAATAAACCCCAACAGACTCTTGTTTAAAATAAAGCATTCCAAAGACATAAGACTTAGACCCAGGAGAAAATCCCAGCTAGTCTCACACAGACTCAGAATTGTTCAGGTTTTAAAATAGGTATTTGAGTGAAAGTTAAGATTTCAATCAATTCGTACTAAGGAAGGCAATATATATCCCAATTTGGCTTTTTAAGAAGGGGGATAATGATATGAACATCAACAGTTTGATTATTTCTAAGTAAAAATACTCCACTAACACTCCATTATTTCTGAGTAAAAAGACTCTAATATAGTTTGTAGCAAATGAATAACAATTCAGATACATTAAAAAAAAGAACCTTTTCAACTTTCATGGAGTAATTAAGAGGCCAGAGTTTCAGATTTTAATTCCAATTTTGCCAATAACTAACTAGTGGCCTTGAATGGGTCACTCAATTTAACCCAGTCTTAGTTTCTTAACTCCTTTAAAATAGAGATTAATTCCTCCCAACTCTGATATTCTGTATTTCTTTCTATGATCATTGCTTGATTCTCTAATGAATGAATTATTCATCAATTGGAATAGAAAAGTTCAATAAGCATTGCTTTGTTCCTTGAATAAATTCTAGGCAGCAGATATTTATGGGAGCTGAGAAATGGATGAACTATTATCAAAATATGTATATTCACTTTAGATGGGAGAGTTCCCAGATTGAAATTTTTGTTTGATTGGAAAATGACTTAGCAAACCCAAGCCAGAGTGTCTATCGATGAATTTCTAGGTCATAGTATGAAAATTTCCATTGGAAACTGAGCAGTTCTTAAGTTGAAAAACAAAACAAAACAGACCTTGAGTCCTAGTTACCACAAATGTAGCCACATTCACCAGCTGCAGGATGAAAGGTGTTGCCCCAAAGCTCAGATGCGCTGCAGTACAGCAGCCCTAGGCACCTGGGCACAGTGCTGCCTGGTAACTCCAGGCATGCCCTTTGTCTCATCATTGGGTGCATCTTGAATGACAGCAAAGGGCTAAAAGCCTGAGAAAACCGAGATTGAACTTTCTTTCTTGGGAAAACTAGGTACCAACTCAACCAGATTGTACATTTATGTTTCTTTCCTGCCACCCAGCAGACAATAAAGACATATTAAGTGATAGTCAAAATCAAGGGTTTGCATTTCTAAGTGTTTTATACATTCAAATTGTAGTGTGTATAAAATTTGTGTCCTTGTTATAAAATGATATTCTGTTGTAGGTAATATAGAGACTGTATTTTATAGACTGAAACAGTTCCTAAATTCAATTTTCGAGTCTTAGTGAAGAGGCAGTTTTTATTGCACATTTTATCCTATTTATCACTATAGGTCCTTTGTCTCCAGGCATATCAATCTGGGTACTATTCCTAAGAATTAGTACAACTTTTTGGAGTTAATAAAACTGTGTTCCCACTGGTTTCCATTGCTGTTTTGTGCACAGTTCCCCACTGAGTATTTGATGAATTTCTACTCCTTGGGGGCACCAATTTTTGTGTGCGTACACTGAGGATCCACATCTTGTCACAGGGAGGAAGATGATTTCCTCTGATAGCATTCTCCTGGCACCTGTGGAACTTATCACAGCCCTTTATTTGGCTGTTTCTGTTATGCTGGCAAGAGTCCAGAGCACCGGGAAAGAAAAGGTTGTGCTTTTACAGAGAACATTTTATTCCCTCTTGAGAAAAGGGAACATGACTCCATGTCAGGAAGGGAAATTCTTCATACAGATAAAGAGAATGAACATCCGCCTCCCTCTTTTAATAGTTAAAACACATTTAATGGTACTTTTGTGTTTTTATTTTCTTGAGGAGTTCAAATTGTTTTAGGAAATCTCTTTTCTTTCTTTCTTTCTTTTTTGGTACCTGGGATTGAACCCAGGGGTGCTTAACCACTGATCCACATCCCCATCCCTTTTTTCTACTTTTTTGAGACAGGGTCTTGCTAAGCAGTTAAAGGTCTAAGTTACTGAGACTGGCTTAGAACTTGGGATTCTCCTGACTCAGCTTCCCAGGTCACTGGGATTATAGGTATGTGCTACCACACCCAACTGGAAATCTGATTTCTTCAAATCAGACCAGTCCCCATTTTGGGTGAAGAGAGATTATTTTTTTCTCTCTTCCCAGAACTGAGTGGTGCAAAGGGATGAGATGGTGAGGGCAGATAGGAAGCAGGTAGTTGGAGGAAAGGTTTCTGAAGTAAAGGTCTCAGGTGGGATGTAAACTGGACTTTTTCTCTGCAGGGGGCCCGAGAGAGGGATGAGAGTTATCAAAGACTGATCAGGTGAAGTATCTGATCTATTGTATGGGAATCTTGCTATTAAATCCTCACAAATTCACATCCTTTGAAAAGGACTAGGGCAAATCCTCAGTTTACCATCATCATATTTATCATTCCTCATTTGGAAATCTGAACTTCTTTATGAGAACTATACATCTCCAAATGTAAGGACTGTTCTATTTTATTTTCTAAAAAAGATTATTTTTTTAATTACCCAGAGCACTGGATATGTGCCTAGTTACACTGTAGGTGCTTAATAAATACTTTATAAATTAACTGATCCACTTCTTGTAGATAGAGGTGCACTGATTCCAATTTTGCAGTTCATAAAAGCACCAGGAAAAACCCTGCCCACCAGATGAGGGGCAATATAATTTTTTGGCTTAACATCTCTATGATGAAAACACAGATTTATTTATAATCAAAGCAGAGAACAATTTGTTTGTTCTTTGTTTTCTCTTGACTCTGTTAGTCCAGATGCTCACAGTGCAGAGACTTGCCCTCCAATATCCATTCTCCATATTTATATTCTTTAGTAATTCAACTCCAACTTTTTTGTGTTTGTTTGCAGGACTCATGTCATACCAGAATACACATTACAATCCCTAGCTTCCCTTATGGTTAGATGTGGCCACATGATTCAGTTCATGTAAGTGAAAGTGTAACTTTTAGATAGTGTTCTGAATGGGAGGGGAAAAGTCTTTCTTCTCTCTCTTTTTTTTCATTTTATTTCCTGGAATGTGAATGTAATGGCTGGAGCTCCAATAGCTGTCATGGACCATTCTTTTTTGGAAACCATGCATGCAGAACAAGGTAGAAGAAGTTGAACATCCTGAACCATGGAGTTTCCATATTATCTCTGGTTTCCTGGTCTCCCTGCCTACAGACTTCTTCATTATAGGGATCTAAGTATTTTGTTAATCCAGTTTTGTTTGGGGCTTTAATCTGGTCAGAATCTATTTTAACCAATTCTGTCCTCTGAACAAGCAGTCTGCTTCAGTTATCAACCATGAATATATTGTATAAAACAAGATGTACTTGCTTTATGCATCCCATAAATTCCTGAACCTCTTTTCAGTAAGTTTGAAGGTCTTTAAAATATAATTTTAGTGGTTGTACTTTAAAGAAGCTAAACCAAAAATTGTTCTATAGAGTATTTACCTTCTTTTGTTATGAGAATGTTTTATTTGTCAAATCTTGGAACAGAAAAAAAGAATATTAGTGAAACTGTTAGGAACTGAATAAAATCTATAGTAGTTTATTAGTTTTGTGCCAATGTTCCTTTCTTCACTTTGATAATGGAACCATGTTTATGTAAAATGCTAAAGTTGGGGGTAGCTAGTTAAAGGGTATATGGAAACTAGGTACAGTCTTTTATTATGATAAAAATACATGATTAATTGTTTACTATTTAAGATATTTTTAAGTGTACAGTTCTGTAGTATTAAGTACATTCACATTGTTCTACAACCATCACCACCAACCATTTCTTGAAATTTTCTCATTCCCAAATAGAAAATCTGAACCTATTGGACCCTAACTCCCCAGTCCTTCCCATCCCCCAAACCTTGGCAACTGCCATTTTATGTCCATCTCTGTGAGTGGGACTACACTAGGCACCTCATATAAGTGAAACCATACATCATTTGTCCTTTATGTTGCTGGTTTACTTCTCTTAGTATAAGAGAAATCTTGAAGGTCCAACCATGTTTGTAGCATGTGTGTGTAAGAATTTTCTTTTTAAGGCTGAATAATATTCCCTTGAAAATGCATATTATGTTTTGATTATACATTCATCTCTCAATATGAAATGTATTTACTTATTTATTTTTGTGGTACTGGGGATAGAACCCAGGGACTCAGACATGCTATGTTGATATGAATGTTGAAGGACAGAGATAGCATCCTTCCAGAAGACATTTACGTTCTCATCTCTGGAACCTATGAATGTCACATAATATGTGGCAAAAAAAAAAAAAAAAGGATTTTGAAGATATAATTGATTTAAGATATTGAGATGGGGCAATCACCCTGGGTTTTTTGGATAGCCTTGCATGCAGTCAGACGAATTCTCATGAGAAGGAGGCCTAGAGAGACTTGAGGCAGGAGAGGAGGAGACATAGATGAGAGTGATATGGACACAAGCCAAGGGATGCCCACAGTCCCAAGAAGCAGGAAGAGATGGAAGTGTGCGCTCCCCAAGAGCTTCTGGAGGGAGTGTGACACTTGATGTTGGTCCCTGACTCTGATTTTAGACTTCTGACTTCCAGAAATGTGAGAGAATAAATAAATGTTGTTTTAAGCCACCAATTTTTAAAAAATAATTTGTTATAGCAGCCACAGGAAAATAATATACAATAGAAAAATTAGTTGATGTTTTATTAACATAATACCAACTGTTCAGCTGATGAGATATAATTTACATAGACATATGATGCTTAAGACTAATTTTTCTTTATCTTATTTAGAATCATTGAATTAATACTCCTCAGAATGTCTGTGCTTGTTATAATAGTCTTAACGTATATTTTTCCTGACTTGAAAAATGATACATATTAGATGCAGTAAACTTAAAAAATATGGAAAAGTATGAAGAATTAAATAAAACATCACCTACAATTTTAGCACCCAGTTCAGACGACACTTAGATACACTTCAGTCAAGTCTTTGTTTTTGATATACAAACTACATTTTTATCTTATAAATATAGTATTTATTTGTCTTTCCTCTATCAAATCCTGGACCAACCACTTTTCCCCGACTGCCTTGGGAGGTATAGGAAAAGGAATGAGCATCAAAGGCAAGATAAGGGAGAAAGAAAGTGAGGCAGAGACAAACTACATTTAAATTAACAGCCCGAATTCAGCTTGTGTTTAAAATGCATTTATGGATAAAATGATATTTTATAGATGAAATTATTGCCCATGAACTTTTGTGGGTATAGTGAACTGGATCAGCTGAATTCTGTATATGATGACTAAACTCTCATGATGGAGAAAAATGTTAATTATTCCTTGTTTTCTGTCTCTAAAAATTTGTATTTTAGGTTAATTTGTGACAAAATTGTGATATCACGGTATATAATTACACATTTTTAAGTTTTATTTAAAGAGAGAATTTTTAATATTAATTTTTAGTTTTCGGTGGACATAACATCTTTGTTTGTATGTGGTGCTGAGGATCAAACCCGGGCTGCACACATGCAAGGCGAGCATGCTACCACTTGAGCCACATCCCAAGCCCACATTTTTAAGTATTGCTATTCTGTTTTTTCACATATCAGAATCCCGTTTCCATATTATTGGTACTTTTTCCTGAACATGATTTGAAAAGGTCATATAATATTCTGATCTATATTTTAGCCAGTTCTCACATTTCAATTTTTTATTTAAATCATTTCCACTTCTCATTGTTATAATCAGTACTCTGGAGAATATCCTTGCACATAATGATTTTGAGTATATTCTGAAGTTTTTTTGTGAATTGTTCATTCTATGTAGTTCATCAGTTTTTCTCTTAAGGGGCTTATGTTTTTTTTTCTCTTTTCCTCTTTTCTTGCAGTGTTAGGGATTGAACCCAGAGCCTTGTGCATGCTAGGCAAGTGCTCTGCTATGAACTGTATTCCCACATCAGCCCCATGGTGTTTGGTTTGATTTACTAATTTATATAATGTATAAATATTTTAAATGTCAACATAAACAGATTTTTATCATTAATGTTTGTATAATTGTAGATATAATTGAACAGTATTGTGAACCAAAATGACAATTATATTGTAATAAATCCAGTTCCCTGATTACCTTCAAAAAATAATTTTGGTTTTATACATGCAAGACAAACCCTACTCTTAGATAGATTGAATTTTTTTTTACTTAAGAATGATACAAAAACATTAAATAGTTGATAATGTTGACCATCACAACTTTAGTATTTTAGAAAATTTGTGTATAGATCTGCTAACATTACCCAGTACCATCACCTTTCTTGGGAAATACTGATTTCAATTATTGAGATGAATGTTTAGAGAAAATTAGAAATGGGAGCTACCTATGCTGGAGATAGTAATTCTGAAATCGCACATATTGTTGGTTTCAAAATGATTCTATTTTCAGTTGAAGAGCGAGGTCTAAAAGAAGAGAAGAAAGCATAAAACTCTTTGCTCTTGAGCCCTTTGAACTGAAAATATGTACTGAAAAATATTTTTAAAAGATGTGTTACCACGAATAAATAAAACAAGGGGTTTGCAGAGTGGAGTGGGGGTTTTTCAAAGGCAATGAAATGTTCAAGAGTTCAGGCAACTGTTAGATATTTTCCCAAATGGAGGCTGAGGAGAATAATCGTGGAAGTAATAATCTTCATGTGAGGGCAGAAGGAGACCAGGAATTAATCAGATGCTTCACTGGAAAGCAGATTGCAATTCCAGCTGCAGATGGGGGGGGGGGGAATGGGGCTATAACTCCAGCTGCTGAAAGACACTAAACTAGACAAGCCTCTTCATTTCATCATGCCAACGTTTTATTTTGTTTGCATATTCAGGTTCTAATTGTGTGTACTGCTTAAAGAATCTCTTGTTGATAGAGTTCACATTATTTTTTCTTACTTTTTCAAAGTTAAAAGCTCTAGGGAGACCTCCTCCTCACCCCAGTCTGTGGCCTCTGGTCCAGGTTCACCCCTGGAATAGTATCAGATTTAAGTATGCCATCTTGGTGCTTCAAAAGATATTATAAACAGTTTTGAGTATAGTAATAAAGTTGAAAATGTACCATAAATAACTTATCACATTATGACACTAGTAGAATTGAGAAGAGACACGTGGAGGATTTTTCTTCAGTGCAAGAAATTTAGCAGAGACTATTTTAAGGCTCTAGAATGGATATCCACCTAAAGTGATGTCCATAAAGTTCTTTCAGAAGCAGATGAATAGACTAAATGCTTTCAGAAAATATTTATGTGATGTAGAGATTTGAAATTCCCCAAAAATATTGAGATGGTGTTCCCAGAAATATGCATGCCTTTATCTCTTTTAAAAGTTTGAATTAAACTATTATTTATAAAGGCCAATTTCAAAAATATGGAACGAAGTCACTTAAAATGATAAACACTGTACTATTTTTACATTTTTTTTTATTAAAGGGGTCATAATTGAACAACCTTTGATCAATTAATCAACACACATTGATAGGGCCTTTTTTTAAGAGAGAGAGAGAGAGGGAGAAAGAGAGAGAGAGGAAAGAGAGAGAGAGAGAGAGAGAGAGAGAGAGAGAGAGAGAATTTTTTTAATATTTATTTCTCAGTTTTTGGTGGACACAACATCTTTATTTTATGTGGTGCTGAGGCTCGAACCCAGTGCCCTGCACATGCCAGGCGAGTGCTTACCGGTTGAGCAACATCCAAGCCCCGATTGGGCCTTTTTTTAAAAACATATTTTTTAGTTGTTGATAGACCTTTATTTATTTTTATTTATTTATATATGGTGCTGAGAATCGAACCCAGTGCCTCACACATGCCAGGCAAGTGTGTTACTGCTGAGCCCCAGCCCCAGCCCTCTTTAAAAAAATGCATTGTTATGTGACACATTGCTATGTGACACACTAGAATGCTTCACATTCTAGTAGGGGAAAATGCTCCTACAGATAATTAAAAATAATAAGAGAAGTGAAATTAATTCACTCACTTATTCACTTTTCCATTCCTTCAATATTGAAAACAACTCAGTCTGATTTTGGTTACATAAGCTTAAAGTATAATGGGGGTGGAGAGGGATGAAGCAAATAAACATATAATTAAGAATGGTGATCATTTCTATCAGTGAACACAGCTGGTGCTATGAGGGAGATTAGGAGGAATTAAGTGAGGCTGGGGGCACGAAAGCCTATCTGAGGAACGTATTTCATCTGAGGTCTGATGGCTGGTAAGGGATAGACAAAGGGAAAAGGTGCAGAAGATCTGGGAAAGGGAGTAGCTTGTCCTGAAGGCCCTGGGCAGGAATAAGTTTGTCTGGTTCAAGAATCTAAATGAGGGCCAATGTGGCCCTACCCTGGTGAGTACGGATGAGATAATGGGGCTGAGGGTGGAGAGAGGCACACTGAGCTTGCTGGGTCTGGAGGCCACATTATCTTCATTATGGGGGAGTCTCTGGGGAAGTTTCTACAGAGGACTTACCAGATGGGTGACTGAGAAGATCCTCCGGGCGATAAATATTCCAGGAAGCGAGGGGCACATGAGTAAGAGCAGGGAGGGAAGTGTGACTCTGTTTGTGTGTGTGTGTGTGTGTGTGTGTGTGTGTGTGTGTGTGTGTGATGTTTTCATTGAATTATAAACTGTGAGACAGGGAGTGGTGTCAACTGAGTTGGGAGTGTAGGTTAAAGATCTCAGTGGGCCTCAGGGGATGTTTCAGGAGAGCATACGCCTCCTAAAGTCACTGAATGATTTCTGAGCTGTAATTTATAGTACAAGTTGTAGCCATAGTACAGGAGGTGGCAGTAAACCAGGCTTGAATTAGGATAATGGCACTAAAGGTGGTTTGGAACAGAAAAAATGTAAAGGTAAATTGTAAAATGGCAGCCATTGGTGAGTGATCAGGTATGGAAGGTGAGGAAGCAGAAGAAGTCAGGGTTGGAGCTCAGGTTTCTGGGCTGAGTGGCTGGGTAGAGAACTCAATCTGGGATGTTTGTGTGGGGGGAGCATACTGAACTCACATCTATGGTCCCAGCACAGTGGAGAAACCATATTTGACACAAAAGGTGAAGAAGACAACCGAATAGTTGTCTAATTTATGCAGGTACTCTTTCAAACACCTTATTATTTAATCCTCATAACAACACTGTGGGTAGGAATTTCAAATATCATTAGCACATGAAACCATGAAGTGCATACAGACTTCAGTTCTTTATGTGAAAGGTCATCATACAAAAATGGGGAAGTAAATATCCCCGAGTTGATGAAGGAGATTATAGTGTGGAGGAAGTGAAGATGCATGCACAAACATGGTCTAACAGCATTAAACTCCAAGTTATATGATTATAGCAATGGGCGGTGAAGACACCTAAATGGGTAGAACAGAAAGATTTGGGAAGTCTTGGAGCGGCAGGTATGAGACCAAGTGGAGAACCCCAGGGGTATGGCAAATGGCAAAAGTAGAGCTTCTGGTTTACCTATTAGAACCACATAGGGTTTAACTTTCTTCAGAGGAGTTGCATGACATCAGGACAAGTAAACAAAATCTAGACGTGGGTGTCCTTGGTCCTTCAGACTTCCACATGTTCTAGGCAAATAGATAGTCAGATATTTTTCAGAGAAAATCCCATTCCTTTAGCATGACCCTCTTCAATTTTATTTTATTGGTTATTTTTAGTTCCACATGACAGTAGAATCCACTTTGATATAATTATACAAGCATGGACTATATCTTATTCTAGTTAGGATCCCAGTCTTGTGGATGTACACAAAGGTGAGATTCACTGTGGTGTATTCATATGTGTACACCAGAAAGTGATGTCAGATTCATTCCACTGTCTTTCCCTTTCCTATGTTCCCTCCCTTCCCTTCATTCCCCTTTGTCTAATCCACTGAAATTCTATTCTCTCCCACCCCCATTATTGTGGATCATCCTCCATATATCAAAGAAAGCATTTGATCTTTGGGTTTTGGGGACTGACTTATTTCACTTAGCATGATAGTTTCCAAATCAATCCATTTAACAGCAAATGTCATAAAGTCATTCTTCTTTATGGCTGAGTAATATTCCATTGGGTACTTATACCACACTTTCCTCATGCACTCATCTGTTGAAGGCACTTAGGTTGTTCCATAACTTGGCTATTGTGATTGTGCTGCTGTAAACATTGATGTGGTTGCATGACTGCAGTGGAGCATACCCTCCTTATTCTTTTAAAGAGCTTCAATTGCTCTCATCTAACACTTCTTGCAATAGAAACTGATCAACAGAGTTGTGCAATGCAGTGTCCTGGACTAAAAGAATTCATAAGGTAATGTCAAAACTTAGCAGTAATTTATATACACAGACCCAAGGCCATGGACCACGTGAAAAGTTCCTGCTCAACTACTCTTCTGATGGTGTTGACCTACAGCTGAGGGTGAGAGGTCACCTGCCCAACCAGCATATATACCAAATCTCATCAGCATACCCACAGCAGCTGACACTAACATGAGGGATTGACTTCCAAAGATGTCATTGAGGTAGAATATTGGCACCATAGAGACACTTGGCATCCAAATTGTGAATTTTAACAAGTACGTTTTATTTTATACATAATTGATAGCTTATCAGTTCTGGAATGAGTGTTTGTACAAATAAGAATATCAGTGACCTTGGTTTTTAAATGCCGGGATCTTAAAATTTAGGCCAGGATCTCTTGTAAGCTTTGAATCCTGACCTTAGATAAGTCTATGTCCATCCTATACATTCTGAAGATAAGTAAAATTAAAGGCTAAAATGGGAAAAAAGGTGTCTCCAAGGGTTAAGCTAACCTTGATTCCAGGTATTAGCTTGACCTAGATAAATTTGCTGTTTTTATAGTAAAAACAGTTTGGGTTTCAGCAATTTCATGGGATGCGACCCAGCAGTACTGAAATCCCTGCCCAAGAGCAGCAGCCAACACTTCTCCACAGCTCCAGGGAAAGCTCTTTCACAACTTCCTCTGGCAGCCCCTTCTATTGTCTTGGAATTCATTCTTTCAGGAAATTCTTACTATTGGCCTAAATCCCTCTTGAATTAATTAAAGCCATTTTACTTCTCCTGTCCAGAATGAACATTGAAAACGACAGCTTGTCATTGCTTATTTGAACCCCCTTCATCATTTCCAAGACTGTAGTCAAGTGTCCAGTCAGGCTCTTTTTTTTTTTTTTTCTTTCCTAACTTCAAGTTCCACTAGCTTTCCCACAAGGCCTGCTTACTTTCAATTTTTGGATGCTGACAGCAAGAACAGACCAGGCAAGTGAACTCCAACAGGCACTAATTTTTCCAAGACTCAAATTCTCCGTTTGCAAAATGAAGATTTGGAATAAAATCAAATGTTCCTGATGCTCTGAAGATCTTTCTTGGCGGATTTCTGGGAAAGGGCACTGTGTGTGTGTGTGTGTGTGTGTGTGTGTGTGTATGTCTAGAGAAAGAGAGAGACTGATATCTGTTCTACTATTTTTCTATATAATAATTTTTTTTTTCTCGAAGACACACAGGCTGAGTTCTTTCATACCCCACCCTTCCACCTTCCCACTGTCCTTCACCTGAATTCACACACACACAAAAAAAATAAATAAAATAAAATAAAGGAAAGACTATAAACAATCTATTATCGATAATTTAAAATTTTATATTTCAAGAATAATATACTGTGATCTATTTAAATACAAAAATTAAAATTCACCTAATTTTAACTAATAGAGAAGAACATTTATTGACAAAATGGAAAACTCTTATTATAAGCTCCCCAAATGCTGAAAGTGAAAGGGATAATTATACTATTCATTCTTGATTTTAGAAACCTCAATTAAATAAGACTGGATGGACATTATTTTATGATCTATATTTATGTATCTCTACCAATGAGTGCCATATGACTAATGAGAACCTACTATAAATAGTCCCAATAATTTAAAAAATGGGCAGAAATGTTCTGTTTTAATGTTAATAGGACTGAAAGTATGACTTACAATTCTGAAGAATAATAATCAGTTAAAGTACTTTGAGAAGCCAGATGACAGGTCTTAATATCAAGCTATTAAAAATAAGGAAGATATAGACATTGGAACAGAACAGAGACTATAGAAGAATATGGAAATCAGAAAAACCACAAAAGTAAGATTGCAGATCATATATAAAGAGTGGATTACTCAATAAATGGGACCAGGTGGGGTCACCAGATAAACTATAGAATGCCCAGTTAAATTTGATGTTCATAGAAGTAAAAAATAATTTTAATATAACTATTCAAAATATTGCATGGGACATACTTACACTAAAATAGTACTCATTTTTCATCTGAAATTTGAATTGAACTTGACATCTTATATTTTTGTTTCTAAATCTGGCAACCCTAATGTCAGGGCATCATTTGGACAAAAGTAAAAATGGGTGCTTACCTCATTCTCTGTACACAAAAGAGTACTAAATGGATCCTGGTCTTAAACGTAAAATGGAAAAACTTAAAATATAAGGGAAACATTGTAAGACCTCAGAATAAGAAAGAATTTCCCAAATAAGACTCAGAATTGTAAACTACGTTTTTGGATGTGGACGCTTATAACTATTTGAGAATAACACACTTCTTTTTCTAAAAGAATAATTAAAGAATTAAAAAAATAAACAAATTTTTGGTAATATTTTATATTATTCAGCTTTCTGTTATTATAACAAAATGCCTAAGATGATCAACTTAAAAAGAGGATAGGTTTATTTTGGCCAACTGATTTGGAAGTTTCAGTCTATGGCCAGTTGGTCCCATTACTTTTGGGCCTGGGATGAGGCAGCACTTCCTGATGGGAGTGTGCGGCTGAGGAGGCTCATTCACCGCATGACTGGAAAGGAAAACAAGGAAGAAGGAGGTCTTACAATCCCCTTCAGGGTCACATGCTCAATAACTAAGATCTCGCAGTAGGCCCCCTTTTAAAGGTTTCAGCACCTCCCAATAACACCATGGACTGGAGACCAAGCCTTTAACTAGAGCACACTTATAATCATAGAGAATACCATTCAGACTATATCAAGAATTTCTAAAATCAGAAAGGTTTAATAAATAGATAAGGTTTAATGATAGACAACCTCAACAACAACAATAACAACAACAAAAAAAAAGATATGAAAAGGCTTTTTTTTTCATTCAATCGATATTTATTGAACAGCAACTATGTACCCAGCAATGGGAATACAGCAAAGACAAAATATATCAGATCTCTGCCTCCATGAGCTTACAATCTAGCAGTCAGTCAGCTGGTAACATCTATAATTTTACAATAGTTATAAGAACCTGACAAATTGAATGTGCTGAGAAAATTTAACAAAAAGTCTAGATCTATATTGAGAAATCAGAAAAGGACTGCCTGAGGAAGAAACATTTAGGATGAGCTAAGTGGAAAATGGAAGGGTGTGGTGAGCAGAGAGAACAATCTTTGTGAAGGATTTGAGGAAAGAAGATACTTTATGAAGGCCAGCCATGGTGTCTGAGGCACAGGCAACAAAGAGGTGTATTATGAGACAAGCAAGGTAGGCAGGGCCTTATTTATGCAGGGTCTTTGAAATTAGTGTTTTATTCTAAAAGCAAATGGGAGCCACTGAAATATCTGAGCAGGAAAGTGAGATGTTGAGGTTTGTATATCACTCTGATGACAGCATATAGAAGGCAGAAGTAGAAATGGAAGGACAGGTTAGGAAGTTTTCCCAGCTGTCTAAACAAGAAGTGTTGGTAATTCAGAGAAAAGAAGATAGATTCCAGTGATATTTAGCAGATAGAATCTACTTGGTGAGTGTCTGAGTATGTGAAGAAAGGTGTGTGTTTCTGGCAAGAGGTACTAAAGTAGGATACTCTGGAAGAGGGACAAATTTGGGCAAATTAAGCACATACCATAGGCACAGGCTTTGAAGCTGGCAATAAGAGGAACAGCATAGCTTCGATTCTCAAATAAATTTAAGGTTTAGTTGAGCAAACAAGATACATATGAGATCATTGCAGAGTTGATTAAATATCACAATTATTGATCCAGGTAATTCAAGGATTCTTTCATTCCATAGGACTAGATTCTATCAATCCCAATGAATTCAGAAAACTGAAGCCAATAGGGATAACCCCACCTTTGTTCATGCTTCTCATACCACTTAGAAAACTTCTGTGCAACCCACCCAATGTCTCTAGAGACCACCTTCCTCTGAGCTGGGTTCAGGACCCAACCAGGAAGATGTACTAAACTCTCCTTGGTTCATTTTTGCCTGCTGCTGCCAGTAAGTTCACCTGTCCTTCTCCATTTCCCTCCCCTGCTTAGGTTATAAGGGGTGAAATCTAGCCATTGCTCCTGGTTGGTTCTCTTTTGGTCATTGGGAATTGTCTACCTTACTTAGTTCTCTCTTTACATGTCCCCTGTCAAGTCACCTCTTTTGGAATTAGAATCTTTCAAAGTCAACCCTGTTTTTCTCACCTCCTCTAAGTGGAAAGGTCCACAGGTGAAAAAGATACCTCTGTTGTGCTCCCTCACCAATATAACCCAATCTACAGGCCCTTTTCCTACTCCGGTTTTTCTAGGAGTTAATAAATGCCCACATCTTTGCCTCAAAAAAGTCAGAAGAGAAATTTTACTATGGAATGAACAAGAAGCAGCCTCAACAGCTATTCCTAAAAAGGTTTTCCTGGCTTACTCTTTGCCTCTGGAGTACTCTGCTGATTAACTCTTTCCCAGTAACTGCTGACTAATCAATAGGCCTACAGTTTCTTATTGTGCAACAAATCCAGGACAAACCCAAATACCAAATACTTGGTCAGAGACAGCATTTTAAAATGTTACCATGAAGTTAAGAGATTGAGAACAGTCCCTTTAGCCTTTGGAGTTGGGCAGACTTGGATTTGCATCCTTACTCCAATGGTAACTAATATCTCTTTGCTAATGAACACTTCTAAGTTTCAAAAGACTTATCTGGGAAACAGTGTTTATAGTATTCATTTATGGGGTAGTTGTAAGAAAGAGGGTGAATAAAGTACCCATTATAATATCTTGACTGGATTATCTGATGACCATTTATTTCCTTTCTTTCCCTTGGGTTTCAGCTACTAAATACTTTTCTAAAAAGACAATAAGAGGGGGAGGAAGTGGGTAAGTGCTAGGGAATGATAATAGCCTAATTACATTGTTATATTGTGTGCATGTATGTAACAACAAATCATTATCATGTACAACTACAATGCACCAATAGAAAATATGGAAAGAAAAATTTAAAAAAGAGATTAGCCAGGTTTTATGGTCAATGATAGTCATTTCCTACTCCTATCTTTGTAAAGATCCCATGTTTCTACAGCCATCTCATTTCTGCCATTGCCGAAAATGTTCTTCCACCCCTCATCCTTGTGTAGGATTTCTTTCTTTTACTATCACCTTCTACCTGAGCTCCATTTACCTCTTCGCCCCTACAACTCCCTATCCAAGATACTGTGCCTTCTTGTGTCATCCCTAAAGACTAATTCACTTCTAGCATTCTCCCTAATTTTTGCAGAGCAAATCAGAAAGGAGCTGGAGAATAAGATTCATACTTCAGAAGGTCACCAGAACTACAGTCCAGATCCCAAAGGGAAAAGGAGGTCTGAATCCAAGCACCCCACACCCTCACCTCTTTTCCTCAAAGACAGAAAAAGGCAAACTCAAATTATGTCTTAATCCAGACAAGCACACATCTCCTTTCCTATAGCTCTTTGAGGTCATCATTGAAGTAGAGCAGTATTGCAGGTATGTAGTGTGTACCATCCATTTTGAGATAGTCAAATTCTTCCTCCTCATCCTGGATCCCATTCTCTTCCAGGGTATGATACATGTTCAGGGTCTTCCCTTCATATTTTCACGTGTAGCTGGCAGCATGTGCATTATAGGGAAGATAGCGATGTAGGATTTTCCACATTGACTCCAGAGCCCCCACCTCCAGTATGTGCTTCTGCGACCTGAGAGTGTTAATGATGCGAATATTCCGGGTCTTGGCAGACAGCTTCCCCACCTCGTACTGCGACCCTTTCCACCAGGGATTCCCAAAATCATTGGCCCAGTCCGATCGGGGCAGCTGAGGTGGGACGTGCACAAAACGGCCCCGCGGGGTGCGGTACCTCAGGCAACCAGTCAGGGGATCTATGTGCTTGCGGATGTCTCCAGTGTTTGGATCAAACCAGTGGCTGATGTCCTGGCCTGCAACTTCCACCATGGGTTTCAGAAGCAGGTTCCCCTTGTACTCCTGAGCCAATGGCATTAGGTCGTACACGTATCCCAAGTAAGACACCCAAAGGTCTTCGGGCTGGTTATGTCTGGCCACTTCTTCTGGCGTGAAAAAGCGACGCTGGAAGCCCTCAAACTCTGGCCCAGCCACTAGGCCCCGGCGCGGCATGGCTCTTGCTCTATCGGGCACTGTGTCCCTTGGCTGCTTCCTCGCTCCTCAGAGCACACACACATTCTCCGCGTCCAGGAGCTAAGGTGAGCGCGTTTACCCGCTCACATGAAAACCATTGTCCTTTCCCGGCCACCGTCCACTGAGATTAAACACTGTGAGGGCAAGGAAGGGCTTGGTCTGTGCGAGCTCATGGGAAACGTAGTCTGATTCCGACATCAGTCACATAAACATTGAATAATTTGAGTTCCAGGGAAAAGCGAACACATTCCATTTTAATCCAGAGGTCTGGACTACACGGGATATTCAGGAAGAACTATCTTAAGGCAGAAAAACAAGGTGAGGAAGCAGGATGGAAGAAGGTATTCTCGCTAAATTTCTGGGTTTCTAAAAGATGTGTAAGAAAATACAGGTAAATTTCTCGCGATATTTTAAGACATCCGGCGTAATAGGTCTCGGTGAACCACTGCCCTGGAATAGGAGAAGCTCCCAAGATTTCTGCAGTTGCCGAGGAGACGAGGAGGAGGAGGAGTGGTGATCTCGCGAAAGGAAAGACGTCGGGAGCGCTCGCGAGATCTCAGACCACCGGACCCCGAAAGGTTTTTAGGAAGTTTAAGGGCCCAGAGGGGCCCGTGGGGCAAATGGCTGGAGCTGGGCCGACCATGCTACTATGAGAGGAGAATGGATGTTGCAGCCGGCGATAAAGCAGTTCCAGCGCCGGGGTTAGCGCGGACTCGGGTTCTGGGATTGAGGGGCAGTCGGGCAGCAAGATGGGGGGGGGGGGACGAGGGAGGGGAACTGCAGCTCCCGGCAGCCTCTGGGCTTCTGAGTGCCCCGTGGGTTGCTGGGAGCTGTGGTTTCGCAGACAGTCGGGCAGCAGAGACCTCCGGACTCGGATGGGGAGCGCGAGGACTCGCCGGCTGCGCGTGCCCGGCAGCAATTAGAGGCGCTGCTCAACAAGACTATGCGCATTCGAATGACAGATGGACGGACACTGGTCGGCTGCTTCCTCTGTACCAACCGCGACTGCAATGTCATCCTGGGTTCGGCGCAGGAGTTCCTCAAGCCGTCGGGTCAGTGCCCAGGGGATGCACACCCGCTTGGGAATGTGGCGGAAGTTCACGCAAGGCATTTTCCCTCAGGGTCTGACAGCACTCCTTGTTTTGTGGGGCGTGTTTTCGTGGCTCAGAAGGGGCGGGACCGAGTTTGACCTGCCTCCCTGATGCTCTGACCCTTCTTTCCAGATTCCTTCTCTGCCGGGGAACCCCGTGTGCTAGGCCTGGCCATGGTACCGGGACACCACATCGTTTCTATTGAGGTGCAAAGGGAGAGCCTTGCAGGGCCTCCGTATCTCTGACCATAATTAGGCATGTCTTTCAAACCTCATTAAACTTATGACTGATGTGCGCTGTGTCTGTGTGTAGCTTCGATGCCAGGACAGAGAATACACCCAACCCCTAGAAATGGGGGTTCATCTGAGGCCAAGAGCATTTTCAATCCTCCCCCAACCTGTGCCCAGGGGTGCCAAAATTTCCCTTCAGCTCAAGGTTGGGGATGGGGAACAGGCTGTAAACCAACAGAACCTGGGGTGGACCCTCGCATCTTCCCTCCCACGCTCCTGCTCCAGAATTGTGGCGGGAAGGGGTGTCATCCTGCTCCGGAAGGCCCATTGTTTCCCGCCCCGGCCTGGCAACACTGAGTTCCTCTATGCTGGGGTCAGAGAACGGGCTCAGTCCCCAAGGGGAACCGGGTAGGCAGGGGTGAAACAAGGCCGCCTCTGCTATTGATGTGGAGGTGACTTTGGGGTCAGGGACAGAACTCTGGGGTCTAACCGGGAAGAATGGATAAATGCAATAAGGAAATGCCAGGAGGCTGAAGGATGCTTCCCGCCTGAGTATT
Organism: Callospermophilus lateralis; assembly: GCF_048772815.1. Classification (NCBI taxonomy): domain Eukaryota; kingdom Metazoa; phylum Chordata; class Mammalia; order Rodentia; family Sciuridae; genus Callospermophilus; species Callospermophilus lateralis. The sequence goes on along the minus strand of NC_135315.1, from coordinate 87,899,749 downwards.
TGTAATGTCAGGAACTCGTTTCCTGCTCCTGGGCACCCCTCTGCTCACAGCACAGTCCTGTTCATAAGTTCTTTATTGGTGTGTTTTTCTTCACCTCCAGCATTGCCCCTCAGCCCTGTAAAATTCTAGAGGAGCTGAAGCTGAAAAGGATGGCACAGGTTCAGTTGTCCTGATCACGTTAAGGGAGTGGGAAGGAGGGTGTGCAGGGTCCAGCCCAGATATTCACGATTCAAATGTGGGTAGTCACAGGAAAGCAGTTTTTCCGGGGCATGGGAGTTTTCGCCAGCACTGGGGTCCAAAAATGTTGCTGTCCCCCAAATGGATGCTAGAACCCAGCTCAGGTAGGGGTAGGGGTAGGGCAGAAGATCCTGGCTTTGAGTCCTTGGGCCCCACGGGAAGGGAGGACGGCACTAGTGTTCTTGACTAGAGGCTCCTCAGACCCAAACCTTTCCCGGCGTAGGAACGGCTTGGGACCCTGGTGAGCCCCGGGTTTGCCGCGGCTGCGGGGCTCGTCGGCGCCGATAGAGGGCCCGGCTGTAAGGCACGAGACAATCGGCCAGGCGGAGGCGTAGACAGGCGGCGGTAGCTGGCCAGGGCAAGCACGAGCAGCGGAACGAGGAGTAGGAATCCGGTGACCAGCAGGGCGGTGAAGCCCGGGTCCCGTAGGTGCGCGGTGCAAGGGGGTGCCTGAGAGCGCAGGAACTGGGAATGGCAGAGGAAGCCGAAGCCTAGCATGGTGACAGCGGGTAGCAAGATGGTCCCCAGCACCAGCGCAAGCAGGAGTAGAATGAAGGCAGCCACCATTAGGTTCTGAGCAGTTACCAGCACAGCGCAGGCCCCGCAGTCCAGGGGATCGCGGGGCTCTGGGCTGCCGCCGAGAACCGGTCGCTGCGCCCCGGGGACATCCGCCATGGCCTGGCTCTGAAAAGGCTTTTTTTAAATTTTATTTTTTGGTACTAGGGATTGAACCTAGGGGTACTTTACCACTGAGCTACACCTCCAGTCCTTTTTATTTTTCATTTTGAGACAAGGTCTTGCTAAGTTGCTGAGGGCTTTGCTAATTTGCTGAGACTGGTCTTGAACTTGGAATCTTCGTGCCTTAGTCTCCAGAGTTGCTGGAATTAAAGGCATGCACCATCATGCCTGGCTCAGAACAGGTAATTTCTAAACAGAAGAAACACAAACAGCCAAAAATTGTGAAGGCATGATCAAGTTCATTCCTAATCAGGAAAATGCCAATTTGAGATACCATTCCATACCATCAGATGGCATACAGGGGGAAAAACCAAGAAATTTAGTTGTTATAATATTTTACAAGGTATACATGCATCAAATTATCACATTGTCTACTTTCAATAAATACCATCTTTATTTGTCAATTAAATATTTTAAAGCTAAACAAACCAGACAATACTATATTTTGGCAAGGATTTGGAATGATGAGAACATAAATATCATTCTGGTGACTGTCTAAATAAACACAGTCACTTTGGGGAACATTTAACACAACCTGGACAAGTTGAAGGCACATACGTATTCTACATATCAGAAGTCCATTCTCACGTGAGTGGAAAACTCTTGAACACATTCATCAGAATATGTGGTCAAGAATTTTCAAGGCAGCCTTACCTGCAATAAAAAAATACAAATGTTCAAGAAGAGCAGATGGAATAAGTCAGTTGTGTTGTCTTATTACAAAAGAATACCATATAGTAGGAAAAGTGATAAAAATACAACTATTCCCTATAACATGGATGAATCTCAAAAGCATAATGATGAGAATTAAAAAACCAAACATGTCACAATGTATACACAGCATGATTTCACTTTTATAAAATTTAAAGCCAGACCAAAAAAAATTACACATACATAAACACTGGAATGCAAGAAAATCATTATTACTGCAAAATACAGGGCAGTAGTTACTTCTGGGAGGAACCCACAGGAGTTTCAAAGGAATTGGTGTTTATTTGCGTGGGAATACATAAACTTTTGTTTTATTTTTAAATTATTATTTAAAATGTACATGTGTGTTATAATATTCTTTTTATGTGTAGTATACTTTAAAATACATAAAGAGAGACAGAGGTCAAATTATGCGCTATCTTACTTGTTGGAGATATGATTATTTTTAGAGGACTCCAAAGATTTACAAAACCCCAAGAGCTCATTAAAGCTGGATAAAAATACACAGGCAACAATAATTGTTTCTGTTTACCAATAACCCATTTAGAAACTATCACTTCAAGAATACATAGTTGCCAATATCAATAAAATCCTTAATTTTCCCATGAATAACCTGACAATGAGTGTGTAACATTTGCATGAACATCACTCATTTGCATGTGAGCGTTTACTACAGGGTGTGAAGTTCTGAATGTGTGCAGAGAAGTACTTGTTGACCTCTAGAAGTCAGCTCTGAACCTTCTGTCTCATCTGTCCTCCAAGCCTAATGAGGAGGAACACAGATCTGGTTGGTGGGTGCACATGTACTGATTGTCCCTTTTTCTTGAGGGCAGGGCTTTTGAGACTTCATCTTTGTCTACAAGTGCCATGATATCATATAGTGACCCCAAGTCTTTTTCTTCCACTAAGCTTGGCCACTTCTCCATCTTTCCTTGGGCCCTCTCCTGCCTTAGCTGTCTTTACCTTAGATACCATTTTTATGATGGGTAAATGTGTTTTCTCTGTCCATGGATGTCCCTGGGGCCCTCTTCTCTAGTACTGGAGATTATGGCATTCCATCCCCCTGAAATGGCAAGCTTTAGTGTTTAGGGCTTGTCATGGCGGTGAGGGTGAAGGAGGGTGATGAGGGTTGTGGGAGGTGAGGGTGGAGGAGTGTGGTGGGACAAGGATGAATGAGGACTGATGATTTGCTGTGGGCAGAACATATTCTTTGATGCTTGCCACTTGTATATAGCATACAAAAGGAGATCCCCAGTGGGTCCAAATTAGCTTGCTAGAGTCCTGAAGATGATGTAGCTTCAGTTAATAATAAATTGTTTTTCCTTCTTTGATACCTTAAAGAAAAAAAAAAAGAGTTAATTCTGCCAAGGCAGAGTTCTTTTCCACTAACATCTCATCCATTTTTTTCTAGTGATTTTATGTTCCTGAATAGGAAGATGAACAATTGTAAAGATGTTCTCCAAATTAATTAAAAATTAAATGAAATTTTAGTAACTGTGCCAACCAGTTATGTATTTATCTTAATGATCTTACCAAATTGCTTATCTTGGGAAAAAATGTAAAGTAATGTCCAGAAAGTACAGAGGATACAAGAAAGATAAGGGAATTTCGCTAGAATTTATCAGCATCTACTCCAAATCCACAAAAACTAAAACAGTGGTACTGGCCTAGAGATGGATAATAGGTCAATGAGCACAATAAAAGTCCTAGAAACTACACATTCCTATGTGTATTTAATGTATGATAACAGAGAGCATTTAAGATTAATGAGAAATTTAAACAACAAATATCACAATTGGAAGACACTTGGGGAAAAAAAACAGTTCACATAACTACCTACAACTATAGTAAAAAAGAAATTCCAAGTAGTTAGCTATACAGTCCCTATCAATGGAAGGAGATAAAGATAAAACGTATGTACAGTCTTAAAGCAAGGGTGATGTTCCTTAGCATATTGCTAATGTCTGACTAGATGAGAGGAAGGATGAACAGATTTGACTTGACACAAATTAAAAACATACGGATGGAAAAAGAGGCCAAAAATAAAGGTAAAGTTCCAGAAATAAACTGGAAGACATATTTATAAAGGGAGATAATGACCATAATATATTCAAGAGATTGAAACAAAACAGAAAAGAAAAAAGAAAGAAAAATAACCCATGAGGAAAAAAAAGGATAAAGTTAATTTTCGGGCAAATCATAGTTTTGGGTAGAGGGGAGGATATGACCACTAGTATATTTATAAACTTCCCCAAGTGTTTCTTATGAACTCTCCACTCTCCATTAAGTGAGACTCACAAGGGAAGAAATGAATTATTCCTTTCATCCTCTTGACAAATGCTTCTCATTTATATTCAAAGTCTTCAGAAACAGTTGACACATTGTCATGATTTTATAATCTTCATGCTGAAGACTTACCATTTTCTCCTCCCTAGGCTCCAGGTCTGTTAATACCAAATTTCTTGTCAACATTTTGCTTTGAATATCTTGTAATTATTTAAAATATGCAAAGTCCAATTCTTTGTTGACAGATACTTGACATGAGTTTTCTATAAGTCAAATTAGGGTTCCATGTTGTATTTGTTATTTATTGCTACTTAACAAATTACCACAACATTTAGCAGCTTAAAACACAGTTTCTGTGGGTTAGGAATTTGGATACAGCTCAGCTAGGTGCCTGTGCTTCAAGATGGCTCACTCACAAGGCTGAAGTCAAGGGACTGGAGCCGAAGTCTCATTTGAAGGCTAGCCCAGCAGGAGAGCATATGATGGCCTCCAAACTCACTCACATGTTTGTTGGTAGCATTCAGGTCCTCGCAGACTGTTGGGCTGAGATTTCCCTCAGTTCTTTGCGAAGTGGGCATCTCTATAAGTCAACTGAACAGCACAGCAGCTGGATTTCCTCAGAATGAGTGAGAGCAGGAAAAGACACCTGAGGTAGAAGACGCAATATTCTTGTAATCTACTACCAGAACTCATTTCCATCATTTTTGAGTATTCAGTTGATCAGAAGTGAGCAGACAGGTCTATCTGACACTCAAGGCGAGGGTATTCCATAGGGCACAGATACCAGGAGGTGAGGGCCGTTGGAGACCATCTTGGAGGCTGCCTATCACAGTGCTGAGGTATTCATATGAACTGGTGACCCAGGCATGGTTTGGAGTTCAAGCAGATGAGTTGAGTTGGGCATTACAATGTTCAAAAGCATCTGCCAGAACAGTGCAGAGGCAGAAACTCATGGTCAAGGGTGACAGAGTGGGTACAAGTTGAAATTTAGGGTTCAGAACTGCTATAAGAAAACAGTTTGGATGTTAAATCTAAACCAACATGAGAACCATGGCTCAGGCAAGCAGAACCCCAGCACAACACAGCTGTGGTTCGACTGATTTCAGAACAGATAAGGAAGGTTTATGGGCAGCGATTGGATGGTGTGGGCCAAGAGATACAAATAGTTCTGATGGAAATTGTGCAGGTGTTATTGCTTATCATAGGGATCTCTGTTCCTCATAAAGGGAATTTTTCAGAGCTCTTATATTTATTATCTTTCCTTCTGAACCTAATTCTTCATCTCAGATTCTGAGATTTTGAGAGGGGCATCCTAATTCTCCTTAGGGCTTGATTGGTCCCAAACTCTTTGGCTCTTCTCTCTCTTTCCTTCTCTCTTATTTACTTCATCTCAAATAATTGTTAGGGAAAATATATATGAAAGCATCAGCCGTTATCTGTGGAACTCAGGTAGATTATACAATCATTCATTCCATAAATATTAGCTGTGCACCTAAGCAAATATCAGGTTGGATCTGTGCTGACTAGCAGGGTAGCCATAGGCCACATGTGGCTATTGAGTATTTGAAATGTGGCTGGTGTAACTGAAGAACTGAAATTTTAATTATCTTCAAGTTTTAATTATTTTAAGTTACAAAGGGTGCAGTGCAATGCATTTTTCTGTTAAAAAAATCTGTTGAAAACTAAAGCAAATCATTTTGGTAGGGCTACATTTATCATCTACATTTAGATATGCTCTAAGTGTAAAACACACTGGATTTTAAAGACAGTATGAGAAAATAATTTTATACTGATTACATGTTAAAATGATTAATAATTTTGACATATTGTATTAATTAAAATGTATTATTAAAATCATCTATTTCTTTTTACTTTTTAAATGTGGATACTGAACACTCTTTAATTATATACATGAATTGTTATATTACTATTGGACAGCATAAGGTTGAAGTGTTATTTAGTTATAGTCTTAAAATTTCTGGGTACTATAAGGTTCTTATAGTCTGAAAATATCTTTAGAATCCCCCCCCACTCCCTTTAGGATATATTTCCACAGTTGTTAACTTAAATGATATCCATGATGAAAAATTTTGTTTAATGCTGAAAAGAACTTAGAAATAAAATCTTTTTAAATTTTTTTTCTTTTAGATTTCTGTCTACTTCTTTAGAAATTCTCAATTTACAGCTGAGCATCAACAGGATTTTCTAATACTACTGAGAAGATGTGGTGGCATTTGCTACAGAGTAGAAATTGTGTTTGATGCTTCCTTCTTAACTTGCCAATGAATTTCAAGAATCATATGCTTGAGATTTGAACAAATTACCAGTAGATGGTGACCTTGCAACTTTTCCACAGCTAGGACTTCTAGACTGGCTTGACTTTTCTAAGACTATAAACTTTATGCTACCAAATATTGAAAAATTATATGTTGAATGGTTACAAAATTAAATTCACTTTGTTATTATATGTGAATATTGTCAATATTTTTCGTGTGCCACCATGAAATCTGTGGCTTATGAACACACACACAAGTCTCTTTCTTCTTATTTCCCAGTTAAATGATACTTTTCTGTTGCCTTGGCCTCTCATTGATTTTTTGTGAAGACTTTGCTAAGCATCTGCCTCATCTCTGTCTAGTTCTAGGGAGGGCCTGGGTAGTTCACCCTGCAAACTCTGCCTATCACCATGGTGGTCCCATGGAAGGCTTTCTGGATCTCAATTTATCCTTTTACCAATGTCTTCCCTTCACCCTGGTCTCTCCATGGGAACATAGAATTTTCTGGGTTGCTTACTTGAGACTCGGGGGTTGGTCACCTCTCTTCTTTGGCTGTACCTCTGTACTTTCTTATTACTGTTGGTCCTGCCCCATGTTGGCACAGAGAACCCTGCCAGAGGATTCCTCCCAGGAAACCAAATGGGAAGTAAGGTAGGTACACATCTGCCTCAGCCTTCCTCGAAAATATGTGCTAACTCTTCACTGTCAGTCTGTAGCTCAAGTACTGGAGGAAGGACCCCAGGACTCATGTACCCTATCTCCTCTCACCTTTCCTAACTTTTTCCCTCTGACTGCTGCTCTCTTCACGGCCCCCAGCCCAATCTCTCTCTGCCTTCTCCCTCTGACTGGATGGAAGCACTTTGGTTTTGTGTTCCTTTCACTCTGGATGTTATTTCCCTTAAGTCATATGTCTGTCCTACACAACCCCAGCATTATAGCTAAGCCTTAAAACAGGTGGAGATGGGAAGAAGACTGATTTACTGCTAAGAGTAGTCTAATCAGTGAAGATTTTAAAAATATCACACATAATCCAAATATACTTTCACATAATTTTCTAAAGTGTGCAAGGAACAGAAATGTCACTTTGAACCCTCTTTGGGTGAAGGAAAGATAAGAATTTATGTCCAAAATAGTATTAAAAGAACTTTTAAACGTTTTTTTTTTTTTTTAAGTATTTGCATCTGTGTGGTAGCTATAAAATTGTTTCTCTTGGTCAGTAGTATTTTGTAGCCTCTCTGCTGCATGAGGTCACAGCTTGCCCAAAGAATCAAAACCTTTCTTTTCAGTTTAGAAAACTAGATATTCAGCTTATCTAAATGGGCTGTCTCTATCCCCTACAGATATAATTATAATAAGATCTCGTTCTCAGCTTTCCCTAAGTTGAAACTAAAATTGCAGGTCAAATATATTTCTACTTCTCAATAACTCTTTCTTCCCAAGACCTTTCTTTTTCTAGGAAAAAGACTGTGGGGCATGAATGAGATGTACATGATGACTCATGATTTAGACTGTGATCTCCCTATAAGATCCTATTTTCTCTGATTCTGTCTTAGTTATGAATGCACACATGAAATCTTTGACTGAAATCTTCCATCCAGAAAAGTGGTTAAATCCTGTAGCATCTACCAAAAATATTAGGCTTAAAATTGTTTTTTTTCTCTCACAACATTAAGATATATTTTAAATCAGCAATAGGTTTCTTTTTAAATTTTATTTATTTATTTTACTGATGCCATTATAATTCTACATAATAGTGGGATTTGTTGTTACATATCAGTACATACACAACACATAATTTGGTCAATTTAGGTGAACAATAGTTTTCTTCCTTTTACCAGCATCACAGAATGAAACACGGCAATAGTAATACACAGTGTCTAGAATCTGGTTTGCTGAGCACTACTCCGGTTCTGGAATCAGGATAAAAGAATATAGCACAGTCCTACCATCATTACAACGCATCTTTGAGCAGCTCATTTCATTTTACTGGGCTCCAAATTCCTCTCTCTTTAATATACAGAGTTATGTTAACTTTTTTCCTAAGGTTTTTACTTTGATAGATATCTGTGATTCTAATATCTAGAGAAGGAAAGTGACCACATACTAAAAAAAATACGCCCCCAAAAAAGACAAGGAAACATTTCCACCAGCTACCCCCACTTTAACTGTGCCCTTATACATTTCCCGCCAAACCAACAAGGGATACAGACTATCTGGCAGGGTCACTAGGACAAAGGATTAAAGGAAGAAAAAAGGATCCAGATGTTTCCATTTGGGGTAATTGAATTTTCAGACACATCTAATTCAGATGAGCTGTAGCCATGAACAATTGAGCCAAAGACATAAAAGTGAATCTTATAATTCAACTGGGTTTTCATGACACCACTTCCCATTCAGTGGTCTAATTGATATTATCCCCTCACATGCCTGTGATGACATGGTAGGAGTCAAGGGGAAGGACAACCTTAATCAAAAGGCAAATTAAAACCTCTGGGCCCCCAGTGGTTTCACAGCAGAATTTATTGCATGCCCACTGAGTATTATTTTAAATGAGATGAGAAAGGGATAAAAAAAAATAAGGATTATGGTCTTGCAAAAAGTTCTCGGTTTAGTTGAAGAAAACATGTGCACAATAAAAAAGCTTTATGAACTTTAAAAAGTCATATGAATAACAAATACCTTCGCTTGCACATTAAATGTTTCCTTTAATCCTTCAAGTTTAGACTCATATAAGTTTAATGAATTCAACCAAATCTTGCATCTCCCAGAGAAAATTTAATCTTTATTTATTAAGTCTTTTAAATGTCATGGTAGACTTTCAATTTTAGGAAATAAATAAGAAATCAGAGCCAGAAATAGACAGGGTGAGTATATAATTTATAATTCAAAACTTTTGAGAGTCAAAGGGGTGCTTTTAAAAAAATTTGTTTTAATTAGTTATACATGACAGCAGAGTGCATTTCAACTCATTGTATACAAATGGAGCACAACTTCTCTAGTTGTACATGATGCAGAATCACACCATTTATGCAATCACACATGGACATAGGGTAATAATGTTTGTTCATTCTACCATCTTTCCCACCAAAGGGTCACTTTTAATAATTTTAATTATAACAGGCTTAACCTGAGACTATTTGGGGTGAACTAGGAAATATGGCTGCCCTTTCAATAGGGAAAATAAATTGTCTAAGTTGACATCATTGATATGAGCTTTACTGAGAGTCAGAATATTGGAGCAAAATGAGAAATGGCATTCCATAACCTGCTTAGTTAAATGTTTCAGCCAAACTCCTCTCCTGCCTGGAAAATTTGAGGTGATCTCTGTCATCTACTTTTCCCTATATCCATTTTCTTAGATAAGCCTTTGACCTCTGTCACCTACTTTTCCCTGTATCCATTTCCTTAGATGAGCTCTGTTTGGAAGGGTGTATACAAAAGTTTAAGGTATGACCGTGTTTAGGAATTGGTTGCTGGTGTTGACAAATGAACTTGAGTGTGACTGACAATCCTTAGGTATGTCACTGGGCACTATGGGATAAGTTGCCAAATACATTGTACAAACAGTGAGTTGAGATTTAGAGAGGGGGAGAGATCATGTTAGGATGGGTAAAGTGATAAGGCATTAAAAGTATTAGGAAAAGTAGTGGGATTCAAGTTGGGTCTTGAGGGATGAGGTGGACATTGCAATTTACAGAGTAAATCTTGATGTTTTCCATCTTTATTCCCAGTGAGCAAATGACCAGAGATGAAATACACACACAAAGAAATAACAACAACAATAAAATAAAAGTGATACAAGCTCTATTATGTAAAAGGTTTTATACATCCTTAAGAGAAGGATAAATAGCTCTGTGGAAAACTAGACTAAGTACGTGAAAAGACAATTAACAAAAGAAAAATGACCAGAATATATTTGAACATTTATTTACTTAGTATGAAAAAAAGTGAAAGATACTTGATGAACAGGTGGAAATAGGTAGAGGTCTAACTCTTTTTTTTTTAAATCAGCTTTTTCATATTTACCAGTAAGTATATATTCTTTGGTTTCACAGAAATTCTTTGGTTCAGAAATACCACTTTTAGCAATTCATCCTAAGGATTTAATCAGATAATTGTTCAAAGATTTAATTACATGAAAGAATGTTCGACATAACATCTAAATGAAAAAGTAGAACCTACTAGTGCTAATTAATAAAACATGCTCAGTGCATTTTAATAAAAAATAGTAAAAATTACTAATGGATATGTTTATTAGCTTGGTTTATGTTAATAGTTTATGGTAATAGATGTGTATCAAAACATCACATTGTACAACTTGGTTATATACAAGTTTTGTTTGTTTATACCTCATAAAGTTGAAAAATTCACATTTGTATGTAGTCACAGAGAAGGTTAATATGCAACAATATTCTTTGGCGTATTTTAAATAAAAAAATCTGAGCGAAAAATAGCATAATAAGATATATAATGTATAATAAGACTCTTTCTCTATCTGTATATAAATATATAGAAAGAGTAACTTGTTGAGATGTTTGCCTAAATATTATCACATTGTAATTTTTGTGGTAATACTAGTGGTTTGCATTTGGAGAGGGGGCTAAGCTCATAAGTTTGTTTTCTTTTTATAATATTATATTTATTTTATATTTAGCTTTTATTACATTTAATTTATATTATATTGTTTGAGTCTTACTCAGAGAACATGTGTTTTCTTTATAAACAGATTATTCTATTAAACAATTGAAAGTATTTTGCATTTTAGTATTCAGACGTCTTGCTGATTTGATAAGCCATGTTATGTTCACAGAAACACATTTTCAAGGTTCCTCCTTATAGAAATCTTCAACATAAAATACTGATGTTTATTTAAAGCATGATTTAGTGCAAGAAGTTCTGAGAAGGTCCTTGTCTTTGCATGTATGTCTTGATCCAGGGATCTACTTTTGACTGTCTAGATGAATGGGTGTTTAAGCCATTTCCTCCAATATGAAAAAAAATGATGAATTACAGTGAACTCAAGATTATGATACTTCAGGACAACTCGGTGGAACCCATCTGACCTATGCAGTTTGTTTCCCATGAAAGACCTATGTCTTACTCATCAATCCTAAGGGTAGAATCAATATTCTTTTGTTGATGCTAAAGAACTTATTAATGTCAGGAGAAGTGTCTAGATAGAAGCCACTCCTCCTCCCTTCTTAAGTAAAGACTCCTAAGCAAGACTGAGCTTTTCAGCAGAAGAGAATTTTTTTCTTTAGGGCACAAATTAATGCATGGTTAGGTCCTTCTGCCCATTGTGTAGCATTGCCAAAATAGTTTTGGCTTAAAATGTTCCAAGATGTTATAAACATGATTGCCCTGGACAAACCACTAAACTCTCCATGAACTATATGTATAAAATAAATGTCTCACAATGAACACTGTTAATTCTGTATTTAATCCTCCCAAATACACTGTATTGATAGGTAGCTAAATAAGGAAATAGGTTGTATGCTATGGTTATTTATAAAACAGAAGAAAAAATTTAAAAATAATCACTATATTTTAGAATCATGAATCTGTGCCCCTATTTTCTGGCAATATTACCTAAGGGAGTCAGTAATTTGCTGAATTCATTGCTAATTTAAGATAGAAAAACATATTGTTTGCCTAAAAAGCAGTCCTGTCTGGTCTTTGTAGTGCAGTTACAATATAGTTGGTGCAAGTAAGTTTTGTGAGTAAGCCAAGTAATACAAAATACGACTATTTAAAAAATCAGGATCCACTCACTCTCAAAGATCAGAACTTCAGTCATATGGGAAAATGTTAGAAAAATCATAAATAACAAACAATTTTAGAAACACACACACACACACACACACACACACACACACACACACACACACCAGATTGTCAGGCTCTATATACTCTAAAGCTAAAGAAAAAGAATCAATGTTTGGTGAAACCTGAAAATGCGTATTTTTAAAACACCAGGGCAGTTCTGAGGGGCAGCCAGTTTGAGAACCATTGCTGTAAGGGAGAGCCATCTGGCCCCACTTGGCCTTCCTGGCAAATAAAAGGCAAGCCCTCCGTTGTGGGACTTTTAAGCTAATAAACAGTTGAAACAGTATTGGGTTTGGAACTAACTATATCTTGGAAAAAAATGCTCCATAAACCTCCAAGGTTGGGACTAGTCATCATTTTTTTAAAAAAATATTTTTCCTTGGAAATATTTTGCTGTTTTTTCCTTATTATAAAAGTAGTAGATGTTTACTATAGAAAATTTGAAAATAAACTAAAAGAGAACAAAGAAGATGAGAAAAATTCCTGTACTTCTATCAACCAGATATCACCATAACAATGCCTATATCTCTTCACTTTTTATATATAAATGGAAGTATATTATAGTACAGTTTTGTTACATGCTTTCTAAAATCAGCAATATAGGAGAAGAATTTTCCCATGTTGATATTCTTCTATGAAATCATGTTCAATGGCTACAGGAAATATATTTCATATTTAATGTTATTGCTTTTCCAGTTTTGAAAATTTTAGGTTTTTAAAATTTTTTTCTAATTGCATTTTGACACGTCATACATAAATGGAGTATAACTTCTCATTCTTCTGGTTGTACACGATGAAGATTTTAGCTTTTTGATTTATGATTCAAACAATCCTGCAATTTGACTCTCCTTTGACTATAAATTTTGAATATTTTCTTAGGAGTGCTAGAGGTGGGGTTGTGAGTTATAAATAAATATTTACATCATTTTATGCATATTGCTTAGTTATACCTTGGAAATATACTAATTTATTTTTCAACCCAAATTTATAAGCCGTGAACTCTTACCAATATTTAGTATTTTTTAATTTTGTTTATCTGATTGGTAATAATGTATCTCAAGTTAATTTGTGTTTCTTTGAAACAACTTCTAAAGATCGTTGACATTTCCTTCATGGTTACTGGTCATTTATATTTCTTGAGAGAACTGCTTTATCATATCCTATACTTATTTCTCAATTAGGATGTTCCCCTTTTCCATCATGATGAAACCTATCTGTATTTCTCATGGGCAGAGTGTATTTTTCCTTCTAATGTCTTAGGATGTACAAAAGTTGATAATTCAAACATATCCCTACCAAAGAGTAGGCTTGAAAAGTTCATCAATTTTCTAAGCATGACGTCTACCACCCTATACTGATCACTTCAAGCTCCACACAAAATAATGGCTATAAACTCATAATGTCTGGTTTAGCAAAACCTGAATATGAATTTAAGCTGCTATTTCATATCTCACTTGTATTTTAAGCTTTGCCTCTAGTTAAATACCATACTCTGTTAAGGAAATTTTAGGTATTGGGGAACAGAGCAGAGAGGTAAAATCAATTCAGCAATGTTGTTTTGAACAGGCATGATATAATATAAAAGTCACTAAATAACCACATATCCATCTGCCTATGTATAAGCACAGCTGTGCAAACGTGCCATACTGAATATCATATTTTTGAAACTTCATTGATGTAAATGTAGGCCTTGTTTTATTTAATAATGAATATAAAATAAGACCTTGTGGCTATGTAGAACTTTACAATTAAAAAAAAGCATTCATACAATATTTCTTTTGATTCTCAACAATGGATAAGTTAAGTAGTGATCACATTCACAGCTAAACTGGTGAGAAAACTGGGCCTTGGGGGTGTTAAACGATCAATCCATCAGCTCAGCTTCCTCAGTGGGGGATTAGTTCCATGGAGATTAAAGTGCAGGATGATCCAATGCTTAGTGAGGGAACTTCTAGTTTTAAAAAACTCCACAACATTAGGAGAAGGCAAAGGAGCCAAAATAAAGTCAAAAGAAATAAGCCAGAGAATTTTCCAAAATCCAAGGGAAACATGGGTGTGGTTGAACTTGAATGTAGCTGCAGATTTGGTGAAATGCTTGGCTTTCTTTTATTTTCTGTATTTTAGAGCCTGACTATTAACACCCCCAAAGCCCAGTTTTCACAGTATTTTATTATCACTACAAGAGAATTTCATCTTCTGTGGTTAAGGAGATGTTTTTCTTTTCACAATAGCAATGTTGAAACATCTTTCTGTGTATCAAAGTTCTACACACACACAAACACACACAAACACACACACACACACACATACACACACTCAAACACACACACACACATATATAATTTATTTTTTGAGTTAGATTTTTTTTTTGGTTGAGTAAGGCTGTATACCTGGATTCTAGAGTCTATATTCCATGCATGTTAAGCAATTTGCAAGACACAGAAATATAGAGTTACAGCATTGCTTCCCTTTACTAAGGGGCATCACAGAAGGTGTATACTCATGATACAGCTTATCTCTTTCTCCAAACTACTGGCTTTTATTTGAAGCTACGGTTTGTTTCCTCTTCAAGTAGCCCTAAGCTGAGATGGCACAAAGTCCTTTCATTGAAAGGGGTTGCCAAGCTTCCAAAAACTACAAGTTTCCGAAATACCAGCAAATATTTTTACATCCAATCTTCATGATACTTGGTGGTAATGATCAGTACACAAATACCACTTGGCTCACCAAATTTTGTTCTTCTGGGTTGAAGTGTTCGTTTACAGTAGAAGTTTTTACTTTTAGGTTTCACTCTGTTCTCTCCTATATAGATAGATGAATTTGGAACTCTAAATCCAACATGGTTTGTAAATGCTTTAGCACCAAACTCATTTCTGTAGTTTATAAGCAGTGTAGTTTAAGGCATTTTTCTAGAGCATTCCAAGTGTTCAAGACCATCAGTCACTCCCAACTTCTCCTTTTCCCCATCCCTTGGAAGCCACTTGTATCCTTTCTGTGTCTGTGGATTTGCCTGTTCATGGCACCTCGTATAAAAGGAATCATGCAACATGCGACCTTCTATGCCTGGCTTCTTTCATTTAGCATAATGTTTTTTTTGTTGTTGTTGTTGTTGGTGGTGGTACCGGGGATTGAACTCAGGGCATTTGACCACTGAGCACATCCCCAGCCCTTTTTATGTATTTTACTTAGAGACAGGGTCTCACTGAGTTGCTTAGCACCTTGCTTTTTGCTGAGGCTGGCTTTGAACTCATGATCGTCCTGCCTTAACCTCCCAAGCTGCTGAAATTACAGATGTGCACCACTGTGCTTGGTGACTTAGCATAACATGTTCAAGGTTCATTCATGCTACGGCATGCACCAGTACTCCATTCCTTCTTACAGGTGAAAGATATCCCACACTGTGGACAATAGCATGTATTGTATGTCCATTTATAAGATGATAGACATTTGAATTTCTTCCACCTTTATCTACTACAAATAATGCTGCCATGAATATCCATGTTCAAGTTTTCCTGTGACCATGTTTCCATTTCTCCTTGATGTGCGCCTCGCAGGGAGACTGCTGTCACATTGTTACTCTGTTCAACCTTTAAGAACTGCCAGATTGTCTTCCCAAGTGGCTGTACCATTCACAGCCCTGCCACCAATGCCTGAGAGTTCCACTTCTCCGCATCCTCACCTACACTTATTACCACCTGTTTCTAAATCGTTTTGCTAGCCATTTTTCCTCAAACCAAGATGCATCTAGGAACCTGCTTAGTGAGGACTCCTTTGTTTTCCTTATCCGGGACCAGCTCACCAGCCTTCTTTTGCCTTCCCTGATGTTCACTTTTGTAGAATAAAAACAGGTCCTAGTCCAAAGGAGGGACTTGATTCCGGGCAGCTTCTTGAGCACCTTTCTCATGCCCACTGCACAGAAACCTGAGCCTTGGGAGTGCAGCCTCTGAGATAAGCTGGAGCCCTGCTTAGCCCCAGCAGAAGGCTCCTGCGGCTCTTCTCTGGGGGATGTGCCTCAATACCATAAGCCATCCGTGTAGCATAATGAGGCACAGGGGAAGGACAGCAGGTCAGGCTGCAGTGCAGACGAGGGAGGCTGAAGGGCACTGGGGAATGTGGGTGCCAGCCTCACAGCAGCTGGGCTGTCTTCCGTGTGGGAGTTAATTGGGGTTGCTGAGCTACTACGGGATACAGCACTGGAGAATAACACCCACCAGCCCAACCACAGTAATAAGCTCTGACACATATCACATCTCACCCTGCAGCTAATTAAATACTCCACAGCTTCTTCAGCAGGAGCCCAGGAAGCCCTGAGCTGAGGAGGAGAGAAGCAGGGAACCCGGGACCCAGTCCTGGCTTAGCAAGATTCCCAGCATTACCCGGGAAACGTCAACCTGACTCTCTGGGCTCCTGCCTACTCTACCATGGGCAGGGAGAGGATCACAAGTGAGGTTGCTTTAAGCTTCGGGGGTCTCGTGTGCTAGGCAGGACACTGTCAGTTAATGTCACTGACAGTAACTAAGGCACATTCCTCATCAATGGGAATCCATGGCAAGGACTAAATACAAGACAGCTTACGCCTCAGCAAACTCTCAGCACATCACTGAGCTAGATAGGTAGGGGTTTCCTCAGGGAGTTTTCAAATGACAGGGAAGACAACTAATGAGTGACAGCAACAGAATGGAAGTCCCACATCCTTAGGGAACTACCAGGAGTCCATGGAGGGTCCCTTACAGGGGCTGGTGATTTGCCTCAGGTGTCATTCACACAGGTGTGCTACTGAGACCTCTGGCCCTCTTTACTTCGCAAAAGCAGAGGGAGGTGAGAGCCTCACTGGGCAGTAGTAACAGTCCCCTGGGGCTTTCTTGGCAGTAGAAGAAGGTGGTAGAACACAGTTCCTTTGTACAGTGCTGAACCTTGAGCTGCGTGATGATTGCACAACCGTGCCCAAGGGCATCTCCAAAACACACATAAGTCTGAGCAAGACACTTAAGGTCTTAGGTGTTGAGCAAACTCCCCGAAGCTCTTGACCCCACCAGCAGCTGTGGGGCTGTTGTCAGGGCCAAGAGACCAATCCTTCCCTCTGGGCCTCTCCTTCTCTACCTGTAAGGGGAATAGGTTGAACCAATTCCTGTTCCTTAGCTCAAAACTATTTATGAGCCATAGAAACTTTTTCTCTTCCTTTCTCTGCCAAAAGCCAAAGACATGGCATGAGTTGATGAGTTTCAAAGATGTCTCATAAAATTAAATTAACAGTGTCAGGAATCTTTACTGACCTCTGAAGTCAAATTCTTCAAGGCCAACTGGCTGGGCACAGCTGTTTAATAATGCACCCCTGTCACGACCCCTTGCCCGCAAGGAAGACGCAACTCAGGAATCTTCTTTCAGCAGTTTATTCAGGCCCTTGATATTTCTTCTAATTCCTGGTCGGATGCCCCTCCCAGCCTTAATAAAGCATCCCAAGCCCCAATGCGAAGCTGCCACGTGGAACTTTCTCACAGGGTGCTGAAAAACCATGCACCAACTCTCCCAAACAAGGAGTTGTTTGTTACAGACCACAGTGGAGCCAGCGCCATCCTGCAATGGCGACCATAATCTGCAGAAGCGGCTCACCACAGTTCCCCCCTTCTGTTTTCTGAAAACAATACAGGCGAGAGTAGAGGTCCTATCCCACTGTGCAGAAGTGGCTGCATAGTATGGCTCAGTCCTAAGGAGGGCCCTTCCCCAGATCTGAAGCCATATCAGCCGACGCCTTTTTCGTGGGGCGGGGCGTGGACATCAAACCCGCATGCAATAGGACATGCTCTCCTTGAGGTCCACTTCAAGGATCACTCAAGTGCAGTGCCTTGCCTCGCATCCTGTATCGTGATGAAGGTGGACGAAGGGGGACAGCTGAGGCTGAACTGTGGCTGCTTACAACGACAAACAAGTTGACAGCACCCTGAAAGAAAGGCACGGACTTTAAGGCGATAGAGAAGCATTAGTGTGGAAACCCACCTGCGTGCAATGGCAGCGAGACCGGCAGAGTGCAAGTGCTTTCCAACACTAAGAGAATAACGAGGAAAGACATGCCGATGCCAGTGCAATGTTATAATAACTTGGGGTGCAACGACCATGTCAAAGATTTACTGTTTAAGATGCGCAAGCCAGACTTGAGGTGAATTGCCATTTACTAAAGCTGCAAGAGCTTGGATGATCATAGCCTTATCGTGAGCATTGCGGGCCTTGAGGCGACAGAGAAACCACAAACAGAGAAACATACCGAAGCAACACATTGCACCAAAAATGCCTACCCCCACCCATTCTTTAAAAAAGAAAAAAGCAGAAGATATCCAATCAGTGAATTGACCCAAAGTCACGGGATCAACACAGGTGTTATTCAAGACAGCTAACTGGGTTAGTTGAGACTGGATCATGTCTTCCGCTTCCATGGACCAATTTCCAGCCAAATATTCGCCAATGATGTGGGAAGCATTCCTGGAATCATTAAATCTGACAGAGGTTATGCATAAATGTGCACGTTGGTCAACACAACCCAAAAGCACCAAGTCAGCCAATTCTTCTACCTGAGCTTGGAGTAAATCTATTCTTTGGTTGGCAGCTAAAATCCCTGACAAAATATGTTGATTAATTGTATTTTGGGATTCAAGTATGGTGGAAGTTTGTTGGACAACTTGATTAATGGTGGCAGCAGTTTGTACTTGATTGGCCATAGCCACTCCGGCCATAACCGCTGCAGCAGCAGATACCGCCACGGCTGTCACTATAGCCGCTGTGATTCCAAAATCTCTGCGGACTCTAAGTAGCTCAACAATAGGGAATTTATCAGGATCTGCAGTGACCAGGATTGGGACAAAAGTTGGAATTTTCATAACCACTGCTACAGTCCAGGAACCATTCCAACACTCAGATAAGAGACAGGTAGTATGAGAACAATCCAGCATCCCTGATGAGGTGGCCTTAGCCAAAAGGAATAAGAAGGGGGATTGGACACAGACCATTGCAGGAGGCAATGTGGCATTATACAACAGAGAGTTGAATGAAACAGATGTAAGTCTATTACCTCATTCACTTTCCCTAACAGTACCAGAAACATTAGCCAGCCAACTTTTGGCTCCTACCAACTGAGCCAGTGCAGAAATATCGGCTGAAGCCCCCTTTTCATTGGAAATCAGCCATTGAAACCAGGACCAACCTACTCCTGTAGAGGAGCTGGCACTATTGTTAAAGTTATAAACATACCTCTTAAGAGAGGGGGGAAAGGGAGAAACCTTTAGCAACTTGATGTTTCTCCCAAGAATGATCCTGACAAGGCATAAATGTTGGGGGGAAACCAAGATTAGGGGAACAGTAAGGAGAGGCCTTGAAATGAGTGGCATCATGAATACTACTAGAAGAAGGAGGCACTGGGATTAGTACCTCGGAGATAATAGCCAAGGTAGTTATGTTAAGAGCAGAGCTGCTGTTTGCGGGAGTCTCTGAGCCTGATTGCTTCCCCGAAACTCCCTTGCTCAATACAGCACTGATAATGCTCCCTGAGACCTGATTGGACCACAATGGGTCCTCCCAGTTAGTCAAATTTTTGGTCTTAAGGCTAATGCAATTAGCATTTCTAAGGCTGAAACAAAAAACTCCTGTGAGATTAACTTGAGATTGATTAAAAATGTTCTCCATGTCCCCTCTAGGAGAGGCACAGGGAGCAGACATCTCACATGAGGTAGAAAAAAGAGTGGGGAGGACACTAGAATTACCATGAACCGGCATCGGCATTGGCCATGCCCGTGCCACTGCCCACCACCGCATTGGTGTCGCCTGTGCCATCGGCACCAGCACCAGAGCCAGAGCACTTAGCAGAATGAAGATCCTCATCACAGGATTGTTGTGGTATCTCTTGTTGCTGGTCAGTTGATGTCGAGACTCTTCTTGTCAAGCGTTCAGGGACCCACAACGGTTCCGTACGATCCTGGGGAAAAACACATACAGATCCTCGTGCCCATGTCAGCACGGGGTCAGGGCCGTTCCATTGGCCCGTAAGAACATCCTTCCACTTAACATAGCCAATCACAGAGGGCTGAGGGGACACATGTCTATCGGCCGCAGAGCGACCATGAATATCCAAATTCAAAAAATTAATGGTAAAGAGAGCTAAGGACAGGCGTTCTTTAGGAGTGTGTTCAGCTCCTATTCCCCCTTTTTGTTTTTGTAAAGTTTCCTTTAATGTGCGATGAGCACGCTCAACAATGCCTTGTCCTTGAGGATTGTAAGGCAAACCATGAGTAAGTTGCACTCCCATAGTAGAACAAAAAGCTGTAAATTGTCTGCCAGTATAAGCAGGTCCATTATCAGTCTTAAGGGATGCAGGTGCATCCCATGCTGCCCATGCCTCTAAACAGTGAGTAATGACATTACGTGCCTTTTCTCCCGATAAAGCAGAAGCATGGATAATTCCAGAGCACTTATCAACGGAAACATGCACATACTTAAGGTTACCAAAGTCAGGTATATGTGTCACATCCATTTGCCAAACAACCAATGGCTTTAATCCCCGTGGGTTTACTCCATAATTAGGGGGATGAAGAAATGTGACACAATGGGGACATTGCAATACTATCTGCCGAGCATCCGCTCTTGAAATAGAAAAACGCCTGCGCAGCGTTAATGCATTAACATGGAAGTTTTGGTGAAACAACTTAGCCCCCTCTAAGGAGGAAGCCAAGCATATCAATTGACCTCTAGTGGCTAAGTCCGCACAGGCATTACCTTGGGATAACGGACCAGGAAGAGAGGTGTGAGCCCTGATGTGCATTGGATAAAAAGAAGAAGTGTGGTTAGAGATAAGCTGTTGAAGCTGAGTAAAGTAAGCAGACACATTGTGGGCATCACTAATAGCTCCCACTGCCTCCATGACTTTTAGTGCTTGTACCACATAGCTGGAGTCTGAAATAAGATTAAAAGGAAAAGAACACTGTTTAAAAACTTCAATAACAATTTGTAGTTCTACCCATTGTGGATTTCCAGGAGCAAATTGATGCTGGATAGGGGGAGAGTCATTAATTACATAAGCTCCCATTCCAGACTTGGAACCATCAGTAAAAATGTTAACAGCCCCTGGAATTGGACTGGATGAAGTTAGCTTAGGGAAAATTATGGGATGTTCTTTAACAAAATGGAGTAATGGATGAGAAGGGTAGTGATTATCAATACCCCCTTGAAACGAGCAACACAGAATAGCCCAGTTGTCTAGAGTAGCACATAAAACATTAAGTTGAGCTTTAGTGTAGGGTATGATAAGAGAAGAAGGTGATTAGCCGAAAAATTGAATGCTTTGTTGAATCCCTTTAAGTGCCAATGCTGCAACAGCATCAGGATAATATTCTAAGGATTTTCCTGGGGATACATGTGGGAGGATCCATAGTAAAGGCCCATCTTGCCACAGTACCCCAGTAGGCTGCCGCATAGTGGCAAGCACACATAACTGGAAAGGTTTATCACTCTGGAGCCTGCATAGAGTGGCATGCTGTATAGCTTGTTCTACTTTTATAAGGGCCGCTCTAGCCTCAGTAGAGAGGCTATGAGGGGAAGCAAGATCTGGATCACCCTTAAGAGTAGCATACAAAGGCTGGAGCACAATATTAGGAATATGTAAATATCCTCTTATCCAATTAATATCTCCCAGCAATTTTTGAAAGTCATTTAGAGTTTGGAGATCTTGAGTCCTGATGGTAATTTTTTGTGGTTTTAATTTGTCATACCCAATTGTTGCTCCCAAATACCTGATAGAATCCCCCGTTTGAACCTTTTCAGGTGCGATGTGCAGTCCATGTTGAGCCAACAGTATCACGAGTTCTTTATAAGCCTCATTAACTGTCTGTTCTAATTTTGCGGCCAATAACACATCATCCATATAATGAATGATCTTGGTGGAGGAATACTTATGTCTGAGAGGTGCGAGTGCCTTCCCCACATACATCTGGCACATCGTGGGACTGTTAGCCATCCCCTGTGGCAACACCACCCACTCAAACCTTTGATCTGGTTCCTCGTGATTACACGAGGGAAGGGTGAAAGCAAAACGTTGTGAATCTTTAGGATGCAAAGGAATGGAAAAGAAACAGTCTTTAATGTCAATAACAATTATGTGCCAGCCTTGAGGAACAGAGGAGAGCAGAGGCAGCCCTCTTTGAATGGGCCCCATAAGTTGCATCTGAGCATTAACTGCTCGTAGATCATGCAGTAGGCGCCACTTCCCTGATTTTTTCTTAATGACAAATATGGGAGTATTCCATGGAGAAGTAGAAGGTTGGATGTGACCCAAGTCAAGTTGTTCTTTGACTAGATCATGGGATGCTGCCAGTTTAGCCGAGGGAAGAGGCCACTGAGGCACCCAAACAGGCTCCTCGGTGAGCCATGTTATGGGTATTTGAGCCCCAGTGGACCCTGGGAAAAACCCAGACCAAACCTGTTAAGCTTTTGATGACCTTGCACAGGATGCTTATGCCCCTGTAGGTGCCTATTAGGGTCCCCAAAAATCTTTCCAGAGGCATCCACCATCCTTGCTACAAAATCTGAAAAGGGTTCTGTAGGGCCCTGCAGAATCTTAGTCAAGTTACCAGACACCTCTCCTCTATTTGGAAGTGACTTCCATGCCCGAATGCAAATGTTGTTAATTTGATCATATGCCTCAGGAGGGAATCCTGTCTGTTGATTAGCAAATCTGCCTTGTCCCAAAAGCATATCCTTGTCCCAATGGGGGTGTCCCGCCGCATAGTTTTGGGTGGCCTGCTCTACAGCGCCCTCTAGCACAAAGGCTCTCCAGTCCAAATATTTGCCTGGAGAAACACAAGCCCGAACAAGGCTAGCCCAATCAGAGGGAGTCATACAGTATCTAGACAGACTCTCCACCTGAGTTGGTGTGAAGGCGGCATCCACGCCATAAGTGCGGACAGATTCCGCCAAGGTTTTCATTATCTTAAAGTCTAAAGGCTCATGATATCTTCCCCTGTTATTGTCCTGAAATACAGGGTATGTAAGTCCCATATCTGTATTAACTGTCCTCCAAACTTGCACATGAAAACATCTCCCGGAATTTTGGCTCCCCCCCACATACGGGGGTGGGGCAACCGGCACCATATCTTCTTCGAGATATTCTACCTCCTCCTCCTCAGAGTGTTGTTGACCGATATTGGATCCCGTCCCCTTTTTACAGTAGGCCTGCGTGCCCTGTATCCCTTTTTTCTTTTTCTTCACTTTTATCTTGCGTAGTTGTTGTAACAATATATCAAGGTCCTCAGAACTCTCTGAGCCGCTTGTGTTCTCAGGCGTTTTTAATTCAGCCAAGTCTGGGTAGAGCCTTCTCCTATTTTTAGTTTCAGGCTCTTTTGCCTTCTCACTACTCTTACTCCCAATGTTCTCTGCCACTTCACTATGTGATCCTTCAGACTTTTCCTGATGTAGTTGCTCAAGAACAGCTTGACCCTCACTCACAGCTTCCTGGCATTTACTATCTACTATACATCCTCTAACTAACTTCCAAAGTGGTATCACCCCACCCTCTAATATGCCCTGCTCAGAAGCAAAGTCAAGATCTGTGCCTAACTTATCCCAGCTAGGTATAGTAAGGCTGCCCGAGAACGCAAACCACGGTGCAGCAATATCTGTCTTCTGTAAAAATCTCTGTAAAGTACTACGTTTCACTTCTAGGCCCTTGGAACGTAACAGGTCATCTAGGGCCAGGAGAAGCGGACTTGAAGATACGGCACCCATGACACAACAAAAGACACACAAAAAACAAAAGTGAAAGTAAGAGCGAAAGTACACAGTGCAGCTGCAATAAGATGTAATGCTCTCTCTGGCTTTACAGAGGAGCTGCCGCTTTGATAGCGGGTCCCACTTACCTGGGACTAATCCCCACTTTGATAGCGGATCCCACTTACCTGGGACTAACCGGTGCACCACCCCTGACTGCTGAAAGTTCTGGTTCCCGGGTTTTCAGCACCACTTGTCGCGACCCCTTGCCCGCAAGGAAGACGCAACTCAGGAATCTTCTTTCCGCAGTTTATTCAGGCCCTTGATATTTCTTCTAATTCCTGGTCGGATGCCCCTCCCAGCCTTAATAAAGCATCCCAAGCCCCAATGCGAAGCTGCCACGTGGAACTTTCTCACAGGGTGCTGAAAAACCATGCACCAACTCTCCCAAACAAGGAGTTGTTTGTTACAGACCACAGTGGAGCCAGCGCCATCCTGCAATGGCGACCATAATCTGCAGAAGCGGCTCACCACACACCCCCCCACCACCAATCTCACATTCCTTTGTAGTTAATAGGGCCATCCCATAACTCATCCCAGGAGAGAGGGGAGAGAATGGCCAGTGTCTGTGCTTTCTGCAGAGGCTGGTTCATAAAGTATATTTATACATTCCCTTTAACCTGACATTGCACGAGATCTATTATCAGTTAATTAAACTGTAACAGTTTTATACATTGATGTCTGGTGGTGATCAGAATCTAAATTTACAGATCCATGAGGTCGCATTGACTCGCATGATGAAACTAAATAATATTCACTTAAAAGAACATTAAACTGTGCAGAACCATCATGAGCAGTCAATAAAGGCTTCACGTGAAACAGAATTTAAAGGGATGGTATTTGCTACTTTACTCCCTTGAGAAACACATGCTTTCAAAAGTTATTTCCTACCCCTGAATTCCCTGCCACTGGAATGGTTTTGACAATTTTCTGATTTGTTTAAAGTGGATGATTATAAAAGTTTGTTAGAGGCATTTGCATTCATTTAAAAGGGGGTGCATCCTGGGTCCTGCCACTGTCATAAAGGAAAAAGAGACAGGAGACTAATTAAGTAACAAAGGCTCAGCCAGCAACCTCGCTTCCAGAGGCATAATCTCCTTTGCCAGGCGCAGGGCAGATGACTGGCTGCAGCTCGGCCCAGCCTCCTAGGCCTAATCCTCCCTCCTCAGCGAGCAGCATTCCGCAGTGTCTGGAATAATAATGTAATTACAGACAGCTCAAACACCTGATCACCTGATCCATGAAGGGCAAGGATTTGGGTCCTTTCAAATATGGGAAAGAGAATCAAAGCCAAAAAGGGTGGATCTTTTGTGGGGGCAGGCCATCGAAATTTTATGTCTCTCTCATTTTTTTTTTCCTGCTAATGTATACAGAAATCCCTCATCATCCTTGGGGGATATGATCAGAGAACCCAGTGGATACCTCAAATGGCAGATAGCACTGAATCCTTAGTGAACTGTTTTTTTTCCTGTACATAACACATCTATGGTGAAGTTTAATTTAGAAATTAGGCACAGTAAGAGATTGACAATAATAATAAAAAATAAAATCAAAATTATAACAATACACTATAATAAAAGTTATTTAAAACTTGCGAATTGTTTATTTCTGGAACTTTTATTTCCTATTTTGGGGCTTTTGGTTACTCTCTGAGTAACCGAAACTGCAGAAACTGCAACCTCACTAAACAGGGTCAACTTCTCAGAGGGGGAATATTGCTTTTACCAGGACATGATGGCCAATTAGGCCAAAGTGACCCGGTACTCAATGGAAATCCAAACAAAAGAGCCTCGAGTATATTCCGCACCCCAAATTCTTTTTTGTTCACATTGCCCCTTCATGCTTTCTTGTTGGGTGTAGGTTATAAAGTCCTCTCTGTTATGAAACAAAAGATGCAGGATTAATGCACAGAGATTGCAGGAATTTCAAATTCCCTAGACCTAGCACAGTGACTGGTACACAGAAGGTGCTAAATAAATGCTTGCTGTTTGGTATCAGTTACACTTCATATTATGTAAGTTACATCTAACTTTACTAAACTCACTTTGAGAGGAAAAAAATATCTTGCAGAACATTTTGAGTATGGCATACTTAGGAACCACAACAACCAAAAGCCAAACCAGAATCTAGAGCCATGGTTTTCAAATAGCATCCCAGAGGCTTTGGGGTGTTCTACAGAGGTGATACGGGTGTTTTAGGAAAGGAGTCAGAAGAGCCTGCTAGGCTGCTGCTGCCCAAGGCATGTCCATGTCAATCAATAAGACTTACCTACCCATTTCTTTTTTTTCCATATTTCTTATTGGTGCATTACAGTTGTATGTAATGGTGGTTTATTACATATTCATACATGCCCACAATATCACACTATAATTTGGCTGATGATATCCCCCAGGTTTTGCTCTTTCCTCCCCTCCTCCCTCTCCGTGGTCTCTTCCCCTCTACTCTCCTGTCTTCCTTCAATTCATGAGACAAGCTGCACTCTCGACTTTTCTTTTCCTTTTTCCTCTCCAGCTTCCACATCTGAAAGAAAACATACGACCCTTGACTCTCTGCGTTTGGCTTATTTTGCTTTACATAATGTTCTCAGATTCCATCTATTTTTCTGCAAATAACATAATTTCATTCTTCTTTTTAATTGAATAAAACTCCATTGTGTATATACACCACAGTGTTTTTATCCATTCATCCACTGACAGACACCGAGGCTGGTTCCATCCACCTCTTTTCCATGCTAGATCTTCCCATAAAATTTCCTTTAGAAGAGAAACTTCCTGTACCTGGATATTCATATAGTCTCAAAGGATCTCCCCACAAGATACTTATTAATTGCAAGAGGAAGAAAGTAGCTTTATACTAAGGAATCTGGCAGATATCACCTTAAGCAGGTGATCAAAGTTGCATAACAGTAATAAGATGTTGGTATTGCACCCCAGACTCAGCGAGAGGAGCACAGGTCAGCATGCCCACTGAATCTGTCAGACTAATCATGAAAAAAACATCAGACAAAGCCAAACTGGGGGCTGTCCTACAAAGTAATTGGCCACTCTTTCCAAAGGTGTCAAGGTCATGGAAAAGAAAAGACTGAGGAAATGTCACAGAATGGAGGAGACTAAGGAGAGATGACAACTAAAGGTAATGCAGAGTCCTGGATTGGAGGCTAGAACAAAAAAAGGACAATGGCAGGGAAAGCTGCTGATATTCAAATAACGCTGCTTCCACATTAATTACACGTCTAGACAAGTAAACTATGATTACGTCAGGCATTAACTTTAAGTGAAGCTGGCTAATAGGTAAAACTAAAGTCATTGCAAAATAAAAGAAACAAGTTTTTGCAATGAAGCAAAGTTTGATAAATCACCATTCATGAGGAATACAATTGCACTTTGTTGGGATGGCCTTCCAGTATAACAGAGCCAGGCCTCACTGGGGGCCAACAGCAATTCCAACTCCTGATCAAAGCCTGAGTTTGGAAAGATGGTGAATAGCTGTGAATAGCCGGGGCAAGGAGGCATTGCACCTGCCTGAGGCAAAGTCAAAAGAGCAGGAAGTAAGTACTGTCTGCAGTGAGAGGCAGGCTGACTGTCTGCACCAGTGTCAAGAAAGCACTGAAAACCCACATCCTTATAAGTGACAAGAGTCACGAGCTAGAATGGAAGTCTAGGCTGACTGATGTCCCTTTTATCTGGGGGTCAGAGTCCAAGTATGAGTCTCCTCTGGACAAGTCACATAGTCTTGAACTTATTTTATAGAAAAGAATAGAACTCCTGTTGTGCCAAGGGTGCAGTTTCATGTGTGCGGATCTTAGCATTATTCATCTGAAAACCTTGACAGAGTTTCTCCTGCCAGTGCCCTGCTCTCCCCAGCATAATGGAAAGACTAAACAGTGACAGAAAATGATCAAGACAATAGACAGCAAATAAGGAAAGATGCTCTGTGGTTTGAAGATGTTTGGTGCAGGGACAAAGGACCTCAGCAGGCTGGGAATGCATTCTGGAAGCTGCTCTTCCTAATGGCATGTAGCTATGAACAGAACAGTGCTGGGAGAGGAAGAAATCCAGACAGCAGGCTAAACCAGTTCGGTTTAACCAAAAGTCCCTAAGGATTTTACATTTTACTTCATAACATTCTTGGGTTTACTTTTATATAAAAATCATGGTCCCTATCAACTCAGGTCTTGAAAACAAAGGTTGGATTTATTCTGCAGATTCTCACAGCTCCTGGCACTTACTCTAACTTCTAGAAGCATAATGCAAATGGCTCGGCGATCATTCATTTATGATTATTGCATCAGGATATTCTGTTAGAACAAAAAATGTTTTGGGGAAGATTTCTAAAAACAGATTTAAATCTTAAAAGTGTGGATATATCTGCAAAATCCACTCATCCAGTAAAACCTTACTCCCTAATGATGTCAGATAAATGAAGCATCTCCACCAGAAAGTTGTGTTAGGACCCCGGGAAATCCATGTTGTACATTTATTAGTCACGCATGGGAGAAGGAGGCTTGCCCTTTCTTTTACTGTTATGAAAAGTGTGGGTTTGGTAAATGTCCCAATGGTCCTTTTCTTTCTTAAAGAGAATATGAACTGCTGATAACATGTTACTTGTTTCTTAAAGTGTATTAACATTCCATATTTGTCCCTTTTATTTTACTTTGAAAGTCGGGATTCCTTGTTCTGGGTGTTTTTGATCTTGGGATACTAAATGAACATCCAAGTCTCTGTTATTTAAAATATAAAACTGTGTGCCCAGTTTCAACCCCCCCCCTTTCTAGAGCCTACATGAGGCATCCTCTGGTATTGGGGAACCAGCTTTCTTCTTGACTTGTGGGACAGCCTGTCCCACAGGATCATGAGAAGAGGTACAGCACCTAGTCCACAGTGAAGCTTAGAACTAAGTGCTTGACCACAAGAAGCCAAAGAAGGCACGAGGGGCTGGCCCAGTGACTCTGAACGCAAGCTTCAGGCAACAGCTGCTTTCCTCCTGCTGGGGCAACCACACTGAAGACCTGGAGGGAGGACATATGGGAGGACAGCAAACAGCAGCAGCACTGCAGGATCAAAGCCTCTGGATCCAACCTTGCCTGTAAGTGGTGCACCCCTAGAATTTCAATAATAAAAATTCCTGTTTTGGTTTAAGCTACTTTGAGATGACATCTTTAAAGATAAAAACAAATTAAGATGGCAGAGATGAAGTAGATTTATTTTTTTTTAGTTGTAGATGGACATAATAGCTTTATTTATTTATTTATTGGTACCAGGGATTGAACTCAGGGGCACACAACCACTGAGCCACATCCCCAGTCCCATTTTGTATTTTATTTAGAGACAGGGTCTCACTGAGTTGCTTTGTGGCTCGCTTTTGCTGAGGCTGTCTTTGAATTCTCGATCCTCCTGCCTTAGCCTCCTGAGCTACTGGGACTACAGGTGTGTGCCATGGCACCTGGCTTATTTATTTATTTTTGTGTGGTGCTGAGGATTGAACCCAGTGCCTCACCAATGCTAGGCAAGCCTCTACCACTGAGCTACAACCCCAGCCCTATGAAGTGAATTTATAAGAGACCTGCAGTTTTTTTTAAAGCATAAACATCCAATGTTTAAAAACCTAGACAGTTCCCTTAAAGATTCAAATGTCCAGCTTCTCTTGAATAGATTGGCAACCCATGCTGTGTTCCTGCAAATGACAGCTTCACTAGGGTGGCATGCAGAATCCTGAGGACACACTAAACCTGCTGAAATGCACACTCCAAAAGTGACCTGTATGGATTATAGTTAAATAAAGTGGGAAGAAGAAGAGCTTCCTGTAGGGTAAGGTGTGGACCAGACTGTGACATTGACCAGTTGGCAACTTCCCAGCTCCCCTTTTAAAACCTTTTTCTCTTCCCAGGGAAAGGGACTTGGCTTTCAGCCAGCCACCAGGTAGAAAAGTAGAAGCCATGCTAGACCCAGAGGCAAGAAACTCTGATTCGTCACTTCCTGGCTGTGTGACCTGATACAAATCAGCTTGACTCTCTGGTCCCAGTGTTCCCCCTATAAAATCAGGCAGCCCTGAGCTGCTCAGGTAGAGGATGGTTTTGACCAACATTAGAGATGACATATGTGAAAACACCTTTTTAAACTGTCAAGAGTCACATCAGGTACGATAAATTCATGACCCATGACATACATGTCTATCCTATGCCTATGGCAGAGGACAGTCCATAGGTCACAACCCTCCTCACTGTGGCAAACACTACAACTCGTCTGTCCAAGAGTTGTCCTGTGCCCTGTTATGTTGGCAGAGCCCTGACTTTGACACAGAAACCTCACTTTCCTCACGTAATGGGGGACACATCCTGGTGCGTCAATGCCAGACTTGGGTGGGCCTGTCATCCTTACTAGGGATTGGTTCAAGGATAGAGGCAATTGAGGGATTTTCTTTTTCTTTTTTTTGAAATTGTGGATGGAGAGCATGTCTTTATTATTATTTTTTTAATTTGTTTATTTTTACATGGTGCTGAGGATCAAACCCAGTGCCTCACATATGGAAGGCAAGCACTCTGCCACTGAGCTAAAGCCCCAGCCCAACTGAGGGATATTCTGGTGTTAGAAGCAAGGCTTGGGGAAAGGATTTCCTCACTGGTTAAAAAGTGGCCGAGGAACAAAACACCATATTCTCTGCTCCTGGCAGGGCCTCCTGCAAGAAACTCATATCTCTTAAGGTAAAGAGCAGAAATGTGGAAGGTGATAGAAATGAAAGACAGAAAGGACCAGGTACCTGACACCATTACTGAGCTGCAAAATTAAGCAGCTATGAAGCTGCCCTGCCCTGAAGTTCTTGTTATTTCATATATTAAAGGTCGTCAGTACTCTGGTCATTCTGAATAGGTTTTTCTGTTACTTGCAGCCCAAAGCACACTACTTTATAAACTCAGTGAGGTGTGATGTGGCCTTAGACATACACTCTCTCTGGTTTTTATTTGTTTTGTTTTATTTAGAGATAGGGTAGTGGGAATTGAATCCAGGGGTGCTTCACAGTGAGCTACATTCCTGGCCCTTTTTATTTTTATTTTGAGACAGGGCTTTGCTAAGTTGCTGAGGGCTGGCTCAGTTGCTGAGGCTGGCTTGGAACTTGTGATCCTTTTGTATCAGTCTTCCAAATGCTTGGAGTTTAAGTGTGCACCACCACAACCAGCTTATCCTTTTTCTTAACATAATGCTTCAGAAAGGCATTATTAGTTGATCAGAATTTCCATTGGACATAAAAATATATTACCCTTCCTGGGGCAATATAATTTTTTCAAAGAGGTCTTGATAGCAGTAAAACATTCCTGATTTTTTCTCCCTTCCTGGAATTTGATATTAATAAAAGGACCCTGAAGACAGGTTAAAACAAAACAAAACAAAACAAAAATCCTACAGGAACTCTGGGACCAACCGGGCTTCCTAAAACCAAATAGCTCTGGGTAAATATTTCTCTACCAACAGGAACAATTTCCCAGAGTGAGCTCAGTATTGATGAGCATCTAACATGTATGTAAGGGGCGCTGAAGGAACTGAAGTGATGAGGAGAGAATGCTCAAGTGCGAACACAGTCTTTCCCATCTCTGAATCCCCACAGAAAGACACATACACACAGCAACCAGACAGCAGAACCACTGGAGCAACACCTATGCACCAACTAGCTCACAAGACATCAGGAACCTGACGTACAAGTGGGTGGAGCAGACTGCCATTATCTATGAGGCCTGCTTGTCCTCAGTGTCTCTGTGGGATGAGGCAGGAAGCAGTGGGAGCAGGGGCTGCCAGTCCTGAGAGCAGAACACCAACTAGCGCAGCCCATGGGAGCCACTGAAAAAGCACCACAACCCAGTGAGGCCACACAAGGGAGGCTCTGCCTAGGCCAACGCGAAGTGAGCACAGGGTCTGCAGGAAGCCCCTTTGGAGCACTGGCGATATCCGGCCCCTGCGGTTCTACCTGCCAGGGAAGACGGAGACCTGCACTGAGGAGAAGCTGCAAAGAACAGGACGAGAGTGGTGGACACCCAGAATGAGGAGCTGTTGATAAAAGAACCAGGAAATATAAGAAAACAAGCCACCCTATTTTCGTTTTTCAATATTTTAAAGAAGAAGCTCTATGAAATTAAAAGAGTCTTCCTGAATTCTACCTTATTCAGAAGTTCACAAAAACTAGTTTCATGAAAAAATGGACAACAGAATAATATTGATGTCAAATCTCACAGGAGAAGGCGGGCACAGAACAGCATCTCAGAATGAAAGCCTGAAGGAGAGCCTCTCAAACCAGATGGAGCTGCAACCTGCTACTTCAGTCAGTTAAAAGACATCAACAAAGTGCTCCAACATAGGAAATAGCAACATGAATCAGCCTCTGAAATGAGGGCACACACTCTGCAAAGAATCAGAACCAAAGGGAAAAAATCATTCTGCAAATGAAGGCTAAACTAGAGAAAAAAATAGCTTAAAAATACCAACAGGAATGTGCTGAAAGGTGAAAAAAATTACATCAAGAAGAAAGCAGGGAGGGGGGGTAAAGACTTAAGAGAAAGTGATAGAGAGTGAAGATAAATATCTAATATGCAGACAGGAAGAGACCCTGCAGAAGAAGAAAAGCAAAACAACATAACAGAAAAAGAAAAAATCTAAAAACTATAATGCAAAAAAGAAATGTAAAGGGGCCAGAGCCAAGCTCAGTGGCAGAGCACTTGCCTAGAATGAATGAAGCCCTGGGTTCGGTTCTGCCACTGGGGAAGGGAATGCAAAAAGAAGACTTGAAAGACAAGTTGAAAAAGCACACTGCATAAGTAAGAATATCAACTCAAGACAACACTAAGGGAAGGTCCAGTACATTTACTACACAAAGTGGAAGGAAGGAAGGAAGAGGGATAAAGAGTATATATGCTTTTTTAATGAGTTAGAAAAGAAAATTAGATTACCACCAAATGTCTTGACAATGATACTTCATGTCAGAAAATGGGTCACAACTACAAGATACTCAAGGAAAGAAAATGTGAGCCCCAAATTTTATACCCAGCAGAATTGACTTTGAAGTGCAAGGGGCAAAGGGGCTCAAGAAGTACTGTTCCCATGAGCCCTTCCTAAGGCATCTACCAGAGAATAAGCTTCGGACAACCAAACCAACTAGAGAGGGATCAGCCTAGGGACTGCCAGCAAACATTAAATTGTTACCAGTGGAACCAAGAGTAAGCGAGAGTTAGGAGGAAGGCGTGGCATAACACAAATACGAAATGACCATGAAAACAATGCGGGGAATGGGCCAAGGCATTTCAGCATCTTCCATAATATACTGGGGAAGTCCTAGTGCTGTTTTTCTGCCTATATAAAGTAGGATGCAAAAATGTATTATCTCCTTTGTCCTTGAAAACCTGGGTTCTTGATGTGAAGAAGGGGCATACAGAGATGGAACAGAGGAAGGAAAAAACAGACTCTATCCAGAGACTCTTGAATTCAAATTGAACACAAATTTATGGACTTGTGGTATTTTATCTTTAAATGTAAATAAAATATAAATATAAACATATTTATAATTTCCTCCCTGTCTAATGAAAAAGCCAGAAGCACACTCTGTAGCAAAGGGCATCTCTAGTACCCATTTTGTGGTCTTAAAATATTATTTTTCTGAGCCAGAAAAATGACTGACTCCAGGTCTGGAGCAGGACACGCGTGGGATGAACCTGGGAATCGTCACACGGCAGCGGCCAGGGAAGCTGTCAAGGAACACTGGAGTGCTATGGCCCAGACTCAGGGCCCACCTGCAGAGACTCCCACTGAGGAAAGGCATCCTAGAGCTGGACCACAGAGCACGATAGAGAGCACAGCACCACGTGTGTTCTTGCCTGAGGGATGAGCAATAGTCAGGTCAACTCTCTGGATCTGGTGCTGATCTATAGCAAATGAAGAAACTGGAGTCACAGGTCAACCCGACCACGAGTGTGCAATCAGCAAATCCAGCTGTGGGAGGCTCGCCAGGCTTGGGCTCCTTAACAGATAAATTATAAGAGCAAAGAGAGGGAGGGGGAACCTGCAGATTCAGAGAGACTTGGAAAACATCACCCTGAAGAGTGGTTGCTTGTTAACAACTGCGATGTACATGTAGAAATAGATGTCTTCACAATGAGAGAAGGTGATGGCCATGCAAGTCAGTTTCCCACTAGGGGAGAGAGGAGACCACAATTGGATAGGGCACAGGGGCTTCTGCAGAGTCAGGGATGTTCTATTTCTTGGCTAGTGGTGGCTGCCAAGGGGGTTCACCTTATAATAATTAAGTTAATTTATAGTTGTCTTCTGTGGCTTTCTGTATCTGTATTTCATTTTGCAACCAAAAGGTTTTTAAAAGAAACAGAGAGAGGAAAGAGAAGAGAAAGGCTCTGTTCAAATCTCCATCCCTTGACCTGTTTTGTGCTGAAGATAGAGATCGTGGACACTGTATTCTAGATAGACGGCGCAGCCTCAGCAAGACAGAGAATAAGAAATGAGGTGTGGCAAAAGCTGGCAAGAGCCACAGGTTCTGTTTGGATGCTCAAGAGCTACATGCAAAACACAGAGGAAAGTAAAACTAGCTGAAGGCATGCTGTACAAGTCTCATGATGCCGGCACGAGATGTTCTTAATGTTTTGGGCAAGATAGGGTAAATGTTTCTGAAGAAAGATTAACACCTGGATTTCACCACCCCAGTGATTATTTCTCTCTCCATCCCCTTTTTCTTCCCTAATGGAACTCTAATTTTGTCTAATTATCCATCCTGCAGGTTTCTGTATCTACATGTGATGTCTGGAGCTGAGGCAGCTCTATTGGAACAATGAGGAACTCTACCCTAGGAAGAAAATGCTGAATATGGTTAAGCCAAAAGATGGCAGGAATGTGAGTTATCAGATGATGTTGTTAAGTCACTGAACTAATTAATTTGCAGTTATCCTTCTGCCAGGATTCTTGTTATATGAGATAATACATTTCAATTATCATTTAAATGGGTTGGGTCTTCTATCACTTACCAATGAAAGCAGCCAAAATTATGCATGGTTTCAAGGGAAGATAAATTTAAGAGACATCTGGAGTTTTAGAGCTGAGACTGTAAGAAACTAAGACTAAAATGCATTTAAATGGTCCCCCTGCCCTTAGTGGTCCCAAGGACTCATCACCTACTTGTTGTCTTAAGGAATCTCCCAGTTCTGCAGAAACAGAGTGTTTCAGGGGCCAGCTCAAGTTCACCACTCAATCACACAAGTCTACCTGGTGTCAGACTCTAAAAGGAGCAGATCCCAGGGAATGGAGAGAAAAATGAAAAGGAAATAAGATTGAACAGTTGCCTGCATAGAACCCCAGCTGCATGGGATTGATTTCCATGTAATCTCCATTTGTCTCCCTGGAATTTCCTCATCAGATCTCTGCCTCCGAGTCACAGGGAGGCTCTGTGCTGCTCACACCTGGAACATTGAGGGCCAAGGGGACCATGGTGTGTAATCTCTGGGGAAGCAAGAGAGAGATGTTTTTCCTCTCCTTGCCCAGAGGCAGTGCCTGGGCCATGGCCTCTGCAGCCACGAGGGAGAGTGGTCCTACTGGCTGTTCTGATGGGAGCTTCCTCTAAGCTGGAGAGCTCCTGGGATCTGGGGACTGGGTGCCTGTCTTGGGTGCCTGTCATCCATCAAGTGTTCAGGCCGGGTGTCTTGGCCCTGGATGAGTAGGGCTCCTCCTCTGGCCCATCCCTCCTGAAAGTCACACAGGAAAGAAGTTATTAGGGGGTCTGGACTTGGGGTCTCTGGAGGTAGGGATAAGGCTTTAAAAAAGTAGTGGAAGAGTAGAACAGAAGGGCAGGGTAGAGTGCGTCCTCCTGGCCACTCGAGGTGCCACTCCCCCTGTTTATTTAACGCCCCTTCCCTGGGGCTGAAGGTCTTCTGGTATCAAGGTTGGGGTGTGCACTGACCTGGTGCATCTTGCCCACTGGGAACCACCCATGCGCTCCAAGGAACAAGGAGGACACGTAGGACAGTGGTCCCCAAAGCCCATCCCCCAGCCCAGCAGCCCCAGCAGCCCCAGCAGCCTGCTAGGGTGCAAACCCTCAGCCCACCTCAGGGCCGCTGAATCCCAACCCTGGGGCTGTGAGCAGAAATCTGTGCTTCTGCAAGGGCCACTTGAAGCCCAGACCAACAGCCTCGTTGTATAGGGAGAAAGAAAGCTGCCCAGGGAGCTGGTGTGTACCCTTCTAGGGTCAAATAGCTGGAAAGTGGCAGAGATTAAACCAGAAGCTGAGTCTGACTCCCAGCCTGGTACTCTTCCTGTTGCATCAGGAAAGGAAGCAAAGCGACTGGGAGCTATTTCAAAACCCTTCTGAACCAGGTCTGCATACATCTATCTCAACCTGGAACCTCAAATATGGCCATTCCTGACACGGGACACTCAGACCCTGCAGCCTCTCCCTTCTGGATCATCTATACGGTCACCCAGGGGGCCCCGGGGGCAGAAGCCCAAGGAAAGGGGGGCCAGAAGGGTTCTAAGGAGGAGCGCAGGGAGCAGGCTCTCTGTTCAAATCCCAGCTACAGGATGGGGCTATATGGCCATGGATGAGCCTTTGCGTGGCATGCACACAGCAGGTTTGCAGGGACAGTGCCCAGCGGTGTGGCTCAAGTGAGGTCAGCACATCGGTGCTCAGCACAGTGCAGGGCCCGTGGCTTCGTGCTTGGAGCAGGTCAGCTGCCATTGCTGCCTCACGCCACCTTCTACCATCTCCCCACACCCACATGCTGACCAGGCCTGCCGACTCCAGCTCTGATTTCCTGCATCTGCCCACTCATGCTACAGTCACTGTGGTGGCGCTGGTCCTCATCCCATCCCCTGTTCCTCCACACAAGTCTTCAGACAGGTCCGGCAGCCAGCACCCCTGCAGTGTGCCGCCAGGTTGGCAGCCAGAGAGCTTTGTCAACTACTAAGCTGAGCAGCTCCATCCGTGGCACAGGTATGGGTTTCCAGAACCCCTGCAGTGGCTCCATGTGGCCTTGGGGGATTCCTGCTCCTGGAAGAACCCATAGCCACCCCACCTTCACCTTAGATCTGGGTGCTCTCCTCTCCGTGCTCTGTACCTAAACACTGTGAAGAACCCAAAATACAGTCTCCCCACATGACTGTGCTCCAGCCCTCTGCCAGGAATGCTCCGGCCCTGTCACACACCCTTGAAGGAGTGGTGCTGGTGTCACCTGCCCTCTCCGGGGCTGCACCTGCTCGTCACAGCACTGCTCCACACGGCAGGGCACCTGTGCTCCGCTTCTGTGCCCTCGCCTCTGCTCAATGATGGCTCTCTCCCGGGCATGCAAAGAGCCATCTACACTTGCTGATCAAGTGGATCAACAATGTGGAACTCCCCAGCCCCAGCTCTGTCCTTCGGGTTCACAGAATAGACCTGCTCTGCTATTCCCTTCGGGAGCCTTTCAGGTGATGGAATCTCCTCTCGATTCAGAGGCAGGTTGAGATGATTCTCATACAAGCAAGGGATAAAGCAGGCCTGTGACGGATGGCTAACTGGCCCCCACCATCACCAGTGGTCATTCTGTTCCCAGCAGGCACAAAGCTCCTGCTGCCTTCGCATCTCCGTAGGCTGTGGGATGTGACAATGGAAAGGAATGGCTTGCTCCTGGCTGGAGACGCAGGCTGAGACTCCACTTCCAGTCCCGGTGCTATCCACACGGCACTGAGTGACCCTTTCCTGCTTGGCCTCAGCCCTCACCTGGCACTTGCAAAGGGCCCTTTAGGGCTCCAGCACCTCAGGAATGCAGATGCTTGCCAGGCCCTGGTGGGGAACCGGGAACCAACTGAAGATAAGTCAAGAGGAAGAATGCCAAGCCTGCAGCCAGCTCCTCCTCAGAACTTCCTAAAATGGTGCGACAGAGGGCTCCTTTCCCAGAGGATCTTAGAGCACTGATTCAAGGCAGGCACCTTTTGAGGAATTAACTGTCTAGGTAGTTTAACCCTCATGCTGCCCTGTAAGGTGAAACGGCCAGTGTCCTATTTTCCAGATGAGAAAACTTGAGTGGTTAAACCACTTGCTCCAGGTCACACAGCTACTAAATGGCAAGGTCCACTGTCAAACCTAGGTGGTCTGACTCTGGACCTCTCATTATCAACCACATACAGGACTGCCTCCTTCTAAACCCAGAAGGTGGGAGGGTTCTGAAACCTGCAGGAATAACTAGAAGTCCTAGCAAACCATCTGGGTGACAGTGCCTGGATGGAGACAGGAAGGTTGAGTGGATGCTGTCCTACTCATCTGTCTGGTGTGGGAACTGCAGGTGCTCTGAAGGGAGTAGGGGGAGAAAGCTAAGGAATGGTCCATTTTCTCACAGGAGCATACAGTAATGTTGTCAATGACAGTAACAGTGTCCCAGGCACCCTGCCAAGGGCCCTCATTCATTATCTGATTTGCCACTCTAAGATGCACCAACAAGTGCTGATACTATCCTATTATTTTGCAGATAAAGAAAAGAGGCATAGAGAGGTGAAGTAACTAGTCCCAAAGTAACACAGTATAAGGAGTATCAGCCACAGGCATGCTCAGCAATGTCTGGATGTGACTGATAAGGACCATCATCTAGAGAAAGAGAGAGCAACATCTGAGTGCAATAAAACAGCACCCAGGGACATGACCAGGTAACACCAACTTGGAACTGTATTTAAACCACTTGTCCTGCCACATGGGAGAGCTTTGCTCTGAGGACACCAGTGAGACTGGCCTGGCTGTCCATTCCTGGATCAACTCCACCATTCCCTGAAGTCCAACCATTAGGTGGAAAGGGCCACGGGACAATAACAATGTTCACTCTTTGGCTAAGAGAAGTCACATGGCATTGGAGGTACTTTGGGACTCGGGGCTGCCCTGGGACTGTGTGATGTGCTTGCTGTGTTAAACTAGTGTGAATTGAGTCACCTGTTGGTACTGGATGATTGGTGTGATCGAATACGCTTGCATGCTAACACATTCTGTGCCACTCGTGACACACAGAGAATACACAGAATAGGATGTGAACCAGATCTGCCTGTTGGGGGCCTGTGTTCTTAATAAAATGACTTACTAAATTCTTAAGAAAACAACACGAACTTTGAAGGATCAAGGCACAAGGCAAAATATGAAAACTAAAAAGCTCTAAGAGACCTGGGGTGAAAACATGGAATGGACATCCTGAGCACTGTTAAGAGACCGCAGCTGCGCTGCTCCAAGAAGGCGGTAAGGATCAGGAAGGACTTTTAGATGCATGGGATGCAGGTGGGAGTGTAGTGGGGGCAGAAGCTGGAAGAGCCTGGGAGGGTGGCAGGGCTGAGCCAGGCTCCTATCACGATGCAGGGTTCTGAGCGCGTGGGGGCACTCCAAACCATGAGGAGAGTCACGGGGCTTTCATGGGAAGGATGGGAGGAGAGAAGGAATTTAGGGGCAGGGTCTGGGCACTGGGACTTCCTACAGGATCAACCCCACAGAATCACCATGAAAGTCACCTGGGCAGATGCACCAACAAGTATTCACCCAAAACAGAAGCACAAGTGCCAGGAAAGCAAGCACAACAGCTGCCAGGGAGTCAAAGGGTCTGGGATGTCCAAACCACAGTGGTCACCCCAGAAAAGCTGTTGAAACATGGCTGTTGAAACAAAATTTGGTGAGCCAAGTGGTATTTATGTACTGATCATTACCACCAAGTATCATGAAGATTGGATGTAAAAATATTTGCTGGTATTTCGGAAACTTGTAGTTTTTGGAAGCTTGGCAACCCCTTTCAATGAAAGGACTTTGTGCCATCTCAGCTTAGGGCTACTTGAAGAGGAAACAAACCGTAGCTTCAAATAAAAGCCAGTAGTTTGGAGAAAGAGATAAGCTGTATCATGAGTATACACCTTCTGTGATGCCCCTTAGTAAAGGGAAGCAATGCTGTAACTCTATATTTCTGTGTCTTGCAAATTGCTTAACATGCATGGAATATAGACTCTAGAATCCAGGTATACAGCCTTACTCAACCAAAAAAAAAATCTAACTCAAAAAATAAATTATATGTGTGTGTGTGTGTGTTTGAGTGTGTGTATGTGTGTGTGTGTGTGTTTGTGTGTGTTTGTGTGTGTGTAGAACTTTGATACACAGAAAGATGTTTCAACATTGCTATTGTGAAAAGAAAAACATCTCCTTAACCACAGAAGATGAAATTCTCTTGTAGTGATAATAAAATACTGTGAAAACTGGGCTTTGGGGGTGTTAATAGTCAGGCTCTAAAATACAGAAAATAAAAGAAAGCCAAGCATTTCACCAAATCTGCAGCTACATTCAAGTTCAACCACACCCATGTTTCCCTTGGATTTTGGAAAATTCTCTGGCTTATTTCTTTTGACTTTATTTTGGCTCCTTTGCCTTCTCCTAATGTTGTGGAGTTTTTTAAAACTAGAAGTTCCCTCACTAAGCATTGGATCATCCTGCACTTTAATCTCCATGGAACTAATCCCCCACTGAGGAAGCTGAGCTGATGGATTGATCGTTTAACACCCCCAAGGCCCAGTTTTCTCACCAGTTTAGCTGTGAATGTGATCACTACTTAACTTATCCATTGTTGAGAATCAAAAGAAATATTGTATGAATGCTTTTTTTTAATTGTAAAGTTCTACATAGCCACAAGGTCTTATTTTATATTCATTATTAAATAAAACAAGGCCTACATTTACATCAATGAAGTTTCAAAAATATGATATTCAGTATGGCACGTTTGCACAGCTGTGCTTATACATAGGCAGATGGATATGTGGTTATTTAGTGACTTTTATATTATATCATGCCTGTTCAAAACAACA
The DNA here is from genome assembly GCF_048772815.1 of Callospermophilus lateralis. Classification (NCBI taxonomy): domain Eukaryota; kingdom Metazoa; phylum Chordata; class Mammalia; order Rodentia; family Sciuridae; genus Callospermophilus; species Callospermophilus lateralis. Next base: position 87,859,050 of record NC_135315.1, on the reverse strand, counting down.
TTGCTGAATTGATTTTACCTCTCTGCTCTGTTCCCCAATACCTAAAATTTCCTTAACAGAGTATGGTATTTAACTAGAGGCAAAGCTTAAAATACAAGTGAGATATGAAATAGCAGCTTAAATTCATATTCAGGTTTTGCTAAACCAGACATTATGAGTTTATAGCCATTATTTTGTGTGGAGCTTGAAGTGATCAGTATAGGGTGGTAGACGTCATGCTTAGAAAATTGATGAACTTTTCAAGCCTACTCTTTGGTAGGGATATGTTTGAATTATCAACTTTTGTACATCCTAAGACATTAGAAGGAAAAATACACTCTGCCCATGAGAAATACAGATAGGTTTCATCATGATGGAAAAGGGGAACATCCTAATTGAGAAATAAGTATAGGATATGATAAAGCAGTTCTCTCAAGAAATATAAATGACCAGTAACCATGAAGGAAATGTCAACGATCTTTAGAAGTTGTTTCAAAGAAACACAAATTAACTTGAGATACATTATTACCAATCAGATAAACAAAATTAAAAAATACTAAATATTGGTAAGAGTTCACGGCTTATAAATTTGGGTTGAAAAATAAATTAGTATATTTCCAAGGTATAACTAAGCAATATGCATAAAATGATGTAAATATTTATTTATAACTCACAACCCCACCTCTAGCACTCCTAAGAAAATATTCAAAATTTATAGTCAAAGGAGAGTCAAATTGCAGGATTGTTTGAATCATAAATCAAAAAGCTAAAATCTTCATCGTGTACAACCAGAAGAATGAGAAGTTATACTCCATTTATGTATGACGTGTCAAAATGCAATTAGAAAAAAATTTTAAAAACCTAAAATTTTCAAAACTGGAAAAGCAATAACATTAAATATGAAATATATTTCCTGTAGCCCTTGAACATGATTTCATAGAAGAATATCAACATGGGAAAATTCTTCTCCTATATTGCTGATTTTAGAAAGCATGTAACAAAACTGTACTATAATATACTTCCATTTATATATAAAAAGTGAAGAGATATAGGCATTGTTATGGTGATATCTGGTTGATAGAAGTACAGGAATTTTTCTCATCTTCTTTGTTCTCTTTTAGTTTATTTTCAAATTTTCTATAGTAAACATCTACTACTTTTATAATAAGGAAAAAACAGCAAAATATTTCCAAGGAAAAATATTTTTTTTAAAAAAATGATGACTAGTCCCAACCTTGGAGGTTTATGGAGCATTTTTTTCCAAGATATAGTTAGTTCCAAACCCAATACTGTTTCAACTGTTTATTAGCTTAAAAGTCCCACAATGGAGGGCTTGCCTTTTATTTGCCAGGAAGGCCAAGTGGGGCCAGATGGCTCTCCCTTACAGCAATGGTTCTCAAACTGGCTGCCCCTCAGAACTGCCCTGGTGTTTTAAAAATACGCATTTTCAGGTTTCACCAAACATTGATTCTTTTTCTTTAGCTTTAGAGTATATAGAGCCTGACAATCTGGTGTGTGTGTGTGTGTGTGTGTGTGTGTGTGTGTGTGTGTGTGTTTCTAAAATTGTTTGTTATTTATGATTTTTCTAACATTTTCCCATATGACTGAAGTTCTGATCTTTGAGAGTGAGTGGATCCTGATTTTTTAAATAGTCGTATTTTGTATTACTTGGCTTACTCACAAAACTTACTTGCACCAACTATATTGTAACTGCACTACAAAGACCAGACAGGACTGCTTTTTAGGCAAACAATATGTTTTTCTATCTTAAATTAGCAATGAATTCAGCAAATTACTGACTCCCTTAGGTAATATTGCCAGAAAATAGGGGCACAGATTCATGATTCTAAAATATAGTGATTATTTTTAAATTTTTTCTTCTGTTTTATAAATAACCATAGCATACAACCTATTTCCTTATTTAGCTACCTATCAATACAGTGTATTTGGGAGGATTAAATACAGAATTAACAGTGTTCATTGTGAGACATTTATTTTATACATATAGTTCATGGAGAGTTTAGTGGTTTGTCCAGGGCAATCATGTTTATAACATCTTGGAACATTTTAAGCCAAAACTATTTTGGCAATGCTACACAATGGGCAGAAGGACCTAACCATGCATTAATTTGTGCCCTAAAGAAAAAAATTCTCTTCTGCTGAAAAGCTCAGTCTTGCTTAGGAGTCTTTACTTAAGAAGGGAGGAGGAGTGGCTTCTATCTAGACACTTCTCCTGACATTAATAAGTTCTTTAGCATCAACAAAAGAATATTGATTCTACCCTTAGGATTGATGAGTAAGACATAGGTCTTTCATGGGAAACAAACTGCATAAGTCAGATGGGTTCCACCGAGTTGTCCTGAAGTATCATAATCTTGAGTTCACTGTAATTCATCATTTTTTTTCATATTGGAGGAAATGGCTTAAACACCCATTCATCTAGACAGTCAAAAGTAGATCCCTGGATCAAGACATACATGCAAAGACAAGGACCTTCTCAGAACTTCTTGCACTAAATCATGCTTTAAATAAACATCAGTATTTTATGTTGAAGATTTCTATAAGGAGGAACCTTGAAAATGTGTTTCTGTGAACATAACATGGCTTATCAAATCAGCAAGACGTCTGAATACTAAAATGCAAAATACTTTCAATTGTTTAATAGAATAATCTGTTTATAAAGAAAACACATGTTCTCTGAGTAAGACTCAAACAATATAATATAAATTAAATGTAATAAAAGCTAAATATAAAATAAATATAATATTATAAAAAGAAAACAAACTTATGAGCTTAGCCCCCTCTCCAAATGCAAACCACTAGTATTACCACAAAAATTACAATGTGATAATATTTAGGCAAACATCTCAACAAGTTACTCTTTCTATATATTTATATACAGATAGAGAAAGAGTCTTATTATACATTATATATCTTATTATGCTATTTTTCGCTCAGATTTTTTTTATTTAAAATACGCCAAAGAATATTGTTGCATATTAACCTTCTCTGTGACTACATACAAATGTGAATTTTTCAACTTTATGAGGTATAAACAAACAAAACTTGTATATAACCAAGTTGTACAATGTGATGTTTTGATACACATCTATTACCATAAACTATTAACATAAACCAAGCTAATAAACATATCCATTAGTAATTTTTACTATTTTTTATTAAAATGCACTGAGCATGTTTTATTAATTAGCACTAGTAGGTTCTACTTTTTCATTTAGATGTAAATGGCGTTATGTCGAACATTCTTTCATGTAATTAAATCTTTGAACAATTATCTGATTAAATCCTTAGGATGAATTGCTAAAAGTGGTATTTCTGAACCAAAGAATTTCTGTGAAACCAAAGAATATATACTTACTGGTAAATATGAAAAAGCTGATTTAAAAAAAAAAGAGTTAGACCTCTACCTATTTCCACCTGTTCATCAAGTATCTTTCACTTTTTTTCATACTAAGTAAATAAATGTTCAAATATATTCTGGTCATTTTTCTTTTGTTAATTGTCTTTTCACGTACTTAGTCTAGTTTTCCACAGAGCTATTTATCCTTCTCTTAAGGATGTATAAAACCTTTTACATAATAGAGCTTGTATCACTTTTATTTTATTGTTGTTGTTATTTCTTTGTGTGTGTATTTCATCTCTGGTCATTTGCTCACTGGGAATAAAGATGGAAAACATCAAGATTTACTCTGTAAATTGCAATGTCCACCTCATCCCTCAAGACCCAACTTGAATCCCACTACTTTTCCTAATACTTTTAATGCCTTATCACTTTACCCATCCTAACATGATCTCTCCCCCTCTCTAAATCTCAACTCACTGTTTGTACAATGTATTTGGCAACTTATCCCATAGTGCCCAGTGACATACCTAAGGATTGTCAGTCACACTCAAGTTCATTTGTCAACACCAGCAACCAATTCCTAAACACGGTCATACCTTAAACTTTTGTATACACCCTTCCAAACAGAGCTCATCTAAGGAAATGGATACAGGGAAAAGTAGGTGACAGAGGTCAAAGGCTTATCTAAGAAAATGGATATAGGGAAAAGTAGATGACAGAGATCACCTCAAATTTTCCAGGCAGGAGAGGAGTTTGGCTGAAACATTTAACTAAGCAGGTTATGGAATGCCATTTCTCATTTTGCTCCAATATTCTGACTCTCAGTAAAGCTCATATCAATGATGTCAACTTAGACAATTTATTTTCCCTATTGAAAGGGCAGCCATATTTCCTAGTTCACCCCAAATAGTCTCAGGTTAAGCCTGTTATAATTAAAATTATTAAAAGTGACCCTTTGGTGGGAAAGATGGTAGAATGAACAAACATTATTACCCTATGTCCATGTGTGATTGCATAAATGGTGTGATTCTGCATCATGTACAACTAGAGAAGTTGTGCTCCATTTGTATACAATGAGTTGAAATGCACTCTGCTGTCATGTATAACTAATTAAAACAAATTTTTTTAAAAGCACCCCTTTGACTCTCAAAAGTTTTGAATTATAAATTATATACTCACCCTGTCTATTTCTGGCTCTGATTTCTTATTTATTTCCTAAAATTGAAAGTCTACCATGACATTTAAAAGACTTAATAAATAAAGATTAAATTTTCTCTGGGAGATGCAAGATTTGGTTGAATTCATTAAACTTATATGAGTCTAAACTTGAAGGATTAAAGGAAACATTTAATGTGCAAGCGAAGGTATTTGTTATTCATATGACTTTTTAAAGTTCATAAAGCTTTTTTATTGTGCACATGTTTTCTTCAACTAAACCGAGAACTTTTTGCAAGACCATAATCCTTATTTTTTTTTATCCCTTTCTCATCTCATTTAAAATAATACTCAGTGGGCATGCAATAAATTCTGCTGTGAAACCACTGGGGGCCCAGAGGTTTTAATTTGCCTTTTGATTAAGGTTGTCCTTCCCCTTGACTCCTACCATGTCATCACAGGCATGTGAGGGGATAATATCAATTAGACCACTGAATGGGAAGTGGTGTCATGAAAACCCAGTTGAATTATAAGATTCACTTTTATGTCTTTGGCTCAATTGTTCATGGCTACAGCTCATCTGAATTAGATGTGTCTGAAAATTCAATTACCCCAAATGGAAACATCTGGATCCTTTTTTCTTCCTTTAATCCTTTGTCCTAGTGACCCTGCCAGATAGTCTGTATCCCTTGTTGGTTTGGCGGGAAATGTATAAGGGCACAGTTAAAGTGGGGGTAGCTGGTGGAAATGTTTCCTTGTCTTTTTTGGGGGGGTATTTTTTTTAGTATGTGGTCACTTTCCTTCTCTAGATATTAGAATCACAGATATCTATCAAAGTAAAAACCTTAGGAAAAAAGTTAACATAACTCTGTATATTAAAGAGAGGGGAATTTGGAGCCCAGTAAAATGAAATGAGCTGCTCAAAGATGCGTTGTAATGATGGTAGGACTGTGCTATATCCTTTTATCCTGATTCCAGAACTGGAGTAGTGCTCAGCAAACCAGATTCTAGACACTGTGTATTACTATTGCCGTGTTTCATTCTGTGATGCTGGTAAAAGGAAGAAAACTATTGTTCACCTAAATTGACCAAATTATGTGTTGTGTATGTACTGATATGTAACAACAAATCCCACTATTATGTAGAATTATAATGGCATCAGTAAAATAAATAAATAAAATTTAAAAAGAAACCTATTGCTGATTTAAAATATATCTTAATGTTGTGAGAGAAAAAAAACAATTTTAAGCCTAATATTTTTGGTAGATGCTACAGGATTTAACCACTTTTCTGGATGGAAGATTTCAGTCAAAGATTTCATGTGTGCATTCATTAACTAAGACAGAATCAGAGAAAATAGGATCTTATAGGGAGATCACAGTCTAAATCATGAGTCATCATGTACATCTCATTCATGCCCCACTGTCTTTTTCCTAGAAAAAGAAAGGTCTTGGGAAGAAAGAGTTCTTGAGAAGTAGAAATATATTTGACCTGCAATTTTAGTTTCAACTTAGGGAAAGCTGAGAACGAGATCTTATTATAATTATATCTGTAGGGGATAGAGACAGCCCATTTAGATAAGCTGAATATCTAGTTTTCTAAACTGAAAAGAAAGGTTTTGATTCTTTGGGCAAGCTGTGACCTCATGCAGCAGAGAGGCTACAAAATACTACTGACCAAGAGAAACAATTTTATAGCTACCACACAGATGCAAATACTTAAAAAAAAAAGTTTAAAAGTTCTTTTAATACTATTTTGGACATAAATTCTTATCTTTTCTTCACCCAAAGAGGGTTCAAAGTGACATTTCTGTTCCTTGCACACTTTAGAAAATTATGTGAAAGTATATTTGGATTATGTGTGATATTTTTAAAATCTTCACTGATTAGACTACTCTTAGCAGTAAATCAGTCTTCTTCCCATCTCCACCTGTTTTAAGGCTTAGCTATAATGCTGGGGTTGTGTAGGACAGACATATGACTTAAGGGAAATAACATCCAGAGTGAAAGGAACACAAAACCAAAGTGCTTCCATCCAGTCAGAGGGAGAAGGCAGAGAGAGATTGGGCTGGGGGCTGTGAAGAGAGCAGCAGTCAGAGGGAAAAAGTTAGGAAAGGTGAGAGGAGATAGGGTACATGAGTCCTGGGGTCCTTCCTCCAGTACTTGAGCTACAGACTGACAGTGAAGAGTTAGCACATATTTTCGAGGAAGGCTGAGGCAGATGTGTACCTACCTTACTTCCCATTTGGTTTCCTGGGAGGAATCCTCTGGCAGGGTTCTCTGTGCCAACATGGGGCAGGACCAACAGTAATAAGAAAGTACAGAGGTACAGCCAAAGAAGAGAGGTGACCAACCCCCGAGTCTCAAGTAAGCAACCCAGAAAATTCTATGTTCCCATGGAGAGAACAGGGTGAAGGGAAGACATTGGTAAAAGGATAAATTGAGATCCAGAAAGCCTTCCATGGGACCACCATGGTGATAGGCAGAGTTTGCAGGGTGAACTACCCAGGCCCTCCCTAGAACTAGACAGAGATGAGGCAGATGCTTAGCAAAGTCTTCACAAAAAATCAATGAGAGGCCAAGGCAACAGAAAAGTATCATTTAACTGGGAAATAAGAAGAAAGAGACTTGTGTGTGTGTTCATAAGCCACAGATTTCATGGTGGCACACGAAAAATATTGACAATATTCACATATAATAACAAAGTGAATTTAATTTTGTAACCATTCAACATATAATTTTTCAATATTTGGTAGCATAAAGTTTATAGTCTTAGAAAAGTCAAGCCAGTCTAGAAGTCCTAGCTGTGGAAAAGTTGCAAGGTCACCATCTACTGGTAATTTGTTCAAATCTCAAGCATATGATTCTTGAAATTCATTGGCAAGTTAAGAAGGAAGCATCAAACACAATTTCTACTCTGTAGCAAATGACACCACATCTTCTCAGTAGTATTAGAAAATCCTGTTGATGCTCAGCTGTAAATTGAGAATTTCTAAAGAAGTAGACAGAAATCTAAAAGAAAAAAAATTAAAAAAGATTTTATTTCTAAGTTCTTTTCAGCATTAAACAAAATTTTTCATCATGGATATCATTTAAGTTAACAACTGTGGAAATATATCCTAAAGGGAGTGGGGGGGGATTCTAAAGATATTTTCAGACTATAAGAACCTTATAGTACCCAGAAATTTTAAGACTATAACTAAATAACACTTCAACCTTATGCTGTCCAATAGTAATATAACAATTCATGTATATAATTAAAGAGTGTTCAGTATCCACATTTAAAAAGTAAAAAGAAATAGATGATTTTAATAATACATTTTAATTAATACAATATGTCAAAATTATTAATCATTTTAACATGTAATCAGTATAAAATTATTTTCTCATACTGTCTTTAAAATCCAGTGTGTTTTACACTTAGAGCATATCTAAATGTAGATGATAAATGTAGCCCTACCAAAATGATTTGCTTTAGTTTTCAACAGATTTTTTTAACAGAAAAATGCATTGCACTGCACCCTTTGTAACTTAAAATAATTAAAACTTGAAGATAATTAAAATTTCAGTTCTTCAGTTACACCAGCCACATTTCAAATACTCAATAGCCACATGTGGCCTATGGCTACCCTGCTAGTCAGCACAGATCCAACCTGATATTTGCTTAGGTGCACAGCTAATATTTATGGAATGAATGATTGTATAATCTACCTGAGTTCCACAGATAACGGCTGATGCTTTCATATATATTTTCCCTAACAATTATTTGAGATGAAGTAAATAAGAGAGAAGGAAAGAGAGAGAAGAGCCAAAGAGTTTGGGACCAATCAAGCCCTAAGGAGAATTAGGATGCCCCTCTCAAAATCTCAGAATCTGAGATGAAGAATTAGGTTCAGAAGGAAAGATAATAAATATAAGAGCTCTGAAAAATTCCCTTTATGAGGAACAGAGATCCCTATGATAAGCAATAACACCTGCACAATTTCCATCAGAACTATTTGTATCTCTTGGCCCACACCATCCAATCGCTGCCCATAAACCTTCCTTATCTGTTCTGAAATCAGTCGAACCACAGCTGTGTTGTGCTGGGGTTCTGCTTGCCTGAGCCATGGTTCTCATGTTGGTTTAGATTTAACATCCAAACTGTTTTCTTATAGCAGTTCTGAACCCTAAATTTCAACTTGTACCCACTCTGTCACCCTTGACCATGAGTTTCTGCCTCTGCACTGTTCTGGCAGATGCTTTTGAACATTGTAATGCCCAACTCAACTCATCTGCTTGAACTCCAAACCATGCCTGGGTCACCAGTTCATATGAATACCTCAGCACTGTGATAGGCAGCCTCCAAGATGGTCTCCAACGGCCCTCACCTCCTGGTATCTGTGCCCTATGGAATACCCTCGCCTTGAGTGTCAGATAGACCTGTCTGCTCACTTCTGATCAACTGAATACTCAAAAATGATGGAAATGAGTTCTGGTAGTAGATTACAAGAATATTGCGTCTTCTACCTCAGGTGTCTTTTCCTGCTCTCACTCATTCTGAGGAAATCCAGCTGCTGTGCTGTTCAGTTGACTTATAGAGATGCCCACTTCGCAAAGAACTGAGGGAAATCTCAGCCCAACAGTCTGCGAGGACCTGAATGCTACCAACAAACATGTGAGTGAGTTTGGAGGCCATCATATGCTCTCCTGCTGGGCTAGCCTTCAAATGAGACTTCGGCTCCAGTCCCTTGACTTCAGCCTTGTGAGTGAGCCATCTTGAAGCACAGGCACCTAGCTGAGCTGTATCCAAATTCCTAACCCACAGAAACTGTGTTTTAAGCTGCTAAATGTTGTGGTAATTTGTTAAGTAGCAATAAATAACAAATACAACATGGAACCCTAATTTGACTTATAGAAAACTCATGTCAAGTATCTGTCAACAAAGAATTGGACTTTGCATATTTTAAATAATTACAAGATATTCAAAGCAAAATGTTGACAAGAAATTTGGTATTAACAGACCTGGAGCCTAGGGAGGAGAAAATGGTAAGTCTTCAGCATGAAGATTATAAAATCATGACAATGTGTCAACTGTTTCTGAAGACTTTGAATATAAATGAGAAGCATTTGTCAAGAGGATGAAAGGAATAATTCATTTCTTCCCTTGTGAGTCTCACTTAATGGAGAGTGGAGAGTTCATAAGAAACACTTGGGGAAGTTTATAAATATACTAGTGGTCATATCCTCCCCTCTACCCAAAACTATGATTTGCCCGAAAATTAACTTTATCCTTTTTTTTCCTCATGGGTTATTTTTCTTTCTTTTTTCTTTTCTGTTTTGTTTCAATCTCTTGAATATATTATGGTCATTATCTCCCTTTATAAATATGTCTTCCAGTTTATTTCTGGAACTTTACCTTTATTTTTGGCCTCTTTTTCCATCCGTATGTTTTTAATTTGTGTCAAGTCAAATCTGTTCATCCTTCCTCTCATCTAGTCAGACATTAGCAATATGCTAAGGAACATCACCCTTGCTTTAAGACTGTACATACGTTTTATCTTTATCTCCTTCCATTGATAGGGACTGTATAGCTAACTACTTGGAATTTCTTTTTTACTATAGTTGTAGGTAGTTATGTGAACTGTTTTTTTTCCCCAAGTGTCTTCCAATTGTGATATTTGTTGTTTAAATTTCTCATTAATCTTAAATGCTCTCTGTTATCATACATTAAATACACATAGGAATGTGTAGTTTCTAGGACTTTTATTGTGCTCATTGACCTATTATCCATCTCTAGGCCAGTACCACTGTTTTAGTTTTTGTGGATTTGGAGTAGATGCTGATAAATTCTAGCGAAATTCCCTTATCTTTCTTGTATCCTCTGTACTTTCTGGACATTACTTTACATTTTTTCCCAAGATAAGCAATTTGGTAAGATCATTAAGATAAATACATAACTGGTTGGCACAGTTACTAAAATTTCATTTAATTTTTAATTAATTTGGAGAACATCTTTACAATTGTTCATCTTCCTATTCAGGAACATAAAATCACTAGAAAAAAATGGATGAGATGTTAGTGGAAAAGAACTCTGCCTTGGCAGAATTAACTCTTTTTTTTTTTCTTTAAGGTATCAAAGAAGGAAAAACAATTTATTATTAACTGAAGCTACATCATCTTCAGGACTCTAGCAAGCTAATTTGGACCCACTGGGGATCTCCTTTTGTATGCTATATACAAGTGGCAAGCATCAAAGAATATGTTCTGCCCACAGCAAATCATCAGTCCTCATTCATCCTTGTCCCACCACACTCCTCCACCCTCACCTCCCACAACCCTCATCACCCTCCTTCACCCTCACCGCCATGACAAGCCCTAAACACTAAAGCTTGCCATTTCAGGGGGATGGAATGCCATAATCTCCAGTACTAGAGAAGAGGGCCCCAGGGACATCCATGGACAGAGAAAACACATTTACCCATCATAAAAATGGTATCTAAGGTAAAGACAGCTAAGGCAGGAGAGGGCCCAAGGAAAGATGGAGAAGTGGCCAAGCTTAGTGGAAGAAAAAGACTTGGGGTCACTATATGATATCATGGCACTTGTAGACAAAGATGAAGTCTCAAAAGCCCTGCCCTCAAGAAAAAGGGACAATCAGTACATGTGCACCCACCAACCAGATCTGTGTTCCTCCTCATTAGGCTTGGAGGACAGATGAGACAGAAGGTTCAGAGCTGACTTCTAGAGGTCAACAAGTACTTCTCTGCACACATTCAGAACTTCACACCCTGTAGTAAACGCTCACATGCAAATGAGTGATGTTCATGCAAATGTTACACACTCATTGTCAGGTTATTCATGGGAAAATTAAGGATTTTATTGATATTGGCAACTATGTATTCTTGAAGTGATAGTTTCTAAATGGGTTATTGGTAAACAGAAACAATTATTGTTGCCTGTGTATTTTTATCCAGCTTTAATGAGCTCTTGGGGTTTTGTAAATCTTTGGAGTCCTCTAAAAATAATCATATCTCCAACAAGTAAGATAGCGCATAATTTGACCTCTGTCTCTCTTTATGTATTTTAAAGTATACTACACATAAAAAGAATATTATAACACACATGTACATTTTAAATAATAATTTAAAAATAAAACAAAAGTTTATGTATTCCCACGCAAATAAACACCAATTCCTTTGAAACTCCTGTGGGTTCCTCCCAGAAGTAACTACTGCCCTGTATTTTGCAGTAATAATGATTTTCTTGCATTCCAGTGTTTATGTATGTGTAATTTTTTTTGGTCTGGCTTTAAATTTTATAAAAGTGAAATCATGCTGTGTATACATTGTGACATGTTTGGTTTTTTAATTCTCATCATTATGCTTTTGAGATTCATCCATGTTATAGGGAATAGTTGTATTTTTATCACTTTTCCTACTATATGGTATTCTTTTGTAATAAGACAACACAACTGACTTATTCCATCTGCTCTTCTTGAACATTTGTATTTTTTTATTGCAGGTAAGGCTGCCTTGAAAATTCTTGACCACATATTCTGATGAATGTGTTCAAGAGTTTTCCACTCACGTGAGAATGGACTTCTGATATGTAGAATACGTATGTGCCTTCAACTTGTCCAGGTTGTGTTAAATGTTCCCCAAAGTGACTGTGTTTATTTAGACAGTCACCAGAATGATATTTATGTTCTCATCATTCCAAATCCTTGCCAAAATATAGTATTGTCTGGTTTGTTTAGCTTTAAAATATTTAATTGACAAATAAAGATGGTATTTATTGAAAGTAGACAATGTGATAATTTGATGCATGTATACCTTGTAAAATATTATAACAACTAAATTTCTTGGTTTTTCCCCCTGTATGCCATCTGATGGTATGGAATGGTATCTCAAATTGGCATTTTCCTGATTAGGAATGAACTTGATCATGCCTTCACAATTTTTGGCTGTTTGTGTTTCTTCTGTTTAGAAATTACCTGTTCTGAGCCAGGCATGATGGTGCATGCCTTTAATTCCAGCAACTCTGGAGACTAAGGCACGAAGATTCCAAGTTCAAGACCAGTCTCAGCAAATTAGCAAAGCCCTCAGCAACTTAGCAAGACCTTGTCTCAAAATGAAAAATAAAAAGGACTGGAGGTGTAGCTCAGTGGTAAAGTACCCCTAGGTTCAATCCCTAGTACCAAAAAATAAAATTTAAAAAAAGCCTTTTCAGAGCCAGGCCATGGCGGATGTCCCCGGGGCGCAGCGACCGGTTCTCGGCGGCAGCCCAGAGCCCCGCGATCCCCTGGACTGCGGGGCCTGCGCTGTGCTGGTAACTGCTCAGAACCTAATGGTGGCTGCCTTCATTCTACTCCTGCTTGCGCTGGTGCTGGGGACCATCTTGCTACCCGCTGTCACCATGCTAGGCTTCGGCTTCCTCTGCCATTCCCAGTTCCTGCGCTCTCAGGCACCCCCTTGCACCGCGCACCTACGGGACCCGGGCTTCACCGCCCTGCTGGTCACCGGATTCCTACTCCTCGTTCCGCTGCTCGTGCTTGCCCTGGCCAGCTACCGCCGCCTGTCTACGCCTCCGCCTGGCCGATTGTCTCGTGCCTTACAGCCGGGCCCTCTATCGGCGCCGACGAGCCCCGCAGCCGCGGCAAACCCGGGGCTCACCAGGGTCCCAAGCCGTTCCTACGCCGGGAAAGGTTTGGGTCTGAGGAGCCTCTAGTCAAGAACACTAGTGCCGTCCTCCCTTCCCGTGGGGCCCAAGGACTCAAAGCCAGGATCTTCTGCCCTACCCCTACCCCTACCTGAGCTGGGTTCTAGCATCCATTTGGGGGACAGCAACATTTTTGGACCCCAGTGCTGGCGAAAACTCCCATGCCCCGGAAAAACTGCTTTCCTGTGACTACCCACATTTGAATCGTGAATATCTGGGCTGGACCCTGCACACCCTCCTTCCCACTCCCTTAACGTGATCAGGACAACTGAACCTGTGCCATCCTTTTCAGCTTCAGCTCCTCTAGAATTTTACAGGGCTGAGGGGCAATGCTGGAGGTGAAGAAAAACACACCAATAAAGAACTTATGAACAGGACTGTGCTGTGAGCAGAGGGGTGCCCAGGAGCAGGAAACGAGTTCCTGACATTACAAATACTCAGGCGGGAAGCATCCTTCAGCCTCCTGGCATTTCCTTATTGCATTTATCCATTCTTCCCGGTTAGACCCCAGAGTTCTGTCCCTGACCCCAAAGTCACCTCCACATCAATAGCAGAGGCGGCCTTGTTTCACCCCTGCCTACCCGGTTCCCCTTGGGGACTGAGCCCGTTCTCTGACCCCAGCATAGAGGAACTCAGTGTTGCCAGGCCGGGGCGGGAAACAATGGGCCTTCCGGAGCAGGATGACACCCCTTCCCGCCACAATTCTGGAGCAGGAGCGTGGGAGGGAAGATGCGAGGGTCCACCCCAGGTTCTGTTGGTTTACAGCCTGTTCCCCATCCCCAACCTTGAGCTGAAGGGAAATTTTGGCACCCCTGGGCACAGGTTGGGGGAGGATTGAAAATGCTCTTGGCCTCAGATGAACCCCCATTTCTAGGGGTTGGGTGTATTCTCTGTCCTGGCATCGAAGCTACACACAGACACAGCGCACATCAGTCATAAGTTTAATGAGGTTTGAAAGACATGCCTAATTATGGTCAGAGATACGGAGGCCCTGCAAGGCTCTCCCTTTGCACCTCAATAGAAACGATGTGGTGTCCCGGTACCATGGCCAGGCCTAGCACACGGGGTTCCCCGGCAGAGAAGGAATCTGGAAAGAAGGGTCAGAGCATCAGGGAGGCAGGTCAAACTCGGTCCCGCCCCTTCTGAGCCACGAAAACACGCCCCACAAAACAAGGAGTGCTGTCAGACCCTGAGGGAAAATGCCTTGCGTGAACTTCCGCCACATTCCCAAGCGGGTGTGCATCCCCTGGGCACTGACCCGACGGCTTGAGGAACTCCTGCGCCGAACCCAGGATGACATTGCAGTCGCGGTTGGTACAGAGGAAGCAGCCGACCAGTGTCCGTCCATCTGTCATTCGAATGCGCATAGTCTTGTTGAGCAGCGCCTCTAATTGCTGCCGGGCACGCGCAGCCGGCGAGTCCTCGCGCTCCCCATCCGAGTCCGGAGGTCTCTGCTGCCCGACTGTCTGCGAAACCACAGCTCCCAGCAACCCACGGGGCACTCAGAAGCCCAGAGGCTGCCGGGAGCTGCAGTTCCCCTCCCTCGTCCCCCCCCCCCCCATCTTGCTGCCCGACTGCCCCTCAATCCCAGAACCCGAGTCCGCGCTAACCCCGGCGCTGGAACTGCTTTATCGCCGGCTGCAACATCCATTCTCCTCTCATAGTAGCATGGTCGGCCCAGCTCCAGCCATTTGCCCCACGGGCCCCTCTGGGCCCTTAAACTTCCTAAAAACCTTTCGGGGTCCGGTGGTCTGAGATCTCGCGAGCGCTCCCGACGTCTTTCCTTTCGCGAGATCACCACTCCTCCTCCTCCTCGTCTCCTCGGCAACTGCAGAAATCTTGGGAGCTTCTCCTATTCCAGGGCAGTGGTTCACCGAGACCTATTACGCCGGATGTCTTAAAATATCGCGAGAAATTTACCTGTATTTTCTTACACATCTTTTAGAAACCCAGAAATTTAGCGAGAATACCTTCTTCCATCCTGCTTCCTCACCTTGTTTTTCTGCCTTAAGATAGTTCTTCCTGAATATCCCGTGTAGTCCAGACCTCTGGATTAAAATGGAATGTGTTCGCTTTTCCCTGGAACTCAAATTATTCAATGTTTATGTGACTGATGTCGGAATCAGACTACGTTTCCCATGAGCTCGCACAGACCAAGCCCTTCCTTGCCCTCACAGTGTTTAATCTCAGTGGACGGTGGCCGGGAAAGGACAATGGTTTTCATGTGAGCGGGTAAACGCGCTCACCTTAGCTCCTGGACGCGGAGAATGTGTGTGTGCTCTGAGGAGCGAGGAAGCAGCCAAGGGACACAGTGCCCGATAGAGCAAGAGCCATGCCGCGCCGGGGCCTAGTGGCTGGGCCAGAGTTTGAGGGCTTCCAGCGTCGCTTTTTCACGCCAGAAGAAGTGGCCAGACATAACCAGCCCGAAGACCTTTGGGTGTCTTACTTGGGATACGTGTACGACCTAATGCCATTGGCTCAGGAGTACAAGGGGAACCTGCTTCTGAAACCCATGGTGGAAGTTGCAGGCCAGGACATCAGCCACTGGTTTGATCCAAACACTGGAGACATCCGCAAGCACATAGATCCCCTGACTGGTTGCCTGAGGTACCGCACCCCGCGGGGCCGTTTTGTGCACGTCCCACCTCAGCTGCCCCGATCGGACTGGGCCAATGATTTTGGGAATCCCTGGTGGAAAGGGTCGCAGTACGAGGTGGGGAAGCTGTCTGCCAAGACCCGGAATATTCGCATCATTAACACTCTCAGGTCGCAGAAGCACATACTGGAGGTGGGGGCTCTGGAGTCAATGTGGGAAATCCTACATCGCTATCTTCCCTATAATGCACATGCTGCCAGCTACACGTGAAAATATGAAGGGAAGACCCTGAACATGTATCATACCCTGGAAGAGAATGGGATCCAGGATGAGGAGGAAGAATTTGACTATCTCAAAATGGATGGTACACACTACATACCTGCAATACTGCTCTACTTCAATGATGACCTCAAAGAGCTATAGGAAAGGAGATGTGTGCTTGTCTGGATTAAGACATAATTTGAGTTTGCCTTTTTCTGTCTTTGAGGAAAAGAGGTGAGGGTGTGGGGTGCTTGGATTCAGACCTCCTTTTCCCTTTGGGATCTGGACTGTAGTTCTGGTGACCTTCTGAAGTATGAATCTTATTCTCCAGCTCCTTTCTGATTTGCTCTGCAAAAATTAGGGAGAATGCTAGAAGTGAATTAGTCTTTAGGGATGACACAAGAAGGCACAGTATCTTGGATAGGGAGTTGTAGGGGCGAAGAGGTAAATGGAGCTCAGGTAGAAGGTGATAGTAAAAGAAAGAAATCCTACACAAGGATGAGGGGTGGAAGAACATTTTCGGCAATGGCAGAAATGAGATGGCTGTAGAAACATGGGATCTTTACAAAGATAGGAGTAGGAAATGACTATCATTGACCATAAAACCTGGCTAATCTCTTTTTTAAATTTTTCTTTCCATATTTTCTATTGGTGCATTGTAGTTGTACATGATAATGATTTGTTGTTACATACATGCACACAATATAACAATGTAATTAGGCTATTATCATTCCCTAGCACTTACCCACTTCCTCCCCCTCTTATTGTCTTTTTAGAAAAGTATTTAGTAGCTGAAACCCAAGGGAAAGAAAGGAAATAAATGGTCATCAGATAATCCAGTCAAGATATTATAATGGGTACTTTATTCACCCTCTTTCTTACAACTACCCCATAAATGAATACTATAAACACTGTTTCCCAGATAAGTCTTTTGAAACTTAGAAGTGTTCATTAGCAAAGAGATATTAGTTACCATTGGAGTAAGGATGCAAATCCAAGTCTGCCCAACTCCAAAGGCTAAAGGGACTGTTCTCAATCTCTTAACTTCATGGTAACATTTTAAAATGCTGTCTCTGACCAAGTATTTGGTATTTGGGTTTGTCCTGGATTTGTTGCACAATAAGAAACTGTAGGCCTATTGATTAGTCAGCAGTTACTGGGAAAGAGTTAATCAGCAGAGTACTCCAGAGGCAAAGAGTAAGCCAGGAAAACCTTTTTAGGAATAGCTGTTGAGGCTGCTTCTTGTTCATTCCATAGTAAAATTTCTCTTCTGACTTTTTTGAGGCAAAGATGTGGGCATTTATTAACTCCTAGAAAAACCGGAGTAGGAAAAGGGCCTGTAGATTGGGTTATATTGGTGAGGGAGCACAACAGAGGTATCTTTTTCACCTGTGGACCTTTCCACTTAGAGGAGGTGAGAAAAACAGGGTTGACTTTGAAAGATTCTAATTCCAAAAGAGGTGACTTGACAGGGGACATGTAAAGAGAGAACTAAGTAAGGTAGACAATTCCCAATGACCAAAAGAGAACCAACCAGGAGCAATGGCTAGATTTCACCCCTTATAACCTAAGCAGGGGAGGGAAATGGAGAAGGACAGGTGAACTTACTGGCAGCAGCAGGCAAAAATGAACCAAGGAGAGTTTAGTACATCTTCCTGGTTGGGTCCTGAACCCAGCTCAGAGGAAGGTGGTCTCTAGAGACATTGGGTGGGTTGCACAGAAGTTTTCTAAGTGGTATGAGAAGCATGAACAAAGGTGGGGTTATCCCTATTGGCTTCAGTTTTCTGAATTCATTGGGATTGATAGAATCTAGTCCTATGGAATGAAAGAATCCTTGAATTACCTGGATCAATAATTGTGATATTTAATCAACTCTGCAATGATCTCATATGTATCTTGTTTGCTCAACTAAACCTTAAATTTATTTGAGAATCGAAGCTATGCTGTTCCTCTTATTGCCAGCTTCAAAGCCTGTGCCTATGGTATGTGCTTAATTTGCCCAAATTTGTCCCTCTTCCAGAGTATCCTACTTTAGTACCTCTTGCCAGAAACACACACCTTTCTTCACATACTCAGACACTCACCAAGTAGATTCTATCTGCTAAATATCACTGGAATCTATCTTCTTTTCTCTGAATTACCAACACTTCTTGTTTAGACAGCTGGGAAAACTTCCTAACCTGTCCTTCCATTTCTACTTCTGCCTTCTATATGCTGTCATCAGAGTGATATACAAACCTCAACATCTCACTTTCCTGCTCAGATATTTCAGTGGCTCCCATTTGCTTTTAGAATAAAACACTAATTTCAAAGACCCTGCATAAATAAGGCCCTGCCTACCTTGCTTGTCTCATAATACACCTCTTTGTTGCCTGTGCCTCAGACACCATGGCTGGCCTTCATAAAGTATCTTCTTTCCTCAAATCCTTCACAAAGATTGTTCTCTCTGCTCACCACACCCTTCCATTTTCCACTTAGCTCATCCTAAATGTTTCTTCCTCAGGCAGTCCTTTTCTGATTTCTCAATATAGATCTAGACTTTTTGTTAAATTTTCTCAGCACATTCAATTTGTCAGGTTCTTATAACTATTGTAAAATTATAGATGTTACCAGCTGACTGACTGCTAGATTGTAAGCTCATGGAGGCAGAGATCTGATATATTTTGTCTTTGCTGTATTCCCATTGCTGGGTACATAGTTGCTGTTCAATAAATATCGATTGAATGAAAAAAAAAGCCTTTTCATATCTTTTTTTTTGTTGTTGTTATTGTTGTTGTTGAGGTTGTCTATCATTAAACCTTATCTATTTATTAAACCTTTCTGATTTTAGAAATTCTTGATATAGTCTGAATGGTATTCTCTATGATTATAAGTGTGCTCTAGTTAAAGGCTTGGTCTCCAGTCCATGGTGTTATTGGGAGGTGCTGAAACCTTTAAAAGGGGGCCTACTGCGAGATCTTAGTTATTGAGCATGTGACCCTGAAGGGGATTGTAAGACCTCCTTCTTCCTTGTTTTCCTTTCCAGTCATGCGGTGAATGAGCCTCCTCAGCCGCACACTCCCATCAGGAAGTGCTGCCTCATCCCAGGCCCAAAAGTAATGGGACCAACTGGCCATAGACTGAAACTTCCAAATCAGTTGGCCAAAATAAACCTATCCTCTTTTTAAGTTGATCATCTTAGGCATTTTGTTATAATAACAGAAAGCTGAATAATATAAAATATTACCAAAAATTTGTTTATTTTTTTAATTCTTTAATTATTCTTTTAGAAAAAGAAGTGTGTTATTCTCAAATAGTTATAAGCGTCCACATCCAAAAACGTAGTTTACAATTCTGAGTCTTATTTGGGAAATTCTTTCTTATTCTGAGGTCTTACAATGTTTCCCTTATATTTTAAGTTTTTCCATTTTACGTTTAAGACCAGGATCCATTTAGTACTCTTTTGTGTACAGAGAATGAGGTAAGCACCCATTTTTACTTTTGTCCAAATGATGCCCTGACATTAGGGTTGCCAGATTTAGAAACAAAAATATAAGATGTCAAGTTCAATTCAAATTTCAGATGAAAAATGAGTACTATTTTAGTGTAAGTATGTCCCATGCAATATTTTGAATAGTTATATTAAAATTATTTTTTACTTCTATGAACATCAAATTTAACTGGGCATTCTATAGTTTATCTGGTGACCCCACCTGGTCCCATTTATTGAGTAATCCACTCTTTATATATGATCTGCAATCTTACTTTTGTGGTTTTTCTGATTTCCATATTCTTCTATAGTCTCTGTTCTGTTCCAATGTCTATATCTTCCTTATTTTTAATAGCTTGATATTAAGACCTGTCATCTGGCTTCTCAAAGTACTTTAACTGATTATTATCCTTCAGAATTGTAAGTCATACTTTCAGTCCTATTAACATTAAAACAGAACATTTCTGCCCATTTTTTAAATTATTGGGACTATTTATAGTAGGTTCTCATTAGTCATATGGCACTCATTGGTAGAGATACATAAATATAGATCATAAAATAATGTCCATCCAGTCTTATTTAATTGAGGTTTCTAAAATCAAGAATGAATAGTATAATTATCCCTTTCACTTTCAGCATTTGGGGAGCTTATAATAAGAGTTTTCCATTTTGTCAATAAATGTTCTTCTCTATTAGTTAAAATTAGGTGAATTTTAATTTTTGTATTTAAATAGATCACAGTATATTATTCTTGAAATATAAAATTTTAAATTATCGATAATAGATTGTTTATAGTCTTTCCTTTATTTTATTTTATTTATTTTTTTTTTGTGTGTGTGAATTCAGGTGAAGGACAGTGGGAAGGTGGAAGGGTGGGGTATGAAAGAACTCAGCCTGTGTGTCTTCGAGAAAAAAAAAATTATTATATAGAAAAATAGTAGAACAGATATCAGTCTCTCTCTTTCTCTAGACATACACACACACACACACACACACACACACACACAGTGCCCTTTCCCAGAAATCCGCCAAGAAAGATCTTCAGAGCATCAGGAACATTTGATTTTATTCCAAATCTTCATTTTGCAAACGGAGAATTTGAGTCTTGGAAAAATTAGTGCCTGTTGGAGTTCACTTGCCTGGTCTGTTCTTGCTGTCAGCATCCAAAAATTGAAAGTAAGCAGGCCTTGTGGGAAAGCTAGTGGAACTTGAAGTTAGGAAAGAAAAAAAAAAAAAAAGAGCCTGACTGGACACTTGACTACAGTCTTGGAAATGATGAAGGGGGTTCAAATAAGCAATGACAAGCTGTCGTTTTCAATGTTCATTCTGGACAGGAGAAGTAAAATGGCTTTAATTAATTCAAGAGGGATTTAGGCCAATAGTAAGAATTTCCTGAAAGAATGAATTCCAAGACAATAGAAGGGGCTGCCAGAGGAAGTTGTGAAAGAGCTTTCCCTGGAGCTGTGGAGAAGTGTTGGCTGCTGCTCTTGGGCAGGGATTTCAGTACTGCTGGGTCGCATCCCATGAAATTGCTGAAACCCAAACTGTTTTTACTATAAAAACAGCAAATTTATCTAGGTCAAGCTAATACCTGGAATCAAGGTTAGCTTAACCCTTGGAGACACCTTTTTTCCCATTTTAGCCTTTAATTTTACTTATCTTCAGAATGTATAGGATGGACATAGACTTATCTAAGGTCAGGATTCAAAGCTTACAAGAGATCCTGGCCTAAATTTTAAGATCCCGGCATTTAAAAACCAAGGTCACTGATATTCTTATTTGTACAAACACTCATTCCAGAACTGATAAGCTATCAATTATGTATAAAATAAAACGTACTTGTTAAAATTCACAATTTGGATGCCAAGTGTCTCTATGGTGCCAATATTCTACCTCAATGACATCTTTGGAAGTCAATCCCTCATGTTAGTGTCAGCTGCTGTGGGTATGCTGATGAGATTTGGTATATATGCTGGTTGGGCAGGTGACCTCTCACCCTCAGCTGTAGGTCAACACCATCAGAAGAGTAGTTGAGCAGGAACTTTTCACGTGGTCCATGGCCTTGGGTCTGTGTATATAAATTACTGCTAAGTTTTGACATTACCTTATGAATTCTTTTAGTCCAGGACACTGCATTGCACAACTCTGTTGATCAGTTTCTATTGCAAGAAGTGTTAGATGAGAGCAATTGAAGCTCTTTAAAAGAATAAGGAGGGTATGCTCCACTGCAGTCATGCAACCACATCAATGTTTACAGCAGCACAATCACAATAGCCAAGTTATGGAACAACCTAAGTGCCTTCAACAGATGAGTGCATGAGGAAAGTGTGGTATAAGTACCCAATGGAATATTACTCAGCCATAAAGAAGAATGACTTTATGACATTTGCTGTTAAATGGATTGATTTGGAAACTATCATGCTAAGTGAAATAAGTCAGTCCCCAAAACCCAAAGATCAAATGCTTTCTTTGATATATGGAGGATGATCCACAATAATGGGGGTGGGAGAGAATAGAATTTCAGTGGATTAGACAAAGGGGAATGAAGGGAAGGGAGGGAACATAGGAAAGGGAAAGACAGTGGAATGAATCTGACATCACTTTCTGGTGTACACATATGAATACACCACAGTGAATCTCACCTTTGTGTACATCCACAAGACTGGGATCCTAACTAGAATAAGATATAGTCCATGCTTGTATAATTATATCAAAGTGGATTCTACTGTCATGTGGAACTAAAAATAACCAATAAAATAAAATTGAAGAGGGTCATGCTAAAGGAATGGGATTTTCTCTGAAAAATATCTGACTATCTATTTGCCTAGAACATGTGGAAGTCTGAAGGACCAAGGACACCCACGTCTAGATTTTGTTTACTTGTCCTGATGTCATGCAACTCCTCTGAAGAAAGTTAAACCCTATGTGGTTCTAATAGGTAAACCAGAAGCTCTACTTTTGCCATTTGCCATACCCCTGGGGTTCTCCACTTGGTCTCATACCTGCCGCTCCAAGACTTCCCAAATCTTTCTGTTCTACCCATTTAGGTGTCTTCACCGCCCATTGCTATAATCATATAACTTGGAGTTTAATGCTGTTAGACCATGTTTGTGCATGCATCTTCACTTCCTCCACACTATAATCTCCTTCATCAACTCGGGGATATTTACTTCCCCATTTTTGTATGATGACCTTTCACATAAAGAACTGAAGTCTGTATGCACTTCATGGTTTCATGTGCTAATGATATTTGAAATTCCTACCCACAGTGTTGTTATGAGGATTAAATAATAAGGTGTTTGAAAGAGTACCTGCATAAATTAGACAACTATTCGGTTGTCTTCTTCACCTTTTGTGTCAAATATGGTTTCTCCACTGTGCTGGGACCATAGATGTGAGTTCAGTATGCTCCCCCCACACAAACATCCCAGATTGAGTTCTCTACCCAGCCACTCAGCCCAGAAACCTGAGCTCCAACCCTGACTTCTTCTGCTTCCTCACCTTCCATACCTGATCACTCACCAATGGCTGCCATTTTACAATTTACCTTTACATTTTTTCTGTTCCAAACCACCTTTAGTGCCATTATCCTAATTCAAGCCTGGTTTACTGCCACCTCCTGTACTATGGCTACAACTTGTACTATAAATTACAGCTCAGAAATCATTCAGTGACTTTAGGAGGCGTATGCTCTCCTGAAACATCCCCTGAGGCCCACTGAGATCTTTAACCTACACTCCCAACTCAGTTGACACCACTCCCTGTCTCACAGTTTATAATTCAATGAAAACATCACACACACACACACACACACACACACACACACACACACACACAAACAGAGTCACACTTCCCTCCCTGCTCTTACTCATGTGCCCCTCGCTTCCTGGAATATTTATCGCCCGGAGGATCTTCTCAGTCACCCATCTGGTAAGTCCTCTGTAGAAACTTCCCCAGAGACTCCCCCATAATGAAGATAATGTGGCCTCCAGACCCAGCAAGCTCAGTGTGCCTCTCTCCACCCTCAGCCCCATTATCTCATCCGTACTCACCAGGGTAGGGCCACATTGGCCCTCATTTAGATTCTTGAACCAGACAAACTTATTCCTGCCCAGGGCCTTCAGGACAAGCTACTCCCTTTCCCAGATCTTCTGCACCTTTTCCCTTTGTCTATCCCTTACCAGCCATCAGACCTCAGATGAAATACGTTCCTCAGATAGGCTTTCGTGCCCCCAGCCTCACTTAATTCCTCCTAATCTCCCTCATAGCACCAGCTGTGTTCACTGATAGAAATGATCACCATTCTTAATTATATGTTTATTTGCTTCATCCCTCTCCACCCCCATTATACTTTAAGCTTATGTAACCAAAATCAGACTGAGTTGTTTTCAATATTGAAGGAATGGAAAAGTGAATAAGTGAGTGAATTAATTTCACTTCTCTTATTATTTTTAATTATCTGTAGGAGCATTTTCCCCTACTAGAATGTGAAGCATTCTAGTGTGTCACATAGCAATGTGTCACATAACAATGCATTTTTTTAAAGAGGGCTGGGGCTGGGGCTCAGCAGTAACACACTTGCCTGGCATGTGTGAGGCACTGGGTTCGATTCTCAGCACCATATATAAATAAATAAAAATAAATAAAGGTCTATCAACAACTAAAAAATATGTTTTTAAAAAAAGGCCCAATCGGGGCTTGGATGTTGCTCAACCGGTAAGCACTCGCCTGGCATGTGCAGGGCACTGGGTTCGAGCCTCAGCACCACATAAAATAAAGATGTTGTGTCCACCAAAAACTGAGAAATAAATATTAAAAAAATTCTCTCTCTCTCTCTCTCTCTCTCTCTCTCTCTCTCTCTTTCCTCTCTCTCTCTTTCTCCCTCTCTCTCTCTCTCTTAAAAAAAGGCCCTATCAATGTGTGTTGATTAATTGATCAAAGGTTGTTCAATTATGACCCCTTTAATAAAAAAAAATGTAAAAATAGTACAGTGTTTATCATTTTAAGTGACTTCGTTCCATATTTTTGAAATTGGCCTTTATAAATAATAGTTTAATTCAAACTTTTAAAAGAGATAAAGGCATGCATATTTCTGGGAACACCATCTCAATATTTTTGGGGAATTTCAAATCTCTACATCACATAAATATTTTCTGAAAGCATTTAGTCTATTCATCTGCTTCTGAAAGAACTTTATGGACATCACTTTAGGTGGATATCCATTCTAGAGCCTTAAAATAGTCTCTGCTAAATTTCTTGCACTGAAGAAAAATCCTCCACGTGTCTCTTCTCAATTCTACTAGTGTCATAATGTGATAAGTTATTTATGGTACATTTTCAACTTTATTACTATACTCAAAACTGTTTATAATATCTTTTGAAGCACCAAGATGGCATACTTAAATCTGATACTATTCCAGGGGTGAACCTGGACCAGAGGCCACAGACTGGGGTGAGGAGGAGGTCTCCCTAGAGCTTTTAACTTTGAAAAAGTAAGAAAAAATAATGTGAACTCTATCAACAAGAGATTCTTTAAGCAGTACACACAATTAGAACCTGAATATGCAAACAAAATAAAACGTTGGCATGATGAAATGAAGAGGCTTGTCTAGTTTAGTGTCTTTCAGCAGCTGGAGTTATAGCCCCATTCCCCCCCCCCCATCTGCAGCTGGAATTGCAATCTGCTTTCCAGTGAAGCATCTGATTAATTCCTGGTCTCCTTCTGCCCTCACATGAAGATTATTACTTCCACGATTATTCTCCTCAGCCTCCATTTGGGAAAATATCTAACAGTTGCCTGAACTCTTGAACATTTCATTGCCTTTGAAAAACCCCCACTCCACTCTGCAAACCCCTTGTTTTATTTATTCGTGGTAACACATCTTTTAAAAATATTTTTCAGTACATATTTTCAGTTCAAAGGGCTCAAGAGCAAAGAGTTTTATGCTTTCTTCTCTTCTTTTAGACCTCGCTCTTCAACTGAAAATAGAATCATTTTGAAACCAACAATATGTGCGATTTCAGAATTACTATCTCCAGCATAGGTAGCTCCCATTTCTAATTTTCTCTAAACATTCATCTCAATAATTGAAATCAGTATTTCCCAAGAAAGGTGATGGTACTGGGTAATGTTAGCAGATCTATACACAAATTTTCTAAAATACTAAAGTTGTGATGGTCAACATTATCAACTATTTAATGTTTTTGTATCATTCTTAAGTAAAAAAAAATTCAATCTATCTAAGAGTAGGGTTTGTCTTGCATGTATAAAACCAAAATTATTTTTTGAAGGTAATCAGGGAACTGGATTTATTACAATATAATTGTCATTTTGGTTCACAATACTGTTCAATTATATCTACAATTATACAAACATTAATGATAAAAATCTGTTTATGTTGACATTTAAAATATTTATACATTATATAAATTAGTAAATCAAACCAAACACCATGGGGCTGATGTGGGAATACAGTTCATAGCAGAGCACTTGCCTAGCATGCACAAGGCTCTGGGTTCAATCCCTAACACTGCAAGAAAAGAGGAAAAGAGAAAAAAAAACATAAGCCCCTTAAGAGAAAAACTGATGAACTACATAGAATGAACAATTCACAAAAAAACTTCAGAATATACTCAAAATCATTATGTGCAAGGATATTCTCCAGAGTACTGATTATAACAATGAGAAGTGGAAATGATTTAAATAAAAAATTGAAATGTGAGAACTGGCTAAAATATAGATCAGAATATTATATGACCTTTTCAAATCATGTTCAGGAAAAAGTACCAATAATATGGAAACGGGATTCTGATATGTGAAAAAACAGAATAGCAATACTTAAAAATGTGGGCTTGGGATGTGGCTCAAGTGGTAGCACGCTCGCCTTGCATGTGTGCAGCCTGGGTTTGATCCTCAGCACCACATACAAACAAAGATGTTATGTCCACCGAAAACTAAAAATTAATATTAAAAATTCTCTCTTTAAATAAAACTTAAAAATGTGTAATTATATACCGTGATATCACAATTTTGTCACAAATTAACCTAAAATACAAATTTTTAGAGACAGAAAACAAGGAATAATTAACATTTTTCTCCATCATGAGAGTTTAGTCATCATATACAGAATTCAGCTGATCCAGTTCACTATACCCACAAAAGTTCATGGGCAATAATTTCATCTATAAAATATCATTTTATCCATAAATGCATTTTAAACACAAGCTGAATTCGGGCTGTTAATTTAAATGTAGTTTGTCTCTGCCTCACTTTCTTTCTCCCTTATCTTGCCTTTGATGCTCATTCCTTTTCCTATACCTCCCAAGGCAGTCGGGGAAAAGTGGTTGGTCCAGGATTTGATAGAGGAAAGACAAATAAATACTATATTTATAAGATAAAAATGTAGTTTGTATATCAAAAACAAAGACTTGACTGAAGTGTATCTAAGTGTCGTCTGAACTGGGTGCTAAAATTGTAGGTGATGTTTTATTTAATTCTTCATACTTTTCCATATTTTTTAAGTTTACTGCATCTAATATGTATCATTTTTCAAGTCAGGAAAAATATACGTTAAGACTATTATAACAAGCACAGACATTCTGAGGAGTATTAATTCAATGATTCTAAATAAGATAAAGAAAAATTAGTCTTAAGCATCATATGTCTATGTAAATTATATCTCATCAGCTGAACAGTTGGTATTATGTTAATAAAACATCAACTAATTTTTCTATTGTATATTATTTTCCTGTGGCTGCTATAACAAATTATTTTTTAAAAATTGGTGGCTTAAAACAACATTTATTTATTCTCTCACATTTCTGGAAGTCAGAAGTCTAAAATCAGAGTCAGGGACCAACATCAAGTGTCACACTCCCTCCAGAAGCTCTTGGGGAGCGCACACTTCCATCTCTTCCTGCTTCTTGGGACTGTGGGCATCCCTTGGCTTGTGTCCATATCACTCTCATCTATGTCTCCTCCTCTCCTGCCTCAAGTCTCTCTAGGCCTCCTTCTCATGAGAATTCGTCTGACTGCATGCAAGGCTATCCAAAAAACCCAGGGTGATTGCCCCATCTCAATATCTTAAATCAATTATATCTTCAAAATCCTTTTTTTTTTTTTTTTGCCACATATTATGTGACATTCATAGGTTCCAGAGATGAGAACGTAAATGTCTTCTGGAAGGATGCTATCTCTGTCCTTCAACATTCATATCAACATAGCATGTCTGAGTCCCTGGGTTCTATCCCCAGTACCACAAAAATAAATAAGTAAATACATTTCATATTGAGAGATGAATGTATAATCAAAACATAATATGCATTTTCAAGGGAATATTATTCAGCCTTAAAAAGAAAATTCTTACACACACATGCTACAAACATGGTTGGACCTTCAAGATTTCTCTTATACTAAGAGAAGTAAACCAGCAACATAAAGGACAAATGATGTATGGTTTCACTTATATGAGGTGCCTAGTGTAGTCCCACTCACAGAGATGGACATAAAATGGCAGTTGCCAAGGTTTGGGGGATGGGAAGGACTGGGGAGTTAGGGTCCAATAGGTTCAGATTTTCTATTTGGGAATGAGAAAATTTCAAGAAATGGTTGGTGGTGATGGTTGTAGAACAATGTGAATGTACTTAATACTACAGAACTGTACACTTAAAAATATCTTAAATAGTAAACAATTAATCATGTATTTTTATCATAATAAAAGACTGTACCTAGTTTCCATATACCCTTTAACTAGCTACCCCCAACTTTAGCATTTTACATAAACATGGTTCCATTATCAAAGTGAAGAAAGGAACATTGGCACAAAACTAATAAACTACTATAGATTTTATTCAGTTCCTAACAGTTTCACTAATATTCTTTTTTTCTGTTCCAAGATTTGACAAATAAAACATTCTCATAACAAAAGAAGGTAAATACTCTATAGAACAATTTTTGGTTTAGCTTCTTTAAAGTACAACCACTAAAATTATATTTTAAAGACCTTCAAACTTACTGAAAAGAGGTTCAGGAATTTATGGGATGCATAAAGCAAGTACATCTTGTTTTATACAATATATTCATGGTTGATAACTGAAGCAGACTGCTTGTTCAGAGGACAGAATTGGTTAAAATAGATTCTGACCAGATTAAAGCCCCAAACAAAACTGGATTAACAAAATACTTAGATCCCTATAATGAAGAAGTCTGTAGGCAGGGAGACCAGGAAACCAGAGATAATATGGAAACTCCATGGTTCAGGATGTTCAACTTCTTCTACCTTGTTCTGCATGCATGGTTTCCAAAAAAGAATGGTCCATGACAGCTATTGGAGCTCCAGCCATTACATTCACATTCCAGGAAATAAAATGAAAAAAAAGAGAGAGAAGAAAGACTTTTCCCCTCCCATTCAGAACACTATCTAAAAGTTACACTTTCACTTACATGAACTGAATCATGTGGCCACATCTAACCATAAGGGAAGCTAGGGATTGTAATGTGTATTCTGGTATGACATGAGTCCTGCAAACAAACACAAAAAAGTTGGAGTTGAATTACTAAAGAATATAAATATGGAGAATGGATATTGGAGGGCAAGTCTCTGCACTGTGAGCATCTGGACTAACAGAGTCAAGAGAAAACAAAGAACAAACAAATTGTTCTCTGCTTTGATTATAAATAAATCTGTGTTTTCATCATAGAGATGTTAAGCCAAAAAATTATATTGCCCCTCATCTGGTGGGCAGGGTTTTTCCTGGTGCTTTTATGAACTGCAAAATTGGAATCAGTGCACCTCTATCTACAAGAAGTGGATCAGTTAATTTATAAAGTATTTATTAAGCACCTACAGTGTAACTAGGCACATATCCAGTGCTCTGGGTAATTAAAAAAATAATCTTTTTTAGAAAATAAAATAGAACAGTCCTTACATTTGGAGATGTATAGTTCTCATAAAGAAGTTCAGATTTCCAAATGAGGAATGATAAATATGATGATGGTAAACTGAGGATTTGCCCTAGTCCTTTTCAAAGGATGTGAATTTGTGAGGATTTAATAGCAAGATTCCCATACAATAGATCAGATACTTCACCTGATCAGTCTTTGATAACTCTCATCCCTCTCTCGGGCCCCCTGCAGAGAAAAAGTCCAGTTTACATCCCACCTGAGACCTTTACTTCAGAAACCTTTCCTCCAACTACCTGCTTCCTATCTGCCCTCACCATCTCATCCCTTTGCACCACTCAGTTCTGGGAAGAGAGAAAAAAATAATCTCTCTTCACCCAAAATGGGGACTGGTCTGATTTGAAGAAATCAGATTTCCAGTTGGGTGTGGTAGCACATACCTATAATCCCAGTGACCTGGGAAGCTGAGTCAGGAGAATCCCAAGTTCTAAGCCAGTCTCAGTAACTTAGACCTTTAACTGCTTAGCAAGACCCTGTCTCAAAAAAGTAGAAAAAAGGGATGGGGATGTGGATCAGTGGTTAAGCACCCCTGGGTTCAATCCCAGGTACCAAAAAAGAAAGAAAGAAAGAAAAGAGATTTCCTAAAACAATTTGAACTCCTCAAGAAAATAAAAACACAAAAGTACCATTAAATGTGTTTTAACTATTAAAAGAGGGAGGCGGATGTTCATTCTCTTTATCTGTATGAAGAATTTCCCTTCCTGACATGGAGTCATGTTCCCTTTTCTCAAGAGGGAATAAAATGTTCTCTGTAAAAGCACAACCTTTTCTTTCCCGGTGCTCTGGACTCTTGCCAGCATAACAGAAACAGCCAAATAAAGGGCTGTGATAAGTTCCACAGGTGCCAGGAGAATGCTATCAGAGGAAATCATCTTCCTCCCTGTGACAAGATGTGGATCCTCAGTGTACGCACACAAAAATTGGTGCCCCCAAGGAGTAGAAATTCATCAAATACTCAGTGGGGAACTGTGCACAAAACAGCAATGGAAACCAGTGGGAACACAGTTTTATTAACTCCAAAAAGTTGTACTAATTCTTAGGAATAGTACCCAGATTGATATGCCTGGAGACAAAGGACCTATAGTGATAAATAGGATAAAATGTGCAATAAAAACTGCCTCTTCACTAAGACTCGAAAATTGAATTTAGGAACTGTTTCAGTCTATAAAATACAGTCTCTATATTACCTACAACAGAATATCATTTTATAACAAGGACACAAATTTTATACACACTACAATTTGAATGTATAAAACACTTAGAAATGCAAACCCTTGATTTTGACTATCACTTAATATGTCTTTATTGTCTGCTGGGTGGCAGGAAAGAAACATAAATGTACAATCTGGTTGAGTTGGTACCTAGTTTTCCCAAGAAAGAAAGTTCAATCTCGGTTTTCTCAGGCTTTTAGCCCTTTGCTGTCATTCAAGATGCACCCAATGATGAGACAAAGGGCATGCCTGGAGTTACCAGGCAGCACTGTGCCCAGGTGCCTAGGGCTGCTGTACTGCAGCGCATCTGAGCTTTGGGGCAACACCTTTCATCCTGCAGCTGGTGAATGTGGCTACATTTGTGGTAACTAGGACACAAGGTCTGTTTTGTTTTGTTTTTCAACTTAAGAACTGCTCAGTTTCCAATGGAAATTTTCATACTATGACCTAGAAATTCATCGATAGACACTCTGGCTTGGGTTTGCTAAGTCATTTTCCAATCAAACAAAAATTTCAATCTGGGAACTCTCCCATCTAAAGTGAATATACATATTTTGATAATAGTTCATCCATTTCTCAGCTCCCATAAATATCTGCTGCCTAGAATTTATTCAAGGAACAAAGCAATGCTTATTGAACTTTTCTATTCCAATTGATGAATAATTCATTCATTAGAGAATCAAGCAATGATCATAGAAAGAAATACAGAATATCAGAGTTGGGAGGAATTAATCTCTATTTTAAAGGAGTTAAGAAACTAAGACTGGGTTAAATTGAGTGACCCATTCAAGGCCACTAGTTAGTTATTGGCAAAATTGGAATTAAAATCTGAAACTCTGGCCTCTTAATTACTCCATGAAAGTTGAAAAGGTTCTTTTTTTTAATGTATCTGAATTGTTATTCATTTGCTACAAACTATATTAGAGTCTTTTTACTCAGAAATAATGGAGTGTTAGTGGAGTATTTTTACTTAGAAATAATCAAACTGTTGATGTTCATATCATTATCCCCCTTCTTAAAAAGCCAAATTGGGATATATATTGCCTTCCTTAGTACGAATTGATTGAAATCTTAACTTTCACTCAAATACCTATTTTAAAACCTGAACAATTCTGAGTCTGTGTGAGACTAGCTGGGATTTTCTCCTGGGTCTAAGTCTTATGTCTTTGGAATGCTTTATTTTAAACAAGAGTCTGTTGGGGTTTATTGCTTATTTGTGGTACTGGGGATGGAACCCAGGCAAGTACTCTACCTCTGAGCTGCATCTCCAGCCCTTTTTAAATTTTATTTTAAGACAGGGTCAAGTTAAGTTGCCCAGGTTGGCCTTGAACTTGTAATCCTCTATCCTCAGCTTCCTAAATAGCTGAGATTACTTGTGTGCACCAACACACCCACCCTTCAAGCAAGGGTTCGTAATGACACCAAATTAACTAATTTTGAGAGTTCTCTTACTCGAAGAAGAAAAAGAAGAAGAAGAAGAAGAAGAAGAAGAAGAGGAGGAGGAGGAGGAGGAGGAGGAGGAGGAGGAGGAGGAGGAGAAGGAGGGAGGAGGAGAAGAAGAAGAAAATGCCAAATTAAAGTATTCAGATCAACTGGTAATGGACTACTTCCAAGTCACAGTTACACTTTATTGTATATCTTCATATACGTCCAAGCACAGGACTACCTGACTCTAACATAAAAATTCTTTGAGAAACTCTCCCGCAGAGCTTGTCTCCCAGCCATGTCTATACATTTGCCTCTGTGGAGAGACTTTTTACCACTCACAATAGAAGGTATTGTTCTTTATAGCTAGTCAAATTAATTATTTGAGCACACCAGGATGTACAACATGAAAGAACAGCTTTATAGACAATCAGGGCACTATATAATATGCCATGGTGAATTATTGACTCTAATGAGAACATATTTAAAAGACTGAATTCTCAAGGGTGCTGGCTGAAGGATTGAGAGGAGGGGTTCATACATTAAATTAATCATTAGGAAGACAGAAAGAAGAGAGAGAGAGATTGTGCAAGAGATTTCTGAAAATTGAAGGCTTGTCATGTGTCTATCTCCCTTACTGATGATTCATTATATATATATATATATATATATATATATATGGTATACATATTTATACTTTTCAATGTGTTCTTCCCAAATAACCCCATTTTTCTGTTCCAACAGAGACAGCCACCTTCTCCCTGAAGGAAAATAATCCATATCTTGTCAATGAATGCAATTAGCCACAAATGCATATACTTCCTGGGTCTTGTCTAGTCTTCTATTCTTTTGTGATCCTATTTCAATTCCTTGTTGCTTATGAAATGATAAATGTAACCACCCTCATCTACCATTGTCAGCAAAAGAGAAGAGAGAGAGAGGATCAGCATTATTTAAAATATTTAATATTGTGACTAGGAAAATTGGAACAATAATACCTGATCTTGCTGGGAGCATCAATCGGGCACATGTATATTGATGCATTCATTTAACAAGTGGTTTTCGATCATCTACCAAGAGCCAGCACTGGGGCCAGGAGCTCTGGAGACACAACAGTGAATGAAGCAAAAATAGTTCCTGCCCACTTGGACCTCCTATTAAGTGAAGTTGAACATAAGTAACAAATCACAATCCTGAGGAAGGTTTTCAACAGATACACTGTCAGCTCTTCTCCTGTCCTGCTCACCTTGCTGATGCTTAGCTGTCTCCTACTTTCAGTCTTCCAGAATTCAGAGACTGTAAGGTGTCTTTTGTGACTGTCAAAGTCATTGTGAAGAGAGAGCCACATCCCAGTGCTAAGCAGCAAATGGAGGGAAGAGTTCAGTTTTCTCCACAGAGCATCAAGTTGGCACCATATTGGCTGAGTCTTGTTGTCATTTTGCCATGACTATAGGTTTATGGAAAAATGTTAAGCCCTACCAGGAGGCAGAGAGAAAGGCTTTTATCCTATGCCTGACTGTAAATCCCATTGCTCCATGGGAAACCCCCACCCACTTAAATGTGGACAAACTTTCATTTCAATCACTTTGCAAGGTGTTGGCTTAGATTCCTGAGAAGCCTAGCTGGCAGCAGGTCCATGTCTGGCTGGGAAGAGCATGAGAAGAACACAAAAGAAGGAGGAGAAAAAAGTAATGTATTTTGCCAATGAACTTGCAGACCCTGAACTTCATACAAAGGGGAAAGTTTAAAACAATGTATTTTGGTGGAATCTCTGTAGCCCGCACCTCACCTCCCCAGCATGCTTTCTCCCTAATGCCCATTCTCATTGCCATCTCTGCCCTTTACTACCTGGACCCTCTTGGCTGTCTTTGTCCTCCTCTTGGATCCACCAATCATCTGGACCACCAGTCTTAAGGCCTAGGAATGACATATATATACCATGTGTAAACACCACTCACCATTAACAGCACCATCTAATGAGAATCAGGGTCACAAGGGTAAGCTTCAAAGTGGCTTAGGGATGGAAGTGCCTGGAATAAAAGCTGACTTGATGTCCCAATTAACACATTTCATAATTCTATTTCCTGCCCTTGCAGGTTTGCAGTCACCTCCCTCTAATTTCTGTGAGAGACAGAGATGGGGTTAATAGAGAGGAAGGAACTTAGTAATGTGATAGTTTTGTGGATGACTTGATACACAGGCTTGAATTATGCACATTAGGCAAATTAGGGAATGAAGGAGGAAGACAAAAAAGACAGAACGACAGTAGGAGAAAATGTCATCCCGAGTAAAAGTATTAATATAGACTGAGGCTTGGCTTGTGAGAGTGGCTGGAAAAATTGAGAGCAGAAAAACACCAGCCACATTGTCTTTTATTTCAGGGTGGAAGAGAGAAACTATTGCCAGACACTTTCTACTCTGCTGGGGACAAACCAGCTATAGGGCTGCTCAATAAGATAATAAGGTGGCCTCCATCTTGGCCCAACCTGTTTGTTGACTCTAGTGAAGGTCTTTGATGGAAATAAAGCTAAATACACAGAGAACCTGGGAAAGGTCAGCTTGGAAGACATGGTGGTCTCTGAGAGTGTTCAAAGAACTTTGAAACGTACTCTATGGACTGGCAGCCTGAAAGCCCACCCTAGGATGGCTTCTTCCAGGGCTGCCTTGCCCCATCTTATTCACACAGGCAAGTGCTTGCAGAGGGCAAAGCAGGCCCTGCTGAACCCATTGGCACACACAGATTTTCAGAGGCCAGGGCCATGGGGAACAGAAGACACCCCTCCGCCTGAGCCATCTCTGGCTTCTTTTCCCTGCCTCCAGTTTCTCCCCAGCTTGTTTCTGTCCTCTGTTCAGCTTACACACACCTCTTTACTGATCTTTCCAAGCCATGAAACCGATCTGATCCCTTCTCACTTAAATATCTATCATGGGTCCCCAGTCCTAAGTCTTGTCACCTGAGCATGGCATTCCAGATCTGTCATGACCACAAGAGCTTTCTCTGGAGCCCTGCCATCTTCCCCTCACATCTGAGACTTCCACCCAAGCCCAGCTCTCCCCAGCCTGCCAGTTCCTTTGCTTCTACATGGATGCACACGTGCTGTGGTACTGGGCCTTCCTTTGGCTTAGGTCTCCCCCACTCCTTTGTTTTTTCCATTGGGCTCTCTGTCTACCCAGGTCAAGTCAAAGTTCACGAGGCCCCTTGCTTAAGCTTTTCCAGGCAATTAGGTTGCCTTTGCATGTTCCTGAGGACCTCTCTTTGAATCTCTGCATTCTCACAGTTCTCACTGCTTTGTAAACATTTGCCTGTGTGTCTGGTTTTCCTAGGGCTGCAGCTCCCAGAAGACAGAGAGAGGAGAGGACAAGTGGCTTCAGTTTCTGTATATCTGCAGTGTCGCACATAACATAGACCTTCAATCAATGAGCAGAGAAGAAAGAGAGGGAGAGAGTAAGAGACAGAGGAAAGAGTGTGCAGGAATAAGGGGAAACATCTATAGCATTGTTATCTGTGTCACATGCTATTGTCATTTAACATGGCCAGCCAGTTAAAGACAAGATGGGCCAAGTTCACTTTAGAACTCCCTCAATGTACAGATGTTAGCCAGGCTACATGATGCATCTAGTGACTGAGAGCTAACCTAGGCTTTGGAGATCCAGATCTCCAAAAGTTGAATCCCACTGAAGTCACTGCCACTGGTGAGGTCATGTGAGCTTCAGCTCTATTGTCAGCAAAATGGGAGGAAGGTATTGAGGATTCAACAAGGCAAAGTACTTGAAGGACTTTGCCCAGAGCCTGGTAATAGCACATGATCATTAAAAACTAACAGACTGGTCTCAGCCTGGGAAAGCTGCCATTATTACAGATCACCCATGGATGGCCTCTTACAAGCGTCTCCTGCCCAGAGTCTTCCCATGATCTAAACTTCTCATTCTCTTTGCTGCCTGAATAGACATGTCAGGGAATGGTCAATAGCCACTGGCATCTTGGTGATCAGGAAATATTGTCACTGTCACACAAATATCCACCAAAGCACCTTGGCTATATCATTGGCTTAGAAGCAGAAGACTTAGCAAGCATCCATAGATCTGAAAGCAGGAGGCTCAGTTCTTCCACTGTGATCTGTCAGCCTGGAGAACCCAGAATGGGTACTGAACCCATGCAGAGGGGCTTCCCATCAAGATAATACTGTGTTTTCCCCTCATGTTTGTAGGGTGTGGTGTCCCTTCCTGGATCAGCAGTGCCTCCTCCCAAGGAAGATGGTGCCTGTCTGTGTAAATGTTGGCAAAGCAGCCCAAGAAACTTGGTGGCATTTCCAGGTTCATTTGTTAAGACCTTCTTGGGAGTTGCGGAAGAAGGTGTACCGGTTTTCTCTTCATCACCGAAATACAACAGGAAGTCCAGAGATATTAGACCAGTGTCACTCTTGCAGGCTGTGCAGATCCAGTTCAGGACAAAGGACATATTCCCCTGAACTCATGGTGTCAGAGAGACATTTTCAGCTCCAGCGCGCACCAGGCACTGGCTTCCACTGAAGTGTCCCCTCTGCTCAAGGCTACATCTTCTTTCAAAACAGCAGGCCTCCAAAGACTGGTAAAGCCTGGTAATAATAACACAGACCCTGGCCACAATCCGAGTGATGGCCCATCTTCAGAGTCCTCACAGGGTTGGCTAATGGCTTTGTTCAGGTTTATCACAGCCCAGTCTCTCTCACTATGATACTTGCTTTTTTGGGGGGTCCTGCTGTTAGGTACAGAACCCAGGGCCTCATGCACATGGAAAGCACTCGGCCATTGAGTGACATCCTCAGCCTCCAGCCCCAATCCTTTTCCTCCCTCCCATCCCACTAAATGTCCTGAACATTGTCCATCCCAGAAGTTGCTTCCTCGGGAATCTGCAACCTCCAGCCCATACCAGGAGGAAGGGACCAAGGTGAGGCTAGAACACAAGAGTCAACACTCTTGATGATGACATCTGTGGTCTATTTCTATGGTGTTGGGCCCTGAATCAGGATCTGGGAATGAAGTCCTTCACAGATGACCCTGTACTCCATGTCTTCCATGTTTGAAAGGTTCCAGGTACCAGACTTATAATTACTGACAGGAGTGCTAACCTTACTTCAGGAAGAGAGGACAGGATGTTTGAGAAGTAGCTATTGAGCACCAAGTCAACCTAGGGGAACAGAGAAGCCTTGCCAGAGGCAGGGGTGGTTGAATCAGGACCAGGGAGAGTGAGGAGAAAGTTAGTCAGGCCAAGCGAGGCAGGGGGAGAGAAAGGCTTGTTCCAAGAGCTAGAGGCATGATAGGTTGGAGCATTTGGATAGTCAGGAAAGTTCTGGATCCTCTCTGTGGGATGTGGCTTTCAAAGACACTCACAGTTGATGACTTCCTCTTTAACACACTCAGTACTCCACCCAGGGAGTGGTGGGCTACATCTTCTGGCACTTTGGATCAAGTGGCTTCCTGGGCAACAGAATGCAGCAGAATTGACAAATTGCCAGTTTGGGGCCTCATTCTGAACAGGGTTGGCCCTTCCCACCATCTTTCTGGAAGCCAAGGTCATGCTGTGAAGAAACTCACACCATGACTGAACGATGAGACATCCATGAAGTAGGGGCAACCACATGGAAACACACCATGGGGTCAGGCAAGTGAGGGAGCCTCCTGGAGTTTCTAGCCCAGTGGGACCTGGAAGGTCCCACCAGCTGAGGGCAGTGAGTGAACTCCACCAATGCCACATGGGACAGAACTGTCTAGCTATGCCTTATCTGAATCCCACCAATGTCACATGGGGCAGAACTGTCTAGCTGTGCCTTACCTGAATTCTGGACCCACTAAATTATGAGAAGCAATAATGTAAGATGATAAAGTTTGTTGTTTTCAGCCTTGAAAATTTAAGTTGTCTTGTTACACTGCAAGAGCTGACTGTAACATTCTCCTCTAGTGGGAAAACATTCCAGATACACATGCATACCCAATAGCTCAAATTTATTGAGTACCAATACTGTGCCTGGCTTTGTCCCCAGTGTTGTTGATCATTTTCTGCAAGACATGTCAGGTCTTGATTTACATGTGCTTATACACCTAATCATATCATTAAAATTTAATCCAAATATTTATTTTTTTTAAAGAAAGAGTGAGAGAGAGAGAGGGAGAGAGAGAGAGAATTTTTTAACACTTATTTTTTTTTAGTACTTGGCGGACACAACATCTGTGTTTGTACGTGGTGCTGAGGATCGAACCCGGGCCGCACGCATGCCAGGCAAGCGGGCTACCGCTTGAGCCAATCCCCAGCCCTCCAAATATTTTAAATCCAGTTTTATCAGGATTTCCCCCTGCAATTAAAGTCTATCTTATTTGTGTATTTAAGCACTGATGGCCCTGGCTACAAAGTCACACAGCCTGTCTACTGATCCCTGCCAAGAAGCAAGAGAGGTGGGGTGTTGGCCTGGGTGGGTCAGAGTTTCAGCAGCCCTGCTGCTGCCTGGAGCCAGTGCCTAGGGAGTCAAGGCTCCCTGACCTGTCAGACCTGTCATCTGCAGCAGCCAGGCCTTGGCACAGCAGGGAGGCCTGCTGCAAAAGCCCATGCCATGCATAACTGCAGCTGGGCCCACAACCTCAATTTCCCACTACTCAACCTCCATTGAGAAAATGGAAGTGGGGCAGACATGAATGAATGGTGGGAAAAAAGAATTGACCAATAGCATTAGATCATTTCCAAATCTGATTGGCCAAAGTCTGGACCAATAGCATTGGTACATTTTTCAAACCCTAATTAGCATAACTTTGAGCCAATCACAGTAATCGGAGGGCTATATAAGGCCTCTTGCTAGGCACACTTCGCAGAAGATAACTGAAGGCGGCTGCGGCGAAGAAGAAGAAGAAGAAGAAGAAGAAGAAGAAGAAGAAGAAGAAGAAGAAGAAGAAGAAGAAGAAGAAGAAGAAGAAGAAGAAGAAGGCGGAGAAGAAGAAGAAGAAGAAGAAGAAGAAGAAGAAGGCGGAGAAGAAGAAGAAGAAGAAGAAGAAGAAGAAGAAGAAGGCGGCGGAGGAGGAGAAGAAGAAGACGACGACGACGAAGATGGCGGCGGAAAAGAAGACGACGACGACGGCGGCGGCAGGGAAGAGGTAGACGGCGGCGGCGAAGAAGACGATGGCGGCAGAAAAGAAGACGCATCCTCACGCAGTGTGTTGAACTGAGAGTCTTCTACATTGATCTTCAACAAATACTTGCTCCATCTGGCCTGAGGATTCCATTCTTCGCGTTTGTGGGAGAAGACTTTAAAAGAAAAAGACATTGAGGGTGAGTTTCTGGGGTGTGCTGCTCTGCACAAAATACCTTTATTTTATTTATTTTTATGCATTGCCTAAGATGGAACCCAGGGCCTAGCACGTGCCAGGTGAGCGCTCTACAGCTGAGCCACAACCCAAGCCCCCCACCCCCACTCCAAGTCTTGAACGTTCTTATAGTGAGTTTTTGCTTTTTGTAGTTGTTCTTGTTATTGACAAATCTAAAAGATGGTTTTTGTCTTTCTTGTGAAAATTGCTTTTCTCAAAAGCCAATATATTTATGGTTGAGGTATCTGAAAGTTAGGCTTCCGGATCCTGATGTAAGAAAACGTAGGGTAGCTAGTACTAAGTTCAGGAGGAACCAGCAAAAAATATGAAGGGAAGACAAAAAGAACCCCTGAAAAATGTAACCTGTCAGGTCTTGATTTACATGTGCTTATACACATAAGCAGGTTTTTCATCATATGATTAAAATTTAATCCAAATATTTCAAGTCTAGTTTTTTATCAGGATTTTTCCTCACAAGTTAAAGTATATCTTATTTGGCTTTGAACTTAGCCATTGAATAATTAATGTAATAACTAATTTTGCTAGAAATAATTTTAATATTTTCCTCCTTGTTTCATCTATCCATTTCATCATTTTCTTTCCATGTCTTTTGCATTTTCCTTTACCTCATTTAGTTTATTATTCTGAGAACATGAAGGAATTTTTTTTTCATAAACTTGATTCAATTATCACATAAGGGTCTCATGAATAGGATATGCCATTCTGACCAAGATTAGATAATTTCAAAGATAAAATTATCCTGTGGCACCTGTGAGAAAGATAGATGTCTATGCAGTTTCTTAGTTTGCAGGATCTTGGCCTCTATTGTGTGTCCCCATAGAATGTGATGAGGTATCATTTCTACCTCTTTCATTCAAAGACTGAGCAATATCCCCAGCCTGAACAATTTAAGTTACTCAACATTAAAAGAGAAAAAAAAATTATGGCATTTGCATGTAAATGGATGGAGTTGGACAATATCATGCTAAATGAAATAAGTCAATCCCTAAAAACCAAAGGCAGAATATTCTGGTAAGTGGATGCTGATCCATAGCGGAGAGGGGTTAGACATGGGAAAAATGGAGAAATATATTGTTTTTAACTTTAAAATACAATAACCCTTTGGTATTCATGCAATTTCTTTAATATATACAGTACCATTCATATCATCTACTTATTTTTGTAGTAGGCATTTTGGTAGATTTTGTCTTCCAAGAAATTTTTCATCTAGGTTTTCAAATTTCTCATTATATAGCTATTCATAATATTACTTTATTATCCTTCTAACATTCAGAGAATATTTAGGAATGGCCTCTTTTTCATTTCCAATATTAGTAATTGATGATTCCTCTCCTTCTCTCTCCCCCCCCCTTTTAGCTACCTTGATTAGATTCTTACCAATTTTATCTTTTCAAAATACCATCTTTTTTTATTCATTTTCTCTTTTGGTATCCTGTTCTCAATTTCATCGAGTTCTGCTCTAATTTTAATTATTTCTTTTTTTCCGTTTATTTAAGATTTAGTCTGCTTTCCTTTTTCTGGTTTCCTAAGTGAAAAGCTTAGGTTATTTCAGATCTTTCTTCTTAAATATATGCATTCAACATTATCAATTTTCTGCTTTTTTTAATGTTCCCCACAAATTTTTATAGATTATTTTGAAATGCTTTTAAATTTCTTACTTGTCTCATTTGTCACTTCAGAAGTTGTTTTTTTTTTTTTTTTTTTTTTTTACCTTTTCAATATTCAGGGCTTTTCACTATCTTCCTATTGTCAGTTTCTAGTTTATTCATTGTGATCTGAGATTAGGCATTGTAATTTCTATTTGTTCGTTAAGGTGTATTTTATGGTGCAGAAGGTGGTTTGATTTGGCTGGTGTTTCATGTGGGCTGGAGAGCAAAATGTATAATTGTATAGATGTAAATTAAATACAGCTAATTAGTATTAGCACAATGGTGTTAGACTAATTAAAAAATAGGAAAAAAAAATTGTTTTTGCATTTTGCTTTCACTTATTCTTCATCTAATACTCATGTCTATATGTAGATCTGTTTTCTGAGCTGTGTTATTTTCTTTTCCTCTGAGGCATTCCTTTTAATCCTTCTTGCAGGGCAGATATACTGTCAAAGAATACCTCAATTATTGTTGACAAAATCTCTATCTCTCCTTCACATTTGAAGGATAATTTTACTGAATACAGAATTTTAAGTGGGTGGTTTTTATATTTCAATGCTTTAAATATTTTGCTGCATTTTTTTATTCGTAAGGTTTCTTACCAATGTCTGATAAATTCCATGCTTGCTCCCAAAGAGCTAAGGTGTTTTTTTCTTTAAATAGAACTTCTTTCAATTTATTTTTCTTTATATTTGGTTATCCACAGTTTGAATATGGTATGCTTAAGGTATTGATATTTTTTTACATTTATAATGATTGATGTTTTATGAGATTTCTATAAAGATCCGATGAACATGGTAAAAAAAAAATAATCAAATAGATATGGTCTATGATAGAACATGGACCATATGTAATTTGAAATGTTCCAATTACTACATATAAAATGCTGGAAATCATAGTAACTATGAGTGGTAATGGCTATATTAATTAATTTGACCATGGTGATCAATACATGATACATGATATGTGCACATATACGTGTGTATACATACATACATACAATCGTTTTGCATACCTGAATATATATATAGTTTTATGTGCTGATTAAACATTTTAAAGTAAAAAATAAAAATCAACAAATTTAATTTTAATAATGTATTTTGACTCAAATATAAAAATCATTATTTCAGTACATAATCGGTGTTTAATGACTAATTGTATCCCTCCTTTTATTTTAATTCTTTGGTACCTGTTGTTTATTTTGCATGTATAGTCCTCCTTAACTCATACTAGTCACATTTCAAGCATTCAATGATCATATGTGGCCAGAAGTAACTATATTCAATGGTACAGATCTATACATTCTTAAGAGTTCATAATACAAACATTATTTCAAAATGCCAATTAACTGGTATTTTCTTGCTATATTCCTTTGATTAAGTCAGGTTTGTGGGTGTTTACCAGGAAAATCTCAGATATAAAATCTCAGATATAAAGTATCATTTTCATACATCCTATGAGTGGTACATATAGCTTCTTTGATGTAAAAGTATTGTTTTTTTTAAAATCCTAATCCATTATTTAATATTTTGAAGAAAGTCACTGTACACAGTGGGAAGTTTTTGTTTAACTATAGATATGAAATTCTAATTTGGATTTTTTTCTTGCAACACTTTAGATGTTTCATTGTACTCTTCATTTGCTTGCATATAATTTATAGGAAAGAAGAAATAAGTTCAAATAATTCGTCTGTTTTTTTTTTTTTTTTTTTAGTTATGCTGAGGGTCAAACCCAAGGCCTCAGATATGCTAGGCATGTGTTCTATACCCCAGTGAGCTATAATTCTTAACTATACTCCAGTCCCTATAATTCTTAACTTTGTTCTCCATAGGTGCAGTATTTCTTCCATTAGACTCCTTTCAAGATTTTCTCTTTGTCTTGTTTTCTGTAGTTTGAGGTGGATATATGTGGGTGAAAAGTTTTTGATATAGTATCTAGCTGCTGGAGTTAATCTCTGTTATATATAAGAAATAGAGAGACAGAGGGAGAATTTTTGAGATCTGATTTAGTCAGCAGTTTTGCAGCTATGAGCAAAAGATCTTACAAGAACAACTAGTGGATTTGGGGGCTCACTGTCTCAGAGCTCTCAGTCCAGGGACAGCTGGCTTCGTTCCTCGGGTCTTGAGGTGAGGCAGGACATCATAGCAAGAGTGTGGCAGAGTGTAGTAGTAGCTCACATGATGAAAGCAGAGAGGAATGTCGGTAGCCAGATACAAAATAATATCCCACAGACATGTCCCCAGGGACCTGCCTCCTCCATCCATTCCCTACCTGCCTTCAGTTACCACCCAGTTAATCCCATCAATGGAATTAATCCATGGATTGGGTTAAGGCTCTCATATCCCAATCATTTCCTTTTTGCATTGTCTCACACATTAGCTTTTGGAGGACACCTCACATCCAAACCGTAACAATTGCTGAGTTCACATCTCCATGCTCTGTCTGTTTTTGCATTTCTGTTGTCTGCCTTTTATACTAGAGCCTTTGATATATTTGAATCTGATTCTGCTACTTGCTTCTTCTCTTCACACTGTTATTTATTTCTTGTCTTAATCCTTATTATACACTTTTTTATTGAATGATGTATTGTTCATCAAAGTACATAAGGCAGATAGTGTGAAAATTGTTGCTAGTCTGTCTCAGGCTTGGAATTTATTGAAGGTTTGTTCACTGACCATGCAAGGAGTTTAAGTTACTCCTTGGTTCTTACCTTCGTATCCTGTCTTGATTTTGACCTCTTGAATATTCTTGTTCAGGGAGTCTGGATCTTTCAATCACTTAAGTTATAGCCCACTATACTAGAGCTCTGTTGCTGTGATGGTAATGAATCCTTAATCTCAAAACTAAGTGCCAGTCATGAGTGTGTCCATATCCATGAAATCTGACCTTCACACTATTTTTTTCTTCTCTAAAGTGAAATAGGAATGCTAAAGGGGCTGAATAGACTGTGCTCCTCTTCTACCTGAGATTTTGTGGCAAAGACAGTTTTTCCATTTTTCTTTTCTGTTCTGTTCTAACCAACCCCCTGCCCTTCCAGTCCCTGAAGAGTAGACTGTTATGGAGAACACTCTAGGGTAATTTCACAAGGATTTTTCAAAATATTTTCCTGTCAGAGCCATGAAGGGATCTTCTTGGATATTTACCATGAGAACCTCATAGAAAACATAGAGGTACAACCCCAAACCTTCAGGCTGCAGCTCCCAGGAGTTAATCATCTCCTGATAGTTCACACTAAGCCTCCAGCAGTTTCTCAAAGTTGCTACTGAAATCTTTCCATCAGTTTATGGCTATAGTGACCTCTGCTTCAGATCTTGGGCAACAAAGTCTCTGTTGGGACTCTCTGAATCCCCGGCTTTTTCAGATTTTGGGGAGGCAGTGTGCCCTGGAAATTTGTTTTTCTGATGTGTATAAGAAAAATTATTGGAGTTTATTTGTTAGTAGTAATCTGCTTTTCCTTATGGTAATATAGGGATGACAAAATACAGGATCCTTGTATATAGGAACTGACATCTT
The DNA here is from genome assembly GCF_048772815.1 of Callospermophilus lateralis. NCBI lineage: Eukaryota > Metazoa > Chordata > Mammalia > Rodentia > Sciuridae > Callospermophilus > Callospermophilus lateralis. The sequence goes on along the minus strand of NC_135315.1, from coordinate 87,814,418 downwards.
TAGATTCATTAAAACCCTTATCTCCACTACTGAAATTTACATTGGTGGAAACATGCAGGGAGGACAGGTTTTTGTTTTTGTTTTTTAAACAAAAATCAAAAACTAATATTCAAGGGGAACAGATTTTTTTTCCTTACTCTAATATAATGAGATAGGGGAATTGACAGAATAAGGTTGAGTTTTCTCTTATGGAATTCTAATTAAATTCAGGAGGGTACATTCTTCAGATTTTTGTAGGTACAAGACAGAGTGTGAGCTGAAATTTATTTGACCCAAATTCTTTACATTTAATATAAAATTATGCATGTGTGGGTGTGTATGATCATTCTTCTTAATTCAAATGTTCATTACAATTATTTAGTCTAGTTTAAAATTTTCTAATGATCATTTCACTTTCCAAGTTTGTAATTTTAAATTCAGAAAATTTACATCATTTAGAATATAATTTATAAAAGTATTCATCAAAATTAATCATAAATAAATATATTGAAACCCTCAAACTGTTAAATTCCCTCATTTTTTTCCAAAGCAAACAAAAACAAAGAAATTACCTTTGGGCAAAAACTCAAAATGGAAAATTTTAACCAAAGTGGAATTATTTAAAAATTCTCAAGTGTCCTCAAATCAAAGCTTATAGTGGAAACTCTTTCTCAAATTTAATTATATTGGTCATCCTCCCCAATGTTTATAATGGTTTATGATACCTAAACTGGATGCAAAAGCAAAGTACAAAATGCCAGGCCTCAAACCACATAAAGGCTCTTAATATTTAGGCTAATTTCAGTTCCCCTTAAGGCATATGTTGTGAAATATGGACATCTTCTGCAAGTAACTGGCACGGCTATATCCCCAAATCCTGGGAGAATTATATAGAAGTTTCAAGAGTAAAGAATTACTCCTCTCTTCAATAACTAAAAGAATAAAATCTCGATTTTTCTTCATAAAAATTGGATGTGATTAAATATTTTTTATATTATGGGGTGCTTTAGTTTTGGAGATTGGATACTCTTGGGCCCATGTCGATGTGTGTAGTAAAGTATATAAATCAAGAGTCAATTATTGGCCCAAAGAAGAAATGGATGTGAAGTAGGGGGATATGTCCTTTACTCAACTATCACCATTCTTGAACCTTCTTGGTTCCATTCTTGAACCTTCTTGGTTCCAGTTGAGATGGACGCTTGAGTGCAGAAATCAGTTTTCAAGCTGCAAGTACATTTGGTTTGTAAAAGAAAGAGGTTATTGGATTAGTAATCCATAGCCATTTGTCATGCAGCTATTATCTGCCAAACACCAACCTGGTTTTCTTCCCATCTTTGTCTTTAATTCATTGGATACATATTATCCTTCTTCTCTAAATGCTGCTGTTAACTGGTGGACTCTCTTCACTCATTGGGTATCTGTTCTAGTTGGGAGCAGAGATATCTGGGAAAAGTAAATGAGAGGACTTTAAAAAGGGAAATGGCCAATTCCAGGAGATAGAGGGCTCATTCTTCTTCCAGGGTCCCTTTCAAGGAAAGAAGCTGTTCAATCTAACTAGGCAGGCCTGCCTGGGGTTAACTCAGTCACTCAACTTAGAAGGAAGACAATCACGTGATCACACCAGAACCCTCTTAGGGGTTGCCAGGGCACTATATCCACCCTGAGTCAATTTTAATAAACTCAAGATTGCAATGGCTTGCTGAAGTTTTGGAAGCCTTACAGTTGCTGTGATGTTTGGCTGGATTCTGTGGAATTGGGGCATGGATGTCTTCACTTCAGCTCTGAAGCAGAGTTCCGAACAGGAAAGCAAATCCCTTCTCTTATTGCAAGATTTTCAATCTCTCCTGTATGTAGTTTCTTCCCCTCTTCTGCTTTCTAGTACCTACATATCCACACAATATGGCTTGTTTGAGAGAAATATTCCTGTGAGACATGTGATAATCAGTCTCAGTCGTCTTTTCCCCGGCAAATTTAGGACGCCTAGTTGATTATCCTGGGAGATCATCTCCTACTCTTTGCTTGGAAGCAATTAACATTTTCCTGTCCTTTGTCTGTCTAGAAGCATGAGAGATGCTGTCTTCATCCATTAGCTTGAGCACAATGGTGTTGCTTGTTTCTTTTCTACCTTGTGTACAATATCAATAGACAATGTGAAAATTTCATATATAAACAGGTCAACTGTGTATACATGATGGCTATTATGTTCCTTTATTTTGAAAAAGCATTTATTTTTAATACTATTGTTTCAGGAAGGGGTTACACTACCGGTTCCAAGATTCTAAATGAAGCTCTTCTTATCACATATAAATGTATAACCTGAATGAGAGGAGTTAAAGCACAATCAGCAAAATGAAGTCCAAATAAAAATAATGACAACATGAACCCTCCATGGGTTGAGTGGATTTTCCAGAAGTGATTCTAAAACTTCCGCCTGCTTTGCTTTCTGACTACCAAAGAGCTGACTAAATATATGTTTATAATTATATAAAATAGGGAAGCATGCCTACTTCTTAAGGGAGACAAAGATATGCTTTCATTTTCTGAATGAAATTTCTAAAAACACTACATACAGACACTATATATATATATATATATATATATATATATATATATATACACACACACACACACACACACAATATATATATGTATATATATAAAATCTTGAATCTTGACTAATTACATAGGAAAGTGAAAAGAATTTGAGGAAGTATGATTCTGAGGATGGAGACTTTGGCCATTATGTTTATTGGAGTTAACATCTGAGCATTTGAGCAACAATTTGTGGAAAATGTTCCTCAGGCATGGAAGAATTATTGGGAGCAATTAAAAGAACAAAATCAAAATCGAGGGTTGAAATTTTATTTCTGTAGGTACCTCTACACGTGACCTAAATGAAATTATTGTTTGCATTTCCTTATTTGTTTTCTATGTGCACTGCAAAATAGGCTGCATGTGGATTTTATTTCACCTCTGTATATCTAATATCTAGAAATGTGTCTGTCACGTAACACATGCACAACAAATATAAGCTAATAGATATTTGAATGGTTACATTACCACATTAACACAGTAAGACTCAAGCTAAAATACCTAACACATGTTGGAGTGAGTTGCAGGTGAGACCGGAACTACTTCATCTTATTCCCAGGTATTCTAGCCTTTTTCAGTTACCATAAAATAAAATATCATAGACTAGGTGGCTCAAGGAATAGAAAATTTATTTCTTCATAGTTCTAAAGTGTGAAAAGTCCAAGATCAATTTTCTTTTGGGTTTTTGGAAAGGCTCTCTTCCACAACTACAGGGAGGGCTTGATGAGGACATCAATCCTACCATATCGAAGCCCCCATTTATATAACCTCATTTAACCTTAATTACTTCCTTATAGAACTTATCACAAAAATAAAAGTTTAATTTGGGGATTAGGGCTTCAATATATGAATTTTTGTGGGAAGAAATCAGTCTACAGGACCAGGTAATGTCAAAGAGAATGGACTCAGTGTCATACTTGTGGTTTAGTAAATGGAAACACAAGTAGTCCAAGCCCATTTCTCAAATGAGGCAGGAAAAAAATAATACGTACAATAAAAATAGAGTTGCTTGGGACATATTAGGAAACTGAATTTTAATTGTTGTAACCCTAGTATATTCTTTGCCAACATTCTTTTAAACTCGGGTTATATACTACATAATTAGCGATACAATTGTCTCACTATAGTAAAAGATTTATCACAGGAAGGAATATATAATCCTTCCTTTATTTCCTCATTGTTCAATGTTAACACCCTCCAATGGTTAGCATATTTTGAGATTTAGAAAATGTTCTGAAAATTAAATGGGGCCATAAAATCGAAACAGGAAAAGCTTCTATGGCCAACTCAAAATATTTGAAAGTCAAGAAAAGCATTAGAAAAGCTGAAAAACAATCCTGATTATTTCTGTCAATTAACATAATTTGCCTAAGGTCATTGCAAATCATATGACCTATCAAAATCTTTGGGCAATTCTACTACCTGCACTGAGCAATACAGTACACTCCTATAATTCATTCACTCCTGTAAAAACAACTTTGTTCTTCAATTAGCTTTTCCACAATACTCTCCTACTTTTTTCCTATACAGTTTTTAAAAACACACTTTTTAAAATCAACACTCTTTCCAAATCATCTCTTTCACTCTCTTCCACTCTGGGCCTTTAAGTACCAGAGATGTGCTAATCCCTCTCAAGTTTACATCAGAATATCTCACCTCTACCTCAGTGTTCCATACCTGCCTTCTTACTCAGTACTTCTCTGGCTTTCAAATAGGCATCCAAATCTAGCAAGTTTCAAACTTTATTCTTGAGTCCAACATAAGCCAGCAGTCCTTGAAGTCCAAACCCACAGAATGACATCTCATCTCTCCTCATAAGAAAACTCTTCACATAAGCACCACCTCTGCCATCTCTTATCTGGACTTTGGCAGTAGTCTCCTGGTTGATTCTGTCTCCTCCACACAGACAGCAGATACTTTTTGTTTCATGGGTTTATAAAAGAAAGTGAGATGGGAGGTGATGGATATCTTGTCCAGGTTATGCTGAGCCTGACAATTTTCCCATCATTCAGAGCAGAGAGCAACTATCCCATGCCTCAGAGGCCCTCATGTGCTACCTCCAGATTTGCTTTTCCTGAATGAAGGGAGACAGAAGATATCAAAATGACACTCTCTATTAGCCTTAGTATGTGCTTTGCTAATGGTGACCTCTGTGGGATCACATTTTCATTTCTTAATTTCCTCTTGGCCCTCTTCTCCCATGTTGAAAATGAATTTATTGATACTCCCTTCACCTTGAGGTTGATATGAAGATTAAATGAGATTAAACTTCTCTGTAGTGCCTGACTCAACTCAGGTTGACTGTATGGTCATTTGTATTCATGGATTCTTTTATTTAGGTAAATTCCTTGGAGGTTTGCTGCCTCAAGCATCACGTATAAGTGAAATAGTTTAATTCCCAAGAATAATTTATCACCTCATCACCAGGTGCTTGTCATTCGTCTTTTGTTGTGGTTTGGGTGTGAGGTGTCTCCCAGCTCACATGTGGAACAATGCAAGAAGGTTCAGAAGTGATTGGGTGGTAAGAGTCTTAATCAATGATTTTATCCCCTGCTAGGGATTAACTGAGTGATAACTGAACTGGTAGGGGTGGGAATTAGGGAACGGATTTAGTGTCTATATTTATATCTGGAAAGTGGAGTCTGTCTCTTGGCTATCTGATGACCATGATGTGAGCTGCTTTGCTCTGCCACACTCTCCCATCATGATGTTCAGCTTCACTTTTCCTCCTGGGAAATGGAGCCAGCCTTCTATGAGTTAAGACCTCCAAAACCATGAGCTTCTGAATAAGGTTTTCCTCTTCTATAATTGTGTTGTTCAGTTCCTTTAATCACAGTAGCAAAAAAGCTGACTAAAACATTTTTTCTATTCCGTTGCAATGCTATCTGCCACCATGTAAGTGTGACTTAATGACCAAAGTATTGAAAAGACAGTAAAGAAAAGGATATTATTTGTTTCTTAAGGAAGAAGGGACATTATCTCAGAAGAGATGTCAGACTTGAGAATGGAACACATTGGCCTTGCTGTTTCTAGGTTGGGTTACTGCATCTCCTTTGGGTGATATTTCCCAGAATCCAGTCCAGTGTTATACAGAGCTCAGATTTTTATCTCCTTACATTTCCAAAAATACTTAGACAGAAGACCATCTGGGAAGTTTTTTTTTTTTTCTGACTTTGGTATCTTCATTAAGACTCCCAAAGACTCAAAGTTGGCTTCCAGCTGAACCAAAGCTGCAGGCATCCATCAATGCCTGGGACCTGAGTTTTTTTTTTTTCCAGAAACAGAGGAGTTCTCCACCAGGTCTCAGGATGAGGGACAAGACACCTGGAAGGTCTAAAAGCAGCAGGACCTTCTCCTCCTTCATTGCTGTTCAGAGATTTCTGCATGGAAGTATTCCAATCATGCATTGTTTTATTGCTTCTCTACCAACTTCCTGTTCTCCAGCTTAATTCATGTGTAAATCACAAGTAAAAGTTGTGTATATTTAAGGCAGGTAACATGTTTTGACTTGAGCATAAGTGGGAATGCTGGGTCGTATAATAGGCCTTTTTTTAAATTTCTTGAGGAACCTCCATACTGCTTCCCATTATGATTGTGCCAATTTACATTTCCACCAACAGGAAGCAAGTGTGAAACTGGTGAAAGCAGCTTCCTCATTCTTCTCAAACAGAATACTCTAAAGAGGTAGAGAAGGAGGTAAGAATGAAAGTCCACACAGACCTCCAGCACCATGGTGAAACTCCAGCTGCTTTGCCAGGACACAGTTCCCTCAAAATTTATTTTTTCCCCAAAATTGCATTTTTCCTTTTAAGTAAAGATAATTATTTTGAGAATTAATGTTTTAACAAAAGAGAACATTGTGGGGGAAAGCAAGTCAGGGAGACCTGATAGTTGGGAGGCACCACCATTGAATAAGAACATGAGGTTCCTGAGTGCTCCCTGTGGAAGCAGCCCCATCCAGCCTTTTGGACCAGAAAAGCAAAGCAGAATGACCAGGCCTAGCTAGGCACAGCACCCTCCACCAGCCATGAGCCAGCCAGGGTGTAGTGCTAGACCTGGATCCTTCATTTAGGGACCATCTGAGGAGCTACTGGGCAGTTTAGCAGGTCCATGCCCTCAACTCAAAATTTTTAGAGGGTAGCATCAATCAAGGCCACTGCTACTTTCTTTCCTATCCTGAGGAGGATTTTTCCCCCTCATGTCTGTGTTTTTCTTAATGTTTTAAAATTTAGTTTGTAAAAGCATTATTATTACTAATTATCCCATAGTAATTGGACATATGTTGGTGTTATCCTAAGAAGTTAGAGCAGTAGAGTTCAATCAACATGTACAGGGTCAAAGACCTCCACTCTTTGCCTTGGTGAAGGGACTCATGTAGATGGAACTGTCCTCACAGGACTGTTGTTGATTAAAAAGTCCTCAAAGGATTGGGACAAATTAAAGTGGCCTTACTAGATTGGCATAGATTAACATGTCCTTATTGGATTTGTAAAGATTAAGGTGTCGTTATAGGATTGGTTTAGATTAATGTGGCCTCACAGGATTCATATTGATTAAACTGTCCTCACAGGATTGTATATATAAAAATGATCTTTCTACATTGGTATTGATTAAGCTGTCTTCACAGGGATAGGATCACATAACTTCTTGCAGTAGCCTTTTGTTTGAAGTGGAATGAGCCCTGTGCGTGTGAAGGGTTGATTCCTAGCCCCTCATAATACTTACTTTGAAGTCCTAACTGAGTAGCTCATAATATGCCCGTATTTGGAGACAGGGTTTTTTTTTTTAGTGATTATTAAATTTAATGACGCTTTCTGGTGGCTCCATTCAGATGCAATCAGCGTCCTTAGGTGAGAAAACTGGGCACAGATTCCCAGAGGTACCAGTATAAGGACATAGGGAGGGAGGCCATCTGCAAGCTCAGAGAGAAGCCTCAGAGGGTACCAGCCCTGACCACACTGGTTGTCAGACTCTGGCAAGCCCTGTGTTGGGGCTACCTACCCAACATGTAGGTGGCTATCCTGCCTGTCTACTGGGAGATCTTCCCATATAATATGGAGCAAAGTGCAGTGGCAGCTTGACCATTCTGACCACCTGTCTCTGACTCTCCATAATCCCTCCCCCAGTTTTGTACCTGAATTTTCCTCACCTCTTCTCCTGCCCTCAGCATCTCTTCCTGGCTTTCCAGATCAATCCTGAGGACAGCCCCTCTTGGAAACTTCCCTGAAGATGGATACCCCAAAGTGTCATCTGGGAGCTCTGAGTAGCTCTTGTCCTGTCCCATTCTGGTTAGTGTAATGGAACTCCATCTCATCTTCCACACTCTAAGATTACTCAAAGTGACTTCTCCCCAATTCTGCCTAGAATTTTGCATCATATATGATTATATGGGCTGTCAGCAGCCTTTTGAATTACAGCCTGAGCCCCTAGGCTCTGCACCCTGAGGCTAATATTTGTGCACATGCTGAGTACCTCTGACTTTGGTCAGCTCAAGTGCAAGAGGATGACACTCCACCCCCCAATACTGAATGTCCTGACTTTCCATTTCCACTTAGTGAGAATTCAGTTCCAACAATATGATCTGTTTGACCTTAGATCTTTAAGCATATCTCAAGTCCTTTTTGAATTTCAAAATTCTAGAGTGACACAAGCACATTTAAATACCTTTCAGAATTTTTAAAAAATGTCTAAAGGATCCCCTTTAAAGTAGTAGTAAATCTATGAATATGCTTAAATTCTCAGACATCAGTCTATGAAAATTTTTTCATTAAGCTGAATTTCTGAGAATGAGTCATTGTGACATTTTGTTTTGTCAACCACTTATTTATGAATGTGCAAAATCTGTGCACCCTCAGGAGCTCAGTGGCAGTGATGGAGAGCCACAAACCTCATCTCGGGGTAAGGGTCAAATATTTTGTCAGAGGAAATGACAATTTTTAGAGTTTGTCTTTTCAGGGTCTTGGGCAGAGTTAGCTCAGCATGCTTTGGTTTCCTGGATAGTGTCTGTCCCATGTGGCCATTAAGCTTGTGAATTGTGGCTGGGGAGACTTAGAAAGAGACTTTTGGTTTTAATTATTTAGAATGAAAACAATTTCATGTGGCTGATGGCTATTTCATAGGACTCTGGGGAGTTGAAGAGATTTGGACATCATGGATGCCTGCTTTCCTAAGAGAAGTCCCTGAGGGCCACCCAGGCCCTCATGGGGCAGGGATGTGGAATGGAGACACATGACTTAGGAGCTGAGAGAAACATGGAAGACAGAAGGACAGGACAGTATATTGTGCTGTGTGTTGCCAACCCAAAGCCATCTTCACTGTAGAGGTTGCTCTGTGGAAACAAGACCAGTCTGTCTGAGGTGGCGGTACAATAGATGCAGGGGAATGTGAGTGATGACCTCAAGGTCCTTTTGCTTCCTATGCTGGACAGGCAGTGGGTTCAGTCCTGAAATTTCTAGAACCCTGGAACTTCATCATCTGACTTCATCATGTCCATTTTGAGGAAAATGGACTAAAGTGCCCAGGATCTGTGGTCTCAGGGACATGTCAAATCCTCAACCACTAAAAATAGGCCCTTCTATGCTAAGGACATTGCCAGTAAGTGGTGTGAGGCCAGAGGCCTCTCAAGAGCAGTGATGGGCACCTTGGTTCCTTGAAAGTATGGCCATCGGGAAACCCACCAGGCTCAGATCTTGGGAGTAAGACCTGAAGAAGCCACTGGAAGGCCTTATCCCCAAGAAGAATGTCATTCCTCTGATTATCCTGCAGCGCTGAGCACTGACAATGCCAGTTTCATTAGTGTGCCTGGCACAGCTCCTTATGGAAGCAACCAGAGGTCAAAAAAGAGGTGAACTGGCAGAAGCAATCCCAGAGTAATGTCTGGTGTCCACAGTCATAGAAATAAAGCACAATGGATTCTTCCTCTTATTTCACCTGTAAGAGAAAATGAATGAGGTGGAGGGAAAGGAGGAGGCAGGGGAGGAAGACAAGGAAGAGGAGGAAAGAAAGGTAAAAAGCCATAGGATAGAAGGAACAGAAGAGAAGTAGGAGGAACAGTAAGAGAAAGAGAAGATAAAAAAAAGGAGGAGTGGAGGAGGAGGAGGAGTGGAGGAGGAGGAGGAGGAGTGGAGGAGTGGAGGAGGAGGAGGAGCAGGAGTGGAGGAGGAGGAGGAGTGGAGGAGGAGGAGGAGGAGTGGAGGAGGAGGAGGAGTGGAGGAGGAGGAGTGGAGGAGGAGTGGAGGAGGAGTGGAGGAGGAGTGGAGGAGGAGTGGAGGAGGAGGAGGAGGAGTGGAGGAGGAGGAGTGGAGGAGGAGGAGGAGTGGAGGAGGAGGAGGAGTGGAGGAGGAGGAGGAGTGGAGGAGGAGGAGGAGGAGTGGAGGAGGAGGAGTGGAGGAGGAGGAGGAGGAGGAGGAGGAGGAGGAGTGGAGGAGGAGGAGGAGGAGTGGAGGAGGAGGAGGAGGAGTGGAGGAGGAGGAGTGGAGGAGGAGGAGGAGGAGTGGAGGAGGAGGAGGAGGAGTGGAGGAGGAGGAGGAGTGGAGGAGGAGGAGGAGTGGAGGAGGAGGAGGAGTGGAGGAGGAGGAGGAGGAGGAGGAGGAGAGGAAGAGGATTAGAAGGAGGAGGAGGAGGAGGAGGAGGAGGAGGAGGAGTGGAAGAGGATTAGAAGGAGGAGGAGGAGGAGGAGGAGGAGGAGGAGGAGGAGAATTATTCCACATTGTGGACTACAGCAAGTCAGAGAGACCCACTCTTTGCAAAGCACAACCATTGCATAAGAATATGGGGTCCCTGAGTACTCCCTGTGAAAGGAGGAGGAGGAGGAGGAGGAGGAGGAGGAGGAGGAGGAGGAGGAGAATTATTCCACATTGTGGACTACAGCAAATCAGAGAGACCCACCCTTTGCAAAGCACAACCATTGCATAAGAATATGGGGTCCCTGAGTACTCCCTGTGAAAGGAGGAGGAGGAGGAGGAGGAGGAGGAGGAGGAGGAGGAGGAGGAGGAGAATTATTCCACATTGTGGACTACAGCAAATCATAGAGACCCACTCTTTGCAAAGCACAACCATTGCATAAGAATATGTGGTCCCTGAGTACTCCCTGTGAAAGGAACCCCACCCAGCCTGTCCTTTGGACCAGGAAAAAAAAATGCTTGGGGAGGAGGTTTCATAGGCAGGCCTGGCTAAGCACAGCAACCTCACCAGCTATGAGCTAGCCAAGGTGTGGCCAGTCCTGTCTCCTTTGCTTAGGGACCCTCTGTGTACCTGCTGACAGTGTAGAAGGCAGGTAACTCTGACTCATTTTTTAGAGGGTGGCAGCAGTCAAGTCCACTGCTGTTATCTGAGATTCTCTTTCCTATTTTGGGGAGGATTGTTTCCCCTTAAGTCTGTTTTTCTTCCCCAGATCTTTAGTTGCAGATGGACACAATACATTTATTGTGTTTATTTAACATTTTTTTAAATGTGATGTTGATGATCGAACCCAGTGCCTCATGCATGCTAGGCAAGCACTCTACCACTGAGGCACTACCCCATCCCAAGTTTGTCTTTTTTTAACATCCTAAGTGAGTTTTTTAAATTTAACTTATAAAATTATGTCATTTTATTCCTAATTGTCACATAGTAATTGGACATATGTTGGTATTATCCTGAGAAGTTAGAGCAGAACAGTTCAACCACGTACAGGGGAAATGTCCTCCCCACTTTGTCTTGATGAAAGGACTCGTGTCAATGGGATTATCCTCCCTGGACTGGTGTTGATTAAAAAGTCCTCACAGGATTACAGATTCAATTATAGATTAAAGTTGCCTTACCAGATTTGTATTGATTAAGTGGCCTTACTGTTTTGGTATAGATTAAATTTGCCTTATTGGATTGGTATTGATTAAAATCTCCCCACAGTATTGGCATAATTCAAAATGGCCTTACCATGTTGATATAGATTAAGCAATTTTCACATGGCTTGGATCATGTAACTTCTCACAGTGGCCCAGTGTTTGGAGAGGAATGAGCCCAATCTGTGTGATGGGCTAACTCCAGGCTCACAGTGCATATGTTGAAATCCTAACTCAGTAGCTCAGAATGTGACTATTTGGAGACAGGATCTCTGCTTGCCCTGGAGTGAGTGCTGAACCTGTTTTCTGAGACCATAGCTGACCCAGGACTGTGTCAACACCCTACAAGGAGCCTCAGAGTCCAGCCTCTGGGAGGCCATCACACTTCTCACCTATGTCCTGGCATGCCCCAGGTAATCCTCAAGCCTGGAGGAAGAGGAGGGCACTAGTCCTGGCCTCCCAGGTTCCCTGAGCTCAGCAGGGTGTGTGGAGTTCGGGGAAAGCTATCTTCCTGCTTTCTACAACTGCACTGGGCCCCTGTGACCCCACCAGGAAGTCTCTCCCAGAGTCAGGGCAGAGGGAGTGACTACTGTGTTTTAGGCTGCTATAGGGTGTGGCAGCTCTCAGCCCTCTCAGGAAACATTCAGAACCCTGGGCTCATCCCAGCCT